>NC_141704.1:29996297-31196297 GCF_971803275.1 Cyanistes caeruleus | reverse complement strand
AGATGAGCATTATCTGGAGCATCCTTTGCTTAGATCATGGTATTTCATTAGAAGTGTACTCTAACCCAGGAGAAAGGTTCATTTGCATCAACTTGAACATAAGCTTGCCGCATATATAGCAATTCTGTCTCAAAATGAGGAATACTGGGATAAAATTCGAATGCACAATTAAGAGGCAGCAGCTTGCATAGCTGCAACACTCAGGGTCTGAGGTGGAATCTGTTTTCAGTCCTGCGACTAAGTGTGACCTTTCTGCAGTGCTGTTCAGTATTTTACTCTATCTTCTCTGGGTTTTATCTGCTTTTGAGTCTTACTGTTACTGTCACTTTCTGTGGTAGGTTTTCTTTGACGTCTCTGTCTGTTGCAGAGATGCAGAAGGTTCAGAGAGCCTATTTCTATCAACACTTTCCTATTCTTCATCTAGAACCAGGTGACTGAGAAACCCAGCTGTTGTGTCATGTGTGTGATGCATCCTAGAGCCATGCAAGAAATGCTTCCGTTAACTTCTCTTTGTCCCTTTGTCATACCTGCCTGTCTTTCTTGTTCATTTCCTCTGCTTTGTGCTAGTAGCTCCTCATGGACTCTGAAACAAAACTCACCTTGAAAGTGGATACAAAAATATAGACACATTCAGGTGTTAAAAGTTGCTCTTGCATGATTGCTCTTGGGTAGGAACAAATCCCTGTCAACTGAGTGTAGAGCTAGCACAGCTGTATTTCCTGCAAGATCTGGAAGGAAGATTTCTGAGACTGATAGAAACTGAAATCCAGTTTAACATTGGTTTTAGTACTGGGATTTCACTTCAGCAGCTGATCATTTAAAAGAAAGTTTGGCAGAGGAACTTGTCCTGGATGGAAAATGGCCATCAGCAAGTTGTGACTAACAAGGCCTTTGCTGTGTGAGACTATTTTTGGGCTTTGAAATGTCAACTGACCACATCTTATCAGTTTGCATTTGTTGTTCTTAGCTGGATCTTCAGTTGCAAGTGTCTGTCCTTTTCACTATCTTGAAGTAGAATGCAGGGCTCAAGATTAAGGGGATTGGCACAGCCAGAGTCTGGGATTCACTTCTGTGGATTTCCCTGTGATGTCATCTAGTAACATAACCTTCTTTTCTTTCTGGTAAGACATCCTTGACCCTATTCCACCAGCTGCTCTAGAGGTGAACAATTTTTAGCTAATATTAGCTATAAATGAGAATATTATTTTTAGTTTATTCTTTTGTAGGGGTTTCTCTAAGCAGCTAAGTTTTTTTCTTAAATCAGAGGACAATTGAGCACAAGCTGGTGTATTTTCTGAAGTGAAGATTGGAAGCCTGAGTGTAGGCATCAGCCAACCATTAAACATGGTTGAAGAGTAGCTTGAAGCTCTAAATAAAGTGTATTGGATGTGTGGAAATTTATAGTGATACAGTTGGTTTTTGCTGGATGGGTGAAATTTTATCTCCGTGTAGGAAAGCAATGGGGAAAACTATAGTTTCTTCTTGCCCTGCTACTAACAGATCTAGCTGACTTCTGTTGAGGGGGAAAAAAAATCTGTGGTGTCCATCCATCAAGGTGATAATTTCATCAGTGCTTGGATGTCACTGTGGCACAGTGGAGAAACTTGGGGCACGGAGTTCTGACTTTCTCCTAGTGCTGTTCATGTCTGTGTCATAGAATACTTGTACTCCAAAAACCACTCAAGCGTGGTATCCTGAGGTTTGGGTTTTGTCATGCCTTTTTCTGTGCTTGTTCAGTTTACCAGTAGATATGACTTTTCTGATCATTGGTTATTATAGTCCTGACTGTAATGCAAGAGTGAAGCTGGGCTTTTTCTCTGTCTGTGGCCCCTTCTGGATCAGAGTTAACTAATAGTTGACTCTGCTGGGCTAGCAGCTAGAACTCTTTGTTTTCCATTCTAAGCTAAGCAAGTAGAAGCGTCTGAAACTCACTTCTAGATTGCTCTTCCAGTGCTCCCATCCAGGGCATCAGTAGAGTATGTTTGGGATTGAGTTTGACTCTATCACTCAAACTTCCTGTAGTGAGCTGATGCTTTCTTTTCCTTCCTGCTCCTATCCCTGCACAAATTTTGTACAGGAGTCGACATCTGTGTAGAGATGAAGCAAAAAGGATCCTGCAGCTCCTCTCATTTATCCTGTTCTACCCAGGTGTTCTTTGTATGTCCCAATACTTCCTTTGTTTGTGGGATAATTTTAATGTTCTTTCCTGTGCTCTCTCTAGTGGACCGTATTGTTGGGCTGGATCAGGTAGCCGGTATGTCAGATACAGCATTGCCAGGGGCCTTTAAAACCAGGAAGGGAATGTTCCGGACAGTGGGACAGCTCTACAAAGAACAGCTGGCTAAACTGATGGCTACCTTGAGGAACACCAACCCCAACTTTGTCCGTTGCATTATCCCCAACCATGAGAAAAAGGTAAAGACAGCTGTAACAGCACACACCATGCATTGTTCTATGGGCTTCCTAGGTATGTGGCTGGGTTGATGGCTTTTGTCAGGTTTTACAAGAGATCTGGAAGAGGCCCTGTTGTCTCAGGGTATTTTTTTAAGGTCATCCTAAGTAACTGTATGCTTACTAAAACTTTGGAGACTGACCTTTGCAGTTCTTAAGTTGTCCTAAAAGCTTTCCATTGCTTTTAATTGGAAAGGAGAGAACTGGCTGCTTTACAAAAAAGAGAGGGAGAGGCAAGGGAGTAAGCCCTTTTCGTAAAAGCTTTTTGGTATTCATAAAATATACATTTTCCTTACTAGGCTGGAAAACTGGACCCCCACTTAGTTCTTGACCAGCTTCGCTGTAATGGAGTGCTGGAGGGAATCCGTATTTGTCGTCAAGGTTTCCCCAACAGAGTTGTATTCCAGGAATTCAGACAAAGGTGAGCCCTAGAAAAGAATGTGAAGCAGTCTTTAGCCTAGCAAAGTTAAGACATAAGTATAAAAATTGAAATATTTTATTGCAACTAGATTGCCAGTTTTTCAAAGGCAACACATCTGTGTCTTGGTATTCCCTGACACAAAGACTCCAAAAAGCATTTTTGATTTCTCCAGTAAGGATGTAGTTAAGGTGAAGCATAGAGGACCCTGTCCAAGGCTGCTGCTTCATATTCTGCCGTCTAGAGGTGCAGTGTTTTTTGGAAAATTCTTAAACTCATAATGGCCTAGGAATGCATACTGATTTCTTTTGTTTTGTTGTTTTCAAATACACTTGTGTGACTAGTCTGATGCTTTCTTGTTTTCAGATATGAAATCTTAACTCCAAATGCAATTCCCAAAGGATTTATGGATGGAAAGCAGGCTTGCGTGCTAATGGTAAAACATCCCAGAAACTCTACTTGAGTGGAATGAACTTTATGGGTGTGGTTTAAAAGCTGGAGTTTTGAATGCTAAATATAACTTGTATTCACAGACCAAGATTCCAAAGTCAAATGTTTTGTCTGAGAGAAGGGTGCAAAAAGCTTCCTTTTGGCTTCATGGATGGAGGCTTTTGTCTAGCACAAGATTCAATAATCCTAGGCAAAGAGGACCTTTCTGTTTCCACAGATGCATACTTTGAGATGCCAGCAGTATTCATAGACTCAAAATGCTTAGAAGCATCTATGCTATCTTTAGCACATGCTTAAAGTATGAGCTTCAGTAAACTTTTTGTAATGGCCTGCTGCTGACAAATGCTTTCAGCAGAGGCTCCTATTAGTTTCTGTAGAATTGCCTGCTTCAAAGGGAAAGCTTTGGCCCTACCTGGGTGACTAGACTTGAACTGAACTTGACTGTTAGGGATTCCCTTTTTCTGTCTTACAGGAGTATGGGTGATTCTTCTTAACTTAGTTAATATAAGCATTGGCAGCAAATCCTCAGAAGGAAGGTAGTGCTGTGGTGTCTTTCTGAGAAATACATGACTGAGAAAAAGTCAATGGGAAGGACCAACAGATGTATTTATTCTGGAAAAGGAAGAGAGCTCTTGGGATTAGATATGCATTCCTCACAGCACCCTTATCTTCTGAGTACTTGATGTGATACTGTATTAAATGATGCTTTCTGTCCTATTTTCTGTCTCTGATTACCTCCATTTGATGCTGTGCTTGGCTGAGCTCCAACTCCTCTAGTTGGGATAGGCCAGGAATTTATTGGGAGTTGGCATCTCTGGTTTGCTGGAGTAGCTCATTTTAGAGAAGGGCTGTCTTAGAGCCTTGAGCCACAAATATGTTTTGTGATGTTTCACATGAAACAGTCTTTGCTGGACATGAATTCTTCTCTCTCTCTTTTTAGATCAAAGCATTGGAACTGGATTCCAACCTTTACAGAATTGGACAGAGTAAAGTGTTTTTCAGAGCTGGAGTCCTTGCTCATCTCGAAGAAGAGAGAGACCTGAAGATCACAGATGTCATTATTGGATTCCAAGCATGTTGCAGAGGCTACC
The DNA here is from genome assembly GCF_971803275.1 of Cyanistes caeruleus. Classification (NCBI taxonomy): domain Eukaryota; kingdom Metazoa; phylum Chordata; class Aves; order Passeriformes; family Paridae; genus Cyanistes; species Cyanistes caeruleus. The sequence continues at coordinate 31,191,887 of NC_141704.1, read as the reverse complement.
TGGCCAGAAAGTAAGTACCGTGGTTTTTAAAGTACATCATAAACATGTATTTTTCCCATTCAAATACAAGTTTATCTTAAAAAAAAAAGATCTAGAAATTTTTTTTGTCAGAAAGGTCATGATTTATTTATTGTATATAACAGTTGATGGTCTTTTAGGGTTTTCTTGTCTCTGTAATCCCAGATTTGTGGCACCTGCAGGAATCTGTGTGTTGTATTCCAGAAACTACCTGAGCAGTAAAGTTCTGCTCTGTAGGAATGCCATGCAGCAGATCAAGTTTTTGATGGAAGTTCTGTGAAGGTGCAAATGGAAAAATCTTAGTACAGTACTGATGCAGGAGGTGTGTAGGGTTTCTCTTAAGCTACCAGGTAGGGCTGCAATTGGTGCAGTTCTAAGATCAAAAGTAGTACCTGTCAGTTTGGTGGGAAAACACACCTCTGTTTACATCTTCCTTTTTGGAAGTGAAGGTAGTAAAGCTTTTCAGAGTAGGAGACATGAAGGAAATCTTGTTAAAATAGGAAATTGAATTAAGATAAAAATAGGCACTCTTACCTGAGCAAAAAAAAAAAAAAATTAAAATCAAGAGAAGGTTCATTGGAAACTGCTGGTTTTTTTGGGAGGAAAGCTTCTAAAGAAAAAATAGAGGGTTTTTTTCATAGAAAAAAGAGATTGATGGTGTGGATTGTGTGTTGCTCTGGGTTCCTTTGTCTTATCTCCACTTGCTTTGCAGAGCCTTTGCCAAGCGCCAGCAGCAGCTGACAGCTATGAAAGTGCTCCAGAGAAACTGTGCTGCCTATCTGAAACTGCGGAACTGGCAGTGGTGGAGGTTGTTCACCAAGGTAAGAGTTTTCCGAGTTTTCCCTTCACAATCCCCCTGCAATGAACAAAGACACCTTCAACTAGATCAGTTTGCTCAGAGCCTCATCCAACCTGACCTTGAATGTTTTCAAGGATCAGGCATCTGTCCACCACCTCTGGACAACGTGTTCTAGTGTTTCACCACCCTTACTGTAAAAAACTTCTTCCTTATATCTAGTCTGAATCTACTCTTTTTTTGCTTAAAACCATTACCCTTTTGTCATAACAAGCCTTCCTAACAATTTTGGCCCCCTCTGTTTTGTGAACCCCCTTGCAGGTACTGACAGGTGCTCTGAGGTCTCCCTGGAGCCTTCTCTTCTTCAGGCTGAACAGCCCCAACTCTCTCAGCCTGTCTTCATAGCAGAGGTGCTCTAGCCCTCTGATCATTTTTGTGACCCTCTGGACCCACTCAAACAAGTCCGTATCTTTCCTGGGCTGAGAACCCCAGACCTGGATACAACACTCCAAGTGGGGTCTCACCAGAGCAGAAGGGCAAAACCCTCCTCTGGATTCAACCCAGCCAGTTCCTCGATCACCAAACGCTCCACCCATCAAATCCATCTCTCTTCAGTTTAGAGAGAAAGATCTTGTGGGGTACCATGCCAGAGGCCTTACAGAAGTCCACCTATATGACATTGACTTATCTGTGAATTTCCCCATTGTATGGCAACTCTTTTGTTCTCTCACTATTACTACTTAACCCTTGAGGCGCTGGAATTTACTGGACTCTTTCCTGATGCATTCCATCCTGGAGGAGCATAAATGGATTGACAGACAGTGTGCTATTGGCAGATTAGGTGATACCCAGTCCTGTAGAATTCCCCCAGTGTTCACAACAAATCCTTCAAATAAGATACTTATCTGAAATGTTGTTTTATTCAATGCTTATCTCAAGTGCAAGAGCATTTCTTCATGTTTTTGTTATTCCTTATACGCATCTCATTCCCTTGGTTTTCCTTTCAGGTGAAGCCCCTTCTGCAAGTGAGCAGACAGGAGGAGGAGATGATGGCCAAGGAAGAAGAACTAATAAAGGTCAAGGAGAAGCAGCTGGCTGCAGAAAATAGACTGAGTGAGATGGAGACCTTCCAGGCCCAGGTGAGTTTTGCAAATCTGATGTGTAAAAATTGTTCTCTCTCCATCTGTCCAACTGCTTGATAGCACCTCCTTTGCTTTCTTGGTCTGATGGACAAACTGCAGGATTCCAGCTTGCTGGAACATAACTTGGCTGCCTCTCATTCACTTTCCTTTGCCCTTCTTGCAGCTCATTTCCTGCAGCAGGTCTTTTTGTACAGTGATTACCTATCGCCCTTCTGTAGTCATTATAGGGAAAAAAGTCTCCTTTGGCTGAGTGTTAGAGCAAGCTGGTTGAATTCAGTCTTGTCATGAATGGAATCATTTATGTTTGGAACACAGAAGGTTTGGAGCAAGGTTGTTTTTTCCGTAGGGCTGATAATTATTTGTTAGTTTTGTGAGGGGAAATAGACAATATCCGTATTTCAAATGGATATGGTCTTGAGAAATTTGTGAATAATTTGTAGTTGCAGCACCTGATTTGTGAAGGAGAACACACACTTAAAACTTGCGTTTTGATATTTAGCTTTCGGCTAACAGCAGGGGACTGCTGTTTGAAACTGTAACTCAACAGAAAGAAAAGTTTAAAACTAACTGGAACAGAGGAGCACAGAACTTCACTTAACACACATTGCTAAGTGCTTTGGTAAATTGGAGCTCGTCTTACTTCTGGCTTTGCATCCAATGTAGCTAATGGCAGAGAAGATGCAGCTGCAGGAACAGTTGCAAGCAGAAACTGAACTGTGTGCTGAAGCCGAGGAGATAAGAGCTCGCCTGACAGCCAAGAAACAAGAATTGGAGGAGATATGTCATGACCTGGAAGCAAGGGTGGAGGAAGAGGAAGAACGGTGTCAACATCTTCAGGCTGAAAAGAAGAAAATGCAGCAGAACATCCAGGTAATGCCTTGGGAATGCTGTCTCTTGTCAGTAAAGAGGATAGAAAGGATTAGAATGGTTCTTTTGCCTCAGCTTGGAGGGATTTGAAAGAGAGAAGGGGGAAAGGGGCATAGGAAAATCCATCTGTGTAAAAAGAAATGGAGCACAGCAGTTCTGGTCCTGAGCCTGAGGCATTCAGTTGTCTGGAATGAGCTGTTCCATTCTTGAAGGTGATGGCCACTTCTCAAATAATTAGACAAGTCCTTGCTTTATTTTAGGAATGGTAGTATTCCTTAGAAAATAACATTGTTTATTCTGCTAGAAAATTTGTTGATTGGCATGCAGTCTGTTGCTTTAAGTCATGGCAGAGATGTCAGTCTAGGACCACTGATAATACTTTGAAGGAAGGGTGAAGAAGCCTTCCATTCTAGTTTTGCTACTGCGCTGTTCCATGGATTAGTGAACACTGACAAATACTTTGCTTTTCTTTGGGTATTGTAAAGGAGCTAGAGGAGCAGCTTGAGGAAGAGGAAAGTGCGAGGCAGAAGCTGCAGCTAGAAAAAGTTACCACAGAGGCCAAATTGAAGAAGTTGGAAGAAGATGTGCTGGTTCTGGAAGATCAGAATCTCAAATTGGCTAAGGTAAGACTCCTGCATCTTCTTCCATAAGCTAAAGATGCACCTGTGAGTCTCTTGGAGAAAACCACTACAAGCTGACACCCTTATTACAGGGAAACTTACTAATTAATTCAGTCTTGTCTTTGAGAATTCTGACCTGAATTTTTGAAGGTAACTGCATGACTGTATTCTCAGTCAGTATTGTATGATATTTAAATAACCTTCACTAAATAATGATCCATGAGCAAACATTTTCTGATGCATTGTTATGCCAAACAGTATCAAGTTATTTTATGAACAGACTTCCATTTCAGTTTTGAAAGGGCTGTCATATACAAGTCTTTAATTTCAATTCAACTTTAAATTTACTTGAATTCTATTTGTGATCCTGAAAGGATTTCTTTCTTTCTGGATTTCCTCATAGTAGGAGTAGTCACTCATGACATTGACATTTCTAAGCATCAGAGCTAGAAAAATACCCTGTAATTCCAGCAACTCTTTTGACTCTGCCTTCTCAATTCTGCAGGAAAAGAAACTCTTGGAAGACAGAATGTCTGAATTTACCACAAACCTTACAGAGGAAGAAGAAAAATCTAAGAGTTTAGCCAAACTGAAGAATAAGCATGAGGCCATGATCACAGACCTTGAAGGTGGTTTTGGTTTTTGGTTGTTTTTTTTTAAAGATAGATCCTATAAAGACTTTGCCTAATTAGTTTTAGGTGGTTTCTCATTAAAATTTTTTGAACTTCAGTTTTATTTCTGAAAGAGTTTTAGTCCTCTTGAGTTTCTGAAGGGTTAAAAATCAGTCTATAGTGTGTAAGCTATTGATCAGTTTGATAGAACTGTGCTCTGTCTGGCTGAAGGTTATGTGGCTTGTCAGCTGAGCCCTAGATCTAAATAAAAATCCTCTCCAAAGCAGCCAGGCCAATGGAGAAGGGAAGCTGGTTCTTCTCCAGCTGTGGAAGTGTCTTCACTTTTCTACTTCCAGCAGCATCAGTCTCTCAGGGTTAGTGCTTTTTCTGATAGCCTGTTTACACAAATTCTTCAGAGTTCTAGAGACTGCCTGTTTATTTTCAGTAAAGGGAGAGCAGACCTTGTGTTCAGCATCACTAAATGGGTGCTTATGCCTGCATGGCGTGAGACTGGCATTGTGTTTGCATTGTTACTGTGAAAGTGGAAAAAGGAGGTTTGGCTGTAAGGCGAGGGGAAGGGAAATTGCCCAGATACATTTTGAGGGCAAAATATGGAGTAGATGCCTGTACAGGTCCTGACAAAAGAATGCAGTCCAGCTACAGTTTGGACAGTTGTGTTATCAGGAAAGAAAGTATTACTTAAATAGATCTATTATTCTGTGCTTGTACAATGTTCCGAGTGTGTCATCTGTGTAACTGAACGTGTCCCCATCTCCTTTAGAACGCCTGCGACGTGAGGAAAAGCAGAGGCAAGAGCTGGAAAAGACTCGTCGGAAGCTTGAAGGGGACTCCACTGATCTGCATGACCAGATTGCTGAGCTGCAAGCTCAGATTGCAGAACTCAAAATGCAGCTGGCCAAGAAGGAAGAGGAGCTGCAGGCAGCCTTAGCTAGGTGAGAACCTGACCTTGCAGGGTTCAGGGACCAACCAGGACCTGGTTGGGAAGTATGTCACTTGGAATAGGGTGAATAGGGATAAGTGCAATCTGTGGATGTTGTATTTTAGCCTGTGGCTTATTTCAGATCCATATCTTTGGCATTAGAGGTCTTCAGCTGCTGCTCACTGCCACATTCTCTGTACAAAACTAGACTATGGATGCAATGGACACTGCATGTGTTTGACTGGAGTAGTAATCCTTAATATGGGATTAAAAAGTAGTAGCAGCACACTGTCCCTCTGGTAGTTGCTGTATTCATTTACTCAGTAAAGTGTCCAATTTCCAGTGTAAAATGGTGCTTTCTCTTCTGGTTTCTTCTGTTATCAGTCTCTCTCTGTCCCCTTCTTTAAGGTAATTGCACTGTCTCAAGTATTGGGAGATGGAGCTTAAAATTTATAGAAGTATATGGATCAAAGTCTGAATATAATATTGTAGAGCTGACCAACACCAGCTTTTCTTGATTATTTTTGGTAGGACAGGTTGTCTTAATTTGTGTGTGGTTTAAGTCTGGCTCTGACCAGAACCTTATGTTAAACACAGAGTGGAAGAAGAGGCAGCTCAGAAGAACATGGCCCTGAAGAAGATCAGGGAACTTGAATCCCAGATCACTGAGCTGCAGGAGGACCTGGAGTCAGAGAGAGCATTCAGGAATAAAGCTGAAAAACAGAAGCGGGATCTGGGAGAAGAGCTGGAAGCATTGAAAACAGAGCTAGAAGACACACTAGATTCTACAGCTGCTCAGCAGGAGCTGAGGTAACTCCAACATGGGGCTGTGTTATCTTTATTTGGGTTTTGCTGGTTTTAATAATTCTGCTGTATTCAGTCTCTTACCATAGCAAGTCTTTGCCTTTATCACTGGTTAACGGCCTCAGTGACTACAGAAGGAGGTGTGTGCAAGCCCTAGTCAAGATTGCATTACCTCACCTCATGTCAGACAGTTGATATCCTCCCTAACCAAAGTGTTAGTGGTAGCCCTGAAACATTGGTACTTTCAGGCTGTTACTTCTTAGGCAGAAATGATGCTGCCAGCTTGCACTTAAGAAGGATGCAGTGCTAAGTGCTACCTTTGAAAAGTATCTTTATAGCCTAAAGAGACCTTGGCATTTTTTTGCATTAGAGATGCTGTTGGTGGATATGCACCTCTGTTTGATTCCCTTCTTGGCATCTAAATGGAATTTGTGAATCTTGCAGGTCAAAGAGAGAACAAGAAGTAACGGTTTTGAAGAAGACCCTTGAAGATGAGGCAAAGACTCATGAGGCTCAAATCCAAGAGATGAGGCAGAAACATTCACAAGCTATTGAAGAGCTGGCAGAGCAGTTAGAACAAACCAAACGGGTATGTGGAACAGAAAGCACAAGGCCAAAGCAGTCAACCTCCCTGAAATGACAGTGCAGAAGAGCACAAAGTGTTCATGATACTCATATATGTGTTCTTCTTCCCTTGGTAGATTGTTTTTCTCCATGAAGCATATATAAAACTGTTTTAAATAATGGCATTCATGCTTTTTTCTCCTGCTAGGCATGTTAAACTGCACAGCAAAGACATTTTTCTCACTTGTTAGCTTGTACAACTTTTAATTTGGAAATCTGATCATGCAAGACTCTTTTCTGTATTGTTGTCTTCTCTGATTGTTAGATTGTCTCCTGATTATCAGTGACGGGCTGTTCATCTTGTTTTTTTCTGAGTAAGCAGTCTGCAACTTAGCTGCTAAACATACAGCATTAGTTTGCTTGTTGGAAAAACATGTACTCACTGGATCCTGCCATATCTAAAGTCTGAGGGGGTTTGATGCCTTTTCTTTTCCTCTTCAGGTGAAAGCAAACCTTGAAAAAGCAAAACAAGCTCTGGAAAGTGAGAAGGTTGAACTGTCCAATGAGGTGAAGGCTCTTCTGCAGGGCAAAGGTGATGCTGAGCACAAGCGGAAAAAAGTGGATGCTCAGCTCCAGGAACTGCAGGTGAAATTTACCGAAGGCGAAAGAGTGAAGACTGAACTGGCTGAGAGGGTTAACAAACTGCAGGTGAGTGGCATGGGTTTTCCTTAGCTTCAGCCCACAGCTCAAGAGAAAAGGCTGTAGGGTGGTGTCTCCCCATGGCTAGTTGAAAAATTCTATTCTTCCTGAGGATAATGTTCCTACAAACAGCAGATCCATCATTTGCTTCCCAAGGACTACACAAACTCTGTAACTCATTGCCAGATCAGGATATTTGGATTGATGTCACTGAATTTGAGCAGCCCTGAGAAGATGAAATAACCAGTTGCTGCTTGAGTTTTGTAAGGCTCAAGGAGTCAGAGTGTCTGTGCCCCCTGAAGGCAGGCAGTGGTTTGCACAGCTCTGTGAGCACTCAGCTGCTGGAACACCTGAAGTGGCACAAACAGACGAGTGGTTGTGTAGCTCATGTGGAAGACAATGTCTGGAGGTTTTGTCACATGGCTGATGGCTCAAGGGAGATGTGGATGGATTTCTCCTCATTTCTTCAAAGGAGCAGCAACTCCCTTAGAGTGACATGAAACATTCTTTGGCCTTCTCCTTTATGGAGGGTTGTCATTAAAAGTTGAACATTGCCAGCATATACACGATCTTTTGAAGCGTGAAAATGTAATTTTGAGACTCTAGATATAATCCTGAAGCAGATAGTATAAAATAGAGGAGAGTTAGTATAAAATAGAAGAGAGTTAGTTTAATAAAAAATTTTACAGTTGCTTACCAGGCTGTCTAAAATCTCATGTAGGCCTTAACCCAAACCAACCAAAATCAGAAGGCTATTGCAGTAGAGCTGATCTGAAATAAAAAATCTCTTTTCAGCTTCTCATCTGGGACTGTGGAAATGATGTGTTCATCACTTGAAAGATTATACACATGCCCTCCTGCTGAGAGGTGCCTCTGTTTTCAGTCTTAGGTCTCATGGCTGGTCACCTCTTCCTGTCTTTGCTCTTGCTGATGCATTCAGTAACTGATACTCTGATCTCTCCTTCAGGTTGAGTTGGACAATGTCACAGGTCTTCTGAACCAGTCTGACAGTAAATCAATCAAATTAGCAAAGGATTTCTCTGCTCTGGAATCACAGCTTCAGGATACACAGGTGAGAGCTTTGGAAGCCAAGGCAGCTGTCTTTCTGTTACAAATTGGTAAAGGGAGAAATCACTCTGGATGCCATTATGTACTGACTATACAACAGTTCAAAGGACTGGGTCTGGATTGTTTTGGAGGTTTTTTTGTCTTTTGGGGTTTTTTTGGCTAAATTCTTCCTGCTACTGAGAGCATTTCTGCAGAAACAAGCTGCTTATCTTCCTTCTGCTTCTTCAGCCTGTGGAACATGTGACTTTCCCTGTCTTGGGCTTATAAGTCCTGCTCTATCACCTTTCCATCTGAGACCACTTTAATGCTTCAACTGACTGGAATGCTTGTTTGAAGTTCTTGTTTGAGATCTTTGTAGTCAAGTGTTTGACAGGGTTTCTGTATGTATGTGTGTGACCTACAGTAAATTTGTTGAATTAAGCAGAAAGTTTTATTTCCCAGTGGATGTTGGGAAAGTGATAGATTGAAATAATTTTATATTTTTTTCAGGAAATAAGTCATCCTGAGCCTTACACTTTGGGAAAAGCAAGCATTTACAGTTAGCAGAATATGACTCTTAAGGTCGAGCATGGAGTGCTAAGAAGGTTGAAAGGGAAAGGAAGTAGTCAGTAATAAGTAGCCTTGAACAGTCACCTATCTACTTACTACTCTTTATAGAACAGACTCAAAGACTGTGCACAATATAAAAATTCTGCACTGGTTTGAAGATTGGTTAATCTTTACAGATCCCTTCAGCTCGAGCACTGGCAGCATAAGTCAGTCAATGCAATGTTAAATGACTAAGCTGGTAAAGGACCAGTGCTGTACAGTTCTGCTGAGACCAACATTGTTTTTAACCATGCAAGAGCACTTGGGTCTGCTGTGTGTTCCTTTGGTACTGGAATATGAGAGACATGTAGCAGAGTACAGTCATGCTGTTGTTGGGAAGGGTTTGAATACTTTTTACGCTTTGAGGACTTGAGAAAGGACAAGAAAGCTTGTGTGGTAAGGCCCTGAGAAAGGCTTGTGTGACAGGGTGTGTACTTTATTGATTAGAGTGTAGGAGAGAATAGGACCCTTCTGAATATTTTGTTTCTATACAGACTCACTAAAACGCAGTCATTTAAATTCTGTCTTCAATTGTCTTATCTGTGAAGTTAGTTGCATGCTTAAACTCAACTTCAGAAGCACTCCTGGAGAGCGTGGGTGAGGATTGTGAGCCTTTAAATCCAATGAGTGGTGCTGAATTCCACTGGGGTGTTTGCTTTCTAGGAGCTGCTGCAGGAGGAGACTCGCCTCAAATTGAGCCTCAGCACTAAGCTGAAGCAAATGGAGGATGAGAAGAATGCTTTCAAGGAGCAGCTGGAAGAAGAGGAGGAGGCAAAGAGAAACCTGGAGAAACAAATCTCTGTTCTTCAGCAACAGGTACAGAGTCTGCATCCCAAAAATCAGTGACCTCTGAGAGTAAGGATAGGTACAGGTCTGTCTTGAGAGAAGTTAGATTTAAATGTAGAATTGACTTCTAGTAGCACAACTTTTCCTGGGTAAGGGTGATTTGGGTGAGAGAAGAAATGAAGAGGTCTCTGATGATAATCGGATGAACTGCTCGTAGATTTCTGTCCAGGAATTCGTTTGGGAATTCAGTCATACAGTATTATCTGAGCAGGGAGTGGTACCTTCAGAAATGAGCAGACCTTCTTACTTCAAAGTCCTAAACTTCTGGTGCTGGTAAACTGCACAGAACATTTTATATGGCTTCATGTGCAATCTTGGTCCTTTAGGCAATAGATGCAAAGAAGAAGATGGATGATGGTCTGGGTTGCCTTGAGTCAGCAGAGGAAGCCAGGAAGAAGCTGCAGAAGGACTTGGAGGGCTTGAGCCAGCGTTATGAAGAGAAGACAGCTGCATATGACAAGCTGGAAAAAACAAAGACCCGCCTGCAGCAAGAGTTGGATGACCTTGCTGTGGACTTGGACCATCAGCGGCAGATCGTCTCCAACCTAGAGAAGAAGCAGAAGAAGTTTGATCAGGTATAATAACTTCAGTCATAAGCATTCAGTAGTACATCTTATTGATAGGTCTCCTTTAAGAATACCTAAGCAATACCACTTGGAGAATGCATATTTATTTCTGAACTAAGGCAGAGCACGTAGAGTGGAGGAAAAAGCTTTAATAGAAGTAAATTAATTTTGTTCTATGAATAGGAAGTTAAGCAATGTTCTTTTTCCCAAAGGGATAACATTTATATCAAAACCAAGATTGAGTTTGAAGTGTTGTTTGCAAATCATCTCAGAGAAGGTTGAAAATAATAGGTTGGAGGCCTAGGAAGTCAGAGGTTTGTTTACTTGGGGTCAGCACAGTAGTTAGAGATGGGATGGAACACTTCATTCTCTGAAGCTGCATTTTCTTGATTTGTCTATCCATGGAAGAACACTATTAAGAAGGCCCTGATGAAAAGATGCATGTTTACCTTGTTAGCAAATGATCAGTAGTTTCTCAGAATACTGATGCTGTGCTCTTGTAGCTGTTGGCAGAGGAGAAGACCATCTCTGCCAAGTACGCGGAGGAACGGGACCGCGCTGAAGCAGAGGCCCGGGAGAAGGAGACCAAGGCCCTGTCCCTGGCCAGAGCCCTGGAAGAAGCCATAGAGCAGAAGGCTGAGCTGGAACGAGTCAATAAGCAGTTCCGTGCAGAGATGGAAGATCTCATGAGCTCAAAGGATGATGTTGGGAAAAGTGTAAGTATTCAGTTAAAGTGTCCGGGCAGGAAATGTCACACAGTCGATACTGTTACTTTTGTACTGCAAAAAGCTGAAGCCAGTGGTAACACAGAGGAACGTTGTAGAGAGTTACTGGATACATTGTGAGTTTGTGAATGTTGTTTGTATTACATAAGTAAGTAGTAAAGGTGGGTTGGAAATTACCCAAATGGGGCAATGGCAAAGCTGAAAATTACCTGGTATCCTTGTGGCAGAGATGAAAGGTATGGTGTGAACCTGATATGTAAAATACAGCAATTAGCCAGGCAGTGGAAGACATTACCCCCAATATTTCAAAACAAGAAATGTCACAATACTGAAGAAAAAGAATAAATTCAGAGGCCAAGAAGTATTTTCTTGAGTTCTGTTTGAACCAGAGGTGTCCCACTCGGATAAGTCTGCAGCAGGTCAGGACTGGGCTAACAATTGCTTTTTGCTTTCTCCACACACATAACCAGAACTAACAGTAATTGTGGCTCAGACTGGCAGCTTGCATCTGCCCCAATACAGGGACAGGTGCAGTGTTCTTGTATCCTGTGTGATGTGAGTGGCTGTTCTTAGCCATTTTTTGCAGTTAGGGTAGATTAAATTGTCTGCACTCTCTGGGGAAACCTCACGTGTGGTGGTACTGTGTTGTAGGTCCATGAGCTGGAGAAAGCTAAGCGAGCCCTGGAGCAGCAGGTGGAGGAGATGAAGACACAGCTGGAAGAGCTGGAGGATGAGCTGCAGGCCACAGAGGATGCCAAACTGCGGCTAGAAGTGAACCAACAGGCTATGAAGGCACAGTTTGACCGGGACCTCCAGGGCCGTGATGAACAGAATGAAGAGAAGAAGAAACAGCTGATCAGACAAGTAAGAACTGCTCTGTAAATCCTCAGTGCATTCTGTACACAAAGGCACTTGTGTCCAAAGACACTCAGACAGACAGTACCAATCCAAAGATCGTTGTTAATGTTAATACTCCAGGCAATATTGCAAAGCTGTGACAGACTTCCTCCCCTGTGTGTGATTGTTCCAATAGTCTTTGTCTATCACAGGAATCCATGGGGCTTTATTAGTGAGGAATGTCAGCCCCATCCCCCTGCCATGGAGAATGAAAAAAAGCCACGTGCTTGCACTTATGCAGCCTTTGAAAGGGGAAAGTGAAAAGTGGGTGCTGGGAAACGAAGGAGCTGAAATGCTGATGCCTCTGCTGCTCCACACAGGTCCGGGAGATGGAGGCGGAACTGGAGGATGAACGAAAACAGCGCTCCATGGCTGTGGCTGCCAGGAAGAAGCTTGAGATGGACCTGAAGGATTTGGAAAGCCATATAGACACTGCTAACAAGAATCGTGAAGAAGCCATCAAGCAGCTGCGCAAACTGCAGGTGAAACATTGCAGCTGTTTCAGCTGTCAGGGCAGGGTTTTTTACCCAGGGAAACGGGATGTAAGATTTCACCTCACCATTGCCAGAACAATGCATCAGTGTCACAAGAGCAGCAGAATCTTGCAGCAGTTCACTGTGAAAGATTTTTTGGCATTTCAAGCATCCTTCTAATCCCAGTCTGCCTGTTTAACCCCTGGGAGACAAGCTATAGGCAACGTCTGCTCTAGTGCTTGCTTCAAGGTCTGTGTTTTTGGAATGGATTACAGAGCTGCAAAGCTAGAGGACCTTAAATAACATTTAGGCCTACACCTGCCCCAAGATGGCTCTGTTGTGCTTTTTAAATTCCAGCAAGCAGTTTCTGACCTGTTCTTAGGAAAAACTAAATCCTCCCCAGACTGTTCATTCTATTGCTTCACTAGAAAGCTTCCCCTTCCCTTCTCCATTTATCTGCCAAAACTTTTTTTCCACAGATAAGCAATCCTGTTTGCTTCCACTGATATTTTTACATGTTACATCTCTTAATATGAATTCATCCCTTTCTATTCTCTCTTTTCAGGCACAAATGAAGGATTACATGCGGGAACTGGAGGACACACGTACTTCCAGAGATGAGATCTGGGCACAGGCCAAAGAAAATGAGAAGAAACTGAAAAGCATGGAGGCAGAGATGATCCAGTTGCAGGAGGTAATGGAATATGCATGAAAGTCAAGGATTGGTTTGTTTTCTTTAGCCAAGAACTACAGGCAGCAGTCTAAGCTGGAGTGTTTATTTCCTTTCTTTCCTACTTCTTGCTCTGCTCAAATATGAAGTCCAATTTGAAATGCAGAATTTGGCCCTTTCCTGACAGCTGTGATGGGAGTGTGCAAAGCAAAGGAGGCTGTGGGGTGGACAGGGAACAGGCCATGTCATATAATTAGCTTTGGCTTATGCTAGAGACCATACCAGCCATTACCAGTAACTCCTTTTTCCTATGCTGCATTAATTGGTAGCTTCCTATTGGATCACTGTCCGTCTCGTTTTCATTCCAGGAACTTGCAGCTGCTGAGCGTGCCAAGCGCCAGGCCCAGCAAGAGAGGGATGAGCTGGCTGATGAGATTGCCAACAACAGTGGTAAAGGGTGAGTAATGTTCTCTGTTTGAGGGAGGAGGAGCTGCTGTGAGAAAACACTTCTTGGACTGTTATTTTTGTGGACTGCAGCACACACTGTATCCCCTCTGGTCTCTAAAGACTTGAGCTTATTTTGTATACAAGTGGTGAGTTTTCCCCAAGGCATCGATGCTATCAGTGCTGCTTTAATGCTTTCATGACTCTGTGTCCTGCAGAGCGCTGGCCATGGAGGAGAAGAGGCGCCTGGAGGCACGGATAGCTCAGCTGGAGGAGGAGTTAGAAGAAGAACAGGGCAACACAGAGATAATCAATGACCGGCTCAAGAAGGCAAATCTTCAGGTACCTGTTCAGGCTGTAGTGGCCTGTGGGGGTTCTCTGGTGTCTGTGAATCGTCAAACTGTGCTCTGAGTGATGCCAGCAGCTGCCTTGTGCACAGTGCAGACCCTCAGAAAGCCATAGGTGCGAGCAAGATGGAAACAGCTGAATACAGTACAGAAAATAGCCAAAACTATTATGGATTTAACTCACTGGCTTTGGCCATTTAAAATCATTGGGTAGCTGGAACAATCTCCCAAGTTTATTTTAAACCAAACCAACCCCCTCCCAGTCCCTTTTTTCTGTACTAAGGGATATTGAGAAAGATGATCTGTGGCATGCTGCTCCAACTTGACATGCTAAAGGGTGCCACAGTGTGTTTGGAAAATTACTTTTCTGCCAGTTGTACACTGTTTGAAATTGACTGAACATGTGAAATTTGTTAGGCTGCTATAGAAACCGTGATTGTGATCTGCCTGTTGTGTGCCATATTTTGTCTGCCCAACTTTGAGAGTCAATCATGTTGTTTTCTTACCACTCCCAAAGCCAAGGAGTTGGGCTGATTGTTTTCCAAAGGACTCATTCATTCTGATAGATGAGTGTAGTTCTCTACTTGGTTGACTATCAGCCAGAGCCCTGGCTTGGAAGTAGACAAGTTCTCACCCTTTTACCTCTGACAGACAGTATTTTTAAGCTGCTGCTTTGTATAGAAGTAGATAGACAGCAAATAAATAATAAATTAGTAAAGCACATGTATTGGATCCACTTGCCTCAGGATTTTTGTAATTCAGAGACTGATAATTACTGTGTTGAGTGTCAGACCATGACCTTAGCCCCAGAGGGCAGTGAATGTGATTGGCAAGCCCTAAGAGTAGGTTGATAAACCTGTTATTCAAGGAATTACTTTGAAACTCTGGGTAAACTAAGATACTTTGAGAAGTGTCCTGCCTACAGACAGCTCCCTCTGCATCAGAGTTACTCCAGGTATTCAGCTCACCCTCAGGGTCCTTGTTCTTTTTAAGTCTGAGAAATAAATGAGCCTTTCAGGCAGGAGCACTGGCTGTGCTGAGGAGTCCTTATCTCTCTCTTGGCGCAGATCGATCAGATGAACGCCGACCTGAACGCCGAGCGCAGCAACGCGCAGAAGAACGAGAACGCTCGCCAGCAGATGGAGCGCCAGAACAAGGAGCTCAAGCTCAAACTGCAGGAGATGGAGAGTGCCGTCAAGTCCAAGTACAAGGCTACCATCACGGCCTTGGAAGCAAAGATAGCACAGCTGGAAGAGCAGCTGGACATGGAGACCAAGTATGTACTAGGAGAAACTCTTGCTTTACAAGCTTCCACCCCTTCTGGGATTTTAAGCTCTTCTTAAATCTAATTTGTCTGAGTTGAGAGCTTCATCCTAGTTATACAGGGTAGTACAGAAATAAGATCTCGGCACACCTTCCTTGTTTGTCACAGTAGACACTTACACTTAATTCTTCTGAATTTCACCACTCCTAAGACTGTAGCTGTGGAGTGCTTGTTGCCCCTCTGTAGCTCTTGTCTGTGTGACATCAGCCTTTTGGTCATTTCTGGGGAACATTGCCTCTCATCCTCTTCTTCCTAAGCTGAGAAGGACTTTTGCTGTTTTCCTCACTTCTGCCTTGCCTGGGTCAAGTGATCTTGTTGGGGACAGTGGGAGATAAGCTATTGTCTGAGCCCTTGGTGTTTGTGTTCAGGGAGCGCCAGGCTGCCAGCAAACAGGTGCGCCGTGCCGAGAAGAAGCTGAAAGACATCCTGCTGCAGGTGGATGATGAGAGGCGTAACGCTGAGCAATTCAAAGATCAGGTGGGTACAGTGACCTGCAGTGTCTGTGAGTCTTCGGGGGGTCAGGCTTTCCCTCCTATCACCAAAGCATTCACCATCCCATGCATTTCTCTTCTTCTCTGTCACTGTAATAATTACAAGATGAGAAAGATGTAAGTGTGATTGTTTTAAAAAAAAAAAAAAAACAAGGACCTCTCAAGTCCTAGGCAGTTCCCTTCAGAAAGGGAAGAGGGGGCTTTGGAAACATTTTTTTTGCTACTCCAGCTACTGTGCTGCAAGTCAGGGGAAGCACTGAGTTGTTATTATTTGTTGCCCCATTCCTGCTCAGGCGGACAAGGCAAACATACGCTTGAAGCAGCTGAAGCGTCAGCTGGAGGAAGCAGAAGAGGAGGCCCAGCGAGCCAATGCATCCCGTAGGAAGCTCCAGCGGGAGCTGGAAGATGCCACCGAAACAGCGGATGCAATGAATAGAGAAGTCAGCTCCCTGAAAAGCAAACTCAGGTAAGGAGGAGCATTTTGTGCCATGCCTTGGCAGCCAGCGCAGCATGGGCTTTGTGCAGCTGCCCCCAGCAAACAGCAGGGCCGGGTGCTTCCTCACCTCCTCCCTGTGAGTTCTGTGGAACACTGCTGACACAGTGCCGTGTGTCCTTCCCTAGGCGTGGGGACCTGCCGTTCGTCATGACACGCCGGATGGTCAGGAAGGGAACGGGAGAGTGCTCCGACGAGGAAGTGGATGGCAAGGCAGATGCTGGTGATGCCAAAGCTACTGAATAAGTCCTCCCATTTGACCCAGGTTACACGTGAGGGAGTGACCCATCTACCCTCCCCTCTTCCATTGGACTTTCAGCAAACCCTCTCCTCCTAAATTGGCTGGGGATCTGCAGAGCAAGCCCAGGTCTGTGTATCTGGAGCCATCGGGCATCTGTGTTCCTGGTTTTCTCCTCTTTCCAGTTTCCTAATCCTCTTTGTGGATTTAATGCCAAAGAGTCAGGGCTCTGAAATTTGACCAGCGGTTTGGCCACTGCAAAGGCCTGTAGAACTGTCAGTGCCATTTCTGCTGGTAAATCCTTACACAGTTTGGAGGGAGTGGGGCTAGGGAAAGATTATTTTTGCTGTAAATCTCCTTTTGTCTTCAATTCTAGCTGCAGGGAAGCTTCTTCCTGTATTCTTTCCCCTCCCTCTTTGTTTGCTTTCGGCAATCATGTTCAGTGACCTCAGACTTCTGCCTCTTTTAATCTGCCCACCCATGTGGTTTGGGAGCAGTTTCAGGAAAAACGGTGTGCTTTGGCCATGGCAATTTGCCCTTTCTTCTTCCGTGTGTTCCCAGGGGGGACTGAAGAGGGAAACTCTTCTTGGGACCGCTTACCTGGGGAACTTGCCAAAGTTGTCTCTCTCTCTTTCTTTCTTTTTTTTTTCCTTTTTTTTTTTTTTTTTTTTTTTTTTTCTTTTTTCCTCCCTTCTTTTCCTGTCTGGACAGATTTCTGAAGTGCAATGATGTCCTGTTTGTGTCTCTGCCTCTGAGCGGTTTCATCTAAGGTAGTGTGGACCAGTAGTTAATGACAGGCTGGGGGAGCAGAGCAATGTCCTTGTGCTTGTCTGAGAATCTCTGGGGGACCAAATATATTTAATGGTAATAGACAGAATCTAGAGGAATTTAATAGGGTAGTGGGCAGAGGGTGGGGATAAGGGGAGGGAAATTCCTCTTATTGACATGTCCAAGCCTCTTGCACCTGCTCTGTAACCAGGGGTTGGGATTAGTTATTGTGCACCATTGAGTAAGAGTATATTAAAAACCCTTTAATCTGCACAGATATATGTAAGGCCTTTGTATTTCTTGTAATAAGTAATTAAGAAAAAAAAAATAAAGGTCTTTATCACTGCCTTTCTTTTGGGACCATGGTTATATATAGATAGTCTTTACTTTTCTACACCGTACACTGGTTGCTGGATTTACCTGTATTCTTAACCATATTGTATATGCTGCATTTAGACATACTTATGAGCAAAGTAAGATTAAAATATGAAGCACCATACTGTATGCCTGAAGCGCCCTAATGCAGGAGTCTCCTGTCCCAATTGCTGTCACAGAAGAATTAAATTTTTTTTTATATAATAAAAGTGCCTTAGCATGTGCCTCAGCTGTGTGTCACCACTACAGTCAGTAATGGTTTACTGGTGCTCCACTGATGTTACCAATAAAGATTATCCATGTGCTGCAGTCCTGTGTGTGTGTGTGTTGCCCTTCACTCCTTCCCTCGGTGCAGTGAACACCCTGTGCAGCCACAAAAACTCTGCTTTTTGATATGTTTTTGCTAGAAATCAAGTAAGAAACTTCTTGTGCCATTATTCTGGTCTTTCTGGCCCCTTGAAGTGTGTCACAAGTACGTTCTGGTCCTACAGGCAGGGCAGGAGAAGCTGGAGTGCAACAGAAGCAGCTCCTAACTCTGAGCTCATCCTTCCCATCCTGTGCTGGCTGAGATTTAGACTTTGCTGAGAAAGTCTGAGCTGGGAGCTGCGGTCGGGGCTGGGCCGGCCTGGGTGGCAGCGATGGGGAAGGAGGTGCTGGCACTCACACGAGGGGCCTGTGCTGCCAGCAGGGGCTGCTGCCAGGGCCAGTGCTGGCAAACAAGGAGCAGGGAGGGAGCAGCTTACGGGAAACTCCTTCCCTGGGGAGCACACGTGGCTGCTGCCCCCAAAGGGCGGCATTTCTGCCTAACCAGATGTTGGGAGGGGAAAAGTCTTCTCATTAAGAAACTTAAGTGTAAGTAGAAGTTAAAAAAAACAAGGGGGAGTGCAGAAGGAGCAGGCAGAGTTAACCATGTGCTGCTGCACAAGTGTATGCAGTCCCATTTTAAAGGGTCAGCTGAGAATGAGCTGCTTTAGAAGCTGTGTTATGTTGGATGCAGTTTTTGAAAGCCTGGATAGGGATTACGGCATGAGGGGCTGGATGTGGGTTCATATACATGGAGTACAGACACTGCTGTGCTCATGTCCTGCATATAGGCTGTTAAAAACAGGATTGGAATTAGTGTCACCTGGGAGGTTACTGGCTCAGCCACTTCAGTCTTTTTCCAAAATGTTTTGCAGAAACTGGCAGGGTATCTCTGAGACCAGTGTGCCCTTTAAATTGCATAGAAATTGCTTTCCCATCATAGGATCAACTTGATACGGCACCTCTGGCCAGGCACTGCAGTGATCCAGAGCAGAACCTGTGTGCTGGTGCTGTGATGACCCTTTTAAGCTCAGGCTGCTTTTTGTGTCCTTAGCTTTGTGCTGTGTGAGCCAGAGCACTGCTTGGCTGCAGTTCTGTCCTGTGCAAGATGGAAAGAGGCTTGTGTGGTTTTTTGGTTTGTTTTTTTTACTGGCACAGTATTTTTCTTCAGCTTTCTACTTTTTTGTGCATCCCTATGGAAGGGACAAAATTGAGTCTCCTATTCACCATTTTCTGCTTTGCAGAGTGCAACCTTAAGCCAGGAGATTCTCATGGCTTCAGGTTAGCTGCTCTTCTGTGGCTCCCCAGAGCTCGTAAATGCTTCACAGTGGTTTTTCCTGGAATTTTGGGCGTGGTCTGAGTAGGTGAATGGCTACAAGGGCTGGAATAAGCATGGACGAGATCGAGCTTTGACCTTTTCTATGGGCCCTATAGAAAAAGTTTCTGGAAGTTGTTGCTGGAGCTCTGTTTGTTGTCTGCGCTATCCGGCCTTGGCGCTGATGCTAGCCGGGGTTGGAAGGGTTTGAACTAGAGGGAAGGGCAGAGAGAGATTTTGAGGAAATGTAAGAGATGATGAAGTTGATTACAAACACTCCTATCCCTGCACTGGGTCATTCTGCTGGGACAAAGGATCTGCAACCAGATCATTACATTACATAAGATGGTTAAAAAAAAAAAAAAAAGCAAAAAAAGATGGAATTGTTGGAGGTTTACAGCATGGCTCTCACAGGGCATTGCAACAGCAGAATCGAGGGGCAGAGCAACCAGCCCAGCCCCAGCCTTTGGGAAATGGAGGTAAATCACCTGACCTGCAGGAGTATCCTGTGCAAAGAGCCTTCTTTCCTGGGGAGCAGCTGAGTGCTCTGCTTGTTCCTGCTGCAGCTCCCCCCAGGGCAGAGCAAGGACAGTGGCCATTAGAGCCAGATCCAGCTGGGTTCCTGGGCACAACAGCACTGACCTGCCAGGTTTAGGTTTTAGCGCTCTTCCATTTCTTTCACAAATCGATTCAAGTACCACTTACTGTAAATGAGGAATGAGGGTTCAGATTCAATGGCTGTGGAGTGGGATTCCTCAGTGACAGACACTGGAGTGGGGGAGCTAAGGTGGAAAGCTGCAGCTTTCCCAGCCTGGGGTGTGAGGGAGGTCCCAGAGCAGTGGTTTGAGTGATCTGAAAATAAAACGCAGGCTTCTGCAGCCCACCTCTAGAGCTCAGGCAGTTCAGCCGCTTCTGGAGGTGCTGGAGACAATATTCCCACTTTCAAGACAGAGAGCTACTACTAGTGGATAACTGCTGTCTGTCTGTATTTAATTTTGCCTTTCCCTGATGCTCTAGCAGTGGGACCGAAAGCAGAAGGAAAAGGATAGCTATAAAAAAAAACTATACCAGAACCTTTTTTGTCCTAAATTTGTGACTCCCATCCTTGCTACCATTTCAAGCCTGTGGGGCTGAGCAGCCATGCAGCGAGAGGAAAAGCAAAGTGTGAAACCTCTTGGGCAGTGATGGTCTGGCACAGGAGAGGAGAGAGGTGCAGGGTGCCAGCTCCCTGCACTGGGGCAGCCTCCCTCTCTGAGACTTGGAATTTGGGTAGAACGTACAGAGAAGGATGCTGAAAAGCCAATTAGGTAGAAGTACAGCCACTCTTTGGACTGGGCTTGGCTGTGCAGGAGGAGCATTGAGGGCAGGCCACCTTCTGCACTCACCTGCCGCAGCCAAGGGTGCGTGCAGGCAGCAGAGGCCATGGGACACGCGCTCTGCAGGAGAGTCTGCCTTGGAGGTTTCGCTATTGCTCAGCTCTCCAGCCCCAAGGAAGAGTGAGGGAGGAAGTGGAGGACTGATGATGATGGAGTGGTTGGCCTTGCAATGCTGTGTTAGTCATAATGTGGTTGCTTGCTGCTAATTAAGCTGGAATTACACTGTGAATGGCTTAATTCACTACAGCCCTAATTGACTTCTGATGGAATTTGTGCAGAATCTCATGGGAGTGGGTGTTGTGGCAGGGTGTATCACTCAGGACAAATAGATCACTTCTTTAGGCTCCTTTTTAGGAGAAGAGCTATCGCTCAAATCCCTGACCTCATTTAAGACTGAGCTTGAAGGAGGGCTCTGTGGCAAGAAAAAGTTTCACTAGACATGAAATTCTGGTGGTAGAGAGTGGTGGTGCCAGTGGAGAGATTTGCCTAGAAGTGCAGGGGTGTCACACTGTACTGCCAGGAGATGTTGGGCAGCCTCCACCAGCTTTGTGGGTGAAGCAATGACTTGATGGAGGAAAGAAAAAGGAAAAAAATACAACAAACCCTTGGAGCAGTGATCAAAGGAACTTCCTGCTTTTCATTCCCACTGTATCCAGGGAAACATCTCCCTGTGTTGCCTTATAAAGAAATAGCATTGCACAGGAGCTGAGCCCACCTTTCACTTTTCCTCCCCCAAACTCCTGGCACTGAGGCATTCCTGGTGAAGCATCCTTTCCCCTAGCCCCCTATTCCCTTCTAGAATGCTTTACTTGATCCTGAGCTGTCCCTGGGATTTGAGAAGACTTTGGCAAAACTTCCCAGCCCTGCAAGCTGCTGGATGGATGCAGGCTGCCCCATGGCCAGCGGGCATGTGTTGAAAGCTTGTTTCATTTCCTTCTCAGCACTTCCCCATGGGAGCTGAGAAGGGCATGAGAGCTGCATGCACCCTGTTCGTGCTGCCAAGTCCATCCTAGATCAGTGCTGGCTCTTTCAGACCCCGTTTCTGCCTCCCAAAGCTGGGGCAGGTGCAAGGAGCTCAGCTCTGGAGGAGAGACCTGCTCCAGCCTCAGGTGAGGCTCTCTGCTTGCCTCTTAAATATTAATGTTGTCGCTAGGAGCTGCAGCAGGCTTTGAAGCTGAGGTTTTGGGCGCAGCCAAAACAGGTTTTAATGAGGTAACACAGCCCAATTTGCTGTGCAGGCTTTTGATCCTGTCAGTGTTTTTGGGCTGTCAGTGTGCTTGTGCAGCTCACAGCTCGCCAGCTCATCATTTTCGGAAGCACGAGGCACCCGGCTGTCTTGCCTTGACGTGTCCTTGTGGGCAAGGATAAAACTCTTGATCAGCTTTTGCTTGAGGCTCAGCTCACCATTTCCTTCTCACCTGCAAAGTTTCTGGGAGGTGACTTCAAGGACACAGTTTATGCTCCAGCATGGATCTGCAGTTAAACTGCAGCAGGACCCCACACAAGGAAAGGAGCCAGGTTTGTGCTGTCTGTGTTTGTTCAGGCCCCTGCTGCAGGGCTGGAGGGGATTTATCTGCATCCCAACACCTCTCCTTTGCTAAGGGAAACACCTCTGTGCTGCAGCTGAGGCATTTGGTTCAGAGTAGGGATGGCCAGCACAGCTGGAAGCCCTGCTGCACTAGAGGATAACACAGAGTAGGAGGAAATTACACCGCAAGTAAAGCCCCTCTGACCTCAGAGGTCATTTGCTGTCACTGCTGCCTGGGCAGGTGAGAAAACCAGAAATGCTTGAGCAGAAAAGGCAGTGGGGCTGGGGCCCAGCAGCTGCATTTGTGGGGCTGACTGGTGCAGGGCAGGCAGCCCCAGTGCCACCAGTGGAAGTGTCTGGACAAGGATGGGACCAGCATCCCAATGGCCAAGGATGTGCCAGCATGTGCAGTGTGTCCTGCAGGACTGGTGCTCTCACTGGGTACAGCACAGCCCTAAACACAGCACAGCTTCAGAGGGACACTGAGGATGAGCCAAGCCTGGCAAAACATCCCCATGAAGGGACCTGACATGTTTGCTTTGGGCAGAGGATCAAAGGGGATTAGGGAGAAAATCACAGAGGGAGACCAAATATCAGCTTCTCTGTGGCTCCTCTCCCATAACCTGGAAGCAAAGAGATATGTGATGGAGAGAGGAAGCAGGCACCCACTCCATGGACGTAGGGCATAGCAGGAGCAGAGCTGTGTCCAGGATTATCATGCAGGATCATTTCAAAACAGCTTCTCTCCAAAGACAGATTTCAAGGTCCCAATCCCCTGGATGGACAGAGCAGTTGTTCTCTGCTCTGCTGTCCAGGATCTGACAGATCAGTTCCCCAAAATCTTCCCTCTGCATTCCCCTGGCAGCTCTGTGAGCTGTGCTTGAGAGGATGCCTGCTCTCCATGGGGCCGCGGTACCTATGGCTTGCCCAGCAGGAGAGGCTGCCTCATGATACTGCCACGAACTATTAAAAGCAGCAAGATGATTAAAATAAGCTGTCATGGGACATTCACTCCAAACAGAAAGCATGAGCTGGGTTCTGTCATTTCCCAGGAAAGTTAATCTGTGTTTACAGGCTGCCATGAAGTTGGGCCGCGCTGGTGGGAGGCTCCCCAGACTAATTTCTCTCCTGGCAAGGTGTGTGGGGGCAGCAGCACTGCTGTGGGCAGCTGGCTCCATTTTCCCCTGTCAAACAAAGCCTTTTCCTGGCCACCGGGGTGGAATAAGCAAACACCTCCCAGCAGGCGCCATGGCAGGAAGAGCTGGGTCTGGAAATGCCCACGCTTCGCTCCTGACAGCGGCAGAGCCTCGGCTGTGCTGCAGAAGGGTGAGAGGTGCTGGGGTGGGAGCCCATGGAGCACCTCTTGGTCACAGTCTCACTTGCTGGGACATCCCACCAAGGCAGAGAGCGCTCCCTGTGAATTGCAGCGGGCTAGTTGGACTTCCACCAGCCAGAAGAGCCCACAGCTCCCTTCTGCACTCAGTTTCCTCCAGCACAGGTCAGAGATGCCCTGAGAATCCTCCAGCTGATCCCAGCAACACTCCCTCCCACCTGCCCAACAGGGACCCTGCCTCTATGCACGCAGGTAACCTCACTGCTGTTGCTAAAAAAGAAGCCCTTAGGCTTGTGTTGGGGCTGGGGGTAAATCAATTTCCACTGCCCAGGTACCTTTGCTGGGGAGGATCACAGATAGCCAGTCCCAGGTCTCCCAGCCCCATGTCCTCCTCACACTGCTGAAACTGGGGACACATCTGGTGTGTGCAGGGCTCACCTGTCCTGTTTGAATTGCTGGGTGAAAGCAAACCAAGCAGAAGAGATGGGTTGCACAGGCAGCAAAATTTTTCACCTGACATAATTTGTTCCCTTTACCTGCTTAGCTTTTGGATTCTGCCTTTTCTGCTGCAACTGGCACGGCCCTTCTTGCTAATCTGGGCAGTTACTGGCAGGACAGGGATTGCTCCCACGTGGTTTTGATGCTACTGCTTTCTGATTTTCTTGTGCAGTGAATAGATAAAATATTTACTGTCTTTCCTCGCCTTTCTTTTTTTCTCTTTTTTCTCCTCTCCTCTCTTTTCTGAACTATCCAGCAAATCCTTTGATGCCAGAGTCAGTCACAGCACAACATTTCACAGAAAATAAGTGCTCGTGGCAATTCCTGCTCTGCAATTTGAACTTCTTTCCTCTTTAAAAAAAAAAAGTAAAATTTGGGGACATGAGGATCTGGTAGATCTGGTAGGATCCACTGCTAAATTACTGCCTTAGAGGATGACTTGGAAAGTGTGGATGGAGAATACCAGCTGTGAGTGATGGACTGGGATGCGTTTAAAAATTAAGTACCTCAGAGAACTAATGAAGAATGGTTTCAGCTGAAGAAATTTCTCGTGGGTTGAACGCTGGAGGAAAGAGATGAATTATCAACGATACAGCAGGTGAAAAGGGGCTGCTTTATTTATTTCCGAAGCACAGCGAGACTCGATGTGTACTTACCTGTGTTGATTATGAGCCCCGCTGAGCTTGATTATAATTCGCTCTCCGGGGCGAGCGTGCTGCGCTCGGCGGCAGGGAGGAAGTGCAAAAGGAATTTGTCTGTGCCAGGATGAAATGTGATTACTGGCTGCACGCTGCAGCAGAGCCTTGTTCCTGGGGGTTGGGGATCCCACACCTCTCAGGTATCCTATGAGTGCTGAAACACCTGAGGGAAGTTTATTTTTTTGGCTTGTTTCTTGACTGGTTTGGTGCCACGACACCTAAGCTGGCACTCGGTAACAGCACAGAGCTGATAGTCTGAGGTGATCTCTTTGAAACAAAGTAACAGCTTGGTGATGGCCTTACATGAAAGGGAGAGCTTTGCTGTAAAGTAATTCTAAAGCAGCTGCCCCACAGCCATGGAGGAGCTGGAAACTGCTTTAACAGTGGTTTTAGTTAGAGCTCGAGCAGTTTATGGATGGTAATACCTGGTGTGATTTCTGGGCTCAGTGACATGGGACAGCCATGGGCAGCCTGAGCAGGGATTTTGGGGATGATGCAGAGGGATTTGGGGTACACTGCAGGGACCTCAGTGGGTTGTGGGGAAGAAGAGGGCAGAGCAGAGGCAGGGCAGCAAGCCCTTGGCTTGTAGGCTCACACTCCTGGTAGTTCTGGGAGCCTTCAATGAGGTTTTGGCAGTGGAGGGGTGAGTTCGTTCCTGCTTATAATCTGAACCTCTGGCTCTGTTTTCTCTTCCTCTCCCTTCCCCTACTGATGTCTCCCAAGGGAAAGTTCCTGCTGCAGTAAAGGGGAGGAAAAGACAAATCACAAAAGCAGAGGGCTGGGGGATGCCGGGTGGGGAGGCAACTCCAAGGGGCCAGCCTGCTGGAGCAGACTCAGGAATGCTGGTGAGGGAGTGGCAGCAGGGACAGTGGAAAATAGATATTAAAGGGAGAAAAAGACTTTAAAAATCAGTGTGAGCAGGTCCATGAGATGAAACGGCAGTGACTTCTCTAGAATGACATGGTTATAGCCTCGTACCTCAATTACATTTATTTGGGTGCCCTACCTGTACATTCTTACTGCTGAAGAATGCACTCAGACTGCTTCCAGCTTTCCCCTCTGTCATAAATTGCTGGAATTTATAGCACTTACTCTGGAGACTGTGGTGATTTCCCCATTCCATATTTAACCCCTGTCACCCAAACCACCTAAACTGCATCTGAATGCAAGCTGTATGAGGAAAAGTGATATTAATACAAGTCAGAGGCAAGTCTTGGGAGGGAGTGTCCCGCATGAAATGGTAGTTCTGAGTCACACGGCTGTTTTCTGGGTCAGCCAGACCCTACTGCACAGGGCTGGTATCCCCAGCCAGCTCCAGTGTCACTCAGGGATTTCCACCACGGTTTTATCATCAGCTTCGCAGGGCTGTGGATATTCCTTTCTGAATTTTGCATGGGCTGGTAATGTTTCATTTTGATTTGAATCTCTAGCCCTGATCAAATGGCTGTTCAGCAGGCAGGAAAAGGACAAGGGGCTGGAAAACATGACTAAATATGGCTGTGTTTCTGGTTGCTACAGACTGCAGGATTAGCAGCCCCTTCTTGCCAGCAGTCACGCTGAAGTTCCCAAGGTTTGAGGATCACTGAGGGGAGCTATAGCCCAGCCCTCTCCCTACCTTTTTTATTTTTTAAATTTTTAAAAATTTTTCTTCATTTTTTGGGTTTATTTTCCACAGAGAAATCTGCAACCTATTGTGTGGGCTAGTAAACTTGGCAGCCTCCAGCTGCCTATAAAATTGCATTAGGCGTTTATATTTCCTGTAGCGGATTATGTGTTGTCTGGATTTCGGATGATTCCGGGCGAGAGGCTTAGCCTTTCTTTTTTTCAGGGGCAGGGGGGGTGTGGGCTACAAATTGCATTTGAAATCATTTCATCTTCTTGAAGATAGGAGAGCACTGGCAATCAGCAGGGCACACGGATGTGTTTCGAGACAGATGGAGGCAGCGTCCCTGCCTGCGGCTTGCAGAGCTGCTCCAGCCCCGTGTGCAAGGCACAGGCACCAAAGTCCTCACCTTGCCCACAAGCACATCAATAACCCCATTGATTGCAATGATATTTCTCATGCTTCAAGCTAAGCAAGTGCTTGAATGTCACGCTGAATCACAAGTGAAGGATTTCTTCGCGCTCTCGCGGATTCAGTTCTCCTGACCCAGCTGGCTCCGTGTACCCTCACACATCGGGACTTTATCTGAAATCTTAGTATTTATGCAGATGGAGCATACATGGGGGATTTTCTTTTCAAACTGGAGGTTGACTTACTTTGAAAAAATCCTCTTGGCTCGTATACAGAGTATTTATTGTGCTTTACCAGTTTTCTGATTTGGATCTGAAGCCAAAGAGGTAGTAACTATTTTTAGAGTGGAGAAATCACATTCACAAAAAAAAAAAAAAAAAGAAGAAAAAAAAGGAAAAGTATGTTTTCAAATCTTATTTGAAATCTGTGCTGTATCAGCAGCAAATAGCATTGTGAAAGGGTAAAATCAGATTGCAAGTGCTTATTGGTACAATGTTATCATAAATTCACAGAGCACTTTTCTGCACGAAGGAAAATCGATCATCTTTTACTGCAAATGTACAATCTCAGAGCACGATTTTGGAGTCATGTTTATGTGAGTAAGCTGTGTCTCACAGTCCCTGTGATGCGAATGCTGCACTGCTGGATAGCCAGCAGGTGGAGTCATCTATAACGGATGTGCTGCGGTCTGGAAAGTTATTGAGTAAGTACGGGATGGGACACGTGGAAATTCCAGTTGGAAGCTGAGACCAAGGAAAATATAAGGAATGGAACTGGAAAACTGTGAGCGTGGCAGATACGGAGAGCTAAAACTTTAGCAGCAGCAGAGGAGGGACCTGCAAAATGTTTGGAATAGTGAATAGCTGGAGCAATCCTGGAAACACTTCTGTGGCTTGGATCCCGAGGCGTAATTCATGCTGTTGTAATTTGCACAGATGGCGGATGTCTCAAGGGAAGGCTCGAACAGCTGGGAAACATCAGGGTGTGGGCCAGCTTCAACCACACACCCTTTCTTTATCCCCGAATCAGTCACAGAAGTGAAAGGTGATACCGAGATCGCTGCAGAAAATATCTGCAAGCTACTCTCTGCGCTGGGAGATGGCTCCTCTTGCGTGGTGGATCCTGTTAAGGACCAGATTAGTTTGGCATTTTGTGTGTAAAAATGCACCTTCAGAAGCTTTTCAGTAAACCAATTAGGGAGGACGAATCAGCCTCAACTCCAGAGATCAGTCATGTAGTAAATTGAGTTGTAGCTGAAGGGCCCTAATAAACAGGGTGCTTCACTGAAAAGGAGCAGGAGTTACCCCCCCACCATACCCTGTTCAGTTCCACGATGTGCCCGGCCACCACAGAGAATGTTTTGTTTTGTCCTCTGCTCTATCTGCCTGTTACACCAGGAATGAACGTTGCCTCCAGCGGGGCATTTGCCCTTCTCAAGCTGTGTGGCCTCCAGCCTATTTGGAAATGCGCGGTTGCAAACAATGATTGGTACTCTCTGTTTGTGTGCCCGTGTAAGCTGAATAGCAATGTCAGGTTGCTACAGACTCATTCTGAGAGAGGAGAGGGTGCCACAGCCCTGAGGTGCTTCCGAGACACAGCCAGAGATGTGCAGCCAGGCCACTGCAGGACTACATCAACAGCAGCCACTGCTGGCCCATTGATGGGGACTCCAGCCTTCAGCAACCTCTGGTTTACTCATCACAGGCAGCTGAGGGGAATAAGTGCCAGGTACTTCCCAAGTACTGGATCTCTGGCACCCAGCGGGTAGGAAAGAGCCAATGAGGCTGTTTTATTGTGTCCCCATGAAGGGAGGTACCCTGTGGTACCTCTGTAGCTCATACTGTTTATCTTGGTCATTATCTCAGTCTTATTTATCCAGCTCTGCAGTCTGAACAGGAAAACAAGAGACCTTTCATCTCCCAGATGTGCTCCCCACATACCTTTCTGCTATTATACATTTTTGGGATATACAGCGATGCCCTTTCAGGTTAGAACTGCTGGAGGACCTACCTTATTCCCCATCCCCTCAGACACAAGCAGTGCAGGCAGATGGCATTTTTATGCTAATTGCATCGATGCAGGTAACTGCATCTGTGCTGCAGGTGCCATGCCATCCTGCTTTGGCAGCATCAGGACACCTGAAATGCCACACCTGCTGTACAGCCTGATGCCCCACAGAACCACAGACCAAGCAAACAGCAAGGATAAATGCGCTGCAGTGATGTTTGCAGGAAACAGGAAAATGAGTCAGGAAAGTTTTGCTCTGAGCTCTCTGGTGGATTCCCAGCTGCTGACACTGCTGCCTTGCTGGAGTGCCGAGGTGCTTGGAGGTGTTTGCTGAAGCCAGGTGTCCTCATTGCGAGAGGTGGCACTGGGAAAAGAGCGGGTGCATTGTGGGTGCTGGCCCAGTGACTGACATCTGCCAGCACCTTTGCGTCACAGCGACATATTGATATTGGCATCCTGCCGCTGCTTGGGCACTGGCACCCTCCTGGCACACCATTTGGGCCAGGTGACAAGGTCCTTGCATTTTGCTGACTTAGGTTATGTATTTTTAGCTGTGTGCTAATTGGTTACAAGAAAAGGCAGCTTCTGCTGGTAAAATTTTCTAGCAAATTGCTGGTCTGAGATAAGGAAGAAGAAACATTTACCCACACTAGTTACTACGGAAAGCTCCATCGTTGCTTCCTGTGAAACCAGGACCAAAGTCCAGGCTGAAACTTTACCTTGGCAGCACTTCATCACCTGTGGGAGTACTGCTGTGAAGAGGAAGAGCATTTGGCTTCAGAGGTTTTTCTGACTGGACAGAAACAGCAGGAATGAGCAGGGCTGGACAAGGCGCTAGACCCCACCTGACCCACTTAGCAGAGAGACAAAATCCTCCATGAAAGAGAGGAACAAAGCTGCTGGAGGCTAAAAGGGCAAGAGGGAGCTGGTCAGCAGGGTGAGACATGGTGTGTAGATGATGGAAGCAGAAAGAAACTGTTCTCAGTTGTGGTGGTGGAGAGGAGACATTTGCTTTGAAGTAGCTCTGAGTGATTTCTATGCCTTTGAGCCAAAGGCTAATAACTGAGTTTGTGCCTCTCTTCATGCCTGAGCCTTAGAACTTTCATGAGTCACTGCCTCTGCTCCATTCAAGCACCTTCTGGGACCCAGCCCTTTGTTCTTCCATAGATGTTTCACACCCAGCATCCTGATGCCACCTGATCTCCAGACCAGTGGGAGCACCAGCACATGTTTTTCCAAGGAATCTCTTCAGAAGATACCCTTCTGCAGGGAGGATACCACCACAATTTTATTCTAAAATGATATTAATCTGTTCAGGAAAGATACACTCTTCATGCCAGCTTCTGGGAGCTCTCTGCAAGGACAACATATCTTACGACTGCCTCTCTCTGATCTGTCAAAGACAAAGCACTGGTGAGCACTCTGCAAACTAGTCCATGAAATCACAGCACATAAGAGCCTTTGGCAAGAATGCTGTGCAGCAGTGGAAGGGTTAACAGAGGAGTCAGCTGTCTGTTTAGTATGTCTCAGATGTCACATACAAATACCTAAAAGGCAGCTGGTTTGTGTGAAAGGAAATCAACGGATTAAGATTGTGTCTCAACTCAAAAGCTTTTTTGTGACTTCAGGAATGCCTAATATCCCACCTGTTAAATGGAGATAATACCTATCCCACAGTCTTACCATGAAGACAAATTAATTAATCTTATTTTAAGAGGAAATGGAAAGATCTGGATAAATGGTAGTATGTAGTAACAGGGCAGTAATGTCAGAAAGCTCACAACGGCACAGAGCATGGCGGTGGCAGCTGCAGGTCAATTCGGTAGGAGGGCACAGTTCAGCACTTTTCACCTGCACCATAACTCAGCTCTGTGCCCTGCAGTGGTCCTGGCTCCTCCCCTGGAGCATACCACAGCCAGCTGAAAACGCCTCACCAGGGTGCCTATAGCACTGCCAGCTCTGCCAGGAGCTGCTCTGCAGCACAGACCATGTGCACACAGCATGCAAGGGAGAACTGGCAGCAGCTTTGGCACCTGCATGGCAGGAGGTGGTGGAAATGGGGTTAGGAGAAGGAGAAAAATGGAGGCTGGGCACCATAAGGCAACTCCTTTCTTTGATATCCCCAAGGGAAGTGTCAGACAGACACTGAGTTACCACGATGAGAGGAGTGCTCCCAAGATCTCTCTCTGAACTGTTAATTCCTAACCTGACTGAAGGTTGAAGCCTTCTGCAGCTCCACACAGGCAATACCTTAACTTGGACCCTATCATGCATGTAGAATCCCTGGTCAAAATTAGGAGGGAAAGAGAAATACAGAAACATTGCTTTTCTCTGTATGAGCAGCATCCCAGTCATGAGAATTGCAGCTTCTTTCCAAGCCAAGGGTGGACTGAACACGTTCCTTCAGTGTTGTTTGACAGTCTGGCTCATTTTATCAAACCCAGTCAAGATGAATGAGACATGTGTTTACCCTTGGTGGGTGAGCAGACAAAAGCTGCATATAATTGTCTTCTGGGTGCCTGCCACTCCATGGGGATTTGTAATCATTTTGAAAAAAAGAGATTTCCCCTGTCACTGGAGGAGACAAGCTGGCACCTCAGCAGAAAACATACCACTTAAAATAGCTTTCAACGTGGCCTTGAAAACTATTTTTGGATGGGGAAAAATGTGGTGTAAGGGAAGACTGGAGTCATGTATGGTAACTGTCACTCAAAACCAAAGGCTCTATAATTTCATGAAGATCAACAGATGTAGCACGTACAGGGGATATGGAACACGAAGACAATCTAACTGGTTCCCAGGCTTTGTTACACATTGTGATATTCAAGAAGTCAATAAAGGTTTCCTCACACTGACCAACTCCATTTTTAGTTTTTTCCTTTTTCTTCAAGTTGTTGGCAGGCGGGAGTGTCGTCCCCACCCCATAACAAGCCAACCGCAGATTTGTATTATGATCTGTGGATTAGTTCTCCATCAAGTTGCCATGGCTTCCAGACTACATTCAGGACAATACAGGTTGCCTATGCCTTCCTCATTTTAGAGCAGACATTGTCCTCAGCGCTACCAGATAGCAGCTGCATAATAAAATCAACTTTATGTTTTGATTGAGGATCCCAAATTTGTTTCTCAAGATCAAAAACGTGGAGACACACGAAAGGGCTGATGAACAGGCTTTGGGCTCTTGCAGACTGGTGTCTCCATCCAGTTGGAAGTCAAATGCAGCAGAAAAAACGAGGTGAGATACATATATATGTACATAAATGCAGGAGAAACCCACAGAGGCCATCAGGGACAGGAAACCAGTGCAGCCCCTTCCTCAAGCAGTCAGATGTGCTCTGGGGCAGCGAGGCGAGCCCTGGAGTGAGGTGCAGGGAGGAGGCCTGGGAAAGGCCCTGAAGAACACAATGCACTGAGTGATGCGAGGTGCGCTGAGCAGGGCTCCGGGGCTACGGAGCCGGGCAGCACACCCCTCGCTGCCGGCTGCTCCTGAAGCGGGGGTCAGGCCAGTACCCCTCATCCCAGGTTCGCCTCAGTTCCTTACGGAAGCGTTGCGGAAACCTTACGCCCACAGGCAGCCCCGCGCCAGCGGGGCCGGGACCAAGCCGGCCCGCGACGGGGGACCCGGCTCTGCCCGAGGGCTGGGCGCCCCGCACTCCTATGGCCACCGCCACCGCCGCGGCCCGGCTGGGGGTCCCGCACCCGCCGTTGTCCCCACAGGGCGGCAGGGAGGGCTCGGCGCAGCCCCGCTGTCCGGCGGTGTCGAGGCCGCCCGGCGGAGCGGCCATTTCCCGGAGCCCCGCGCCGGCCCCGGCCCCGCCTCGCCCCGCGCCGGCCCCGCCCCCGCCCCGCCCGGCCCGGCCGCCGAAGGTTGCCGAGCGGGGGTCGCGCTGCTTCGGCGGCGTTTCCGGAGATTGCCGAGGGGCTCCGGCCCCTCCCCAGCCGCCGCCGAGCCCGTGACCGAGGCGCTCCGGTGGGTCGGAGCCCGGCGCGCCCGCTGCTGCTCCGGTCGCGCCGCGGGGCTCGCCGCCCTCCTCCTTCTCCTCCTGCTGCACCCGCTCCTCCGGCAGCGCCGGGCGCCGCGGTGACAGAGCGGGGCGATCGCGGCGGGGGGCGGCCGGGGCTCCGGCGGC
Source organism: Cyanistes caeruleus (assembly GCF_971803275.1). Lineage (NCBI taxonomy): Eukaryota > Metazoa > Chordata > Aves > Passeriformes > Paridae > Cyanistes > Cyanistes caeruleus. Next base: position 31,159,311 of record NC_141704.1, on the reverse strand, counting down.
GCGGATGGCGGAGGGCGGCCAGCCCCCGCAGCAGCAGCAGCAGCCACAGCCGCAGCTCCTGGCCGGCGGCGGCGCGGGGTCCGCCCGCGGCGTGAAGCGGGAGCCGGAGCTGGAGCAGCCCATGCCCGGCGGGGACGGCGCGGAGGGCGGCCACAGCAAGCGGCTGCGGACGGAGGCGGAGGCCGACGGCGGCGGCATGCAGGTAGCGGGCAGGGCCGGGCCGGGCCGTCCCCGGCTCTCCCTCCCCGGGACTCGGCCGGGCCGCGTTTGATTTCGGTTTGCGGGATTCGGCGCGTTGCGCTCGGGCGTGCGGCCCTTTCCCCGCGGGCAGCCGGGCGAGCGGCGCTGCCCCCGGGCTCCCCGGGCCGAGCCGGGCGGCTCCCGGGGGCGCAGGCCAGCACGTGGAGCGGCGGCGCGGGGCCCTGGGGGAGCCGCCGCCGGGTCCGGCGCCCCGGGCACCCCCGGACAACTCGGGGAGGCCGCGGTGTCCGGGCCGGGTGCGGGGCACCGGCAGCGCTCCGGGGCCGGCGGGTTTTACCCGCGGCGCTTGGGGCTTGTACGGAAGCAGGGAAATCCCAGGTGCTCCCTGGGAAGGGGGAGAAGCGGGGTAGTGGGGTGTCTTCTGGGCTGGTTCAGAATCCCACGTTTCTGTCGTCTGCTGCCAGCGCGGTTTGATCGACCCCAAAACATCGTTTGTTTCAGGTGCATTGGCCTTTTTGTTTGTGGGGTGATGCTGCCAAGGTGTTTCTGCCTCCCTTTGTCTGGGTGTTGTGGAGGGTTGTTTTATTATTGCAGTTGCACTGGCCTTTTCTGCTTCTGTCTCTCGTCATGAGTATGTCAGAGATCTTTGGAAGCAGCGTGATTTATTCATCTCAACTTGTTTCTCTTCTCACCTTTTCTGGGGTTATTTAGTGCTCCTGGCTTTCCAAAGGGAGCATCCTGTTCTCTCCATGGTGTTTCTCATCAAGATGCCGAGTGCCGGCCAACACTCTATCCTTTTTATTTCCCAGGCTGTCCCCAGTTTTCATGCTCAAGAATTACTTATTTTTTAAACAGCTTGTAGCAGGAAGGTTTTGTTTGTGTTTCTGTCTGATGTTCAGCCTTTCGTGGTGGTCTCTCCACCCCACAGCATCATGTTTTCCTAAGTGTGGTGGTGTGGCCTGAGCGCTTGCTGGAGCTTTGTACACAAGTGCTGCTGCTTGTGCTGTCCCAAGGGCAAGTGAAAATCGTGCTGTGCTCTTTAATCCCTTGGAGTAGTGTGTTCTCCCACACGTAGGTGTTAAGGATGACTCAGGCAATGTGTACAATTGCAAGGAGAAAGATGCTCGACATCGAAGGAGTGTTTATACGGTGTGCCTTGCTAGGAGTTATGAATGAGTGCACGAGCATGGTGACTTGAAATTCTTCTAGCTCTTCAGAGTTGAACTGAGGCAGAGATCCTGTGTAGTTACAGAAGATGCACCAGTTTACCCTGCACAGAGTGGTTTAAGTGGTTGTTGTTGATACAAACCTGGGTAAATCAACTGAAAATTGCCCAGGACATGATTTGGGCCTGATTTTTTTTTTTTTTTTTAGTTGCTGTTGAGTACAATTTTTCTACAGATAAAAGGCTCCCCCTTATATTTACATTGAAAGGTATCTTGGTTTTTGTTCAATGAATAATGCAACATAGTAAGAGTGCAGCTTTCAGCCATGGGGCTGTAACAGTGTGTGTGTGAAGCAGTGTGTAATACTGGTGGTCATGATGCTAGGGATTGATTGTGGAATTAATTAGCAGGAAGCTGAGGTTTATTTCTGTACCAAATAGTGGGAAACAGTGGAGAAATTAGGTGAGGTGCAACTAGTACAGCCCAATTTTTAAGTGTGTCTGTAGTGAGTGTAGCTGTTCTTCAGATTAGGACACTCATATTGTACTTTTTTGGCATTCTTAGTGTAATTTTAATCTTTATGTATGTATATATATGGAAAAGATTTTTCAATCCTTTTATTTTAAAAGATGAAAATAAGCATATATATGTGTGTATGTATATATGTACAAATTCATACCATTATTTGGAACTAGGTGATCTTTAAGGTCCTTTCTAACTGAAACCATTCTATGATTCTATGTCCAGAAGTTTCCCTTGACTTTTTTGTTTGTTTGTTTGTTTTAAAGACTGTAGTTTATATATTTGGAGAATCTTCTCATGTTTGCAAGCAAGAAGTACCAAATTTGAAACCAAACTTCCCAGTAATATCAGAAGTAGGAAAAATGTGTTCTTTAATGTTTGGGAAATTTGGTATCTTTTTGCTTAAAAGACAAAACACAAGATTGCCCTTCATGAGGATGTCAGTTCAGATAGTGCCTTCTTTTGAAGTACCTATTTTAAAATAACCAGCTCCTCTTTAGTAAATCCTCTATGTTTAACTGTATATAATGCTTACAAGAGGAATAAAGAGCCTATTCTTTGATGTTTTTTTTTTTTTTTCTCCCTCTCATATGTATTAGAGGCTTTCTGAAAGCTGTAAATAAGACCAGCAACCATTGTACCTTGTTTTTCCTGGAGATCCTGTCAATTTTCTACTTCCTGTTCCAGAGCCACAGGCTGTTGCTGTGTAAACTTGGTGACCTTGTGTCTCTGGACTGATAGCAAGGAATCACGGATTGCCATGCCCACCACCATTTCTTCTTTGAGTAACCTGTGCCTACCAGTGGCTTAGGATATAAACACAGCGTGTAATGCTGAAATAAATCATTAATTTTATAAATTAATGCTAACAATTAGCAATAAATTGCTAATGTAGCTGTAAAACTAATAATTTTTTTAGGGGTCTGTTAACATGAAATATCAAAACTAGGCTATAGGAAGGTAAGACAGTAGCTAGTTATTAAGATCTTGAGGCTTGAGGGTGTCTAAAAGCTTCAAGTAGCCCTTAAATTTCCTGGGCTTCTTGTTTTCTGCTGTCTCAGGCCAGCATGCTCAGACAGCTTATGCTGTTAGGGTTTCATTATCTAATCCATCTTTGATCAGGCTGGATAAATGGTGTTTGGCCAGTGCTGATCTTGTTAGGAGGGTGGTGTAAAGCTGCTTGAGTTGGGATTGGGACAAATCGGATCATGGCTGCTATCTGCTTCTGGGACATACTTCAGTTAATCATGGCGTGGGAGGAAAAGGTCTACAAGGAACTGCTGGGTTTTAGCTCCCTCTGTTCCATAAATGGCAAAAGTCAAATGCTACCAGCCAGGAATGTCACCTGGAAGTATTTGGATAGGTTTGTAAGCTCTGGAAGTAAAGGGCCCCAAAGGTACTGCTGCTTTTTAACTGTATAAATACTAGCAAAGGACTACCTTGTGCTCTGTTTGCTGACTTGGATGGTTGAATCATTTGGATCAGCTTGCTGATCTGAGTAAAAATAATGCCTAACACAGGGAAGAAGGTAAAAAAAGAAAGTTATATTAGCCTAAGTCACTTGTAAAACTGCACTGAAATGCAGTTGTTGATGCAGCTGTATTTGTTTCTTGTCAGAAAATACTGACTGCTGCACAGATGGAAGAGAAAGTACCCTTGCAACAATCTCTCTCGTCCTCTTTTCCTAGTGTGATGAAAGATGAGAAATGTTGTGGCTAGCTGGGAAGTGTCTCTTTCTCTTTCAAGCTGCAGACAATTGTATAATTCCAGGGTGCTCTCTTTGTCTTCCTTTTCCAGGTGCTAGAGGTGTACTGGACAGTGTACACTGCTGAAAAAGTTACTAAAATATCTTTCCCTTGCTTTGTGTGGGGTTGAATGATTTAATCAACTCCTTGTTTAGTCCCTAAGCTGAATTTTGATTTATCTTTTTTATGGGATCTAGGCTGGTTAGGAAATTAAAATCATACGTGGTGGTAATACACGGGAGGAATTAGATGCAAGGTGTGAACAGAGCTGATCCTTGTTCCCCTTTCATGAATGACTTTTGTGCTCAGTATCCCTGGGTATTTGGGAGAATTACTCTTCTTGCAACCATGAGCATAGCCAGCTGGTCAGGACAGACAGTTAATGCAGCTGTGGTCTGTGCCTTGCCCAGTCCACATAAACCTTTAGTGGCAGCAATGAGTGGTGACTTTGTGTTGTCATTCAGCCATGTCAGCACAGGGTTCATAAAGATGACTGGTGGTGTTGAGATCACTCCCCTGTGACTAAAGGATGATGTAATAGATGATAAGTCTGCTCCACAAGATAGTCTGTGGTTTCTCATCCTACCGTGAGCCAGAAGGTGGTCTGTGACACCCTCTAGCAGTCTGACTTCCTTCCAGCACCTTGAACTGCAGGGTGCTGCAGAAAAGGAAGAGTGGGGGCATGACTGGTGCTTCATGACAACCAGTGTCCTTGCTCAAGCTGTGGCCTGTTTGTGGTGCTCCAGGGGGGATGGCAAGAAATCAGTCTGCTGATAATTTCTACATACGTTTGGGTTTACAAATAAGAGGGCTGAGTGTGATTGTAATCGAGAAGGGGCTAGTGAATAACAGCTTTTGTGCTGTGAAGGACCCTTTAGAAGTCTGTATTTTTAAATCTTACAGAAGAGAACATCTAGTTCCAGTAAATTGTGGAAAAGCTGTGTAATCAGGTTAGCTTTTTCCTCCCTCTTATTTTTCATGGCATGGCTGTCTTCATAAAGAGATGAGATCAATGAGCAATAGAGCAATGCAGGGGATACAAGATAATATAACAAAAGAAATGAAGTTTCAATCTTTCAACCCCTACCTTGGATCCAGGGTGAGCTTTCCTGGGATGCTGTTTCAACAGAATATTGCTGATGTGATGAGACGTAATGAATCACCTCTAAGTTTGTTGTTGTTTCTCTGTTTGCATTTGCCCTTTGTTTTTGTAAATATTTGAATGTTTTGAGTTAGACTTGACACAGTCTGGGAACACTTAGAAATCTCCAGTTCAAAGAAAACCCTTGGCAAACAGACTGAAAGTTGGGATTTTGGAGTTGTTAAGAGTGCTTTAATGTTGGCTCTTTTCTTGCCATATTCAGGAAAATGGAAAGCCCAAGTGAAGTATTCTGCATGCTTTAGTACTCCTCCCAGCTCTCTCAGTATTTCTCTGTAGATTCCAGAGGTTTGTGTTCAAAGGTGATGGCCACGTTTGTGAGGTTGGAAGCCAAACAGAGCTCTGGCTCTACTGGAGATGGTTTCCTTCTGCATATGGGTACCAGCTGTACACATAAGCTTTTTATTTTTCCTTTCAGAATTCCCATTTAGAAACATGAGTGCTCTGGTATTTTGCAGGAGGCCTGGTCTCCCACTTGGTGTTGGAAAGGTTGCCCACCTGGCTGAGTTTGGAGCAGCTCCTGGGCACGTCCTGTGCTAGACCCTCTGTCGGCTGTTCCTCCCAGTGATGCAGCAAGCAGGGCCCCTGTCTTATCCTTCTGCACTGGGGGTTTGCACTTCTGTGTTCAAGGTTGTCTCAAAGATGTGCTGGTCACAGAAGGCTTAGCAGCTGTGTTCCTGTGCTGGCTTTGTGCTTTACCCTGACCACCCTTTTGGCCACTGCTGCGGTGAGGCCAGTGGCAGCAGGAATACCAGAACACATGAGATACAAAGGAGGCAGCAGTAAAATAAAATAAAATAAAATAAATCAACTATTTCGTTTGCACTAGGGGTAGGGAAGCCAGGCTCAAGTTGAGATGGATCTGAACAGGATTCTGTGTGTGGTCTGTGGCCACCTGGAAACTGCTGCTGAAGGACATACCCCTGTTAGCTTGGAAAAATAAAGCCTGTCGTTAGCAGTGTTTGGTTGGCTGCACAGAAACCTCTGCCCCTCTGGAAAATGTTAGGAATCACGTTATTTGAAAATGTTTTAAAACCTGCCACTCCGTGCTGCTGACTTGTCTTGTGGCACTCAGCAAACCTTAGTTTTTGTATGAAGTGACAGAGAAGGGCAGATGTTTTGGTTGTCTGGAAATTTCTTATTTAATTTGTCCATCTCTGATATTACTTGACCTTCTGTGTGTGTGTTTGCTGTTGAAATGCGGTGGCTGAGGGATCAGAGGAACATCCAGAAGAGAAGTGAGAGAAGCAATTAGAGGTAACGAGTTCCAGTTCATTGAAGCATTCTGTTGATCTACATTTTACAGTGGTATTGAGTGGACACCCGAGTGTAGCTGTCATGAGATAATCCCGATGTTTAGGGATTAGAGCTGCTTGACTGCATTTTGGGCCTTAACTCCCTTTGCTCTCCAGTAAATTTAATTTTGCCAGCAATCTTTTGTATATTCAGTTTGAAAGATGTGTATACATTTTCTCCAGCATGCTTCCTTCTCTCTCTGCTTCACTTTCTTGCATCCATCTCATTTTTTCCAGGCTGAATTAGAGATATTTGTAGAAACCAAGTCCAGTGATGGCATGGACTGGATGAAGCAGTCCTCGCCAGTCCTGGACCTTGTGGTGTTCCCTGTTAGGGCTCTGCTGAGCTGTGCCTGGCTACCTCTCCTGCAGGAAAGCTTTGCTGAGAAAGACCACGTAGTTTTCTAGATTTCTAACCTGGGTTCTGGAAGATTTCCAGGGTGTTTGTGAAGCGTTCCAGTCTCTCTCTCATTTGGCTTGTCACACATACATACAGCATCTATCTGAATCACCCCTATCTGTTCTCTTGCTGGACCAAAGGAAATGGGATGCCAACTCCTTAGCAGTGATATGAGGTATAGTGGCCACAAAGGTTGTATACAAAAGCCCCCTTTGTTTGATGAGCAGCATCAGCTGAACTAGAGCTAGATCCAGCATCTGCTTGGGCAGAGCAGGAAACTTTGGCAGTTTCTGTCAGCTCACTTGGTGTGACATTGGTGTTCAGTCAGCTATACCATTGTGCCAGCTCCTAACCTTTGGAGTGTGGGCAGAGGGTACTCGTGGTTCATGCTGATTAGAAAAGAGGGAATGAGATCTTCTACTTGGATAAGACAGTGGGATTCAGGCTGGCATGTTTTTGTAAAGTGGCTGTGTGTTACTGGGGCTGTTGCTTATTTTTGCTTTTGTCTAGGAGAGTTTGTGGTGCAGAAAGATTGGATGCTTGCTTCAAAGAGCATGGAATAGAGGCACTTGTTGCTTTTCTTGCATGACTTTATTGGGTTTTATCTGCTTATATTTGCCTCAGCAATAATGCAGCTATTAGCATAAAGATCAGGAAGAAGCTGCACCATTTAAGGGGGAAAAATCCCTCATCATGTCAGCACTTTTTCCCTCTGACTGTGCATAGCTTAATTTCTTTTAATAGAGAGGCGAAAGAATCAACCTTATGTGGCCTTTCTGTGTGTCACAAATATCCAAATATGTTCCCCAGAGGCCTTTGGGGCCTTGGGATCTGGATCTGGCTCAGGTTTCTTCAACGGACTGCAGTATTGTGCACTTTTAAGTGAGGCTTTCTGCACAGCTTTCCCACTGCTATTTCTGTAGGAGATTCTTGCAGACATTTGGGGTGGTTGTCACTGTTGAGGGTGATGCCCAGGAAGAAAATCCCACCAAGGCATCACTAAAAAGCCTTGATTTAGTGCTGTGTGGGCTGAGGGGAGGCTCTAGCTGGGATTCTGGTGCTGTAATTTTGCTGCTTGTGGTTGCTGTTCTCCTGCCCAGATAGTGCTGGGAAGGTCGCCTTTCCTCCAGCCTGCTCACTGACCTCAGGCAGCAAGGCGGGGGGAAGGTCAGGCTCTGCCCAGCTGCAGGGCTGGGCACCTTCTTCCTGGGTCCCAGGATCTGCAGGCAGAGTAGCCAAGAGTGTCTCTCTGAGCAGCTCCTGTGAGAGATTGTGCTTCTGAGCCATCTCTGTCTGCCTCTTTGATTTTATTCTATTCTGTGTCTTTGCTTGCCTTTTGTGGGAAGAAGAAATGAGGGGAAGTGCAAGCAATGGCTTCTACATTACCCTTTGTACTCTGCTGTTCTGGAAAGCAGATCCAGCAGAGGCCTCTTTCCTACCCTTGTTTAGTTTTAAAAGCCCTGTGCAGCTTTGGAGCTAAGCTGGACCAGGACGGAGTAGGTTTTGTAGGTGCTTCTCCTTGCTTTTAGGCACTAGTTCTTAAAGCTCAGCTTTGGAGTGACCTGGGGTGGTTCCTGGGATTAAAGACCTCTATCTGAGTGGCACTGCTTCTGCTCCCATGAGTAGGACCAGCCACACAGCCTGGGGAGATCCAAAAGGTTCATTCAGGGAAGGAAGCCTAGGCTGTGATGTTGCTGCAGTAGATGGAACCGTGGGGCATACCAAAGGAAGTGGGAGCTGGCAGCATGGTAGGGGCTGATGTCCTGGGGCTGGTGGCATGTGTGAGGGTGGGAGACAGGTGTTTGTGTTATAGTAGCCTCAGGAATTATTTATTTTTGTCCTGGGTCTGGAACTGCAGGTGCTGTTTCCTCCATGCAGAGGGTTGAGGAGACAGGGAATGTGCCAGGGTGAGAACCTGTGCACAGCAGGCTGCAGCCAGGGAGACTTGAATTTGTGGAGCTTCCACATTGAAGGGGCTGGAACTCAGCCAGTAACTGCCCAACAGGAGAGTGTGACAAGAAGGCATCATGTGAGGTCATAATTATGTGGTCATACCTTTTATGTTTTTAGAGATGACTTCATCTCCGCAAGTGCAGCAAATGGATGGTGCTCACTGAGGCGCTATTAAACTTAATGGGAGTTTTGTAACCAGTTAAAATGGGTGTGGGGTCAGGTTTTGGACTATCCAATATTTTGTTTCTTTTTTTTCATCTTATGTATGACCCCACACTGAATATACTGCAGATAACCTAAACCCTGCACAGAATACAGACCTATTAATTTTTAATAGTCTCTACTACAGTACTCACCACTGTAGTGTGGCTGCTTCACAGGTACTGATGATTTTATTTTTTTTAGTTTCCTGAGAGGTAGAAAAGGTGTGCTATGTCTTACTGTGGAAGTATGGGATTGAAGTACTTGGTAATAAGACCAATTTTGCCAAAAAAAGATTGACACTTAAAATCTAATTTATTTTTATTTGTAATTTTGATTGTAGCTGGGCCTTTTTTATTGAGGTTGGGTTTGGGGGATGTTTTAATCTTTGATCTACAGCTCTCTACAACCTCCACTATATAAATATATATATATGAATGATGCGTACTGCTTCCATAGACTAATCCTTAAGTGTGTTATGTTGGCCAAATGTACGGTGATGTTGTCTTTATCTTAAAACCCAGCAGAACAGCTTGAATTAAGGAGATTGGTCAGCATCGTAGTGAAATTTTACTTGGAAGATAAGGTTTGAAATCTAATGAACATTTTAGGTGGAATGGAGGCTGCTTGTTTTAAACTACGAAAACACCTACCTTAGGGTTTCTGCAGCAGTTTTTACTGCTCGAACACAGCACTTAGGCTTGAATGAAGCAGGAATTAGGAAAAAGTAGCACATAATCCTGATTTATTGTAACATCCCTGCACATGTGGAAACACTGGGAGTTGCATGGATAGTTGCTATTTTTTAATCTGCAGCCTCTGACTTTTGCAGTTGCTATTTTAGGAGAGAATGTAGCTACACTGCCTTTTGAGTTAAAAAGCGTGTTTCGGTCTGTTAAGAAGCAAAGAGCTGCTGTGTGAACAGCACAGGCAGGAACCGGCTCCTGACCTGTTCCCTGTGCTGGCTCCCAATGGGGGCTGGCAGCTCTCCCCCTTTCCTCAGAACACAGATGTCAGTGTGGTTGCTTGTGGGGTCAGCGAGGAGGACAGAGGCATGTTTGCTGAGGAGACTTTATGACACATTAGGGCTGCAAAGGAATCCTGCCACTTGGGATTCAGGTGTCTCGGGTGAAAAATATATGCTTGATCATGGACTTGGTGTCTCCTGTTTGTTTGCTGAATAATGAGTCCTCCATGCATCCCATCACTGCCTGCTTTTTATTGCTTCTCTACGGGTGTTCAGTTCTGTTCTCCTTAGCTGAGTAAAGGGGGAGCCAGAATTGTGTTATATGGCTGGGGTTCTGTCATCTTCAGAGAGCCCCAGACAACAAGCCTAGTTTTGGGCTGGATGCCTGATCTTACTGCTAGGATTGTCAGACTACAACACTGGAAGTAGTATAAAGCTGTAGGGGAGGAGTAAACACCCCATCCCACTGCTTTTTGGAAAGAGGAGATAAAGACCAACCTGGCAATGCCTTCTTTGTGTCTCTGCATGTGTTATGGGAATTCCCATTGCCTTGAAGTGAGGAGAGATGAAGAAGATGGTGTCCTCTCCAAAGCTCACATGAATCCACTGGAGGCCTGGCATCTGCTAGTGTCACCAGCTGGATCTAGCAGTTTTTTCCCTGTCTGACCTTTATACCCAAGCACTTCTTGGAAAAGTCTTACTTCCTGGGCTGGTTAGATTTCCCTGAGAGTGGTGTCTGCATGCCAAGTGCCTCATGTTGTGAGAGCTGAGCTGAGATGTCACAGAGGAGAGAGGAGACAAGGCCAACTTTGAGATGGTGGGATGGGCTCAGCAGGAGATGATAGTGGCATTTGGGGACAGTACTGTCTGTGTGCTGTTTAGGTATCAACCATGGGCCAGAGAACGCTTCAGAGAAGAGAAGGAGAATGTAAAAGGAAATGGACCAACTGTGGATTTTGATTGTCAGATAGAGAGGGTTACAATGGAACTTCACTCTGCAGTGTTTCCATCTGTTGTGATTTAATCTTAACTGGCAGCTAAGCTCCACACAGCTGCTCACTCCTTCCTGCTGGGATGGGGGAGAGAATCAGAAGACTAAAAGTAAAAATATAATTGTGGGTTGAGATAAAGGCAGTTTAACAGGTAAAGCAAAAGCCACACGTGCAAGCAAAGGAAAATGAGGCATTCAGTCACCACTTCTCATGGACAGGCAGGCGTTCAGACATCCCCAGGGAATGTGGGGCTTCATCATGTGTTATGGTGATTTGGGAAGACAGACTTCACTCTGAATGTCCTCCCTTTCTCTTTCTTCCTTCAGCTTTATGTGCTGACCATGGTGCCATGTGGTATGGAATATCCCTTGGGTCAGTTGGGGTCAGCTGTCCTGGCTGTGTTCTCTCCCACCTTCTTGTGCACCCCCAGCCTTCTCACTGGTGGGGTGAGGCAGAAAAGGCCTTGACTCTGTTTTAGCACTGCTCAGCAGTAACTAAAACATCCCTGAATTATCAACACTGTTTCCAGCACAAATCCAAAACACAGCCCCATAACAGCTACTGTGAGGAACATTAACTGTATGAAAGCCAAAACCAGCATACAGTCTGTCTGTCCCTTCTCTTAGTGCTCACTTGTGACCAGTCAGTGCTTTTGTGATGGACATGGATGTGGTGAATGAGGCTAAGATTGGTATTTGAGTATATATTGTCTGGCCAGCTGATACTTGCGTGTGTGTGTATATATATATGATATGTCTGTGTGTGGCTTTGCTAGGAAACTGAAATTATGCTCATAATTAGGTCTGTTTTTTGTGTTTGTCTCTGTCCCCTAATGAGATCCTTCTTCAAAAAGCTTGCTGCATTTCACCATCTTGCCTGATCTCGTCTGGCTTTCAACAGGAATATCATATGGTCAGTACCAAATATTACAGCTTCAGAAAAATAAGTTTTATCTGTTGATAAATCACAAATTAGCACCACTAAGAATTCTTCATGCTTCATGTTCTATCTTGAAACCTCTCTGTCTATAGGTCTGATAACATATCTGAGTGTATGTCTTTCTTTCAGCCAAACCAATGTGTAACTTCTCCTGAGGGTGGTCATTTCCCATGGGGAAGGTGTTGATTTGAATAGATGGAGGTGCTATGAGACTTCTTCTGTGTGTGTGTGTGTGTTTTCCTCCTGTTATTCATTGCTTAAAGGGTTAAGTAAGAATTACTTCTTTGCTGGTCAGTGGGTTGATGTTTCCATATTGGGCAGTATCAGGTATTTGTGAGTGCTTTGCATGCCAGGAGTAGCATGTGTTGGGTTTGCTTCAACCATGACCCCTTTAAGGACTAGGAATTCTTTGATGGGTGATTACACTTAACTCTGGACTCTTTGTTGATGGATGTGATGGACCATGTACATAGTTCTTGGGAAGGTTTCCTTAAATAGGCATGACCTTTCTAGTGAAAACAGGAATATAGTTTTTGGTTTTTTTCCTCCCCAGCATGGTATTTGTTTCATTTTTGGACCTCATGATTACTGCAGACATTTACCGCAGGAGTAGCTCATAGGCTTGGTAGCTTCATAGGGCAGAGTTTGGCAACTCCATTGGAGTTTTGATAGGGGTATTGCCTTGCTTTGCAGTGTGTTGATAGAACATTTGTTCCATCCTTTCTGTAGCAGCCACTATTTTTCACCTTTGCTGACATGGTTCTCTTTTCTTATTCTGTCTGGCATCCAAAACTCTGAGGCATCTCTATGTGCAGAGAAAGACTAGCCAGTCTTCATGTTTTAATATGTAGATGGGGAACGGATAGTGATTCAGTAGATCTGGATCATCCTGTGTTCTTGTTTCTGTTGTGTTTCAGTAGAGGTGTGGAATCTGTGGGCAAATTGGAGAGAATGGTCCTGTTACCTCAGAATTAGGAGTCCTCTGGCTGTGACTTGAATGTGATGACAGTCTGCCTGAAGTAATGTCTGTCCCTGACTATCCTTGGGAAGTGTAGCAGGAGATGGATGTGTTTGACTCTCCTGTGCACTGAAATCTTCCAGGATGCCTGGTGTCAACTAGTCACTGTTGCTGACAAGGTGAGAGCAAGCTCTTTTATGAGGTTTGTGTTTAAATAAACATACAATCTCAGTGCTTTGGCTCTCGTATCTATTGTCAGTAATTCTTTGAAGTTTTCTTGGTTTTCTTGGATTTGATGCTTGATAAAGACATGATACATATAGTATGGAAAAGGGGCAGTGGACAAACTGACCAGCCCTGCTGGCACAGTAATATCAATTTTGGCTTGTGTAGTTTACCTGATCCTCAGGGTTAGTCTGAAATACAAATTTAATGTACATTCTCCTAAGCAATTTCTTATACTGTGTCACCAGTTTCTTGATGCCTGAAATATTGGAAGTTTGCAATTAAATATTCTGAGGTCTGTAGATCTCTCTGCTTGGTTCTGGGATTGGCAATTTTTACTTTTGTTTTTAGGATAGGATTTTAAAGACAGTCCCTAAATCTCTGGACCCCTTGGGCAGGAGTAAACATGTGGCATTGTTCCTCTTCCATGGGTGAATTCCTACCATTGTATGGCTTTCTCTGCCTCTGACTTCCTGGGCAGGATTTTTGATAATTAATACAGTCACATTAAGTAGGGGAGAGTTTCTCAACTTTACTTTGCAGGTAAATATTTTTGTGTCTTGTATGGATTTTCCTGGGGTGCAGAGTCAGTTAGATGGTTATCTTTGCTTTCTGAACAATGTGCTTATATATGGATCATTATTGCATAGTGCTCCTCATAGAGGCAACTATCTTCATGAAGTTGCTTTAAAAAAATTACTGTTGCATTTGTACAGGCTGCATTTGAACAGGTGCACTGTGAAAATAAGATTTCAGTGAGAAGGAAGGATAGGATGTGGTTATCAGTCATCTCCCATCTCGTGTCCCAGTGGAGCCAGGGCAGGTGGTCCTGCCTTCCCTGGTGACTCAAGGGGTACTGTCACGTCTGTTAAATTAGCCCTGGATTGGAGTTGCTGGAAGTGTGTCTGGTCAAATGCTAATTCAGCATGTTGTATGTGAAGCTAATTGGCAGGGTAGAAAAAGCAGTGTTGCCTGTAGGAAATTTTCTTCTTACCTGCAAGAGATTAAACAGTAAAAATGTAAAATATCCAGTAGAAAAATTTCTTCCTCCTTGCATGGTTAGCAGTGATAACCAAAAGCAAATTTTTCAGTTCTGTGTTTAGAGCCCTCTGATAGTATTGTCATGGCTTGTGCTTCTGTTTACAGATTTCCCATGTAGCTGAATTAAATTAACAAGACCAGTCAATTCATTGCTGCTGTATTTAAACCCCTGGGCAGCAATGAATCTGGCAAGGATGAAGCGTCATTTTCATGTGCTGCTTGGAAAGGGAGGGTGTACAGAGAAATGAAGTAGTGTTACTGACTGGGGGAGGGGTTCACAGTCTCAGCTCAGGTGGCAGATTAGAACAGTGTAGGTTCCCAGAAGTCTTTTTTGTCTACTGCTTCCCATGTGGCTCAGTCATTAGAGAGCAGGAGGTTTTTTTTCTGTCATGTATGGGCTAGCCAAAGGCTAGTGTATCCACAGAGTTTATTCAAGTCAGATAGCATTACAGGAATGAAAACAGAACCCTTGGTTCCTGTTCATTGATATAATCCTTTGTTTTTAGCACTTAAATATCCTTGTATTCTTTAGCCTAGCCTCAGTTATCCTGGATTTGAGCCCTTCTTAAATCCTAATTGCATAGCATTCATGTTAGGAAGAGAGGTGGTGTGAGGTGATGCACAGAGAAATGAAACAAGTCCCCCAGGTCACCTGCAGAGGAGCAGAAATCTCAGAGCACTGGGTTCAGTGGGCCATCTTTCCTTCCCTTGTTTGAACTAGGCAGCCTCCTTTATTGCTGTCACCTCCATCTAATGGGTGGTCCTTGGAGGCTGTTTGGAACACATGGTGAGCTGCACACTGCTCTTGCCTTACTCTGCTTCAGCTTTCTGTGTTAGCAGAGGGTAGTTTGTAGCATTTTACAGCATCTTTCCCTAGCACCGAAATTAATTACATATATGGATCTGCATCCTGTTGTTAGATGTTTCATATTTTCTTTAGGCTTGTGTAAAATACACGGACAAGGTGCTACAGATTAATTTATTTTTTTTTTTAAAACGCTTTCTCTCATGAGTCTGCATAGCTTGTGAGACTGGGATGATACTATAAGCTTTGCAGCCAGTTTGGAATTCTGGACTTCACTGTGTGTCATGTTCGCTTCTCTTGTCTGTTTCCTCCAAGTCTTTTATGTGGAGTTTACTGGTGCAGTTTGCATAGCAGAAATGGTCCTATTGTAGCAGCTGGTGAGTGGATGATGGACAGCTGATTAAGCTAAAACTTCAAAAGGCTTTTGAAAAAAAACCCCGTAGTATTAAATTTATGATTTGCAAATGTTCTATCAGTACTACTAGGTTAGATAGCTTTAGACCACCTGGTGTAGGTTGGTCTGACTAAAAACACCCCTTTGCTCTGGGCCACCAATCCTTGTGTTTGTGGGGTATTTACAGTGGGCACAGCCTCTTTGTAGTGACTCTGTGTTGGGGTGCATGGTGTGAACTCATACCTTGAGGCTAACTTGGGAGTAAATAAGTTCTGAAAGAAGTGATCTTTTCTCTCTGTGCTCAATTTGGCTCAAAGTTTCTTTTTCATGATCTCATAGAAAATAAGTAATGCCAAAGAGAAGAATTTGTCTCTAAATCCAGCTGACTGCACTGTGGTGGATGTGCTGCCTGTGCCGTCCTTTCAAGAGGCAAACTGGTGTCCAGTGCTGGCTGTGCCCATCTCACAGTGCTGACAGCAGCAGTGTGTGAGGTGATGTGGCATGACATACCCACAGTGCAGCTGCATGTCACTTCTGTTACCTGGTGCTATCTGTAGCTCCGCAAAGAGAGTCCTTTGCATGCCACTGTCTACCTCTCTCATATCTACATTGCTTTAGCAGTGAGTGGACATCCGCTCCCCTTGCAGAGGAGGGGGGTAAATGTTTGCTCAGTTTCTCTGATCCAAGTGTGTTTTCCACTCTGCCTTTGTATTTGATGGTAGGTCCTCCTTCCCCTTGGCGCGTGTCTGCAACGTGCTCATGTGCCGGCATGCGTGTGCTGCCCTTGAAAACAGACCAAACTTATTAAAATCATTGCTGGTTGCCATGGCTGCTGTTGTCGCTGTGGGCTAATAGAAAAGGCAATTACAGCTGCATGCTGGGGAGTGCATGGGGAGGCTGTGGGCAGGGGAGTACAGGCGGCTGCACGCTGAGGAGTTGTGTGACTGATAGCTTGGATGTCACAGTGAGCAAGCAGCAGAGGAGAGAAAGGCAGGAGATACCCTGTAATGAGGTTTGGCCAGATATGCTATATTTCCACCTCCTGGGCAGGCTCATTGAGAGATTCCCACCCTTCCTTTGATTGTCAGGGGGAATCTCGGGGTTGAGTTTCACGTTTTCAGCTGGGCACAGCACAGTGCTGCTCAGTGACTCTCAGCTGGCCCAGGAAGTGAAACGGAGTTGGAAAAGTTTATGTGTGTTGAAGATACTAATCTGGTCCCTTTCCTGCTGTTTCCTCTCTGTGAATATTCCTCTTCAGTTCTAACTTTGCGGTTTCCTGTAGGTTGAATGTCATGATATAAAATAGCTCCAATTTTCCTGGAGTGAGTAGGATCACTTAAGAAAAGTGCTTCTTATAATGAATGTAAAGCTAAGGGGAAAGTGTATCCTTCATCTTTATTCTCTGAATTTGGGCAGCATGTGTCCAAGTAATGCCAGCACTGTTTGTGCCAAGTGCAAACATAAAAAGAACTGGAATTGTTTTATAATGCAGAGCTTGTAGGAAATCAGTAAATTCCATGAAAGATTCAAGATGGGGAAGTAGGTGAGAGCTGTAAATCTTGGGGATATCAAAAACTGCTTTGGCAGTGTTTGACAGAGCACTGCACTCCCAAATTGAAACCCTCTGTACCCTCCAATTTGTTCTGCTTTCCCTTTCCCTTGTGCTAAGTAATGGCCTGGGACCTTGCTGCACAGGAGCTCTTCCAGGAGGCTCTCTTTGTACATTGAGAGGCACGTCTTATAAGTTTCTTCTGGCTTATAGAATCCATGATGGTGTCAATGAAGCTAAAACGATGGTTGTTACCTCCTTCAGTAGGGAGACAAGTCCCTGGAGGCATGGACAAACGAAGTGAGAAGAATAAAACAATCCTCTTGGAGAAGGCAGTATTGGGATCTTGTCTCAATTTCTCTCTTTCTGCTGTTCTCCCAGCAGCTGTTTGCAGAGGCCCTCTGGATCAAGCCCATTGGGGGATAGCTGTGGTGACTCAGCCGGCTGGGATCGTTTCCGCAGCGTGTGAGAGCCTGGCTTCCCAGGGAGCCGTGGCACCAGGAAGGGGAAGGTTTCTGGTGTGTTTGATCCCTCAGCGAAGATTATGCTGTGTCTGGTTAATTAGACACTGCTGCTTTCTTTAGTGGTGTACTAAATATAAATGGAGGAGCTAGTCTAATATACTTAAAGTTGGAAATGTCAGGAGTCAATAGCTTTATTTTCCTCTCGCCAAATCTGATTTGGTTTTAAGTACTGCCACTAAATCTAATGATGCAGTAATTCCTGTTTGTTAAAAGGAATGAGGGATTTAGAATGAGACAGACTTAATGCTCTTCTCCCATCTCTCTCTCATCCCACCTCTGTTTTACAAAGGAAGAGCTACTGGTTTGCAGGTGGTTGTACAGTAAGACATGAAGGTCAAAATGCTTGATCTAAATACACTGAACTGAGTTTGTATTCAGCTAATATACCTTTGTTAAGGTTTTCTCTCTGCTCAGTTTTTGGTGCAGACTTGTACATTCCAAGCATTACCTTTGTGACAGTTAGCAAAGTGCCAATTAAAAAAAAATATATATATAAAAAATACAGTAAAGATAAAGAAGCTGCTTCTGGAGCCCAGGCTTCATGTTCTGTCTGGGATTCTTTGTTTGCTGAACTACAGTCCTAAGTCCTGGCAGGCCCCAGGGAGATCCGTAATGGGACAGACATCTGTGCTTAAAATGCCTTGCCCTGTTGGTCTGCTGTGCAGGAAAAAGAATAAGTATCAGATGAGATATTTTTTCTCCCTCTGGGCTCACACTGAGCACGGTGAAGCCAATCTACCTCCGTCTGCTTAGCTGCAGACACCGTTTGCTTGCACGTGTCTGAGCTGTAGCGCGACGCCTGGCAAGTACAGCTCTCTGGGAAGTACAGCTGGTACTGCCGGCCGCTGTGTGAAATGTACCATCCCGTATCGTTTGGAAAGTCCTTGAGAGCAGAAATGATGGGAAGAACTCCTCGATTCAGTGCTGCTAGCAGCAGCAGCAGTGAGGCTCTGCATCTTGCCGTAGCATCTTGCTGTCGGCTGCAGTAATTGCTGTTAGTTCATGCCCTGGCTGATCTGGAATGCTTTTGTCCTGGCCAGTAGGATAATGTGGGCTACCTTGTCTTGGGGCAAAACTGGCTGCTGGGCTGGAGGAGGAGGGAGCATGCTCATTATGTGCTGGAGGCATTTTTGCCGTGTTGCAGCATGTGCTGGAAGATGCATGATTGAAAAATGAGAGCACCTAGAACTTTAGCCTTGATCTGCCAGGTCTATTCTGGCCTCAAGACTCGAGGTCTGGCAAAACAGTTTCAGCATTAGGTGTCTCTTTGTGGAATGGGGAGGAAAGAAACCCGGAGATACTTTTTGCACTTCTTGAAGTTTTCCCATTCTAATGGTGGCAAGAAGAAATTGTGTTTCTGGAGTGTGTTGAATTGTAATAATTATTCGTTCTCAGTCTGCATAGCGTAGCTGAAAACTGTCCACAGTGTTTCTGTGTGCTCCAGGTCATCATTAGACATGGCCTGACACGGACTGACTAGCACAGAGGATTTTTTCCTAAAGCTGTTTCCTCTGCTGTATGATGCAGTGTTATAACGCTATTGCTTTGAAGGTTATCATTTTTCATATCCCCAGCACACGTGTATCGTATTGCCTTATCCCTCTTTTCCCTCCCCGCACCTTTTCCTATTTTTGATAGACTAGTCTAACACAAACATTTGCAGGGACAGAGCAGCGGCTGCAAGAGAATAGCCTTCAACCTCTTCTGCTTTAAGCTTTGGGAGCCGGGCTGATGGAGAGCACATGACGCTGCCGGTGGCTTTTCCTTCCCGGCGGGACACAGGGAGCTGTGTGTGCGAGGGGAACAAGCCGTGCTGTGTAGTGTGTCGGCGCTCCGCTCCCGCTGGTGGCGAGGGCAGGCCGGGCTGCTGCCAGCGTGGCACGGCCCGGCGGCTCTCCCGGGCGCGGCGGGGCTGCCCCAGCCGGGCGCCACTCGCGCACCGCCTTCGCTCCTGAGCCCGGGCGGGAGCGTGCCCAGCGGCTCCAGGCCGTGCGGGCAGGCTTCATCTTTCCCCGGCATGGTGTGAGCGAGCGGAGCGCCTGAATTATTCACTCCTCCTCGGCCTGCTGTTCCTATTGAATTCCCGTGTCGAGGCACCCTGCCAGCACCCGCCGATGAATTCATTGCTGCGCCTGCCCCGGGGGCACCCCGTGTGTTCGGGGCTGGAGGGAGCGGGGGGCGGCCGCCTGCGCCGGGCTCGCCCCGGAGCTGTGTAGCTGCAGGTCGGGGAGCCTGGCTTGTCCTGAAGCCCTTTCATCCGCAGCGCAGGTGGGCGCCGGCCCTTTTGCTGCTCAAAGGCTTGTTGGCAGGTTTGCGTGTGTTTTTATCTGTCTCTGCCTTGCAGCCGTGCTGAAGCCTGCCTGGGCTCCCTGATCCTGATCTTCCTGTCCCAGCTCTCCACCTGCGGTATCTGGTATTGTGTCCTGTCTGTATTTTGTCTCGGTGGAGTGGATTTCTCTGCAAACCACATCCTGATGTTTCACACACCATTTGAGGTTCTCCTTACTCCTGCATCCTGAGCTTTCAGGGGTGATTGTGCTAGGAAAAAAAAATTATGTTTCACAGTTTCTGAGAGGAATTTTGGTTTTTTTTTTATTGTTCTAAGAGAAACAGTTTCCCTTTTGTTTATGATGTTGCTCTTAGTAATCAGATTAATTTTTTTTGTAAAACATTAAAAATATCTCTACTGTTCACATTATCGAAGACACATTTGATACTTTCGGTAGGAGGTTATCACTTCTCTTAAAAAGAACTTCTGGACATATGATTGGTACCATCTTCATTGTGTTGATCCTCTGCTTTTTTCCTCTGTATATTCTTTTTTATGCAATTACAGCAGGTGGCTGGTCTGTGGGGAAGCTTCCTTTGACCCGAGTGCTCTGGTCCCAGTTGACAGGGGCGGATGGAGTTTCAGGTCCTCCTCCTGGCTGCACAGAGGAGTGTTTTTTCACCTCTAATTGGATCATGTAAATCGGCTCTTTCTTTGTCTGGTTCTCTTTGTCCAGAATCTCCTTTTGGATTATGACCAATAAATCAGCCTTGACAATGGATTGACTTTTCCTTTAGTAATTGCACTGATATTTGAAGACTGGTGTAACTGATGAGCAAAATAGGTGTAATAATCAGAATTGTGACCAATAATTTTCCTCAAAAACTGATTTCTGTAGTAGAGACGTTATGTAAGTGATGGAGTACAAAGTAACAAGGGCTTTTTTTTTTTCTTTTTTTTTTTTTTTTTTTAAATCCTGTACTGTTACAGACCTCTGAGACTAGCATTTGATAAAGTGCTAAGGGGTCCCCAGGGTCTGACAGATGCTGGAGAAAACAGAGCTTCTTTCCAGAGAAAAACCCAGTCCTTTCACACCCGTGCAAATGCTGGATGCCAGAGTAGTGCACCTTTCTCCTGGGACATGGAAAGCTTTTGTTGCTGAATGCTGTCCCCTCAGCCAAAGGCAGTCTTTGAGAGTCACTGGCCAGAGTTTGCAGTGTGTGGTTGTGTTGTGTAATGTGGGAGGAATGATGTGCTGTCCTTCTTTTCCTCACTTTGGCGCTTATGCCTGGAGCAATGGAGTGTGCCATTGCCTCTAAAGTGGTGGCTGCAGTATTGTGGCTTCTCTGCAGCACAGAGCGGAGTAATTCAGTGGAGAAAAAGGAGCAAAAGAAGCCTCAGGAAAGCCCAAATCACAAATTGTATGAGCATTGACTGGCTATTGAATCAAAAAGGCTAGAAGGAAGGGAATGAAGGATAAAGTTATCTGTTTTGTCCTTTGTACATACAGGAATGGAGAATTGTACTATTCCCTGTCAGTAGAGGAGAGGGAAATGTCTGAAACAAGCTTCCTTCTCTTGCTTTTAAAGCTGGATGAGTGGGAGACATGAAGTTGCGAAGGTGTGAAGCCTTCGTGCAGCAACCCAGAGAAAGTCTAGGACTGCACTTCCTGATTAGTACACAAGGCTTGCAAATGTATTTTTGCTGTGGCAGAAGCATCCAGCCCCTCCAGAAGTAAATACAAAAGGTGGCAAACTGGGACTCATAAATGGTGAGGTCTACATGTAGTCAGTTGGGAAGCTAAGCCTGGTTGTAATATGTGGCTTCCAGGATGCAGGAGAGCCAGAATTGCCTGTCGTCAAAGTGTGGGACTCCATGCTTTTATGTCCTCTTTGTGTAGCAGAGATTCTAACTTTTGGAGTGTCTCATTTATAGCCATATTTGCTTCAGTAACGGCTGCAGGAGAAAGAGAAAACTTTTTCTTCCTTCCTTCTTTTTTCTTCCCCCTGGAGATTTTTGACTGTTTTCTGAAGGGAGCAGATTTTGGTCTTTTTCTTTCATCTTCCTGATCTGATTGAAGAGCAGTGGGGGACAGAATTCAATCTGTGATTTGCATGTGTTCAATCCTTCTGTCCCGAATCTGTACAATGTCTTTCTGTGCGGCTGATAACAGCTTTCTCATCAGCACTTACATCTATGTGAAATTACAGTATCCATTTTTTTTTTTTTTTTCCTTTTTCTTTCTCTGCTGCTGCTTTAAAGCCACAAGTAATCCTCCAGGCACCAGTGCTATCTTTCAATAGACTCTGACTGATGCAATGCTGCCTTCACACGGGATGGGATTTGGGAGGTGCATTTTTTCACCCAGGAGGATTACAAGCTTCATCTTGATACAAACATTTTTACACTACAGGTGGTAGTGTTGGTGCCTCAAGACTTTGTTTTTGGCACTAGGAAGATGCACTGCAAATTCAGGAATGCTCCTAGACCTTTCTTCCTTTTTGTGTCTGTTTTAGAGCTGCAAAATGTCCATTGGTGCCAGTAGCTGCCTAGCAAGTTTAGGGGTTTATTATGTTTCAGTTTTGGTCAGGTTCATATATAACTGTATAATAAAAATGCAAAAAATATATGTTTTATATACACACAACCTTATCTATCATCTGTGGTCATCATTTAGGTGCTTTCTTGTAATGCATTAAGCAATGTTTTGTTCTTTCCTATCCCTGTGAGGGAAAGCAATATATGCTCTTTCAAGATTAGGTTTTGAAGATTTTCTGTTCACATTCTTATTGTGAAAGAAAAGTTATAACTAAAAGTATAAAGTAAACTAAAGTTATACTAAAAGTTATGCATACTTTTAGTATGCCTACTAGTGAAGTCTTCTACCTGCGTCATCCTACCATCAACATTCTCCCCAGAATTACTGTACTGCAGTTGGTCTTGTCAAATCTGTGACATGTTTGTGGCAGTGGTAGATGGCCTTGTAGCTAAGAGCAGTGCTTTTGCAGTGGGAAAAGCTGGGGAAAAAGGTATTAGCACTTGTTTTTGTAGATCTTCTCCAATTACTGATCTGAAAAATAGCTACCAAGAGTAGATAGATTTAGTTGATGAAAATGCCTTTTCCCTCCTGGATTCTCACAGCCCTGGACAAAATTAATGGACTAAGCATGACAGCTTGGTTTTGAGTACTCATTGCTGCTGTCCTTAGAGCACCACTTTGCTCATGAAAACTCACTTAAGCAGCTCCAGTCTCTGATGAAGCAGCAGCAGCAGACTTGTGTTGCTCCTTGCTTCTGAGGGAGAAAGGAGCGCAAAGTATGAGCCAACATCACCTGTATCTGGTTAGGCCATACAGTACTGGAGATCTTTTGGCATGAAGAAGGAAAGCCACGAAATGTGATGACACCGTTAATTTCTTCTGCTGCTTCAGATGATTGCTTGATGTTTCCGATGATCGGTTCTTCAAGGGAATAAAAATTCTGACTCCTAAAGCATTGTTTTAGATGCCTGTGTAAAAGGCTCTGAAATGCATGGAGGTCAAGAACTGATAATTTCTAAGGAGGAATGTTGTCAGTGAAGTTCTCATTGCGGGAGTTGGTTTAAGCTGATGGGAAAATACGCTCTCTTTGAAAGAGAAGCCCTTCTTTCTCCCTGACTCCAACCATGTGGTCATGCACCCTCCCATGTACAGGTGTTAGGGATTACGTGGCCTGTAGCGACCACCTTTGTTTGTGAATCTAATCCTTCTCCTTTTTGAGGGATTAGTTTCCAGGAGGATCAGCAGGTTGATCTGACTTGCAGTTTTCTTCTGTGATCCCTACTGCGCATGCAAGAGGTGAAGTAGGGATGCACACTTGGGAACCAGAGAGGGAAAAAAACCAGAGTGATTTACTTTGTTGGTACAGTGATTTTTGAGGTTGGCTTAATCTGGCTGTAAAACCCATACTCTTAAAAGGTTTGTATTGCTGTCTAGCTGAAGGGAGTTTGAGATTTAATCCCTTTATACTTGGGTTGAGCAATGTGCAGAAGGAAGGAACAAGTAGAACTGAATTTGTAGGACTGCAACTGTCTAGAGCTTTGACTAAAAATGTTTGCTATATTTACAAAGAAACCCTGAGAAATAAAACAAAAAGAACCAAATGGTGCTTTGGCAGGGTTTTAAGATTTGACTGGCCCTCTCATCTGCTATTTGCCACAGTGCCTTAGGTCTGCTCCAGCTCAGAGGTTTGCTACACTGCCAGTTTCTCCGTACCGAATTCAAGATGTTTTTGTGTTCAGTGGGAGGGTGGCTCCCTTTTTTTGTTTCCTTCATCTCAATGTGCTGCATAGGAAGATACATGATGTTGTAATTTCAGGAGCCCAATGCTTTTAGATCTCTTTTGTTCTGTATTTCATCTGCAGGCTCAGGGAAGGAAATGTTACTTCTTAATGCAAAGAAGTCTCCAGGGATTGCACACAGGAGAGGTTTTTAGACTAAATTGTGAAGGAAACAAGCTTTAGGTGAATCTGCTATGACAATCCCTGCCCACACTTGCACACTTATAAACCAAGCGGTAATTTCAATTCCATTTTAAAGCTGGAGGAATTGTAATGCTATTGCCTTCCTAAAAGCTTTGTGGAAAATGGTGATGGGGTGGGAGAGATGCAGACACGGGAGGCGAGGCGGTCAGGACTTGTGGGTTATACACTCCATGTGCAGCAGCTGGATGATTGGTCCGGCCACACCATGGCGTTTGCTCCCTTTTGCCCAGAGCAACCATAGCAGAGCACGGTGATGGGGGCTGTGGTTATAGCTGCAGGAGGCTGGGGTGGGAAACAGTCAGGGGGCAGAGGGTACAAATCCACAAGGAACTAGTTTGGGTTAGTTCCACCGCCTTGTTTATTGCATTGTCTTGCAGGCAGGGAAGGGAGGGGGCTTTGATGCTTTTGTGTGATGCTGGCAGGAATGTGCAATCCAGGGGTTTTGAGACCTCCTGGAGGGGGGCATGGGTCTTTTTCCAGTGGCTTCAGGCTATCCATAAAGACAATAGAGTGGAACTGAGGCTCTGTGAGCAGTTTTCGTGCTGTTCCCGAGGACTTCCTGGACTTTAACTAAACCTAAAGCTTGTAAAAAGAGAGAAACACATTGGAAGCGTGTAGGATGCTGCAGGAAAGAACTATGTCTGTCTCCTGCCTGCTTGACAGACGTAGATCTTGAAGTCTCCGAGGTTCCTGGGGTGCAACAGCCTGGGGCTTTATTACTGCAGTCACCATAAAGCTCTCTGGCACTTGTCTTGAACTTTCACAGGCCGGATTTCTTCCTATGAGCACATGCTCTTTAATTGCAATCTTATTTTTACTGTTGATGGCTGTATTTACACACAGGATGTATAAGAATATCCAATACCTGAGACTGCTGGAAGTCTCTCACTTCATTTTTCAATTACTACATAAAGTCTGTTCTGGGCTGAATACAACTAGCAGCATCTATTCCTTATAGGCAGGGCTAGCATGCCTATCTGGCACAAACTGAATAATTTGGACCACTTGTAGATACCTCTCTGGTTCGTTTTGCTTTCCACAGTAGTATGATCTTTCTTAGAAAAGTCTTCAGAGAGGCTTACCTTGCTTCCGTGCAAAATGGAAACAGTAACTTACTGCAAATGTCTGGTTTGGTCCCCGTAACAGGTGGATGGTGCTTGTTTTCTATCTTCCTCTCTTTGCAGAGCAATCTCCCAACTTTTTGTTCCTTTTTCTTAAAATTTTGAAACAAAGCATGTACTTAAAACTCTTCCAGAGAGGAGGTGTTCCTCCTCTGTGAGGGAAGGAGATTCTCTGATAAGTGTTCCTTTTTCCCTTGTTTTAACTCTGTTCTTGCTGTGACCATTGCTTGCTTGGAAATGCTTCATCCCTCCTGCATAAGTTATTTGCCTAGGCTGGGACATCAGCTATAGCCTGCCATCCTGTGCAGTTTGTCTAGGCTGGGTATTTCTGGCAGCTTAGGCAGGATTTCACTTTTTTCATATGCTTTGCAGTAGGGAGGTGTGACCACAGCTACCATGCAGGTATACTCAGGACAATCATGTTTAGCAAGAGCTTTGCATGAGCAGTGAGGAGGTTTGTATAGCACAAGTGGGTTCCAAGGAGTCCGTGGTTAATGGCTTAGAAAACCTGTTATTTTAGGAATTTATTTTTTATTATTACTTTTATAAATTGCACTCTGGTTATAAAGAGCTTTGGCATGTGGCCACATCCCATTCTCCCTGTCTGTGGCCCATAAGAAGGTGGCAGTCAGCTACAGGGTAAAAGGTAAAAAGAAAGGCAAACGTGTGTTTTCTGTAGTGGAATAGCATTGTGTTATAGCAGGAATCACTCATTACTTTTCATATGGAATTGCTTAATTGGGATGTTGAAAGGTTAGCTTTGATTTTGTTTTGATACTTCTCTATATTTTTGTCGGCAAATGTGTACCACTCTGGTGTCTCATTAGAAGAAAAACCCTGAAAAATACTGATGTGTGTGTGAGAGATGAATAAAGGTAAAGCAAAGAGGGAAGGGTAAAAGCAGGTTTTATTTTTTCATGGAGATAGCAAACCTTACAAGGGGCGTGACTCTCTAATAAACTATTACATGAGGATTTATTCTGGTAAAATTCAACAGTCATGACCTCTACTTTTCCCTTTTAAAATACTGGTGAATGGCACTTTGGAGACAGATACCCTCTTTGTCTTCAGAACATGTGCTGAGGCACTAAGAGGCTGTTCCCTTATTAGAAGGAGCCTAGGGATTGAAATGGCTGGATCAGACTCTGTTGCCCTTCTCATCCTTGGTACCTCTGAGGCAGTAGGGGAGCCATCACCATGATGATGTGTTTTGCATCATGGTCCTTCTGTCCTCTTAAGAGCAGAATTAAATTTTTTGCGTGTGTCTGGAATATTTGTCTCTGCTGGAGTGGGTTCTCAAATCCACGTAGTGATTTATGGCAGAGAAATGGCAGATTCCAGGGGCTGGAATTCAGGGTATCCCTGAGTGTGCACAGCTCCCATCTGGGGATATTCTAGCTGCAGAATGACTTGCTGTCCATGTTTTCCCCAAGTTGATCATATTAGCTGAAATTAGTGCTCTGGATACTCTTTGTGATGCACTTTGGGGTGTCCCTTGTAAGCAGAGGGAGCTGCCATGCTGTGCAAGTTGCTCTTGCAGCAGCACAAGACGGGGTTCATTCCCTTTTAGACATGCTCTTTTGTTCCCTGCTGTTGCAGGGAGAGGAGCTTTCCAGGAGGGGGATGAAGAGGCCAGACTTAATGGTCTTAAGAGTGGATTTATTTTCTTTTTTTTCTATTTTGCGAAGGAAGGCCTGGGAGTTGTTTCTCTCTAACAGTTTCCAGATGGTGCTGCTGGAACACAAAGATTTCTAGTGTGTTTGGGATGGCGGCTCTGAGACCCCCAGCCCCCCAGCGCTTCCTGTGCAGCTCCACAACCCCGCGGGCTTAATCAGAAACAGTCCTGGCTGCTGAGGCAGGCTGCCCCAGGCCCTCTGCTTTCTCCCTCCTCCAGGCTTTTTAACCCCTTGCCATTACAGCTCCAGCCCATCAGCTTGCCCACTTCACTTCTCTCCTTTCTCAAGCTGGCTGTGGGCACTTGCAGTGTTCCAGGGATGCAACTGCATTTGGCTAAACTGCTTGAACAATTTGTGTCTCTGGGGAAAGGGAAGGTGGTTTGTAATGTGAACCTGGGAAAATAATTTCTGTAACTATGTAGGGCAGCTTATGCAATCAGGACAGTGTGTCCAGGGCACAAAAAATTTCTCTTACACCTATTTGCCTGCAGCACTTAGTATACAGTATGATTTTGTCAGAGTTGTGTGCTGTTGAACCTCTATCTCTTTTTTGTGCCAATTTCCCTTAGAGCATGGCAGATTTAATTTTATATCACAGCCTCTTCACACCCAGCTGACAAATTAGCTTCAGCTTTTTTCTTCTGAAGGTAATATGACAACTATAATTTCTTTGCAAAGTAGGAGTACTCTTGTTTCTTTTTAGCCTTTGAGCAACAGACTGTGAATATTTGTAAAATCAGCCAAGAAGTTTGTGATCAACTAACTTCCCTTCTGGATCCATGGTGTCATGGATCTCTCATCCTGTTCTCTCCTGTATTCTCCATCCTGTTTTTTAAGAAAACAGAACAGTGAAGCTGTCTACTAAAGCAGAACTCTGTACTCCTCTTCACCTTGTGAAAGCTTGTACTCATCATGTTTGAGCAAGCCAGATTTTCATGCCATGAGCATGTTGCCCTGTAATGAGTTGGCTTAGTGTAAATTATGTGTGAAATGCTTCCTCAGCCCCATGTAACAATTATGGCATCCAAAGGTGCCCCCAGTGCTGGATTTTAGAGCCGTGTTATGAGCCCTGTCCTGTTTCTGTTGAGTAAGAGTACAAATGAAGATGAACTGCCATTTTAAAATGCTTCTGCTTAGTAAAAGAGGAGGGAAATCAATACTTTGTGCTATTGACTTCTGTGCATGCAGAGTGTCCTTGTATTTGTTGGATCACAGACGTCACACAGTGCACAGTATTCCCAGGGGCTTTAACTTGCACTGGATCTATTGTTGCCACTGTAGGTCATGGACCAGCAGAGTCAGACTATATTCTCTTTATGCCTGGAGCAGGATGAGGATGCTACCATATGTAGTCCAAAGAAAGTGTGCATTTTGCACATTTAAATTACACTAAATCAATGAAATCTCATCTATTTGAGTGACTGAAAACATCCATTGGCTGATCTGGGAAATGAAAAACCTAGCTGGGGGAAGGGCTGCTTCTGACCAGAGAGCTACTTCCATTATTTGGAAAAAGTCAGGGAAGAATCAGCATTGTTATAAAGAATATATGTAAAATACTTCAGTTTTAGCTGTTGAAGTGCTTTTTTTATATGAAAACCCCCCTTCTCTGCAGCATTAGATATCTATACCATAACTTCATATTAACACCATCAGCTTAAAGCATGAGCATGTATTTGCAAACTTGTTGCATCATTAATATTTTAGCAGACCTGAAAGTATTTAAACTTTTCTGTGCGGTTTGATCAGATGTGTATTTGTCTGTGTTCCATTCTACAGCCTCTGCTATGCCAATCAGTTATTCTTCCTATTGTATACATATAGTTTCACAAAAAAGAAGCGCCAGGAGATTGGAGTTAAGAAAATACATATTTCAAAATACAGAAAATTGCACTGACACGTTTGGGTGGCATCACTGGGGCTCTCTTCAACAGGGATACAGCCATCCCAAGGCTGTCCTGTTCTGTCTGACCACCTTCCCTAGCCAACTGCTCCAAACTATTCAAACTCTGGTCAGGGCAGGAGACTATTTTTATTAATCTGACATCACTTTCCTTTCTTGTCTTTACTGTGTCACTGGGCTTCCCGCCCGGGGAGCCTCTGGCAGGCCTGGCCTCCCTCCAGCTGGGCTCTGCCGGGGTCCTGCCCCTTCCCGATGGCCGCGCGGGTGACCTGCGGTCCCACAGCGGGCTCTGGGCTCCGCGGGGCTGTGGCTGCCATGTCCCTGCTACAGAGCTGGGTGTGTCCCCCTTTGTGGAGCTGGGAGGCTGGAGCGGACACCCGGGACCCCTTCGTGCTGTGGGGCTGGGGTGGGTGAGAGGCTGCAGGTGGGAGCTGCATTCCCTGGAGCCCTCTGAGGTACCGGGGACTCGGCGGCACGGCAGCTCTCCTTCTCTATCTGTCCTCCAGTGGAAAACACGGTATTTTTAGGATATGGGGAAACCTGGAGCGGGGTGGGGGGGGCTTAGGCCGGAGGCTGCTGTCGCTGCAGCAACGGGGCCAGAATTCCAGGAAGGAAGAGGGGCCGGATGAGCCTCTGTCCTGGCCTCTGCTGGGCTGCAGAGCAGGGAACTCGTGGGCGCTTCTCTGCTCCTGTGGCTCCCCACAGCCAGAGCCCTGCGCTGGCAGCTGCAGCCCTGCTTTTCCCTCCCTCAAGAAGTGGCCTCAGTCATTGGGATGGGTGTCGGGAGCCTGCGCTGTGCCAGCCCGCATTCTTCCCAGCCATCAAGGGCGGCCCTGCGCAGTGTACTTGGTGGCTTTTATCAAAATCTCAAGCTCGTAGGCCCCAAATACACTTAAAAAAAAAGAGGGAGCAGGGGGGTGGGTGGGTGAGAAGCGGGTGAAAAGTAGAATGTAAGTCCTGCTACTTGCATCCAGCAAATTGTACAGGTTGTTGATGTCAGGGCACTAACAAGGAAGCAAATAAGTGGAAGGTCTTTGCTAGATGACGTCTGCACATGTGGAAAACAGCCAAAACCATGAAGCAAGTTTAATTGAAAGTGAAGACAGCTGAAGAGAAGTGTCCTATACTATAGACACAGTTATTGGTGCTGCAGAGTGATTAGCAAGAGCTGTATATCAAATTAGGATAAGTATCGAGGGAGAAGGGTAACATCAAGATCCATTTAAAAACTACTTAGTTCAGTTTTTCATTAATAATTGGCAGTTCACCCTTAGATGCTACTTTCCCTATTAATTTTATCCAAAGACAATTTGGGATAGCAGACAGCACACACAATTGAGAAGGCAGACTGAATGCATCAGATACATTTGGACAGAGAAATAGTTATTTCCTTTTTGTTTATATGCAATGATTTGTGCAAGTAAGGACCTGATAAAGAGTTGCTTACTTTTTTAGCAACTGATAATAAGATCAAGGCATTTACAGTTTTAGCAGTGCTCTCCCATAGTTAAATACTAAAAATCCTTTTTCAAGACAATCCCCCACCCACCTTGCCTTTCCCCAGCACAGAGTTTCTGTCTTTCCTGTATGCAAGAGGTAAAACAAAAAAGATGGTGAAACCACTGGGCTATGATGAACAGCATTGAGATTTCTGTCTGGCTCACGATCTTTACTTTTTCACGACTGTCACTTTCAGATTAATAGCTTCTAGCCAGTGTTTTCAGCCTTTTTTTTTTTTTCTTATTGTGAACATCTTATTCACTGCGCTCTAAAAAAGCGGCTTCTGTTTGTCTAGTACAAGTCTCTGATAAATGTGTAGCTTGTGCTATCTCATCACTTCAAAATCCCATTTTGCTTTTGGGAGGAACAAGTAATTTCTTGTTGCTTTTTTTTTCATTGCTCTGTGCAGTTGAAGGGTTTCTGGCTTTCTGGTGCAGGGGCTCTCCCTTGTCACTTCTTTCCAAGCCACCAGGCTGCTGCACCACCCGTTGCTGTTGGGGGCAGCCAGAGCAGAGACAGATGAGCTGTTCCTGTGAGTTTTGCTGCTGCTGTTCAGAACCCAGCGGGTGGTTATGGAACTTGAAAGGACTACATTAACTTCACTCCACTTTTCCTGGCATTGTCATGAAAGCAGGAATGCTGCAGATCCAGAGAAGAGATTGCTTGGTCATGTTTCTGAGATTATCTTTGCAATGGAAAGGACTCAGCACTTCAAGCTGAAGCTGGGATTCAGCAGAATTGATTTTCTGGCTGGGAGAAATGGGGACGAACTCTCTAAGCTAATGGTTCCTACGAGCAAAGTTTCAATCTACAGACTTTGGGTTTAATTCAGCTGTCAGGAAACAGTTGCTGATCAGGCCTCAGTGATTGTTGCATCTGGCAAAATGGCAAGTTGTGATGTAAAACTGATTCATTCTGGGGTCAGGTTAGTCCAAAAATAGGATTATTGAATTTTTAAGCTAAAATTTATTTTTAATTTTAAGAAATGTGTAGAAGGACTTTCAGACTTTCCATTATGTGTTAGAGCTGTGATGTTTCCCCTAGAGGAATCACTTTATTCCAGTCCTTTGAGGCCTTTCATAAGCTAGTGCCAGCAGAGATGATCACTTTAATGGCGTCTTGGTTTATTCACAGTTCCTTATGTTTTTAAGATGTGTCTAATTCAGCAGCTCTTAGAATTTTTTGAGTTGATAGGTATCAAAAACCCCAAAAATTCTGAAGCCTGGCTGTTCTGCTCTGGCAGAAGCATCTACTTTGAACTTCAGTCGTCTGCAAATGACTGTGCTGAGTTTATCTTCTGACCTGAGGCAGTACCGTTGACTTGCAGTTTGTGGCAGACCTTACTACTGCAAGTGCCAGTGGAAGAGGTCTTGTGTTAGCAAGGCTGGGAAATTAAAGAATGGGAAAACTTTGAAATAAAGGGGTGATAAAGACTTAGTGGATTTTACTGAGTTGTGACTTTTATCCTGTCAAATCTAGTTGGCCTGCACAGAGGCTTTCACTGGGGTACAGCCACAATGGTCACATCCTTGGTTCCATATCCTATGGAAGTGTGGAAGCCCATGTGTGAGATCATCCATATGGTTTGAATAAAATCCCAATATGTGTTGCAGAAAGCTGATTTATGGTATTAGCTTCTAGTTTTATTCTCCCTACTCTAAAGCAAATTGCAGTACCTGAGAAATGCCTTTCAGTGGTAAACAAAGTAATGAAATATCTCAGTGGCAGTTTCATTTGATTTTGCAGGCTAGTGTCACCTAACTCAATTTCTTTATGAATGTCTAGTTGCATGCTGGCATTGAAAGAGAATGTAATTGGCAGGAGGGAGCTGTGCAAAAGAGATGGAGTTATCTGGGGAATCCCTCTCCCATCGGGCTGCTGCCAGTAGGCAGGTTCCCTCTATGTTTGTGGTGTGTACTTATCTGTGTCAAACCTTTCCCTCTTTCTTTCTCACTTCCATTTTGTGAGATTAGTTTTGTTTTGTGCAGTCAGAAGAGGAGATTGAGCTGTATCCCCATCCTCTGCTGCCTTGGATTGCCTAGCAGGCAGGGGTTTTCTGTCTGGATGTTGCTGGGCTGTGCTGTTCCAGTTGCAGGAGTTTAACGCTTTCACTTCTTGCTCTGTTTAGTTTTCAACAAAGGACAACTCCGTATGGAATAATCATGCAGCAGGCCCCAGATTCACCATTAGTGACCTGTAAAATTGCCAGCACTGGAGATTATTGGCAGGAGACGGTTTCCCTAGGCGCTTCCTGCCTTCTCTTGGAGAGTTAAGTTCAATTAGAGCAATGATACGCACAGCGGGGATTTTGCAAAGAGTCCAGTACTTGGTGGTAGCATTGCTGTATGAAAGGCAAAGAGATATCTTTGGCCTTTTTGTGACCTTAATGCTCCAGCTGCTGCCCTCTTTCTAACCTCTGCTATCTTGGAACTCTCACTAATGTAATGCTCTTTCACCTCTCCTTTTACCTCCTGATGCAGCCATATCTCTCAGACATTTTTAGCCTGCATATTCTGTGAGGTTTGTCTTCCAAAAAATAAAGCATGGATTGTGGGATGTGTGCCATTTCCCCCTCCATTCCATTTTTTTTGTTTCTTTCTGGTTTCTTACGTGCTGTGGGCTGTCCTCAGATCTCTGTAATTATCTTTGTCTTCACACTTTTGTGATTTGATTCTACTCAAAACTGTTCTGTTTCTAGATGTGGTTTCTTGGATTCCAGGTTCTTTGATTTCAGGAAATCTCATAAAGTTCAGTTCTGTCTCTTTTCTGCCACAGCCTCATGATGACAGTCCCTCTTACTAGTCCCTTATGTGAAGAGCATCATCCTGAAACTAACAATTTCGTTTTCCTTTTTTACAACTTTCAACTTGCATTCACTGCCCTTATCTTTAGTATCTGTAAAGGAAGCTTGTCCATTAATTCCTTATTCTCTGTGTGGAAATCCTTCTGGTTTTCAGGGTGTTGGGAGAGGCTTGCACAGGAACTTGTCTGAGATACTGACCTTGCAGGTGTGTGTATAAGTACTGTTAAAAGCATGCCTGGAATAGAAGACCATCTGTCTTGCTACAGGGTGGATGTTTATGGTATTTAAGACATACATTGGTAAACTGTAGTTTGTGGGATAAACAATCACAGTGCTTATAAGGTGTACTTACACTGGGGGAGAAAAAGACAAACTGTGTGTTTTCATCATGGCGTTGTTTTTTCTTACTTAAGTTCATAGTTAAAACCTGAAAGCTTTGGGTGGTGCTGTAGTTGAGGGTCTCCATTTGCTTCTTCCAACTTCTATCTTTCCTTCTGTTTCTGAATCGTTTGTGGAGTTTTGTGCTTAACCTGCTTTCTGGCTGTGTTAGTATTTGAGAAGAATGTACTCACACGGTGGCCAGCCTAATTAATTACTGTTAATCCCCAAAAATTGGCTGCCAAAAGTTTTGTTGTCCTTGAAGCTTTCATACTGTGCATGCTACTGTAGCATGAGAGCATGAGGAGAGGGTGAATGTTTCCTGGCGGGTTTCCACAGAGAATCCCCTGGGCAGAATTGAAGTAAAGAGGAAGAGAGGGAGGATGGATACAAACTCTAAATAGCATTGGTAGTCTTTGCACTGAAATATTTAGCACCTTGCTTTTCAGCAAGAATTGTGTTAAAGTGTTTTGTGTAAACTGAAATTGTGCCAGTGGCCACATGCCCTGTGTAGGGTAGTAGATCTCTCTCTGGTAGGAGCTGGCCTTTTACTCAAATG
Source organism: Cyanistes caeruleus (assembly GCF_971803275.1). NCBI lineage: Eukaryota > Metazoa > Chordata > Aves > Passeriformes > Paridae > Cyanistes > Cyanistes caeruleus. Next base: position 31,125,545 of record NC_141704.1, on the reverse strand, counting down.
TCCCAAGCACAAAACCTAAAACATCTCAAACTCTTTCCCAACAGTGATTGTACATTTCAGTCAGCTTCATGCCCATAATGTATTGATTTGCTTTTGACAATCTGAGATTGTTTTGCTGTGTTTTGTCAGGGCCTCTCTCTCCTTCCTCTCCTTCCCCAAGAGCTGCTGGAGAAAGTACAGAGCTGACTTAGAGTTCCTCCTCATAAGTCGTAACAGGAGATAGACTTAAAAATTGTGGAGGGTGGCTGTTTCCTTTCCTCCTCCTCCTTCTCCTCCTCCTAGCATTCTTCTGGGAGTTGCTTGTGAATGCACAGGGGTACCAGGGTGGAATTGATACAGACTTTGTCTAGTTTAGTTTATCCTCTCCTCAGACAGAAAGACGCATGCCTGAGGCATGTGAGTGCCCTTTCCCCATTCCAAAGAGGATGTGTTGGAGGGAGAGGAACCAAAAACACATTAAGAAACAGAAATAAACATTTAGGAAGTATTATGTTATCTTCATCCCCACTGCACTGCTAAAATAGAGATGGGTCTGGGAATTTTTCTGGGAATGGAGAAATTCCAGAAATGTTGGAGGTTCATATATTCCCGCAGAGCAGGATGATGGAGCTGCCAATATCACAAAATGTGTAGGCTCAGAGCCCCTTCTGAGCTGAAGAAATAAGGCCTAGAGGATTGATTTCCTGCTGGGAGTGTTGAGGTATTGCACAGGCTTACTGGGGTGTTTGAAGTTGCATTGACTGCTTTTTAAGTTCATATTAAACTATTAATATAGTTTTGAAAAGGAAAAATATGACACATTTACAGCTAATGTTTAGGGAAACATTTCTTCAAGACTGGGTGAGGTGCATCATAACGTCTGTAATTTTATGTTCTGTTTTGTTCAGTTTTCATGATAGTAAATGTGTTTGCATATAAAATATTTTTGGAAAAGGACCAAAATTATACATAACTGATATTACAGAGGGTAGAGTAGGATTTGTTTATGCTTATTTTATGGCTTTGATTTTTTTTTTTTTCTTCTGCACAATTTGACATATGCAGTTGAAAATAAATTTTAGGTGTATTGGCTTACATGGAAAAAAGGAAGTTGGCAGAATACTTTGGTTCGTTCTTCCCCCATTTCATGCAGGTTCTTGTCTTTGGCTGAGTTAAGGCAGGCCTATATTTTCTTGCTTTCTATTCCTTGTAACCCCTACCTTTGCTCTTTGTTTTCTTGTCTTGCAGAGCGAGCCTCTGACTTCAGGTTATCATGGATATCCAGCAAGAGACAATCAAGTAAGTGTCTGATTGCAGTAAATGCATGTGTCCGTGCATCTCTGTACGCTTAGGGGTGTTTTGTCTGACAGCTTCCTGGCTCTCCTGTGATGGAAATAGTTTTTTTCTATTGTGGATTGTTTGTGGAGACATATGTGATTAATTGAATGGGTTTTTATGGCTTCCAGCAGTATGTGGCAAGGCGCCTGGTAAGGGGTTAAATATCATCCACATTACCAACAGCTCAGAAAATTCTTGATTCTTAAAAATGCCACAGCTTAGAATCTCTGTCCTAAACTCCCCCTGTATCTCCTCAGTGTTAATGAATGTAGATGTTCAGTGCCAGTACATGCTTGGCCCTGTTTTATACTTATTGCTGTAATTCTGGCATCTGGGGAGAAAAACAACACTGAGTTTTTGTGAGAGTCTGATTTGCTGGTGGAGTAGGGAATGACACATCCTATTGGGTTGTTTCTAATATCTGTGAACTTGTCTTGCATTCCTTTCAAGTCCTGGAGGGCCCCTGCTCCTTGCTCTTATTCAGGATGCTCTCCTACAGCAGTAAAAATGACACTGTTCAGTGCTCTGCATCTGTAAGCGTTCTCTTGCCTCCTGACAGAAGACAGAGAAATCCCAGTTGATGAATTTGTACGATAGAAGGAGGAGATGCTTTGGAACAAATGAAATTTAATGGTTGTAAGAAACAACTGTCACACATTAAATCTCCCTTCTTAGAATGAAGTTTTTTTCAGTGTTCTGCAGTGCTACTGCAAAGCAGAGTATGAACCGGTGTAGCAGGAAATTAATATGCACGGAAAATCAATAATGCAGCACATTTCAGTAATGTGCAAATAACAAAACCAAAATCAAATTCTTTAATACTCTCAGGTACTGCTATATAAAGAAAGCGATTTTCATCATCTCTTGATGAGGTCTGGGTATATGTAATAACAGCTTAATGGGAGATGTTTGTATGAAGGAAGTGCAGCATAGTACAGCCTCAGCAACTGAAGAGCTTAAATCTTTGGTGCTTGGTATGTGTGGTGTATGAGTTTATAGGAGGAAATTATTCAGAATGTCTTCTGGGATATATAACTGCTAACTAGCACAAATAAATACTACACACTGGGATGCTGTGAGAATTGTGTTCCTACTCTGTCTAGGCTAAGTGAGGTAAGCTAGGCTGCAAGGCAGAACCAGTCAGATTCTTAAAGTGGTTCATATCTGCTTTTGGCTTTCCCATTCTGGTAGCACCTTTTGTACCCTATTTTGGTGCTTCACTTTACCTGTATATTTAGGGGTGTTTTAGGGTGTTTATACCTACCAGTATATCCCACTTCACAGATTTCCTCTTTCTCATCCCATAAGAACTCTTCTGATTTCAAAGTCCAGAACTGCTATTGCTGGCTGGTTGCCAGATCAGCAGAGATGGGCATGGGAAGCTGTACTACAGCCAATGTGTGAAATGAGAATTACAGCCTGGACAGCCCTGGGGAGCTTTATGTGGGTGAGCACAGGGAGTAATGAATGTTAGCAAGTGTGTACATGTATTTTGGATGGCAGAGAGCTTTATGGAATTTTCTTGGAGAACAAACAGCTGCAGTTTAACTTATGTGTTTTCATTTAGCAAATGCTTGTAAAAATATTTTTTGGCTGGTTTTTGTTTGTTTTGTTTTTTTTCTTCCTGCTCTCTACAACATTTTGGTCTGTAGTAAGTATTTGTTCTTCTGTCTTGCTTGTGTCCCTGAAGCAGCTTAAATTCAGATCTGGTTTTCACTAATGAGGTTTCAAGGCTTTTAGCTAATCTGATTGCAAGCCTCTAACTTGATAGCAGCAGAAAAAGAAGTCTTCTGTTGCCACAGGCTGGGGCTGGTGTGGGAGAATCAGCAATGGCTGATCTATCACCTGCCTTCTTGCACTGCAAAAGGAGGAGGTGGTGTGGGGAATATGTGTAGGGGGTCCTCACCCTGTAACAAAGTAATTACTGAGATACAGGAGCAGTTGTGTTGGATTTCCTCAAATTAGGGGCTTGATTTCAGCTGGTGAGGGTAAGTCAGTGTATCGTGCTCTTCCCCATTGTTTTTCTTTACTGTAAGTACTTGTACTGTGGTTTTTTCCCCCCATTATTTTCTTAAGGAGAAATAGCAAAGGAGAGCTTATTTTTAGGGCTTTTCATCCTGTGACCACAGTAGTCAGATTGTGACTAGCCCTTTTTTTCACTTTATGTAGTCTCCTACTCCTCCTTCACTTGTTTGAATGCGTTTTTCGTTCCTCCAGGCTCTGAATGCCGTTAATTGCTGGCTGCAAACCTTTCACTGTGCTGTTTTTACACCCTCTAGTGGTTAAACCATACCCAGATGTTCCGGATTATTGGGGTTTTTATTCCTGACAGTGGGAAATGTGTGATTGGTTTGAGTCCTCACTTTGGCCATTTGGGAATGCTTAGGTCTCCAGAACAGAGTTTATTTTGTATCTTTTCCCAAGTATTTAAGTATTCTGTTGTCATCATGCAGGGGTAACAGTACTGAAACAAATGAGATGGGTTCATGTTGAGGCTCTTTATCTCAGAATCCTGGTCTTGTATGATTGCTTTATGATAACCCAAAGCTCTGTGTTGTTGTGCAGCCCCCTTGTTCCTCACCTGCCCTGCTTGAGTGCTGGCTTGCTGGACTTTTTGTGGTGATAGGACCTGGGGAGCATGTGTGCTAAATCATTATTGTATGAGTTTGCCTAAAAAGAGGCTTTATTTTGCCAAGGAGTTGCACTACTGCATCTATGTTACAGTCCTGTAAGGAGCTTGAGAGCTCCTGTGGGACTGTTCTCAGAATTCAAGGTTTGCTCTGTGGATGCCTAGTGAACATTCAGGAATGGCAGGACACCCTTCCTTTTCCCAGAGCTAGGCTGATGGCAGGGACAAAGCTTGTGGTAACAGGAAAATGAGGGAACATTGGTGTAACATAGTGTAACATTGCTAACTGAGATGACAACCAGGTCTTTTGCTGAGGAGAGCTTATTCCCTGGGGACTATTCAGTTTTTCATCCCTCTGTTAGGTCTGCCAACAAAATCGTATTTCTTTTTTTGTAATGCAAGCGCCTGCCTAACAGGCAGTGAACCAAGACTTCCTTGCTTCATTTCCCAAGCTGTGACAAACAGCTCTGAGGTACTTTGAGTTGGTCTCTACATGGAAAATGACTGGTACAGCTATACTGATACAGCTTTTACATACAGACAAACTCATCAAGAATACATATTCTCCTTCCAGAAGGCTGTTCCATGCTAACTGTGCCAGCTTATTTTTTATATAGACAAGACCTATATTATATTGCTCTAGTGCTTTTCATGTCCAAATTTATTAGACATGATATCTGAGATTTGTTAGAGTGCCAAATACTGGCACTTCTGTGGCAGAATTTTGCAGCTGCACAGAATAATTTTGTTCCCCAACAGGAAGCAAAATGAGCAAGAACACCTTGTTTTGCTGCTACTGATGGGAAGAGAGGAGAGAGAGTTTATGGAAGCAGGAGGTAATTTCACACACCAGAACTGGGTCAGGATGTTAGAGCTATTATACCTCTTCTGTTATGGAAAGTGATTCTCAGCTATCACAACGGGTTAGGATATTGGTTTGAAGCCTCTTTTAAAAGCTTGTACTTTCCTAAGTACAGTTCTTAAATCAAACTGGGACATTGGCTTGGTACTAATGTGGTGGAAACGTCATTACCTATCACAAGTGACACTTCCTTCAACAGCTTAATTTCGGTGGCTTGTTTTCCATCTGAGCACTCACCAGCCCTGACCTGTTGTTCTCCTGTATGTAGATGAGGCTGCAGCCCAAGGTAGTGGCTGCCTATGGCAACTACTAGGAACAGCTTTATCAGTATCCTCTCAGTTTTGAGTTCAAGCTTAAGGTGAAATGCTGTTAAATCATCTCCAATTGTCAGCCTTTTCCCCAGGGTCTTTACTCACTTGCTGCATTGGAATATCTGACGGGGCATCGAAGGCTCCAGGCGGATGTGTGCGCTGCCTTCCCTGGGGCCGCAAGCTGGTGAGGGGAAACTGAACAGCACTGGTGGCAGCCTCTGAGAACAGGAAGCCTCCCCATTGCTTTTTTTCCTCCCTATTTGTTTTCTTTGCCCAGTCCCTTCTGATGTGGGGAGTTTGGCAAGGAAGACCTTCATCCTGAGATGTGACGGGTGGGTGAGGGCTCCTGTGGGGAGGCAGGACAGCAGGTCACCAAGCTTCCTGTTGTAGCTGCCTGCATAGAGGCACTGCTGCTCATTGGTGGTCTCTTGGCAGCAAGCAGCAGGGATCTCAACAGGATTCATAGGGGGAAACCTGTCCTTTTTCAGCTGAAAAGTGTGAATTTAGGAATATTGCCACAACTTGATTAGCATCTAGGTGGCTCAACACTGATTGGGATATCCACACAAAAAATCTCTTGATTTAGTACCAACAGACTTGAGATGCTCTTGCCATGAAGCAAATAAAAATGTCATCCTGGAGGAAAATGGTTTGGTCACTTGTTTGTTTTCACTTCTACCATGATAGCACCAACCACAGTCTCTTTAGTGCCCTGCTTGGTCAGTTTTGTAACAAAGACTCCCTGTCTCAAAGTTCAAATCTAAGTAGTCTTCCTGATAGGTTTTAGTTTTTAATTTCTTTTCCTCCTAGTAACTGTCCATGAAAATAAACCTTTCCTTGTGTATGTTATGTGGCTCTGTAGCCTGTGAGGTAATGACAGTGGAAGTATTAAGTTATTCAGGAGCTAGAAAGGAGCATGGTTTGTGTGGTTTTGGGTTGTTTGTTGCTTACACTCTTCATTTGAAAAGTGCATTTAATACAAATTTTTAAACTCAGGAGCAGAGAGAGGTTCTAGAGAGGTTCAAATAAAATTTTAATACCATACTCTGTGAGTACACAGCCAAGACAAAGATCAGGAAGCTTCTGAGATCCTCCATATAAAATGGAGAGGACCCGGCTTGTTGTTCCTAGTACTTTTGAGGAGTCCCTCTTGGCTTGAAAGCAATCAAACCAAAATTTGGGATGGGACCAAGCTAATGAGGGAAAACGGCTCTAAGTGCTTTCTTTATGTTTAAAATTAGGTGGATTAGGATAAGTCTGCCAAATCTGCTGTGTCCTGGCTTCTACAGCCTCTCTTTAGGCAAGCAGTGAAACGTTTCCACAGCGTCCTAGACAGGACTGACACGATATTCTATTACTGACCTAACTGCAGTGTCCCATAGAAAATAATGAGCTTTATTTCAGAGAATGTAGTCTGGGAAAAAATGTCCAATGTATTCAGGAGGTGAGAAGCATCTGTGAGGCAGCTGCAGACAAGGGGGCTCAGGAGTGTTTAGTGGGAGAACTGCTGGGATGTTACTGCTTCTCGAAGCTATGGAGAGTTTGGGCCAGTTCAGGTGTGCTTGTGGAAAACAGTTTAACACTGGAGGAGGAAGGAACTTGAGAAGTCCTTTACCAGATTGGGTCAGACGCTACTTAAAACTCTCAGTACATTCAGAAGGTAAAAACATGTTGAGAGAGTGAAGAGAGTTAAAACAATGTAAAATGTGATATGTGAGAAGGAAAATAGAGAACAGAATGTTAAGCTAAAAACTGAAGGAGGAGTTGGTTACAGATTGAAGTTTAAACAGTTAAGAATGAGTTGGAAAAGCAAGATCCACTGAGACTAATCTGGTGATACATCTCCCTTGAATCCAGAACTGTCTTGATCAAATCTTGCTTGAAGTGATCTTGCTAGATCACTTGAAGCATGAAGAAGTGGTTCCTTGTTTTCTCAAGCCCAGACTATATCCCTGAGAAGCTGCAGGAAAGATACAGTAAGTGGGATTAAAAAAACAGTTGTAAGACATAAACCACCAAATAGGTTAGCTTGGTTATAAACCAGTTCTGGAATTTCACTCTGAACCTAGTCTCTGTGCTTATATTGGCCACATTCCCCCAGATGTCTCCTTTCCTTTGTTTAGCTTATTTCCTAGCAAACCTCTTAAATAATACAGCAAGTATGATGTCTTGCAGTTGACATGAGTCTTGCAAGTAGATCACTCTAGCTATATATTTATTCCTCTCTTCCTTCATGTCTGCTGCCTTTCTAATCTCTGAATACAAGGCACGGAATCCTTTCCTTGCAGAGCCCTGAATACCTTCCATAAACACATCCAGTGAACTCCATACCAGTGCATGCCTTTCTCATAATCAATAGCAAAAGATAATAAGTAACCACGTGGAAAAAAGTTGTAAGAGAAGAAATAGTTAAGGAGTGCACCTAATTCAGATACATGGGAAGACTTCCTCGAAGTAAGCTCTTTAAGCCCTATAAACAGCTTTTCAAGGGAAGTAACAAATACCTTGCTGATGAATAGTCCAGCCAAAGCTCTGGGGTTGTAAGGCGTTGGCAGGAAATGGGCTTGGATGATGTAATACAAATTCCTTTCATGTTTGGGTCCTCTGATTCAAGCAATTTCTCATCTCTGTTTAGGGGTTAAGGAGTGGGGATGTGAGTCATCCTTGATAGAGTACCAGGAGTCCACTTTTTCTCCTCTGATGACCATATGAGTGTTACTCCATGTCTGTCTTGGAGGTTCCCAAGCCCCTCAGTTCCTTTGGCAGCAGGGACAGCATCTTGTTTAGATTTTCCCTTCTGAATGATTACGCCAGAGTGTAGCATGTGTGTTGGAAGTAGTCTGGATCAGTTGTAGGACTAAAACCAAATGGTGCAGAGAAAATGGCCTGTTGATAGCTACGATATCCTACTGAGGGCATGAAAGCAGCTACTCCAGGTCAGACAGAAGGTCTCTGCCTTCCAGTGTTCTGGCTTTGACAGTGTCTAATAGCAAGTACTTAAAACAGAGGGAGCCGCGCCAAGATTCGGTGATACTTCCCCTCTTCTGTGCTCTTGAAGCAATCCTGTGGCTTTGGGATTTCCTGGCTATAGATTTTTATTCTTTTTTAAAGTCACCTGTGATAGATTTTTTTTTTCTTTATTGAATTTCTCTAAATGGTTTTGGAGCCTGTCTAAACCTTTGGCATCCACAGCGTCCTGTGGCAACAAGTCCCTGCTTTAGGTGTTTTTTGTGGGGAAAAAGTTCTTCCCTACATCATTAACTTGAAACTGAGGTGCTTTTAAAGCTCTCGGGCCAGCGGGAACTTGGGATCCTCAGTGCACACACACACACACACACACACACACACACACACACACGTACATATATATATGTATAGTTTTTTGCTTTTAAACCGCTGTGCAGCTGTTATTTCTAGGTACCCAAAGGTGCCGCAGGGCGTTGCTGACGGACAAGCCGTGCTCTTGGGAGCCTTGTCTCTGGCTTGTGTTGCCGAGCCGAGCCGTGCTGGCGGGGGTGGCCCGCGGGGCCGGGCGGCGCTGGCGCTGCGCTGCCGGGAGAGGGCAGCCGGCTCACGGCCAGCGCTGCCCGCCCCGCCCCGCCCCGCCCGCGGCCCGGGCCCGCCGCCTCGGGCTGCCCCGCACAGCACAGCCCTGCCCGGCACAGCCCTGCCCGGCACAGCCCAGCACAGCCACGGACACACGCGGCTCGGCCTCTGCGAGCGAGTGGGGCTGTTTCTGGAACGCCTCGTAGGTGTTTCTGGAACGCCTCTTCTGGGCGAGGGAAGTTGTGTTTAGAGGGCTGGGGAGAGGGCAGCCCTTTCATGGACCTGTGCTGGCGTTTGGTGGTGGAAAAGGTTTCCACAAAAGTCTTTGATCTGTGAGCAGAAGCATCATCCGGGGGGGGCGTGTAGGGGGAGGAGTGCTCCTAATAGATTTGTGTTTAGAGGAGAGCCTAAGTAGGCACTCTGCAGGCTTTGCTGGCCCGAGCTGGTTTCTTCCAGAGGGAAGGCTGCTGCCCAGCACCGCTGCTGCTCAGAGGGCACGGCAGAAGGTGGTCTTCTCCTTTGTGCTGCAGTGGTGGGTTTTCTCCAGTTTCATACACATCATGAAATCTCACAGCTTTCAAGTGAATGAAGAGCATGTATGTGAAAAAATATTATTCTTGCATCTTAATTTTTTTTTAAAGGCGGCTAGAGATCCAGAGAAATTCAATTGGTTAGTGTAGCTACAGAATGTGGAAAGATGCTGAGAAAGATCAGATGCTTATGGTCAGATCCTTTACTACAGGAAATTAAGCCAACAGCAGACATACATTGCTAATTTTTAAGGGCTAATCATGTCAGATCAATTTAGTTTTTTTGTTTGACATGGCAGCAGGCCTGGCAGACAGAGAAAGCTACTGGCTTTGGACATAGTCCCACATGACCTTTACATAAACTAGACAAATGAAAGGTGAAATTAAGAAGGGGCTGAATGCCTCATTGGAAAACCGTATGTGGAGCAATTATATCCTGCTTTTCTGTGTGTGTGTGTGTCTGATCTGGAGTCCTAACATGGTCTGGTTTGACTGCTCTGCTGTTCTCTACTGCTCATCACAATTGAGGGTCATAAAACAGTGACTTAAAATATGTATGTGCAGGGGCTGGCAGCATTTGGAAGGTAGGATTAGAAGCTGGAAAGATCACAGTAAATTGCAGAAATGCCCTGAAATCCAACAATGTGAAATTAAACAAAACCAAGCTGTATTAACAAAAGGAACTGTATATGCAATATCAATGGAGACTAACTGGCTAAGCACTAATATACAAGGAAGGATCTGGGGTCATAGGAGATAACAAACTGAGTATGTGGTGCTGGTTTTTGTGGTCTTGAAAACCTGGAATACATTTCCAGGTGTGTCAAGTAACTGCAGAAGGCAGTTATTCTTTGCAGCTTAGTACAGCAAGTGGAGCACTGTACCTACTTTAAGCACTTCAGGATGTACACAGGTGAAATCTGGAAAAATTCCAGGAAAGAACAAGAAAAAGGAGGCTCAGAGAACTGACACAGTAGGGAAATAACAACCTTGTTCCTTCCTTTAAAAAAGACAGAGTAGAAAATATGGAGGATGGGGATTATTTACTGTGTCCATTGAAGACAGCTTAATTGGTATCAAGAAAGGCTTAAATTGAATATTGTGGAGTAAACCAACATTTTCTGATTCAATGTAGTGAAATAGTGGAAGGCTAATTTAGGGGATCAGAGTTCCAGTTTCTAGGAGTGTGTAATAACAAGTTAGGCAATTCCTGATGGATGTTTGTCTAAACATGCTCTGTGCCTTCTCTGAGCATGGAGGACCTCTTGTCTCTCCTGCCCTGTATTTGAGTTACTTTGTGACAGTCAAAAGCCAGTTGTTATCACTGACACTATTCTACAGCAACATGACTGCTCTTTCTCTGTTTTTCTTGTTTGGTTGTTTTTTTTTTTTTTTTGTGTGTGTGTCTAAATTGTAATTCTTTGCTCCTATATGATCTTAAAAGTGCCCAAGATCCTTTCTTTGTGACAGCTGTCTCAGCTCTGTTTCTTCCTGAGCTTGCTTATTACTCAAATGGTGCAGGGTATTCAGCATCTCTGAGTCAGTCCTTCGCTCTGTCTCACAGTATAATATCTACTGTGTATGAACCTTGGATTGGCCTGATCTTTTGATTTCCCTTTAACTTCCCTGGTCAGATTTCCATTATAAAAATGTTTAGAAGAGAGATTATTATTATTATTTTTCTTTAATTAACATAAACAAACCTGTCCTTACTACCCTACCTGCATGAAGAAAGGACTGAGAGGATTCAGGAGGAGCGTTTCCTTGGGCTGGGCAGGGAGCGTGCTTCTCCCTGCCTGCGGCTGAGATCTGCTGTGGGAGGGCAGCCTGTGCTGCCTGAGCCTTACCCCAAGTACAGCAGCTGCTTCTGCACCCTGCCCGTGCCGGCTGCATCAGTGGGACCCCGAGTAAATGAATGGGATTGCTTTCTGTTCTGCTGACTTCTCCTGCATGGTGAGTGAGCAGCTCTGCGTTGGCTGGGGAAGGATGCTGTGTGCAAGCAGCCTAACTCAGCGAGCTGCGCAGATGCTCCTGAGAATACCTGGTGGATGGAAGATGGTTTCATTCTTCTTAGTATTAAGGGAGAGCTATTTCCAGCAGTAGCATAATGTTGCTCAGAGCAGGCATTTACCAGATGGTTTCAGTTCCCCCGAGGTTTTGGATGTGAAAGGGAAGGGGCCAGGAACACACTTTTGATTCATTCCATTAGTAGATTAATCGGCACTGTCCTGGCTTAATAAGTCTCTTAGATTTCCCAGTGGAAATGGCACATGTAATTCTGCCCAGGTCATGCTCTGCACCCCTGTGTTGAAGCTTTCACAGCAAGACGCTGTGCTGCTGCAGGCAACATTTGCAAAGCAAGACTGGGGAGGGGGGAAGGGGCAGGTTTTTTCATGGAGGGAGAGGTGAAAAAAATCTTTTTAGTAGAAACTGTTAAATAATGCTTGTGGGAGTGAAATAGGTTGTGGGAGTGTGCTTGAATTCTGTGTTTTGGTGGGGATGTATTTAAAAAAAAATCTTGCAGTGGTAATCTGATGTTAAGAGGCTTTTTTTGTCCCCCCCTTCCATTCTGTATTAATTGCCAGCTAGATTGTGTTTTCCAGGAAGTCTGTGATTAGAGGACAAGGGTGCTCTTCCTGATAAAGGTCAGAGGCTGCTGTCTCCAGAGGCTGTCGATAAAATGATGAGAACTGTCTCATGAATTCTGACTGAAAACCTCAACAGATGCTGTGCTGCTATTTACTTGGGGCTGAGGGTGGGCAGTCCCCCATGACCTGTCTCTTCCCACCTCTGTTTCCAAAGGCCAGCCAATTGTTGGGGAGTGAATTTAGTTGCTGCTGCTGCTGCCCACACAAGAGGTTTGTAGCTCATGGTGTTTTAGGAGGAATCAGTGTTTTTAACTCTTGGTACCTGTGGATTTCAAGAAGCTGCGCTCTGATGTCACAGCAGCACCAAGCTGGCTTGCTGCCAGGCCCAATAAATGTTTAGCAAAAGGATTGCATCTAATGAGACCCATTGAAATTCCTTTGTAGCTGATCTTGTTGAGGAGACACTTCAGGTACTATCAGCAAACACATCTTTGTGTTTTCTAGTCCATTGTTCCTGCTACACCTGGAGAGCGTGGGCTACTCTTTCTTACAGGTCAGGAGGACAGCAGTGGCTAATGTTGGCAACAGTTTGATCCTCATCCTTATTTCTAGGGCACCTGTCACCCTGGCTCCTTGCCATGGTCTCTCCAAGCTAAAACAGTGCTGCCCATTTCCAAGTGCTTGGAGAACAACATCTTGTTTTCCAGCCATTTATGGCAGCTAGCTCTGATCCTTCGCAGGGTCTGGAGGAAGACTGACAGGGGCCAAAGGAGTAAATGTCATGAGAGTCGAGCTTTCCGTTGAAAGCTGAGATAGAGATATTTTACATCCCGTGGTATATGTAGCCAGATTTAGGCTCCTTGGTATTTCCAGTAGAATGGCATTTCAGAACTGGGAGCTGAACTCTGACAGCAGCGTTGTCCCCAGTTGCTGTCAGCTTCACCCCAGACAGAGAACTGCTGTTTTGAGCAGCTGTTGCTGCGGAGCAGAGAACAAGAAAAATGATCGTCTCTGAAATAATTTGAAATAGACAGATAGAGCCAGCCATCTGAATTTCACTCAAGAATTAATCTAATCACTGTGTAATATGTTCTTACTGGTTTATCCTACCTAAAGGGCAAAGTTAACTACATTAAGCACAATTTGGAGCATTTGATTTCCTTCAGACTTAGACTTCGGATGCAGCTGACTATCTGCGTACGAATTTTGAGGTTTCTGGGTGTCTCTAATCCAGTTTGTAGTGACATTAGCATTAGATAACCATAGCAAGGCCTTTATCTGAAAGACAACCTGCATTCTTCAGGTCACACAAGGATGAAAAAAGATTGTTCTGGTCACTGTTGCTTTCTGGAAGTTTAGGAACAGGGAATAATGTAATATCTTGTTGCTTTGTTATCCAAGGGAATAGCTTCTCTAGCAGTTACAATACTTATCGGATGGTGTGGTTACACTTCAGAGCTTATATTTGGATTCAGATAAAATGGATTCAGATTTATATTTGATTATCTATTAGATTTATATATTGATTATATTCAGATTATATTTGGATTCAGATAATATTGCATAGGACCTAGGATGCAATAAATGCATGTGTTGATGAGCCATAGTTACTTCAAACCGTAAACCTCATCTAAACCAAGTGTGAGTTGCTACTCATTTGGTTTGTCTGTCTTAGGAATTGGAAGAGTAGGGAGGTTGCAATTAATATCTAATGGAAGAGTCTGATTTTGCCAGGATTTGGTCAGAAAATACAACAGAATGGAATTCATAGTACTGTTTATTTGGGTGTGAGGTTTTTTGTTTGTTTTTTTGTCATGGCTGCCTGTCGGAGAAAGAAGGTGGATGAGCCTTAATGTGGGCTCAGCTGAAGGTGTTTGAAGGACATAGTATGTGACCCCACAGACTGCAGTGATGCTGAAGATCAGATAGCTGGTATGCTCCCACGAGAGCCAAAATCCACCTGATTTAAGTACAATCACTGTCACAAATGCCAGTTTATTGGGACATCCCATGTTGCAAACTGTGGATGTTTTCAGTACTCACTGCGTGTGAGATCTGTTAAAAGATACATGTAGGTATCTATCTGTATGCCTCTTGGAAGTCCCATATCAAGTATATTCACTAAGAAGACTTTGAAGAATGGATTCTCTTTTGTTTATAAAGTGGGTGACCAGTAGTGCAGTTCGTCTTTAAAGGTACACACTTTGCTGAATTGTCTTATGCCCATAATTCCCCAAGGGACCAGTCAGATGGAGGGAGCTGTTTGCTGCGGCCATGAGAGTAATGGAGTTAGATGGTGGTGGCACAGGTATGGTTAAAGAGCGCTTTGCTCAGAGTGAGATCAGAAACAGAATTGCATTTCTGACAACTGACCTTTGCTGATCATTGTGAATTGAAGTTGGGGATATTATATTCTATAACTAAAATTTTCCGGTAGCGTTTCTGTCATCTTGAAATCTTCCTCTGTTTTTTATCTATTTATACCTCTTCCCTTATGCTTTATTAATGCCTTTTACATTTGAACAGTCTGCTGTTCCTTTATGTGGCTCGACAACTGCCAATACTCTTGTTGAAATATTTTGGTTTTAGTTCTGCTAATGGAGATTTTGCCTGGGTTTTCTTACTCCCGTTACGTAATGGAAGTAACTGCAGTCCCCGACACGTGTGTTTCGTCTCTTTCCACCCACCCGTACTTATCACAGGTTGATGCTGTGTTCCACTAAAGTCTTTTAGCAGTTTGGTTTTGTTGTTTTTCAGGAGATGTCATTCAGTGTTTATTGGTGTTACCTCTTCATTAGCTGCAGTCATTCCTTTCTTTGCTGATTATATCCTTGTGCCATTTCCCATGCTGAAGTCGTGTTTCAGGCATTCAGTTATTTTGTCTTCATTAGGTACATGAGGCTGCTAGGTAAAGTCAGGGTTATTCTTCTTCTCAGAGGGTCAAATAAAAGAATGTTATTTGAATAAAAGAAGAAATAAAGCATCTGTGACAATAAGGATAAAAAAAATGGGCAGAATGTAGTATTTGCTAGCTGGTTTCTTCCTTCTCATAGGTGTATTTACAGTTTACTACAGTTTACTTTGAGTCTCTCTAAGTTTAAGCAAATGCATTTTATACCCTTAAAAAGGGACATTAAAACCCAGTTTTCAACCCAAGCAATAAAGGATAGAATTTTATTCCTCTCTCTAGCAACTTTATTATCCCAGGATTTGTAAACTGCTTTCTAAGCCATAGTAAATTAGATCCCAGCAGTACAGGGCCTCTGTAGATAAATATAGTAGCCATTATACCTTGATATAGTCGTATTGCCTAGGAAAATACAACTGTTATTGAAAAGGAATTTGCTCAGGGCAAGAAGGTATCCATTACTTCCTGAATAACTCACTAACATTGTTAACCTTGCTTTGCACAAACAAGCCGGGAGGAGTCCCTTTCTGCAGGATGGTATTATTCTCCATCTGTATTCCCCTTTATCATCAACAGACCTAAACCAAAGTTTCAGCATATTGATAAATGCCTCTGTGGTCCAGGCAAGAGAGCTATGCCGTCTTCCCCTTTTCCTGCTGTTGAAATACTTTTATCTTCATACCCTTTCTTAATTTCTGGGATGTTGTGGTGCTGATGAATTGCTGATGCAGTACAGCCACTTGACATGGTAAACACAGAGACAAAAAAAAAAAGGTATAATTATGCTCCAGCTTAATTGATGAGGTTTTGGAAGCAGTTTCCTTCTTTGCTACCTGAATTCTCACACCTTGAATTGGATGCCAGCAGTTTATCCTCTGGTATAGCTTCCCTTGCAGACTAGGAAGAAATGAGTAGGAGCTGAGTTGTGGGGTTTTTTAATTTTTTTATTTATGACTTCCTCTTCAGAATCCAAAACCAAAGAAATACCCTATTTAGCACTGACAAGTGTAGGGCACGAAGTAAGGCAAGAATCTTTCTACCCTTTATCAGTTAAACTGAATATTGTACTCCTGATTTGACTCTAAAAATAGACTTTGGTTGAAATCTGATGCTGTGTAATAGCTTTCTGCTACTTCATAGGAAAACTGAAGGGAGATCAAACTTTTTTCCCTTTATGAAGGTATTAGGGCACTTATTAGCTAATCAGTCTTTAAAAAAAGATATATTTAAATACAAGGGTTGGAGCGTACTCTACTTCTCTCTTACAATGATCTGAATACATTTGCTACATGCCAGTTCAGTGTGGACTTCAGACTAGATCCATGTGTGATAGAATGCAGAAGATACAGCCTGAAAATCAAGGCTAGGGTGGCAACACCTGCAGCAGAGAAGCCTTTTCTTCTGTAGATGTTCAGCTTGCTAGATTCTCCTCAAAAGGTGTTGGAGGATTGCAGACTTCACTCCTGGTCCACCCATAGTAAGGCTAGGTAGGTAGCCTAGACAAGTATAATTCATGGAAATTCCCACTTGGCTCCCCAAATTCATGTTTGCTATATCCTGGGAGTGGCTGCATAGTCATTCTGTTTCTGCAGATGAATGCCCAAACTGGAGCTGTGAGAATTCCTTACATCTAAATGCTTGCATGCTCTTCAGTGTTTAACTTTGAATTCTCTGGCTTCACAATTTAGTTTTGTTCATGTGGGTGTTCTTGGTTTTAATTTAAAGGTGTATTTTTGGGAACATGTTTTCAGAGAAGTACCTTTCCTAGTTACTGAGCTTTTTTCTCTCTTGAAGAATTGACAATGCCTTCCAGAATAGTGCTCTTGAGCACAGTTGAGAGGAGAGGAAAATCCCAAACAAACTCGAAAAAGCTTTTCTTGGTATCCATTTCTTTTTTTTTTTTTCCTTATGTACTTGAATGATAAGCCTATGAATTGACATCTCCTGAAATTTATTTAAGGACTTAAATTTAATTACTGTGATAAGTCAGTAACAGGACAGTTCTTAAATATTGTTGGGTTTGTTTGCATGTCAGGATGCTTTATTGTTTCAGGCTTTCTGCTTTTTTTGGAAGATAAACTAGCCCTTGATAGGTTGTTTTTAAATAAGTAGTCTCTTCAAATCCTCTTGCTGGACCATACATGCAGAAGAGAAAACAGGGAATCCAGTCTTCTAGTAATGAAATGGGTTGCTCTATAAAAAAAATGTTGGGTTTTTTTTCCTTGTAATATGCCAATGTTTGGCTTATTTGCTTGGCAAAACATCCAGAGGAGTTGTGGTATTTTTCTGGATGATTTATTGTATGCACTTTGTATTCTTGCTTCCTTTCATAAACAGGATAATGCAGAGTGAAGCTTCCTATATTACTTTCGGATGCTGAGAGGAAATCTACCTTGTGGCTTAGAAATTCTGATAATCAGAGATAATCCAGGATCCTGAGCAGAGGCAGTCTCACAAATGAGCAGTACTCTGCTGCCAGGGTAGTCTCCAGCGGCACCCAATGGAGCAAACCAACCTCAAAGAAGATCCTCTTATCTCCATATAGGAGCTGCATGTGTGCCCAGGGCTGCCTTCTGTGCCTCTCCCCAGATAGCTTCCAGCCCCATCTCTAATCTTCTTTCAAAAAACCAAAACAAACCCCAAATAAAAATCAACCAATCAAACCAAATAAAACCCCCCAAGACACAAGGCATGCCCAAACCCACGACTAGCAGAGGTCTGATTCTCCTGTTGTCTTCCTGGAACCTTCTGCTGGAGTTAGATAAGCCATGGAAAGCAGCCACTGAACTGGAGAAACTTCCCTCTGGGCGCCATAGAGCATGTTGTTGTTCCAGTCTCCAGTCAGACCTTTTGTAGATGGTTCTTGAAGTGTTTGCCATAGTAGGGCAATGATTGAGTCTTCATCCTCAGTCTGAATCTAGCTTCTGCATAAAATGTGGACACTGATTATGGCTTTTGGCTTTGAGGAACTGCTTTCCTTCAGTTTGAAATTAAATTTCCCTCTTCAGCCTGCTGCAATCTCATGCCTTCAGCAGTAGTGCTGCTTTCCTGATGCAGTCTTCTGGTATGATGGAGGTTGGCCTAACTCAGCAAGCAGCACCAAGGTTTAATAAAAACTGGCTGCAAGAAACACCTGTATTTGTAGTTGCCATTGTGTCACAGTTGTACTTTTGCCCTTATGGCAGTTTTAATGTTAGTGCTGGAGTAAGGGCTTATTAGGGCTCCAAGTGCAGGTGATGCAGTTCATAGCAGATTGCAGACTTTGCCGTGTGTCCACATTTAAATATGTTCACAGCTGTAGTACGGCTGAAACTACTTGTTACCTGGTTGCATCCCTTTTGTTTGCAAGCTCAAGTGACCTAAGAGAGCCACAGAGCTGTTTGTTGGGTAGCTGTTGGAACATCTTCCTTAGTTACTGCTGGAATGGAAGGCATTTTGTTATCACAGACTGCAACAGCTGACTTTTCTCCAAATATAGAACAGAAATACGTATTGAATGCTTTGGCTCTTTTTTCAGTATTGGGAATGTTTCTACCTTTTCCCCATAGTAGCAGATCAATGCAGTTGCTGGGGTTTCTATTCTTGAGAAGCTTTAAAAACACATTATCATCTTCCAGCTCTGACTATGGATTTTACCTCCTCTCACTAGGATTCCCTTGTAAATTTTATTTTTTCCCTTTCTAATTTCCTTTCTATTTTCTTCTCGCAGCTTTTCTCTCTTTTTTTTTTTTTTTTTTTTCACTTGCTAGAATATATACAAATGTTCAAGTGTGGAGATGTGATAGGGAAGCCCAATAAGCAATCTGTCTGTCTAGGAAAAATATGCCACTATACCTCTGGTCCCACTCAAGTGCTAAGTATGTACGTAGGTGCATTAGTTTGGTCTCTATTCTCCTTGCACATATCCAGATGGAATTGTCACAATCATTTTAACTAAGCTACCGCTAATTTATATTTTTACAATTGATTGCTCTTTTCTGTCAAGATGGAATCTAATATGGACATACTCATTTTCAATGTAACACTTCTTGAACTAAGAAATTGTTTTCTCTAATTTTGCAATCTGGAGGGTGTTCTTTGACACCAGCCCCCCTATGCCTCCCACAAGTGTTGTTGCATTAGAAATTCCAGATGATCAGATGGGATTTTCCCTCTGTTATGAAGAGGTACTCATCTAACCACTCATCCTGTGTGCTATCTAATATGATTTCAGTAGCGTGTAGCAGACACACCAGCTCATACCCTGTCTTGAGCTTTATCTGCTAGAATGTTAATCCACGAGCATTTGAAATCATATGCCTCTGAGACACAATCAGCTAGAAACAGATAACGTCTGTCTGAAACTGTGCTGTGCCCATTCCCTGTTTTCCCACTCGGATCTTTCCTAAATAGGCTAGAATTTTCTGTAAATTATTTTCTAAGCATTTGTCTTATTTGAAACTTATGTACCAGCAGTGTATTTGAGTTGAGTTTATGCACATAACTGAGTAGTCACAATAATTTTTATATGTAATTAAGGCTTTTGATGCCATACAGAAACATGTAGATTTTTTTTTCATTTTTCCCAGTGTCTCATTTTTCCAAATACCTTTATGCAGGATTAAATAGGTGGTTACTTGCTCCCTTTTTTATCTTTCCCCTTTTGTTACTTGCTAGGACCGTCCTTACTTCTCTAACAAGCATTAAAGTCTTTGCAGACTGCTTTCTTCCCCTTTCACTTTGATTTACACAACAGCCTCCTGTCAGAGAAGAGGGACCAATGTTTCACTAGGCTACAGCTCTCTGAACATTTTTCTCATAGCTTGGTATATATTAATTTAAAAATCTTTACCTTTCTACTTTTAATCCTTTTTGAGACATGAAAGATCCCTAAGAGATAATGTGTATTTCACACAGCAGCCTTTACAAGCTCCCTGACACATATCCTGTGAATGACTGTTGTTAAAATTATGGCAAAGCATTTGCAGGGGATCCTAGCTACCTGTGTCAGAAGCCTGTCTTAGTCATGTTTGTCTTTGTTTTTCTGGAATAAGATGCATTGACATAATTGACATACTGTTGTCCTCTTGCTCCTTAGAGAATATTTTTTGGGTTTTTTAGAAGAAATTTTTCAAAAAGATATGTCTTGTGTGGATACTTTTTACATACCAGCTGATGTAGTTGAAAAATCTAAAGAAAAGCATATTGAAGACCTAATAATTCAAGTTGTTCCTTCCCCTCCCCCACCCCCAATTGTATCAGCCAAGCCAAATTTTTTTCTTGCTTGTAATCTAGGCTAAAATGGCACTGCTACCAGTTCTGCAAGTGTGGATACTCATGGGCATGCGCTTCACACTCTTCATGGTGATTTGAACCTCTGGGCAGCAGCAGCTCTCTTGAAAAGCAGGGTGGTGGTGCCTCTCGAGTCCACCCACAGCCTCATTTCCTGACCCGTTGGGTACTCCTCTCACTGCTTGAGAATACTGGGTGTTGAGAAACCTGCTCTTGCAGTTCATCAAACAGGGCTCCTGCTCCAGGACAAAGGTATTACATCACCAGAAGTCTGCTGCTCTCAGTAATCTTCCTGTGTGCCGTCCATGGAGAGGTGGTGGCCTTGTAGCAACTGTGGCAAATAAATTTTGAGGTAGTATTTAGATGATTCAAGGAGGGTTCATGGGTCTTGTTTTGATTTGGAGGTTGAATGTGACCTGCACAATGTGGAACTGCTGGGATGATTTGTAACAAGCCTCAGTTGTTGAAACTAATGAATAGGCTTATTCTAAAAGTTTCTATTTTCTTTCCCTGAAGGTGGCCTGAAGGATGAGAGCTTGGGAAAGAAGAGGAAGAATTTTTTTTCTTATGTTTTTAATTAGGCAGGTTTTTAATAACTCTTCAGCTTAGTTTTAAGGTTCATCCTTTTCAAGTTTTTTATAGGAATACATATCAAGTAGGATTTATTTGGGTTTGCTCACCTGGTCCACATGTCTTCTCACTTTTTCTCCTGCAGACAAGGAACCTCAGCTTTTATTAAAATGACCATAGGATCATTTTTGAATTGTGATTCTGGATCAGAAGAAAACCTTGAAAATGCCATCAAGGTTATCTGGTGCAGAAATGTCTGCTTCAGTCTGCAGGATGGCTGAACTAGTTGCCGCTGATGGTGTGACCCTGCTTCAGAGATGTTAACAGAAGTGTCTAATCGTGATGCAAATGTCAGCATTGCTTCTGTTTCACTCCTCTCAGAGCCTTTGAGAACAGGTTTGTGGATCACATGCTTCACTTTTTGGGGACTGTGGTGCATAGGCTTTGGTGCAGTAAGTGATTTTTAGGAACATTGCTTTTCAGCCTCTCAACCTGACCCCTTGTGCAAAAAGGTGCGAGCAGATGGGAGACCTGAGCGATGCCATAATGGAGCAATCCTGTGCAATCCCAGCTTTCTGGAGGAGCTCTTACTCCTTTCCCCAAGTAGCAGGGCTTGGATTTTCTGGGCTGGAAATTTGAGTGTCGTCTTGCTTGTCTTTAACCATCAGATCCCTATGACTGCTGTATCCTGGTAATGGGAATAAACCTTTTCTCCAGGTTTCTATGTGGGTCTGCAGTGACAGTCATGTATTTATTTCCTTAGAGCCCATCGGCATCCCATGTGCTCAGGCCTGTTCCTGGGACAGGCCTGCCCTGGGGTGTGTCTGTGGCTTGCTGAAGGTGAGAGGAGCCTGGGGGGTGTGGAGCACATCTGGGGTGTCTGGGTTGGCTGTGACAGGAGACCCTTCCATTTGTCACCCCTTGCAGACTGGGCCCGACTCGGGTAGAGCCCGGATGCAGGCTTTGCTCCGAACCTCCTGGGTTGTGTTTAAGTAATCTGTAAGTAGAGGCAGCAGAGGTGATATATGGAATAGCACCATTTCTGTATCTTTAGCTGAGATAAAAATATTTCTTCAAAACTCATTTCCAAGGAGACCAGTGCCTTAATGAAAACACTCTTTTTTTCTTTTTTTTTTCTTTTAAATTTCTTTCCCCCCCCCCACCCCGTTTTAGATGAGGCCATATTTAATGTAGCATTTGGAGCCTGGCAAGGGAAGTCAATTCTTCATTTTGAAGCGGGAAGGGAAGGGGGCGAGAAACCCGTTTTCCTAGTTTGGAAGAGCAGTTTAACTGATTAATGAGATGCGAGGTGACACTCATCCTGTGGCATCGGGCACGGGGGATGGGACGAGGATTTGCTCCTGCAGGGAAGGGCTTGCTGGTGCTTGTCGAGGGAACTGGGGCGAGTGTCTCTTGCTCAGCGCTCCTTTCCTGGGGCTGCCGCCCCACCGGCAGAACTTTGCAGTCCTGAAATTGGAGCAGGCTGGGAGCGCAAGGCTGGGAGGGCACTTGCCCCAGTCAGACTTGGGGGGAAGCTGCCTCCGGGCAAGTGGGAACCCGATACACTCTGAGGAACCGGAGCCAGCTGCCGCTTTCCCTTTAGCAATATGCATGTCTGTAGAATACTCATGTGGAGCCACCTGCGAAAGCAGATTAACCCCTTTATCTGTGTCGCTTCCTTTCCCCAGCTCATGCCGACAGTGGTTGTTCTTTCTTCCTGAAGGAGCTCCAGGGCTGGCACACATGTATTTTCTCCTTAGCTTCAGCATCCCCGTAGTGACGCTCCTTGATGCCTGTCAGTGGTTCATGATTAAATACCGCTACTGAATTGTGTCCGAATTTGGGGTGTTGACTAAGGGGGTAGATGAAGATGTGCAGAACCTGCCTGTAGCCCCCTGCGTGCCTCCTGCATCTACGGATGACTCCTGTAGGAGCAATTAGTGGCCGGGGGGGAATGGGTCCTCACCCCCAGTGACCTTGGAGGACAAGGTTTTGCTCTGCTTCATTCACGGCTACAGTTCCCTTTTCTAAAGTAAGCGCTCTCCAGCACTGGGAGCCGGGCTGCATTTATTGCTAACCCCACCCATCCCTGCCTCTTGCAAGAATCTTGTGAGGCCGAGATTGTGTTTTTAGAAGCAGAATGACAGGGAGAAATTCCCTGGAGGCGAATGCAGAGTGTGTGCTGTGCACGCCAGTACAGACACACGGGGCTGGGAACTCCCAGGGAGAGATTAAGTGCGAGAGAAGAGCGCAGAGCAGCCAGAGCTGGAGGAGGGGGGTGGAGGAGGCGAGACGATTTCTAAGCCTCAAACTGAGCCGTTCGGATTTTTTTTCTTTAAGAAAAAAAACCAAAAAACACCCTCGACCAACCTCGGTGTCGACAGTCTTACTGAAGTGCCTCTTGTGTTGCCGGATCATCTCACTGCTGGGTTTGAAGGACCCAGGCTAACATGATGTACCTCTGGGTGAGTAGGAAGCGTGTGTGAGGGCTTGCACACTTTGCACATATAAGGAATGGAAAGCTGAAGGACTCTGCACTAACGTGAGCGGCCTTCACTGTTGGGCTTAGCTCTCTGCAGCCTCTACTCACTGTGGGCTAGTTTTCCCTTTAAAAAAAAATAAAATATTTTGAGCACGTACTATTAACTGGGTATCAAGCAGGCTTTTCTTGTGGTTGTAAGTGCCTCTGGAGAGAACAGTTTTGGGCAGGTGTCTTGGAGACAAAATTTTTTGGTATAATGCTGCTCACTGTCTGCCAACTGAGAGACTTGTGTGTGTGTGTGATATATATATATATATAATTTATATATATATATTATAATTTTATATATATATATATATATATAAAATTTTTTTTTTAATGTATAAATCTGTTCCCATGTGCCTCTGCTTTATGGGATTTTTGGAGTCACTGAGAGACATCCCAGGTAGTGAAGGAGTGCTGCTGAAAGGGATCTGTAAATCTCTGAAGGCTAGGAGAAGAGTAGGAAGGGGTTAGATAGTTTGGTAGTTTGGGACTTTGAGGATGGAGGGAGAAGCTCTTTTGAGAAAAGCTGGATGCAAGGCTATTTTTCCAGAAGTGTCACAGTTCCTCAAGTTTCTAGTGGAGTATGGAAAATAATGTCAGGAAGAAACATGTGTAAAGTGTTATATAGATCCAGCAAGCAAAGTAATAGCTTATACAAAGGCATATATATTTTCAGCCTTTGAGCAAGGACTGAAATTTCCACTGGAGCAGTCAGCTTTTAGACTGCTCAGTCATCAATGTATAGTTTTGTCTGCTCCTGGGCACCCTTCAGATGAGCAGTTTGCCCTTGGGTTTCCTTACCCAGCTGTGAAAGGTAAAGAATAGCTGGGTCCCAACTAATTTTTGGTTTGACTTGTTTTTTTTTAAAAAAAGCCCTTGTTTGTAACTCAGAACGAGAGGGCTCTCTCTGCCTTTGGCTGCTTTGAGTCCGGTTCCCCGGAACAAACACTGGTTTATTTTAGCAACAAAGCAAGCCTTGGAACCCAGGCAGAAGGATTTGACTTCCCTCCTTTGCACATACACACACTGTCTTTGTTGCAGGTAACCTGATTCTGCACAGGGGTATGCACACTTGCCTGGTTTTGTCCAGCAGGCCCTGCTGGCAGGAACGTCCACCTTCTCTGCTCAGCCCCTTGCCACAGCCTGGTGTATGGGACCTTCACTTTTAGGGAGAAAGACTGGGCAGGACCCATGGCTCAGCTAAGATTTGTGCTTGGTTTGGTGGGTGGGGTGAGAGGAGAAGTAATTCAGCCAATGCTGCTGCTGCTGATCTTAGATAAGGAATAAACAATGGAGATGTTCCCTACTCTGCTAAAATGGGGAGGATGAGTGTGGGAGCAGAGGAGAGCTGCCCTGCTGTCTCACCTCCTGTACTGAGGGGTTTGTGAGCACTCTAGAATAAAGCAGAGGTGTTAGCCTTCCTAAAGACCAGCTTTGGCCCAAAACATGAAGTACTGACCTGGATTCTTAAAAGAGGGTTGAGTTTTGGGATACTTGCCAGTGGATGAACCCCATGGGCTGCTGCTTCAGCTTGCATCCTGAACTTCAGGCAGCATTACTGCTGCATTTCCATTGCAGTTTAACTTCAGAGAAGTGGGGAAAATAAATATTAAATGCTTGAATAGCTGAAGGGGTTTTAAAGGCATCATCTGGGCACTCTGCCATAATAATTAAAAAAATTAGTGAATTTTTGCTATCTAGACATGAACTTTCCCTTGTCAGTACAGGTTACACTATTACTTTTGGGGAGTCTTCTCCTCCTTGGACTTTTCAGGGACCTTTTCCTCCATGCCCATTTGTGTTTCTGCTTTAAGCTCTTTTTATCCTGACAGGCTACATAATCTTTAGCGGTGAGAACAAGGAGCCTCAACTGACAGATCTGGTTTGGTGTGGGGTTTGTTGTGCCTCAGCTGTGCCAGTTTCTTGCTTCCCTGCTCACAGGTTCCCCTCTGTCTCTCATTCTCTTCTTGTTGCCTGTGCTATCTTTTTTTCTGTTCTGTGCCTCTTGTCCTTGGAATGTCAGGACTTCAGTAGATGCATGGAGATTTGTACTGAGTCATTCCTTAATTCAATGCATGAAGCTACATTAATGCAATGTTCAATTTGAGGTTTTAAATATGCAAGTCCTGAAATCCAGAATTAAGATTCCCACAGCAACCATAATGTTTCTCCCCCAGCCCCCCACCCCCAGGGGTACATGTTACAGAATTATCTTTTTTGAAGAGATTGTGCAGTATTGAGTGCTGTCAGGTTTGACAAATAGTAAAATAAAAAGGAGAATGCACCTTCCTCTGCAGCTGTGGTGTGGTGTGGAAACTGTTCCCAGACATACAGGCTACCTGCAACATCACAGTCCCTGATTATAATACTGTCTCTGGAATGAAGTGGTGTTGTAGTCTTGGTTCAGTCTGACATTCCTGCTTGCTGAACTGTATTCCCTCGGGTGAAACTTGTTGCAGGATACTCTTAAATATTTGAGAGCCTTGTAGACTGCAGGAGATTGTGGGCTGTGGAGAGCTGGAGAGTAGGAAACTTAAAATATCTGTTGTGATGACCTAATGCTTGGCATTGTGAGGGAAGTGAAGGCAGCAGACGATCTGTGCCATTAAATATCAAGAGAGACTATTTATCTTAACACTTTCGTTGTGTAGGATGCAGTTGTATAAAATCTTTCTGAGGCAGAGATGGTATGATAGTCTCTCTGATGTTGCAAACTCTTTGAGTGTATTGTCAGTGTTGCAACCCAAGGTGGGTATTTGCCTTATGTATGGGAGGTGCATGTAGGAGTTCTGTTTTTGCAGGCATTTTGTTTGTGGGGGACCATCTAGCTCGAGTTTTGTCTCTTCTCACACTCATCCCCATTTGTGTGCAGCTGTCTGGGCTCTTGAATTGCTCACGAAAGCTCCTAGTCATCAGTTCTCTAAATGGGACATGGGTAATTTGGGCTATGAAAGCAAGAGGGTCTTTGTGCTGAGGGCAGTCAGGAATGACAGCAAGGTGTTGTGCTTGGTGACAGCCAGGAGCATAGTAGTTTGAAGGTGGGAAAAACATTCAACCCTTTACTGGATAAGAAAGACTGAGTTTTATCATTTATGAGCAGATGAATCTTTGTGTACTGTGAGTCATGAGATATAATCTAGAGTCATTTCATTCCAAGTATTTTCTAAAGAGCATGATGTGTTCTGAGAGTTGCATGTATGAATGTTGCCTTGTTGGAGGTCTGTTGTTACAAGAAAGGTTGAAAGGAAGGGACAGCAGCCCTATGAAGCAGTTTATCAATCATCCTTCTCCTGTGCTCAAAGACAGCTGAAACTATCAAAGGCAGGAGGGACCAAGGTAAGGGAGGTCCATGCTGTTGCTAGGCTTCTGGTAGGAAAGCACTGGATTCATTGCTCTGTTTATAGTGGGTATGGATAATTTCCTCATTTTTCGCAGCCATGTACAGAGTACATGCTGAGTGTTTGTCAGAGGGCTGGCTGCCTATTGCAACAAGAAATTATTTCTTTCTCTGGAGCCCCATGAAAGTGGAGATCTTACCTAGACACACTAATTACCATACAGCAAGAATAGTGCTAGTAAGCTTGCCAAGCTAATTTTGATTTTTTTTGTTGGTTTTCTTCCTGACCTGTCTTTTACTTTCCTTTTTGTCACTGAAAAGTCTCTCTTTGCATTCACTGGAATAATTTTTCCCTCTAGGCTCCGAGCTCATCAGCTTTACCACCAAGGGATTGGAAACCCAACTCTGCTGCCAAACTTGAGTCTTAGCAACGAGCTCTTCCTCACGCCAGGTCTTTCTATTATTTGTTTGGTCTTTTTTCATGAGAGGTAGCTACTGCCAGTGAAAAGTATGGACGTTACAGCATGGTTTTCAAAGCATGCATTTGACAGCAGCAAAACAAGTGGCTATCCAGGAAAAACTGCCTCCCTGCTCTGTTCTAGTACAAAGCCTGGGGCAGCTCTTGCTGGGGAAGTCTAGCTGTGCCTCTAGGTCTTTGGCTGGAACCTGTTTGGTAGGCATGGCTAATGAACATCAGCCATCACCCAAAGCTCTGACGGGAGGGAGAGCACAGGTGCTGGCGTGTGGAAGGTGTGCATGTGGCATGGTCACTGCTGAGAGAGATGGACATGGGGTTGCCTCTGGGAGATTGTGGCTGTGAGGATGTAGAAGAATTTTCCTGAATGAACGTTAGAGGTCAGGTCTGGGTGAATTTCTGTGAGTATATTAAAAGACATTTTGTGTTAATACAAACACTTGTATTAATTCTTGCTCTGGAGCAGAAAAGCCCTGGAAAATCATAAAATGGAGCTCATGTGAAAATCCTCGAGCTAGTAAGCCGTAAGCTGATTCCCCAGCCTGCAAGTCCCTGCAGTGCCATGCTGTGGCATGCATACGTAGCAGCTTGAATCCAGAAGTAATATAGTTATGTTTGTCCAGCACTGCAGCTGAGATAATGAGTTCTGCTGCTCGATAAGGTTTATTAGCTTTGGTGCAGCACCTCATGAACATGGTTATACTGCTTCCACACTCGAGCTGCTCTGTGCACAGCTGGGTTGGGGATGTCTGCATTGCATTCCTCTGGGGCTTTGTGTGACAAAGTAACTTGCATCTATTTACATCTAGGGTTTTATACAGGCTTTGGAGATTTGGGAAACAGAGAAAGAAGAGTGTATGAAAGAGATTATATAATGTGACTGGCTGTGTTATTAGAGGACTAGAGTTGATAATCCAGGTGATTTTTTCAATTCTATGTTCCTACAAGCCTGTAATTGTGGAAGATGCCGAGGTCACTACTGAGACAAGAAAGCCCAGTGCAGTTCAAAAGGAAAAGCCATTTCAAATTAAGGTATAGGCTTCAGAATATGAAGATTCAGGATCACGATGCTCTGTTCTGTAGGATACAGTGATTTTATCTGGTTTAGTGTTCAGCACATTGCCATCATGTTCAGGAATTCCCTTCTCTGATGAGTCTAAACAAAAGAGTTAGAGAGATGTAGGTTTGCTCAGTTGGTGTATTTCTCCAGTGGCTCTTCTGCATGACTGCTGTATTCCCACCTGTCCAAACAGTGGTGAGCACAGAGGACTCTTTTATGCTGTAAGCTTGTCCAAGTCTTGGAAGACTGACAAGGGCTGGGTCCTCTTTAAGTTAGTTTTTCACAAAACAGCCTGTTTATCTTGGAAGGAAGAGAATAAACTGAAGAGAATAAGAAGAGAATAAACCTCAGCCTTCATGATTTCCAGCTGAAAGCTTGAGGAAGAATGCAGATAATAGCAATTTGAGACTGAACATCTGTGTTTCCTACACTTCCCATGGTGCTTATTTGCTAATATTAATTCCATTAGTGACAGAACTTTACCGTTTTCACAGAATCACAGAATTCTTAGGCTTGGAAAGGACCTCTGGAGATCATCTAGTTCAATCCCCCTGTCAATTCAGAATCACTTAAAGTAGGTGACATAGGAGCATGTCCAGATGATTTTGAATGTTTCCAGAGAGAAAGACTCCATAACCCTCGTGGGCAGCCTGTTCCAATGTTCTGCCACCCTCAATGTAAAGAAGTTCTTGTTCATCCTGAGGTGGAATTTCTTGTGTTTTAGTTTATGGCCATTGCTCCTCATCCTGTCAATGGACACCACCAAAAAGCATCTTCCAGCAGCCTCTTGGCACCTGCCTTTGAGATATTTAAATATATTAATGAGATCATCTATCACTTATTTGTTCTCCAGACTAAACAGCCACAGCTTCTGCGGTCTCTCCTTGTACAAGATGGTCCAGAGCCCTCATCATCTTTGTGGCATCTACTGAACCCTCTGTAGTATCTCCTTGTCTTTCTTGCAATGTGGAACCCAGAACTGGGCACAGCATTCCAGGTGTGGCCTCACTAGGGCCAAGTAGGAGGGGAAGGATCAGCCCCCTTGACCTGCTGGCCACAGTTTTTCCGATGCACCTCAGGATACCACTGGCCCTCCTGGCCACAAGGGCACACTGCTGGCTCATGGTCAGGTTGTCATTCATCAAGAGTCCAAGGTCTTTCCCTGCAGAACTGATCTCTAGTAGGTCCTGTACTGGTACTTGGGGTTATTCCTCTCCAGGTGCAAGACCCTACACTTGCCCTTGTTGAACCTCAATTAGGTTTCTCTCCACCCAGCTTGCCAGCCTATCAGAAGCAGAATGACAGAGAGAAATTCCCTGGAGGCGAATGCAGAGTGTGTTCACTGTCCTAGCCCACAAGGTAATAGTAATGGTATGGGAAAGGTCTCTGAGTGGACCTGAATTGGCGTGGCTTTTTTGCCACAGCTCTAAGCAGTCACTAGAGTAGCAACTGTGTATGTGTGCATGCTTATCCAAAAGTATGATTGGACAGCTTATCAATTAGCTGGAAAAGATCCCTTAATAGTTCAGCAAGGTCTGTGGGGTACAGCAGGAGCTTGAGTGATGTAGAGGGGTCCGAAAAAGTTCTCTGTATGGAGTTGTCAGTTTGGAGAAGGAACAGCAGTCTGTATCTGCAGTACCGCAGCTGTGGATGGTATCCTGTACCCAAGGCAGTGTGATTCACCCTGCAGCCATGCATTGGAGAGGCAAGCTGTACTGGTGGACCAGTGCAGATAGTTCCAGACTGGAACTGAAAACAGGCTTGCAGAAAATTAAGAAGTCCATTGAGGATGTGCTTTGTGCCCTCCAGTGCTAAATTCTTTTGCTAAAAATGTTAAATATTCCTCAAAGCTGTGAAAAAGCTTAAACAAGTAATTAAGTTTCCTTCGTCTGTCCCTTAAATTTAGGTTTCATTGTTCTCAGAGTCCTGTGTCTCATGACTAATATACTGCCTGCACAATGCGCTGGCTGATTTTTTACCAGATGGTTCTTGGGTCTGTAGCTGAATCCAGGGTGAAGGCAGTTAGTTTTTCTTCTGCTTCAAATGAAAGATGCTGTCCCCCACACAATGCTTTGATTGAATCTTGGACATAAGACAATAATGAAGCAAAAATATTTTGACCAGATGACAACTTTTTAAGATATTCTTAGGGATTATTATTCATTATATTTAAGGAGCTGGCATAGGATGATACTAGAACACTCTTCTGTACATTTTTTTACAATTTATAAATCATCTAGTGTTGAAACAAAGTTTAAGTGCAGAAAAATGCTGGAATTCAAATATGTATACGTGGCTAGAAGATAGAAAATGTGCAGTGTGAACTGCCTGTTGCTATTTTTTCACTTTTTGTTTTTGTTGTAATGGCCTTCTTTTTCATTCCACCCTCAATCATGATGGTGATGTCTGCTTGCATCCATGACGTATCTTTTGAATGGAGAACCCTTGTGAGTAAAGAAAAAGCATCCCTCAGGAAGGTGCAGCATAAGTGGGGTGCATATCTCCATGGGGACCATCTCAGCAGCACTGCAGAGCAGGTTTCCCCTGAGGCCTGTTGGATCCAGCTATTCCCGCCCCTCCCCAATTTATTACACCGTGATTTTGGCTGCTGCTTGAGTGAGGAGAAGCAGTGAATGGCAATTATGGTTGCCAAAAATTTTTTTTTGACCAACCAGCATAAAAGAAGAAGCCCATTCAGCATAGGTGAAGCTACTGACTGTGACATCTTTTAAGAAATGGCTGATATTGGCATTTTAAAATTTTAGTGTTGGGGAAGACTTTCTTCTATGGAAGAAATTTGGGTGGAGTGTATACAGTGTGTGTCTAACTGCTGTTTTTAAACACCTTTTGGACTGAGAAGTGCTGTGGAAATATGAGATCCTTTAATGCTTTTTCTTTGCATAAGGAATGTTGCTCTTCAATGCAGCTGTTTAGCTGTTGCGAACAGGTGTGCAATAAACACCCCTTTCATTTTCTAACAAGTGTGGTGGTGATGGATACCCTCTTATTTAAACATGCATGGCTTTCTCTCCTACAAGAATTAAAAACTTTAAAAATAGCTTACATATCTAGAAAGAATATCTAGCCTTGTCCTGTTTCCCTCTTCCCCTCCCCCTTGCTACCAACTCAAATTACCGACAAGCTTTGGAAATTTTGGGGCAGGGGAACAGAGGTGCAGCTGGCCTGCATGTGTTGCACCAGCTGTAATGCAAATGATACATGCTGAAAGAGGCTTTTCTCACTTTTGTAATTCTTGGATATTGTTGTGCAATGGGGACATGCGACAATTTGTCTTAAATGTGTTTGCTGATATGTTCCGCACAGTATACTGCATCCTTTGTTCCTTTCCAGCAAGAGACAATATCAAAATCCAATTGCCCGTTGGCAGCATGTCTGATTGCAGCTGGGGCTGTCCTCCTGCTTTCCCCATCTATCAGGCCTGGGGTGATCCCATCACATTGATATCAGTTAATTTAGGGCTGGCCAAAACACAGAGTTTGGTAAATTCTCAGCTTTCTTGGCTTTTTGGACAATTTGTAATAAAGCACAATTTTATTGTTCTTTGTTTGTGAAAGTGGCATTACCTATTGCTCTTCTGCCTGAGAGGGCCAAAGGGGAAGTGCTTGGCTGCCTGGACCCTGGTTGTTTTGTGGGTACCAGTCAACTTCTCTGCTGCTTATCTGAAGCAGTCAAAGTATAGGCGCTGGAGGTTCAGTTGTGTAAAAACAAAAGCTGATGTTGATTTAATCCCATTACACTGCGTTGATCTCTCAACCACTGGACTCTTAGTAGGATTCCAGCTTTAATCCTGTAAGGATCAATCTGGCCCATTGCTTTTCTGTCCTGATCCTAAATCCCCCTTTAATCTTGTTAATTATACCAGGCCTTTTTTGGTTTCATTTTTTTCCGTTGTGCACCAGCAAAACCATACTAAATCTTCGTGTTGCTGTATCTGACCTAGTGTTTTTACCCTTTGTTCATCTTGTTGAGGAGCAGGGTTCTCCTCAAGGCTGGTTTCATCATTCGTAGCAGTGCATTTGGTAGTCTGGTGTCTGCTGCTTCAGACTCCTGTGAAGTCAGCTGGTTATGCTGTTGTGCTGAATCTCTCCTGGTTCTGTCAGAGGTTTTCTTTCTTTTCATCTGTTTGATACTGTGCTGTCTGAAGGGGGTGGGGAATCATGGAACATGACAGCCACTTTGAAATTGCTTTCTTATGTTAAAGACAAAGGGTTTTTGGAGCAGAATCCCATCATTGGAGGAGAAGACAATGTCAGGGAATATGGAGCACTGCTGAGATGATGAGGCACATGCTCTGAGAAGACTGGAACCTGTGTCAGGGTCTGGGTAGTCCCATGGCCCACAGATACATTCTGAAGGTCACAGAGAAATTCAGCTGCTTTAATCAACCTTTTTATGTTTATGTGTGTTTGGGTGTCTTGAGGAGAGGAATAATGCACATTCAGACTTGAGGCTCTTTATCTTCACATTGCACTGTCTGCAGGCCTCCAAGCCCAGTGCTGCCTTTTCTGTGTAATGCACAAGGCCAATTTCTCACTGTGACAATCTGCTCCTGGCACTTGCAATAGAAACTAGCAGTGCTTAATGTATTCATCTCTGTTATTTCCTATAGTGCAAAGAAGAAAACCAACCCAAAATTGCACCTACATTTGCTGTAACTCGATCAAGAGCTGACAGATCATTTCTGGAACATGTCTGTGCTGGGATCTTGACTGCTTTGCCAAATTTTATGCCTTTACCTTGCAGTGCTGCTCCTTTTCTCTCCTCTGTCCATGCAGCTCTGCCTCACCCAGGAGAAGCTTCTACTTTTCCAGCCTTTCATCCAAATTCTGATTTCCCACCACCGTGCCAGAGCACCATGGGTGGTATTTCTCCTTGCCAGAATGCAGGCTGTAGGTATGGGTCTGCCATAGAAGTAGCCAAGGTGATTTCCTTTTAAACCTGATAGAGGGGAAGCCAGGTTTGGATCACAGAGGATGAGCTCCATGGATGCATTTATTCCAATTGAAGCAGCCCTTGTACTTAGTTTTTGGAAAACACTTGAAGCCGTGATAAAGAAGTAACAATTGCTTTTAAGGAAATGTGGGCATTTTCCCAGCAGTTCTGGGGTTAAGGAAATTGTAGAGGGCTGACATGGTGACAGTGTTCCCTATTTTTGTGTGTTGCCAGTAGCGAGAAGAGGGAAACTTTGATTTCTAATCCGCTTTGGAGGAGGCTCTGTATCAGGGCTGCACAGAAACATCCAGTCAAGCAGCTCCTTTATCATAAAGGGGATTTTAATTAAAACTGTTCTTGCATCATGAGCGAAATGAGCGTCAGTGCCAGCCAGCCCTGTACTGGGCATTTATCTCCTTCAAACCACATTACCAGTAATTGCTGCATTAAATCAAAGTCGAGGGAGATTACAGGTCTGAATTGGGCAGGCGGCCGGTGCCAGCGTGGGGAGCTCCGTGCTGCTGAGCCGCTGATACGGGAACCCCCTCGGCCCCCCAGCTGGAGGTGAAGAGTCGGAGGGCTGCTGGATCCCAAGAAGCCCTTCTCATTACAAGGCAGGAATTTTTGTTATAACCTAGGAGGAGTGGCAGGCTGTATGCTTGGAGCATTTTAAGCTCCTGGTGTTTTTCTATTAACTTCCCTTTTAAACGAACAAACCCAATAACAAAACAAACCCTGTGGCATTGCCATCCCACTTCTGTCTCCTGTTTGGATTCATTACAGACATTCCCTTTTGTTCATCATCTGCTGCTTATTCCAGCCCTAAAATTTAAGAATATATCACCTCTTGTCTTGATATATCTCTTGATACATCTCTTTTTCTCTCTTCCTTGCCACAGCTCTGCTGTGGAGCTGTTAACTTGGTTCCTCTCTGTCCCAATATGGGAGGGCTTCTCTCCTTCTTCCCGCGCTGAGGAATTGTATCTGCCTTGACCTCTGGTTCCTTTGCCAACTATGGCTCATTAGCTCGTTTAATTATTTTTCTACATTTGTCTTCTGTTGTGTCTAGGTCTAGAGCAGCTGTTTCCCTTCTTCTTGTCCCTATACTTCAACCTTGGTCACTCCAAAAAACATCTGATCAGCCTAGCGTTGCTGTTGCTTCCACTCTACAAACTTTTGTCAGGGCAAGGCTGAGGAATGGCCGTGCCCACCTGAGATCTCAGGCATGTGAACTGGCTTGAGGTAATTAGATCTATGTGGGCAATCACTGAATTATCAAAATATGACAGCTGGACTTCTGGTGGCTATTACTACCTCTCTCCCATAATTGCAGAGAGGGTAAGCCAGGAAGAGAATGTGAAGAAAACATGGAGTTTTTTTCCTTTTGAAAAGTGACTGTCATTTTCTTTGTTTCTGTATTGATGGGGGTTACGTATTTTCCTGTTGTATTGCTGACAATCTTGGGGCAGTTGGGTGGCAGTGATGATTTTTCCTCATTTTTCCCAGAGGTGTTGGCAATCTGCCATTCTGAAATTTGCTTCCTACAGTGTTTGCACATCTACTACATTCCTGTGCTGAAAAATAGGGTCTCATTCTCAGCACTGTACTGAGAACCGGGTAATGTATGTGAAAGATGATGCTGCAGCTGGATCTGCCTGCTAAAACAGGTTGCACACTGTCGAGTTGTATTAGATTTTTAAGATTTGCACAAGTTTCTCAGAAGTTGTCTAGTTCAGAGCAGTTGCAGGAATGTGCCTGCTATGCCCCTTCAGAGCTTGAAGTCGCAGCTTTTGCTTTATTACCGTGTGAGCTTGAGATGCAGTTTAAGTATTGCCCTACTTCAACTCTGGCCTACGAATGAATCTCTAGCCTGAGATAAGTGCTTCTTTTAAATTCATGCTAAGAGATGTGTAAAGCCGCAGAGGCTGAAGTTTGAGTGCTGCTGATATCCCAGCTGATAATGCAGAGGGGTTGCAGTTAATTTTTGCCTTAGTAGTCCTGTTACCACGAAGTGAGAGTAGTCCCACTGCAGAGTAACTGGAGAGTCGTGCAGAGAACATGAGCCAAGTCTTTGGTGGAGATCTCTTGATAGTGAGAGAAAGCAGAGATAAGGGTTTTCACGGTAGCCAGGAAACCATCTTTATGGCATTGTGGTTTTGGGACAGAGAATGCAGATAGTGGCATATTAGGGTGATATTTTTTTTTTTTTTTTGTAGAGGTCGCAGAAAGCTGATGAAAGAGCAGGTATCTTGATTGTGCAGATGGTGGAACCAGAAAAAGCCCTCGGTGGTTGTTGTCCAGGGATTTCTGCTGCTGTGGCTTGTTTTCAAACTTGCTGGGAGCTGAAACTAGCCTGCAGGAGGAAGCTTTGGACTGAGCCATGTTGACCTTTATTCTGTTCTTCTGGCTCTTGGGGAGAAGTGTGGGTGGTATTTGTCTTATGTGCCCCTGGCAGGCCTCTGTGCCCATGTCCTGGGACTCTGTGTGAGAGTAAAAAGATTTCCAGAATCCTTCTCTATGTTTCAAAAAATCACAGTCAAAATCTAGGTGTTAGCCGCCTTTTACTATTTTTATCTTAGTCTGAGGCAGAAAATGATGTGGAGACTACTTATTGCCTCTGAGCTGGCATAGTCTTAACATACCTTTTTCTGTTCTCCACCACAGCCTTATATTTCTCCACTGAAACCACTGGAGAAGGGACACAGCAATAACTAGCACCTCTGCCTCCAGACGACTAGTCCCTGGGGTCCTTCCCTACATTAAAGCATGACTTGCTGCTGTCACCATTCACTTAGCCTGTCTTGACTCTCCTCTTTCAGGGTAAACTGCATCATTTTTGCCAAACCTCAGCTTTGCATGCTATTTCTGGATCCTTTCTGTGTGCACTCAGCAAATGCACCAAACTCTTAACTGCAGCACTTCTGGTATTTTGCTGTTGAATCCCTTTAGAGTTGCCTGACTTTGGGATTTTTATTTATTTATTTTTTTAAATGGGAATGGAGAAAAAACAGGGTTCATCATCTAAAGCTGAGCAGGTGGGCAAGATTTTGAACTGAGGTCTGCAGAAATTAATGGACAGATGTAATTCTATAATGAAATTATCTTCGCAGATTTATGCTGAAAGTGTCATATTTTGTCTATTGCTGTGCTGGAACTGTTTCCAGATGACTTGCTGCTATTTATTTGGTGACCTGCTGTTGTGGCAGCTAAAGGTCCTGCCTGCATGATGTTCTCCAATTCCTCAGTTCTTGCCAGTAATAGTCTCGAATCCAGCTATCACGCATAGACAGTGCTGCCTTTTTATTTCTCTCTTACTTTCATTCAATTAAGAATTTTGTTTAGTATTTTTGATGTGTTTTGCCTCTTGCTTACACAGTTATGGGACGTGGGCAGCTGCTCTGCTATTCTGATTGCATCAAGCTGGGCAGAACTGTGTCAGAACAGCAGAATGCTGTCCCAGAAAACCTTTCCCCCAAATTCTGCTTTTGTTTGTGTAGCTGGGAAGCCATACCACTTTAAAGTAGGGATAAATTTAAATTCATACTAGCATAATTTATTGTGTGGCCACTCGTTAACTTGGAACAAGTACCTTTTTCTATTTTAGTTTGTCACGTGGAGGCAATTTGATAAGCTGGGAGGCGAGGTGGGGAGGAAAGTCCATACCAAAACCGTCTCTGTTAGGAAGCAAGTGCTCAGCTAGATGAGTAAGACTCACAGCCACAGTTCTGAAATGCTCTGCAATGGTTGATCATGTTCTCCTTTCACCCCAGGCAAAGGCGGGGTAGAACGTGTTCCCTCAAACCCTTGTTGAAAGTGGTTTATCCCATGAGCTGTTTTCTGGGATGGATTGAGAATGCATGTGGCATTTCTAACAGCCCCACGTGGCCGTTTGCTGGTGGGTCTGAGGTAATGGCAGAACTGTACTTACACTACAGGGGAATCGTCAGTGTGGTCCAGTCCTAGTTTGTGATTCATTCAATTAAAAATACTTGGTGAGAGTATGTCTGATACTACCATCTGGTGACTTTTAATAATATATATTCTTAGGAAGGTGGTTCTTTAATTAAGGAATTAACCTTAATTTTTGTAGGCTTAGCATCTGAAGAAATGCTCAGACTTAAGCTGCTCTATTTCTAGAAGAGTCAAATCTTTCTTTTTCGGATCTCCCCGTTGTCTCCTTAAGGATCAGCTAATTGAACTGCTGCTACTTGTTAAGTGAAAAACCAAGTGGGACTGTAAGAGACAGAATGGGCAAAGCTTTCTCTGACTGAGGTTCTGGAACAGCCTCTGAACTGAAGGGAAACTGCCTCCACTCTATTCTTTTTTCTTCCTCTTTGTCCACTGCCCCCAAAGGAATATGCAAAGGCACTGTGGCTGTCATGTAATGTCTAAACTACCAAGAGAAAACAACTTGTCTTCTTTGATGTTGAAATTCTGCATCTGGGCACCTTTTAGTTTCTCATGTAATGAGCAAAAAGCATTTTGATGGACATGTAGCATTACCAAGATCAGTGCTTATATAAGTGGTCCCAAAAGAAAGCTGTGCTACGATCACCTTCACTACCAAGTGCCTTAGCCCAGAAGTATACTTATTTGCTTCCTGAAGCAGTGCCAAATATTTAGAGTTCTCCTTGAAAGAAGGCCCAGACCCAAGATACAGATAATTTATTTTCTAGAAAGTCTGTGTATACTTTCTTTTCCCCCTTTCATACTGTGTCTTTGGTAATAACTAAGGCGATGGAGCCTATCTGGTTTCAGAAGCTTCTTTTGGACTTGCTGCATGTTACATTCAGGTGTTCTGGAGTTGTCTCAAGATTGTATAATTAAAACCTGTTCTGTAATGTATGTAAAGCAATGGACTGGGATAGAAAGGAAAGATGAAGTTATATCTTCTGTATGCTGCTGGTGTATCAAGACTACTGGCAGGTTTATTTTGCAACTTAATCACTAATAGATTCTTGTGAGTTATTGTTCTGTTAAAGCTGCCTTGCTGGGAGCTGGCTTGTTAGCATCGAGAATAAAACCTCAGTTCTGGAAACACAGGCTCTTGACAGGGAATTTTTCAAACTCAGAAGAGTGTTCATCACTGCCTTACATTTTTCCTTTGCAGTAATTTCAGAGGTAGACTTCGGACAATCTTAAGTTTTGCCTGAATTAACTTGAGTCTTTGTCTGGCAGCTGAAGTTGTCTGGGCAGGATCTGTACTTCCAACTTAAGGGAGACTGCCTACAAAAATCTTAACTTCAGGATCGAGAGTGTTTGTCTGTCTCTCTTGACAGCTGTGACAGTGTAGGTTGGGTATTGGAAGAACTTGGTTTCTGGCTGAAGAAGATCCAGGCTTGTGATTTCACGAATCCCCTTTGGTATACAGGTTTCTGGACTTGGCTAATGTTAGCATTCTACTGGATGGCTGTAAGAAAGCTAAACAAAACAAAAAGTGCCGATTGCCCAGCAGACAGAAGTCTTGCAATATGCTCCTTTAGCAGACTGACTTCATATTATTGTTCCGCCTCCTTTTTCCATGTCCTTCCCTAAAGCAGAGTTTGTTGAGGCTTTGAAAATAAGAGGTAGTTAAGAAGTAATGACTTCTAATTCTGACCTGTTCTCCCCTTATGCTGTGTATTTGTAATTGTTTTTTCAAACTGTTCTAGTTTTCCAGTCTAGACAAACCATTAATATTTAACAGCTACATGTAGATGATGCAGTGAAGACCTAAGAGCAGTAACAGGATGCAGGTATCTCATGTCCAGAGTTTAGAGTGTGCATGATGCCTGCTGTTAAGCCACTTTAGATCGGTTTCAGAACTACAGAGCTTGGTTGGAGAGTGTTTAGAGTGGTAGTGGCACATGCAGACAAACTATCACTCTTAAGTAAATTGCCTTGCAAATGGAGAATGTGCTGCAGAAAAAGGTGGAAAAGGGAGATCTCCAGCACTTGGAGGAGAAAATACATGATCAGAAGCTATTTCAGACCTCCAGTTTTATTAAGTACTATCTTTGGAATTTTTCTCTCT
This sequence comes from Cyanistes caeruleus, assembly GCF_971803275.1. Classification (NCBI taxonomy): domain Eukaryota; kingdom Metazoa; phylum Chordata; class Aves; order Passeriformes; family Paridae; genus Cyanistes; species Cyanistes caeruleus. Next base: position 31,086,648 of record NC_141704.1, on the reverse strand, counting down.
CCATATTTTTTTTTTAATTGTGCATTTTATCCATGAAAACCGGATGTGTAATGACTGAAGTTCCACTGTCTGCCTGAGGTATTTCCTTGGCACAAACAGCGAGTATGATAGGGCAATCTTTGCTGCTTTACGTTTTTGCTGCTTTCTTTAGCTTTGGGTTCCTTGGGCCTTTTGCCAGGGGGCTTTTACTTTCCTTGGATTCAAAGTGTATTTTTGGTAATTTAATTTGTGCTAATGTGTTTTTGGACTATTAATCCTAATGAACATGAGGACTCAGCAGCACTAACTAATCAGACAGAGTTTCAGGCAAGTAATGGCTCCTATGGCTTTACCAACCCATTCAAATTCTTTCCTGTGATGTCCTTATTATGCTAATCCAACACACTCTGGTTTGCTGCTACTCCACATCCCCCAGAACTGCTGGTTTCTTTTCTACTTTAATGCATCTAGTTCCTGATCTGCGACATTTGCCTGCTTAACACGTTTCACTTGCAGAGAAGGCACTGGCTGTGTGCTGAGTTATTCACTCACCTGCATAGCTGATCCGTCACCAAATCTTGCTCTTGAGATCAGGACATCTATGTAAAACTGGCAGGTTTCTGAAACGTGAGAAAAATCCAGTTTCTGCAGTCACCCATGTGTTGTCATGTTTGCTTCTGCGTGCCATTTTGGAATACTGAGCTTTCCTCTGCGTGCTCTGCTTACATTTATGTCCTCGCCACTTGACTCTCTAATGATTCCAGGGTCAGAATAGCATCAAAACCATAAGTAAATTTTCTTGTCGTTGTTGATATCAAATCTGTGAAGAAAAAGGAAAATCTTGAAGCTGTTTGAAAAAACATTATATCCATTCCATCAAACAAGCAATAAATGTAGCCCTAGAGAGAGGAATGGGTACTTTCCAGTTTCATTCTCACTTGGAGTGAGCAAAAGCCACCTTTATGCTTAGGGCATGGGACCTGCTTTGGTGCAAAATGAGGATCTTTTGCAGCTCTGTAGATATAATCTTGGTGCTGTTTGTCTAACACTAGTATGAACTGGCTGAGCTGCTTGATCTATTTAGCTGCTATGGAAATCAGTACATATCCAGCCAGAAAATGCATCCTTGCTTGCTGGCATGTTTCCTACATTTACATCAGTCTTTAAAAAGCAGAGACATATTGTAAGCTGCTCATCAGATCCCTGATGACCCAGTTTAGCAGATGTAGTGATTGGCTAATTGTTTAAGATGCCATTTTTGGTGGGTGAGAGGAAGAGCATCAGCCAGGCTTCTAGCGATGAAGAGTTAGATTCAGCAGAGGTAAGAGCTCTTTAGTGGGAGTAACTAGATAAGGCTTGGATTAATTTGTCTGGAGAACAGAAAATTATGCAGAAGATTTATAAATGTAGTTCATAAAATGAAACTGTTGGTGTAATTCCTTTGTAAAGATCAATGTGGGGTAATGGCTATATATCATGGAAATATCTGAGATTCCGTACTGCATTGCTGTGTCCTCACAGTACCACAGTTTTTAGCAATTAAAAAAAACCAAAATATATGTGGTAAATGTCTGGCACTGCCATGGCTGCACTTCAAGCATCATGAGACTATGGCTATATTATGTTCTTATAGCTGTACTTGTAATTGTGACTTAGCATACTTGCTTTAAAAACAGTCTGAACAAAACAGGCAAAGCAAAGTGCAGGGCTGTGGTCTTGGCATTTCCCAAAAATGTTCCTCTGTCTCCAGACATCAAAGAGAGCAGTGCATGTGAAGCAAAGTTCTGAGTTTTGAGAGCACAGGGGAAAACTTGTGTAATCTCCATGCCTTGCTTAGTACACAGAAAGGGGAAAATCAGGTGAATGCTACCACAGTGGCATGTAAAACAGTATGTCTAGAAAGAGCGAAGTGTAGGTAGGAGCTGGAAAAAACAAAATTACATTTTTAAATTAAAGTTCTAATGTTATTAAAAAAATAACAAAGTTCATCAGTAACTAGATGGGTGATAGTTGAGAGAGTTGGGACCTGTGTGATTGATAAATGCACAAACATCAGAATGTTGGTTTTTTTGGGTTTTTTTTGTTGTTTTTTTTTTTAACACTCCTGGGATTCATAATAACAAGTAGAGGAGCCAGAGCTACTGGTACAGAACATGAAATTAGATATTATAGGGATAATATCAATCTGCAAGAATAGTAATCATGGCTTTAACATGCATTCAAGATTATGTGTGGTTCAGATAGCGTAGATGTAAAAGGTGATAGGCTGTATTGTATGCAGTAGACTGTAAGGAAGAAAGCAGAGCAATGCTGATAATGTAGGATTTGTTTCTGGTCACATTGATGTGAGGAAGAATGGTAAAAAGAGGTCCCAGGGGAAGTACTGTGAGTCTGCTGTAATCCCTCATAGGATTGGATTCAGATAGAAACTTGAGGCTCAAAAATTATACTATTCCCAGTACCATTAGAGAGATAAATATTAGTATGAGAAACTTTAATTTCTCAGATACAGTTTGGAGAACAAATGCTGCTTATAATCATTGGATCAAAAGATGTTGTCATTGTAGCATCATCACCTGTTGTTGACACAGTGAGTGGATTATTGGTGCTATAACTGTTACAGGAAAACAAGCTGTTTAGGAGCCTCCATCTCCCCACCTTTGGATGGGATATAAGCTTTGATACATGAAGCAATGCATTTAACCAAGTTAGCGCAGCCCTGAACATAGAATGGTGTGGTTTGGGGTTGGTGGGCCTTTTTTTGGTTGGTTGGGATTTTTTAAATTTGTTTTCTAGAGGCACTTTGGATACAAATTAGGGATGGTCTATGTAAAGGGGAAAATCCTCTAAGAAGAAACCTTAGCTTAACCTAATAAAGGCCGTTAGATGAAAAAACAAGCAATTTTACAAAAGAGAAATTATCAGCAGGGATAGCTGTGCCTTTAAAATCAGTAGGGATGAAATAAGAACTGCCAAAAATCAGGCTGAATTAAACCTTAAAAATGTTGCTAAGGAAATGGGTGACAGTTTCTCAAAATACAATTGCAGAGAAGGGAGGAGGGGGGGCCCACTTAGTGTTGAGGATAAGGTAGTTAATAAGATGGTCTTGTGGTCACAGAATTGAACAAGTCTTAGGCTGTTTTAAATAGAGTTGATCTTGGGAGCAAGGGCAGTATTGGTAATGGGCAAGAACCCACCACAGAAGCAGTCACACTGGACATTTCAAAGATGCTAGTTAGTGCAGGTAGGCTGGGCTGGGAAGAAGAGTTGCCTGGGGAAGGGGGGTGCTGATTCCCAGGAGTGAAAGAACTGGTTCATGCAGTTGCAGATCTGATAGAAGTTTTAATCTATCAAATATGAGTGCTATCATATGTTTGGAGAACAGAGGTGGAATAGACCTATTGCTGGTGGGGAATGATCTGAGAAAATACAGACCTAACCTCAGCTGCATGCTGACACACAAATATTAATGAAAGGCCTGGGTACAAATAAAAAATGTGATAAAAGGCAACACATCAATTAAAATTGGGTTGTGCCGTATCAGCTTGCCTGTTTTTAAGATAACCAATTTTCTTACCTTGATAATGTGTGTTTTACATAATGGGATGGCGTCTCTTACTCTATGGACAGGTTCTACAGCATCTGATGTGGTGCTACAGAAGGAAGTACTAATGAGACTAGAGAAGATGCTGTTTAGTGCTGGAATTGTGAAACAGAGCTGATGTTGTTCTGGGTGATGTCTTTAAAAATAAAGATGACCACAGGCTAGATCAGGTGCAAGAACATGCTTCTAGAGGTTGGGGAATAGCCAGCCTGTCATGTGACAGAACACTGGAACAGCTGCTTGGTTGGTTAGAGAGGGAATACATGAGGAAGGTTAATTGTAAGGGAAAGAGAAAATACGGCTAAGCCACAGGACAGCACTGGCACAAGAACAAAGGAAAGACAGAAATTGCTCAGGAATAGCATTAAGCTGGAGAACACAGATCCCAGATATTCTAGGGGTGGTGTAGCTGCAAAACCCAGCTCTAAGATACGGTGTGATAAATTCTATGAAAAGTTAAGATTATCTTTTATGATAGCGGTTGATCTGATTCTGTGTGTCAGGAGATCTTTTCCAGTCTTCATATTTCTGTAAATGTAAAACTATTCATATATGTAAGCATCTGCAGGAACAAAGCTATGATTTTATGACAGTTACCTAACTTGTGTTACTGGAAATGCATGGGCATAGTAGGTTGCATGGTAATGTAGCTGAACTATTATCTTGAAACAGAATTATTGAGTGCAGCGCCATCTTATATTTGACTAATATTCGTTGCAAGTCAGTGTGCAGTAGTAAACCAGTCTTGTGGCCAGTCTTGCAGAAAATTCAGTAGTTTATTAGTGGTCAGTAAAGTCCTGCTGTGTCCACCTTGGCACATACGAGTTTTAAACTAGCTTTTGTCCTTTAATTACCTGAGGGACACGGGAAGTGTGATGCTTTGTTACCAAAGTATCACCCGAATATCTTGATGCTGGTTAAGTCACAGTATATAAGTTTGCATCAAAAACTTTATAGCATGGCAGTTTTATTGGATATTAGTTAAAACAGCGGAGGAGCTTAGGTGATGTTCCCTTTCCTTGTTTTGTTTTGCCCATTTGGTGGGTATTTATAGATAGGAAGATATCTGCACTAGGATTTGGAAATGTTTTATTCCCCTAAGGCTTGGTTGGAAATGACAAGAATTGGATTGTGAAATAAATGTAAGGTTTTTAACTTAGTTAGGGATTTGGTTTTAGAACCTGGGGCAGTAATATGAAGTAGCAAAAACAGGCTGTGGAAAAGACTTTGGGTTTGTATAAATTAATGCCTTTTCATAAAAAGATTTTATTGGAGATACTAAATTGCTTGAGTGCATAGTAATGAGCTATGTAAAAGAATGAAGGGAGGGCAGCTTTCGAACATGTAGTTACAGAAAGAGAAGGAAATAAAAAAGTATTGGTCGTTCAGAGGAAGCCAGATTCTATCTGTGCCCCCAGGCAGGGCATGCAGGGATTGCTGAAAGGTAGCCAGAAAGCCCTCTGCTGAGGTGGGGACATAATGGTGAGGAGGAAGGGAATAATGGTGAGCTCCAGAAAGCTGTTTTGGGTCTGTTTGGGGTGAAATAAGTTGGCCAAAGGCAGAATGAGATGGAAATTCATTGTGGGATCCTCATCTTTTTTCCCCAGTGAAGAGATCTGGAAGCATAGCTGTTTCCCCATTTATGGGCAACTAATTTCTCTGTCTGTGCAAATCTTCACACAGAAACAATGGCTATAGAAACTTCTATTTATTTATTTATTTTAGATGTAGAAAATGCTATGTTTTATACTCCCCAAATTGGTCATGCTCCTTTTGTAAGGAAGGAGTGGCTCTGTGGCCCTAGGAAAGATGATGAGAGTGGGTGACAGCTGCTATAACCACTCACCCAGCTCATAGCTGTCCTTTTCTGAGGCCCTCAGAAAGAAGGGGCAGTGGGGGCAGAGGATGAGCCAAGAGCTGTCCTGCTGGGCTGAGTGGGTCGGAGGGCTGTGGATTAGGAACCCTTTACCTGAATGACAAAGGTTTGCGAATGCAAATTGTGCTAGATAATGATCCACTTATTTAACCTCTTGAAAAAAAATAAATCTCAAGTTTAACTCTTTCTGAAGGGGAGGAAATTGAGTGACAATAGAAGGGCAGCTGCCCTAGAGCTAGGCTGAGGGAGCTGTTTAGTGGTGCACAGCAGCACTACAGCAAAGTTAAAGATTAGAAATGCAAAAACCCCCTGACTTTATGCATTTAAAATGATGTGTGTGGGGGAAATTTGGCTAGCCCTTCTTGGGTTTGATCACTGGCATGTTTATTTTTGAAACCTCAGAGGGAGGGGTTTTATCCCTGCTATCCTTTGGAGGAAGGTGGGAATCTTTTGTGGGCTTGGGCTGTTAACTCTTTGAGAACCCAGGTTTGGTCCAGTATCAACGTGGTGTGGTTTTTTTGTAGTGATGGGTGAAACGTCGTGTAATTTGTTACGGGAAGTCAGGCCCCCTTGGTGCACCCCCTGGCTGTGGTGAATCTTTTAAGAATCAGCGTTGGGCTCTCGGATGTCTGCTAATGTGGCCGGCATGTAGGCTGCTGGGGTGAGCCTGCTGGCTGAGCAACTCCCCATCTGTCCCTGTCGGTCAGGGAGCAGATTCTTCCCTGGGAATGAGGAGGATGGGCTTCCTAAAATGGGCACAACAACTGGCCCTGCCCAGCCTTGCCCCCTTCTCCCTGCTGCTCACCACCGTGTGTGACAGAGTTAATCCCCCTCGCCGCCCCCAGTTTGACTGGAACAGCTGAGGGGGACAACCCACCGGCCCAAGGCTGGGGCAGTGGGGGCCATTCCAGGGCCCAGCTCCCCCCGCTGGCCCCGGTTCCGGCAGCTGTCCCTGCTTGCCTCAGCTGGGGAGGGAGGGAGAAGCGTTAAACGATATGGGCACACACTCCCTTATGAAAGAGATCCCTTCAGTTTGAGATATCAGTGTGGCTTCTCCCCTCTCCCTCCCTCCTTCCCTGATACCAGAGGGTTTTACTATGCTAATCCCAGCACCTGTCCCTGCAGAGGACAAGCAAGAAGGGTATGGTGGTGGGGGAGGAACAGTCCCATATGTTTTTCCCTGTCCTGGATTGGGAGTGTTCCCTCTGACGCACCTAGAGCCCAGAACATATGCTCTTTTCAGATCCTAAATGCTGTTTGCTTCCTCCCATCCCTGGCAGCGGTGGCTGCGAAGATCCTGTGTCCCCCTCTTCCTGGCAGTTGCTCTGTTTGCTGCCCGGGAATCGCAGGACACTCCTCAGTCGAGGCTTGCAGGGCTGTTTTCAGTAGAGGATTTCTAATTTTAGGAGCCTCTGCCGCCTATGGTTGAGTGCTGCCTTGCTGGATCCCAGAAGAGAGGGGCTGAGCTGTGCCGAGCCAGGCAGCTCCTTTTTATTTTCAGCTGAGCTAGTGTCAACCTGAGTGGCCCCAGAGGCCCGAGCCAAGCACTGCGCAGGGCTGCCAGAGTCCTTCCCACAAGGCTGAAAGACGGAGACTCGGATTTGAAGCTTCCAGTCCTGTGTCCATTTGGCCTTTAGCTGGAGGATCTTTGGCTATGTATGGTGTGTATTGTATGGATTACCAATACCCAGTTGTCCAGGTAAGCAAAAGGACAGTGGCGACTTTAAGGAGTTTTGCTCTCTATGTTGTTTGGACAAAACTGGAGCTTACATGCTGGTTTTGTAGGACACTGCTTCCAAGCTGGGCTTCTTGAGTCCCAGGCCTCTGCCCAGAGACTCTGATAGAGGGCTTTGAAGCTCCTGCGCCAGAGCAGTACCATTTGATACTTTTTAACTCCAAGACTTGTCTTGTTTGAGACTTGTGTTTTTTTCCCACAAAAATGCGAACACAAAAATGTGTTCGCGTTTTTGGTCTTTCTTTAATCGTTTGTTTGTAGGGGGGGTTGAACTGACAGCAGTGCTGTGCTCTGCAAACTAGTGTGTTGTTGCGTGTCTTACTGTGTTGTTGGGGCACATGTGACTTGTACGTGTGACTGCAGCCTGTCTCTCAGGGATGCTGAGCCACCCAGAGCAGCTTCTCACCTATTCTCCTCCTCCCTCCTCCAAAATCATCCACAAAACCTCTGACAAAGTCTCTTTTGTCACGTTATTACTTTTGGAGGTCCAGAGAGGATGTGTAGGGCGAAAGGAACGGGTGGATTTGAGAGCAGCGCTCGGGGCTGGGCGAAGCCTGTATTGCAGCCTCTGCTGGGGGAGGGGGTTATATTTGGAGCACACGTGAGATTTGCTGGCCCAGTGTGTGGAGTCTTGGAGAAGACAGAGCCTGTGTAGGTCAGGCTCAAATACTTTTGGGGCCAAGTGAAAGGTGATGTTCTTTAGGCAATCCTTGGCTATTCAGTACCAGCACTGCATGTTCTTACAGTTTATCCAGAAAATGTGAAATGTAGACTAGAGGTTCAGGATTATCTATGGTGAGATACATCAGATAGCGACTAAATAGTATTTTGTTAGGTTACCTTGTATCAGGGGTTTTATTACCCACATGAATGGAATCCACCAGCAGAAGTGTGTCTCTTGGTTGTTAAGATTTGTTCCTGATAAATTGGTTCTTTGCACTTGAAACTCTTTTTTTTTTCCTCCCTCTGGCCTTGGTCCAGCTGGCAGGTTTGCTCCATCTAAACTTGAGCCAGCACAGAAATGCAGGTAATGGGATGTTAAAATTGAAGGCTATGCTTACTTTCCACCCTTAGCAGGGTGGTAAATAACATAACAAAAAAAAAAAAACCAAAACCAAAAAAACCCAAACCAACATATCCTGAGAGCAGAATGTTTGGGGACTCCTCCTCTTCCTCATTCCATGCTTTCTATGAGTGTTAAACTAACCCAAGCATTTAACAGTGTACATGTAGACTACTTAGTCAAACTACAGGTTAGTTCTTCATCAGTGTGCTTTCAGTGGCCTTGTCCTTTCGCCTGCTGCATAAACATCCATCTCCAGGTTCTTTTCCATTTGGATTTGAATGGTAGGAGCTAACCAGAAACCATCATGTACATCTGTGTGAACACAGGAGAGAATATAAAAGTGTGACAGACATGCTCAGGTGGGAGCAAGGAGCTTTGCCTGGCATGATGAGGATTATCAGCTGTGCCCCGGCACTGCAGAGATAGACTAGTTAAATTTGCCCACAGTTATTTCAGAACGCTGCTTCTACAACACAGTAATGAAATTTCGATGCATATGTGCCCATGATGCATGAGAAACCGTAAGAACTCATAAGTATTGGCATCTAGAGCTCTTCTGAATACATTGCTTTTTGAATAAATGCAGTAAGTAGGAAGGGGTGATCTCGTGGCTCTGAGCTATGTGTTCTTCAGGCTTCCAGCCTTCAGCTCTGCTCATGCTTCTCTGTTCTTTTCAGCAGTAAGATCTGCAGTTTGGGTTTTGGTTTTGCTTAGTAGAAGGTGGCAAACTGTGATGGTAAATTCAGGAGCGGTTCTATGATTCTCATGTAGGAGAAGCTAAGTGGAGGTCCGCCGAATTATTCTGCATGGCCATGACACAACATTTGACCCCACATCCCTCAGGGAGGAAAGACGACTTGCGCCAATTTTTTGTGGGCCTTGTTCATTATCAGATGTTGCCCTACATCTCTATTAGAACCCAAGACAACAGAAATCTCAAGTGTTGCCACTTATGATCATGTTTTGCATGATGTGTTTTAAGCTTTTGAAACTCTGTATCAGATTTTTATTTCATATGGTTTTGCAGCAGAGGGAACGCTTGCAGACTTGGGTTTCTTGTTGCCCGAGCACATCCACTGAAAATTGGGTCTTTTCTCTGCTCAACGGGAGCAAAGGTGGATATATTGCAAGCATGGGGGAGGAGATGCTTTCTGGCCCACAATGGAGATGAAAGAGGGAGACCAGCAGTAGATCACACTGAAGGGAATTCCCACTCTGCTGGCACATGAGCAAAGCAGATGTACCAACTGGGTGGTGGGAGGCAGTGCAAGGAAAGGTTCAGTGCATGGTTGGGCATTTCATTTTCCTTAGAAGACTCCTTCTGATGGAAAGTGTTTCTGGAGGCTCCTCAGGTGAAGGCCAAAATGGAGCAGAAATGGTGCTATTCTGGTTAACAGTAGTGGGATGATGTCCAGAAGACGTGTGCTACAGCCCTAGATCTGGGACAACAAGATGCTACCTCATGGCACAGGCAAGACTGGGTGAACACAACAGTTAAACTACTTAAGTGGAGAGAATAAGGATGTTACCCTGAGTGGTTTGCAGAGGTCTGATGAATGAACTACACAATGCTGAAACCTGGTGCTTTGTCATGTCCAAGGTTTAAGGAGGTCACTGTGGTTTTTGCTGCTTTTAAATGGAATTTATGCTTGACCTAGAACTGTGCTCCAGAATCTCAAATTTGTAATATTGGGGGGAAGACCAAATCCACTACTATTCCTGGTTTTGCAACATTGCATTTAAGTATGTAGTATTGTAACTTGCAAGTTACCAGAGATAACACAGAAAAACGTGGACTCTGACTCAGAGGCCTGTGGGCTGCAGCCATGGAGGCTGGCTCCCTCCCAGAGGATCCCACACCACAGTTTGGTTGTGTTGGGCGGCTGGCCCATGGCTCTCTGCCTCCATGCACTGGTGGCACGTAAGGGCTTCTGGTGTCTTGATCTCTTGCTTTTCACAACAGAGGAGGGATTGGCTTGTGACACATGTTCCTGCTGGCCTGCTGAATGAGGAAAGGGCGAGGGAAGGAAAGGAAGAAGGGAGGGAGCCAGAAGTCAGTTTGCAGCAAGTGAAACTGGGAAACCAAAATGCATCGTGGGTCAGCATGGGCTGTCTGAAGAGCAGTGCTGTGGCAGAAGCCCATGAAGCAAAACCAGTGGGCTTTTTTTTTTTTTTTAATGTAAATTATAACTGGGCATATTCATGCAAAGAACACATGGGAATGCAAGGTGTTACTGTGCCGTAATTTGGCTTCTCTGCTGCTAAAGCTTGGGGAGTCTCTTGAGTACCAGGTGTCAAGAAGAGATACATCAGAAGCACGACTCGCCTGAGCCGGTTTTATCTCTGCGTCATGAGCACTGGAGCATCAGTACAGTCTTCTTGTCTAACTGTGGGATTGGCAGACCTGTGCTCAGCACTGTCCATGGGTTTCCATGGGTGCAGTGTTGGGAAAAATCAATCAGAGCATCTCAGATCCCGTCTGGCAAATGGGGTAGCAGTGTATCGCTCTGTTTTACGGGGTCGCTGAGAGAACAGATGCTCTCAACCGTGGCGTGCTCAGGTGCTCAGGGCCAGATGCTTGCTGAAGATAAATGGGAGGGAAAAAAGCAAGCCGGGAAGGAGTCCAGCGGTCTCCAGGTTTTATGATGATAGAAATGCAGATCCTGGCACGGATACTGCTTCCGGTTCAGCCAACACACCGTGTAACCCACGCGTTCTCCCTTTTGTGGCAGGAGGGAGGTCTGTGCAAAACTGACAGCTATCTCTCCAGCATCCTCCAGCCGGGAGATGCTCTCTCCCGCCTGCTGAGGTCCTGGGGCGCTGGGAATGGTAGGTGCGGAGGAGCTCGGGCCGGCCGTGAGATTCTGCCGGCCGGGACCGGCGCTGCACGGGGCCACCCACCTTCGCTTTTGTTTCCAGCTCGCGTTTGCGCCTTCTCCGAGCCTCCCGGTTCCCGGGGAGCAGTGGGGAGTCCCGGCGTGCGGGCGAGGGAGCGCCTCGGTGGGGCGGGGGCTGGCCGGGCCGTGCCGAGCCCAGCCGGGCGGGGCGAGGCGGGGCGCGGCGGGGGCGGCCCCGGCTCGCATTAATTACCTTCGGCATTCGGGGCGGCGCTTCCCGCAGCCATCTGGCTGAGCCGGGGGGGCGGCAGGGGGGGGAGGGAGGGAGGGAGGGGGAAGAAGGGGAGGAACACGGGAGAAGAAAGAGAGGAAAAAGGGCTCGGGGAGCACCGCGCCGGCGAGGCAGCGCAGCGCAGCCACCCGCCGCCGCCCGCCTCCACGGGGCTGCTGCTTTTTAAATTTCGTTTTATTTGTTTCTCTTTTTTTTTAAATTTTTCCCTCTCCCGTGCGGCCGGCCTCCCCCATTTTGGTTTATGGAGAAAAAGAAAATGGTAACTCAGGTAAGGGTGGCGGGCGGGCCGGGCTCCGGCGGCTGCCCGCCCGGCTTTGTCTGGGCAGGGAGCGGGGCGCCCGGAGCGGAGCGGGAGGGAGCCCCGCCGCGCCGGCACCCGCGGTGGGAGCTTTGGGGAAGGGGTTCCTGCCGTCCCCCTGCCCGGAGCAACCTCGCAGTGCCCTCTAGAGAGAGCGGTGCGCGGGGGGCACGGGTTGCCCCTGCTTCGAGTTAGGCTCAAGCCGCATTTGAACGGCCGATGCCGAAGGTGGACGGCTTCCCCGCCGCTTCTCCAGCCGGCTGCCGGTCACCGCGGGGGCCGGGAAGCCCTTGTAGGTAGCGGTAGGCGTGGGGCTGCCCGTGTCTTCCCGGGGGAAAGCGGCTGACGTTTCCTGAGGAGCGCGCCCAGGGCCATCGCGCATCCACCGCAAGGGGTTTTCGTCGGACAGTGGTCGCCTTTTAAGGCTACTGTATGCTTTTGGATTTTTTTTTTTTTTCTCCTGGCATGGCATATGCAACTCGCCATCGGAGGGAGCGGGCAAAGGGAGGGAGGAGTAGGAGAGCGGCATCGTGGAGCTGGAATCCTTTGGACTTAGGCAAAGGCACATTATATAATGTCCCTGCAGTGCCTTGCAGAGCTGGAAACCTTTGGGGGATATTCCCAAAGGGGGTGGAGGGAAGGACTCTCAGAAGAACTTTTCTTCAAATCTGGGTTTCACAAGTGTTTTTTTTTCTGTAGAGCTTTGCAGCTCTATAGAGTAGATGCACACTGCCTTTTTGGCTTTCCTTAGCTCAGGCTGAAGCCCCCTTCATTAGCTGCTGCTGAGATCCTGCATGTCCCACTGCAAGGGGCAGCTCTTTTGCTGGTGCCTAACTCAGAATGAATCTGCTGCGAGAAGTGACACCCACTTTGACCCTTTCCCTCTCTCATCTTGCATTCGTTGTCAGTGGCTGAAAATTAGGTCTCTGTCCAGTCTAAAGGTATCTTCCCAAGCCCCACCTTCTGCTTCTGCTATTTAGTCCCTTCCATTACAGATTCCTTTTTATCTGGTCCAAGGCTTTCTGTTTGAGACAGAAGAGCTCTGCAGAAATCTCGTGGGGCTTTCTGTACCTATATTTAGTTTAGCAAATGATGCTGGAAAGCTGTGTCTCTGCAGTCAGGGTCCATTTGTGTTTTGCTGTGTGCTCAGAGTGTATGCCTGGTCAGCTGGAGGTGTGTGCCCCTAAGCTGCAGGTCGATGTGTGCACATTTCAGAGAGTTGTTCTGCAAAGCCATGTGTGGCAATGTGCTCTCAGCCACAGCTGTCACGCTCGGACCCCGTGTCTGTGTGGTGCAGAAAGGTGCCTGGGTCACCAGGACCAAGTGTGTGTATATTGTACATGTCTGGGACTGAGCACCCTGGAGCACAAGCCTGTTGGCTGGGGGACATTCAGGGCTGGGAAGGATGAGATTCTACTGGAGCACTGGCTGAAACAGGGGAGGGTATAAACTCCTTCAAAGGTTTAGGATATTTTAATAGACTCCAGAGAAATCTGTCTACCATAGAAACTCTCAATTTATTGACGTGGGAAAGGAGATATCAAGACTGCGCGTTATTGTGTTGTTTGACCTTGAATTACGATTGTCTTAAGAGTATGTACTATTTAGTGTAGGTTTTCAGGATTTGCATTGTGTGTTTACATGGTGAGATGCTGGAGAAGATGCATATTAAAGAAACAGTAGGAGAGGAGAACTCAGACTGTGTGTGTCAGTTGGGGATCCAGATGAACGATGGATAGCCCTTGTACGCAGAGTTGAGGAAGACAGCACAGGTGAATTCAGCTCTAGCACAGTGCTGCCTTCTCTCAGGGAGATCATTTGGCTGCTAGGCTGGTCCTTAGTAGTACCTCACTGCAGGTTTGACCAAGTGTGAGGCTGAAGGAGCGTGGCACATTCAAGACCTATATATCCCCAGCCACGTTATTCTGCAGTGCTCTTTGAAGCAGCAGACTGCCATTATTTAAACCTGTGAACTTCCTTCCTTGGGGCTCTGTCTCATTTATGAAAAGTAAATATTGTTGGTATGTTAAACTTGTAATTGCTGCTGATTGAATTCAGCATTGCTACAGTCTTGCTCTGTTTAGTTCAGTCTCCAGAAAACATTGCCTACCTGGTCTGAGTTCTCTTGTGTTGTAGGGAGCAAGCTTGCTGTCTTCCTTGGAGATCTGAGAGATGAGCTTCTGTATAGGCATGACAAGCTGATAGAACAGAACAAATATGAGTGTATGGAGTGACAAGACTAGAAACAGTGATGGAAAGAAATGGGAGGTACTGGAAGGTAGAAATGTGCTTTAAAAAGAGGAAACAAAAATTGCTAATGAGAGTAAGAGCTCAGATTCATTAACAGAAAGTACCTTAGCCTTATCCCCCTTAATCCTAAATCAGTGAAAATGAGTGTTAAACAAGGCCCAGTACATTATGTACTAATTGCAGATAAAAGAAGAGAGTCTTTTATGGATGAGAATTATATGCTAAAAGGCTTTTTCTCTGTGTGGTGCATGGTGAGGTTGCTGGCTTGTGTGGAGCACAAAGCCCTCCCTTTCTTGGACAGCCCAGTGCCTTGCTGGCGTTTTCCTCCAAATCTGTTTCCCATCAGGGCTGGGAGAGGGGGAAGGTGTCGAGCATCTCAGAGAGTGGGGAGGGATCTGCCGCCTCCTTAAGGGGTCCCCCCAGCCCATGTGGCAGCCGGCAGTGCTGAGTGTGTGCTTGTGTGTGTGTGTGTGTGTGTGTGTGTGCCTTTGTAATGAATCCCCCCGCCATTGTCTGCTCCCCTCCCTGCTCTCAGCAATGGAACCTTTCACCTGGGCTGCTGCCCGCTGGCGGGCCTTCTTCCAAGATAGGAGGAGGAGGAGGAGGAGGAGGAAGGGCTGCTTGTGGTAATTAAAGCCAGACCTTGGAGAACTGCTATTTTCTGACCTCAGCACCCCATTTTCCTTCTTTATCTGCCTTGAGTTCCCAGCTTTTGATGTGGGTGTAAGCAGAAGGTCTGCTTTTGTGCAGCTGTAGGATCACCAGTCTCCATTTTGTGGCACCATTTGAAGCATCTTTGCTGCCCTGCCTCCCAGCATGCCCCCTCTTGTCCCCCCCAGCACCCCTTGGAGGCTCCAGCCAGTGCCGTTTATCTTGGCACGTGTTTGACTTGCTACACTCTGCCCAGGGCTCAGGGAGGTGATGGCGTTTGTGGCTTTGAGACTAATTTATGTCCTTGTTAAAATGAACCAGCAAGCAGTCTCATTTTTTCCAGAGGTTTTCTTCCCTTTCCCTTCCCCCTTCTATAACCCTTTCCCTCCCAGACCCTGTGTGTAGCTGTGAGACAACTTGTACAGTCAAAAGTTGCTTGCTCAGTCAGTGATTTGTTTTTTTAAATTAAGAAAACCCAACAATTGCAGTGCTCCTTAAATGGAGATCTTATTTAAATCAGAGCAGTGGCTGACTCATTAAAGGCCGCTCTGTCTCCTTTTCATTCCTCTGCCTCATTCTCTTTCCCTGTCTTTCTCTACCTCCCATTACAGTAATGGTGTGATAAAACAGATCTTTGTGTTCCATGTTGGGATCATGCAGGCGTGTGTAGTTGGAGGGGGGAGACAGGAGATGGGGAATCCTGTCACGACAGCCACCTTGTGCTAGCTAAAAATGTATAATGCATCCCATTACAGGAGACTGTCCTCCTTTGTTTGAACTGTCTGCAAGGGAGACTGAGTCCCAGAACAGCCTCCCCCCTCCTGTCCCCTTATGGCTGCTTTAGGTTCTGTCCCCCTCCAGGCAAGCTGGATGCTGCAGGATTCCCCCTGCTCCCTTAAAAGAAAGAATTAAGAAAGAAAAGCTTTATCTGTGTGTGGTAGAAGGCCTCCTGTTTTCCTCTTGGACTTCTCTTAGGAGTTACCATTATTTCCCTGTCCCTTTTCCCTGCTTTGAGGATTGCATGTCCCTTTCAGTCCAGTTGTCCTTTCTGCTTGCTCCTTGCTTTGGTGCTATCTTGCAAACTTGCATGAGCTGTTGGAAGGGAATTGCTCTCTTCTCTGTCCATGGACTTCTGCATTTCCCCTTTCTTTGCTGTTTGAGAAATGATGCTTCTTTACATGGTATCTGACTCAGTGCCTATACCTATACCTATCCCCTACTTTCTCATTCCCTTCTACTGTATGCCATAGGACTTCTCCTTAGTACTGCCAGACACCATGTCAGCATCAGAGGTTTGTGTGAGAGAAATCCTATCCAGTCACTTTTCCAAGAGACTTTCCCTTGGGAATACAAAGTTTAATCTGCATCTCACTTTTCCTGATATTAGGACATAGTTGCTTGAGGTGGGGCTCTGGGTTGTGTCTGTAACTGTTACACTTAGAGATTTAACTGCTGGTTGAGAAAGGCATACTCTTAAGGGCCTAAAAATCAGTGGGGCCTGGCAGAACCTGGTGAGTGTTTTTTAGTCTTTTTCTCTTGGCCCCCTGTGCTGAGCACTTTGAGATGCATTGGAGTAGAGGTGAACCACTGCAGGTGCTTGTAGAGCTGTCTTGGGATGGCAGAAGCTGTATTCAACATTTCCTAGGCAGGATGGAGAAAAGCAACTTGATATGAGACTGCCATTTCCTTGAGTCCCTGTCCTAGAAATAACCTCGCTGCTCCCTAGTGCATTTCTTCTGCAGGTGACTAGGTGGTTATCCCCGGGAATTGAGAAATGAGGATGCCTAAGTTTGCTGAGATACTTGATTGCCAAGGCTGTGTAAATTTAACATACAGTTTTAATTGTATTTTAAGAACTATTAATTTATGAAGTATCTGGATCAGTGAAGAGGTTGTAGTGAGCTACAGAAAAATACAAAAGTTCAAGGTTGCAAAGGAGGGAGGCCCTTGAAACCAGCAACATCTTTCCCTCCAGCTTATTAATTCATGATGCAATGGCTCCATTGCATTTGATTAGTATTGACCAGCCTTCTACTATAAAATCTAACACCAGTGCAAAAGGGGTCTGCAGTGGATGTCTCTGTGTGTGATGTTTTTTAGACATGGATTCTGGTCTTACTGACTGCTTCGGGTAAAATGCTTCATGTTCCGGTTTTAGATCCATTTCCAGCAAATGGTGTGTGCAATTGGCTGCCCCTTTGCAATGAGTTTCTTAATGTACTTACCTCCCAGCTGCAGAGTCACAGACTTCACTAACAGGCATTCCTTGGAGGTCTGAGTATCAGGGAGGAGATAGTTAATTTGCCTAAGTCTTCTCAAAAATGCTATTTAAAAGGATGTAGTCAGTATTCTTTCTGTCAGACATGTACCCTGGAATCAGAGTAGAGAAATGTTAATTTTCCTTCCAAAAGTATTTTGGTATTCTCCTGCAGAGTCATTTATGATCCTCTGCTGTGTGGGATGGATTTTTGCTGGGCTGTTGGAGGCTGTGCTGTGACCAGTGAGGGCAGGACATATATAGGCTGGTTTTGTAGAGTTCATAGAAGCCAGAGCAATTAATGCTCAACTGGAAGCTTTTGGAAAAAATTGTGTGTTTTACCAGCATGAAAGAAAATGGGACAAATGCTGTTCAACAGAGTGCTTAGCTTAATACCTGATGTTTTTTTCTTTGCAAAATTGTTCATTAAGCAATATTATTCTTAAACTGAATTGAGAGTGATCAAGAATGTAATGGAGAGGGATTTCAATTCCCGGGCATTTCCGTATTTCATGTCGGGAAAGAAACCTTCATTTGTTCTCTTTATTTCTGTGGCTATTTCTGATGCTCTTTAATCACATGTTTGTATGCTATTTTTTTCCACGAGAAAGAAAAGAAAAAACAGGCAACCCTCTAACCATCCCCATCAGCTTCAGCGTATGTGGCACCATGATGACCCTTGCAAGTTATCAGTGGCAGAGTTGGCCATCCCAGATACAACCCACAGACCTCTGCCACTTTGACTGACTATGTAATTAGCTGTCATTTTCTGTGCAGGCCAGCTTGATCAGTGTTTGCCAGTTGGTTTTGTGCATTTGCTGACAGCAGAGGAATGGCGATGTTTTGCAATATTAGGCTCTGGTTTAGGCTTTGGGGGTGTACGCTAGTAAGCGCATTTTCCCTTCTCTTCCATCCCTGTGTGACCTTTCCTGTCTTACCTCTGCCCTCCATCGTTGGAGGATGGATGGATGCTTCTTCCTCCTCTCACTCCTCTCCCCATGATCCCTGGTCACTAGCTTGCCCCATACAAGCCATACTATATCCATACTCTCCCAGTCTCCATTTCTCTCCAGTTACGTGCCCTCCTGTTTTGACAGACTACTACTTTATCTTGATCATTTCAGTTCCTTCTCAGCTGATTTTTAGACCTGCTTATTCTTTGCTTCTCTTCCTCCTCTTCCTCCCTCTCCTCACTACAGTCTCCTTGTCATAGGCATTTTTAACTCTCCGCCCACTGCCTTCATTCCTCATTTAGTGTGCCTTTTCTACACCTATTGCAGTCATACTTGTCTGTTCTATTTGCTCCCTGTCACTGCCTGTGCTGATAGTGCTCAGGTTTCTTGTCTCAATTTAATTTTCTCCTGCTGCATTTACAGGTCTGTTTCTTGGTTTTTTGTTTTTTTTTTGGATTTGAGGTGCTCCTTGATGTTGCATCATCCCTGCTAAGGAGATGGTGTAAAGTACTGGAGATGGATCATTTCCCTGCTGTCAGTGATCTTCAGACCTAGATCTGACATGGCCAGTATCTCCTCTGAAGTTGTGGATGATCTCCAAATGAGACCATGAAATCACAGAAAATGGGGTGCAAGTGGCACTGCCAGCCACCCTTAAGAGATCTCTGTTTCCTGTTAGAATAAACAATATCTAAACCATTCCTGATGGTGAATAACCTGCCTTAAAAGCATTTGCAATGCCACTGCTGGCCTTTCTGAGCATTGCCAAGTCTTTCCTAGTATCTAACATAAAGCTTGTTGCCACCATTTGTTCTTTCAGTGAGGAATATAACTAATTGATTGGTTCTTTCCTTTTTGGCAGGTTTTGCATACTGTTATTTCTTTCTTTTTTATATTTTAGCTTTTTTTGATCATTGCATATGGCTTTACTGGGAGATTTAGCTGATTAAATATAAGACAGGCACTGTAATTTTCCATACTTTGGTTGTAATGTTGGTCAGATCTTGGTGGCTAAATATAGATTCCTGAAATGCAAATTTTTCTGTTAAATAAGAAGTTCTCTTAGACTTTTCAAAGTGTATGTGGAGGTTTCCTCCTCCCTTAATCATAAACAAATCAAAATATACCCCCTACATTTTTCTCGGGTTGGATTGCTATGGTTTAAGTAACAGAAGAAGTCATCAACTCCAAAATCAATTATAGATAGAATGAACAAAAGATTCGATTTGAATAGTTTCTTGGAATTTTATCAATTGAAAACTGAGTCCTACAGTGGGAAGTAACCAGCCTGACTCTACCAGCCCTGCCTCTAATGGAGATTTTTACCCTGAGTAGTCTCTAAATACCTAACTGGAATTGCACTCCAAGTAGTCTGTAATCTGAGGGTGCATGGATGCACCAAAAAATGTCCAAGTAATTGCAAGCGTAATCTTTCTAGCTTCTGAAGTCTGCCCTCAGGCTGCGAGTCTTGAGTATGGTTAAAACCCTCTGAACTGTCCTCCTGGTTATCCTGCTTAAAATTCATAGTGTCTGCAGTTGTGGTCCTGTGGAGTTTAGGATTTCTGTGTGCTGTATAAAAGTCCTGGTCTCCATGAGTTATCTGACTTGGAGGGCATATTTGACTTTCAGATAATTGCTTTTGATTAGCCAAGATGTAGATAATCAGAGTTTGACCTACACAGTGCACAGACCATCATTCACCTATCAGGTCTCACTGAAGCTCCTTATCTAGGCCTATGCTCTCTCTCCAGTCTTAATAGCAAAACCTGCTTTAAAGTACTTAAAAAGATTGACTTAAAAATGTCTTGGAGAGAAGTTTGGATTTCTTAGATAGTACTAGTCCTCCTTTGTCTAGTGTACCCTCCATGGAGAGTGAAACCATTGATTTGATTTGTTGTTCTTTGTAGCTTTTCTCATTTTTGTTACGGCATCATATGAAAGGAGGTTATCAAAACTGAACAATTATGTAAAGTGCTTAGAAATATTAGAGAGCAGGAGTAGGAAGGGCTTTTGTTTTTCAGTGTGTCTCTTCCTGCTTTATAAAATTTGGTTGTGATAAATAGGGCAGCAAGGGAAAGGATTTCAGTTTCAACAGGCATAATTTTAAATCTGTCTAAATTTAAAAAGGATCCTTCCAGCCTGAATCGGGAGGTATGGGAGGAATGGCATGTTAATTTGGTGAAACTAGTGAATTAGTCAATTTGTTGACTGTTGGTTGACTGTAAGATACTGTGCTATGTTAGCTTTGCTTAGTGCTCAAATATTTAATGCAGATTCGTTTGCTTTATATTTCCCTTTTGCTTTTCTTTGTGTGCGATGTTTAATGTTGCTACATTTGCTTTGCAAATACTTTCTCAGGTCTGTTTCCATCCTGTTCCAGGATGAAGCATTCTATCTTGAAGCAGTGGGAGAGGGAAAAAAAGTGGTTCTAGTAGTCTATTTCACATGAGTTTGGTTGGGGAGGTGTTAATAGATTTTCAGAGTTGCATTAGACTGTGATGGAACCAATCTGTGGCAAAGAGTGTACTGTGGTGAGATAGGGGAATGAGGAAGGTGGTGACTAAAGGCTGTGGTGAGAACTTTGGACAGTTCCTTGGTCCGTGTGTCCTTCACAGGGACATGGGTGACAGACTGAATACACCAAGTGTGACTGATGAGGAGGTGTAGTCAAGGAGGGGCTGACTCTCTTGGTGGCCCCAAGAATTTAGGTCATCCAAAGCCAGTTGCAAACCTTCATCCTAAGAGAATTTTTCTGAGGGACTCTAGGTCTTCAAAGCATCTTTTGATCAAAACGCTGCAAGGGAGGATGAATTTATCTGGGAACATGGACTTCTGAAGGGTGGAAAAAATACTGTGCTTCATCAGAAAGCAAGACTTCTGAATGCTTTGTCTTATTCAATGAGATGAGTCTAAATTGGGTTTAAGCAGATTGAAGATCCATGATCTGTGTTCTCCATCAAGTCTGAAACTGTAGCACTGAGCAGTCCAGTAGTGACTTTGGCCATAGACAAAATGATGAAGGTCTTCTAACAAGCCTTGCTGTAAGGAGGTGAGAAAGGCAGTGACTTTACTGTCCCTTTCAGCTCAACTGCTTTCTCAGGAACATTCTTGGGTTTTTGTTAGGAGTATTTTTAATTGGTTTTGACAGTGAGCTGCAGGAGTAACTGCAAGTGTTGCACAGAAGTCAAGAGAAAGCTGCACTGAAAGCTGCAGACCTGAGTGTCTCCGTTCAGATCCGTGCCTGCCTGGCCCTCCCGCCTGCCAGCTCCAAGGCTCCCTGCCTGATGAATGGCTGGGATTCTGCTTGGCAGCTGACATGGCCAAGAACACATCTCCTGACCAGATGTTGGGAGCTTAAAGCAGAAGTGTATAGAAATCCAGTGCTGCTTTTTTTATTTTTTTTATTTTTTTTTTTTCTTCACTGGGTGGGTAGGAAACTTTGAGCTGTGTTATTTGTAACACAGAGAAGAATAGCTAGAACTGAGTAATAGGAATTTCCTAATGTTTTGGAGATGCATAGAGGAAGATAAATTTCATTCTTCTGGGGCGTTTGTAGAGGCTTTCAAAAGTGTAGTAGGCCTCTAGGTTAGCTGTGAAGCTCTGTGTGTCACTATACAATTATACTGAGATTCTCTCTGGCCTAAATCTAGGTGAAAAGAATCTGGTGTCAGGAAAGAACCACGTTTGATTGACATGGTTTAAATGCAGAGTTGTGATGAGCCTCCAGGCTACTGTTCAGACAATCCTAGCAGAAGAGTGTTCCCGTAGCCAATCATAAAACCTTAGAATCATAGAATGATTTGGGTTGGAAGGGATCTTTAAAGGTTATCTAGTCCAACCCCTCTGAAATGAGCAGGGACATTTTCAAAGATTCAGCTGTGAAAGTGGTTTGGGCATTGGCCTTCAGCTGTGTCTGTCCCAAATTTCTGCCAGGGGATTACTGTGCCTATATGAGTTGCTCCTGTGCCCTCACGTGAGGTCAGCTGTGGTAGACCTGCTCTTGCAGAAGTGCATGGAGACGAGTCTGTTGATTAAGTGCGATGTTTGTATTACCCAGCAGAAGCAGAGCACAAAACTTCTTCCGTTGTGATCATCTAAGATCAACCATGGCTGTAAAGTGGAGGTGGTCTTTGTGCCCTGTGGTGCCAAATACTGAGATACTGAAAAGGCTTTATATCCTAGACATGCAAGAGGAAGCTAAAAGAGCAATTTTCATCATAAAGAATTTAAGGGAAGTTTTTCAGATGTATCTGTCTTTCTGTGAATCATCTAGTGGATGTTGAAGGCCTGACAAATGAAGGACACTTCTGTTAACAATGAATATATTGCCTGCTGTGGGTTACTACTCGTACTGTTGTTGGCAACTTTAGAACATAAACGCTTCCTAAAAACTTAATAGGACAGAAATAAAGCTCAGTTTGTGGTGATAGGCAGTTCAAATCTCATCAAACGAGGTAGAGTTAAAACCAAGTGTTGAGGGCTCATGCTGAAGAATATTTCTCAGTTTTGACAGTGATGTCTGTGGGCTGTGCTGGCCCATCTAGGGGATGAGGCTGTGGAGCCCATACAGCAAGCTGCATCTCTAAATTCCCAAGCTGAGTGTGTTGGGTTGCAGATGGACATCTGTTTTCAAGGAGCATCTTTGTAGGACAGAGCAACTGCCTGTCTGTCTGTTCCATGCAGTAGCTTCAAACGGCGGAGAAATTATTCCGGTTCCTTATGTCCTCATTGCTCCGTGTTGAAAATGCTACATCTTCAAAAGAACAATTCTTTTGAATTTGCTTCTTGTTTCAGTTAATTGGGCTCATTCTTAATGTGGGGAGGATTATCATTTGGACTAGTTACATGCTTGTGCTGCAGGCTCTCCTTCCTCCCCAACCTCAGTGTTACATGTTTCACACATTGTATCTCTTAAAGGAGGCGGTAGCACCTTTGAAAATTAGAGTGTGGGGTAGAGTCCGGTCAAATCTTGTGATGTTTCAGGTCAGCTGTCAGTGATAGTAACCAGATCTATGGCAAATCTTTCCCTCCCTCTCCCCAGGGTGCCTGCTCAGTCCTTTGCATGCCAGTGGAGCTGATATGATCCAAATTAACTTTTTCATCTGTTTACATTTATTTTCTGAGTCATGAGAGGTCCTCAGGAGCCACAGAATTAAATGTTGTTTTCCTTTCTAACGCTTTTTGTATGGTATAAAAAATGTATTTTTTTATTGTTGTGTGGGATCAGATGCTGGTTTTTTCCATGTTAACATGCTGCTGGGTATGCAGCGCATCATGGGAATAACACGGAGCTGCACAGTCAGCAGAGGAGTGCTCATTATTTTGATGTCTGCTGTAAAATGGTGGCTCCTGCTCTAAATGACTTGGTGAGGTAGTTGCTCCTCTTCCAACATGTTTTCCTTTCTGTGTATGAGGTCTTCCAATAAGATAGGAAAGTACAAGGTATTTTTGGGGCCAGGTTGCATTTGACTTCTGGCTGGATCCTTTAGTTTCAGAGATATATGAAGGACAGCTGGGGTGGTAGTTAGAAGCAGAGATGTAAAATCCCAGGACTCACTGCTGGCAAAGCAGCAGGATTGTTGTCAGTCTCTGAATTACACTGCTGTGACTGCTATCTTATGCTTTTAATGTAAACAGCATCTTTTTGGTAGCGTGGCTGATGGCCAGTGTTGACCAAGGGATGCTGCTGCTTTTTCAGAAGCAGAAAGGTAAGAGGGTGGGACCAGACGATTGATTCACCTATTCAAGAGGCAGGTGCTCTTCCTTGAAATGCTGCCT
Source organism: Cyanistes caeruleus (assembly GCF_971803275.1). Taxonomy (NCBI): domain Eukaryota; kingdom Metazoa; phylum Chordata; class Aves; order Passeriformes; family Paridae; genus Cyanistes; species Cyanistes caeruleus. The sequence goes on along the minus strand of NC_141704.1, from coordinate 31,063,072 downwards.
GGAAAGAGGTTTTGCTGTTTGACAGTTCAATGCTTCACTTTGGAGCTATTTCATGCCACAGAGCAGGAGGATGAGAGAGAATTTCATTAATATGAAGCTGGCCATCCCAAGAAGGCAGCTTGGGGGCTGCCTGGGTCTCTTCTCTTGGCTATGAGGACCAGGGAGGAAATAGCAGGAGCACTGGCTTGCAGTAGAAAACTCACTCTGAGTGTGCTGCAGGGCCCTTCCTGCGCATAGCAAAGACCCGGCTGTTCTCCTTCAAAGGTCTGAAAGCAGCTGAAATGAGACTGCAGGGGAATTTAGCGGTTTCATCCAAGACTGCATCTGCAGACCTTGCTGAGTTGTCGCATACCCTTGCACGCTCCCTGCTGTGCCTGAGCCATGACAGGGCCGAGCCATTTGGTGCCCAGCTTGTACCTTGAGCTGGGCCAGGATCCAGGTATGAAGAGTGTCTTCTTGCGCAGTCCAAGAGGCACCTTTGACAGCATATGACACGTTGTGATTGCGGTTTGGTTACCATCATCTTTTAAAAGATGGTCCGTGGGTGCCAGTAAAGGCAGAGATTACTCTCTTTCTGTATCCTGTTAATTAAAGCTTTTACTTGAAAAGGAGATGCCATGGTGCAGCTCAGTTAGCCAGGGCAGACTAGCTTGTGTCTGTCCTTCAGGATAACCCTTTGGCTGCTGTTTGTGAAGGTGTCTTTTTGTCTTCTTTTCACTCAGAGTAGGTGTATTTGTTCTTTGAAGCCTTCTTCATGTACTGTGTGAGCAGCAAATATCTTAGGTCTTTTGAATCTAGGTAGATACGCAGTGGAAGCTGCTACAAAAGATAATTTTTGAGTCTGGCTGCAGGTTTCATGGCCCTATAAATTTGATCCTGAATATGTCTTTATATGTGATTTTGATTTTCTGCAAAGTATTAGGTACCCCCTGAAATTATCTTTTAAAACCAAGAAATTTAGAGGTGAGAGCATAGCTTAAGTCCTACTTATAAACCCCAAGCTTTTATCACTGTCATAGTAAAAATAGCCAGCAGTACATGAATGACAAGCAGATGATAGCTGAGTAAATGAATGGGTTTTCTGTTACATCTTAAACTTGATTTCTAGCTGATTTTATTTGTGCCAGTGATGGCCAAGCTGTGTACATCTGTTAGCATCCCACTGAGAGGCCAGTGGAGCTGCTCGCACCCAAGAAATGCCTGAATAAATGCACTGCTGAAATTAAGGGAGGGAATTGTGGGGAGTAAAGACAGATTGTCACGTACTGTTTCTCGATCAGGTGCCGGTTGAGCTTTGGGTTTGGTGATCTTAAGATTTTTTTCTCTTTTAAGGTGCAATATTAAAAAATTTAAAACCCTGTGGGGTCTTCAAGCAAATTATTTTCTTCCCGAGTATGAGCACCCAAGAGTCAGAAGCCCCAGGAGAGGTGAAAGCAAAGCATGAGCTAGCTATGTTCTGCACCTCTGTGGAAAGCAGAGCACCTTGTTACTTTTTTCACAGGTGTTTTTGCTTGTTTGGAAAGTAACTGGAGCTGTGCTCATGAATATTTGAAGCTGAAAGGTGCCTGTTGAGGGCTGGAGGGAAGTAGGGCCAAGGAAGGGCAGGCGGTGTGGGAGCCAGAGGGGCAGAACAGGGAGCGGCCCTGGCTCTGTGTGGTTGTCTCATCTCTCTTGTGGTAGTAGACTTCTTATGGGGATGAATGTGCTCTGAAATATTTATTGCCCTGTTTAAATATTCATTGCTGCAAAGGCCGTGCAGCCTGATGGCAGCAGTGGAGCCTCAAGGGACAGGGGCCACAGCAGTCCCTGGCATTTCCTTTCAGTAATATGATAAAAATATATTTAAAAAAAAATAAATAAATCGGGCATTCCCCCACTGCAAGATTGACAGGAGCACTCAGGCGTATGTCCCAGTGTTTCCTCTTCGTGCCAGAGACTTGTATTTGCTCTCAGGCTCGTATGCTGGGGTGCTGCTCTTGGTTGCCAGATGCTAATGCTTTTTTTTCCAGGCCTGTATCCTGGAGTGAGTGGCTTTGTTTAGCCTGACACTGTGAGTGTGAAAGGGGATGTACAGAAGGGCAAACCGACTGGCTTGAAAGGGTTTAAGTTTTGTATAGCCTGTCTTTTTGTCTTTCTGTAGGTGAGCAAGGAGAGGGGAGAAAAAGGACCTTTAATGCGCTTGGCTGTGGAAGGTGGTGGAGATCTGCTGAGAATTATAGAGGGGTAAACTTCTTGGGAACTCATGTAGTAATATATTAAGGGAGCTGCAGATGCTGACAGACATGCTCTGACATGAGATGCTCTTATATCAATTTAGCTTTTAAGGTTTATTGATTTAGCTTCAGTAAAATAGAGCAGTTTAAAAGTAGGACTGCCAATGCTGCACAGTAGTTTAATGTGAATATTTTGCACGTTGCTATTGTTAAACCTGCACATGCTTTATGTGTCCCAGGGCATTGATGTGGTGGTGACAAGGGAGAACAGCATGTTTCCGATGGTGCTGCTGAGTGTGGGGGCTGCAGGAGCTGCTTTAGCCAGGAAGAGGCACTTGAAAGGTGGTCAGATGTGCTGCTGACCTCGAGCTTTACCTATGAGCTGTGCAGGTGGCCTATGCAGGGAAGAAGTCTGTTCTGGTTCGTGGTTGCAGCAGGAATGTGGTAAACATATATTAGCTGGAAGGCCTGGGGAAAAGAGGCTTTAAAAGGATTTTGTAACAATGGGAAAATCTTTCCTGAGATGCTCGACAAATTCACTGTGTACGAACCGGCTTTATGCTGGCTTATGTGGGGATGCTCTAGAAGTTAAGTGAAGCAGGTAGTGGCAATAGCATATGCTAAATGTCCATGTAGCCTCTTGATCTGGGATGAAGTGGCATTTCAGGTGCATTTCAAAGTTGCACTTAACGTAGCATAACTGTGGGCTGCTGTGAGAAGAGCAGTCTCCTTCATCTCTGTGCCCTGGCCATATGCTCAGCCTCCTCACCGCTTTGGGCATTGTGCTTAAGCAGATATAAAGCGAGACAGTTGAGTTTATGACCAAACAGATGACTATTGTTTGGATTAATTTTCTGGCAGTGGCTGTGGCGTGACTGGATCTCACAACGGCCGGGGAGGGGAAGCACAGCCCCTGATTCCAAGGCCAGTTGGTAGTTTGTCATATTAGTGGTACATGAAACTGCACCTATACTTTTCAATAGCTTGCTCCTCTCTGTGAGGTGAGGTCATTATGCTTATAAATGTGTATGCTGCTTAGTTTAATCAGCTTTAATTTATGTGCATTGACTTCCACCAGCCCTTGTTAGCTTTCCAGGATATTGTCCTATAGATCTGGCTTTAGATTGTCTCTTCTGGCTGTACCTGCATTGTAGGCCATTATGGCTCACTCAGTTACCTCTGTTTTGGGTGGCATAATGTTTTCAGCGCAAAGACAGGAAAAGATGGAAAAGACTGAGTCCTTCTCACCAACTGACTTAATGACTGTCATTTAGAAATCAGTAAACAAAATGAAATGGTGTCTTTCACCAGAGCTCAGTTTATCAGACTCAGCTTTTGGCTATCAGTTTTCTTGATTACTTTTTTCATTAGATTAAATATTATTAGCATCTACTTTATTTTCCTCACAATTAATATACTTTAATAAAATAATCAGTTACCACTTTTTTTTTTTTTTAATGATAAGCAAAATAAATTTGGCTTTTCAAGGTTTACAGTGTGCAGCCATGTGTCTCTTTCCAATCTTGGGGTCATTTCTGTAGCTATTTCATGTTCCCTTTTGAATTTTTTCTTTCCATTTTTAAAATTTGCATATTTTGAAGCATGTGTCTCATTTTTCATCTGACCAAGGCCACATACCTGAGTAGCAATGCTTCCCACTCCCTCAGGTTGGTAATATATCTGAAAGCTGTAGTCACTCTCTGTACCAGGCTGCTGCACTGATGAGTTGCTTCTCCATGCTCCTTTCCAGACCCTCTGCTTTCCAGGACACACAGTGGAGGCTTCTTTGAAAATGGAAAACTACTCTTGGAACAAATGACTAGCAAGAGATAGGAGAATGCTGGAATGGAAAGTAACTGTGGGAAGAAATCTGTGTTTCTAAACCATCAAATTTCTGTTCTGAAACGTGTGCCAAGTCAGTCGCAGACTTCCTCCGCCCTGCACCCTGAGAGCAGCTTGATATAATGTTGTTGCTGCGTGACTGAGTCCTGGTACTCGAGTCACAGATGGGTCCCGTTTGCCTCATCTCATCTCCTGTCTTCTGTACTGAATTCTGAGCATACCCATGATAGGCCAGTGGCAGTGAAAATGTGACAGGGCTGAGATGTTTAGCTGCTTGCACGAAAAAATCCCCAGAGCCTCAAGAGGAGCTCTGGTTTTGTGTTTAAATATGCTGCATACGTCTCATTCTCCACCTTTGCTTCAGAGTCACGTCTGAACATGCGGCTCCTCGCTATGGTTTCTGCCAGCTCTGCAGTTCTTTCTTTCCAAGGCATTCAGTGCTCTCCAATTGATTCCAGATGTGTTCTCCCTTTCCCGGCGCTTTCTCCCTTCTTCCTCCTCCTGCCCTGGCAGCAGAGACAGGGCTGCTTTTTTCCTGTGTGGTGCTGGAGTTAGTGCAGGCAGGGGGGAAGACTTCCCTGCTGTCCACTGAAATCTGGGGAATTGAAGGGGCCAGTGTAAGTGAAAGCTGCCTGACAGGGCTTTGAGATTTGTCCTTCCTCCAGGAGCCAAGTCAGCTCAGAGCAGCTCCTCTGTACAGCTCACTACTTCCTTCAGCTCATTGCCTTCACAGCAGGGGAAAGAAGGACAGGAAAGCCTGATACCAAAAGTGATCTTCAAAATCCTTCCTAGAAGAGCGCTGGAAATAGAGAGAGATCTGGAAGAGTCTGTTGCAGATAGCTGTGTCACATACCGAGGGCTTTGAGAAATCCTTGTCACTAAAGTAGATACAAATCTTTCTTAGGGGCTGAGTGAGCTTCATGAGGATTTAGACATTCAAGGAAGCCATCTGAATTCTTGAGGTTGCAGGAATAACTCTCTACACTCACTGAGATTTGGTGATATATTTGCAGATGCAGAGCAGTAGTCCATTCGCAGAGCAGAGGTGATGAAAAATTGCTTATCTGTCCAACCTTGATTTGGGTTGGGGAAGCAGGTACTGGTTTTCTGAAATATCTCAGTTGGAGAGTTACCCTTTTCCTTGAAACAAAGCTGCTTGAAGTGAGCAATCTGATTGCAGATCTAGCTGAGGAGACACTTAACTGTGACACTACCTTGCCAGCATTGTTAAGAGATACCATGGGACCAGGTGGTATTTTTCTTCCCTGTTATATTTCCATGTTCTGTAGCCCTTCTTTTTCAAAGGAGCACCGGGAACCACTGGTTAGCTGTCTGGAGTAAGGCAGAGAATCAGCACAGGCAGGTCCTCTGTGCCATCTAAAGTATCACCCAGATATCCTGCTGCAACTATGGACCTCTCCTGAAAAGCAGTTACCCATTCCTTCCCCACCACTAGCCTCTGGTTTCTGCTGCTTCCCTGAGAGAGGATCCACAGTCATGCAGTGGAGAGTGTGATTGGTTTGCTAATCTGCTGAATAGCTGATGGCAGCTAGTTTGGATTAAACATACGTGACACATCTGCAGCACACTGTTCCTTAGCTGTGACTCATTTCAATTCTGGTCCCAGAGAAGGAACTTAGCTGTCTTTGCCTGACAGAGGAGTAATCCCCTTCGTGTGGGACATGCTTCTGCCACCCTGGGTGCCCACTGGATTAACAGAGGACTCGATTTGGTAGTATTTTGAGACATTATTTTCATGCTGATTTGTTGAAAGCTATAGGTGTCTTATGGAAATCTTTTTTTTTTTTTCCCCAAGAATGTTTGACTATGAATGCTAAGCAGAAAATAGTCACTTGGAATGTTGCAAAGCTGGAAAGAACACAACCAGGGTAGGTGCTAAAGGACAAAACTGGACCAAAAAATTGAGCCTGAGCTTTTCTCTTAGTTGCTGGCTTTGTTGCTGAGGATGTATCCATCCTGGTGACTTTCTCCTTTGTTCTCCACCCTTACCCCCTTCTCCCCAGGAATACTCAGAGGTAGTTTAATTCCTAATATGGAGTGCAAACAGATGTTGGGACCCTGATGTCTCTCGAAGCACAATTGTCTCTAATCAACCCCAGAGAGCATGAATGGATTGAAAGCATTTGTTGGGATGCTTTTGTGCCAGTAATGTTTAATTTTTTTTTTTTCTGAGTGGAGAATAATGTAGATTTCAGGAGCAGAAATCAGTGCTTTTTAAAATCTGAAAGGTATGTTTCAGGCTGGTAAGTAGATGTGGCCCTGGGCCTTATTAATGTTGCGTAACTTTAAAGCTTTGGATATATCCAACAGGAAGCCTCTTTGCAGGTTGCCCGAGGGCTTCTTACCAAGTGTGCATGCATTCAGCACTGAGAGCCTGTGTTTGTACATAGGGGTAGAGCAAAAGTTGGCCATTACTGGATGTGATGATAGCATGGGGATGAGTGAGTGCTTCCTGTGTATAACAGTAAGATAAGACTATAATTTTCTTTCATCCTTTCCTACAAAAGGGGGGCTTGAACTTCTTTTCCATAAAGTTCTTAAATGCATTAAAAAAAACCCTAAAAGGCCAGCTGCTTTATTTTACAGAACACTTTTTGGTGGCCTGGAATGATAGAGTGTGTTTTGGAAGATAACTTGTTCTTCCCTTGCTTTAAATATCTAGGAAGGGCAAGATTAGATATCTAGTGCAAGTTTGCACCAGGAAGTTGAAGGAGACATGCCTTTAAATGGTTAGTTAGGTGCAAATGTGAGTGCAGGCATCTCTTCTTAGATTTTTTTTTTTACTGGTGCAAGATTAGCTCATTGAGGCTTAACCCAGTGCAAAAGGCATTTCCTGAGTGATTGCATCCAACTTAAATTAAAAAAAGTGTACTCATGAACTCAACTTCTCTTTATTTTAACAAACTACCATAAAATTCAGCAGATGTTTCCAGAACTACCTAGATTAAGAGTTTGCCTTTGGGAGGATTCAGGAGGAATTGCTCTTGTGCCCATGAGAGTAGAGTCAAAATCCAACATCCTTTTCTATTACCACAGTGTGTTATAGATCAAATGAAGATCAAGCTCCAGATGTGCAGATGAAATACAGAACCTCTTACTACTGTGATCCTCTTCAAGGTGCTTTTATGATCAACCCACACCAAGAAGGAGTGTTGATTTTATCAGACACTGTCCCAGACACACAGGCATGTCAGTCCTGCTCTCTGGAGTTACAGAAATGCCTTTGTAGTGTGGAGAGTGGGTGTCAGGTTAGGGTCACGTACCCCTCTGAATCCAGGAACGGGTTTGTACAAAGATGAAGGATATGAGATGGTTATATCCTTTGTATATATCACCCCCAGATTTCCTTTCTGTAGGCATTTTACCCGCTCTTCCAGTTCAGAAGCTGATCTGTAATGAAATAGCCACAATGGAGAAAGTGTTACTGCATTTTGGGATTGAGACCCTGTATCATGTTTGCGGGCATCTGCAGGGTTGGCATGGCCAAGTCACTGTTTTGAGGTGTCTGGGGTGTTGGAAAGCCATCACTTCATTGTTCTGTACATCGCTTTGTCTCGTGTTTGAGTATCCTCATGGCCCTAAAAAGCGAAAGCACAGTTTAAAAAACCCCGGTGTAGGTTCTGTGTGCAGTGAGAGCCACCAGTGTAGGTTGGAATTTATCTCTGGTGTAATGAATACCCCAGCCTGTGTTTTTTTCTGCAAGGGGTAATCCTGCAGTTCCTGGTGCTCGTGGGGAGCATCGTTGGCAATGCTTTGTATCCATTCCCATTTGAGAAGAAAGTGTTTGTTGATACATTTATTACCAGCGGGCAAATTGTGGGATTGCCTGTGGAGAGGGTTAATGCATGCTGGAGACTGCGGCTCCCTGGCAGCCTGAGCTCATCCAAGTGCTGGTGCCCATAGCCCTTCCCTCCACAGCTTCTCCACCCCCTGTCCTTTCTGGCTCTGGTTCGCCTCCAGCTCCTTGCCAAGCTGTTTCAGCTGTCTTAACTGGGAACAAAACTAACCTGGCAATAAAAAGTGAGTATTTTTTTTTTTCCTGGGTTATGTGCTGAAAGGGCTCAGTGGTGAGCAGGCTGGCAGGGGAGAGAGGACACAGGAGTGCACAGCTGTAGGTGGTATGGTGGCAGATCCAGCCAGAGCCCCTCTGAAGCTGCAGCTGAGAACGGGGGAGACTCTTTTGGAAGGGGCTGGGAAAGAGACCCTGCTAGAGCAGCTTTTTTGTTGATCTGTTGGAAGAGGGGGAAAACACAGCCCATTATTAATTAATTAATTAATCGTAATTAATTAATTATTCTCCTGCTCCTAAGCAGCAGCCTTGTATGGTAAGCCCTTTCTCTCTTATCTGTGTACAGCCAGGGAGCAGTGCTTTGCATGTGTGATGTTTGCATCCCTGACAGGAGGCTGTGACCTGGGTTCTAGGAGGGACAGCATGGTCCCTGCATTCCCTCACTCAGAAGGATCCCTTTCTTACAGACAGCTGAGGGTGGGCAGTGGCTCCAGGTTCCTGCCAGGCTCTTCAGATCCCAGCTCTAAACATTTTTGCTGTTTACAGAAGGGATTAGGTTAGTGCAGAGAGCAAACAGTTGTAGCCTGGAACTCTTGGTCTTCACAAACAGGTTAATTGCCTCCGTTAGCTGCAAGTCAGTTGCTTCAAGGATTCATAAAATTGGTTCAGTGAAGACATATGTATTAGAATCCCCATTCCACTAATAGGCTTATACTCACATCTATCCCAGTGATTTGGGGGTTAGCAGAGTTCAAAGGCATTTTTAAGAGATTGATGTTTATATGCCATACCATTTCCCTGAGTATTTCTGTGTTGCTGATGACTCACAGTAGGGTTATGGATAGCACAGACCAGTTACCTTGTGGCAGTTTGCCACAACTGTACGGAAATTGTACTGGTTTTGCTTTACCTGGATGTCCTAGTTTTAGTTTATAATTTTTATTTGGCTGGTTAGGCTTTACTATCTATGCATGTTATGGCACAACAATACAGAAGAGATCTGAAGCTGCCTTGCTATAAGGCTCTTTTCATATCCCTCTACTTACACCCATTTCTCTAATGAGGAAAACAAAACGACTCCTTCACAGAACAGACTGATCTTTGACAGTTTTATGGAAGCAGGAGGCCTTTGTGTGCATTTCTGGTGTTTGCTCTTGGCGCTCCAGTGCCGTGATCTTGGATCACCACCTGCTGTCTGCTGAAAGAATTCGTCCTGTGTCACATTTGCTGAACCACGTTGCTCCTTGTTGAGTTGTTGTCCCCAGCTCCCTCCCTTCTGCAAGGTACCACCACGTGCAGTTACTCATCAGTTACTCATCGTTTCTCCGCTTAGCTTGGAGCTGCAAAGTTCATTAATTAACTTAAAGCTGCATAAGCTCTTAGAAAAGTGTCCCCATTAGGGATTTTTCACTGCTTTAGCTAATTTTTTTTTTTAAACAAAATGTGGGTTGGGTTTGTACTGATCAGTGTAGGCAAACCCCTGACTTAAGGAAGAAAATTAGCACCTGCAAGGACATGACTGGACCTTTGTAGGGCTGAGAATAGGGGCGTGAAAGAAGAGCCCAGATGGGTAACCATATCCTTCTTGTGCCCTGAGGGCTTGGGTGCTCATGAATCAGATGCCAACATTTTGCGAGGGGGCAGCTGCTTTGAATTCCTACCTGATGTGAATAAATGATTTCTGTGGGAACAGAGCAACAGAAGGAATAGAAAACACAGGAATTATTGCTTTTCTTTGAACTATAGGTTAACATATATTGTGCTGAAGTGGGCTTTTGTTTTTTGTTTTGTTTTGTGGTTTTGGTTTTGTTTTTTTTTTGGTTCTTTTTTTTAAGTAGTGTGTGTTAATTACACTCTTTCACTTGCACTGAACAGCCTTTCCCAGTTTGAGCATGGGATGGCAGCTATCATGGTTGGTGCATGGCAGCAGAAACTGGCAGAGCTGATCAGTTAATCTGGAACTGCCAAAATTATTCCTGCAACCAAATGTCCCTCACACTCACCTCCTGGAGACTGCCAGCCTGATGCATTGTGGCCAAGAGAGGTGTCTGTCTGCTTCTGAACAGTGATTAAAATTTACTTCATACTGTCACAGGAGTTTAAGGTGGTAGTAGTTTTTGTGGGGAGCTGCACCCAGGTTTTCCTAGTCCTATGGTGGCATCCTTGTGTAAGTTTGGGGATGGTGACTGCTCTTGGACATGCCTATCTGGATTTCTTGTTGCATCTGAGTAAATTTTAAAGATATTTTGGTGAGCTAAAACAGGCAGAACTGGCAATGCAGTGATGTATGTCAAGATTGGATAGACAAAGACTTCCCTTTACCCAGAAATCTGAGGGTTTCTCCATGTTCTCTGTACCTCCTGAGACATGCGAGAAGCAACACCCCTGACTGCAGAATTTTACGTGGTGGTTTAGAAGTAAGGAAAGGAGTTCAGGTTCTATGTTTGAAGATTAACAGGATTTTTGTGTGTGTGCTGTGTGTTCTGTGTTAGCTCTTGAAAATATGAAGTGTTGTGTAAATGTTGAAATTCGGTAGAATCACAGAAGAGGTAGAGTCTCCTCTGGGCTTGGAGGATATCAGTATGCTGTGAAACCTGCAGAGATCTCATCAGGAGTCCTTTTCTGTTGACGCTACTGGAAACAGGGAAAAAAGCAATTCTGAAGCATCAAAGGAAATTAAAATTACCAAAAAAAATCAGACGGGAAATATGTCCATAATCATATCAAGAGAGAAATAATTTGAGATACAGATACTTCATGGGATGATGAAACTCGGACAAATATAATAATGATAGATCTCCAGATAACCTGAGACATTAAATGAAGGATGCATTTGTAATAAAAGATATGATTTTCGCATGTTAGTGTGATTTGAGGAGTGGGGGAGTGACAATGGTATTAAAAACATTTTATTCTGCACCAGAAATCCTTCTTTGAAAAATCTTAGTAAGGTCAGAGAGAAGTAATAAATAAAGTTACCAAGATATTTTGGCTTGAGAGGTGTGATTAAACTGAAAATAAATATGTATTATCAAAATGCCACAAGCAGCAGAGGAGAGAGTAAGCATTTTTCATCCTTCAAACATTTGTAGATAATTGAAGAAGGGAGAGAAATTTTTTAAAATGTTGAAATGCATTTAAACTGGAAGGAACAGTATTAACTGAGGGGTAAAAACATTGAAAATAAGATTATATAAGGTTCATGGGCTGGCATTTTAAACAGTCTAAGAGTGAGGTTGAACAGAATGCTGGACTATGTCCTGTGGGGAGCAGCCCTGCACTGTTGACAGGATGGCAGAATAGGTTTTGTTTGGGGTTAATCAGCATTCACTTCCTCTGACCTGGGATGCTGCTGGCTTGGAAATCTAGCTTGTTGTAAGAAGAGTGGAAAGAGTTTCTGCTCCTCCATTTTTCCTGTGGAAAAATTTTTCATTGCAAAGAAAGTCAGTTTCCTATTTAGCTCCTATTTGAAACGTAAGAAGGGGGGAGGCAGACAATGTGGGCTGTACGGAAGAACGCAGACCGTCAAATACAATGAAATTCTGTAAACAGAAGAGCTTGGCAAGGAAAACAACATGTGGACAGAATGGAGCTGTCATGTCAGGGGATAAACTGTCTGAGCAGGTGAGCAGTAGGATTGCTGATACCTGGTTTGCAGTGGGAATGGCCATCGTTCTGCCTGTCCTGCTTCCTGCTTTAGAACTTGCTCTGCAGATCTTGGTGATGGGTTAGGTCGAGCCAGAAGTGGCTTGCTTTGAAGCTGAGAATAGCAAAGGAATGAGCAGAACTGGAGGGCTGGTGGAGCTGCCCTCCTTTTCTGAGGGGGAAACAAAAATCCTGTCCTGCTTTCAGAAAATGTGCTTGGTGTGTGAAAAAACCTCCGCAGAGCTGCGAGCACACGACGCAGGGCTGCAACTGCTTGAGGGGGTGCGTGCAAGGAGCTGAGCACTGGCCACGGCTGGCATGCCCGCCTGAATTTTTCTTTCTCAGATAAGGCTGCGGAGTTCCTGCAGGCAGCAAGGCTGGACTTGAAACCGTCCGTTCTTCAGCACGGGCCAAGGCTGCAGCTCGGCTCTGCTAAGTGGTATTGAATGCCCTTCCCTCTCCTTCTCCCCAGCTGCGGGAGCGCATGGCCACGTGGCCCCCAGGGGAGGCAGGCCAGATAGACTAATGTCAGAGCAAATTTGGGATTCAGCCAGTGTCTGAATGACCCGGTGCTGGCTGGAGGTGCACTGCGTTTATCATTGTTTCCTCCGCCCGGAAGGGAAAGCTGCAGGTAGGCTGATAAAGGGACTGAAAGGTTTGTCCGGCTTCTTTGGAGGTCCGTCAGCCCCTGCATGCTCTCTGCTGAAAGGCTGCTTGGTAATTCCCACTCTGCCTTTCCTATCCACGGGATAAGGTCTGTTTCGCTTTTACTCCATTGATTTAAGCATGCTGGTGTCAGAATAGCCTCGAGCACCTCTAGGCTTTGTGGGGGAGGACCCGGGGCTGGAACAGCAGCCAAAATTTAAAATCAGGATTAGTCTGTTGACACGCACATAAATCAAACAGCCCTCCTATCATAAATCTTTTCTGTGGATTTTTTTTTTCTGCTGCGGCGGTGAAAGCAGTAGGAGCGGTGCAGCAGCCTGGGCTTCCCAGGGCTGGGCTTCAATGTCAAGGCTGTTCTCCTTCACCCCGGGTGGCTGAATGCAGCTCCCCCCTTGGTGAGATCCCTGCAGAGGCTGCAGGGCTGCATGCTTTTCTGTTTCCTTCTTGTGGCTTTCTGACATGGTGGGGTAGCATTTTTTATTGTATTCTGGGGGTATCTTTTGCATGGTCAGTTCTTTTTTTCTGAGTCATATGATTGGTGTTGGCTACATCTAAGACAGTGCTAAAAGCTTCTAAAAAGTCCACTATGCAAGAGGTCTCTATGGTATACCCTAAGCTGAGGGAGGAGTGGGTAATTAATGCCTTGAGTGATTGTAGAGATGCTCAGGATTGGGAACAAGTGACTGTGCGGCTGGCTTGGGATCTCAGCTTGTTTCTCTATAGCTCTTTGGTGTCTCGTGCATGACTAGCAAGAAACAAATGGGATATTGTAGCAACAGATATGTGTACTCTGTATGCAGTGCTGCCAGGGCAAAGGAGGGGGCTTCTGCACAGATGGATTTTAAAAATCATACTTTTTATCACTGTAACGTAACAGAGAGGTGTGCTCTGAACCACACGATGTGCTTGCTTGTGAGCAGTGAGGGCCAGGCTGGAGGAGATGGACCCAGTTATGGTACTTTCAGGGATGTTGAGAAACCCTGTTCTTCTGTGTTTCCTTCTCTGTTCCAATGTGTGAGTGCCTCTTCCCTCTTCTGCAATAACACCTTACTGTGTGTAAAGCTTTGTGTGAGATCACAGGGGTATGCAGTCTGCAAACCCTGTAATTTGTTTGCTGTATGCCACCCAGTAGCAAGAAAATTGCCCTGAAAAGATTAAGAAAACAGTGTCATGGCTCAGAGGAGCAAGGCATGCGCTTTTTGATAGGAGAGATAATAGAAGTCTGTGTAATACTATGGTGACGGTGGGTGGGATATTCACGTGAACGTGTGCGTTGTTTCTCAGGCTGATGTTTTGATCTATCTTCTGTAGTATAAAGCTGTTTTCTCCTTTTTCCATTCTTAAGGGTAACCAGGAGCCATCCGCAACTCCTGATGCAATGGTGCAGCCATTCACCACAATCCCATTTCCGCCACCCCCACAGAATGGGATTCCCACAGAGTATGGGGTGCCACACACTCAGGACTATGCAGGCCAGACCAGCGAGCACAATCTGACGCTCTACGGAAGCACGCAGCCGCATGGAGAGCAGAGCACGAACACGGCCAGCACGCAGAACGGATCTCTTGCAGTAAGTGCGCAAGGGTGCCCAGCCAGAACGGCACAATGCTTCGGGGAAGAGCAGCCACTGATTAGATTGCTGTTTCTCAAGTGTGCAGCAAACCAGCAGTAGACTTGAAAGGAGACAACTATAAACAAAATGTGGCTTCTGACCTTCCATTGCTGGATTTCCCCTTTTGCATGTTCCCCTTGTAAATTGGTGCCTGCAGAGAGCAGTAGTACTTGAAATCATGATCACGGTGGTTTTACCATGGTGGCGTTGTCCAAAGACAGTCTCTTACAAAAGTGTTAATTACTTTGTGTTAATTGACGAATGGTTCAAATAGATGTGATGGAGGCAAATTCTGGAGGGTTGATAGTACAAAGAATCAGGGTGAGCACATGCATTTTAGGTGTAATCCCAATGTGGTTTTGTTTTCAGGAAGCTAACAGAGTAGAAAATTACTTTTCTTTGACGTTCTGAAGACAGCAGGGAGCTTCAGGAAGCAATGATAAGAGATGAGCTCTCAGCTACTGGTCATCCATTTGCCAAACCAAGATTTTCATCATCTTATGTATTTTCTTTCTTCTTTCCATGGCCTGGAACTGGCACTGGGCAACATGCTGGCAGATTATCCCAGGAAAAGCTTTATCCACCCCTTAAGCCACTTGTTAAGACTTAACTTCCTAATAAAGAGCCTTATGGTGAGAGCCTTCAGTGCTCAGGGGCGGATTTAATCTGTTAATGCTTTCAGTTTTACTTGTAGTTGGTGTTTGGTTTGTAGAGATTATTTTTTTCCCCTGGTAAGTACTGAATGAACCCAGTGCCAACAGTTGGAAGAACTGATAGTGCCAGCTCAAGTGTTCATGGTTCCTGATGTGTGCTTCTGTGGTGGGGAGTGGCTGCATGGTTGGCGCCACTGGTCATGACTTCGATAAGATATCTGTGATTTCTTCCTGGGAATGACACAACTTCGGCATCTTAAAGAAGAAAAAGAGTACAAACTCTGTAAGGCATTTCGGTAGTGTGTAAAAGGAACTTAGGGTGCCTTGCTTGGCAAAAAGAAAGAAGTAAGGAAAGACCAGGCAGGAAATAAAACATAGAGCTGATGCAGTGTGCAGAAATGCAAGTCACTGTTTTAGCACCAGGTTGTCCAATAGCATTCCAACGCATAAGATTTGGGTTGCTCATCTCCAGCAAACAGCTGTCTCGGGCACTGGATGAGGAAGATGGAAATAGGGAATAAAAGACAGGGCAGTGGCTTTCCCTGTGTGTTTTTGCTATTCCCATCCTTGTCCAGAGCTTAAGAGCATTTCTTTCTAATGGAAGTGATGTGAGCCTTGACCTTGGATGTAAGCTCTTGCCAGCCTTCCTGCTCTTCTTCCATATTAGGAGCCATCTCTGTTGATCTGCAGGGCCAAGCTCTGTGTTTCATCAACTAAAGCTGGCTCCAAGGAGCCCACAGCCTGTGGCTAGCCTGCGAGGAGGGACTGGGAGCCCATCTGTGCAGGAGGGAGTGTTGCTGGGAGACTGCTGGTAGGCAGTGGTTGTTGCCAGGAGTCTGTGGGGGGAGCCTGGCTGGCAGGGGGATATCCAAGAAGCAGAGTGAATAACACATAGTGCTTGTACTGGCTGCTGGAAACAGGTGTGCATGTCTGGAGTGACCGTTTGATGTGGTTAAAGACGTGCAAGCTGAGCATACAGAGTCAGGCCTGTGCCCATAGCTGGCTGGGAAAGGGTAAGGGCATGCACAAGGGCCTTGCTGAGGCTGCTATGCCCGGGACTGATCAAACCCAGAGGATCCCAGATGGTGACACATGAAGAAACCTGTGGGAGCAGGGGTAAAAGTGCCTCAACTCGAGGCTTTTCACGTGCCAGTTTTCACATCCACTGTATCCTGGATCTTCCAAGTCTCTTTATCTTCCTATCTAGGACTCCTATGAATTTATTTTGATTCTGTATGCTGCCTTAGGATGTAATTCCTTGTAACTTTTCTTCTCAGTACACTGATTAATGATGTAGGACCTAGGGGGAGCAAGAAGGCTCAGTAGTTACTCAGGTTAAAGAATGCTATTAAAATACAGCAGAACAGGTTGGTTATTTAATCTCAGACATCTACAGCTAATATTAAACATTTTATCCATCCTGTATGCTGGCCATTACTTGTTTGACACACAAGTTCAGTCCATGTGGACTAGACTGTTACGCTTTAAGGCAACTTCTCCTTTAACCATTTTGCCATTTTGCTCAAACAACATTGCTAACTTTAATCCTGCAAAAAGCTGTCATGGGTGAGGTATAAGCCTTCCCTCTGGTTTTTATGACTGACAAGCACAGCTGCTGTCACGTGTGCGAAGGCGATACCCCAGACTCAACAGCCAGTGGATTTTTTAGCTACTGACTTGAAGCCTGTGCTCCCATGGGATGATTCAGAAATTCCTTCAGCTGGACAGATAAGTTCCCCTCTTGGTTTTAAGAACAAGGCCTGTGATTGGTCATATTGGCAGGACAGAGGGAGATAGCAAAAGGTGTGGTCAGATGGTGGGGATTTCCTGCTTTTCAGGCTGATAGCCTTTAGGATAATTGCAAAAGTTACAAGAACATGGGGGTAGCTTAAAGGTTGCTCAAGGAAAGGGGGCTTGATCTCCTTGGTAAGATGTTACACAGCAATATAATGTGGTCTGTAACAGGGTCCTTAAGATGCAGGGTGGGAGCACCTTTTCATAGAAACTCAGATAGTTGGCTAGAATGATTTGAGATTAGTGGTGGTGTCTGAGTTAATAGAGAGTGGTCTGGGAGCCTGAGGTCAAAGATCAGTAGTGAACTTATGTAAAATAAACTTTGGGAGTCAAAGTCCATGCCTTCCTACGAAATCTAAAACCCTGAACAAAGGGGAATGACTGTTTGGTGTCATGAGCTGAGGATGGGTTTGGTTATGGAGGTCTGAATATAGTGGAAGGCATTCAGAGGTCTCAGGATTGGAGCATGGAAAAGAAATTGGCACAGTAGTTTGTGTAATACAAACAGCTTCATATTTTGGAATCTCTATTTTAGGATCAAGTCTCATATGTGGGGCTTTGTTTCTTGCCTGGCATGTGGCAGGAAGACCTCTTGGTCTTCATATCCAAGCATCTGTCCTTTCTCTTGATACTGTCCCAAAGCACAGCTGAAAGACCTGGATTAAAAATAGGCTGAGGTTCAGGACCATATTTGGCCTACTTGGTCTGCCTGTTGCAGCCCTTCTCTTAAACAGTTGATGCTCAGCATTTCACTTACAGTGCTGGGTTGCCTGGTTTCTTCTGCCTTCCCCCTTCTTGGTTTACCTTAGTGCTCTTATCCCTAATGGAAACACCCAGCACAGTTAGCTGCAAGGGGAGATGCTAATTAGGCTGCAGTACCCCTGGCAGCTGAGCTGATCTAAGAGATTCACTGCTGTCAGAAAGGAGAGATTTGACTCAAGTGCAAACTCCCACTCCTATTTACTGTCTCTGGCGTTCCTTACATGAGCCACTTTAATTCACTGACCTGGCAGAAAGCTGTCCAATTCTTTTGCTGGGTTAATGAATTAGAGCAGCTCTTGGAGGGATCCAGCAAATGCTGTTGTTGCAAGGTAAGCGTGTGGAGAGCATGGCCAGAAGCCGAGAGCAATTGTCAGCTCTCTGCATCTCCTGGTACTCTACCCGCAGAGGGAAGATTAATCATCTGCTGAACTAAAAAGGCTTGCTTGATAGTAAATGCAATGCACTTAATACTGCAAGCTGATTATTCAACTTGTTTCTCTTGTTAATGTCAGAGGGAAGAATTTGTATGTCTGTATAAATTATGGAATGCAGCTGGAGGTATAGAAGTAGAGGAATAAGTTTATGTAAATTACTTCGCATGAAAATGGCAGGTGCTGTCGCCTTGGTGTTACGTTGCCATGAAGCAGTATAAAGCATTATTTAATTACAGAGCATCGTGTCTCTGCTTCTTGATGCGCTGTACTGAAACGTATTTAACTCATCCGCTATACCATAAAGGGGTATTGACTTTCAGATTCTCAGAGAAGGCACATTTGTGGTGGGGGGCCCATATGTGTCATGTTCAGAGGCAGGACAGTGAAGGTGCTTGGTCATCTGGCTGTGCCATGTACATCTAGCAAGGGCTTAGAAAGAAGAGATACGACGACACCAAGGATTCCTCAACTGACTTTTGCAACACATGGACAATGTTATAATGATGACTTCCCCTTGGGTATTTCTTGCCTAGACTGAATTTGCAGAATTTTCCTCTGTAATTACTTTTCATCCCCTTAATAATTAAAGCAATTGCTCATGTGAGATATTTCAGGTGAAGAATATGTTTAATGAATGTCGTCAGTTATTTTCTGATACTGCTGAGCCAGGTAGACATGAGGAAGAGCTAGCTTCAAATAAGTAGTTTGCTGCTGATTGTTTGGCCACCTCAGCTTAGATATTGCTGTCTTGAGGTTGCAAACCCCAACATTTAACATCAAGAGTTTGCTTTGAATATGAGGCAGATAGTCAGCACTTGCAGACTTGTGTTTAGTGAGGCAGATTTAAAAATGAGACATGGGAAATAAATCAGCAAGTATCATTACATTAGAGTATATAGCTGTGGTACTTCTGTGCATCTCGAAGGTTTTAGCAGATCTAGCAGAAGTACAGGGAAAGATAAAAGTGATGATGAAAGGGATGTAGCAGATTCTTTATGCAAAGAAATGAAATCTTCACTTACAGAAAGAGCTGTCAGGAATAATGGTATATGACAGCTACACAGAAGATTGGATGGTACGGCAACTAAAGTATGTAGCTTTCCCATTTTCACTTACTAGGATGCATGTGGGAAATAAATGGGTGCCATGTATAAAAAAAAGAGCAGAGTTTACTACTTATTTTTTCCATATAATGAAGAAACTAGCATTGCAGCTCTTGTGCACGGGATGCTTAGCAAGTTGAGACATCAGCTAGCCTTAGTTTGCTGGAGAAAAGTCAGCAAGCATTTGCCTTGCTCTTGCATTCTTCCACAGATGCCACATACTTGGCTGATATTAGAAAGAAGATGATGGGCTGGATGGATCTTAAGTCTGTCACTGTGTGGCAGTTCTTTTGCCACTGTCAATGGGGTGGTCCAGGGGTGACCACTAGCTTGGGAAATTTTGCTGTCTCCTTCACATTGTCAGGACATTCCTGTTTTGTGAGGAATGGGCTGGAGCTGCTCACAGAAGGTTTGACAATCTGACCAGCAGAGCAGGCCTTTCAGGGGGCTCCATTTCACCACTTCATTGAGAGGGAAAAGAAAAAGAAAGAAGCACTAAAGAGTACTGTTAGAAATATCCATCTTTGGGTTGACAGTGTTACTTGACACATCAGTGGTGTTGTGAGCAAAGCTCCCTGTGTGCTTTCCTATGTTAGGTTTGTGTTCTGTGAGGTATGTCTTTAATGAGGAAAGTGAATAAAAATACCTATCCGAAAAAATATACCCTAAATCCACCTGGCTGTACAGAAAATAGTAAAAAACCTTGTAGCAGTTAATTGGTATGTTCTTAGAATTTTTTGGTCTGTTTTTTTAGCATACAGAATATTTTGGATAATACTTAATTGTACTTGTAAGTAGCCCCCAGTGTTTTTTAAATGTAACACTGCTGGCCTATCTGGAAAAGCACATACATGTATATAATTGTAAAATTATATTTACTGCTGTTGAAAAGTGATAATTAGCTCTAAGGTCTTCTGTCTGCTGAACAAGTCTTTAAGCAGCTGAAGTTGCCATGGTGTTTGCTATTGGATGTGTGGGACCTCAAAGCTACTTTAGTAGAGTGTGGTGGGGAAAGAGATGGATTTTGTGTCTAGGGCCTAATTTTCACTTGTTTTTCCATGCAGCCTCCTCAGTGAGTATCTGTTCATTGGTGGGTGACTGTTTTTTTTGACAAAGGTTCTTTACTAGAAGTTGCAGAGGTTTTTCCACATTATCTGTACTCTGCTTCATGGTGGGAAGATTGCCTTCTCTCAGTTGTAGCTTTTGGTCCTTGCTCTTCAGGCTCTTGATCCAAACAAGGTTGGGTGTTTGGTTTTGGCTTTTTTTGGAATCAAGACTGATTGAGGAGCAGTTGAGTGAGCACAGCCTGTCTCCTAGATTTTGTAAGCCACCCAAATCCCCTTTTAAATATAGTTATTAGTTACAGTTTGTATTTTGTAAATATTTTCTTTGCAGTGATTTATGGCTCTTAACCTCCTCAGTGTGATTCACAACATTTTGGACTGCCTGCTTCCTGGGGGAGAAAATGGGGGGTTGTTTTTTGTTTGTCTGGAACTTGGTTCTGAAGTGGTTCCAGTTCTGGAAGCAAGTGGGAGATGGAAACAGAATGTGCTGGGTATTAATAATCTCTGTGTTGGTCTGTTGCACTGGTGTTTGTCTGGCTTGATGGGGAGGCATCCCTCTGTCTAGCCATTCAGATGGAGATCTGCTCAGAGCTCAGGTGGTGCTGGAGCCCCTGCCTCCCTGCTGCCTCAGCAACTGGTTGTTCATCACCTGCATTAGGATAGAGGACACCAGCTGAGAGGTGGGAAGGTGGTTGTAGAGCTGTCCCCAAACGTTTTGGAACACCCTTTTGTTGCCAGGTGTCTTCTTCCCCTTTTACATGTGTGAATGCAAGAGTATAATCTGTGCTTCTCTTTGCAGCTGCCTCTTCTTGCTTAGGGTTTCCTTGCTGCTGGAAGATGTAAGGGAGGAGCTGGCCTGGGGGCACAGGCAGCAAGGAGTTAAAAGTGAAGCACATGCTTTGCTGTCCTGAGCTCTGATGTGTTTCAAGTGACCTTGAGCAGAGCTCTGAGCCTGCATGTGCAGACATGAATGGCATTATCACCTGCAGCAGTATCTGTTACACAGGCTGTGCTGAGGAGGTGCAGTGAGTCCAGTACTGTTCCTAAACGTGAGGCCTTTGCTGCAGCATGTCTGTATTGCCTGACGACAGGCATTGGGACACAGGGAATGTGTATTGGTGCCCTTCCGAGCTGATTCTCTAGAGAAGGGAGAGGTCTCTTTTTTCACTGGGAAGTGCTGACATGAGACCAGAAGGAGCTTTTGAACACCTTGTGGGGAAAGAGTCAAGGTGGGGAGTGGGTGCTTGGTGAAATGAGGGCTTTCATCAGCTGGCTTGGTCAGGGTAGCACTGCTGCCAGGCTGTGTTATGTGCTGCCTGAGAATAAGCTTCAGGCCCTTCCTTTCATCTCCTTCCTAATGAATTAAGCCAAGGAATAACTTTAAAAGGAAAAAAAAAAAAAAAAAGATCTGAAGAGACATTTTTTTTTTTTTTCATTTATGTTGTAGCTGAATGTGTGGCAGTGGACAAATGTACTGAGCTAATGTTACAGTGGTGAAAAGTTCAAGTCATACCTTAGGGCCATGGATGATAGAGATGAGGGAGCTACAGCATGCAGAAGAAGGTATTTAATGTTAAACTACTACAAAAAATCAGGCTGTGTGAAAGCATGAAAAGCATTTGGAGTCTCTCAGTGCAGTTAAAAAACGTAAGAGTGGACCAAGATCCCTTTTTCCTTCTATCATTTCTTCCCTTTGAAGCATTTGTCTCACTGTACACATCTCACGTGCTGCAGAATGACTCCTGTGTAGCAGCAGCTCTCTGCCATATGCAGGAACAGCTGTGAATGCTTTTGAGCAGGCCACTGTACATGATACATTGCACCCTTGGTAAGAAAAGAGTTCTGCCCTCTGCCTGGCAGCAAATGGATGGGAGAGGAGTGCAAACAACATTCTGGCTTCCTCCCCTGTGGAAACAGCAGATCCAGTCCTGTGCAACCTATATTTTAGTGTAGCTGTCCCTTTTAGTAGGAGTATTGGTGATTTTTGGGAGTTACTTTTCAGTACACACTTGCAGGTGATGGATGCAGTGGTGACAGATAAGCTACTTCTGTGTTTTGTCCTTCTTGGACAGATTTTCCCTGAGGAGCAGAAGACTCTGACAGAGGCATAAAAATTAAACCACTAAGTAGCATGGTGTGATTTAATTGCAAGCCAGATGCATTGATTCTTCCCCTAGGGTGTATTCTCTATAAGTTTGGAGAGCGCTTTTGTCATAGAGGTGAGGGAAGGAGAAGAGGGGGAACATGCAGGGGACAACTTTTGGCTTGGATCAAAAGGAAGTTTCTGAAGTTTTTCTCAAAAATTTGATGTTTGTGAGGTGAATGAGTCTTAGACAAATAAAATGCTTCATTCTACAAGGCTTCTCCTGAGACTTTCGCAGCTATGGGAAATAGACATAGTTGTGAGGGCAGTATTGTCATTCTTCCTATCACAGATAATTTATCTTAACAGATCAAACATGTTTGGTGCTGCATGCACAGCTCTACTGAAATGAAATGGAAAGCTGTCACTGCTCTGCTTAGCATGGCAAGACCCCAGTGATTACTGTTTGCTTGTCCTTGTCTTTGTATATACACTTGCATTGTAACCAACATGCAAGTTCAAGGTCATATCTTTAAGTGATATTCCTGGAAGAAGATACTTAGTGTTACCAATTGAGTTTATCTGTGAAGAGATGTTTCCAAATGTTCATGAAGTGTTGTATATTGAATGATGTGCAGAGCAGCCTAGCAAGTCCAGTCAGTGGTTAGGGAATTGGTGTGGGCACCATCCCACAATCCCCTCAGATTTCTTTCATCTTTGGTACACAAATTGCATATTTAAAACAGAAGGAAAAAAGGATCCAAACTAGCAAAAACCTCATCCCTACTTGTACATCTTTAAGGCCCACATGATTTTTTGGAAGTGCCTTAAAAAGACTGACTCTTAGCAATTACAGTCCTTGCCTTATTGTAGGATTTCTTTTACTTGATGGGTTAAGGAGGAAGTCAGGTTGGCATCTAAAGAGTTGAAATGACACTTGAAAGTGTATCACATGGGTAGTCAAAGCTTGACTCCTGGGAGTCTGAGGCAAGCAGCAGGAGACGGAATGAGTGGGTGGGTGCTCTCTGAATACCTTGGCCTGTCACTGATGCACTTAGAAAGGGACAAGAGCAATAAAACCGACCAAATTGTAGTCTGCTTTGTTCTGTGGCTCTGAGGTTTTGAGGTCATCTTTCTGACTAAAGTGCGAAATATGCTATTTTCTCATCAAGCCATTTTGCAAAGGGGCCTTGCCTTTATGTTTAGTGCTGTGCTCAAATTTTAGCATTTTTCAGTCTAAGCTTACACAAGCAGCTGAGGTTCTATTCCTTACTTTTCTCCTGCCAGTAATCTCTGTGCGGGCATTAGGACTGGCACATAGATTTCCCTTATTCCTCTGTCTGCTTCTTGTACTTTTTCTGTGAACAAATACCCCTGGTGTACCCCTTGACCTCTCTTTGCCATGCCAGTCAGCGCTTGAGAATAGTGGAACAAATTGCCTTTCTTAGCTGTGGAATTGGTAGCAAAAAGCAGCCCTTGGACTTTTTATAAATCTTGCAGTGGTGATGGCTCTTTCCTGTTCCTGGGCTCACTTAAATGTATGCGAAAAATTATCAGAGACATCCATAAGCTGTTCCTATATGGATTTTACCATTTAATTATAGATCTTTTGGGGTAATGTTTTTCTGAAGGGAGCTTGACAGAGCAGATGCCGTTTTGCCTCGGGATGCACTTCTGGTATTGGCCCAGTGAAGAGCTGCCACTTCAGCTGTGGGATTTTGATGATTGCATGAACATCCTGCCACATGAGATTAGAGTGGCGGTACTACCTCCCAGCTCCAGGATATGAAAGATCTGTCTCTTCATTAGAGCTTTCACATGGTGGCAGCTGACGTGAGGAAGAATGGGCTAAAAGAGAGAAGCAATTTAAGAAAACCAAAGACAAATCTAGTAAACTGGAAAGTGATAGGAGGGGAGGGAGGCTGAGATCTTGTTAGTGTTTACTCATGGAAAGGGAGGGGAAGAATAACAGATCAATTGTTAAGTGCTGCTGGCTTTATCAGAATAATTGTTAAGTGCTAGATAGCTCCATTGCAAGTGCAGTGCTAATACCTAAGAAGGGGTGGACAAGGCACGTGAAAGGAATTTGTGTGATTACTACTCAAGCGCACCCTTTTGTCTTTTCTGATTTCAGCAGACAGAAGGAGGGGCACAGACAGATGGACAGCAATCACAGACGCAGAGCAGTGAAAATACTGAGAGCAAATCCACTCCAAAACGACTTCACGTGTCTAACATTCCCTTCCGCTTTCGAGATCCTGACCTTCGGCAGATGTTTGGGGTAAGTTATGAGCATCTTGTCAGGCATGGCAGATTCTCCTTCTCCAGGTGGGACACCTGGTGCTGTGTATTTGTGTGAAGGAAAAGCCCTTCCCTCTCAGTTTAGTCAGCACACTGTAATATATTTGCAGGATTAGGACAATTGGTTATGTTTAACTTAGAGATAAATACACATGAGAACTATAACAGTGTTCTTCCTATTAAGATGTTCATAGAATCATAAAATGGTTTGGGTAGGAAGGGACCTTAAAGATCATCCAGTTCAAACACCCCTGCCATGGGCTGGTACGTCTTTCACTGGGTGTGCTTAGAGCTAAATCCAGCCTGGCTATGAACACCTCCAGGGATGGGGCATGCACAGCTGCTTGGGGCAACCTACAGCTTCTCTGAGCAGCAATGTTCAGTGTAATCTAGCAATTGGTTTGGGAAAAAAACCAAAACAAAATGAAACCTCACCCTATTTCTGAGTAAAGGCCAGGATTAAACACTGACTTAATATATCCCTTGCAAAGCACTGTTTTTCAGTTGCATAGAAACATACTGAAGTATTTCTTTCCTCGTGATCCATTTCTGTGATGAAGGATGGCTGGAAACAATTTGCCAGCTAGCAACTGCATGTGGAAAAGCTAGTGCAAGTCAGATGGTATTTTACATTGTGTATGATATACCTTCTGTTTCTTTTGACCACATAGTTTGTCTTCCCTAATCCTTGGATGCTATTCATGATTCTTGATTTATAAGCTCTTTGAGGAAGAGTTTGTTTATGTGAGTACATGTGGTGACTCATTCCATGTGAACACAGATGAACGAGCTAGATGTCTCATGACCTAACCTTCAGGTGAAGTTATCTTTCTGTCATATCATCATCAGGGATATTTGATTTGTTGATTTAATTATAATATGATCCTTGGTTGATGGAATGTTTTAAAGTCTCCAGAAATATTTATTATTATTTCTTAAGTTAACAGCTGCTGCCTTTTTAAGGTGCAGCCCAAAGAATCGATGTCAGGGAAGCCCAAAGCTCTTGTTGCCTTAGGCTTGGAGTGTATACCTTGGTCCTCATTTATAGCAGCTGCTCTTCCAAATTCTGCAGTATTTCTGTTTCAGTTGTTGCAGCTCCTGAGCCATCAGTCTGGGTGTGTGTGCATGCACAAAGACACATGCTTGCATGCAGAGTAGTGTTGCAGTATCGTAAATTTGTCTAATTCATGGATTTCAGTGCTGGAAATGAGAGAAGAATTTGCCTTATCTGTCTGTAGCTTGGACAGTACAAAAGGGACAAAACAGTGGTCAAAGTGCAGAAAGGCAAGGCTGCTATTCAGAGGGACATAGACCTGGTCAGGCTGAGGGAAATGTTAATGTACTCAACAAGAGTGAATTCTGGGCCTTTCATCATACTCAACTTTCTGTCAACCAGGCCCCCCGTCCTTCTCTCTGCAGCCCTGTTATGCAGCATCTCGTTCTCCAGTTTGCTCATACATCCAAGGTTGCCTCACCCCAGGCGCAGAATCTGTCACTTTTCTTTGTTAAACTTCATATGGTTGGTGATTATCCAGCCCTCTAATTTGTCTAGGTCTCTTTACAGGGCCTCTCTGGCTTTGTTTTATCAATTAGATACCGGGAAAATTTTAGATTTTGGTGAGGATGCTTAAATAGTGAAACACGTGGCTCAGATGGGTTGTGGAACCTCTGTCCTTGAAGGTATCTGACTTGACTGGCCACAGTGTGGCCTAAAAGATCTCATTATAGCTTCTGTGAGTAGGGGATGCACTAATATGACATTTGGAGTCAGTTCCTGTGATTCTGTTGCAAGAGGCCTGGGTTTGGTTCCATGTTGTTCATACCTTAGATTGTTATACTCTTGATATCTGTGGGAATGTTTTCAGAATTGAACATATCTCCTGGCAATCTGTGATTGCTGAATCTTCTGCTTTGCTTTTGTGGTTTTTCTAGCTTGCTTTTTGCTGTTGCAGGGTGTGCAGTAGGCAGTTCCGTCCGGTTTGGACAAATGGTTGCTGAAATCACAGCCAGTTCTTGGACCACCTGCCACAATCTGTATTTATCATGTCCTGCTCTGTGCTACGGCTGCTCCTCTCTCCTGGGAGCTGCATCACTTACATAAATTGTTCCCCATTGCTGTCCCTGCTCCCGGGACTGGTGCTTAATTGACAACTAGTTCTTTTTACACTTGTTCACCCTGATGCTTTTCTGCCATTGTCTACCATGTCTCCTGGTGTGGGATGGAAATGACAAGGACATCCCTGTCCTCTTGCCTATGCTTTGCAGGTTAGGACACCCAGGCAAAGTTTAAATGAACTGCTGTCCTAAGATGTGACTTGCAGAAAATGCAGCCTAATTACTTGCTTTAAGATTTCCTGTCCTTTTTTGGGCCTATATGGCACCCTTTTTATGCATAGGAGGAATGGGGAATAATGCTATATGAGCTGGTTTCTGGTGTTCCTCTGGTGTTTATTTTTTTGTCTAAACATCATCCCAAGTTCCAGCACATTGATGTGATTTTAACTGGGTGAATGATATATTCCTTGTAAAACCTTTTGGTAGTTCACATGGCCCTGTGGTTGCTGAGAGTTATGCCTGCCAGAAGAGTGTTCATCTTCTGGGACACAAAACACCCCATGTGCCGTTTTCCTGTAATAGAGAACTTTGCTGCTTTGCCAAGGAAATAATGAATGATTCTCGCACATCTTCCTTTTTCTTTTACTGCTGCTTCTCTCAGCATGCTCATAGCCTCAAGCAGGAGAGCATGCTCTCTGAATGCTGCTTGCTCCTATTTCTTTTTCAGGATCAAGATGCTTTCCTTTGGGTGACTCACTGAAACCTACCCTTTCTCCTAAAGGGGACTCATGATTGTCTGAGTCTTCAGCTGTGACTAGCCTGTAACCCCCATCTTCTCCCTCTCCCTTCTGTGTGTCAGGTCACATCTCCTCAACATCATATCTGAGAGACTCAAAATCCTTGCCTGGAGTGATTTTTCCCAAGCTACTGTACAAAGAGAGAAATTGGGTAGACAGTAAAGCCATGGAGGAAGAAATAAATGTGATGGTAGGGAGGGAGTAAAGAAGAACCCTCAAGGATGGAACAGCATGCAAGAGGTCAGCCCAGTCCTGGGGCACAGAAAATATCTAATGCTTTTGTCCAGACTTAAGCAGAGGTGGACTTGAGACATGTTGTCCCATGTGTGATTAAATACATATTACATAACGCTTTTTAAACCTGCACCATTTGGCAGAGCTGCAAACCTAAGGCTTTCTTAACAAATTCAAATTATTTGGGTTCCAACCATCAACTGTAATGTGTTTCTAGCAGGTTCTTGAAACATCCTCAGGAATAGACCAAACATTTCCTTATATATATGCATCTTACAGGGAGGCAAATAATATGGCCTGCTTAAAACAGGTAATATTTACTTTACATTTCATGAGGCCAATGAAAAGACTTCCAGAAAGCTTCTAGAATGAGTAGGTAGTTTTTTAATGCACACAGTTCTGTACCCACCATGGAATAAATCAATATCTGACCTTGTTCTTGCAGATAAAGAAGAGTTAATAGCTGACCTGAAATCCCACTGTTGCCTAGGTACCGGTGATTGTTATTTGTCTGTATTTGCTTTGTGCAAACAGAATATGGCATCAGGCAGCACTGTAAGGAGCTTTAGAAGAGTCTGTGTCTTAGAGTTTAAACAATTGGCAGGAAAACTGCCCAGGAAGGTATCTTTGAAAGGGAAGTATTAATGGAAACCATAAAGTATTCAGCAGCATCATACTGGTGGCCAAGAAGGCATGATTCCACAGTCGTTGAAACTGTGGTAATAAAACTCAAAGCATTCCTTTCTTTAGGCGAGGAGGAGGAAGTAAATACCAGTGAATATAGGTGCAAACTTCAGCAAAGAAGCAGGTGAAAAAGGAAATGTGCTAGTCATGGAGATACTGGTGACCAAAGTTTAGAGAACCCATCATTTTTTTTTATATGCAAAGATAAAAGGTCTATGTACGGGTACAGTATAAAATCAGGAGGTAGTTGTGTGTTTTTGGGGAAAAACCCCACAAACAAGAGCAAAAAAAAAAAATCAAACAGGGAAAAAACAACCCCCAACGGATTGTGTTTAGAATTTAAGAGAAAATATTTTTACCTCATCTGATTTTTTATGTAATTAATAACAGAGGAGGATGAGACAGTGCTCACTAATATTTAAAAACCAGGAGATCTAGATAAGGTATGTTGAATGGTAATAGCTAAAGCAAGGAGCTCCATTATTCATTAATACTAATTTTTAGCCAATTCTTGTAAGCTGAGGGAGTTGCAGTAGGGTGGAACACTGCCCACCAAGATTCACTATTGAAAAAAACTGAGAGGGATGAACCAAAGAGCTAAGAACTACCTAGCTGTATGTTGATCCAAGATAAAAATAATTTTGGAACATTTTAAGGAAGCTCATTAGAATCTGAAAAAACATGTTAGTGTCTATTTAGCAGTACTTTGTAATACACATCTTTGCAGACAAATGCTGTCTTGTTTGTTTTGACAAGATTGTACAAAGCAATACTGATACAGTGAAACATTGCTCAACCAATTGAATTTGTCCAAGTGACCAATTCTTAAGAAAAATAATACTTATCTCAAGCACAACACACATTAGAGGGATTAAAAACTTCTTTAATGATAGATAATAAAAAGTAGTAGTTACTTGGGAGATAGCTGTGATCAAGACTGTTTCTTTGTCAGTTTTCCCAGGGATCTGTTTCCTTCACTGTCCTGTTTAGTATGGAGACGGTGCTATTGAAACCTTGCCAGTAAGATTTGCAGTTTAGAAACTATTTGAGGAGGAGGAGGAAAGAGACAGATAAGGTTACTGTTAGAGAATGAGTAGAAATGCCTGGTTGACTGATGATAACTCAAACAAAAACGTGTTTGATGCAGCTCATTGCAGAGTACCGAGTATGTGGGAATCTGTCTGTGCTCTTAAGATGGAAAGCTTTCTTTGGAAAACACTGATTTGGGAGAGTACTAGTGATTGTTGAAGATAGTTGCGTCAATAATTCAAAGGGGTTATCAGGTTGAAGGAGGGATGTGATCTTCCTCATGTTCCAAATTGAAAAGACTGTGACTGCATAATTTTATTCAGTTCTGAGATCAGTTTAAGACCAAAAGAAATGAACTAGGACTTGGAAGGTGAATGAATTTTTTAACTTGATAAAGTATTAGGTACATTATTTACTCAGTTTATTAAAAAGAGATATTAGGAGAGAAGTAATTTCTAATGCCTATCACAAATGCTTATATATGGTGATACATACTAACAAGGAGTTTAGGTCTTGTTTACAGTCATAAAATTTTCCAGTTGGAAGCTGAGATTTAACACAATTACTCTTGAAATTAGAAAAAAAATTCATAGTCATTGAGGCTTATTTGAACAATGGAACAGCTTACCAGGGAGAAGAAGAGTTGCCATCAGTGTTAAAAACAAATTAGCAACTCTTTTTTCAAAATCTTACTATCCATTTTCTGAGGGACATTCTTTGGCTAATGTGTGCAAGGACTCTAACATGATGGTAGTCATGTTCTCCTCCACTGGTGGTAGGATGTTCCCTTCTTTCTGGACTGTGTATGCAGAAGAAAAGTTGATATTTTCCCTCAACATATTTTTAGTCCTTTCAGTTTTGTGCTGTGATAGTGTCTGTGCTTGCACCTCATGGTTGGTAGCTTCAGCCCTTCCCCCTTGTGCTTCAAGAAGCAGTTCTCCTTCCAGTATAAAATTGGCTGGGATAGTCTGGTCATTTCTGGACTTCTGAGTTATATGGACTTTGGAGTCTCCTGGTGAAGATAGATGATTGGACAGCCTGCAAGAGGAAGATCCGTCTGTTCCCAAGCTGAGTCTTGAATTGTCTCCACAAAAACAAGCAAGTGGATTGTTTTGGTAGTTCATATGGATGTTCTTGCACAAAATCTTTCTTACCTGTTGTGAGAGCAACAATATGAGGAGTCAGAATTGATGTTTCTCAGAATTTACTGTGATGAAATGCTCTTTGGTTAAGTGTAAGATAAAAATAAGGACTATGTTGATGATGGTTGCAGATGAAGGTGGGTTAACACAGTATAGGCTATGAATTTTTGCAGACTCTGGCTTCAGATGGAGACCCTGCTTTTTTTAAAAACTTGCTCAATCCATAGCTACCACTTGTAGACTCTTAGCTCTTTCTGCTGGGGAGCATAATCTGCCCAATTGATAACGGGTTTTTGTGTGTTATCAGCTACAGCAGTAGTAACACGTAGATGTTTTCTATAAAAGTGAGTGTTATGTCCCATTTAATAAATTCCAGTTAATAATTCCAGTTAATGAAGTTACTAATAATGTCATTTATTACAAGTGACAGGATGGTAGCCACTTTTTTTTTTTTACATTGGAAAAGGATGACATTAAGGCAGGTAATGTTATCCTTTTCCTTCTCTAAGCATAATTTATATCTATACTGCAAGGTTCTTTATGATATATGTTTGTGGTAGACCACTGCTTTGTATGACCCAAGCAACAAAGTTTTGCAAGCTCAGATACTTTTGGAAGCTCTTTCAGCCCTCAAATCTTGGCCTCTGAGGAAACATTTTTTTTGTCACTTGGCACTTCCTAAAATATCCTGGTGGATATAATTTGTCATCCAACTTAATTCTGGTGTCAAGAGTGCCAAACACCTCCATAAGCCTGTAGTCTGTGGCTAAAGCAATAACAAATTAGACTACAGCTCTTTGTCAGCAGGAATTTGCTAGCATTTAAAGTCTGCATTTGCCAGTAAATAAATTTAAGCACAGAAGTAATTAGCAATACACAAGTATTGGCAATGGAAGAAGTACTAGTTTAAGTGTTAAAGTATATAGGCAATAATATGATAGAACAAGAAGCTCTGACCTGCAGGTGTTGATGCACTGGGGCCCAAAGTACAGCAACAGCACACTTGCTTAAAGAGACTCTGCTTTCTGAGTGGATTGGACACCCAAAGGAGGAGATTCTGTCTTCTGGATATCAAGATGTATTTTAGGTTCTTCATCTCCTTGTACTACTGGCCACCAATTGCATAACAAGTCCGACGTGCCAGTATTAGAGAACAAATATTCTGTCACAAAGTTGCCTCTTGTAGCTTTTCTTGTTTCCAAGCTCTCCCTGTGATGACAGCGAGTCCCAGCCCTATCACAGGGCGGGACTTTGTTCTTGTTGGTGTTAGAGTTATAAGAGGTGCTGCTGATTATATGGATATGTTTCACCTGAACATTTTCTGTAACCACCTTTCAGAAAGGACTTTATTGCTCAGTGCTGCTTGAACATGGTGCTTTGTCTGCATGGCCGTGGTGTGCAGGGCTGCTTGTGCCCCTGCAGCTGCCAGCAGCTCTTGTACTGCATGTCTTGCTCTGAGAAAGCTCTCTGCTATCAACTTCTGTACCTCTGCTGGAAGGCAGCAATGACTGCATCATACATTTATCTAAGATTTTTTAGATTTTCTTATGAGTTACTAGGGGCGTCCGTAGCAAGACTGTCCTGAACGTCATTTAGTAAACAGTGCTGTGCTCTAGCTAGATTTAATTGGATAAAAGGCCTGGGTAAAATTACATGGAGTTGTCTTTTGTTGACCCAGTTTCATATGGATTCAGTCTACATGCTAAGTACTCTCAAATTGATTTTGGAATGTATGCTGCTTTTGTGGGCATGGGTCCAAGTACCTTTCCTGCAGCATCAGTACCAGGTTACACTGCAGTCACACCTCTGGGGAATGGCACAAAGCAGGAACAAGCAGCTGGAAGTGTAGACCTGGAAGCTAGACTGGTGTTAAGATCTCTCTGGGTGGTGCCCTGTGGTAGTGTTCATCTCCATCTCACTGTTTCATGTGAAAATCTTTTATTTGGGATTTAGAGAACAACAGATGACTGAAAACTGTGTCTGTCATCATGTTTTGGGGGTTTTTTGTTGTTTTGGGTTTTTTTTTTCCTGGGATGCCTGTGGTCTGTAAATCCTGTTAGAAATCTGTGCTCTTTGTGTGGCTTCCTGTTAAAGTCTGGTTTCTGAGAAAATGTGTGTTTTGTTGGCCAACAGCTCAATCCTAGTAAGGGCTGCTTGGTGCTTGTTCATTATCTGCTCACTTGGTAAGTGGTAGGGCTTTGGTTCATAAATCCTTGATGCTTCCACCTTCCTGTCAGCAAAGCATAGTGGTGTAGCTTGGCTGACCAGGGTTGGCCTCATTGCTTGAAGAAATGTGACTCGGCTTTGGGTGAGAAAGTTGGTGTGCTGATAGTGTAGTTCTGGCAGACCCCACGCTGCCATAACTAAGTGCTGACTAATACACACTATGATGGAGCCAGTCGTGCTCAGCTGAAAGTATATCCATGGAGCTGGGACCTAGCAAAAGGACTCTGTAGCATGGATCTAGCCTGCTTGTAGAATGCTCTTGCTCATGTGCCTCATGGATTCCCTCACAGGATGCTGGTTTCTTGTCTATTTTGAATGTTGACCATCTTTAAGAATGGACTGTTTGACACTTTTGAAGTTTAGACAGCTCACTGGACTCATCTCTAAGTGAATTTTGTAGGGCTAACAAAACTGCTTGGACATACAGAGTTCTCTTGTAGGGATGAGGTTGTCACACGATGTCTCTCATTATCCTTTGTTGTTCCATGTTTTCTAGAGAATTTGCCTAGTACTCCCTGTTGTTTGCATCTTTAGGATTAAGTTATTTGTCTGGCACATTTTGGAGCTGATTTTGGAAGCTCTAGACAGGGACAGGAGTCAGGGCCAACTGGAACAGAGCATGTAGGAGGGGCCCTACCAAATTGTCAGTGCCTTGGAAGACAAAAGCTTTATGGTGCCAGATCTCTCAAATTTATGATGTTTAATGTAGCTATGGCCTCAGCTGGAAAAATCTGTTGCCTTCACAACATCTGTGTGAAAAGAAACACACAGCATGCATATCTTTCCTTGCACAATGCCCTTGCATCTATGCTAAGGTAGGTCATGTTTGAGCAAAATTTGTTTCTGGTCATAACTTTGTGTTCATATCTTTATGCCTCTTAAAAACTGTTACTTCCAACACTCCCTGCTACCATTGTAGAGGGTCTGACTCTCATTTGCTAAAAATGAGAAAAAAAAAAGCTTGAAAGCTTGTCAAGTTCACTCCAGGGAAGAGACCATTAAGATAAAACACGATTCTGTAGCTCCTTTGCCATGGCATGACCGGAATAACATGTGTGTGTATGTCTTCCCATCACATGGCATGTGTGTGAACAGTTCATGGAGGTGGCTTTTTGTATGACCTGACATGGTATGGAATGCTGGCCTCTTGGTCACATAGTAAACTTTCTAAATCATGGTGGGGAGCATTGGAGATGGGCAGCCCTGCAATACCTTCTCCAGAGGCTGTGCAGACCTCTTAGTAGATGTTCTTAGTAATCACTGAGTGAGCCAATCAAGTTTGTGATTCTTGTCTTCAAGGTTAGAGGTTACAGGGTTAGTCTTCATGGATGACCTAAGCATGGGACTGGTTTTATTTGGCCAGTCCCTATGTCTTTTGAAAAATACAAACATGCCCGTATATACATGATTTATAAAAATTATTATGAGAGCATTTGGTGCTGACCCTTGTATTTAGATTGCCTAACATTTCCCATACAAAAATTGTGACCTTTTGCTAAGGAGCTCTTAAAACTTCGATTGTTTACAATAGACCGTTAACATTTGGTAGGCGAAGCACCATTGGAGAACAAAGTGCCTTTTTATGTTCCACTAAATTAGATTCAGCTTTGAAGGAGTTATAAACTGTTAAAATGAACTAGTTATTTTTTTTTTTCCTGCTTTCATTCTTCAGGAAAATTCTGGCATGCTACCAAAAAAAAAGTGCCTTCCAGTGCTGGGACCTGCTGTAAACCGTTGCAGCAGTGGGGACAGGAGACGTTGTGTTAGGAGCTGTGGCAATGGCTGCAGCAGAGCCTTGAAGAGCCCAGCCCACGTCCTTCTGCCTCATAGCCCTGCTTTCTTTCAGGGAATTTCACGGAGCAGAAAATTCCCTCCCCAGCAAACCTCCCTTCAGCAGTCAGCCCCCATTGTCTGTGCTCTTCTCTCGCAAGGAGGTCCTCTCTTGCCTCTTCAAACACCCTCAACTCCTGCGTAGAAAAGAGTTTGGGGCAGTTTGCGTGGGTGGGTGTAGCCCATTGCAGTAGATGTCAAGCCTGTGTTTGCTGCGACCGCAGGCTCTTAATTCTGTCATCTAGGAAACGATGTACCTCCATCACCTCGTAGGCAAGGGAGGGCCATGCCACCTCTTGTACAGCTAGGTCAGACCTCTCGCATTCAGTGTCACCGCCGGCGTCCTGTCAGCCACGAGAAGTTAAACGCACAGGACAGGGTTTCCCATTGGTGTGGAAGCCCTGCACAGGGAGCTCAGCCCAGCAGGGCTGGCAGGCAGCGCTGGCAGAAAAGCCTGAGGATCCAGGCCCAGCCGCGTGTACAGAAAGGGGAGGATGGCACGGCGTAATTGTGCACCAGAAGCGGCACAGTTTGTTCTCTTTCAAGATGATTCTAATGAGGTAGAAAATGGTGATTTTTTGATGGCTTTGAAGATCCTGAAAATAATTTTGGCATTTACATTTAGCGAGAGCCTGGCTGTTTCAGTGTGTGGCAAGGCTAGGCAGCTGAGCTGATCTGGCAGGGGACAGATCCTGCTCTCGGGCAGGGTGTGATGCTTTCCTCTCCCTTTTGCTTCTTCGAGCTGTAATGCTCACTGACCCTTCAAGCCACTTCAGATCAGTAAATTGTCAGAACCTTTGTATGTATTCCTTTTCTTGTGCTAGGTTTTCGCGGGATTGCTGAGCTGTATCAGTTTATCTGCAGGTGAGAATGAAAACTGAGGCCACCTCTGGAAGGCTGGTGAGATCAGACAAGGAAAGACAAAGGAGCAGGGACAGCCCTTCAGCAGCCACAAGCTGCTAAATTGGTTCAGCCCGTCATGTAATGATGCTGAGATAGTCCACCAAGAAAGCAATCATGACAATCATGACTGATTCCTTTCATGGTGGTACCAAAGCCGTATGCAACAAAGACAACAAAAAGCAATCAACGGTTAATCTCCTTTATTGACAAGCCCACACCAAGTGTGGGATAGAAATAGAAGACGTATTTTAGCTGTGATTGGCAGAGAAGCGGTCAAAAGAGGATCTAGCATGGATCAAGCTTAAGCAGTTGAGATGCTGAGGTTTCAAGGAAGATGCATGTTTACATTAGCATTATTCAAACTTGTGTAATGTAGGATGTTGTGAATTCAATTGTTCTTGGGATGAATAGAGGATCAAGTATTGTTCTTAAACAATAGAATAGTAAAAACAACATCTGTGAACCAAGATCTCCTTTTTAAGAATGGAGAAGGCAAGCAGACAGAAACTATAGCTAAAATTATTGGAAGTGTTTTGTTTGCTTGCAGACAGTTGTGGAATACTTGTTCAAGGGACTCAGCAACTTTTTATTGCTTAACATATTCAGATCCTTTCCTCAGCCATCATGGCTCTCTGCTGTAAATGTTCCAGGTTTTCAAATCTGGCCACAAGCCTTTCAAGAAGGGCACCCACAAAATGAGCATTGCACCCATTTGACTCTGGATGCTACTGTTAAATAAAAAATAAAAAAAAAGGCAAATACTATTTTAAGAATGCTGGGCAAAGGGAAGAATGTCCCAGTGCCTGTAGTCATCATCTTTTTTTAACTCTGAAACCATCCTTTATTTTCTTGTTCATCCTTCATTTGCTATCAAACTTAAATCAATACCATGTTGATAGAAGCTTTCCTAAATAATGGGATAGGAAAAATTGCTGTAGCATTTGTCTGAGTGCAGTATGTGAGTATGTCTCTAGAATGAAGCTTACTCTATATATACACTCGTAAAAACAACGTCTGGACTTGTCATTCCAGAGAGCAGACCTCCAGTTTAGAAATGGAGCACTGACACATCTGGAGGACAGAGCACTGTGGCCCTCTGTTGAAGTGGTGATACTTTTGCCTCTAGGCTACTGTTTTGAGTCTGGCTGCTTCAGTAAAATATTTTGATATGTACCTAGCAAGGTGAAAGATGTGACCCATACATGGTTCCATAGAGGTGATAAATCTCCTTCTGTGCTAAATAGACAGCTCTTTGGAACCCTTTCAGTGCAGAGCTCTCCTTGGGGTCTCCAAACGGAGACAGAGGTCAGAATTCTGTTACATGTGATAAGCTTGTATAGATATTGTTGACCATTTACTGTATATCACAGGTTGAAGTTGAATAATCTTTTTCTGAAAAACAAACTGTTGGAAATTTTCTATTTTCATGGTTTCTGAATCTGCCATCAATTCTTTTGAAGGCTTGGAGTTTTGGAAAATAAAGGGAAGGAAAGAAACTTTAGTGTTTGAAACCCCTGGGGCTGGGAGTCTTATGTTGCTATCCCTTTCAGAGAAACATCACTGTTAAGTTTCTGTTTGTGATAGCCACTTCAGGAGGAAGCTGGAATGCTGAATTGTATGTGAGAAATGTTGTTGGATATCTGAGATGAAATCATAGAACCATGTCTTAGATGAAATAGTAGAATGAGGGAAGAGCTGTTTAGATTAGCAGGAGAAAGATGAGCTTCCTTCAGTCCCTAAAACTCTTCTGGAGATTGTTTTCCTTCCTTTAGACTTTTTTGAGAAAACCTGGAGTTTGTGACCAAGATGACTTACATGTCTGAACCCAGGAGAACTGGGTCACATCACTGGAATTTTATGCCTTTGCCTGTATGTTAGAAATGGAAATATTCTCACCCACCTTCTTGCACCAAGCCAGCCCCTGCAAAAGGTAGGAAAAATGGACCACCACAAATAAATATTTTTTTTTCCCCCTTGTGTCTCTGCAGCAATTCGGCAAAATCCTTGATGTAGAGATAATCTTTAATGAGCGTGGCTCGAAGGTAAGTCCTGTTTCTGTACCCGCTTCTCTTGTTTTGATTGCAGAGTAAAAGGCAGTTCATTGCCTAGAGAACATATTCTGTAGAGATCAGCAGGAATTAGTGTGATGGGGGAAGGGAAAAGCTATTCTGGGGACTGTCTCTGTTCCCTCTGACTCAAGACTCAGAGCATGGTCATTTCTGGGCAGCATGTACAAATGCTCAGAGACACTCCTGTCTCTGTGTGGGATCAGGTTCCCCAGTCTTTTGAACAAACAGGGACTCAGTCAGCTGAGCCTTCGTACCAACCTGTTCCCATTGCATTGGCAATGGCTGCCCTGTGAGGAAGGCAGAATAAGGTAAAACAGCTTTATGTGATGGGAGACTGAAAGAAGAAAAGCTAAACTCACCCCCATCCCTGCCATTTTCATTGCATTAAAATACTTCTGTAGAAAAACTGTCATATCTCATATGTGAAAGGATTTTATTTACTCTGTTTTGCAGCCTTACTTGGCACTTCTGAGATACTGACCTTTCATGTTTGAGATATTTGATGCTTTAATATAAGCATCCTCATTCCACTTGCCCTGCCCCACATGGACCTCCCCCACAGAATTTGCATTCACACTCCTATTTTCTTCTTACAGATATATTAAGAGGCAAGTTTTGTTGAGGGTTAATGGCAATTTATATCTCTGGAGCTGAGATTTCAAATGTTGCTCAGGTCAGCTGCAGAGAGATTCAGTGATCTCTGTCCTAATTGGCAATTGGTTCTCATCACGTAACCAGTATCACCACAATGACAAATTGCTGTGATTCTCTCTCTGCCCAGGAGGTTCAGCACTGGAATAGCAGGGAGTTTTGCAGGTCAGGAGCGAGGTGCATTGCCAAAGCTCTATGGGGGAAGCTTGCACAGTGCATGTCTATACTCTGCTTGACTTAATCAATGCTAAGATTCCCATTTTCAATTAAAACAAAATTTCCCTCCTCCTCACACACACGTGTGTGCACATGTGTGCATGCACACAAAAGGTTTTGAAGTTGCAATTCAGCTAAGCAGTTTTGGTTTAGAGTCTATGCCTTTTGCTTGGATTTGAGGTCCACAGTTTTTATGGTGGCCTCTTTGCTTCAACATGTGTTCTGGGGTATGTTCGTGTTCAGAGCCCCCTGCAAATTTCCACCTATGTTTCCCAAGATTCATTCTGAAGTTCTTCAGTCCTGTATTATCTGGAAACCAGAAAGCCATTGATCTGTATACAAAAGACATGAGTTTTAGCCCTTTTCCCTCATCCTCAGTTTCTACTTAATACCACGGTTTTCTTTTGTTTTGTTTTCCACCAAGACAGTCTGAACAAGTAAATGTCTATATGGTTTAGTTAGAGTTTTACTTTGCTGCATGGTTAAAAATCTATATGCTTTACCAAAACAATCAGCTGTGCTGAATTTGTAAATATTAATTCTGCTCTCTGCTGTTCTTTTGATATTTATAGGCCAAAGCTACCTGTGAATTACTCTTGATTCTAGTCATTATTGTTTGGTTTTGAGAATAGCCTCTGGCCTCTATCAAATCCCTCCTTGTTCAGATATAATTGCAAAAGAAAGAGCAAAAATAACTGGCCTGCCAAACTGTTCTTCATATCCCACTGCCTGTGTTTTCCAGAGCAGTGTTTTCCTCTTCACACATGAACTTCAGTCTCTCTCTCCCATCCATACAGCCCTGTGTATTAAACGCCCACGGCTGCCCTTTCCCTTCTAGGCAACACTGACATTGAAGGCTTTTCTGTGAAGACTTGATTTATGACTATGAAAAGTACCTTCTTGTGCTGTTGCTAAAGCCCAAGGCTTCTGGTTTTCAGTTAAAACAAAAATTACTGCTGAAGAGTTCCTTGATTAATGTTACCCTGAACCCTTAAAAAATATTTGACAAAAAAGAAACAAAACAGAGATGTTCTTCTAGTCTTTATTAACCATGCAGTTTTCTACTGCTTTTTTGTCATCTTGCAGCAAAAAGCAGTTGCAAAACTGGTAGCTTGTACTGAGGGATGTCCAGAATCTGAACAGAATGAGAAAACAGCCAAAGAGTTATTTCATGGTATTTTTGCATCCTTCTCACCCAAAATAATTCCCGTTTTAAAAAGAATGCAAGATTTTTCCTGCTTAGCATGAAAATGGGAGGCCCCAGTGTTTGAGTGGGGTGTAGCTGCACGAAGCACCTGGTATTCACATAATAATGGAAAAACAAGTTTGGTGATCTGATGGTGAAGCAAAGGAAATGGATCTTTCTGGAGGCCACTCACTCACTCTTGGGTTCTTCCTCCACCTTAGGAAAAAAATCTGAATGCATTTTCCTGCCCTTTGGTTTCCATTCTAATCTAATGATATGAAACCTCTCTCTCTTCTTCTCCTCCTCTCTCTTGGGAATCCGAAAGCAGATGCTCCTGCTGCCTGCCTTGTGCTGTGTTCTCAATGCTCCCTTCCCTTCCCTGGGTTCCTAAGGGTTGTAGTGTTTTGTGTATATGTTTTGTAAATATTTTAAAGGTACAGTGGTAAATCCCAAACTGCCCTGGGTTTGCCCCCACCCAGCGTACGATGGGGTTGAGCAGCGCTTTGTCCCCGCCGAGCTGTGGCGGGAGAACTCTACTGGGATTGCTCCAGTGCTGGTCAGTAGGAGGGACTGGAGGAAACGTTCAGGTAGCATTCTTCATTTTGAATCCACCTGAGATGACCAGGCAGTTTTCTTCGACAGCTGGGGAAGCTCTATCAAACTGGCTGCATCTTCAGGATCTCTGTGTACTTAAAAGGTTTGGTGACCAAAGAGAGAGCTGGCTGTATCCATCACAGCCACCTCTCACACCAGGTTCTTTCAGAAGTGGTATTTGTTGACTTTCTCTATCACAGCAGCGTAGGAGGCAGTTAATGAGTTTTGCTGATCCTTCTCTCAAAGCAACGTGAATTCTTGTTTTGTAACTCACTTTTTTCTCAGATTCAGTCTGTTTAGTAGGAATATATGGGCCCTGGTAGACCTCACACTAACAGTGCTTTGCTGCGTGTGAGAAACAAGATAAAAACTTTAAACATTCCTTCAATTACATTTTGTTTTCTTCTTGTTTAATAGAATTACGTCAGTCTTCCCTTGATGTGTTTGGCTTTTTTTGCTTGCTTCCAGGAAATTAGCTGTTTGTTTCATTTATCCTGTTTACCATTACATTTCTAGCTCTGACTGGTATAAGTGCCTTTAAATAGCATTCTGCCCATGGTTGCAGTTTACCATGCACTTCACTGAACCGTGAATAAAACACCTCCAGAGGAAGTCGAGAGGATTCCTGCTCCTTTTGTTAGTGGAGATGCATCCTCTAGATGCGTATTTTGCCACTATTGTGCTGAGTTGAACAAGTGGACATATTTGCAGAATTAATGCAGTCTGCCTGTGTAATGAGTACCCTGTGGCATTTGTAAAACTGCAGGGGAAGGGAATCCAAGCTCTTTGCTCACCAGCTGTGTACCGTGTGGCATTCCAAGATGTGCCCTCAATGACATTCAGAGACCAGGAGTACGTAAGCACACAGCAAAATCTTGGCTGAATAGGGAGAGGTGTTTGTTTGTTTGTTTGTTTGGTTTTGGTTTGTTGTTTTTTGGGGTTTTTTTGTAGCTTTTTAAATGGTTGGAGTTCATATTAGCTCAGAGTAGCTTCTGGTTTCAGGATACTGCAAGTTTATGTCCATCACTGACTTCCACTTGGGAGACCCAAATCTACAAGTTCTTGTATAGAATGATAGTGTCTAGAAGTGCTTCATATTTATTTTAAAAATTAGTTGTATTGTGGGTTATGAGAGAAATTGCATCTGTTGGTGCTTGGATTTATGTAAGTAAACCTATGCTAACTAAAAACTCATGTGTAAGCTGTGTGGATTTTTAAGTTTGCAGTTAACTGTAGGTTAAGATAAGAATGTGAATATAGGCTTTGATAATGGTGCCTTAAAGATTTTAAGTTTGCATGTGCATTTATTTCTTCTTTAAATGGAGTTGAGCCACTTTGGTTCTGGACCTAGTTTCCACTCAGTGGAAAGCCCCTTATTACATAAAATTAATTAGAAGTCTTGTTGTCATTTTAATTCTATTTTTATAATTTTTGTTCAGATGTCATCAGTTGAGCCAGAAATACAGTGTTATTAATACAATGAGGTTTAAAAACAAAGTACTGGTGACCAGCATTGCTTTCTCAGGTCACCAAATCCCTTTAGATTTTTTTTAGTTTCATGCCTTGAAGTCTGCAATACTGAACTAAAGGGATCAGTTAGTCCATACACTGAACTGATTTATTTAAACTTGAATTTCAGTTTGAAGTTTATGATTTTATAGTATAAGCTGATCTACTGCTCCTGTGGGAGTGCTTTTCCTTCCAGCAGTGCTCATTTCACTATGCATGGAACTGGATCTAGGTGCTAAATTAGCAAGACACTGATGCAGCAGGGAGAGAAATGAGCTTGTCTTCAGCCAGTTCAGCCTGTTGAACTCAGACCATGCAGTGAGATCCAGCATCAGCTGAAGGGAAGAGGAGCAGCACACACCTGGGGGATGTCTGGGGCCGTGAAGCCCCTGTCCTGAGCTAGCTGGAGCTGCTCTGAAGCCCCAGGCTCTCGCTGTCCAGCAGCGCAGGCTGGGCTCCCGCTCCTCACTGCTGGCCTTTGCCCCCTCTACTGTTTCTCAGCAGGGATTGGCAATGGAGCAGCTCAAGCTGGATTGTGGGACTGACAGAGCTTAAAAATAACCCTGCAGGTTTTTTTTGAAGATACACTTACATTTTTTTTAAAGTCAGGTTAATTCCTGCATCTGACTCACCAGATTGCACAGGTACACTGACAGGTTCTACACGTGCATGTTCCTTAATGCAAAGTGCGACACTGGGGCCAGGAGGAGTTGGAAGACCTGCTGAAATGGTGGTGGCTTGGTTTACACAGATGTTTTCACCAACTTGAAGGGTGCATTTGTGTGTGTATCTTCAAAATTTGTTTCTGGGTTTTGTGCTGTGTTGCTGTCGCTGCATTCAGTCCTGCTCATCTCCGGTGGATTATAGCTGAAACCCTCCTACTCCTTCCAAATGCCTTGGAAACAGGTAGCCTAAACTGCTGCCTTTTTGGCCATTTTTTTCAGGCTTCTAAAAGTTTATTACAGAACTAAGGGAAAAAAAAAAGAAAGAAAAAACTTGGTTAGAAACAAGCACAGCAGCAGATGACAGCAAGGCTGGTTGCTGGCTGTGCTCCAGTGGTACAAAGCAAAGACGCTGCTGCTGATGTGACTGGTCTAAACTCCATGATGAACAAAGGGTTAACAATGCATGGATTTCAAGGGGCTCTGTTTAGTTTTCTTTGGTTTTATTTTTTTTTATTTTACTTTATTTTATTTTTGTTGTTGTTTTTTGTTTAATTTCTGTGTTCTGGCCACACCCAGGAGAACCGTCTGGTTTTGATTTCTCCCTTTACGGTTACATGGTAAATTTTCTTTCTCATTCTTCAGAGATGGAAACATTCAAATACTATATATATATATATACATTTATTATTTTTTTTTCACTGCTCATCATGTTGCTTGTTATTTATTGCAGAATCTGAGGCCAGACTAAAAAGGTGACAGTTACTCGGTCTCTTCAGGTCCTTTCAATAAACTTTTGGGTAAAAAGGAGTTAGTCTGGTACTGCAAATTACTCACTGGTCCTAAAAATGTTTGTTGGAATTTAGTGTTTGCTGGGTTAAACTTATTTTCTGCATGGGAGAAGTTCATGGCAGTTGCTGGTGGGGAGGAATTGCTGAAAATTTTAGCCTTGTTATCATAACAGCATAATTAAACTCAAACTATGTGTATAATCTAAATTTTAGAAAACCTAAGTATGTTTTTAGTCCAGAATCTTCCCTTCCTCTGTCTCCATACGTATTACTATGGGTATGTATCCAGTACCTGCTATAAAGCTAAGCTAGTAAATATTGCATACCTGCCCCATCTTTATTTTTTTCTTGCTTTGTTCCTTCTTTTTCTTTCAAGGTCAACCTTGCTGAGGGAAAACTGAGAATTGTTTATTGCATATGTATTTAGGTACAAATTAATCCCTATTCTTTACAGGTTATCTGTGAGAAGGAATAAAAAATACATGTATGTTGTTTTTTCTCTCCCACTTCAGAAACGTGTGTGTATATATATATAATTGCTAGTTTTTAAACTGAGAAATAACAAAAATGTCAAGTGTGGCTCACCTGTTTTTCCTGATGAAAATTTAAATGTCTAAGAGATGCATTAGTATGACAAACCAAGAGGACACAAATACTAACTGCCATAGTCAACTATGTAAAGCATTAATTCAGCGTTGATATTAAATGGTGCACAACAAAGAGTTGCACAAGCTGAGGGCTGATCTGTCAATAAAATATGGTTAATTAGTTCTGTTGTTCTGAATCAGATTAATTCTGGTTTAATTCACATTGTTAATTATATTCATATAGTCTGCATGTGGATCGTATGCTGCCTTGAGTTAACTTAATAAAAATACTGAGAATTCCTACTCAGTTTAAAGATATTTAATGATAATGTAGTTTTTTTAAATCCCATACGGACTTCGCTAATTGCAAACAGATGTGAATTAAAATAGTCTTAGTTTGGTTCTAGCTTGAACAGATTAATGTCTAAAAAATTACTTTCCATCTGCACTTCAGTTCACATCATCACTGAAGACATAAATTTCATTTGGTCTCCACAGGCTTGTCTAGAACAAACAGAAATTTTAATGCAAAAAGAGAAGAGGGAAATAGAGATTCCTGTTGCAGTCCTTACCTCCCCTCCTCCCCCCAGCCTTTAAAAGATGTTTTTTCCCTGTTATACAGAACCAGAGGGAAAGGTGTTGCTCTATTTCTCAGGCTTGCCTTTTTCTGTAGGGGCTCCTTAAAGCAGGCACAACACCCTATTCCTTCATATTCTGCTTTGCTATTACATCCTCCTCGGTTCTCTGCAACATATTTGAGAGTTATATGCAGTTGGGCTGTTTTATTAGCCACTGTGTCTTGTAGCTCTGATTTTAATTCATTTAAACAGGGAACTTCTATGCTGTTCTGAAAAAGGCATCATTTTGTTATTTATATAGCTCTTTATTTATAGCTGGAGAAATGAAATTATCTGAAGCTTTAGATTATTGGGTTGGAGCCCAAAGGAGCATTTTCGTTGATCTCAGCATTGCAGTACTGGCTAAGATCCTTTATTATTTCTTTTCAGGGGGGAGAAAAAAAAAAGTCAACCTCCCCCCTCCAAAAACCAACAACCACCACCCTGCATTTAACGAATTTGTAGCAGTTTTGTGCTGGAAACCTAGCTGTGGATGATCAAGACCAGCTTGTCACTTAAACAGCTTGGGCTGTTTAAGATTAGTATTGAAAAGACCTTTAAAAAGCACTTGAAGAATAATGGCTTGCTTGTGTCTCATTGCTAACAATGATTAGAAATCAACATGTATCTGTTTTTTGGGATGTCCAGT
Organism: Cyanistes caeruleus; assembly: GCF_971803275.1. Lineage (NCBI taxonomy): Eukaryota > Metazoa > Chordata > Aves > Passeriformes > Paridae > Cyanistes > Cyanistes caeruleus. The sequence continues at coordinate 31,018,439 of NC_141704.1, read as the reverse complement.
CCAAATATATACTGACCCCAAGGTGCATGAAGGAGGTTGCCTGGCTAGCATGCCCCTTACCTGAAAGGCATAGCTGTAGATCACTCTCATCACCTCACTCTTCCATTAATATTGGGAGGGAGTTTCCATTGCATCAAATATAAGCTTTGTTGTTATGCTCCTGAGGGTACTGGAACCAGTGGAGATTACTCTCTGTACATTAAAGCAGTATTTGCTTTATACCAAGCCACGGGAGCCAGTTATTGCTGCTTTTAAAATATCCTGAAAGCGGAATGTAACAATGCTTTTTGTTTGGGTCCACTCTCTCTAATGGCATGAAGAGTGTCTCATCACAGTTGTCTGTATTAAGATGCCATTTGCTCCTAGTTAAAATCCTAATTCACTTTGTCATGTTGGCTCTCTCTTAATGTTAGTGCACTCATCTCTGTGGAAGGAATCATGGTCTCTTACCCTGTCCCACCACTGCATGAGTTGGCAGCAGCATGAGCATGTGTAGGACAGGTGTGTGTTGCTTGTGCCTTCATGGATGTGGTTAACCTGAATTTGTCTAACTAAAGTGATGTTTTGGCAATCCTCGAGCCTTTGTGGTTGCTCCAAGCAGGGCATGTCAATTTTTCTGGAAATTTCATGGTCTAACTAGACAGAGATCTATTGCTATCCACAGCGCAGAGGTTGCCATCTCAGAACAAAGCTGAGTAAGATGGGTAGCAGGGTGGGAGGGAGAGGTAGCAGAGGGTGAGCAGTGTCATACAAAACCTACCTTGACCCATGAATCAGTATTTAAGTGTTTAGATTTACAGTCAAGTCCACCACAGTACTCAGAGATGAGAATATTTTGGATCTACAGTATGTGATACTCTAAATCTTCACATTAAATATGCTTATTTTATGGTGCCACCTAGAAGCCCTCCTTATTTCCAGGGACCCATGTATCATTGGGGAAGTTACAGGCTTAGGAATAGACATGATCTGTGCCCTGAAGAGCTTACAAGGGATGCTTTACAAAGAGCCCTTCCTCTCAACAGTGTTCTAAGGTAGGTAATTATTATTGTCTCCATACTACAGGTGGGAAGGACAAGGTTCAGTGTTTGACTTGCCCCAAAGCTTCGCAGAATTCCTGGTACCAGGCATGAACTCAGATTGCTGCTCACTCTTTTAGCAGTTTCTCAAGAAAACAAAGTGCTGCTCAGTGTTGATGGTCCTGTACTGTGTCTGGGTTGGGCTGGGGACCTACAAAATCTGTGTTCATTGAGAGGGGAGAGAAGCCCCAATTGAGCTTTCCCAGCTTGCCATGTCAGAGCAGGGTTTAGTGTTTTTAAGTAAAAAACCAAAACAAAGCAAAATGAAAAATTGTCTCGAGTAACTTTGTATTCTTTTTTGGTCTGGCCTCAATTGCTTTTATGTTTTCTTTTTTTTTTTTTTTTAATTATTCTTATTATTCTTATTATGATTACAGTTCCTTTTTTATTGATTTTAATTTCTTTCATTTATGAAACATGCATGAACCAACAATGTGACTCTAGGAGGTTATTGCTGAGTTGTGCTGATGTCGATTTCATACTGTGATATTTTTTCTCTATTTACCTAGAGATCAGTATTTCAATATATAACGATGTGCATGTTTTCCCCCCTTCTCCCGCTGCATGCAGGGATTCGGGTTCGTAACTTTCGAGAATAGTGCTGATGCAGACAGGGCCAGGGAGAAATTACACGGCACCGTGGTAGAGGGCCGTAAAATCGAGGTGCATGTCTTCAGTAATTCAATTTCTTCTTTATATTTATTCTTTTGATTTCTTTTTGTGTCTTGCCTCACTTATTTCACATTTGGATCCCAGTCTCGTGTGTGCGTGTGTTTGTGTCTGTGTCCTTCACCTCCCTGCACTGAAATGTATAGAAGTTTACACCCTTTACAGAATATTTTTATTGTTGCTTTGGGTATTTTTTTTTCCTTTTCTTTCTTATTTTCTTAAGTTTTATTCCCACCCACTCCAAATTTTTGCCCTTCTGCTGTCTTGATTTTTCCTTTGCTTCAGTTTGCGAGGCTCCGATTTCCTGTTACCAGGCCTGAACAAAACTAACTGAAAGAGTACTGTCCAACTTCTAACTGTGTCCAAAAAAGAAAGCAGGGGGCCAGCCAGTATCCTCTCTTTCCTCTGAGGCCAGTTCTCCTCCATGCAAGTGTGAGATGATGCTTGTGGGAGGGGTGGGGACATGTGGGGCAGCAGCTCCGAGTGGGCTGTGCTATACACATTGCTGGTTTCTTGATCTGCCCATGGTCAAGAATAGGTTTGGTGAAAGCTAATCCTAAAAGTTTGCTAGCTCTCACCACTGGGGAGGGGGAAGGGTTAATGTTGGTTGGCCATCGTGGCCATATGTTGGGCATGCCTGGTGTTGACCAGTTTGGTGTTCCACTGTGTTGAAGGCTAACTGGCATCATCCCTCTCTCCTTCTTTCTTTTAAAAAAAAAAACAAACAAAAAACCACAAACCAAAAAGTACAAATATTGAAACAAAAAAGCCACCGTTTTTGAGTAAGATGTCTGCATATTTTGCTTTTTTTTTTTCTTTTTTTTTCTTTTTCTGTTTTGTTTTGTTTTTTTTTTATTTCCCTTTCCGATGGTTTAGCGTTTAGGGCCCTTCACTTGACTCACTCTTTCCATGGTAACTATACACAATGCTGGCGATGGTACGAGTTGGCGGTAAGTGAAACAAAAGTGCTAGAGAAGAAGCTTTTTCTTTTTTTTTTTTTAAATTTTTCTTAAAATTACAAAAAAAAATTAAGAAAGAAAAAATCCATCTGCCATCTCACATTAACACTACGAAATGTGATTTGACTTGTTGTCCCCACCCACCTCCTTCCCCTTCTCCCCCTTTTATTTTCAATGCTGTTGAGTAATGCCGCCTGGACTTTGGATGTACATATTGTTTTGTAGCAGTCTGAGCTGTTTGATTACTGACTTCATGGTGATTTCCCCTTGCACATCTTACTCAGAGTTACTGAACTCCAGTTTGGCTGGTTTTTATTAATGCACCCGTTTCCTCTTCTCTCTCTCCTGCCCCTTCTGCTGCTCTTTCTATCTGAGACCTGTTTGTAGCTGTTACTGTTTGTTTTCTCTCTTTTTCTTTCTGCCCCCTCCCCAGTTTATTTCTTTACTAAGTTAAATGCAGCTGTTGGTCTCTTTGCTGACTGGTGGTTTCTGATTGGTTCTGGCAATTTTTCCTTTAAGTGCTTGTGTTGCACTTTGCTGTAGCAGCTGATTTCAGGCACTCGCTCCATCTAATGATTGTCTGTGAGACCCTACCCCCTCACTCCTCCCCTCCCCACCCTCTGAATCAATTGTGGTGTGTTTTTTTTCTTTCTTTTTTTTATCTGTGTGTGTTTAACTGCATGCTCTCAGTCTCATCATTGTTGTTTCCCATTCTTTCTTTTTTAAATGTGTAATGTTTCTATTGTTTTGGGTCTGAAACAAGAGTAAAATGTAGCTCTGGACTCCCCACCCTGTGTACACCCACCATCCATACATGTCAAGGGCCTGAGGCAGCTTCTATTCTTGTATCCGTTTTCTTTTCTTCTTCTTCACCCTGGCCTCCATTCCCATTTGGCATGGGTTTTGATAAATTATTGATGATACGTAAAGACTTCACCCTCCTTGCAAGAGCTTTGAGGCTGACACGGGGCTGCAGTAACTTGGCTTCCAAACTAGTCCATCTTTTCTTTATCAGCACCATCTCTGCAGTAACACCCCACTTGCTTGAGCAGTCAAACCGCTTGGAACTACGCAGAGCTCTGTAAAGAGGGTGGAGGGCACAGTAAACCCAAAAATGGCCTGCTGCTATGTATTCTTTTTGTCCCATGAGATTTGTGACAAGGAAAAAAATAATCTGGAAAAAGACCTGAAAATGGTGGGTGTAAATCAGTAAACGTAGATCACTGAAACAGTTGGTCATGTTCCAGAGATTTCCTCAAGCCTTGGGAGTCAAATCTAATGCTTCAAATCTAATGCTGAGGGACTCCAGGCTACCTTTTTCTACCCAAGTGTCCTGCCAGTGACCTGCTGGGCCCCAATTCCAGCAGTGAGCTTGAGACACAAGTCAGCTTGTACGTCACCTGGTTCAATCCCCTGCCCTTGGCTGCAGAAATTATTCCTGCCTCTTGAACAGAACCTGGACAAAGCATCTAAGGTTTTGCCCTTTTGATCACTGAGCTGTAAATAATCCTGTGCCTAGGGATGTCAGGGTGGTGGAGAATCTGCACTTTACTCTTGTTGGCCTTTTGTTTAATGCATAATTTTAAAATGCCACGTTTAGCTGTAACTTTTATAATTAAATGGCATCTGTTAAAAGTAATTTAATGATTGCATTCATGTAAAATTAGCTGTTTAATTTTTTTTTGCTCAGAGAAGTATAGTGTGTATGTGTGTGTGTGTGTGTGTGTGGTATCTGAGAGTTTTTCACCATTTTCCCTAACATTCTGTGCTTCCTTCCCTCTCCTCCCCCTCCCCTTTCTTACTTTTAGGTTAACAATGCCACTGCGAGAGTGATGACCAATAAGAAGATGGTCACACCTTATGCAAATGGTAAGAGAGACTGTTTGTACTAATGATGAGCTGAAGAAAGACAAAAGTGAACAGTCATGACTTCTGCTCCGGACCAAAAGAAACCAATAAAACCCCACAAACTCTAATTTGTATCATTATACCATCCAATATAACCCTGAAGTGTTTGTGGAAGAGTACCATTTTCCAGATGGAGAACTGGGGACAGAGAGAAGTAGGGACATGCCCAGTGTGGCCAAGATGGGTAAAGGTGCCAAGGACGAATGGGTTGCCTGCCCTGCTACTGCAAGCTGATTCTGTATGGTGTGCAGAACTCCTATGTCTCACTGCCATCACTTAGATACCTAAATATGAATGCAGAAACATAACTTAAGGTGCATAATTAGCTTAATAACCTAAGATAGCTCCGTTTAGGTTCTATCTGTAAAAATACAGCTGTTCCCAAGCAACCAGCAAAACAGAGCATTTGCACTGCTTGTTTGCTTGCTTTTTGTTTCAGAGTGTGCCTGTGTTCAGTAATTTTCCAGTGAACCTAAACAGAGAAAGACCAAGTTGTTTGGGTAATGAAGAATCCTGTTTCATTGGGATATCTTGTTGTTTCTCTGTGCAGTCATTTTACTTCATAGGCATATATAGCTAAAATTTTAAAGTTTTAGCATTTAAAATGCTAAAAAGTTATTCTCCCAGCAGAGCTGAATTCGGCTTTGATAAGGATTTTGAATCTGATTCTTTTTGGTGTGAAAATGTTCCCAAACAGTTTCATCAAGGCAGGAAGCTGCATACAGGTAGTTGCTAGTGTGAGAATCTGTTTTGATTACCAAGTAAGACTCCAAACTCAGAAGATAAACACTTTTTATGTTGCTCTGCTGCTGGCTTACTGAGTGGCCCCCTGCAAGTAAATCTTACTATGGGTACAGAACTGGGGAAATAGGGCCAAGCAAAAGGCCTGGGATTCTGGGTCACAGTACCTGAAAGGAACTAGGAAATTGTGTAGCAAAAGGCAATGCTTCCATGGTATATTGTCCTGAAAGCAAGGGCATAATATTTCATGCATGTGACTGTTTGGTAACAAAACTTGGCTTACTTGTGAAAGTGATAATGTACTAGCATATTTTGCTTTTGCAGCCAGCAATTTAAAGCCAGCTTTAAAGCTATGCAAAGGAATTTAGTATTAGACCAGGTTTAAGGCATACTGGCAAGTATGGTTGCACAACTGTTATTGAATTTGAGACTTGATAGTCCACTTGTTGCCACCACTGGAATATTTTGCCATCAAGGTGAGCAGTGCAGCAGCAGTGTGCCTGTACTTGCAGTGGGAACCTGCACTGCATCTGTCATTGATACTCTGCCAGCAGGTGAAGGGGTGGTGTTTCACAGAGTTGTTCATAGGGCTTCTAGAGTGGTTAGAGGTGTTAAAAGTTCAGCAAGTGCACCGGGGCTCCAAGACAGAGGAAGCATATAGGTTTATTTAAATGAAAATGCCTCTGTGATTGCTAGCTGAACAGCTAAGATCTTTCCTGAAAGGAATGCTTTGTGGAAGCCAGCCCAGATCACATTGTTAACTTTATACCTCTTTCCTCCCCCATTAGAGAGATGGAGGGGGAAAAGACAGATAGGTTTCTAGATGCGACTGGAAATATGTACCAACTCATCCCCATACTTCTTTAAGCCCTATTCTCTTGTTGCTTTTATCTTGATGATTTGCAGTTCTTGCCAATTATCCAGATTATACTGAAATCATTTCTCTGTGAAGGCTTTCACCTGAAAAGCAGCATAAAGAGGGCAAGAAATGCTAAAATAACAGTGAGGAGAAAGTGTGAGATGAATAGAATGATTTGGTTTTATGAACTATAGTTGCATAATGCAGTTAATGAGGAAATTCAGACACTGTTGCTTTTTAGCAGATATCTAGCAGACAAAACAGAAGGGTTTTTTTGAGAATTCAGAGCTATAAATTGACTTGCCTGAGATGACAGTCTGGGCTGGTGGCTTTAGAGAGGGCTTGGATCTGCAGTGTTCCCAGTGAAAGTAGGGAGGAGCTGTCAGCAAGGCTCCTGCAGGGAATGCCAGGTAGCATGGTTCTCATGGCAAATATGCATATAAGGTAGTTGGCATTCCCAAAGCAGTGCCTCTGCCTGCTGTGGATCAGCTGATGTTTTGCGATTCCCTCCAATACAGCAACCTGGACCTAGAACTTGGCGTTAGGAAAAGGCAGTTGGCCTCCATCTACACCAAGGGGGATTGAGGCAAAGCAGAAATTGGAAAGAGCTGTGCATGTGAAGCTGGGGCGCATGCAAGAGACCATTCCCCCTACCCACGCTGCCCGTTCCTTCTCTTGGTGTAGATTTTGGCATTCACTGCAGTCTTTGTTGTTTCAGGTTGGAAGTTGAGTCCTGTGGTTGGAGCGGTGTACGGCCCTGAGTTATATGCAGGTAGAGCTTAAGTAGACACTTCCACTTCTGCCATTTAACTGCAGTGGTGTTTGTTTATGTTCTTAATCTGCTGCTTCTTTATAACCTTTTTACAGTTTTGTTTTTGTTTTTTGTTTTCTATTCTTTTTAAAATTGAATTAGCGTCCAGCTTTCAAGCAGATGTCTCGCTGGGCAATGACGCCGCAGTGCCCCTGTCAGGAAGGGGGGGTATTAACACTTACATTCCTTTAATCAGTAAGTAGCCCCCAGTGGCCCCTGTATTGTTACTGTGCTTGAGTTAATGATGACCTGTTACCCTTCTTCCCTCCAGTCTGTATAATATATACTTGAAAGGATGGGTCTTGCTGGGAATGAATTTACCTTGAGCCAAAGTATAGTGTGCAGTTGCTGTATCTTGTTCATCTGCAGTGTCTTGCTGTACTGCTGAATGGGTCCTTCTGAACAACAAGGAGGCTGCAGAACAAGGGGAGGGTGTGTGAGGAATAGGCTTGCTCTCCTTGCTTTCCTCCTCATTTTCAAATTGAAACCAAACAGACAAATCCCTAAAGTACATATTATACAAGCTGCTAAACTGCGGGTCTGCAGGGCCCCTAGTGGCATGCACCTGGATGCACGCTGGGTTGGGTTTGTGCCCTGGGACTTGTTCCCTCTCAGTATCTGTTCATGATGTGTTTGCAGATGCCTCAGAGGTTTTACAAAGTTTCATCACGAGCGATTTACTTCAGTTTAAAGCATAATAATAGAGGCATCTCTATATGTGGTGCCAGTTATTGGTCACACTTATTAAATGAAGGTGGGCTCTCAGTAAACTGGCACTTTATGGGAAATTGCTGCTGCTGTTATATGGGCTATCTTGTCTTTCAGGCTTTAAAATGAACATACAGAGGATTGGGTGGCAAAGAGTGGGAGGGGAAAGGAGGGAAGAGACTGATGTAAGTTGGTTGACTTTAAGGGCCTCTTGACAAATTATTTTAAAGAGCCTCTGAAGTTTTGGAAGAACTGCGTGCTGTATTGTTAGTAACTCCCCGCGCTTCTCAGACTCTAACCAGACTGCATGGCGGTGTCAAAAGGTGGGGGGATTTGATCCCTATTTGGGGTGGGTGAGGCATGCCGAAACATTAACCTCTTGCATGCCAAACCTCTCTGCAACCCTTCTCCCCCCAAAGGCCATGGTGTAGCAGGAAGTATGTATGGGATGCTTGCTGGGTTATAAGCATGTCCCTCTGCAGGACTGATGCCAAATGTCCCACCGCTGTGGAGCTGTTGTGTCACTTTCTTTGAAGCAGGTGCTTGTTGGGTCAGAGCTTGAATCCTTTTCACCTTCCACCTTGTCTGTCTTTACAGTTCCAGGCTTCCCCTATCCAACTGCAGCCACCACAGCCGCCGCATTTCGGGGCGCCCATCTGAGGGGCCGAGGAAGGACAGTGTATGGGGCAGTGCGGGCAGTACCTCCCACGGCCATCCCTGCCTACCCAGGGTAAGCACTGGTCACAGGAGCAGAGTGCTCTGCACAACCGTGTCAAATAGCTAATCAGTTAACCAAAAAACCCTAAAATTGTCTGGATGGTGAGAGTCAAGATCTTGCTAGTGCCAGAGCATTCTGCACATGATGGCATCCAGTGGGGGCAAATCTAAATTTTTCTGAGTTAAGTTCTTGACTGAAACAATTTTCAGTACTTGCAACAGCTTAAAGTGCTGATGGGTTCCTTCTCATAATTTCTCAATTTGTCTGTATATGGTATTTTTCATCCATTGACCCCAATATGTTATAGTGCTGCTGAGAAGGACACAAAGAGAAGATCTAAAATTCCTGAAAAGGTTCTGCTCTTTGCACTCTATTTGTGTTTCCATATTCAGGAATGAGGAATATTATCCATTACCTTCATGCCTCACCATCTGGCAGTAGGACACAGAAGAGCCAGTTACCCACAATGGATTTGCTTTCTTTGTTGGAGACGGTTTAAAAAGGTTTAAAACAAAGATTAATCAAGTCCATTAATTTAAAGCTGGGAGCGTTTGGGATGTAGAGAGAATGATAATGCAATGAAGCAATGGCAAGTTTGTGGCCTTGGCATTCTTTGCCCTCAGATTTTCACCAGTAATGCAGTGCAGAAAATGCTGTTACAAAGGAGTATTCCACTGTTTAAAAGTAGAGGGAACTAGGCCTATATGTGAGTTTTGTTTTGGGTTTTTGTTGGTTTGTTTAAATGTGATGGAATGACAGATAAATCAGCAAATCCCTTCCAAACTGTCTTTTTTTTTGGTTGTTTTGTTTCTGATTTTGAGGATGCTTTAATCATATTGTCTCTGGAGTTCTATTTGCCATATTTTCCAGGCAATGTTCTCAGAAAAACAGGAGTAGAAACGAATCCTCCAACACAGATGTGGACTTCTTTTCCTATACACTAGGCCCAAAAGGGAAGAAAAAAGATCATAAATCTTTTATTAAAAAGGAAAGTGGAATCCATACACATCAGTGGAGGGAGCTGGCCTGATATATGCTGGATAAGCTCACAATACCTTCTGTAGCAGATTAAGTAATGAGAGCTACCGTGACCCTTTTAGAGTATAGTCTGATACTGAAAGTGGAACACCAGGAAGCAAGATGCAGTGGTCACGTATCTGTGTAGCTTCCCTCTTTGGCAATTTTGGCAATGTTTGTATTTAATTCACCAGAAGACTTTAAATGAAACCTCATCTAAACATTGGTCTTCTGAACAGTGTTTCTTCTGGGATTTCAAATCCACTTTTTTGCCACCACTCCTAGTTTACATTCTTTATCCTCTAACTATAGCCTCTGACCTGCAACTTGCCTGTCTATTGCTCTAAAAATGGCCCAGTCCTGTTTTGCTGGGGAGTGCTCCACAGTGAAACAAAGCAGCAAAGCTCAGCTAAGTGCTGCTGTCTAGCAGAATATAAAATATTTGCACCAGGGGGGGAAGTGTGCTTTTCATCCCTGGGAGTAACAGCTAGAGCATTCCTAGCCAGAGGCTGTCAGGAGTGGGGCACTGGGAGAGCCTTGTCCTTGATGTAAATCCAGCCTGAGTCCCATGTAAAAGGTTTATTTTCATTTGAAATATGGGCCAGGCTCCAATGATTAGCCCTTCCAAATACCATCTCATGTGGTATTACACTGAATTTTTCTGACCCTGCTGACTGATCCCATGTCTTCATGGACAGCATACTACCTAGTAAACATTTACAGGGCACTAGTAAGCCAGACAGATTCACAGAAGCCCAGAACTGTCCCTAGTCCAAAGCACTGTGATGTAATTAACTACTGCTGTGGTTCTTGTCATCAAAGTCTGAATCTCTACAAGATACTTTGTAGAATGGATTTGATTCCCAGTGGAATAATACAACATGTGCTATTCAATTCCATGTTGCAGTAACTTGTAGGACAGCCACCACTCCATGTGGGCACTGTTGACCTCCAAGGGGTCAGGGATGAGCACATGTTCCTGACACCTTGCCCTCCATCGGTTACTCTCTTCCTGGCCAGTGGAAAGATGACACCATAAGATCAGTCAGCAACATGAATGACCAAGACATAGTGAGTAAATGTGGAAGAAGACAGTAGAGTAAGCTGCAGGTTAACTCAAACCTGATGGAAGGAATTGGTTTTCACAAACCTCAGTGTTGTTTAAGTTACAAACTTAATGGTATCACAGCATTTGAGAGCTTAGCAGAAATAAAAAAAATACAGATGTAGATTAATAAAAGCTCGTTGGTATTGCCATACTGGATCAGACCCGAGCGCCATCCAGGTCAGAGTAAGTTTTGACAGTGTCAAGTGCTAAACCAGAGGAAGGTGCAAGAAATCATAGTTCTCAATAGTTTTAATATTTATTTCGACAACTCAGGATTTGCTAATGCTTATGTGGAATGCCCATACTTATGTATGGCCATGGTTGTTTATCCAGAGAATGTTTTTGATACCTCAGAAAGCAATTTTTTAGACTGTTGGAGGTGATGTTAGATAGTCACCTATACCTGACTTTGAATACTAATGCAACCTTCAGTTTTATCTGAGGTGCCGCTTGGTAGAAATAAGGAGACATTATAAACTCTGATATATAACATGAGTAAAAACTGTACTGGAATATTGCCCTGATTTATAGCAGCCACACTTTTTAAATGAGAATGCTAACAAATAACACTTCAGACCAAAAGCTGTAAGAATCTAGACAGTCTGAAAAAAAAAACCTACTGTAAAACTCTCAAAGCTAAGTAAGCTTGATAAATATTATTTCTCAAATTGTAGGTTAGTCATTGACATGTGCATGGTTGTTAGGTACCTGTGTGAGGAATAGACTTGCCATAGTAAAGAATAATTCAGTAAATATATACGAGATTCACTGATTGAAGCCAAAGTAGATAGAAGACTAGATACAGGGCAGCAAATAGCTTTGAGTGTTTGAAGTGGTTTTTTGTTCCTTTTACAACACAGTCAGCTGTTGGTACACCTAAATGATATGCTGGCTTCTTTAGAAAAACAGGCTATTTCTTTGTCCCTTGGATGTGTATTAGCTCAGCTAGTAGGCTTTTTACAGATTGCACCAAGATTTGACTGGCTGCCAGACTGTTTTTTACTTCTGGTCAAGCTGCATAACTGGAATGTGGCTCTCAGATGAAGGAATTCTCTCAGTTTTTGCTAGCATTAAGAATCACAAATACGGATATTTTACCATATAAATAAATCTTGCTAAATTTCAGCCCTGGAAGTTGATGTCAGTCAAATCCAAACTAAAAGAGAGATGGAGGATTCACATGTGTTCGGGTGTTTGGATCCAGGAAGCCTTACTCTTACCTGTTATTAGTGTTCCTTGCAGTTTTCTCTGGAGAGCTGATGCTAGCATCTCTTGCTGACAGAAATAGTGGCCTGATCCAATGTGGTAATGCTTATGTTCATCCAACTGATTGTGTTTGGAATAACTGTTAAAACTGCTAACCTGTTCATAAACCAAGTCACTTCCTCTGTCGTGCGTTTGCCTTTCCTGCAGGAGCAGGTGGAGTATCACTGCTAAAACACTCCTGGTCCTAGATAGAGAACCCAGCAATGTAAGTCACTGCCCCAGGAGCCAAACTCTTTGTTATGTGGTTGTAAAAAATTAGCTTCAACAAACATGATCTTATGGCCTGCTTCTCCCTGCTGAAGTGGCTCCCCTCTTCCTCTAACAAGGGTCTCTATCTTCATACCTGCTCCCAGCGCTCTTGGAGACTACAGTAACTTTGTCCATTGGGAATGGAGTGTACTTCTCCTGGGGAAGGCAGCAAGACTAAATTATTCAAGCAGTAGCTAACACTGCAAGATTTTTTTTTTTGATTTTTTTTTTGTTTTACTTTTTTAGTAATAGCATGCAGAATTTTGGCAAGATCTGCTGGGCTTTTTTTGTGTGTGTGTGCCTTACAATAGGTGGGTGTCTGAGGGTGGCAGGCTCTTGGCAGCATTTCACATTCCATCTGATGAGTAAAAAATGATAGTCAAAAGAATAGCTAGTGTTCCATACCTTCTTTTTCCTTTATGCTATGGGTAAATCATGCACATCAGATCCATGAGCATCACAGATGGTGGGGTTAATGCTTTTTAAAGCCTTGAGCAAGTTTGTGTGGAGCTCTTCAGAGGACAAAGCTGGAGGAAATTCCTCAGTATGTGAAGCACATGCTGAACTCAAATGGGTGGGGGGTATCCCCTCTCTTCCTTCCTCATCCTTCCCCAACCCCTGTCCCCAGAGTGAGCTGTATAGTCTTAAGCTAGTGAATGCTCTGGTAAGAGCAGCTATTTGGGAACCCCAGGCTCTGTTTAACAGTTCTTATGCTTGAAGTTCTGAGAGAAACAAAACTATGGCTTAAAGCAGAAAAAACACCATCCCGTGGAAACCCTTCCAGTTGCTCCTCTCTGCTATGGAATAAGTCATTACTACCAGGGACTCCCACTGCACCTTTCAATTTTCGGATCTTGGACCAGTCACCTAACCTTTTTAGCTCATTATCTCTGCTTGTGAAAGCAATGCATTGTGGGTATTTTTGGTTTTTTCTTTTCAATTACATTTCTCTGTGTTTACTTTGATCAGAATTGATTGACTTGTTTTCCTGAGGTGTTGCATCGGTTCTTTAAGATGCTGAATAATAATACTTTGCATGCTTGTGTGATCAGCCAAATCTTATCGCATGTCTAATGTGCAGGGTAAAAGCAGGTGATGTATGGATGTCAGAAACAAAATTCATGCAGCCCTGTGAAGCCTGAGAAATGTAATCAGGCACGAGTCTCCGAACCACACTTCCTGACATAGGTGACTCCAGCCCCTGTGAGATGCCTTCTGTGAGGGGCTCCTCAATTCCACAAGCCCACTTCACGAAGCCAACGTTTCCATGTGTTTTAGGGGGTAACTAAAATCATTCCAGGAGAATAATCACAGTGGAGGTTTCTCAACCCTTGTGTCTCTCTTCAGGACGTCAGATCTTTTTGAGTCAATATTTACTGTACAAGATGGTGGTTCCCCTCCCTCTCTCCTTCGCATACTGTCTCCCCCTCTGCCCACCCCTTCCCCCTTTGCATGCCATGGAAGATGACTTGGAGCCGTGCGTGCGCACACACGTTCTCTCGCTGATTTGCTCCTGCCAAAAGCCCAGGTTGTGGATTCATACATCACCTGCCTGTGTAAAACGCATGTGCATGCTGCCGTCCTCAATAACCGGAATGTGTTTTCTGTTCTTTTGTTTTTTGTTTGTTTGTTTTTTTTGTTTGTTTTTTTTTGTTTTTGTGTGGATTTTCTGCAGTGTGGTTTACCAGGACGGATTTTACGGTGCTGACCTCTATGTAAGTACACACACCGGAGCCTTCTTGTCCCCAACCCCTGACAAGCCAGCCTTTTTTTTGTTTCCTTTTCTTTTTCTTTTGGTTTGTTCGTTTGGTTTGGTTTGGTTTTTTAAATATCATTTACTTTAATTTTCTTCTTCCTTGTGGATATATATATTTATATATTTAGGAATGCAAGCATGCTTCTCTGTCACTGCGCTTGCCCCTGGGTGCAAAACCTAAGCCTTTGGGTTTCCTGATCATTGCCAGGGTCAGTTTATTGGGTGTCCTGTCCCCCACATGCACACTGGTACTAATCAACCTGAGAGATGATTAGCAAATTAAAATTTCTCTCAACACTTCTCTCATTTACATAATTTGGATATAAAAATAACAGGACTGGTTTAGCCTCAGACCTTCCCTTTCCTTCTCCCCATCTTCCCTCCCCTTTCTCTTCCCTCTTGGGGCCCTTTCAGGTTTGATTTGTGCAGCCCACACTACACTGAACAAGTTGTATGTTTTAAAATGTTCATGTGCCACTGGGATGTGGAGATTATCCCTTTGGGGAAGACACTGGGCTAATTAAAAATGGAGGCTGAAATGCTAGACTGAAAACTGACATCTCATTTTGCTGGTAGGAATGGCACCTAAATAGGCTAGATTCTCTCACCTCTTCAGGGAATTGTAAAGTACAAATATGTGGAGATGTTCGGTTACGAGAGTCAGCAGCCTCCTCCTGTTTGGGAATTAGCTACTGGAGACTTTGTCCTGTCATTGTCTTTGTCCTACCCAGTCAGTCTGTATTGCAAATCTCCAGGGTGTCTGTGTGTACATAGGTGGGTTGTGGATGGAGGTGTTTGAACTGGCCAGTGAGAAAAGTGCTTTCCTCTCCAAGGGAGAGCTATTGCAGAGCAGGAAAATTGCCTGTCAGAATAAAAATGTTCAGGGCCACAACTGCCACTGCAACTCGTGGCCTGCCTGGCTTTATCAAGAGTTCCCAGTTGTGGCATTGTAGGTCATAGCTCTCTGGAGCTGGGAAGTTTTGTATAGTTTGGGTAGTGGCACAATTGTCAGCACGAATTTCGCATTCCCATTTCTTTGAAGGTGCTATTCCTGACATTTATAAAGAGGATCCTGGGGTTAGACTCAGGATAATGGATGGAACTAGCTTTTGGATTGTGTTGGCTTATATGGAGGATCAAGTTCTGGGCAGGTGCTTTTTCCAGCCTAGGTACAGCAGTTGGAAGATGTGCTGTCTAAGATAGAGAGAACTGCGTGCATTTCTTCAGTCTTCCATATACTATCGTGTGTGCAGTCCTTTAAAGATTGATCTGCCTAGTCAAGTGTTTCTTTATAAAGCTGTGTCAAGGACTACAGAAGGTTCTGCATTTTCCTGCCTCACTCCCAAAACACTACCTTTACATACACTGACTTTGCTATGGCAAGTAACCAAGAAAATGAGTGGTGCTTAGTGCCTCTTCCCACAGAATGTGGCATATAAAAGGCTGCCATGTTGAAAGGGAAGACCAGGGTTACTCCTTATTTCTTTTGAGAAAGCTCCTTCAGAGCTTTTGTTGGAGAGGAGAGGCTTATTTAACATGTAAGGACAGAAGTTGTAGCAGTGATGAACACCCGTAACCACTTGGTGCTGCAGAGCAGTACCACCATGTAACACAAAGCCAAGCTCCCAGGTCAGGTTATAGAACCATTAGGTGGATTTCTGATGACTTTGCCGTTGGTTGCAGTGGTGTCACTGTCAGAAAGCAGGCTGATAGAAGAAAGGACTGCATCTAAGTAGATGGTGGTGCTTTTTCCTGTGTTATTGCTGGCCAGAGCCCTCCAATGGAGCTCAGGAAAAAGTTGTTATCCAAACTTGAAATTGCCCTTCCAAACCATTTGCTTGGCACAGGTGGGGTGACTTCAGTGTCCCTGTGTCTCGCTGATTTGTTGTGCTTTTCACCGCAGTGCTTCCATCCCTCTGGTTGCTGTGATAGGTTTATCCAGATTCTGGAAGGTATGGCAGAGGATACTTCAGTTAGGACTGGGGGGAAGTTAAATTGAGGTTCTCTTAAGATTTCTGAGTCCATAGGGTTGTGAAAAGAAGCTGAGCTGGCAGGGTGTGGTTAATGATAGGCAAGATGAAAGGGAAGTGTCCCAAGTTTGGGCTGCTTTTTCTGCATATATGCTATGCACCGATTTCTCATTTTCCTCCTCCTCCTTTTCCTCACTCCTTTTTTCTTTCCTGGGGCAACCATCCTGCTAGCCATTTCTTCTGTGAAGAAGGCATTCCATCTGTTGTTGGATGCGTCCCACTCTGGCAAGAGACCTGAATTGATAAAACAACCTGCCCCAGGATGCAGAGGGCTTCATTTCGGATCATAAGAAAGGTTATCTTTCTTCTACAATGGGGTCAATCTGGGTGGTGGGGGGGAAACCCAAACAAACCCACCCGTGCGAAGACTGCTCCTGCCTGTGAAAAGCGTGCTTGCATCCACTGGAAAGAAAAGGCTGGTGAGCCCCGCTGTGGGCTGTTTGTATGATTGTTTCTTTCCACAGCTGTGTTTTTTTGAACTGCTCTTCCTGTGTTCTGTTATAGAATAGTCTTACAGGAACCAATCATTAGCGCTAAAATACCTCAGGTAGGAGTGCCAGTGTGACCTGCCAACCAATCAGATTGTGGATTGCAGTGGAAAAAACTGAATTATACTAACCATTCCAGCACCACATTAGAGATGGGAACAGAGGCTTTTTTAGAGCAGCGCAGACTCACGTGTGAGCCAAGCCCCCGCTATAGCAGGGTGGCGTGTGTCCAGATTTCATACCAAGTGGCATTTCACTCAAAATAAAAAAACCAAACAAAAACCAACAAAAAAATGAAAACCAACAAAACTTTAATTCAGTGGAAGGGTTAACAAGGTCATGCTTGTCCCATTACCATGTAGAAGCACCTGCTGCAATGGACACCGTTGTCCTGTCACCTCTTCTAATTCATTCATGCTCATTCCTGGTGCACGTATGCCACCCTTCTAATACAGAAATACCAGAAGCGTTTCTAGCCCTTTCTGCTTCTTAGCTTCTGTTATATGGAAGTACGGGGGTGGAGAAGATACATCTGAGAGATAACAAATGAAAGATCCTAGAATTGGCCTCACTGCCTAAACCTGGCAAGCAGTAAAATGTACCTAAGTGGTACCATGAGTTACACGTTTCTCGGCGGTTATGGACGCACTTGTGTCCTAGGGGCAGAAAGGCTCTTTGGAGTAAAGAGGGCAGTGACATACTTTGTGTGCCCTTCTAAGGCAGGAAGGGAAAAAGAAAAGGGAGGTTTATAACCACACTGGCATAGTAAGCTGTAGTTTTGGATTTCCTCTAGCTCTCGTTGGATTGATCACCTGATATGGACTTGAAGAGTGGAGGAGAAGATGTACTTGAGCTGAACTGCATAAAATGTTAATTTATTTTCATCAACATACTCAGTAATTGGAATGCTGCTTTAGTTGGGATTGCAGCTTCCTGTATATATGTTGTTTTTCCATGTTTGTCATATTTGAGAAAACATAATACTGAAAAAGCTGCCATCTAATGTTAAAGAAGGAATTTAAAAGAAAATATTGCTTTGTTGATGAGCCAAGGACAATAACATCACAGAAGAGTCATTTTAAATTTGGGCATTTGTTCATACCCAAGCAATACAGCTATTTGACAGCTCAGGTCTGTAGGCTCAAGCACTACATGGGGGAAGGGATCCAGCATAGCACCAGCAAGACTGGAAGGCCAGATAGAGAAAAAGAACTTGAATCAAGAAAAGCAGCATTTAGCCTGGTGTTCATTTCTCTCACATGCTCCCAAGACAATCCAAAAGCCTGTACCAAAAAGGGCTAATCTTGATTTACACAGTCCTTTTGGTTGTTTTTAATGCCCATTAAAAATGCATAAGCATTCTCACTAGTTCCCATTTCCTTATGGAGGCAGTAATTAAACTGTCCAATTGATAGAAACGTCTCTGACATAACATCTTCGCAAGAAGCTCAGCCACACTTATTACTTTTGAGATGAGACTAGAGATTTTAAAAAACTGAACCTGTATGGGTAACCTGTCCCTGTGGAATCAAATAGATGGAGTGGGAGTTTGCATGGCTGTCCTGAGTTCCAGGCACTATGCCACTCAGTGTTTTTTTCTGTTGCAGTTTGGCTGTGGCACTGAAGGAATGTGTTGAAGCTGGCAAGGGCTGTTTTTCTTTTTTTTTTTTCTTTTTCCTTTTATTTTCTTTTTTTTTTTTTAATAATTATTTCTTTCATTTGGAAACACATTTTTTCCTCTTTGTTGCTGTGGTTGCAGATGCTCTATGCTGTTATAATTTATATTTACTGGAGTACCTGAAGTGGGTGGCACCAGAAATCACCAAGGGTCGTAGGACCCTGCAGCTGAGCTTGCAGATGAGCTCTGCATATCAGTTACAAGTTTTGTGTAAACAGGAACAGCAGGAGAAAATATCTGGTGCATTGGACAAGCTGAACAGGCTTTAGATGCATTTATTGAATTATATAAGTGGATCCTGGGTTATGGAGAACAGGAACATCAGCTGGGTAAGGCAACCTGTACAGTGTCTGCTCTGTATTGTCCCAGAGCTTGATGAAAGGATTTATGAGGAAACAAAGTGTAGTTGCAACAGTTCTTCCTCTTTCCTTCACCCTATTTTGGTGTGTTTGGGCCTGCCGATCATGCTAAATACATCCCCGTCTCAGAAATCTCCCAGCTGTCCACACTCATTGCTCCTATGACAAGAATGCACCATGGCCATTATGATCCCCATTTTTGGTTTTATTTGAAGTACACATAAGTCGACTTTGCAGATTGCTTTGAAATGAGCAGCTCTGCCTGTACGTGTGTACCTCTATCCTGAGATTTATTTTTTTTTTCCTTTTTAAAATACCAGTAGCTTCAATTTTGCATCAGTGCATGGTTAAAAAGCAATACACGTCAGCTATTTCTTAACTTCATTTCTCCAATGAATTATTTCTCCTGTTTTTTTTGTTTTGTTTTCTTTTTTGTTTTCTTTTTTTTTTGTTTGTTTGTTGTGCAGTTGACTGAAGAAATGTTAACATCCCGCTCTAAATCTCTCAGTGGAGTCTCTGTTCCCTTCTCTGATATAACAGATGGGTTATTGCTTGTTATAATTATTAACATTGTGGTGTGGGACAGGGCTAGGGTGGGAGCCATTCTGGGGGGCGAGGGCGGGGTGCTGCGGGAGTCGTTAAGGTTGGAATGTTAACTCCAGTGGTGACTGACTGTTTCCGTAATAGCAGGTTGTTGTGGCTGCACGCTCTAGTACTTGAGGCTGTGTACTTCACTGAGCTTGTGGTAGAGCCTAGGGCGAACTGCTGTCCCAAGAGAATGCTGGGATGGATAGAACTAGCCAATATGAGTCTGAACGTGGTGACTTTGCTGGTTGTTCTAGCTCCAGATGTCAGCATGCTTAGTTTTTAATTTTAATTAATAAATGTTACTCCATTCCCCCTCCCACACCTGATTCCAACCCTTCTTTTCTTCTTTATTTTCGTTTTTTTGGTTTGGTTTGGTTCGGTTCTGTTTCATTTTCCTTTATGAGACACATGAGTTAAAAGATAATTCTATGATAAGCCTTTTTGGTTTCAAACTGCATCTTGCTGTCATGTTCAGAGTATGTGCCAGGCACGTTTGAAGCGGCTTCTGGTCTGAAATGTGACTGGCAAGTGTGGAAGTGTGGGGCAGAGTGGGCATCAAGGGTGCATGCTGAGGCCAGCTGCCCCTGCAGAGGGTAGTGCCTGGAGAAAATGCCTCCTACACTGTGCCCAAGTGACAGACCAAGGGTTCAGGAAGCTCGTAGCCTGAGGGGAATACTGCAGTGGCATTCATACAAAGTTTTGTCTTAATTTGGTGAGGTTAATTAAGGTTGGATTTGGATTAAGGCTGCACCTCATTCCTCTTGCCTCTGTCATGTTTTACATGGTGGTGCAATGATAGCATGGCAAAACCAAGCTAACATCCCCAAAGCATCAATCCAAAATGCAGGATTTGAAACACCTAGGTGAGATTAAAAGACCTAAACTGTAACATGACATTTTTCCAGGCCATGCAGTGATGTTTCACAGGTGTAGTTCTGTGTTGCTTTTTCTCCTGTTAACTAGAAGATTGAAGAGGCTGCAAATCCCTTTTCTCTGGAGTAGAAAAGGGTCTGCAAACATGTTTTGGATAGCACGTTAGCCTTCAGGGCTAATGCAGCCATACAAAAGAAGCAATATTAATTTAAAATCATTATTTCTAATTTAAAAGCTACCCAGGTCCAGATTGAGCACTATTTAGCAAAGACACAGTTCTGTAGTGGAGCTGATCTTGTACTCTTAGTTACATGTATGTAAAAGATACGTAGGGAAGAAGTAGTAGAGGCATATTGAGCTGATTCTGGAGGTGAAGAGCATAAATCTGCCTTCTGGTCCTTCAATCCCTAAAATGTCAGTTGGAAGATAAAAGGAAAAAAAAAAAGCCAGAAACAATCTGGAATTTTCCGATGTCTTTTTATGGCTCATTGTGTTTCAAGGAAGTCGGAACCATGGTTCATTTACCAAGCCCTCACCCCCAAGTTAAAAAAAAAGTGTTCAGAAATACAATAAAGATATAACCAGGGCTTCAGAGCCCCCTTTGCTACCTGCTGCGCCATTTTTGTCTCTCATCTGAAAGGTGGCTGGCCTTGGTCTTCCAGTACTTCAGGCCTTGCTCTGTCCCAAGTACTCCTTGTAGGAGTTCCAAGAGGAGATTCACAGGTCTTCTCTGAGTCAGTATTCACATTTTGACAGCACAGCTGTTACGTACATTTTTAGTAACTACCTCTGATCACCTTTGCTACAGGTGTGTAGCATGGGCAGAAATACAGCAGCAGAACAGACTGTTCTGGCATAATTTCCCTTGACCTGTTTCCTTCTTATATGGAGAGGGAGGGGAGAACAGTCTGGTTGGCCTCAATATTGGTTTGCTTGTTGACAGCCCTTAATCCACCAGGGACTGTCTTCTCTGACCATCTTTTCCTGATTGCTTTTTGCCTTCTCTGGCTATTGATACTTCTACACATGTGGACCCAATTAAATTCTAGCCCTTTGGGTTTTCCTGGCTGTAGAAAAGAGAGGGTAAGAAAAACAAAAACAAAAAGTAGGAATTTCTCTTTCTATTTAATATACTTCACAGAAAGTGTCCACCTCTGATTTCCCCTCCTTTAAGAGGAAGGAGCTGTAAAAATTACCTTGCATGCAAGATTCTGGGTCTTTCCATTTCCTCCATGCCAAATTGCATTTTCTGTAGGGTTGTAACAATGCTCAGCCTTCCTTTAGTGCACTCCTTTGCTAAAGAGGATAATAGAAGGGCCTCCCTGGTCCCTCTGAGAAAAGGAATATACATGAGTTAATGGGTGATGCTTGCAAGAGACATGGGAGCTGATGCAGTTTGAAACACTTCCTCTCCTTGTGATGTGTGTGACTCTTTTTTTTTTAGTTTTTTTTATGCTCTGCACGGGTGGACAGGTATCTGTAAAGTCAGTTCTCTTCTCTCCTGCAGGGTGGATACGCAGCCTACAGATATGCACAGCCTGCTACTGCAACAGCAGCCACGGCCGCTGCAGCCGCTGCAGCAGCTTACAGCGATGGGTATGTAAGGGAGAAGTGTCCATGGGGGCTAGCTTGCTGTGCTCAGGGATTCAAGGAGCATTGATCCATCACAGAACTTCTGCTTCTTTCCCCCATTTCTTTGTCTTACCTGCACTCGCATGCGCGCACATGCATGCACCACCCAACACGGAAGACTTGAATGCACGGTTTGTCTCTGCTCCTGGACAGTATTGCCCTCAGTGTATGTGAGCTGGCACAAATCCTGGCCTCTTCCCTGTCCTTGTGATTCTTCTCTGCACAAAGCAGGCAGTGTGGTTGCGGCTTCAGAGTCGGAGATCTGGCTTTGGGCAGGTTACTTAATCACTGGGTGCGTTTCTCTCCCCATCATAAAGTAAAAACGACTCAGCTCATGCAGTGCTCTAGGATGCTTTAACATGCAGCTCTGAATAGATACAAAGGAATGTCTTCATCAGAGTGCTTGCCTTAAGATTTTTCATTGCCTGTGCAGTGAGGCCGTGTTTTAATCCTAGTACATTAAAGTTTATACTCCTCTCATAGTGGAGAATCCCTCACTGCTTTCCATTTAGCAGCTGTTATTGTGCCAGTAGCACCAGTGCCAGCAGTCACTCTCCTCCCTCATTGCATCGCGCAGTTACCCAAAGATAAGGGATGCTCTAGCTGGCATTTCAAAGGTGCTGACCTCATTTCTGCAGGTCAGGCTCATGGCCTGTGCCACATTCCTCCTGGCAGGCCGTTCTCCAGCCCATCCCATACAATGCATGGCAGCATGCCCATAGGATCTCTGCAGAGGAGCTGCCTGCGTGCCTGCGTGTGCATGCATGCATACATGCGTGTGCAAGGGCATGCTGCTGCTTCCATTACCTGTGGTCAGGCAGCTATTTCTCTGCCCCTCCCAAGTGACTTTTTTTTTTCTTCTTATATCTTTTCTCCCTCTCTTCAGTTATGGCAGGGTGTACACAGCAGATCCTTACCATGCCCTTGCCCCTGCCGCTAGCTACGGAGTTGGCGCTGTGGTAAGTGGGATTTTCTTTCTTGTGCTGTTTCTGATTTCCAGCATGGGGAACAGCCACTGGGTATCGTGCAGTGAAACCTCACCCAGAAAAACTTTCGTTGAGGGAGGAGGTCCTTAGCAGCAGTGCTGGGTTCCCAGTTGTTCCCCATTTATATCTGTGTGTGCACTAAGAAAGGAACCAGGCTATAGGAGACCAGTTATTACTTGGTCTTGCACATCATGTAGTACAATGAAAAATGAAAATGAAAAGCAAACAGAGCTGCCAGGAGCCAGAACACTGTTGGCAAATCAGTAGAACTGTATCGAGGTGATACATAGAGCAAAAGTCAGCAATAGTTAGAGATTCAGGATACCCTTTCTTGCCATTTTCAGTTCTGGGAAGCAAGGGAATAAGTTGTTCTTGTGACATCTTGCATCAAAGCTGCTTCACTCGGTTCCCTCTTGCACTAGTGGAAGGATGCGGTGTCCTGCCTGCCAGCAGTAGTTACGCAAGGGCAGGATGAGGTATGCTGGCATCGGAGGGGAGTGGAGCAGCTTGCTGAAAACACATGCTTGCCCATCTGCTAGCCACCGCAGTATCTGTGTTGTTGCAAAGGCTGGAATACAAATGTGCTCAGAGAAAAAGACACCTAAAAATAGATATCTGCAGTGTAGCACCTCCATTTCAGCCTCAGCTCATCATGTGGACTCTCTTTAGGGTCAATGAGGGAAAAACAGGTAATTCTAGGATACCCAGTCATCATATCTATTTTAGACCTTTACCTTGAGGTGAGGTGAAGAGCATCCTAGAAGTCCTGGTCTCCGCAGTCTATAAAGGCAGCCTGGACAACTGGCTTGAGATTAGGACTGGTGAGTCCCCTCTCTGGTACTGAATTCCCTTCCACCAAGACTTGCCAAACTTCACCTCCAGCTGGCTGGCCATGAGCATGCCCTCCTGAGCCACATCTTTGGTTTTGCAGGCAGAGTTCTCTCTTGCTTCTTAGAGGTGCTGATGGTGGTGGGTCAGTGCCAGGACAGGTCCTTCCAGAAGCATTTGGGTACTGTCCTGGGTATCCCTTCACAGTTCTCCTCCTAACAGCCTTTTCTTCTCCCATTTCATTTCCACAGGCGAGTTTATACCGAGGTGGCTACAGCCGATTTGCCCCCTACTGAAGTGACGTGAGCCCCCTGCAAGTGGGAGAGCCCCCCCAGTTCATGAGGCCTGGCTATTGCAATATTTACTAGTAGAGGAACTCTATAGCAAGTCGAGGAGGAAAAAAAAAAAAAACAAAAGAGAAAATACTTTTTTATACCTCACTATGTTCTTTGAATATGTATTTTTTTTTTCCTTTAAATTTCTGCCTTTAATTCTTTTGTTCCAAAGATTGTGCTTTTTTTTTTTGTTTGTTTGTTTTTTGTTTTCTTTTTTGGGGTTTTTTTAACTGTGGTAAAAATAATGCATTTCCGTGTCTGTATGTTGGTGCATAGCTTATCCTACCAATCACGGAAAAGGCGATTAGCGATAAGGAAAGCTGTTAGAAACTGATATCATGCAATTAATCAGGAACACGCAGACAGAGTTACTTCCCTGGGTCTGGTGCTTGGTGCCTGTGAGACAGGAGGACGTGAGGGAGAAGTCTCCACCTGCTGTGTTTCTGGTCTGCAGAAGGAAGCACTCTTTGGCTGTGGCTGGGACCTGAATGCTGGTGGGAAATAGTCATTTACGTTTGGAAATGGGGGAAATGCAGAGACTTTCCTTGTTTCTATCACCATCTGACGCGCACAGGTTTGGGACAGTTTCAGCAGTGTCAGAAGTTTAGACTTCGCAAGAGGAGAGTCCCTCAACCTGCCCAAAGACTTCAGCTGTTACCTGCTCTATAGGGGACAAGACTTGGAAAGGAGTTTTTGATGAGGATGATCTTTTCCCCACACACAGAACTTTCACTCGCTGATTTTTGTCCGCTGCAGGTGCCTGTAACTGTCATAGTTTTCATTTCTCCTTTTGAAGATCTTTCTTGCTGTCCCTTTCCTCCCCTTCGTTCCTCGAGGAGTGGCAGATGCAGTGCAGGATCATGCAGAGTACCTCTGTTGCGGACAGCAAGTGACTAAACTTGGGGAGGTGAAGCACCTGCAGCCTTGCAGAGGAAGAAAGCGAGCAGAAGAGTCGAGCATGGCGCACGCTCTGAGGCCCAGCCAGCAAGGGCTCTGCTCCTGTTCATCCTGGGCTGCTTAGGTGCTTCTGCAAGTAATCTGTTTCAAATAATATGAGTGAGGAAAAGCCAGTCACACACAAGCTGCTCAAGGTGAGGGACAAGCATGTGGGTTTGTGTGGAGGAAGAGGATCTTTTATATCTAAATGTGATCCTGAAGTAGTTTTGTATCTGGCAGAAGCAGTTTTTGCAAGCAATGAATTCATAGGAACTTCCTACCACAAGCTATTTCAGGCCCTTCCATAGCTGCATTGGAGCCCCTGGGTTTGTTTTGCCCAGCTTCTCAAAGAAAGTTGTGCACCTGGTCTGCTGAGTCCATATAGACACTACATATTAGAAGACTTGGAAGAATAGAAACTACTTACCCGAGGGCTCCACGACTCCCAAGACCATCTCCCTTCTGCTCTCACAGACAAAGAATTTGCTGTGTTTCAAAGACAGGACACTTAGATGACTGTGAGCTGTGTCCTGATGTGGAGTTGCTGCTCTCCAGACCTCCCTGTTCAGCTGCTGGCTCCTAGAGTGCTCCCAGTAATCCCAGTGGTCAGAGGCAGGCTCTAACCGGATGCTGGAGAGATGCAGAAGTGTAATTGTACCAGGCTGCCTCGACTCCATGGATTGGTGCTGGGGTGAGCCACTGCCTTCAGAAGGGCAGCTTAGAGTATGAATTTGTTGGGGGAGCCTCTCCAGCTCCTGTCGAACACCTGCTTTTCCATCCACCACTGACACAAAATAGGAAAATTCCTACATTTAACACTAAGCAATGTCAGCAAGCAGAGGTCCTGCTCCTGGGGAGGTGTCCTGGTCCAACCACACACAACCACACATTTTTTTGCTCTTCCCCAGTGATACATGGAGCCTCTCTGTGCACAGCAGAGTGGAGGTACCTCAAATGGGAAGAATGGGGACACCATTAGTTAAGCTAGAGACCCTGAAGCTATTGATTTTCTGGAGGAATAGCCAGATAAAGGGGACACCAAACTGCCAGCCTGTTGGGCACTTTTTGTTTTGTTTTGTTTTTTGGGTTTTTTTTCTGGTTTTATTGTTGTTTTTTTACTCTTTTTTTTTTTCCAAGCCAAAGTTTGGTTTGTTGCTGTTATGACAATTTTTTTGTTGTTTGTATATAAATATTTTAGCTTGAAGATAAGGAGGGGGGAGAACAGGGTGTTGGGGCTTTCACAAAATCTAGGAAATGAGGGAGACTCGGGATGTTTGGGGGTTTTTACTGCCTGAGTTGGGGTAGAAGAGGGAGGACTTGTGATAGAAATAGTCATATTCAAGTGGAGTTATTTCCACTGCCGAGCAGCCAGGGGACTTGCAGAGGTGGGATACAGCTTGTTCTCCCCGCTGTGGATGGAGAGCCTGAGCGAGGCCATCCCTTCCCTTCCCGCACGCAGTTCCTCAGGCTGTGAGCCCAGGAGCATCTGCAGAGCCCTGCTGGGGCAGCTGCTCCCCCACTGCCCCTCTCCCACATTCAGTTCAGCTGGTTCTGACTGCAGCTCCCCAAAAGCTGGGTTCTTCCTCCCTGAGTGCCCTCCCCTGCCCTGGCAGTGCCGCCTGCAATCCTCCCCTGCCACGTGGCCTCTCTGGGAGTAGGGAGGTAGCCCCATTTCTGCCGCCTGGCAGAGTCTATGCATGGCAGCTTCAGCCCGCCCAAGTATATTAGGAATGTGAGGGGTTTAGTGCAGAAGCACCCAACCTTTGGGGGGCTGTGGTCCCCCGATCTCCGAGTAATACCTGTTCTAAGACCATCCAGCCTGATTCCTCCTGTATCCGAGCCTGGCCTGCTCTAGTCTCTCCCTGCCAGGCTCTTCTGGTGCATTAAGCAGCCAGTGTCTCTGTGGCTCCATAGTTAATGCTGCAAGATCCCCTGAGGGAGCTTGCTGATAGCCTGGCTTCCTGCTCTCAGCACTGAGCTGCAGAGGGGACACCAGGACACTTGCATGGCTGGTGGCCAGAGGTAGCTCACTGGTTCCAGGTGTCCAAAGCACCAGACCTCCCAAAAACTTGCATGGCAAGGTTTCCTGAGTTGAGTGTTGTGCTGTGACAGGAGAGCTCTTCAGCCTTTCTTCCCTGTTGGCAAACAGGGAGCTCCAGTTTCACTCTGATGTGTTATGAGCTGAATAGATAAACTTTCAGAGTAGCCAAGGTGTGGCTATATCCATCCTCTGAAGAAGTGAGGACAAAGCCTATATCTCCCTATGCAAAATTAATTACGTTTAATAAATTGAACTGGGCCCTGGCTTATTAGAATGATGGCAGCTAGTGCTTGTCCGTGTGATGGGTCTGCAGTCACAGGTCCCTTGCAAAGCAGGATTTGGCTTTCTGAGGGAAACCGCCCAGGCAGCCTGGCAAATAGCTTGCTGTTTGTCACCATCTAGTCTGGTGGCATCTGGGACTCCTCTTGATGCAGAGAAAAAAATGTATCTTTAAGTGTAGCTGTTTGTACTGTCTTGCAATAGGTTCAGCCAGCACATGATGATGAAATTTTGGTTTGAAGAGTTGGTTTATTTAACATGCTGGTCTGTATTTCCTTGCAGTTACAGTTGTGCTGGTATAAAGTAACTTCTACTGGTATAGCATATTCTCTACTGGGAATAAGTTATATTGATGCCCAGCAAGTTAACAAACTTGTCCTGGTCCCCCTGTGTGGGAGGCTGCACTGTTGGAGGTGGGTTAGCTTTTCCAAGAAAAGCTATGACAGGACCTGGAGGCAATGGGAGCTCAGTATGAGCCTAATATAGTCAGCTTCTCCCGGGTTAAGCAGTGAGGTGGATCCTGTGTCATGAATTTGGATAGACAAAGCCATGTTTAAAGATAGCTGTGGCTTGGCTGTTCCAGTGCCTGAGAGGGAGCAGACTTGCCCAGCAAGGAGCACTGGCTCTGGAGTCTGAGACCTGTGTTTTGGACAGGGCTTTGCCAGTGACCTCTCAAGGGTCCCTGTGGGGCAGTCGTGTTGCTACTTTAGACTTCGCTTCCCCGTCCCTAAAGTGAAGCTGAAGTTTATCCCCTGTTCTTACCTGTTTTGAGATCCATGGATGTGAAGTGTACAGCAAGAGCTAAGGAGGGTTTCCTGAGTAGCTAGCTCGAGTGCTGGTTGTGGAACGGTTAATGAAGCCATTTCCCTGCCTGAAAAGAGACACTGGCTGCTGGGCTTTCAATTCCAGCACCCAGAGCTCCATCAGTGGGGAATAAAAAGCAGAGCCTCCCAGTTCTACCCATGTTTTTCCCCAGCCCATCCCTATCTGTATCTTCCCATCCTAGCCACGAAGATGGAGGCAAGTGGAAAATAGGTTTGGGGAGCACTTAGGAATTTAATAAAGGGAAATCCAAAAAACAGCTCTGGGGAACGCTTTTGCTCAGTCTAGCTCCAAAGGGAAAGCACACAGGCAGCCTGGCAGAGGGCCTGCTGCCTGTGACCCTCCAGCCTGGCAAGGTGGGGGAATGCTGTCCTTGGTGTAGAGGGGTGATTTTTAAAGTGTTTTACCTGTTTGCACTGTTTTAAAATAGGAGGGGGGGGAACCAACCTAGTGAACAAGATGAACATCCAATGTAAACTTCTTTGTGTTTTTATTTTTGACATGCTCTTGGATAATGTCAAACATTTTGTAGTATACACCAGTGAGACTTGATTCTTTGTTGCATAAAACACTATTTTTGGTGATGTTAATGTCTGAAAAGCCCATTCCCTCCATCCCCACCTTACTGATTGCCCACTCCACACTCCAACCCCAGTAAACTTCTCTTCTACAATGAAAACTCCAGTCAACAAGGCAAGCAGGAGTCTGATAGCCAGAGTGTGAAATGGGGCCCTTTGCAAGCAGGCTGTGGGGTTTCTGCCTGGTATGCTTTGCTCCAGCCAGGAGTTGTCAGGAGAGTCCCCATCCCTCTGCATTGCCTGCAGCAATGGCAGCCTAAATGGGACTTGGGATGGCCAAGTCCCGTCTCTGTTGCCATTGCTGACCCTGGAAGACAGCTTCTTGCTGGGGCTGCCAGTGCTGCCCATGATTGTCCTCTTGGGGCCATGGGCTGCAGCTGGCCCAGGCTTGTGCAGGAGACCAGCTTCCCATGCTGCCTCTCGACTCATGGTAGAGCAGGAATGCATCAGCCAAAAACCTTGCCTGATTTCACCAGGAGATTGCTGGTGTGTAAAGCCGTCCACCAAGATACTCATTTGGCTGGCAGTCAGAGTCAGCAAAATGCCCGTTAATCTTAGGAGTGTTTCTTCTTTTTAAAATTTTTTTGATGTTCTGAAGTGGGTCAATAAATCTCTTGCCAGATTCCCAGTTCTCTGCTGGTGGAAGGGCTTGTTGCTTCCCTGAGGAGTAAATTTCTTACAGAAATCAGGCCTCCCACATTAATAGTCTCAGTTCTGGTCATGTTTTTCTATTTTTTTCTGTTCACAGTATTTTGTGAGTGCGAGTGTTGTAGCTTTGGCAGCTCAGTTTGGCTGCATTATCAAGTGACAAAATTATCCTCTTTTACCCCAGGGGATACGATTTGGTTTTGTTTTCTTTCCTTGATATTTTTTGTTTTGTTTGTTTGGGGGTTTTTGTTAGGCTTTGTTTGGTTTTTGGTTTTGTTTTTTTTTAGGTTTTTTTTTTTTTTAATATGGTAAATCCTGCTTGTAAATAGCTGGAGCTAAAACCTGGGGCTGATAGCAAATGAGAACCAGGGCTGTAGATCAATACGGAGCTGGTGGAGTATTTTACTGACCTCACAGGCCGATCTCTTTGAGACTTGGAGATTTTCAGTGCGAGGCTGAGATGCCGCAGCACCTCCAATGGCAGCGACAGACTTGCCCCTTCTCGCAGTCTCCCCAGCACCTCCCATTGCCAGGTACCGCCGGGGAGCAGGACGTGTCCGAGTGGGACACGTTCCCTTCCCCTGGATCATTTCCTAGGACGCCCGAGCCGCTTGCCCAGGGTCCCATTTCCCTGCTGACTCTGGAGAAGCAGTATCTGCATCCCAGGGCTTTGTGACAGCCTTTAACTTCCCGCCCTCCCTCGTTAAGTATCATATTGTATAGTAGCTTTCAGACCATACAGTATTCATTGGGTTATTCCTATTATTATCAAGTAGCTGGAATTGTGAAGGTTGGAGTAGTTAGATCTTTAGCTTTTATTCCTTTTTTTTGTATTACTATCCATGTGTATAAATTATTGATCATGTTGCTGGCTTTTATAAACTCTAAGCAAGGGGGGAAACCCTTCCTAACCCTTTGCAAATGGTAATGAAGCACTGTTTTTAAATAAAAGAAAGAAACACCAGTCTGCTGGCTCCTCTGTGTTGTCTGTTTTTCAGCACATCTGGAAGAATTTCGCTGGTGCATCGCCCTGGCAGGTAAAATGCAAAGAAGGGAAGCTGGTGTGAGCTGGGAGATTGGATCTTCTTAACAGCGATAAAGAGTGAAGCCTTGGCAAGTCACACTGGCAAAATCTCAGCCCCATCTGTTCTATACCAGCCTCTCAGAAAATCCACACCTTTCCCTGCCATTGTATCCCACTGCTGCTTATTGGCAGAAAAGGGCCAATTGTTTGGTATTTGATAAGAAGCTCTTTTTTTTTCCTTTTCCTTTTTTTTTTTTTTTTTTTTTTAAGCCTAGTTGGTGTTTGAGTCTCTGGAAGGAGAGAACCATTTCAAATTACGGTATCAGCATCTCCTTTAGCGCCTGTGTGGCCAACCTCACTCCCTCTGTGATAACACAGGTTTAATAGTTAACACACACAACTGGAAGCTGGGGTTCCTGTGTCAGTGTAAATTTCCTCTGGGAGTTTGGATGCGTCTTTTAATCACTGTTGTCCTGCCTGTGAAAGGAGTATTGCTGCAGACAAGCAGAAATTCATTCACATTCTGTGTAGTATTTACAAATCCTCCAGTGAAAGATGACATGCAAATATAGATCTGTGTAATCAGGTGCCTTTTAAACTGAAATGATCCTAAAAATAGCAAATAATAAATCCCTGTGACTAATTGGAAGCGATTATTGAAACAATAACTGAGCAAAATGATGATACAGTCAAATATGCCTAGTACAGTTGAGACTGGTGTTTTAATTGCTTTTGGAAATGCAAGGTACCAGGAACAAAAAGGGTGGGATAAGGTATTTCCCTGGGCAGTAGGATTGTTGATTACGATGCAGGAAGGTGTGCGAGCTCCTTAAGAATTCCTTCCCAGTATTTACCAATGATATGTTCCTGTCAGATGATCCTCATTTCATTCTAACAATAACTCAAGAGGATGTTCAACAGTGACTGCTAAAATTAGATGCTTGGAAATCAGAGCTGAATAATTGTTGAAGAAAAGCTGGTTAAGGGATTCTGCATCAGTGGAACTGGGAAAGGTCTTGAAAGGAAGCTCTGCCGTGCTGGGATAAAGGTATTGCAGAGGGAGGCTCCAGAGGCACAGCAAAGGAGCTCTGGGTTTTCCAGCTGACCCTCATTTCAAGGCAAAGCTGTAAAATGGCTGATCCTGGAATTCACTAATTAGTCAGTAAAAGTGTTGTAATATTCAGCATTGCTCAATGTGCTTTATCCAGAGTAGAGCTCACCAAAGGAAGCAGAGGTTCTTTGCACTGGAAGCTGGCTGAGGAAGCAAACACGGCTGATTTAATACATCCCCCCTTTCTATAAGATGTAGATAATTGTAATAAGTAATAGACAAATGACACTAGTCACAGCTGATCACAAGCCACGGTGCTTATTTCTGTGAGTATAGGTAGCATCTCCTGAGTGACAGTGCCCCTGGCATCAGGAAGGACCTGGGGAGAGGGTTTGACAATAACAGGCGTGGGCTCTGCCGCGGGGCTCGGTGTCAGCCCAGGGTCCACCAGCGTGGCTGCCGAGCAAGAACCTCGGTGCCACATGGCTGTGCCTGCCTGCTGCAGGGTGGGATGGAGCCAATAAATGGCAACATTTGCTGGAAAGCATTTGGATCACATTGAAATGATTTATGAATTCAAACTGAATTTGCAGAAGAGCTCAAGGGTGAGGTTAGTGTGACTGCTAAGGCTGCATCTTAGACTGGCACTGACAAGCTGCATCAGGAGATTTGACTCAAAAGCTCAGGAAGAAGTCCTGATCCCTGTGCCAGTAGCAAAGCTGACTTGTCAGGATTTTGCTGGACTTCTGTTGACTGTACTGGCTCAGAGGTGGCAGTCTGAGTATCCCTTTGATAGGAGAGTTTTGCTTAGCAGCTGGTGTGGGAGGAAGAGTTATTTGCATGCCCTCTTTCTTTATGCAGAAAATTGCAAAGTTGTAGAATAATTCGGGTTGGAAGAGATCTGTGGAGGCCATCTAGTGCTGTCTTGTTCAAAGGTCAGTCAAGTTCATGTAACTGTAGCATCTTCAGTGTGAGCTCAGAGGGGAAATGCATTCTGCAATGCCAACAACTTCAGCATGTCCTGGGAGGTGAGAGGTGACCCCCACTCCGCTCCGTGTGCCCTCAGCTGTTTCCTTCCCTGTGCAGACGAGGTTGGTTGTTGCTTGCAGCTGTTTCACTGGGGTGTGGAGAAGAAAAACTGCACTGTGCTTAACTTTGATTCAGACAAGATGTATTTTCTGTGATTGCTCTCAGTTTGCCTGAAACGTGATCATTTCTGGCATAGCGTGTCCAGTGCTGGCTCCTGCTGCTTCCAGCATGGTTTGAGGGCTGGAACTGGGTGGGGGAAGAGGAGGGAAACAGGAAAACAACTGTGAGAGCTCATCTGTTATTTGTCAGGAAGGATAATTGATTGCTCTCTAGAAGCACCTCCCAAGGAACAGAGAGCTGACTCTTCCGTGTCTTTCCTGCCAATTGGTGTAACATTCCCCAGCGCACAGCAGGTGAAGCCAGGCAACTCCAGCCTTAACTGTGGGTTAAGGAACTTGCTGCAATTTGTGATTTCTAAAGCATTTCTAAGCGCCAAATACTAATCCAGGAGCTTGCTGTGACTTGCACCATCCAGTTGCTGACCTCAATGGAAATGGACAAGGAGGAGATGCTCTGTCCTGGGTGCTCTCTGTTCACCTTGGGCTTGCACTGACTCTTCAGCCCAAACCTGGAACCCCTGGGTGCTGCTCCTCTTCCCTTTGCTGGTTGGAGGCAGCCCCGCAAAGCAAGTCCTTGCCCACAGGGCCAGCCCGAGTGGGCCAAGCCCAGCATTTCCCCAGTGTCACCTCTGGCAGAGGAGAAAGCTGTTGGCTTCTGTGAGCCCCATAATAAGCAATGAGAATACTGGAACTGAAATGAGGATTTCAGTTTCTGGCAAGAGGCAGTCGTCTCCTGCAGGTCTCTGACAGTGCAGCAGGGACTATTTGGCTCCTGAGGTGCAGTGGCCACCGGCCATGACCAGACTCTTGGAGTCAGCCGTCCCACTTGGAGAAGCCTCACTGCGTTTGGCCCCTTTCCTGCTGCAGCACACCGGTGCTGGAGTGCCAAGGAGGAGATGCACAGAGCTGGCACTGGGAGCAGCTGTCCCAGTTTGTGGAAACTTTCTTGCCTTTTTAAGGACATGCAGAGTGCTGTGCTCTAACTTTAGCACAAAGGTATGGTTGACTTGGCTTCTTTTATTAATGGATGAGTATAAATATATCTGCTCTTGGTGCCTGTCTTGTTCTTCCATGTGTAAACACTGAGCTCTGTCCCAGCTCCTTTTGATGATAAATTCCTTGTCTTTTGAATCACAAATCACCTTTTTGTGTGTCAGGAGGAAGCGTCAAAGCCCAAAGTCACTTTGTTTTTTATAGCACCAGCGCTCTCCAGCTGAACTCCGCTCAGATATCACCGATTTCACGGAGCTCTGCAACAACAGCAGGTCTGGCGTGTTTACGGTCTTACTGAAGTAGCCTTTGAGCTCCTCTGGAGCCCTGCTGCCACAGAGCGCTGCAATCTTCTCTTGTTTTTGCTAGGATGTCGCCCGTCCTTCCCGGCGGGAGGCTGGGAAACCTCGCTTCCCGTTCAAAACACCAGGGCTTTTCTTTTTCGGTCAGTGCTTCTGAGTTCTGCCGCTTCTGCTCCACGAGAAGCGGCTCTCCAGAAATAGCTCCTCGCTCCTGGCCGAGCGTGGCTCACGTGGGCGCGATGCCGCCGGCTGTCCCTGCACTCACCCCCAGTGTAGGGCAGCTGCAGATGCCTGTGCCCACAGCACAAGGGGCTGGGGAGGGATTTTGGCTCACCCCAGTGTGAATGGGGGTGAGCTGCCTGCTCTGCTGGTCTCCCACTCCGCTGCAGGGCTTGAAGGTGAGAAAGGAAAAGGGAGACTCAGGGCCATCTATGCAAAGCTTTGCACAGGTAGTGGAAGGCTTCTGTGTTCTGGGGGGCTGATCGAAAAGTTTGGGGAGAAAAGGTCAAAGCTGGGGAAAAGCTGGTGTGTGCTGAACTTTCACAGTGGCCTCGAGGGTGAGGCTGAGCTGGCTGCAGAGCTGTGACCCAGGGATAACACTCTTATTTCTTCTCTGGGGACCCGCAATGGGCTTTGTGGTGAAGGAACAGGAATAACCCGCCGTGCTCCTCACTAATGGTGTGATGTGACCAGCGCTGAGCTGGGAGGCAGTGCATCCAGAGGTCTGGAGAGGTGAGTCTGACACACTTCATGGGGTCAGATCGGGTGAGACAGCCTTGAAGCACTGGAGATGACAGCTGTGGTGAAGCCCACTCATCCCTGGTTGAGATCCAGGTGCTGCTGTGGTTGAGAGGGTCATTAGCTGTGGTGGGGAGGCCAGGCAGAGCCCAGCGCAGCAATTTGGGTCACTGAGTGGCTGTGCAAAATATTTCCTCAGCCCTGGGCTCGCAGATGGCTTTGACTTCAAAAGAGTAAATACCTGGAGTTACTGCAGGGTTGAGGGGAAAACCCCATTCCCACAGGCTCGTTAGTTACACCAAACACCTCTTGCACTATGGATTTGGTACCTGTCAACAGCAGCACAAGTGCTGGGGTCTGTGCTGGCAAGTTGCTGGTCCCCCCATGAGCTGTGGGAGACCATGAAAGGCCTCCTCACCATCAGCCAGTGTCCTCATACCAAAACTGGGGAAAAATCCCATGTGCAGAGCTAAGGGGGCTCGCTCTGGTTGTCCCCCCAACGACCAGGATGCAGGCAGCAGCTGTAAGGCATCCCTAGTAGCAAGGAGGGTCAGAAATAACCTCAGGGATGGGATACCAGACCTGATTTTCCTGTGGCTGATCCTGGAGCCTCCAAGCTCTCAAGTATGTTGCATTCCACTGAAGAATGATGCCCTCAAAACAAAAAAAAATGAAACTGAAGCCAGATTTCCCTCCAGGGGCTGAATACATTTGTGCCTGGCCAGAGCTGTTCAGATTTGGGAGCGGTGACCATCAGTGGCTCCCAGCAATGGCGTGGGGTGCTTAGAGCCACAACAGCCCCTTGGGAGGTGTCTCAGGTGGGACATCCCAGCAGCTGCGCAAAACTCGCTGTGATTTGCAGGCCAGGTGTGACCTGGCACTGCAGGGGGAAGTGGGGAGTTCTGTGCATTTAGAAAATCAAATACTCTGGAGCCTTGCCTATCTCTGGCATGCCCTTATCCTGCTTGCAAGTCCCTGGCAGCCGCCTTTCCCCAAGGCCTCCACTAGAAATGAAACATCTTGACAAAAACAAAGAGGCCCTTTGAGAAACACCTTGGCTGAGCATCCCTCTCCCTGCTGGTGACTGATGGCACCAGGGACATGTACTGTGTGGCCGTGGTGCAGAGCCAGGAGCCACTTTGTCCCTGTGATGTAGCAGTGTCCAGCTCTACTTGGAGCTGCACAGATGCATGGTAGATTTTAACTCTGGTTTCCTTTGGGAAAATGTGAAATATTGATCATCCTGTGCCTTTTTATGACTTCCTGTCCCCTTGCAGGGGATCCTCACAGCTGAGAGGCCCGAGAGGAACAGAAGCATCCTCATGGGCACTGCCAAGGCTGAGACCTCAGCAATCCTGCGTGTGCAGGAAATGTGTCCTGAAAAAGAGCTGGGTCTGGGTACAGCACATCTCTGATGTGACCCCTGGAGATTTTGCTCACCACGTGTATCCACGTCATTCCCTCCCTGCCACTGCAGCTCCGTTGGTCTCCTGGGGCCACATGTTTCTAGAACAGTTACCAGCGCTGAGTCTGAGCATCTGTGCCCAAAATACAATGAGAGTTGCCAGGAGGAGAGAAGAGGCAGTGGATGAATCTTGTCTTTTCTGCTTTGCAAACAATCAGGTCCCAAGCTTTGAGCTCTGCTCTGTTGCCCTGACTGATGGGCTTGGTGGTAGGTGGCTGCTCAGGGAGTGCTGCAGAGCAGAAATCTTTTTCCAAATCCTTTGCCTCTGCCCTCCGGCAGCCAAGAAGTCCTCATGGAACAAAATCCTAACATGCTCAGAGGCATGTTTCATGGCCAGAAATCTTTCTGGCCTCAGTTTCACTCCAGGCATTGGGGAAAATACGAATGCTTTTAAAAGCTGCCATCTCATCGTCTAAGTCAGAGAAACCAAGAGCCACGAATGTGCCCAAAGGAATGGCCCACGGGAACAACAGGGCTTGAGCACACAGGATGATGCAAGGCAGAAAAAGCAGAAAGGCACATTTTGAACAGTACTTGAGTAGTCTGGTCATCTGGATAAAATGAAAAGGAGAACCAGGACCAATAAAGCCAGGTCTAGCCAGACCCCCAGGACTCACTGCAGGACTCAGCAGGGCTGTGAACACCCACAGCTGTCTTAACCACTGGGACAGTCAAGGCCATGACATTTCTGAGATTCCTCTACCCAGGACAGTTATTATTCCACTTCATCTTAGAATTTATTTTTTAACATCTCTTTTATTTCACTAGTGTTTCTGCAAGCAACTTGGAGAGGCTTCAGAGCTTTGGAGTTACCAGCTGTCACCTCCCAAAGCCACAGCTGTGGGAGACCCCAGGCATCCCCTGGCTCTGCATGTGCAGGAAGGCCATTTCCAGAGCCAGAGCTGTGCTGCAGTGCTGAGGGTCTGTGGCCACACCAGGAACAGGACTGGCCTCTCTTACACCTTGCAAGTGTCACTGACCAGTGAAGAGCAGCAAACCCAGTCTCAGACCTGGCCTGCTGGTGGTCTGATTTTACCCCTGCTTCTTGCAAAAAAACCAAGCCCCTGGGTAGGAAGTCTGGAGGACCAAAGGATTGTCAGCACGGTGCTAATGCTAAAAACTGGGTCAAAGGGTTGGCCAAAAGGTGAAGGGACCACACAGCCTGGCAAGGGTGGTGGGGTAGCCCTGGCACTGGGGCCTCCTGGAGGGAACAGGAGGAAGGGGTTCTGTGAAGTTTCATCCCAAACCTTAGGCACAGGATGGCAGGCATGGCAGTTTGCCTTAGTGACAGCCAAGGGGAAGAGGCTGGAGGCTGCTGTGAAAGGGCTGATGGGCTGTGTCCTCTGGGCAGGGGCATCACCTCCTTCTGCCCACAACACCACTTGGTGCCTTCTGCTCAGCCCTCAGTCTGAAGAAGCAGACCAGTACCTCATGCTTGAAGCCATCCTCATTAGCATCTGTGTGCTAGAGAACGATTCTGCCAGGAGCCACACGATGTCCATGTTTCCATTGCCATCGCTGCAATGTGTTCCTGATTTCAGAATGTCTGGGTCATTAGACACCAGGATGACCTGGTGGAGACCCTGCCTTCCTTAGCTAATGCATTCCCCAGGATGTGGGCACAGTGACTCAGGGATACTGTGCGATTTCCTCACTTATGTTTTTCCTGTCCTAGAGCTACTGCTACTTGTCTCTGCATCTAACCCCATAAATGCCCTGCTGGTTTCCCACATGTGAAGTGTGGGTAGTGAGGTCTCTCATACCTCTCCCCTTTAGGCTGTTTACTCAAGAAGTTTCTTACTTCACTGGGGCACTCAAAAAACATCTGCTGATGTAAATTTATTTCCAAGATGCCAGGTCCTGCCTTGTAGCTGCATTTCCCATGTGGAGCCATACCCACTTCTGGTCATATCCCTTCACTCCTGTAGGGACCCAGCACAGGCTCCAGCCATTCAGAGGTGATTTTTCCATTGTGTGAGTGGTGTGTGGCTCTAGAGCTCGTGTTTCCCAATCCTTCTCACCAAAGTTGGACTCACGTCTCCATCCGCTTCTGCTGCAAGCTCAGGGCTGCTTCAGGAGCACCAGGGTGGAGGCAAAGCTTTGGGAAAAGGTTGATCTCTGAGCATGCTCTGTGGGCTTGGAGCAGGAGATGCTAAGCAGGTGCAGCTCCTCCTGCACATCTCTGCTTCTCAGTATGTCTGGGGTGTGAATTCTTGGATATGAGCTCCTCAGCATTTCAGGGTGAAAAGGTTATTTTTCCCACATTACCTCGCTCCCACCTGCCAGCTGAATGCCACAATAATTTAGATGTGGCAAAGGTAGCAGGAGTCATTTAGGTTCCACCCAGCATAGCAGGAGCTGGAAGATAGCTCACATGCATAAGGGGAGAGGAATTTCCCTTAGGTCTTCAGGAAATGTATGGGCCCATGCTGGGGTCCCAAAACTGGAGCAGCTGGACAATCCCTGCCGGGGCAATGTTTGTGGGTTGCTGCAGTGCCGTTCACATAAGGTTCACCATGGCAGCACCCTCAGAGGTGGGTGATGCTGTT
Organism: Cyanistes caeruleus; assembly: GCF_971803275.1. NCBI lineage: Eukaryota > Metazoa > Chordata > Aves > Passeriformes > Paridae > Cyanistes > Cyanistes caeruleus. Next base: position 30,980,223 of record NC_141704.1, on the reverse strand, counting down.
CCAGTGCTGCTGGGTTCAGCTGCCATGAAATCACCTGTGGCATTTTACAGGAGACATTTGCCTGTGTGGGGATGTTTGTGCTTAGGGTCATGTCTGCTTTTGCTTCTATGCCTTGTATTTTTAAATTGGGTTTGATCAGCACTCAATGCCTGCAGCGTAGCTCCTTTCAGATCATCTGTCATGTCAGAAAATGGCTTTGAATATCTGTCTGCTCATTTCAAGCTAAATATTTACTCTGTAATTAGGCAGTTTTGTTTCAAATGCTTTTTTAAAAAAAAAGTATTAATGAAAAGTCAGTATTAAGTTGCCTAGGTTGATGGGAATAAGCAGGTGGAAAGCAAAACACTTCTGCAAAGCTGGTGTGGTTGTTTAGCCTTCACAAAATGTCCCCTCTGTTTGTCTCTTCCCCTGGGTTCATCACTATGAAAATCTGCTCTATTGGTTTCTGTGCCAGGACATGCTTGGGATATTGCAGCAGTGTGTGTGGAGGGGAGGGAAAAGTCTTCAGCCCGTGCTGTCCCCACTTGACAGTGCCCCTTGACGGTGTCCCTAGCTGGGCTCTCGTCCCCGGGGCCATCGGTGCCCTGCCCCACATGCTGGTGTGGGGGCTCCCAGTGTGGTGTGGCAGTGCTGGAGGTGTCTCTGTCACAGGCCTCCAGTCCAGGGCACACCCTGTGTGTGCTGTGCAGGGATGAAAAACGATGGAGAACTGGGGAAAATGTGGTTTCACGTTTTCCTGCTGCCAGAGCAGTAGAAGTTGTGCTCTCACAGAGACAGAGGGCTCATGAAGTCACACGTGGGTGAAGACAGAAAGGAAGGAGCAAGTTTCTTCACTGGGACACTCAAAAAGCATCTGCTGATGTTGTAAATTTATTTCCAAGATGTCCAAACCCATGGCTTCTGGTTCACCTGTGAACTCAGAGGGAAGAAAAAAGGAAATATTTATGTCAACCTCACTCAGGCTAAAAATATTTCTTTTAGGTTCCTGGCAAGACAAAAGCCTCCTGACACCCTGGCATGTTCATTGCATCAGGGGTCTACACGGTGTGGTTTTGCTTTCAGATGAAAACATTTTCAAGCTCCACTCCCAGGGCAGATCTCCTGCCTATCCATAGTTTACCTCTAAGCTCCTGCATGAGGGCAGGGAGCAAGATGCTGGCCAGTGACCCAGCTGCCTCCTGGCTGGGGGAGTATGGGATCCTGTCCTCCTGCACTAGGGAGAAATTAAAGGTAAGAAAGGAAGATAAAGATTGAAATTGAAATTTAAACCTAAAATATAACTTCAAAGGACACAACAGTTAAGCCACTTGGGGAAATGTCTGAAGTTTAGGGATTTGATTTTGTGAGCGACTGGCTGCAAGTGCGAGCTTCCCACTGGACCTGAATTCAGTGGCAGGGGAACTCTGCCTCAGAGCACAACCTTACTTTTAATTACTTCTAGCTAAATCTGTATGAAGTAATTGTGTACTATTAAATGATCTCACTCAACATAAGATAACTCTATTTTAATTCTTCTTATCCTCTATAAATAAGACATATATACACTAGCTGTTGTGTAAACAACCTCACTGCCTCACCCCTGCCAAGGGGTGGCCCTTCTCTTCCTGCTTCTGATGCCTTTTGGCTATGTTATCTCCTGTCAGCATGCCTAAAGCCAAGTAAAAACATGCTGCTTGCAGTAGTCAGTTGTATTTTCTAAGCCACTGTTTACACTGCTGTCTTACTGTTATCTGTTCAGGTAACGCTCCCCGAGCAGGGAATGCTGAATAAGATGCTCTGATCCACCACAGGAGCTAGGATTAGGTGCTGGTTCTTCACATTGCATTTCTGCATATTCTGGATCATCATAAGCTGCTCTGAAATGTTAACTGGGAACACGAGCTCATGAGCCCAGTAATTTGGAAGAGAGTGATTAAATTTTCTACTTAAAAGAAAGCTGGCTTAGAATTATGAAGTCATGGAATGGTTTGGGTTGGAAAGGAACTTAAAGATCATCCAGTTCCAGCTCCCCTGCCATGGGCACAGATACCTTCCACTAGACCAGGTTACTCAGAGCTTCGTCCAATCTGGCCTTGAACACTTCCAGGGATGTGGCATCCACAAATTCTCTGGGCAATATGTTCCAGTGCCTCACTCCCTCACAGGAAGGAATTTTTTCCTAATATCTAATCTAAACCTACTCTTTCAGTTTGAATCCATTCCCCCCATGTCACTATGAGCCCTTACAAAAAGTTTTTCCCCATCTTTCATGTAGGCTCCCCTCAGGTACTGGAAGGATGCAATTAGGTCACCCTAGGCCTTCTCTGTTCCAGGCTGACCAAACCCTGTTCTCAGCCTTTCCTCATAGGAGAGATGTTCCATCTCTTGCATCATTTGGGGACATCTCTCTTTCCTTTTTGCACTTCCTTCCTCCCTGTCAATGTGCACCATCTTGCAGAGCAGTGTGGATGTCCTGCAAGGCAGATCCTCTGGGCATGCTGATAAATCTCCCTGGCCTCTCTGCCCAGCACCCTCAGCTGGGATATGCTCACCATGCTCACCACTGTGGTGAGCTTCTTGGCCACTGATCAGGCCTAGGGGCTCCTGTGTTTTCATGTCAGGGCTGCTTTCCAGGGCAGCTTTGTGTGCAATGCCTGCCATGTTAATACCAGCAGGCACAATGTACTTCAGAGGAAGTGTCCATGACCTTTTCCCTCAGGCAGAAAATCCCTCTCTGCAGAGGGAACCAGTTACCCTGCTTTGTTCTGGCAGCTGGAGGCTAATGGTGGCCAAGATGTGCCATACTTGAGGGTCTTGTGGTGATTTTGGTGATGTGGTTCATGTGGATCTCCTCTGAAGGCATTTCTCTGAGGTTTCAGGTTAGGAAACTGTTCCAGGAATGCTATGAGCTGTGTTACAGCTCCTGCTAAATCACCAGCCAAAACAGTCAAAGTTTCTTGAAAGTTTCTGGACTTGGGAGCATAGGGATGCTCTTTGTGGAGCTGGTGGGATGATCCCACAAGAAAAGTCCTGCTGGTGCCCATGTTGCTCCAGCACCATGGAGCACTTCCAGCCATACAGGCTTGCAGCGTGGCTATTCCCACATCAGTGTTTTCTGGTACTTCCTCACATTAAGCTTTGCCCTGCAGAAGCTCAGAGACTTCTAGGATCCTGTTGCTGGTAGCCATCAACTGTTTTTGGAAATCCCATGCCCCATTGGAGCCTGTTTTAGGTTTGGAGTGTTGAGGCTGAGCAGAGCCCAGCAGAAATGGTATTTTCTACGTGTGCCCATGGAGGGTAGCAGCCAGGGGTGCCACCTCCGAGTGATGAGCTGGGCAAGAGGGGGGCTGTCTGTGCTGAGGCTGGTGCAGGGGAGCCCTCCCAGCACAGTACAATGTGACTGGGGGGAAAAGGGAGCAGAGCAGCAGCGAGAGCAGAGAAATCATCTCAGTCACAGTGCCTTTCCACCGGCACCACGTCTGGCACCCACACGGTGCGGCCTTTGGGTTTGCCCCACGCAAAGAAGATGAAGTACCAGTCATGTGGAGAAAGAGGAGGAGGGGAAATACCGTGGAAAAGGGAATCTCCAGGAGAGGGAAACGTTTCTGTTGGGAGAAATGGAGCAAGGGGAATGGCTCTTCGAGTTGCCAGGCAGGGAAGTGCCGTTTGCACAGAATCACTGTGGAGACTGGCACCAACTCTCCCTCTTGTGGGCATTTCCCTCTGCTTTGTGTAGAGTCTGGCAGCTGCTGGTCCTGCCAGCAGCCCTGAACGCTGCTGGCTTCATCCTAATGAGATGGTTCATAACTCCTCTATTAAATACCCGTATGAATTAGGCCAAGAGGGTGGCCTAAGCTGCAGAGCCAGCACCTGGAGTGCCTGACATCGTGCTTATCACTCACCAGGCGAGAGGCACAGCTCTCTCTGCAAAATGAAACGCCTGAAAGCAGGACCCATGAAAAGGCAGCAGCTGATACGGAATCAATGACTTTCCACACTCAGTCCTTGCAGGTCAGACTGGCCAGGGCTTCACTTTCCTGCTTTCCTCTCAAGTTTGCTCAAGTCAGTCTTTTCAGTTTGTTTAAAAAACCAAGCAAGATAAAACTTACCATGTTCCCATCTGAACTTCCGTCTGAACTCTTCCCCTGCCCCAAAGATTCTCTCTCAGCCCAGACTGTACTCATGGATGAGACATTTGTATTACACGTTTTTTGACACAAAAAGTCTGCCTGTTTTGTCTGGTCTATCTGAGGTCAATTTCTTTTCCTGACTTTTTGATCTGTGGTTCCAGTGTCTGTTTTTTGTGTTTTTTGTTTATGATTTGGACCCTCTCTACCCCAATAAGTAGGTGAGACCCTGTCCTGTGAGAGCCAGTGTCCCTCTCTCAGCTCCATGAGCTGCAGGTCTACAAGAGCAGCAGATAAATGCTGGTCTTTTTCTCAGGAGGAGAACAAATCCAGTGTCATTTGGCCCTTGCTGTAAACTCATAGAAAAGTCACAAAATTAGCACTGGAACACGAAGGAGCATGAATTCATTTAGGGCAGAGTGAAATTCACCACGTGGAGTGAAATCTCAGCTGCAGCTGATGGGGAAGGAAATAAAAGGACTGCAGGCTAAGATAAGCAATTTCCAGACAGATGCTGCCACAGACCAGCTGGATCCGACCAGCTGCGCCACCAACACTGGAGCACTTAGCAGGAGGAGGAAGATCAAAAAATAAAACCGTGGTGTTTGAGGAACTCACAATTGAAAAAAAGAGATGGGAGCCCTGCATGTGCAAGGATCTTTGAGGGTAATGGAGCTTTATTTTTATTGTTGGTTTGGTTTTATTTTAAGAATGAGCACGCCTTAAAGCTGTTTGTGAATGGTTAGAAGGTGCTTATTGGATTTTTGTCTTTGTGCATTGGCTGATCTTCTGCAAAGTCACCAAGTCAGCAGGTTGTTTTAAACATTTTGACCTAGTAAGGCTGCAGCCATGTCTGAAGTATATTTTGGGGAGCATGTATAAGAGGATTAAGAAAAATTATGAACTCATGAAGAATTCTGCCTATGGCTGTTAAACACAAGCATGCAAATACAACCTTGGGAAGTCCCTTAGCCTCAGGTTGACGTGATGGAATAGAGCTGTTCCTGCTTCTTACACTTTCCCTGGGCACCTGCCAATAGTGCTGTTGGGGGAAGAAGCTAGATGAGCTAGCTGTCCCTGAATCCTGTGTGTAAGATGCGTACAGGTGAGCTTTCCATATCCAGGCTGGGATATGTGTATATGCAACAACAGGCCCCAAAGAGCTGGAAGGGCTGGCCAGGCTGAGCATTTGGCAGGGATGCTGTGGTACACTTGTGCCGCTACCTAAGGAACCACTGGACCAGGATTCTCAGCAGAGGTGAAATCTTCCAGTATTTGTAATTTTTGTGCCAGTGTCTTGCAGCCAGCAAGCAGCAAGCCCCACCACTGGGATTGTCTTGCCAGCAGGACCCTGAAGTGGACAGGGCAAAAGATCTGTTTGCAAGCACAGCAAAGGAAACAACAGGGAAGAGATGGAGAACAGAGACCTCACCCTAACTGAGTGATAAATGTTCTGTTTAGGTAGCCAGGCCACAGGTGCTATGTTTAGAGTGCTCACTGCTGCCCAGTGCTGATCTGCATGACAAAAACTGATTATTTTGCCAAGCATTTTTTTTCAGAGGGATCAGTTTTCCTGCAGGAGTTCCCAGTAAGACCAGCAGCTCACAGAAAGCACTACTGGGTTAGGGGCTGCTTAAACGGGTGCTGCTTCTCAGGAGAGAAGTCCCGGTTGTTCCTATCCTCCCTAAGGGTGCACTTGGTGTTGGAACGATAATGCAAAATGAGACCTTGAACTTTGAAAAGGGCCAACTGCAGCTGGAAGCGAGAACCTGCTGGAGCCCATTAAAAGGCAAGTGTAAACATCAATAAAAATGATGGGGTAGATCTTGGCTCCCCCACAGGCTCTTATCTTGCAGAAGCTCCATGCTTTGTGGATGAGAGGCTGTTTTGCAGGCAAAGGGAATGAAAATGTGTCTTTTTTTCTCTCTTCACCCCATGAAACTCAGGCAGAGGGAAAACCTAATCTGTATGTGCTGTTCCACTAGTTAGACAGTGCTGCCTGGGGTTTTGGAGGAAGGCTGTGGGTGTTTCTTCCACAAAGGATGCTTGAGTAAGTAGCTCTGCCTCCCTGTCCCCCCCACCAGCAGACGTCAGTCCAGCTGTGTGACAAACCACAGAACTTATCTGGCTTCAAAATACACTCTCCAAAAGATAAACACAGTTACTTCAAACTCAGACCATTTCCTTAATCCAGCTCATCTGAAGCCCTCATAAAGAGCTGCACGGGCATCATGGGGTGGGGGAGGATCTGATATCATTCATCTGCCTCCAAATCCAATTCAAAAACATGCACAGCCTCATATTAAGTGCTGGTAGCTTGAGGGCCATTGCCTGCCCAGTGGGCTGAGAAGGAAATTTGTAGATGTTGTCACCCAATTGAACCATGTAGTGATGGGCTGTCCCACTCTTTTTTTTTTGGGAGGCTGAGAGCCCCCAGCTAAGCTGTGCACTGAGTGCTGAGGCCCAGTGCCTCCTCTTCCTCGAGGAGCAGCTCAGACAGGAGGAATTATTTATTGTTGCTGGCTCCCTTCAGGCTCTGGGCGTGGCTGTTGGTGTGTCCCAAGGAAGGGAGGGTGGCACACAGGGCACTTTCCCTTTTTTCACTGTTTGCAGTGGCTCAGCTCTGTCACTGCTGAGGCTGCTCTTGCCTTGATCTTGGCCATGCTGCAGTTGCTGCTGCCTTTGCAGGCACATGAGCACCTTTCCAGCAGCCCTGGGAACCTTGCAAGGCACCACTCATATGCCTAAGGCACCCATACGCCTCTGAAGAGGAGATTTAGGACATTCTCTGGCATAAGGCATAGAGAGGGGAGCAGCCACCCCTTCTGCCTGGATTTCATCCAACTTGATCACTAAATCCCAGCCTCAGCCACGTTGTAAATGTGTCTGTTGCAGCTTCCTGTGGGTAGCTCTGAGCTGAAGAGCTCAGGGTGACAGGCAGACACCCAATACTGAATGCAGGCTGATTGCTTGACCTTTTTTGCCCATATGTGTTTTTGTGGCCCTGCCTTTCTCAGCTGCCCTCCAGCAGGCTCTAGTTAAAATATTTTATTGATGATGAGGGAGGAATTCCTCTCTTGCTTTAGTGTTTCAAAGGGTAGTACACAAATCCTTGAGTGCCAGTACGGCGTTACAAAGTCTAATCCACCTGAAGAGACTGCTGTGTGCCACATTTCCCACTAACTCCTTTAGATCTCCAGGGTTGCACTGGCACAACCCGTGTTCTTCCCTCTAAAAAATAATTTTCTCCTTCTGCTCTTGGGAGGGTGAAGCTTTAAAATCTGCCAGTTGTTCCCTAATCAGACTCTTCCTTTCTTAAACTGCACTCACAGTTTCCCACACAAAATCCTCAGTCCTTTTGTGCTCTGCATTCCCAGTCCTTCAGAGAAAGTTTGCATCCCCAGAGAGAGCTGCTGCAGCCTCAGAGACAGCCTCAGTTTCTGTATTGTAGCCTAAATATTCTTGTCCTGGATTGCCCTTCTGCTTTTCCTGCAAGTTCTGCCACTGAATGCAAGCACTGATCTCCAAGAAGTGTCTTGTTTAGCCAAGATAAATGTTTTTCCCAGGTGCTGTGCAGAGTAACACACATTGTGAGATGCCTCAGTAATTGCACAGGAGCTGTGGGCTGTGCCTGTGTTATGTCTGATAGTCACCAAAGGCTGGATCCTGTGAGCACTGAAGTGAAGGTAAAGCTACCTCTGACTTTACGGCACAGGGCGTGATCCCTGAGAGAATCCCTGCCATGGTACTGGTAAGTGCGTAGCACGGTTCTGCAAATTCACAGCCTAAATCTTGTCCTGATGCTGAAATCTTCTGCTCCTAGTCTTTCCTCTTCCTTTTAAGCAAGCAGGTCAGGTCACCTCTCAGCTGCTGAAATCCATCAGTGTGCAGGAGCCCTGCCTGGAGGCATTGCTAAGAATAGTGTCTAAGAACAAGGGGAAGAGAGGAGTGAGCCTGGAAGGGATTTGGCCACTGCCATCATCAGTTAGACTCCATCTCATTTCCTGCATGCAGTGGAGGCTACACAACACTCACAGTTTCGGGTGGTGCTCTTATGTGACAATCTTCTGCTTCTCAGAGTACTTGAAGTCAATGGCAGGGCTGCCCAAAAGCCAGTGTGTTTGCCCTGCTGTAAGATCCCATTACTGTATCCCTCACCTCTCCAGCTCACAGTCCTGCTGTGAGTGCAGGACTCTCACCTGTCTGCACAGACTGAGCTGCCGGCTCCTGAAACAAAGCACAAATTAATCTCTTAGAAGAAGCTGCATTTCAGCACAACGCCATAGAAACCACAGCTGCGTTACGGAGGGCCTTTTCCCTGGCATTATGCAAGAGGTAATTATGTAAGTTGTTGTTATATAATATTCCTGGCTTTTTCAGAGTGCCAGCCTCCCCCTGACCACAGCAGTGTGTATTACTTACGTCACATCATGCTTTATACAACCCAGGCTTGCAGCAGAGCTGGGGCTGCTGTCATCACCGCTCCAAGCCATGGGACCCTTGCCTGCTCCCTGGGCTTTTTAAAAATTGTGTTGTGGGGGAAAAAAAGCTCAATGAAAATAATAAAAAATTATTTGATCAAAATATGTCTTTGTTCCTCTGAGACATTTTGCTGTGTAAGCACACAAGATGGTTTGGGTTGTTTCTTGAGGAAGGACTGGATTTTGGAACATCTCTATCTCTTTCTTTCTGGAAAATTTACTTCACAAACTTACTTCAAATGAAAAAGAAGTCTGTTATTTCTTCCAGTGCCTTTCTCTTGGGTTCCCATTTTCTAATTGAACCAGGTCTGGCTGCAGAGGAAACAGAACTAGAAATTTATTCTCTTAACCACCAAGGCAGTGTGGGAGACTGCTGGGCTCTCCAACATTTGCTTTCCAGCCCAGGGTTGGATTTTCTCTCTTCACAACAGCGATACTCTAGGAAAAAAAAATTAATGTGGCCAAACAAACTTGGTTCTGGTGCATCCCTGTGGCTGGTGTGTGTCCTTCTGTGTCTCCCAGCTCTACCTGGGCAACTGAGCCTCACAGTAATAACCACAAAACAGCTGGTGTTTCTGAATCTATTCCCAAGAGCTAATCCCTGCTCTTTCCTGGAGTATCTGTGGGCTCAAGCAAGTCATAGAACTTCTTTCATGGGGAGGACAAGTGGCTTTTCTGTCCATGGAATTGTGGCATGGTCTAAATTAATTAATACCTGTAGAAAGGTTTGCCAGCTGTGAAGGGTGGAGTCAGGCAGAGGTGGGACTGCACCCACTGTTTTGTGGGACATGGCTCTTCACCTGCCTACTGATCCTGTTAGGTGGGGGGACCTCTCTAAGCACCTTTTGGTAGCATTTTTGGGTAGAAACAATGCTCATGAAGTCTCTAGAACAGTATTTCTCCTCGTGGCAGTGCCATGAATCTCAGCTGTGGCTCTACTGCTGTCCCATGGGATCTTCCTCTGTCCCCATCCCACCGCTCCAGCCCGCTGCAGTATCAAGGCTGGGGGATAGGGGGGAAGTCACAGCAACCCAAGCGACCGAGGAATAGCGGTGTCTCTACATCCCGCACTGAAAATGAGTTCTGCACCCACGGCCGCAGCCCTGCCTGCCCTGGGGTCACCGTGCCACCTCCGGGAGAACAGGACTGCCTGCCGGCCGGGGCTGGCAGCTCTGGGCTCGGTGGCCCGTGGCCACGAGGTGGCAGCACGGCAGGACCCGCGGGTCCCGGCCGAGCGCGGCTCCTCCCGCCCGGCCGGACAGCGAGCGCTGGGAGCAGCCCCGGGCACCCCATCCTGCCCCGGGCACCCAGGGCACCCCACCCTGCCCCGGGGCACCCAGGGCACCCCATCCTGCCCGGGGCACCCCATCCTGCCCCGAGCACCCAGGGCACCCCATCCTGCCCGGGGGCACCCAGGGCACCCCACCCTGCCCCGGGGCACCCAGGGCACCCCATCCTGCCCCGGGCACCCAGGGCACCCCATCCTGCCCCGGGGCACCCAGGGCACACCACCCTGCCCCGGGCACCCAGGGCACCCCATCCTGCCCCGGGGCACCCAGGGCACACCACCCTGCCCCGGGCACCCAGGGCACCCCATCCTGCCCCGGGGCACCCAGGGCACACCACCCTGCCCGGGGCACCCAGGGCACCCCACCCTGCCCGGGCAGAGGCTGCGAGAGCGCGTCCCCCCGAGGAGCTTTGCAGTGGGGTGGAAGCGGCCGCTTTTGCCGGCGATGCAGCCCAAAGCCTGGGCAAAAGCATCCGCGGTCCGTTCCTGCTGGCGATGGGAGGGAGATTCAGGTGTGGCTGCAGACACAGCCGCGTGTGCCAGCACGGCTCCGGTGTGCTGAAATAAATAGCCTGAAACCGGCTCTTCAGGCATCCGGCGCATTTTAAAGGAGGCAGCCAATACACTGGCTCTCTGTGGTTTGTGTTTATCCAGATCATTATGCAAGTGATAGATTTTGCCCCGAGGGTAAGACAGGAGGCCTGTAGATACTAAAATGTTATGTCCTTTTTGGTGGTCTGGTGCACTAAAAAACTTTTAGTATTTCTGTAGACTATTTATTTAAGCTCAAGGGAGAAGAGCTTATATTTTCATTTCATTACTACTTTGCTTGCAGAAAAAAAGCAATATGGAATCTCATACTCGTTTGAAGTCTTCTGACCATTTAATGTTAATGCCCATACTAGGACTTTTGGTTTCACAGCCCTGGGGAAAGCTACAGAGAGTGAAAAGTCAAGCAGTTTCAAATGGAGTTATTACAGCAACTGCGTAGTTCCAGCTTGGGGAATATACAGAGCTCGGTGCGTAAGCAGCAGCCTCTCATGTACCAGGAGCACGTTTGTGTTTCTGTTGTGTCTGAAAGGTGTGTAAACCAGTAAGGTCAGTGTTCAGGATCCTGCCCAAGCCTGGAAGGGTACAAATGCTTCATTAGTGCTGTCAGGATGTGGGGAGTGAGGTTGCAGATATGTGATCTCCCCTGTCTCAGCCCTGTGGAGAACTGCACAAGGAATGAGTCTATTCCACCAGTTGAGCTTAGTTTGGGTAATTGGTAGTGACCTGATGTTTGCACAGCTAAATCAGGATGAAATCTTGAAGTATTGGAAGTAGATTTTTGGATGTTAAGCTGGTGCATAGAGGAGATGGAAGGGGAGGATTTCAGAGTCTCAAGCTGACTTGGCTGACAGAGGCTTGCAACATGTAATGGCCAAAGTGTCCTTACCTCAAGGCTTGGATGCCAGCTGACACCTCCACTGGGCTTTTGCCACCCTTCTTACCCACAGAATTCCTTTTAATCCTCTGAGTTTCAAAGGGATGTGAGGCTCTGTGCCTCCATCATCCTTGCTGCCCAATTACCATTTTATGTGGGCACTCCTTTCCCCTTGCAAAGCTGGAGCAGGGAACCTGTAGGGAGTGGAAGGGTACAGAGGCGCTAATGCAGCTCGGGTCCTGCAGCACTATGGTAGAGACTGTGGAGTTGAATGCTCTTCTCCTGAATTCCAAGGCAGGTGTCTTCAGCCTATGGTTGATATTTTTTGCGTGCATTTTCTGTGGAAACATCCAGAGGCAGCTGCACGGTTAGGGAATAGCAGTACTGGCTGGGCTTTGTTATTCGGCTGTGCTCTGACTGCAGCTGCCCCTGGAAGGGAACGATCACTCCACTGGTGTGCCAGGCCTTTACCAGTCCTGACAAGGAGGTAGGAGAAAGTGTGGGAGTCGTCCCAAAGCATATCCACATGGTTTGTCAGCACAGTGGCTTTTCCTTCCAAGACTGAAATTTGTTTGGCTTGACAGAAGTATCCAGAGACCAGAACTGCTGGCTGGGTGGATGTTGAATGTAGCTTTGCTATGTCCTTGTGTCTCTGGTCTGCTGCAAATTAACTTTCTGGCTCAGTTGTACATCTCTTGGCTCCAATATCCAGACTCAGCCATCAGGTAATCCTAGGTGTTTCCTAGAAGAGCAGGCAGCAAGCATGGCAAGCAGGTGTGGGAGAACTGCTCCCATACAGCTTTCATCCCTTCATTCCTCCTGCAGCAGGTGGGGAAATGACTGGACTGCTTTGATTATGGTTACCTCCTAAGGGTATGCCACAAGGGGTGTGTTACCCCAGGAGAAAAGGATGGTGAGACCATTATGGGAAAGGAAAGGCCTTTGGAGTGATGGAGTCAATGCCACTGGCTGCCCCGGCCTTTTCTCCTGCCTGCCCTTGGCAGGCCAGGGGAGAGGGAAGCAGGGTGGTCTTGCAGATGACTATACTCTTCAGGAATCTCCTGGCATAAAGCTTGACACTGTCTCTGGGTCCTTGGGAACCTGGGACAGGCTCCTGGCACAGCATTCTGGCAGTGCCCTTTCTGTCTAGAGTGGGACATGTGCCAGTCCAATACGAAAAGCAGAAATGATGCCATCAGTGGCACCCACAATAGTACCTGACCCAAAATAGCTTCCTAGGAAAAAACAGGGAGGCTGATTAGGTTAGACAAGCCTGAAAGAGAGCAAGAAGTCCTGCTGATGATTGACAGGTGTAGGTTTGTGGGCAGGGGCTATAAATCCCACGGGTGAGTTCTCCAGCTACCCTTTGGGGACAGACAAACGGCTGCAGGAAACACTCAGGACCTGTCTTTGGTGAACCATGGGGCTCAGTGACCAGGAATGGCAGCAAGTCCTGACCATCTGGGGAAAGGTGGAGTCCGACCTTGCTGGCCATGGACATGAAGTTTTAATGAGGTAGGCAAGGAACTTCAGTTCTAAGAGTAAAGCTGAGAACTTTTGATGAGAGACATGCTTGTCAGGGTTTATTTCAACAAGGTGTTTTCTTTCTTGCAGAGTGGTGGTTTTTCCATTGCTATTTTCCGGGTTAAAAGTTACTCACTGTGTAAAGTGGCTTTGCTTCTGTCTCTGCATCTCTCTATGGGTGCAGGAGCAGACCAGTGCTGCTTTTAACACATGTCTGTGCTTTGTGTCTCTGCCTCTGCTGGCCAAGCTCTATTGGGATCCTCATTTCCCAAGCACTACAGTGAGAAATGCTGGAGCAAAATGTGTGTCATGGAGCTTCAGATGCTCTGCAGAGACAATATGGGGAGGCAGAGAAGGAATGAAAGGAGAGGAACATACACTCTGTGGCAATTTTCTTGGAATCTATTTCAGTAAAATTAACTTTAAAGTACCTGAGTGTTTTCCTCTCCCCACTTTAGTCTCACCTGGCAGAACCCTACCCATCCTGCTTTTTGGCCAGAAATCTGTGTGACAACACTTGTCCTCTACCTCATGATGAATTTGATGTCTGAGTATAAAATGAGGCACATCCCTCCCCTTACTTCCCTCCTGCATTATTCCAGTGTTAGAAGTGCTTATGAGGTCTCCAGCTGAGGGGACCCCATGCTCCATGTTGTCCTTGTGATCCTGATACTCAGAGTGGTGAACACCCCAGATACTGCAAAGTGGGAAAGAAAATTAGGTGGACACTGGAGCCTAGCTTGTCCCATAAGATCAGAGAGGATGCAAACTTTGAGGAGATTCTCTTCAGCTTTCCTCTTAGACTGTGCACACCCAAATATGCCGGAAGGGTACAGACGCTGAGGACAGCAGTGGGGATCTGGCACCTGCGTGGGGGATTTTCTACCCTAAGCATGGCTAAGGCAAGGAGCCCAGCCCTCCATGCATATCTACTGCAAAGCTTTGGCAAACGTTTTTCAAAGATGAGCCAGAGCAGGGGGCTGTTTTCTGTACCTGCTTTATCATGTCCCAGATCAGCTGCCATTTGAAGGGAAGGGAATGGAGTGGGAATGAAGTGGGTGGAAATATGATGGCTTTCCCCTCTTGTGATCCAGAGCAGGCATGCTGAAGGGGTATCAGGAACCTGAGCCATCCTCACCCATCCATCTCTGAAGTGGCTTCTTTGGCTCTGAATTTGCCACATGCTAATAAAAGCAGTTCCAAATAGAAAAATTGACTTTTCTTACAAGTATCACAGAGTAGAGCATGGCATTAAATAAATAGATGTCACCCTATGACTTTGTGTTCCTCTGCCAACCCAGGTCTCCTCCAAGGAGTTTCTGAGGGAGGAGAGAGGCAAGGGAAAGAGGGTGGGAAAAAAGATCAGGAACCAAATTCCTCTGTCTGCAATCATAGGGTTTGGGGGCGCAGTAAACACTCCATCCAGATGACATTCAAGAAAACACAATTTCCAGCTACAAGGGCCTTGAGGCTGGGGGCTGCTGTGCTTTTTTTTTTGTTTGTTTGTTTTTTTCCCTTTATTTTTGCTATGAGAAGCTAGTAGAGCTCTCATTTCCTGGCCAACAAATCATGGGCTGATAAGAGAGTTCATGTGAGAGGCAGGGGCCTATAGGCTGGCTCTCTAACAGTAAATTGGTGAAGACAGACAGTTTTGTTTGCTTTTGGTCTTTCTTCACATGAATACAAGAACTCACCTCTCAGTATCATGACTAGCCTAGGCTCTTGTCTCTGTCTTAAAACTGTTGACATAATCTAGGGGATAGGAGCCAAAGAGTTATCAGAACTATATGGAAAAAATACAGACACTTCCTCTGTTGCTTTAGTTGGGGGCAGTGTCTCTGTCATGATCAGAGGGAATGGAAATAGAGAGTGGTGATCGTCTTCAGAAATGGGTAAGAAGATGGGGTTAAAGTAGATTGAGTACTCAAAGGGAGGTATGTCAGGAGCTTCTCCTCTCCAAAGTCCATCTGCTTTTGTCCACAGACTGTTTCAGGACCATCCTGAGACCCTTGATCGCTTTGAAAAGTTCAAAGGCCTGAAGACCCCTGATGCGATGAAGGGCTCTGAAGATCTGAAGAAACACGGAGTTACTGTTCTTACCCAACTGGGCAAAATCCTGAAGGCGAAGGGTAATCATGAGGCCGAGTTGAAGCCCCTGGCTCAGACCCATGCAACCAAGCACAAAATCCCTGTTAAATATCTGGAGGTATGGAAAAGGGCAGGGAGTCTTAGTGTCTGATGTGTAGTGAATGTGTGCAAGACAGCTATGTGAGAGTTGGGCTTTCATTTACTGATGACTAGTTGGACTTCTGTGAGCTCTCCCTCAAGTCCAAGGTCTGTGTGTACAAGCAGGAGGAGACACAGAAAAAGCTCACGGTATGCAAATGGTATGTGAATATCCAAGTTTAGATTTCCCATTCCAAATACCACACACAGTCTGACCAACCCTTGGCAACAATAAACCAGCCCATGCAGCCTATGCATGCCTGGGAAACTGCATTACATAAGGACTGTCAGTGACTGGACACAAGGGACATACAGTTTTAGAGTAAGCCCTGGGGAATCCATTGCAGACCAAGACCCATAAAACTAAGTGTTATACAAACACAGGACATGAATTTGCTGTCTTAATGGATGAGGCAGACAAAAAGTGGAAAGGGCCATGGTCTGCTCAAGGTTATGAAGCAGATAAGTGTCAGAGCTAGGAATAGAGCCCAGTACTTCTGCCTAGCCCAGGCTCCTTGCATAGTAGACCTCACTGTCTCTCCAGAGGCTGCAGGAAGGCCTACTGAATTAGCTCGGAGATATTTCCAGGCTCTGCAACCTATTTCTTAGTCTGGCTTTTCTGAAAATAAACCTTGAGTGTCCCTTCAGTTTTTCTTTCTCTCTTTCCTTCCTCTCAGTTCATTTCTGAAGTCATTATCAAGGTCATTGCCGAAAAACATGCTGCAGACTTTGGGGCTGATTCCCAGGCTGCAATGAAGAAGGCTCTGGAGCTGTTCCGAAATGATATGGCCAGCAAGTACAAGGAGTTCGGTTTCCAGGGTTAGCACATACGCACAAAGGAACACCACGATGGAGAGCCTGGCCACGCATCTTTCCCCAGCGCTATTTTGGACATCTCACAACTGGCCATCTCTGATGTGTGGGAAAGCTTTGATGAGAGGCCAAGAGTCACTCCAGGCAGCATAGAGGCACTCAGAGTGATATCCGTGATAAACTGTCGTTTCCTGGCTTCATGTATACAAAAGAAATAGTCTGCTTTCTTAGGAAAAATGACATTAGGGGTTATCTGTGAGCTTCAGCCTATCTTATCCCCTTTCTCTCTCTCTCTCCCTGAAACTCAGTTTCATCTGAGAGGCAAATGGCATGGCCAAAGATGAAGGGATGTGGAGGATCAAGGGATGTGTTGAGTGTGGTGAAAGAGTGAAGGAATGACTCAAATAAAAGATGTGAGAATGGGAAGCAGGGACGCAGCATCCCATTCCTCCCACAGGTGAAACTGTTAGCAGGTTACTATGGAGAGCTTCCAGCACAGTGTTACCTTGCTTTGTGGGGGTGAATGCAGCCAGTCAGTCTCCAGTGCCTGCCAGCCCTGGAGGGTTTAGTTGTTAAACTTGCATTAGCAAAACTATAAAGAGTAGTACTCCCTGTGATCTGTAGGCTTCTAGCAGCCACCACTATGTGTCTGAATGTCTGTTGCACTGAGAAGTGAAGTTCGTGTTTCTCAGAAAATAAAAATCCCTGCACCAGAGTCGTGTGTTTGCTCCTG
Source organism: Cyanistes caeruleus (assembly GCF_971803275.1). Lineage (NCBI taxonomy): Eukaryota > Metazoa > Chordata > Aves > Passeriformes > Paridae > Cyanistes > Cyanistes caeruleus. Next base: position 30,963,626 of record NC_141704.1, on the reverse strand, counting down.
GCTGTACAAAGACCCCAGTGAGAACTAGGGGAGAAGGAGAAAAAGGAAAGGTGTTTTGCATACATATCTGGCTGCAGAGCAACCTCAGTCAGTCCTCAGTCAGTCAGCACTGTGAGTCCATGACCTGAGCAACACGTGGCATCTGTCTTAGCCAGGGATTTGGGGCATTCAGATGTGACCATGGGGACATGACCTGATTACCAGACCTCACAGCACAAGATGGCAGCCTCAGCTCAGTGCCTCAGAGCTGAGAGAAGCGCTCCCTGACTAAAGGTCGTGGCCGCTGTGCTGGGGGAACGTGGTGAGGGAAGGTCCCTTGTTCATTTATGGGGAGGTGGCATGTGCAAGCAGCCTTTGGTCCCAGCAGCAATGCAGTGCATTGCTCTCTCCAGACACTGGAAAGGAGGGATGATCAGCTCAGGTGGAAGGCTGCAATGGCAGCATATGTTCTAAAGACCCAAACTCTGGTCTTTGCAGCCTTTTGAATTTTTGCTGAGGTGCCTCTGCAGTGCATGCCACACTCTGTTTACAGATGTACACCTGCATCCTGTGGGGGACCTTAAGGGACAGACGTAATGGCAAGATGCCTCCCTCTGCCTGTCAGCCTCTCCCCATCCCAGTACCAGAGGGTTGTGGCTAGGGGAAATGCATGGAAGTGACACAGCCGCTCTTTTTTGCGTGGAGAAAGTAATGTACCTTATCTCACAGAGACTGTGTGAGGGCAAGCACAAGGAAGAGAAATGAGGTGCTCAGTTACAGGAGCTACTAGCAGGACCTAGTTCAAGGTACTCCCTGCTATGCTGTGTGCAGTGGAGACAGTGAAGGAGCCACCACCTCCCTTAAAAATCAATCCTGAACCAGCATGATCTGCTGTGTCTTTGGTCAGGGCAAAGGCCAAAAGAATTCAGTCTCTGAAAGGAGAAGGAACAATAAATTCCTTCCCAGAATGGCGCATATCTGATTTCTTGCTGTTTACAAATCCTCACTTTACCTCTGGGAGCTTGCTTGGTGTTTCAACCTTTCAGAGGGGGTCACAAAGGCATATGCTATCACCTAGATGAAGTTACAGCCAGGTGGTCCCTGGCTTATGCAGTGTGCTTCGTCTGACTCCAATCTAGTCTGCCTGGTTTTGTGGGGAGGGCAGTATATTTAATTAAGGTCTAGGATTGCTTGTCCAACACAATAAGATTTCCTGCCAGTGACAACAGACTCTGCTTCAGGATTAAAAGCTCTGCTACAGCAGCTGCCTCCATCAGTCTGAGTGGGACTGGAGTTGTCTAGATATTTTTATGTAGGGGATTGTGGTGGAGGAGGGAGAGTTTGCATGTGTGTTGTGCCTAGTTACCAGTTATTAGGTACCTGGACTAAATGTCAGTCCCTTGGGAGCACTGACCTTCTCTCTGCCTGCTTCACCCCACTGTGTCAGTGCACTAGGGGGGACCATCCTTAAATCTGCTGGTCAGATGTAGGGCCTGACAGAGGTTTTCTGGTTGTGCCTATGGCTCAGTGAAGATGTGCAAGCTGAGATGAACCAGCACGTTTGGGTACCAACAACAGTGAAGGTAACTCCAGCAGGCTCAGTGATTTGGGATGTTTGTGGTGAAACCTTTGCTACTCTAGGCACAGAGTATGCCCTTGGCCAAGTCCTGACAGAACTGCAGGGATGTATGTAATTCCCACAGAGCCTATAAAACTACTGCAATGGCCCCTGCTTTAAGGGCAGGGGAGGTGTCCTAGAGCAAAGGGGATGGGGGGGAAAGGATTTTTTAGCTCCGTGTTGTATTGATTCAGAGTCTTTGTTGGACCCTTTCACTCTGCTGCTAGCACGTAAAGCTTTTCTGGTTCATATATGGGACAAAGTCCTTTTGTGGAGATAAACAATATTAGCGCGAGCCCAAACATTTTCCTCCTTCCTTTCCAGGAATAGCTTTACATCAGGTGGATGGGTCCCAGGGACTTGTCTCCAACCCCCTCCCTGCTGTGACCATGTGGTGTCAGTCACACGATGGGATGTGGATTGTGTGGCTCACAGCCTCCTTGCTCCAGCACGTACGCACCAACTGCAGCCAGGTCGGGCTTGTGGCCCCTCACCCTGCTGCGGTTTCCATTGCATGGCAGAACTCCCCATGGCACCGAGCCAGTGACCTGTCTGGGCTCTCTTGGGCTTCAGTGTCAACACCAGCCACTCATCAGAATCCCAGATGAGGGGAGCAGGCCCTTGCTGTGCAAATGAGCTGTCAGCCCCAGCCAGGGTGCAACAACACTGCAGGCTGTGCTGCCTGTCCGCCCTGTCTTTCCCTCTGCCTGCTGATCCTGCCTGACTCCAATACACCTGCCAACGTCAAGTGGCATCACAGAACAAGTGCTGGGGACCATACTATTAATCCTGTGATCTGTCTCTTGGTCACCTCAGTGGGAGAAAGGGATAGGGCTCCGATGACTAATTATTTTAAATATTTAGCACATTAACGTGAAGCTTGTGACATTCTTCATATTTGCATCTCCCTCCAGGGCTAATGGGAGGAAAGGGCAGGGATGTTTCTAGTCCATGTAATAGTCACTGAACAGATAAGTCTGGTTTCTGGGAATTGAAGCACAGACAGTGCCTGAAGGATGTAATGCTTATATGATATTAACTTAATAAAGAGACAAATGCTCACCTATACTACATACTTTCAGATGAGGATTATTTTTGTCATGATCCCTATTGTTTCTTCCACCTGGCCAAAACCTGTCCTGTGTGTTATGCCACTTAGGAAAAGAAGTAGTGGAACCAGGTGTTTTTTTTTTTGATGTAGACATGCTTGCCCATAACATTTTTTCTAGAAGGTTCATGGCATGAGAGCATGTCCTCCTTCTTCCTGGACTCATTTGTCTCAGGTTTGCTCAAGGCTGCTTTTCCAGGCTGTGCAGGGCTTAACAATCAGAGTCTGTATTGCTTCTCAGACTGAGCACACACACACACACACACACACACACACACACACACACACATGCACGCACAGAGAGACATAAACATACGTCTATACACAAGCACCAGCTTCAAAACACACATCATAGCAAAGCCCATCTGTCTAAGTCCTTCAGATTCCAGCATTCTTCACCTGAGAGGATGATACATATGAGTTCTCACATTGTGTTCAAATGAAGTGCAGCCTTGAAATAGCTAAGGTCTAACCAAGTGAGAAGACAGAGTATATGAGGACAGGGCAGCTGGGGAATACTGGTGGGTAGCAGGGCTGTTAAATTTCACAAAGTTGTGCCAACAGAGTCAAGGAAGTCACCTGGAACTAAGTAAGTGAGAAGAAAAAGCCCAATCAGCCTCTTTTATCCAGCAGCCTAATAAATGAGCATTCATGAACATAAAAGAGTCACAACAATACAGCGTTCTTAACCAGAACATAAATCCCTCCCTCCCCTGTGATCGTAGGCACAACAAGTCCATCTCCCAGTCCTGTGACTTCTATAAAATCCTTATCCAAATGCCAGCAAAGGTGACCTTGTGGCTTTTTAAAGCAGTACTTTATAGTCACTTGACTGCACTTTACCAAAGTCCTTTCCCAGTTTGGCTTACATCTCCTGAAAATAAATAAACAGAACAGGCTGCCTCCACCTTCCCCTCCTGCCCTGTAGTGACCATCCATGATAAGCCATGTCAGACAGGCAGGTCTGGGGCTCTCCTGGGCAAGGCAAGGCAAGCCCTGGCATGGGGCATGCCAGCATAGCTGGTAGTTGCATGGACAAGGCAATGTGTATTTAGGATGGGGACAGATACATACTGGTGTGTATCTTAGCTGCACCTTATGTCTGGAGGAGAGCTTAAAGGCAATTATGCTTGTTTCCCATTTCCCTTCTCTAAGGAAAGCTAAGTATGAATGCAGCTGCTGGTTGCCTGATCTTATTTTAGATTGTCCTTAAAGCAGGTTCAAATGTTCAAGTGTTAGAATAGATTTGGGTGGAATACCTTCTGGATGATTAGAACTTAACTCTCTATGTCTCCATGCTTAGCTTGTGGATCTTCTGTTACTTCCCAGTATATGTCATTAATGATGCTTTTATTAAGTTTTTATACCTTCTGTCCTCCCTTAACATGTTTCCTTATTCAAGATAAATTCCAGCATCCAAGCTCCCACCAGAAGGGTGGAAAATTCCTGGAGCTGATACCCTCACAAAGATCTGGGATTGCTTTGCTCAGGGCTTTCATGACATCAGGCTTGTCCTCTTGGCAAGCTTTGGGGTTATCTGGAGAGTTAGCTGATACAGTGTCAAAGTGAGTCTGTGTTTTTTCACTCAGCTGGATGAATAGTCTGGTGCCCTTTGAAGGATGCCATGGATTAACTGTGAGTTGGTTGGGTATAAAGGAGTAAAAATACCACAGAGTTTTGTGTAAAGCAGCCATATGGTGTCCCTGCAGAGTCTGTGGCTGAGCAAAGCATTTGCACCAGTCATGCTCAGACAAGCTGTCCAGAGATGGTGGAAAAGGAGGCAGAGCACACCAAGAGCCACACTTGCACCCCTCAGCTTCCCCTCTGAGGGCAAATCAATCTGTAGGGTTTGTAAAGAAGAAAGAAAAATTAAATCCAGGTGGGAAATGGAGGCACAACTGTTTTCCCCCCAAGGCTATTTACTCTATTAGTGCCTCCTGAAGAGCAATAGCATCATTCTGACAACACTTCTGCTGTAATGCAATGGAGGGAGTTTCCTAACTCAAGCTGCTAATTGGTGTGCTTTTGTATGGGAAGAAAGATGGAGTATTCTCATGGTGCTACAATTATGGATGTGATGCTTTCAAAAAGCTGGCCCATAAATCATGAGAAAGAAACTTTTTGCACATTTTGTTTTTGCCTTGATAATAGCACGTTTTGCTAACTCAACTAATTTCCCAGCTAATTTTAGCATGTCACATTTAAGCTGGTGTCCCTATGTCTTTTGCTCTGTTCCCTCTACAGATGAGAAATGATTGGTCAGTGCATAAAGTCATCGATTCTTTTCCTTTTCAGTCAAAATCCTCTGTCCTGAGATGGAGTTCTTCATAACAGTCAAAAATTGCTAGCTCATAACAAGAAGAGTAATTAGAAAAGAATTCTTAACACATTCCCTACTATGTTTTTTCTAGTTGAGCAGAGTCATAGCTTCCTTATCTGTTTTATATCAGAAACTTGTTGACTGTAAGTGTCATCTGGGACAAACTCTGTTCTAATTTCTAATGGTAATTAAGAACTCTGTTTCATCCAGTTTAAAGTTCTCAATCTGTAAAATACCAAAACAGCACCCCTCTTACAATATACCTGAGTAATTTGTTCTACTGTTCTTATCACAGACCTTAGTTAGAGGTCTGTCTGTGCTTTCCATCTACAGTACCGTGCAATTAAGCCCATTTTAGAGGATAAACTGAGGCAGAGAGGCACGAGCACATTGTTTTCAGGCTTTTTTCATTCATCTGTCCGCTAGGCCAGGCTGCTGACTGCAGGGCAGTGGATGTTTGTGATCTTTTTGTGTAGGAAGACATGTGAAGTTGTGCCATCTGCCAGCGAGCAGTTCTTGCTTTGAAGTGGTTGTGTTTTAGCAGTTGTCAAAGGACATCCTGTATAAAGACGTGCAGTCACAATGCGGGTGCAGTGTAAATTACAGACAGATTACAGATGCTGCATGCAAAATGAAGCAGTCTAAGGACTTTGGGACATGAACTTGACATGTCTGGGGATGAACTATGACACTTGGGAGATTGCTAATCTTCTCACTTCCAAAGAGAAGAAGACTCCCAGACTGAAATAATAAAGGACATGGATATCTAAATATGTCACCAGAAGAAGAGAGGTCCCTAAATCCTAGTGCATGAACTTCAGATTTTCCTGTGTAATTACAATTTAATCTGTAATCCCCTCCTTGATTTCTAACATTTTGCCACCATCTTGGGTGGGTCTAAGCCATCCAGGGTTCATTTGCCTAGCTTAATTTATAATCCACGGAAGTGACCTTCTTCTGCCTATTTTGGCAGATCCAGTCATATTTTGCCTAATCTGGCCTCCAAAAAATGCTGTTCCAGTTACCTCTGTCCAATAGCGTGATTAGTGAACAAGGTTCAGGTGCATGCCTGTTACCACATAAATAACTCAGCTCATAAGCCTTTTAAAAATGAGCTGTGCCTTTCCATTTTGAAAAGGGCTTGCCTTCAGGAGACCAGGTTTCGGTGATGGATCCCTGCCTGATGTGCCTAGTCTCTAAAGGAGTAGGCTTTAAAAAAGAAACCAAAAAACCCATTGCTGGTTTTCATACTGACTGTACTTAGCTAGCCCTCCTCACTCAACATATGACTGAACATGAATCCTTTTAAATCAACATGAATCCTTTTAAACCACCAACTCTCTATTGGTGTGCCAGAGTCCTGGGCAAATGGCTCAGCCTGGAGTACTCTACTCCAGCAACCAGGGCTGTCTAAAAGCCTTCATACACCTTTGAGGATGTTACTGTCTTAATGGGACCACTCCTTCCCAAGGGGGTCCTCTTTGAGAAGAAAAATGGAGAGTGGAGGGAGAAGATACTTCTGTGCCTAGAATTAAATGACATATTGCAAAGCATGAGATATCTGCTTGGGAACAACAGCCTATGTGACAGCCTGCTGTGTGGTGTTAAGAGAGCCTGGGGTTGTTTTTCCTGCAAGCTATGCTTCCAACCTCTCCTCCCACCTCATTGACAGTAACATCTGGATTTACCCTCACTCACAGTTCTCTCTGAAAGAGTGTGAGTGCAACAAGAGAAAGAGGATTTTCTTTCCTTATTGCTCTGATTTGAGGATAGCTTGCAGCTGTGCCTGGCTGCTAGGAATGTACAGATTTTATGGAGGATAGTCGAGAAATATTTCCTTTCCTGACTGCATCACATCCCTGTTCCTACACACACTGGCTCACAACTGGGAAGTCTTCAGTTCCAATTCTTCTGGCAACATACAGAAGGGAAAAAAAGAAATGGAGACAATGCTTTTTCTTTCTGTCTATGGTCAGGTTGGAGATGGACAACGCTGCATCACCATCAGTAAAGGGGTTAATTATGGAGAAAAGTGCGTTAGAGCCTCTCATCATTGGAAACAGACCAAAACAGAGTAAGTGCTGCAGAGTACAGCATCCTTTCAAGTACTGGTGTTGGTGAGATAGGAGATAGTACACACTAGAGAGTGTCTATTGAGAGAGAGGAGAGACAGATCACTTGTATCTTGAGGGCAGAGCATCTTAGAAATAAATTTAGAGAATAACCTTTCTTTGGGCATTTAATTTCCCTCCTGTTGGAAGTGCTTACCCGCAGTTACCTACAATTAGTTCTGTGATGAGAGCCCATGTGTGTGGGTGTGTGTGTGTACAGCACAAAGGCTATAGTTAACACACAGAACTAAATGTTTTGTTCCAGAGCCCCAAACGTACACAGCCTCTCAATACTCATCAATTTCAGTGGGTGTGAGGCCTTTCAAAGACCTGGATTCATACAGCAAATTCTTTGCCACAGGCTTAGGATTAGTGATTTCTTTCTGCTCACGATGCAGTACAAACTTGGAAATCAGCTCTGCATCTATTCATCAGCTGAAGTATGAGCCCCTTTTATTAGTGCCTTTTGTGGCAATAACTGTAATCTATTTAAAGCCTTCAAACTGCAATTCCCCACAGCAGATGTAGTGGAAGCAGATATCCATGGAAATCAAAATGAGCTTGTGTTGCTGTGCAAAGGGTGGGCTCTATTCTGCTCAGCAACAGTTACTTAATTCCTGCCACATGGGCTTTGGCTCCTTTGGTGGTTTGGGCTTGGTGCTATGTTTCCTGGGGAAAATTTGCTGCCATTTACAGTCCCTGCTGCATATTCAGTCTCTTTCATTTCTCCCCCTTACAGGGGAGAATTCAAAGAGGAGACACTGCTCTTCTTGTGGCCCAGCTCTGCATCCTCAAAGATGTAATGGCAAAATCCATGTGATATGACTGTCAGCCATGGTCCCCTGTTAACAGCAGCAAACTCATTCTTATCTCAGCAAGTGGTCCTTAAACAAGAACTATGAAGCTGCTATAGGTGGGTAAGTGTGGCAGGAAACAGCCAGATACTTTTATTTGGGAAGCTGTTGATATTCTTTGGTTTGTTTGGGTTGTTTTTTTTTTTTTTCTTAATGAACCATTTTATTTAACTAACAAGTTATTTAACAAATGCATCCTCTGCACTTGGCTGACTGGTGTCAGAGCTGGCCAAGTGCAGGGTTTCTCTGTCTGGTAGGATACCATAGATGGTACTAAGAATTCTGGATAGGAAATTTTTTGGTACAGATTACTGTGTAAACCAAGGCTCATATTTACAACAAGAGTTGTTCCCTGTTAGGCTGTTCTTATTGGAGTGGGGCAGGAGCAAACTGAGAAAAGAGCAAAAGATGCACTAGGTATGCCTAAGAAGGCAGAGTGGTATCCTTGCAGTGTGTATTGACCCTTGCAGGAGTGGTCAAAAGTCCATACAAAACCCTGGAAAATCCACACAGGTACCAAAACTATTCAATATTAGTACAATTTAATAGTAATGGCACAGGTAGTGCGATCAAGTCATCCTCAGCAGTTCTGCAGATGACACCAAGCCGAGTGGTGCAGCTGACATACTAGTAGCAAGGGATGATACCAAGTTCTGCTCCACTCTTAAGCTGTATGCTGTTGTGCCCTCAGAAAACTGTTCTATGGAGGAATTAATGCAACTCCCCAGTACAGCCTAAACTAGTTGTCATGAAATGCCTTGTTCATTTGTTTACTTTTCCCTGAGTAATTGGGATTTGGCCTGCAACAGAGATGGGAAGCAAATTTACCCACCCACACTGAAGAGAGACTGTAAATGATGACATTAGTCAAGTAGCAGTTTGAGTCATATTTGGTACCACAGCACAGCTGGGTCAAGAAGAAATCCCCTGGGAAACTGAGCAAAGAAAAATGGGAAAAGAAAAAAAAAAAAAAAAGCACTTTAACTAGCACTGACTAGTTCTTCTTTCTTGTCATTATTTCCTTGGGATGTTGTCACATGCATTACTGGAGGAGATATTGTTTGGTCCAAGTAGGAGAGATTTCTTCCTTCCAACTCTTCAGTAAATCCTAAAGTTCTTTTCAAACAAAGGTTGCTATAAAGCTGTGATTCCTGGTTCAGACTCTTTCTTCCATTCAGTTAATTGTTACTGTCCAATGTCCCAGATGTGAAACAGCTGCTCACACAGAAGCATCTAGCCAGATGTTGGAGATCTGATCAGACACTGAAGTGAGAACTGGAACTGGGGAAAGGACATTTATATCTTCAGATTCAACCTGCTTCTTTATTAGAGACATAGTAGTTGGCTATGTCATTCCACATTCAGATGACTGGCTTCAGAGCTCCATGTAGAGCATTTTCCCCAGCCTTCAACAAGACATCATTTATCCAAAAAGAAAAAAATCCTTCCTCAATGAAAACCTTTTGATCCATTTGAGGCATTACCTTTATTATAACTGGTGGATGAACAGCTGAGTATTAGGACAAAGCACAAGAGACCAAAGATAAATAGTCTGTGCTCTGTAGACAACCTTGCTGAGCTGACATTTGTTGACAGCAAGAGTTGCACTGAGATAATTTTCCAATAAGATAAAATGAATCTGTTTCACTCCCCATGAATGTAAAAAAAATAAGATCATGACTACCATTCCTTAAGTCACCTGTCTTCTGCTGGAATCACCTTTGCATTGATGTAACTGTTACAGAAGACCACATCCAGCTTTGTAGTGCAGCTTCTAAAGTTCCTCTAGAAAAGCTGGGTCTAAGCACAGCCTGCCTGACATGCAGCTGTTGACTCCTGCTGTTTTTCTTGTAGGCTTAACCTGCTCCAGAAAGGGACAGTCACTTCAATCAAGGACAGACTTTGCTCATTTGCTTCCAGATGCTCCATCCTGCTGCACAAGGTAATGTGACACGATTTCATTACATTGGTCTCATATTCAACACAGCTTTAAACTGTACAGAAGCAACCAGTCAGACACAAAATACACTCAAATGGATCTACTTGTTCTTCACATAACTCCTTTGGGTAATTGTGCAAGCCAGTGTGCTCTATCTGTAGGAATAGGCACCATGACACAAAGGACTTCAAAGAGTGATTCTAGCAAGTAGAAGGTTTCAATATAGGAGGTAGCTTGACTTACAGGACAGCCAGAGAAAGGAGATAAGCACTGCAACAAAAACGGATTCAGTTGCAGAAAATTACCCCAAATGTCACACTTGAGATGAGCTTCATTGTGAGCTCAACTTGGAGTTTATGGAAGTGACATTCTTCAGCCATGCTGTATTGAAGAGCAGAAAAAATGACCTCAGATGATCACTACTACTTTCTAAAGAAAAAAAATATCTATTTTTCTAATGTCATCTGAGAAGCACTTAGTTATACATAAGATGTAGTGGTTGATACTGTCACAACAGACTTCCCGCGTTTTGGTAGATATAATGGCTTGGATTGCCACATTTCCAGTCAATGCAAACAGCATCAAAGCATTCCCTGGGAAAAGTTCAAATGCAAATGGTCATATTCTGTCAGCTATGACTCATTTCATCAAGTCCAGTGACTAAGAAGGTCAAGAACAATTAATTCAGAAACAAAGGTACCAGAGCTTTCAGTTCTGCTGCTGCACTTCAGGACCATGCTTGGAATAAAACTTAAGAACTCATTTCACAGTCGTCTCTTGCTGGGCTTTGGGATCATCATTGTTTCTCAAAATGTGAACCAAGCACCCTGAGGTGAGCTACAGAGGACAGTAGCTGCCTGCCAGCTGCTCACAAGGACTTTTATTTTGCCTTCCCTCTTCCTTTGACCAGAATTTCCATGATTGGTCATGGAAACCTTCCTGCAACTCTGCCAAGGCAAGCTGCCCACAGATGAAGACCTTAGCGCTATCCAATTTCCCAGCTGAGAATTTTCCCACCTGGCATATGCAGCAAAGGAATGGTTACTCAGGCTTTTCGTTACCAGCACGCCACCTGACTTCACAGCAGTTAAAGCAGGAGATTTAAAAAACTGACATTTGTTGATTTGAAGTGTGTTTTGTCAGAAAACCCCTCCCTGGCCCGCTGGCAGAGCTGGGCCGCCGGGAGCCGCACAAGAATTCTCAGCCTTGAGGCCGAGGGGCTGCAGTGCCCTGGCTCGGGGGTGTGTGAGGGGTGGGAGCCGCGTTTCAGGGCCGCTCGATCCCGCTGTTCGGGGGTCATCACTGCCGCCCAACTCCCCCACCCTCCAAATAACCCACTTCCTCAGAATTCTGCGTTTTGCGCAGGAATTTGCATTTTGGTGGCAGCACCCCGGGGCCGGATGGAGCGGGCTCTGGGCGCAGGCGGAGGCCTCGGTGCAGACATGGCGCGGGCCGTCACTGAGGGGAAGCGCCACGAGATGGCGCCATGGCGCCTCGGCCCCCGCCGAGGGGGGCGGGTGTTTCGATTGTTTCTTTTTTTTTTTTTTTTTTTTTTTCCCTCCCTTTTTTCCCCTTTTTTATTGTTGTTGGTTTGTTTTCTGTTTGGCTTCTTCCCCCCTTCCCCACCCTTCTCCCCCATCGTCTCCCACAGACAGTCAGGGGAGCTGCGCAGAGCTGTGGGTGAGGATGGATGGCGGGGGCTGTGCAGCGCAGAGCAGCGGTGGGATCCCGGCTGCCTGCCGTAGTGGAGGAGTGTGAGGGATGCTCCCTGGATAGCTCCCGGCAAGGAAAACGTCCTCTCCCATCCTTTTGCTGCTCCCACACATATCCCTAGCCCCTCTCCTCACCTGCAAGAGAGGGCCAGTGTGCTGACACACAGCGTGGCTCAATTCTATATCGAGCGTGGTGTAGGAGAATTCAGTCTCCCCTCTCCTCCTTCCATGCTCTGGCACCCACTTGCACCTCCACTTGCCCCACTGGCCTCTCCCGAGTTTTTGGTTGCCCTGCAACCAAAAGGCTCAGGCATTTGCAGGTGGAGGACAGCAGAATGCAAGAGGGTGGAAATCCTGATGAAACCCAGTACCAAACCAGCTGGACAACTCCAGCCCAACGCTCTGGCAAAACATGCTTTTCCAGGAGGCTTTTCAGTTCCTGGAGGCCTGAGAAGGATGGGGAGCCTCCTCTCCATCAAACCCCAGCATTTAGTGAAGAGTAGTAGTCCTGAGCCACTGAACATGGATAAGCTGAGAAGAAAGATGTGGCACCAAAACAGACCAAGAAATCACTCCTGCTGACATGAACCTACTCCAAACGGCTTTCTCTTCCATGTGTCCTGTTGTCTTCATCAACTCTGAGGAATGATTTTCCATGAAGCTGTAGGGATCTCTGCTGGGCAGAACAATCTGTTTTGTGAACTGATTCTTTTTTCCCCATTACAGGTAATTTGTTTGACTGTTGGATGAACTTTAGCAGGGGTATAAACTATTTCATTGCACTAACCTCTCATCTGAAAAGTTTTTACTTCTCTTTTTCTTCTCTTCTTTATTTCTCTGTCCTTCAGAGCACTGAAAAACTCATAGCGCCTGCTTAGTGTTGGATCTTCTGAGCTCTGCAGCTTCCCTTATAAACAGATCTTAAGTCTATTGAATTACAATGGCATGAAAGGCTTTGAGACAAAAGATGGAGTGGAAAATGTGATAGCTGTTCTGCAATTAAAAAGAAATCAAAAATAAAGAGCAGATTCTGTTCTTTCTGTATTGGGGGCTTAGTGTGTAGGAATTTACAAACTCAGTTAAAAATAAACCAACCCCAAACTACTTTGCAAGAAATGTCAATTAAAAAAAAAAAAAAAAAAAAAAAAGGAAATCTTCTAAACTGTAGGAAACAAAATGATTTTTGGAAGCATCTTTTCCCTTAATTGGACATCTATTTCTAGATGGAGTCATTTGTGCATGGAATCCAGCTGTATGGCTTTTGTTTGGCAGTGAAATGATCAATTCCTGCAAGTGTGAACATCATGTGGAGAACCCCATCCATGCCTTGAAAAGGACTCCTGCCAGAACAGGGCTTTGTTGGCAGTGTCAGAGGGTGCAGAGTCAAGGTATGTTGTAATCCCTAATTGTATGTTTTCACAAAATGGCCTCTTAATGGTACTGCTGACTTTGTGGGTTGGAGTTAGTGCCCCAAGAAGGGCGTGGAAGTCCATGTACCAGGCTAGCCCAGGATCTGCTGCTTTAAAGAGAGGCCAGAGGAGGTGGGTCTAGGTGTAGGCAGGACAGGCACAGGGCACAGCTCCCCTCGCCTCTGCCAGGCCTGTTGAAGCTGGCTGGGGCTCCTGACAAGCTTTGGCTGGGGGCTGATGACTAATGCTGGGATGAGCATCTACTGCTCCAAGTACTCTCTTTCCCCTGAATGACTGCAGGAGCATCTGTGCCTACCCGTAAGAGCTCTCTCCCAGTCCTCCATCGTCTTTTATGTCCTCTCCCCTTAAGGTTTCCTTTCTCACATCAAAATTCACCTGTCCAGGCTCCTTATCCCACAGATGTGAAAGCTCATGACACTCCAGTGATACAGCTCTTTTAAAAGTCCAGTCCAACCCCATCGCAAGCCTCCCCTATTCCCTTCCTCCACTCAGATCTCACTGCCATCAGTGGAAGTGGTGAGGGCACACTGTTGTTTGACTTTGGGGTGTTAGGGCTCCCCAGACCCTTTTGCAAGTGCTCCTAAGCCTCACAGTGCCTATTTCAGCAATATTATCAGCCAAGTTTGGCAGAAGGTGGAACCCATGACATACAGGTAAGTAGTCTCTGTCTCACTCCAGACAAGTCCTGCCTCCAAATGCACTGAATAACCACTGGGCAACACAGATATTTCTGTCACATCCCAGTCTGAGGTATAATTCCTGTTCTTCATTCGCAACCAGGTAAGATTTAGGACCTTCCAACCCCCCTTTTAACTCCATAACATCCAATTTAACCCTTTACAGCATGTTAACACAGCTCCAATTCCCAGGCATGCTCAAGCTTTGGAGAGATTCCAGTTAAATTCTTTGCAGTTCCACACCATTTCTAGCTACCGCATGTCACCTCTTCTTAGGCCAACACTTAGCAGAAGACTTCTCCATCGAGCTTCCAAGATGTTGGCTGTCAACATGCAGACATGGAAACCAGCCTCCCACTTCTCTCCTTCTTCCTTCCTTTCCCTTCCCTTCCTCTCTACCATGCTGCAGAGTCCCCTGGGCTCCTGCCATGTGGAGATAATTCCATAAAAACAATCTAGCTGTCTCTGGTAGATGGATATGGATGACCTGCTTTCACAGAGACCCTCCACAACTAGTGCTGTTTCCTGGTATAACCCTCACCCCTTCACCCTGTGCTGTTTCACTACCAAGGCACCACACAGTGGTTCTAAAAACCAGCCTACCTTCTCTCTTCCCCTCCTTAAACTAGATGATTTCTTTTTCATAAGAAGTAAAAGCAGCCATGAGGGAAGCCATGAGTCCTTCAAGGAAAAGATGTTTTCCTCTCCTCCTCCTTCCACCTACATGGCATTAATCTTAGGCTGTATTTCGCAAGTTTGATTTGAAGTAAGCTTCTTGCTGCTGGCAGAATCTGCCTCCGCGCCCTCTCTGCTCATTCAGTGAGTGACACTAATCAGTGGTGTGGGAGGTAGGGACAATATCAAGTACCAAGGTGATTGACAAGCCTCACTCAGAAGGTACATATACCCCAAAAGGTACATGAGGGTGAAATAGGGTGGATCAATCAATCTCTTTGTATCATTGCCCATTGCTGGGACAGTTTTTCATTTAAATTAATAGTTCACTGAGAAGAGAAGAAGAAAAAAAGCAAGTTTCCCCCCAAAAAGCCCTATTTGTTGAAATTGTTGAAGATTTTAGAGTGTTTTTGGGTTTTTTTTTCCTCCTGTTAAGTGAGAAAATGCCTCCATGTTAATCACAATATGGAATCTACATGAAAAATCAGACCCTGCTGGGCAGGAAAAGATCCTCTGAATTATCTCAGTGGGAGAGCTGACACTAATTTACTGCTGTTGTGCACCAAGTACTTCTGATGCAAAAGATGAATGGAGCTGAAAGTTTGTAACTTGACTTGCATGTACATTTAGGCTTTTTCAATAGCATCAGCTGGGCAATGTAAATTGGCATGAGACCCTTGACTCGTGGTTAGAGTCAGCAACCTAGCCCTGCCCTCACACCTCATTTCTTTTTGAGCAGTCTTCTTTTTCTCCTCCGCATTACATATACTTTTTGCTACTCCAGAGCCCTAGACATAGAAATGTGCTTCTATTTCTCTGCTGTAATTTCCAAAAATGTGAGTTTTATGCCTGTTGTGGTTTATTCCCATGAGTTTGCCAATGAGCAATTTAATAAACAGAGATAGAGGTGGAGGAAGCAGCCACAGCTCTCCTTGTCACAGAGATGTGAAGGATGATGATGTTTTACACTATAAGCAGGTTGCATGAGAGATATTTCCAAACCCTGTAGCCTTTTCTACTCTGCTCCTTGAACAATACTGTAGGCTGCAGCTGTGCTAGAAAACTAAATGTAGGATCTTTCTCTGGCACTGAAACCAACTGGAATGGAAAGGTCTGCATTTACTTACATTAAACCTCACTACCCTTCAGAAGAGGGTGGCTGTCTGCAAACTCCTTATGAAGAATTGCTCCTGGCCTGGCTTAAATCACAGATTGTTTAAAGGCATTGTCTGGTAGGACCCCTCCTTGGTCTGGGTCAAAAAGCGACAGGGAGTGCACTACAATTTAAGAGTGGTCGATTCTGTTCTGGAGTCTGGGAACACAACCTGGCACCATTTAATTTTTAATGAAGTCATGACCAAGATGTTTCTTGCTTCTGAGCATTTGTTTTTATAAGTCCCATAACACAGCTTCCACCTTAAAGCCCTTTCTTCTGTGTCAGGGTGGGAGGTGACAGTGTACCAGAGAAGAAGGGAAGATGAAGGCAGAATAAATCCTGATGCAGTGGAGCAAAAAGGAACACCAAGTGAAATCTCCCTCACAGTATTTTCCTCTCTGCAGGGCAGAGGCTTGTGCCACTCCACCTTCTGGGTGAACACTGGAGACTAATTGTCCAGGTGGGAAACTATCCCAACTTTCTTAGTGGCTTCTGTTTTGTAGTGTCCCTTTGCCTGAATGTGCAATTTGCTGTTTCTGTGATGAGGCAAGAACTCTGAAGAGGTGGTCCCCAGGCTGGGGAAAGTAGTCAAGACTTCTGGCCAAAGATGAACTTGGCTATATTTCCAGCAGGAAAGTTGTCTCTTTAACCACTGTTCAACTTCTCAAGTTTTATGGTCAGATATAAACGACCAAATCATTGGGGTATTAGTTTCCAGTGTTTTTGTTTAACTTTCAGGATCAACACCTGCAGCTTTTTGGGCTTGCATCAGATTACATGCTGGTATGGGCTCACCCTGGCAACATATTCTCACAGCCTAATTGGAGGCGCAGACTTTGGGAATACCTTGCATGGGCTTGTGCTTTCACATCAATCCTGCAAGTCATAGGCCATTGGTGCCCAGCTACTACTGCTGGCCTGATATCAAGTCCCAGATCCCAGGAATAGCACTACTACTCAGTTAAAGGGGACATCTGACATACACACACCCTTAGATATTTTTTTGCTCATCTGAGTTTGCTTCCCGAAGTTTCCTGTTTCCCTCTGAATTATTTCTGTTTGAGTAAAATGAAAGGTTTGGCTTTGGGGTTTTTAAATTTCTTTTCCTGTCTCTTCCTGAGAAAGAGAGTGAAGTCTACAGACAGCCAGAACCCAAACTCAGGAGCGCAGTGCTGGAATGCCTCTCCTGGGTCAGGGTGTCCATTTCCTGACTGCAACATCCTATCATGTCACACAAGGTCCTTCATAATGCGTCAAACTTATCTTTAAAAATAGTCACGCTCTTGCCTTTGGCCTCTGGAACACAGGCAGAAAATGAAACTTTTAAAACTATCCCAAAGAGACGTTTCCTGTCCGCTGAACAGACTTTACCCTGTGACAGCCCCGTCTTCTTAATTTTTCCCATGTTTTGCCCACCTTTTTGTGTTTTCTCTTCTCTGCCCCTTCCAGGCTTCAGGAAGTAAATTGTCTTTAACTGTGTTGCGGTAACCTGAAGATTGACTCCTGTCACCCTTGGCCTGACCTTTCTTGACATACTCAGCTCCTGGCAAAGAGACAGACAGTACATCCCACCACAGAGCAGTTTCTGGCTTAGTGCCCATATTCAGCTGGAGTCATGTCAAGGCATGAGCCTCTGACGTTTCCTGTCACAGCAGACAACTGGGGGACCAGTTATCATGTTTCAGGCCTTTGTGAGGTTGCTGCTTTGCTGGCATGGTCTCAAAGACCAGTTTGTCCCTAAACTTTCCCTGCAAGCTTGTTAGTGTTGTGCCAACATAATCTGGTCCCTCTGAGGCTACTGACCCTAAACTCTGGGCTCAGCTGTGCTTTTCTCTAAGTACTCCAGAATCAAACTTTGAACACAGCGCTGTTTATCAAGTGAGTCTTGCATAATTGCCGTGGTGTAGCATTGTGAGGCTTCCAAAGTGCTCTCACTTGACTTCTCACTTCTGAAATTAAAGCCATTTTGGCTGGCTGTACACTTATTTCTGGTATGGTCTGGGGCTGTGCCCCACAATGGACTTGTTGGAAGACACCATGCATCTGTTGGAGTATATCACAAGTCCCTTTTCAGGGTATTATCACAAGTTTCATTTCTCTGCAGACCAAAACAATTCTGTCTGGTATGAGACACAGACAAGATAAGCACTGTGGCCTGGAAATTCAAAAAGATTCCCATAATCTAGACTCTTTACCATACAGTTTCTAATGCTTTGCCTAGCACCAATGTTTACTTTTGTGAAGCAGGACAGGATAGGGGAAAGCCCTTAGTTCTGGCAGTAATTTGTCTCTTTCTGTGTGACATGGCATGAAATTACATCTGATGGCTTTCTGAGATGGAACACAACATATTGCAGAGAAGAGTCACTGTACCACGTATACAAAAAGCCTTTGTCTCCTCAGCTGCCTCCCTAGACACGCCAAAAGGGAAAAGGCTGTGGAAACTGTGTCTGTATCTGTGGAAACTCTGGTTGCAGGCTTGAGCATACATCAAGGGCACGGACTAAAAGCCATCAATAAGGCACAAATATGGCTCTGCAGTATGCAACAACATGCAGGTGATGAGGAAAGTCAGAGGACAAGTCTGACAAAATGGGGACATATCTGGCAGTATCAGCACAGCTCGGCAGAGCCATTGATTTCCTCTTGATTCTGGCTAAGCAGAAAAAGAGGAAGATTTCACCTAAAGTTTACCAGGGCTAGAAATAATAGGTACTCTCCTTCCCTTCTGGCCTTTTAGTAAAAAGTTGGAGTGGAATAGAAGAGGACAGGACCCTTCTAGTTAAGAACAATGGCAGACACAAAACACAGAACTAATTTAGAGATAGTTTTATCACTCACTTGCTAATAATGTTCTACTGTATTGGGGTCCTGGAACATCCCACATACATCTAGTCAAAACACAGCTGGCTGCATTATATGTTCTTGCTTCATATTCTCCTATAGCCATTGAGGTCAAAGATAGAGGTAGGGAGTATAGAGCCAGGCAAATGCAGGTGGGGGCACAGATTATGTTTGGAGTTCCACCCTCTGTTTTCCTTTAATTCCTGGTTGACAAAAAGAAACCATGGGAAAAAATGCAAACCAAACATTTTACTTTGGAATACACTAATTTTCTCAGTTCTTGTAAGAAACAGAAAGCTTCTCTCTTTTTTTTTTCTTTTTTTTTCCCCCCCTAATGTAAATGAATGGGAAAGCAGAAGGGCCTCTCAGATAGTTCTTCTTTTACTAAGAGAATCTTCCCTACTAAAGCACCTCTCAGGCAAGGTCACCTATTTTTTCAGTTTTCTTTTTAGTGGAAATTTGTTTCAGAATGATATTTCCGCCTCATAAATCTCAGTCCTTAAATGTTTCCTTCTTCACTCAGCCAATTTGGATGAAGTTGAAAAAGTGTTAAAGTTCAAACCCTAAGCTAATTTTGTTTTCAAAAGTCAATCCAGTGTCTGAAGTTTCATGGAAAATCATCAAAACTCAAGGCTCATTAATGAATGAGGTGCTTTCAGACATTTTCCTCTTTGGTAAAATTCTTGTCTGAAAAGAGAAAATTTATTGGGGAAGATGTGAAGTCCTAAGGAGGGATAGAAAACATCCATAAGCTCTCCTTTGAACTAATGGTGTTCGTTTCTTACACATCTTCTCACTCTCTAGCAAAGCACAGTGTCCTGCTGCTACCTGGGTACCTGGCTCCATCATCTGGGTTCTTTTTCATCTGTGAGGGTTTTACCACACAAGGGCAGCCCTTTCTTCAACGATCATCCTATGGAGGGAGAAAACAAAGTTTTACTATGAACTGCTTTGTCAAAGCCTGTGCTGGAGGTATTCCTCTCTGGGAGATCAAGGTGAAATAGCAGCTCTTGCATGTGCTACACCTCTACAAAGGGGTAAATGAGGAGTCTTTGTGCTTTTTCACTGCTTTCAGATTTAAATTCTGTAGGTGACTAAAAATGTCTGTTTCATCAACTTGTGTTTCAAAAGTGAGTACATACCCTGCTCATAGCAGTGTATGATGCATTTCCTTCTCCTGAGATCTGTGGGAGGTCCCAGATCACATTCAGGAGAGGGGAAGACATTCCTTGAGATATCATCTGGTGACCAAAGGAAAAGGCAGTCAGCAGGCCTTTGCCATGACTTGGCAATGCCAACTTGCCCTGCTCTGATTCAGATTTCACGATAGCCTGGTGTAAGAGATTTTCTCTGCCTATCTCAGGAGACAGTCCAGAGCTGGGTCTGAACAACTGTGTGCCACAACTGGCTTGGTGCTGGCACAACAACTGGACTACAGCATGCCACAAAGATGCTCAGTTTGCCTAAGAGAAGTCTCCTTGGCAACGATAGCTGGGAAACACTGTGAGGAACTAGTGCCAGAGTAATAAAGAATTTACCCATCCCATGATCTTTTTGGAAGCAGTGTATAATCCTTACACCTGCTTTGTCTGTTCCAGTAAGACCACCTGAAGGAAGAGCATTACTGAATTATATTAGGTCTTGGTGCTGCTACTGCCACAATGTAGTAGTTCCAAGGTCTCTGCTGAAATAAGTAGCTTCCAGATGTTAACCAGGAAGGTGGTGGGTTAATATTGCATACAGCAGCTTCTTCTCACTTCAGGTTGCAGCTAAGATACTGGTAGAAAACAGGTAGAAGCCATCATAGGATATAAGAGAGATGCTGTGGAGTACAGGAGATAATCAGTAGAATTCTGCCCTTGTGTTTGCATACATTGGGATTTCCAATTTGCTGTGCATTTGTGTATTGTCTGGAATAACAGGAATAACTGTCTGTTGGCAGGACTCCATAATACAAATAAATACCACTATGGCTGATGGCAGACCTTGTGTACTGCCCCAAAGCTGACAAAAGTTGCAAGGAGTCTGAGTCAGTGCCATTGTGTAAGGAGCTAATTTCTGCCCTCACAGTGTTGTGGCCAGCTGGAATTGTTCTCTCTGATAATTGGCAATCTGGATTTCTCCCAGATGGCAGCATCTCATAAAGAGTATCTGAGAAGAGCTCTGCTCCTCTCTTTAATAAGGCTCCACAAGAGAGCTGTTCATCCCTGTCACCCCTTATCCATTGCCTCAGGCAAGTCTCCTGTCAATTTGCAGAACAAGTAGTTGCTCTGTGTTTATTTTTCCTTTTTATTTTATTTCTTTTTAGAAACTTCTATTTATTACCTTGGCAATGAGCCACCCAGCAAGGAACAAACTGTTTTGTGACAGAAAAGATGACACATTCTGCCCTGGACCAGCCAAAAGCACTGCTACTGATCTTACCCATGCCATCATCTAACCCCTCAAGTTGTGTTTAACAAGGCTGTATTTTCCTGAGGCATTCGTTTTTCCAGCAGAGAGAGGGTGAGAGAAGATGGTATGCTGTGCATCCACCCAATGGTCCCTGAGCTAAAACCTTTCCGCAGCACACTCCAGCTTAGCACACAGATATGTAGCGGCTGAGGGACAGGGGCTTGCCAGTGTGTCCTTTTAATCCTGTAGCTTTTAGGACTTCTCAGCTCAGCAGAGGCAGAAGAGAAGAAGCCTGTAGGTAGAGCGGAAATCAGGGATTATGCAGAGTGTAATTGCTCTCCTGTGTAGCTGGCACTGCAGCAGCTCAGCTCCTGATTGAAGTGATACTTGTTTCCGGTCTGCCTCTTCACCTTTTAACATGTTTATCCATCACTGTGGTACCCAAGTGCCTCACAATCCAGAAGATGTTTATCCTCTCTCAGCCAACCCATGACTGTTATTTGCCCTCTCTCAGGGATGGGAAACCAAGACACTGATTCATGTAAAGGGTGTGGAAACTGGTAGAACTCTTCCTAGGGGCAGTTAGATCTCTGACCTGAAGAACAAGACAGAAATCCATGTTACCTAACACACAGTTATTTTACCAGCTTGAGCTTACTACAACTCTGAAACTCCTGAAAACTTTGCAAAGACATTGAAGAACTAGTTGAGACCTGTCACAGTCCTGATGCTAGTGGGTTTTGAAATGCAAGCTGGGAAGGTGTTTCTTGTGGTTTTGTGTGGCTCTAGTTCCCAGTGGAACCACAGAAAGACCACAAGTTCCACTGTAATAGAGTTGTCCATTTTTTCCAGATAAGGTCCTGATGTGTGAAGGAATTGTTTCTTGCAGCTAGAATTATCCATCACTACCCCTTCATCCACCACAACTCTGGAAACTGTAGGGGTTTTTTGTTTTGCTTCTTTTTAACCCCAAAATATGGACTCAAGACATATTTTTAAGAAAAAGTGTAAAATATTCAATGTTTTTATGTGTGAATTAGTGTTCTATACTAACTACTGAGAGCCAAATATTTGTGAGAGGACTCTCTTGAATAAATACAGTCCATCTGAAACACCTCTAGGTCAGAGTAATGTGATCACACATACCCAAGTTGGATTTTCTTTCCTTTATGTTATTTTACTTTGCTACATGATATCCTGAAGCACAGTGATCTCATTTGTCCTTGTTTTCATGTTTAATCTGAATTGATAATCTTAGTTAACCACCCCAGTTAAAGCACAGGACCCAATGGCATTAATAAGTCATCAAATACTTCTGAACAGTAAACAAATGCACAAAAAGCTGTTCATGGACTATTTGCCAAAGGAGCTGTTTGCTCCAAGCAGTCCAGGGACCTTTGTGGAAATGCTCTGAAAAGCAGGATCTGATGTAAGAAGTCTTGTCTCTATTGTTAGTGGTTTGCTGGGAGGGAACCAGTGAACTACCAACCCTCCACTTGTGGGACTGGGAGTCTGCAGTGAGGACAGTCTGAGGAAATTTCTTTGGAGCAGACTTGGGTTCAGGGTCCACCACAGAAACAAGTGTGTGGCATCAAGATAAACTGCTAGCTCAGTCAGCCTTGCCCACTGCCAACACCAGCTTACCCCTGATGGCCATATAGGTTTCAGGTTTTCTCCCAGTGTTTTCCTAATGGGACTTTCCTGACATCTCTTAGAAAATTTTTCAGTAGATTCCACTGCCCTAAAATCTCCTCTGCTGTCTTGCCTACATTTTCCTGCTTAATACTCCTGTTCCCACTGAACTATCCCCCTGCCCAGCTCTAAAAAAAGACATGTCTCAGTTGTCCTCTCCACCTCTCAAACATATCAAGGGGTTTTCAGACAGGCTCTCTCAGAGTTTGTTTGCCTGCATAGCACAGAATTATCCCTCTTAGAGTTTTCTTAAGGCTTACTCAAGTCAATCCCCTTAGGCTCATAAAATGTTTTTCTTGCTAGTTCTTGGTCTCCTTCCAAGCTGTCAAGAACTTTCTAGGAACATGATGCCTGGGACTTAGTGTGGTTCTGCTCACTGTGGATGACCAATGATGGTAGAGGTAAGGAAAGGTCTTTGGCTGATGTTGTTATGATGCAAAAGGAAATGTTTCTCTGGGAAATCTCAGGCTCAGACTGAGCCTGACAGGCACAGGAGAGAGTGGAGATGGTCAAGGCTCACAGTTAGGTCTAACCAAACCTGAGTGCAGCAGCTGGTTCGTAGCACTTTGCCATGTGTATTCCCTGCATCAGGCACCATTCCAGGAGCAATGCCCCAGTTTACAATCACGTCATGGAAATGGAAATCATGCAAAAAACCATTTTTATCTGTGGTAAATATCCATCCCACAGCTTTACAAGACATATAGTCTGCAAAGGAGATCTGGCTGGTGGTCTTGGTTTCTCTACATAACAGAAACTGAAGGGAGGAAAATTTCCCATGAGGACTCAGAAGTGAAAGATCTGAGCTGGGCAGAGCCACTGCTACTCATCTCCCCCCTGCAAATTCCCTGCTCTTTCTGAGTGCAGAGAAAAGGCTGTTGCTATAGAAACCAGTGGGGAAAATGTACATTATATCATGTTTTATATACTTTTTCCAGGAGATCCTTTAATCTGAGCCTGCCACCATGTAATTTTACAGAAACAATAATGCTAATAAAGCCCCTGAATGCAACAGTGATTTCAAATCAAATCAAATAATCATCAGTTACTTCAAAAACACCTTTTCTTGTAACCTTCTACCCTAGCCAAGACACTAGGACAGGGCTAGCAAAGCAGCCTATAATAAGGTGGATGACAGGAGAGTAAATCTAAGGCAGAAAAAGGTGTAATGAGAGATAGGAGGTGGGTTCTACACAGCAGTAAGCAGTGCTAGCATTTGAGGAAGGACAAAAAGGCTAAATAAAATATCTTGGTTTTGACTT
Source organism: Cyanistes caeruleus (assembly GCF_971803275.1). Taxonomy (NCBI): domain Eukaryota; kingdom Metazoa; phylum Chordata; class Aves; order Passeriformes; family Paridae; genus Cyanistes; species Cyanistes caeruleus. The sequence continues at coordinate 30,939,855 of NC_141704.1, read as the reverse complement.
CTATGTAGAGAAGTATGAAATAAAGATGAAAGGTACATTTTATAGCTTGCATTCAAACCTATCTTTTCAATTATTTACCTGGACAACCTCCTGTTGCCACCCTACCTTTGTGGGCCCCCTTTTGAAGCTCTCCTCTGCTGCCCTTTAGAAATTTATCCCACCATTTCCTACTTGCCTTTGTAAAAGGCCTTTGACCTCTCAGACAATCAGACATATTGGACCCCAGTGTCATAGAGAGGCAATGCCCTTTGTGAGGCTGCTCCATGAAAGCCTCTCTCTAGCGTCAGGCTGGCCTGGTAGCAGCAGCTCTCCTGGGGATCCTTCAGAACAGAAGCCTAATTTAATCCTTGGGATGTCAAAACAGGCCTTCATTCTGTCCTGTCCACCCTCGGTTTGCTTTTTACTTAATTCACTATGATCACTATTTCCTTCCTGATTGTGCTGACCCTATGACTTGATTAGATTTTTGCCAATATTTATAGTAGCTCCTATGTGTTGATTGGTAATTTCTTCAAGACAAGGACTATCTTGCTGTGCTGAGCAATACGAAAAATAAATCTCAGTCTTGTCTTGTTCCAGGGTTGTGATTGATCCTCAGCTGGGTCCCTGCTTGCTGTCCTGAAAGTAAATACACAAAAACTGTAGGTGAGGCTTTGCATCACTAGTGGTTTGTGTACTGCAATGTAGGATGAGGTAGCTGTGGGAATAAAGCAACTTAACTGCACCAGGTAAGACCAAGTAAGGCTGCTTTTAGCATCTCTTCAGACAGAGTCCTTCCTCCAGAAGTGCCCTTAGTCCTCTGCATTTTCATGACTTCTTGGGATGCAGGTAAGTTCCATGCTAGTCTCTTGAATCTCAAAGGGAAGAAGAAAAAAAAGAGGTGGTTTCTCTTTTTTCTCTTGTCAGTGCCTCTGAGACCTGGGTGTAGGTCTCTTCTTTGGTCCTTTCAGGGTCTCACAGTTTCTGAACACACATAATAAGAGTTTCCCATAAAGCTCTTCCATTTTCTGTTCCATGGCCAGATGCATTCAGTGGTTAGCAGGGAAGAAACAATTCCCCTTTCCTCTTCCTGCTTTTCCTTATGTCCCCTATGCAGGAAGGTAGTCTTGCTCTCTGCTTCCCAGTCCCAGACCTTTCCACAGAACATAATGGCTGCTAACTGTGAATAAACAACTGATACCCATACCGTCTGGCTTAGGGGCTCTAAGCACTTTTAGAGCCCAAATAATATATAGATATTAATAGAATGGCTTTAATGATACAAAAAAAAGGGGAAAAAAAAAAAAGTCCTCAGGAGCATGAAATTCTAACTTCAAAAGCAATTACCATCAGTAACAAAATGTAGTGAAGAGACTAGGATTACTTTAATAAGATTACCTGCTTATTGCCATTTGTTTTTGTGAGCAACTGTAATGCTACTTCACCTTCATTCCCAGCCAGTTTCTAAGACGCTTCTCACCTTGAGCACCGGCTGGCCAAGCTGGACTGTGCAGCTGGGGCTCACTGGCATTCCTGTGGCATCCAGCATATGTGTGAGCATCTGCTCTTTGGTCTTCAGCCTCCCTACACTTGTGCCTCTGTTGTCACTGAAATTTTGCTTTTTCATGCTGGGTGGCTTTGTGTCCATGGTGGAAGAGGCAGGAATAGGAGAACATGAAAGGGCATGGAAATCTGGTGTCTTTGTGGAGATGGAAATAGTGTGTTTGTGGAGATCTGGATAAGTAGGGAAAATAATGGTAAGGTCAATGTGGTAAGACAAAGACATTTTGAAGACTTTAAAAATTCAGCTTTATCCTGCAGGCCAGGGAGAGCAGATGCAGAGTCAGTAAGGCCATAATTTATAGTGCAAGGAGTTCTCATTTAGTATCCCAGGGTCCCTTAGCCCAACCAATATCCATTACTTATGCCTTTCTCACTCCATCTTCAAACCCCCTCCAAAACCTTGTGTCACATGAGTCCCAGAGCCTGATCGTACACATACATATATACGTATTATAGTCACACACTTGGGTGGGGAGTCTGTGGAGTGGTGAGGATGTGCTCAGAGGGACCAGGACTCACAGAATTGGGAGGTACAGATGGTAACCTGGAGAGATTGTGGACATAAACAGTGATGTCTCTGCAGAGACCACGTTAAATTGCACCAGGGATCAACACGTCAGCTCTGTGCAGGAAGGAGAGAGTTGTTCTCTCATTTTGGAGGCAGCATAGGGAAAAGTAACTGTCTGCTCTGCAGATATCTGTATATATAAGTTAGTGGTCAAAAAGATGATTGAAAGATAGATATGGATATAGACACAGTTCTGTTCCAAACACGCAAATGTGTAGCCCCTGGTGTCTGGAGGACATAAAAGGCTCTTTCAGAACTTACAGGAGATCTCATCAGGACTCAACCCAGAACTCACTTACCTAGATATATCTGTACAACATAAATACAGAACCTTCCTCATTATTCTTGGAGAAATTAAAACTAAAAAGAAACCAAAACCAAACCAGGACACAGCTAATAAATAAATCAGGTTTAATCATAAACCATGTACATATTTATAGATAGGGAGGGAGACATGGTCAGAAAGGTGCTGCCCTGGCAACAGGATTAAAAGAACAGTGTATTTTACCAATACAGTACCAATGAAGGGTGGAGTTGATAAATGAATATGGGATTTTGAATCCCAGAGGCTAATTTTTACAGACAATCATCATTCTTGGTTTCCTGTCAAATTATAGCACAAACTAGCTCACAGCTCTGCCTAGGACACAGCAAGGCAGATGTAGCCAAACACAGAACTTAGGGTGAGGGAAGGACAATATATCCAAAGGTCTTTCTGAGGTATATATAACATATATATTCTACTGTTGTTTACTGTCCTGGGGCCATGCTTTGCCCACAGATATGTGTGCACACAGCTCGTTCCAGTCAGCAAAAGTGGCAAGCTCACATTTGAGAGAATATATTGGACTCTGAGGGTGTACAAGAGCTCATCAAACAACAGAGCTAGAAGCAGCACAGGGAGAGAGGTGAAGATAAGGATGCCTGTACTGGGCTGAGAAAGGAAAGAAGTGAATGGACAGCCCCAGATTTATCTGACCAGTCAGTTCAGTCCTGTTTGAACAGCCAGGACAAAGCTTCTGTTCTGAAGGACTTCTGCAGTGCAAATGTTTCCATCAAGACAACCTTTACTGGACAGTGAGGGAAATTATGAACAAAATTACTAGAAGCATGTCAGCAGAAGAAATATAAAGGAACTGGCCCTATAACCATTCAGTTCTTATATTTGAAAAATAATCCAATCCTGGCTCTGAAGTGGTCTCATTCTATATGTAAGTGTGGTCACTCTCAGCTGATACAGGCAGAGGAAGGAATCATTAGTCCAGTGGCCAGCAAGGCAAGGAGTGGCATTTGTATTATGATACTCAGAACTGGTGTGGCTGCTTTGAGAAACAACATCACACCAGGCTTGCAAAGCAGCCAAATGCATTGGCTTTTTGCAGAATAATTTCACTTTCAATCAATGCACATCTTAGAAAGTGTTACAGAGGAAAACCACCTTTCACTGATAGAAAGCAGACACTGTTTAATATTAAATGCACTTGCCATCTGATTTTGCTAAAAACCCACCCCCAAATAATAAAAAAACCCAACAAATCCCAAATAAAATCTATAATACAAACGAACATTCATGTCAATGTCAAATGGTAACTGTCCCAACAAACATAAAATCAATTCTTAATGCAGGTGCCCTCGGAAGTGAGTGAAAGTCATGCATCCACATATAGAGTCCACTCCCAATCTGGGAATGCTCAGTTAAGACTGCTGCCCTTTGAAATGCAAGTCCCAGTTTTTAAAAGGATGACTCCACACATGCGTGCACAGGTGCACATGGGCACACAGAGATATACACACACACACACATAACCTCCTCTCTCTTAGCAAGAGCTGCATGCTTGGTGACTGTCAATGCCTTCTGTGCATTTTTGATCGATTTTCTTCGTAACGGTAAGTTTGAAATGTCTTTACTTCTCAGGACTGTATTTTTCAAACAAAAACGGGAATGAAGAGGAGCTACATTACAAAGACAAAAGAATGCAAATGTATCTCAGGTGTATGATCATTCCCAGTCATCTTCAAGGCTGATGTTATTTACATTTGTGACTCAGCAGAATCCACAGGAAGTTATCCTTTCTCCGTGTTGGGTTTTCTTGAAAAACCCCACTAGCCCGTTCTTTGCTTCCACAGACCATTTTTTCTTTAAGGCACTGCGTGTGGATGTTTTCTTCAGACAGAAGTGCAAACCTCCTTCACTGGACTGTGCATTTCTCTCTCTCTCTGGACTGACCTTCCCTGAGAACTTTTGATTTGATATACTTCAGGTCACTGTTGACACTTGGCCGGCGAGCGAAGGGAGAGATCATGCCGTAGGCGTCCACGTCTTTAAGTCGGCGCATCCGAAAGGATTTCTGTTGGAAAGCATCACCATACTGGATGGAGATTTTCCTGTGCAGGGAAGGGCTCATCTCATGAGGTAGCTTGGCCATGCTGAAGAGGACATAAAACATCTCATCCACATTGGTGTTCTTCTTGGCTGACACTTCGAAGTAGGCACAGTTTTCATCACTGGAGACAAGATTCTCACCTTCATCAGTGCGTACCTTGCGGAAAATTTCACTGTGGTCATTTTTGTTGCCACAGATCACCATGGGAAGGTCAGCTGATTCCTTGGTCTTGTTCTTCAGGCAGGATTTGACCTCAAGGATCTGTTTCTGGAGTCGCTTGACCTCATCAAAAGATTCTCTGTTGTCTAGGCTGAACACCAGGATGAAAACATCCCCTGCAATTAAAAAAAAAAGATACTGTAAAGGCTTGTTGGTCACACCAGTTTCAGAGGAGCAACTTTTGAAATACAATTCTTTTATTTCCATCTCCTCCCCATATTTTTTTGCTTTGTCCTTTGGCACCTATTCACTCAGCTGTACTTTAGTTCTTCTGATTCAACTCCCCACATTTTTCTGTAGTGCTATGGAAAAGACTTTTGGCTATGATGTTACTCCAGTCATACCCAGTTGCATTCCTAGTTTGCACTGGGATTGAAAGTTATTGCATGTTTTTATCTCTTTCATAAATATGTTTCTATCTCAGCTATGCTGCATTGCTCTTCTTTTTACTTCCTTTCATTTGTATCTCTGCGTAAAACACATCCTGTTCTGACACCAGAAAGAGTGGAGAGCTGGTAGACACTCAACCCCTTGATTACACAACACACAAAGCAACACCTGAACTGAAGGTTTACAGCTAATCAGTCCTGAACACCCAAGTCAGGAACAAGAGGTTTCTCTGCTTTGCTGTCATTGCATTTGCTCAAGAGAAGCAGACCATGAAAAAAACCTAATATATAAATGACACACATTCCCTGGCATCTCCTTTTGACATTTCCCAACTTTCAGTTCCTTTTGCAAGTAGAAAATAAGGCAAATCATCTCCTGTTGAATGACATTCATGTGGCACATGCTAAGTGAGCTTTCAGGGACTAAAGCTCACATTTGCATCCTAGAAAATGGTCCTAGGACCTCAGTGAATATGGATTGTAGCCTTGTCAGATGTGAATGTCATGTTTCACTGGCCAGGTAGAAAAGTGGATAGTGAATTCAGAAAGAAGGTTTGCTGTGAGCTGTGGCTGAATATACATCTACTGTCACTTTTATAATTATATATTTTAGCCCACAGCAGGAACGACTTGACAGTGAAAAGATGCAAAATGATCCCACCATTTCCCCTTTTTTTGTCTTTAAACATTCGATTAGACACAGACTAAGGAGAAAGGATGTAAAGCTGTCCTTCTACTGGAATATTAAATCAAGGATATCAGGCTGGAAATTTCAGGAATAAAAAAGTCCTTGGGACATTATTGGTTAGAATTCCCTTTTTGGGCATTTTATATTTATTTTTCACTCTGTGTGTCTTATAACAACATGCCTAATTTTCCCTTTTCTGCTCTTTATACCCACAGAATTGCATTCAGACATTTATTTGTGACCTCAATAAAAATATAAAGCAGGAGGGAAAGGTAAATGGATAAGGGAATATCTCAATTTCAGATCTTTACCCACTGGACTTCTCCATTGTGACTAATGCATTCCTTGTAGTGCTGTGGACACACCAGCCAGGAAATATCTCTCTATAGAAATGCATCTTGCAGCAAATCAAGCAGTCCCTTTAGCTATCTCCCAAAAACCAGTCATCTCCAGGCCACACTTTTCAAGCTAACATCTATCCTTATGACCTTCCCCCTGACTTTCTCACCTGTTAGGATGGAAAGCCTCCTCATGGCAGGGAAAGGGTGATTCCCAGAGGTGTCCAGGATGTCCAGCTGATACATGTCTCCCCGTATGTTGTAGACCTTGCGATGAAAATCCTCGATGGTGGGAGTGTACTGATCCTCAAAGCGGCCATTGAGGAAGCGTGAGACGATGGAGCTTTTCCCCACCCTGGAGGCTCCCAGAACCACCATGCGGTATGAGTTCTTGGCCGGCACGTTCAGGTTGCAGTTTCCACCAGACATAGTCTTCATCATTGCTTGGTCCTGAAAGAGGAAATAGCAGAGCTGGAGGAAAGATCAGAAACCAAATGGAGGGTAAAATAAGGCAGACTCTCACTACAAGCTTGCCAAAGAGCATAGTCCTGCATAGCAGAGCAGAGTAAACAAGATCTATACAGAATTTTTTTCACTGGAAATGCTTAAACTTTCTCAGTCTCATTTTTAGGAAGTGGGTTTTGTTTTATTGTTGTTGTTGTTCTTTCTTTTCTTTTAAAGTAATATAAAAATGAGGCCATTTACACTGAACATAGCATGCTTTTGAATTGTCATTTGCTGTTCCATCTAAACATTAAGGGCTGAATTTATCAGCTGCGCTTCAACTGAGACACCGGGTTCCTTCCCACCATCTGTGTCACTTACAAATTACCAGATTTTTCACTAGAACTTGGTTCTCATTTAGATATATAAACACAGAGGTCACATTCCCCAATATATTACAGCCACTGCAGCTGCCATTCGAACCTAGATCACTCCGTCTGGCTGCCTAAATAGGAGCTGCCCATAATACTAATTTTCTGAGATCAGCCAAAAGTCAGACAGAAACAAAAATCATGCTTAACATCAGCAAGCTAGACATCTCAGTAACTTTAAATAGCTGGTCCCATGCAATATTCATTGCTGATGCAGGAAGCGCGAGCCACAAAATAGCACTGGCTGGTGATAAATTCAAAGATCTGTGCCTCCAGTGACCTTTTAGAAACCAGATTTTAATTCTGCTGTTTGGACTGGTAGCGTGGGAACTCCCTATAAGCAAACTATCATTGTTGCAGGAGGATGGCTGTCAATGGGTGGAACTTCAGAAACAGATTTTTTTAGGAATTCCAGTCTTTATACATACAGATGTTGTGGGTGCCACTGGCTTTACTAAGCACCAGTGCTACGTACAAGGAGGAGAGAAGATGAAAGACAGCCATCTTAAATAGTTGTTAGACAAGATTTCCAACCCATGACATCTAAAATAAGTCTAGAGGCCCTGGAGACTGCATTTTGACATAGCGCTCAGATGCAGGAACTTTGGTAGGAAAGAAAAAGTGCTGCTCAGACCTTTTTCATATACCTGTTCAAATGAACTGTGTGCTGAAAGAAAAATACAGCCTCTGTGTAGGGGAAACTGCCTGTTACCAAAAAGGAGGCACACTTTGGACAGAGTTTATTTTGGTTACTAGGTTCTTATTAAAGAATAATCAAGTTCCCACTGTGCCATTTATTTAACTTAGGTGTTGTTTATTTATATTGCAATGCAAGTACTTTATGTACACTGACAGATCATTTCTGGGTCCAGATCTGGATTCCTATCTTTCCCTTGAGTGACTTTTAACTCCCAAGCTTTTATGTAGCTGACAATTATTGCAGGGAAGAGCTTAAAATACTTTACTTCGTTTAATGTGCGCTAAGCACCAAAGCAGCAGTGACGATACAGTCACTGCTAAATAAAGAAGTCTCTGGAATTCTGATCCAGCATCATCACAAGCTCTGTGCTATAAGCCCAAGGAAACAGCAAAACATGACTACTTGTTGTTATTGCTATAATTTGCAGCACAACAACAGCATATTCAGACCTACCTAATGCACAAAAGAAAATGCAATGTTCTCCTCAGAGTAGCTTACACTCTGAATCACAGGCTAATATTAGAGCCAGATTAATGCCAGAACACAACTTTGGATGGACACACACATGCAGAATTACAGTACTGTTGGGATTACTGTGGGAAAAATGACAGCAAGGAGCACAGCTGGTATTTGAACTGGACTCTGTGTTTTGTTTACCACAGGACCTATATCCAATACTGCAGGAGTACCATATTCAGTCTCTGAAACACTGCCATGTACGCTATCCCCCACAGCCAGTCCAGTACTGTTTTGCATCCATGGGTAGACAAAAAAATGCTTCCTTTCACCCTCTCAGGCTTATTTATTTGGCAGAGAAAAGCAGGGAAATAGATGTGTCGTAAAAACTACAAACTTTAGTGCCTAGAACCAGCATCTAGAGGTGAGGCAGCTCTTCAGGCCATGATGGACCAGTGTAGCTGCATGAGGGCAAGTGGCCTGTGTGGTTTACATCTGCTAGAGAGCAGTTCTGTACAACTCAGTGCAAAAGCATCTGGGAGAGAGCATGGTTACACATTTTGAGCGAATGCCTTTTATGTCCTGTACAGAACATGCGTGCTGAGGGACCTGATCACTTTATACTGTCCTTGTTCCACCTGTCAAGGTGTTCAGTCAAGACTCCTGTGCTTTCTTAATTGCATTTCATTTCACTCAAAGTCAAAATATGCTTTTCAGCATTTTGATTTGTGGAGTTGCTACTCATCACCTCTGCTGCGAGCCTGACTCAGAGTGTGCCTTTGAACTGGGAGCTTACATTTGAGCCTTCTTATCCCCTCAGTCCAGTTTTTCTCTAGTTCAACACAGTCTGCCTTCTTTCCTCCTCAGAAAAGGAATGAAACTTCAGCCTTGACACCCAGGAGAGGCAAGGGGGAGCACAGGGGCTGATACAGTGAAAAAGATTAAAGACAGAAGAAAGGAAACAGGGAGAGACCACATGTTCATGTACTAAGTAAAGCAAAATCAATCAGAAGAGAATGAGGAGACAAACAACCTCCAGCTGGCTTTAATCTACATATTTTCCTTCCAGTTTATTAAATACTTAAGCACAGATTAATTCCCAGTGGTACCTTCTGCTTTATGTACTGGCTTGATGCTAGAAAGTTTTTATTAGTATTTTATATTGGTACAGTGAAGGGATTTCAAAATGTTGAAATTTTGAAACACAGGCAATTAATGTTATCTCTAAATAACACTAAATAAAGGGAAAAGCTCATTTGATCAGAAAGAGCTGAAACCACAATCCAAAATCAACATTAAACCCCATTTCTCTTGACTCCCTCTGTTATTCTCTATCTGCTAACCACCACTTCTCTTTTTATAGGCAGGCATAGGAATGAATGACAATGAACCTGCTTTTGTATGCTCTGGAGAGTGCCTGTCTGAATGCCGGTGAGGTACTGCAAATTTGAGCCTGAGCACCAATAGGGAGATACCTAAGGAAGACTTTCTTTATTCAACCTGCCCAGAGCTACTGCACCTTAGTTTTCCATCCTCCCATCAGGGTGTATGCTCTCCCTACCACTCCCCATTCATGAACAGACTTCCGAACTACTTCCCTTGCACTCCTCTGTCTTCAGCTGCTGGTTGTGTCTCTGTTGCCACCACAGTGTTAATCACTGCACCCAGCTGAAAAGGACATAGGCAGACACAAACTGTATCATGCATAACAGACCTGTCACTTCTTAATCACTACTAGTGTCCCTGTAATTTTCATGCACTCCAAAATCACTCCTGTGGGATGTTTGTTTCCTACTCTCGCCACAAACTCCGTGCTGATTTCTTACCTTTCTTTCCTAGGAGTAGCAGTCCTGGGTCTCGGTGCAGTCTGATGAAGCTGATAATTTTAATCAGAGGTGGCTGCTGTTGTAAAAGGCTATTGTTCTGTGGATCCCACGTTGCTTGTTCTGGGCTCAGTTCTTCTCCAGTATTTGCCAAGAACTTAGCAGGATTGGGAAGGACTGCAGGACTCCAGAGGGCATTCCCCCATAGGCGTATGTATTGGATCAGGCAACCGACATAAGCTAAAGAAGAATCTCAGAACCTGTGACAGTTTTTCCCTTTGGGCAGATGAGCTCTTTCCTCGAGGCTCAGTTCAAGAAAAGGAGAAACGGTCTCTCCTGCTCACACTGCTTTTTCTTGCAAGTTGTACTTTGTAGGCTCTTCTATGGGGAAAGAATTTCAGGAGCAGCACCTACGCGTGCAGGGTAGTGGGTGCATGCAGCTGGCCCACCCTGCCTCTCTGCCGCCTCAGATCCTCTGCAGAAAGATCAGGGTAGGCATGGAAGTTGTCTGCGGTGACTCTATGCTTCCCCAGATCTTATCTGGCTCATCCCTCCCCACGAGCTTCTTTTCTTCTGGTCTGAGATTCGCTTTAAAATATTCTCTCTCTAGGATAGAAGGGGCTTTTCTTTATATTTGCCAGTTAAATCTTTTTCCTTCCCTCCCTGCCTTTCTCCCTCTCTCTCTCACAACTACTGGCAAATTGCAGATTTTCCTTCTGTAGGACTCACAGATAATTGGCTCAACTCCTCCCTTGAAGTCAGTGTCAGACACAGGGGAAGGAGGGGTGCTGAGGGGGTGGGATTTTGTGCCTGTTGGAAAAATCTTTTCTCCTCTAAACAGAAAGTTCATGTGCATTGCAGACTGCACATTCCCTGTCTTTCCACCAGAGACCTGTATGTATGCATGTGTGGGGAACGAGTTAGTGTGTGTGTATGAGAGACACAGACAATTCATCTACCTTGCAAATAAGCTGTTTCTAAAAGCTCTATATTTCCATGCTGTTTTTTTCTGCCAGACAGCAGCAGATTGACTCATTCCCCAAGTAGGGGCTTTCTGTCCATAATTTCTGTAAATCTTTTGCTCTATGGGATGCTTTCTCTGTTTGCTCAATCTCAAGACATTTACATTAGAATGGCTGGTTGGTTTGATTAAGAAATAACGTGTAACTGTTGTTCTTCCATTAATATTTAAGTAAATTAAAAACTAAACTAGGGATGAATAATAGAAATGCTAAAAAAGGTCAAACAAACTGAAAGTGTGTGGAACTGAAACTCAGGAAAAAGAGAGAAACAAACTAAAAATAGGGAGAATTCAAGGCATTTGTTCAACCCCAAGTAAAACATTGTGTTTGCAGTTTATTTCATTGCTGATCTACTTGAATTTTTTCTCCTTATTTATTCTCTGAATAGTTTCGATCTATGAGTTTATTTTAAAATATATAAAAAAGCTTGATTTTCAAAGATCTGAAATTAAATACTTCAGCATTTCTCACTTTAAACTCCTAATTGGGGGTGGGGCAGGAAAGGAACAAAACCACAGATTTTTCAAGATATTGTGACAGTAGAAAAATGGAAAGGAGGCACAGTATTACAGTCTTCTAGAAGCGAACATTTAGAGTTTCAGGTCTCCCACAGTTCTCCCTTTTCTTTATTTTTTTTTTTTTTATTTTTTTAATTTTTGGGTGGATTTTTTTTTGTTTCCTCTGAGAAATTTACTCTTTGTTGAATGCAGAGAATCTTTCAACCACAGTGTATGCATAATTTCAAAGCCTCCTTCCCTCACCAATTTCTGCACCTTTTGAGGAATTTCCAAGATGCTTCACTTTCTCTCCTCTTTTTCCTCAGAGCACAGGGATGTTTCTGTTGCCACCCTTGGAATAAAGCCTCCCTGTTTTGCCCACAGTCCTGGTGCTGCACAGAACCCATCCACAGCCATCCACAGCAACCACTGAGGAGGATTCCATGGCTGTTGCAGGCACAGCTTGACACGCCTGTGAGTGTCGGTGCCCCCAGACCTCAAAGGATACAGCACAGGCTGTGGGATGAGTCCAGCTGGAACTGTCTGTGAGAGGAAGCAGCTCCCACTGAAGTCAGGGTCACGGTCATCCTAAGCAGGATGTGCATCTGGGGACTCGCAGGCTAACACAAAGGCAAAACAACATTGAATGAATATGAACAACATATTTGGGAAGCAGCAGATCCTGCAAACAAGTTCAGATTTGGGAAGAAAGGGCAGGATGTGGCAGAGCACCACTGAAGAGCTGCAGCAGTACTGAGCTGATACTGGGTTATGAGCAGAACTGAACTCTTTTTGGACCACAGTACGAGGTCTCCTTTGTCGGCTCCTGAGCCTTTTGGCAAAAGGTGGGGGAGTACTTTCATGGCTCAGACAAATTTTTGACATAAAATATGATGCTTCCCATTTCTAATTCATTAGTTCAGATCAAACCTGGACTGTTTCTGGTGTCTTGTCAGCTCTTGTGTAGCTTTGATCCAAAAAGAGTGACCAGCAACCTGGTATCATTGCCATAGGAACAGGAATGGCCACAAAACCCAGCAAAGCGAAATCCTGTAGTGCTACAGAAAATAAACTCCTCTTTCATCCCTATGGCTCACATGCCAAGTGTACTGAGTTCTCTACTAAGAGAGAAGTGTATAAGAGAGAAGTGTAGTCATAGTGGAGACCATCTCATCCGCCTGGAATTTCAGCCTACTCAAGCTCTTTTGTAAACCAAATGCAAAACTCTTGGCTAGCTGGCTTCACCCAGCCCAAACTCCTACTCAGCTATTCCCTTCAGCATTTCAAGTAACCAGTTAAGTTCCCCAAATGCTAATAAAATAAAATAACATTCTTAACTAGGCACCTTAGATTTATTTGATCTCTTATCGAACACCTAGTAAAATAATACATTACTTTTGAAGTAATAACTTTTGAAAGATAATTGCTAACTCTGAGGCTTCAGAGGCTGGAAAGACACTGTTGTAGCTTTTTGGGCTGGTGTTTTTTGTTTCATTTTTTCTGGTGTGCTACCAGTTAAGGAGTTGACAAAAAGCTGGGTTTCATGCTTTGCCTCAGGGCTCAGGAGACCAGAGGTCAAAAAATCCCTACCTTTTTAAAGACATCCCATGGGTGGCTCTGGTGGAGAAGTCACATTACATCTGCCCTCATCTGAGGAGTCAGGATGGCAGCATCTCTTTGTTTTGAGGGTTATAAAGGGAATAAGTAAATCAGAGAGACAAAGTCTCTGACAAAGCAAGAGAAGTTCCCAGTCTTAGCAGCTTTCTCTGGTTAGTCAGAGACCATCAACCTTTCTTAAATCTTACATATATTTATCAATTTAAAAGCCAGGGTAGTAATGTGTTATTCTCTAAGAGGCATTTCTCCCTCCCACACCTCCAGTCTTTAAAGAAAACCTAAATGAGGTTTTTATCCAGCGAAGGCTGTTTAGGAGGATGACAGGCAGTGGCTACAGAGAACCAGCACTGTTATGAAGGGCTGTGCCTGCTTTGCTGAGTGACAGGCTGGAGGGATGGGATGCCATCAAGAGGAACCTTGACAGAGTTGAGAAGTGAGCCCATGTGAACCTCATGAAGTTCAGTAAGGCCAAGTGCATGGTCTTACACATGAGGTGGTCCCAAGAAGAAATACAGGCAGGGCAGGGAATGAATTGAGAGCAGCCCTGGGGAGAAGGACTTGGAGGCGTTGGTGGATGAGAAGCTTGACATGACTCATCAATGTGCACTCACAGCTCTGTATCCTGGGCTGCATCAAAAGAAATGTGGCCAGTAGGTCAAGGGAAGGGATTCTGTCCCTCTGCTCAACTCTCATGAGACTTCACCTAGAGCGCTGCATTCAGCTCTGTACATACCAGGGACATGGACCTGTTGGAGTGGGCCTAGAGGGCCACAAGGATGATGAGAGGGACGGAGCACCTCTTCTATGAAGTCAGCCTGAAAGACTGTCTCTCCTTTCCTGGAAAAGAGAAGGGATTCCTTATAGCACCTTCTAGTACCTAAGCAGAGTCTACAAGAAAGGAGAGGGAATAGGACAACTGATAATGATTTCAAACTGGAAAAGGAGAAATTTGTATTAGAATTAAGGAAAACAATAGTTACTATGAGAGTAGTAAGGCACTGGAGCAGGTTTTCCAAAGAAGTTGTGGATGCCCCATCCCTGGAAATGTTCAAGGCCAGGTTGGCTGGAACTTTGAGCAATATGGTCTAGTGGAAGAGTCCTGGCAGGGGGGTTGGAACTAGATAATCTTTAAGGTGCCTTCCAAGCTAAACTGTTCTATTTTACGGTTTGTTGATGCAATGGTCATTGGCACACACAGCTGTTGTCTCTGATGTCAGCATGCAGGTCCTGCCAGCTCCTCTGTGGGGCTGCCTCATCTGTGGAAGGTGCCACAAACTGTGCAGTTGGGACTGGTAGACAAGGCACCTGTATGGCTTTTGGCCCTGCCTAGACCATGGGTGAGCAGAGAGGGAGGACTACAGAGGGCAAGTCAAGGGAAGCGAAAGAATGCGGCAGAAGGAGGCTGGGTAGAAAGACGTACAGAGGAGTGGGGAGAGAGAAGGGGAAATTAGAGCTGATGTGTGTTGCACTAGCCACCTGGTTTCAAATGGTGAAGACTTAAATGAAGTGACTTACTATATGGGGAGGCACAACTGCTCCTCAGACCTCTCCAAGGAGTTTCCTTCTCCAAAGAAGGGTGCAGCTCTCAGGCACCACACATGGTGACCACGCTGGCACCAGGATGCAGGACAATGTAGGCTCATAAAGCCAGGTTTCACTGTCATGAGTAATTGAATACCTTCTGCAGCTTCAGGCACTGGCTGCAGCTGGAGACAGAGACTGATGTGCTGGGCTGATGCAGCAGGACCAATCTGTTTCTCTCCACCTTAAGGCAAGTGACAGAAGTGACAATCACATGCTATTCATCTCTGGTCAGAATTAGTTCAAGACAAAAGATGTTCCAAGCCTTTTGTCTCCTCTTCAAAAGCAAATGCAATGGAGATTAAATATTTAAACCAGTTTTTCTCTCTCTTTTCCCATTCCTTTTCACTCTCCTCATTATTCAGTAAAGCAGACTCATTTTTCCACCCCCTCACCTTCCCTCCCTCCCACATTCATCCCTCCTGCTTGGTGCTCCTCCCATCCAGCAGTGCTGAAAAGTTAGTGCTCAGGAGCCAGTAAACTGCAGGTACCAAGTCATATTCTGAACAGCAAATAGAGAAGCAGCTGATCTGTTACTGCCTCTGAATTATCTGTAGCTCCCCCCCAGCATTTAAACTCAGTGAAGGGCTCTCCAGGGGTATTACAGTGACTGGGAAAATAACTAATGATCGTTAGTTATGAGTGAGAGGAATAATACTTGAGAGAATGTAGCTGTGGAAGGCATACAATTTAGAAAGTGGTGGTTTGACTTCTATTCTTGGTCCTGTCACAAAATTTGTGCATGGATGTAATTTCTCAGTGTCCTACAGTGTAAAATGCATTAATAGTATTTACTGAGATCCCTGCAAAATGGAAAAGCATTGCTGTGAAAATTGAATTCAAGTCACCATTTTTTTGGTGCATCTGTGAATCAGGTTTTTTTTACATTTTAATTAAATATTTTTGAGAAAAGACTGTATTTCTAGTCCCCCTCCTTTCCATTTGCCACTGGCACAGCATGCCCAGATTTCCTTACAGACATACATGCATCCTTACATTTTTATTTCACTCTTGAACTTTTTAAAACTCTCCCCATTTTGAAAAAACTGCTCAAAAGCAAAATTAAAACTTAATTTCCCTCCCCTTATTTGTAAAAGCTTCAGGCTAGAACATGGGGGAAAAAACCAGCAAAAGTGTACAATTAATTTCCTTGCCCTTGGTATTCACTGAGTTCAACAAGTAGGGTTTTTCAACAAGTAGGTATTCAACAAATAGGGTTGTTTATAGTCTTTCAGGCTCTGATGGAGTAAAAGCAAACCCCAACACATCCTTCTGTGTAGCTTATGATCCTGCTGGACAAGTCAAGCACTCACCTGACGGTGTCTACAGAGTGCTTCAGGAAGGAGTGGCTGTAGGTAGACTTCACAATTTCCAGTTTCCGTTTAGCATCCCATTTCCGCAGCTGCTCCCAGGCTGTGTCCACACAGATAACTGCACACCTGTGAAGGAGACAACAAATGTCTCTCCTGCTGAATGATGCTGGTAGGAAGGGGTTCATTCAAAAAGCCCACAAAAGCTCTCCCCTGACTGACACCTTCCAAAAGACAGAGAGGAAAACAGTACATTTTGGGCTATTTCTACAGCTGTGTTCCCACTGATGTTGCTTGTATCCCAAAGGTATGTACTTACTTGTCCTCATTTACCATCCATTCTGACTCCCTACCAGGGCTAATGATCATCTCTTAAACATTTTAACCTGCAGTGGGAACATGGACAACTAAGGAGAGCAGAGGGGAAGGAAGACTTGTGAGAAGATGATGAGGACTGGGCATGACCCTGTAAGACTTCACAGAAAAATAGCTAACCAAAAGCACAACTAAACCTCATTAGATGCAGCTAAAACCAAAGACAAAACAAATGGGAGAAGAAGAGGTGCATGAAAAAGGCATGAAAAAGAGACTGACAAGTCCTAGCCCTCTGCATCCCATGTGGTTCTGCCTGTGACCAGCTCCTCTATTGGGGTCTTCATTAAGAAGTGGCAATTGCAAATCCGGGTCTGGCCACTATATTTGGTATCGGCTGGTTCCATATAAACATTCCCAGTCAGAAGCTCTTCTTGCCTAGTGAGCTGTCCAGGGCAGAAAATTGTTTCTCTAAGGATCTGGTTCTTCACATTCCTTCATACTCCACCAACACCTTCAATCTATGCCTGTGCCTCCAGAGAACAGAGTTAACTCACCTGTGAAACCTCTCAGTCTTTACAGGTACATCCTTCTAGCACAGCTCCTCTGACATCCATGTCTTTTTATGCCTGGCTGTTAAGCTTCTCTAAATCCTGTGCTTCTCCCTGAAGCCATATGGGTGGACTCCATGATGACAAGCTGATCTCTCAGAAAATTCCCATAGTTGCCTTCCTGGAGCTGGAGCACTAAAGCTGTCTAATATTAAGTGATCTTCTTGGGTGACCATCCTGGAGCTCCATGGTGGGTCTGGCTCTACATCTGCATGATTCTGCACAGGTTTTATTTGGGACTTGGTTTCACTGCAGTTATTAACAAGAACATGTGAATTAGAGCTCTGTGTCTTCACACAGGGTTAATTGTTTTGGTGACCTCCTCTATCTAAAGGATCAGTTCCATGTTAGAACCTGGGCATTTACAGTTCCTTTATTAAGAAAATAAGAATGTGTCAGGGATTGAAAGATGTCTCATCCCTTTGATTTGAGAGATATTATACGCCTTTATTTTTCATGAAAGGAAACCAGTGAATGGGAATATCACTCTGAGGGAAGAACAAGTGATAATGACAGGTTGTTCTTTTATATTTCTTTTTTGTTCTTGTGCTGCTTCCCCCTCTCAGAGGACTGCAATCATGTACTCAAGAACCAAAGTAAAATCCATTATAATAATAATAAGGTAATACTACATACTCTAAGTGTAACTTTTTTGCTAGTGTCTCCATACATTCTGTAAATATCTAGGAAGTGAAGCTCAGTGTCTCAGGAACATAAATATTTTAGCAGTTTGAAGATGGAAAAACTGAATATGCATACAGTTTTTAAACAGTTACTCCCAGGTTACTCAGAGTAAGCATCTCCATACTTAAGCTCCCCCTGCCCACACTGCAAACTAACTGCAGACTGAGCAGCCATTACTAATGAGCCAGCTGCTGAGCATGAGTTAATTGGTCCTGGTGAGAGATTATATAGCTTTTGGCTAGTTCAGAGCATGAGCAGAGTGAGTTTTATCTGTCTGCAAAGGGCCACACAATAATAGCCTTCAGGCTGCAAGACTGGAAACAGTCCCCAGCATCATCTGTACAGCCAGGAGGTGACACAGCACACAGAGATGTGTGTATAACAACCTCATTGCAGAGCACCAAAACCTTCCTGGGAAGTACACTAATGGACATGTCATAACCTCATCCACGTCCTTGAAAGGAAGCAGAGCACAAAACCGCTTTGGCCCGGTTTTTAAAAGGTAATGTTGGCTGCTACAATCTCTCCACAAATATATGTCAGGTCCTCAAAATCATAGAACAGGCTTAGAAACTGTAAGATTAAAACCAACTAGATAAGAGGAAGGAGACCCTGAGAGTGTTGCAAGGTCAGGTTTTTCTCTGCAGTGGAAATAACTAGCATTTTTTTTTTTTTAAAGTAAAAATTCAGAAGTCTGATCAAAGCTTCTGGGTTTGCACATATTTACTGACAGGGGTCAAATTTGGGCCCAAAAATGGGCCTCTTTCGTAAATGTGAAATTGGAGAATTTTCCTGAACCTACCTGGTTCCTCTGCCTACAAATCTCTCTGATGATCTGTAATCAGGAAAATTCAGGTTTTTAGCAACAGCTACAATCAAAATTGTTTGTATGAAGCCAGCAGTGCTATTGCCTGCCTCCTCAGGGGTCAGATTTTAAGGCTGGGGCAATCCTCCCATGAGCCCTGCCCAGCAGAAGCAGGAAGGCAGCATCAGCCTTTCCTTGCTACGAGTCTGTGTCCTCTGCCCAGGCTACAGGCTGTGCTAGCCTGACACCCCACTTCCAGCAATGTAAAGTGTTATTCTGACATGAAAGTCTATCAAAGTGACTTTTTCTCTGGTGTAAATGACAAAGTGAGCTGCTGAGTCAAAATAAATAAGATCTAAGGTATCTTCTATGTGTTTGCCCTGGCTGAAGGCTTAGAGGATGTGTACAGGAGAATAAATTTACCCACTACCTTTTCCATCACACTGCACTCTCCCAGCCTTCCTCTGTCCAGAGGAGCTTGTTCCTCTTAGATAATTACAAAACAGTCCAATTAACAAGAAAACTTTCCATCTTCAGTGCCCAGTCAGACTACCAGATTATTAAAATCTCCCATTGGCACTGACCTGTACTTTGCTTCAAATCAGAGGGCAACTGCATCTGTGAAACGAACAGAAGGGACAAATTTAATTACTGGCAAACTAACTCATCAGGATTTCCATTCCTGTTTATTGCTGGAGTGTGGACAAAAGAGTTTGTAGTTTATGTGGGAGGTCAAACAAAGATGGGAAAGGGGCTAACCATAAGAATTTGTGCTGGAAATGACTACTAATTAAGATAAAATGCAAAAACAGAGAACTGCTTTATTTGCCAGCCTCTTCTATGCAGCACAGACCTAAGTCACACTGTTTTTTTGTTCTTTTTCAAGGATGTGACCCCTTTACTATACAATCTAGGTCTATATAGAGTCCTTCTTAAGGGAGGGGGTAGGTGAAGAGCCTAAGGAGTTCAAGATTTTCCACTTTTGCACTTGAAGACCATTTATGTAAGTTCCTGGAAATAGCGATTCCTTCCCAGTTCCTTTGAAAGGCACTTTATTTTAATGCTACAGAAGGGAAAGCAGACACACAGACTCATGCTGAACTTGTGATTCCTTTGATGGGTAGCAGCACAGACTCTGTGCTGTCAATGAGGACTTGAAACCAAATTCACCAGCAAAGGTAAAGCACTCATGACATTGAAGGAGAAGTGCTGCAAACCAGTTGCTCTGATGCAGTGTCTCATCAGTGGCACAAGGGCCATGGGTACACACAGCTCGTGGAGTCCTTCAGTCTGCTCCACTGATGGAGCAGAGCCTCTGCTGCCAGTTGATCCTATCGTTTGCTGTTTCAGGATGGACTCCTGCTCCTTCAGGCCCACGGCATTGCTCAGACGGGGAGGTGGATGGGAGGAACTATGCAAGTTGGCATAGCAACCTCAGGCTCTGCGCTTTGAGGCTTATGCAACCACGAGCAGGTTGAGAAGGTGGGAAAGGGCACTTCCCTTCTCTCGCAGCCTCGTCAACAATTGCCTCACATCCTTGGCAATTAGGCAGGAATAAACGATCTGACAGAGCTCTGAGCTTCCTGCAAAGCCTCCCCCTTGCCTTTCTTTTCCTTCTGGAGGCTTTACAAGCTATTGGGTAACAGCAGGAACCTGCAAAGTGCCCTTCACCCCATCCATCACCCATGAGAGCATGCCATGAGAAAGGTTACTGGCTTTCTGGGTTTTACTCACCACCAGCAGCCAACCAAGGGTGCTTCAGGTACAGAGTGCATGACTAAAAATAGGATGGATAGACCCACTGACTGCTGTGCTTTAGCCCTTACACACTCAGCCTTTACCAAACCATGTGCTCCAGGTCTGCAGACAGAGATGCAATGCTGCACTCCAAGGAGAAGATGAAGAGGGTGTATGGTTTTTACTCTCACTGCCAATACAAAGTACGGAGGTTTTAGGTTCTAGATGTTTTCAGGTGAACAGCTAAGCAGCTCTTCTGTTCTCCCCATTTAAGTGAATGAAAAGGTGAAGAAAAGCCAGGGCTCTGTTAGCAGAATGAATCTCCAGGATACTTCTTCAGCATATAGTAGTTCACGGGGTTGATTGGAGATTTGCTTTCATCTTGGCTTATTGCATCCTTGGTTATGAGTTTTTTAGGCACCACTAGCAAATGCATCTATCACACTGGACAAATTTTATTTGTGAATACTGGAAAGGGCAAATATGGAATAAATGTGATGTCCTTGCTGTAGCTGAACTAATGTAAACTCTTGCCAGCAGGGAGAGCTTTAAAGTGGACAGATAGGCAGCTTGGTCAGAAGTGCAAAAGGGCACTGCACTGAGCTGAGCATATGGCTGGTCAACAACCACTGCAAATCCTTGTGGTTTTACAGTAAATCTCCTAACAGCTGATGAGTCCTTCAGGATTTGGATCTGTGTGATGAGAAGAGAAAAACTCCTCAGTTTTATTTTTATTTTAAAGCAGGGAAAGCAACACAAAGACAACAAAACAAAGTTTTTGTGAATGCAGAGAAAATTCTGTAAGCATCATTGGAATTAATTCTACAGATTCAAATGTTTGGAAGTAAAGGCAGGTCATTCCTATTTTCAGTCAGAAAATAAATATTAATAACTTGTAGGCCAGTTTCATGATTAAGGAAGAGGTGACTCATGCTTCAAGATGCTTGGCAGGCCAGCATTGACATTGTTACAAACACCTTCAGCGCCCCATTAGCACCCAGTCAGAGGTGCTGGGACTTCCCACATGGCAACCACAGAAGCAAAAAGCCTTGGCTGTCCAGGTTAGAATCCCTCAGTGCCTTGGCCTGCCAAACATGCCCTGATGTGTTTCTCAGTGAACCTGGCCTCTTTAGCATCATCAAAGATGGTGAGGAGCTCAGACAGTTCTCAACTGCTCTGTGGCTGGATGGTTTTTTCTATATGGAAATTGTCTCTAGCCAGTTTTCCAGCACTTCCAACTCTGAGCTTCAGGGAATTTATTAAATGGCTTGATGGACCAAAGCCAGCCCATACACATTATTTTGTGGTACTTCCATTTTTTATCATTCTCTGAGATGAAAGCAGAGGAAGGTGGCAGGAGCTGGCAGGCTCATCCCAGCTATTCTGAAGAAGGATGTACTTACAGAAAGGGAACAGCTACTCGAGCTGCCTTTAACAATCTTTTCAGCCCTCTTCCCCAACTCCTGTCTCACAACTGTCCTATTTGTGGCACATGAGCATCATGAAAATACAAAGGAAAGGGAGAAAGGGACGCTCACACCTTGTGCCAATATCTCTAGAGGGGAACACTGCTCCTGATAGAGCCTGCCCCAAGCAAGCACAGATTTGTTGAGTTCACAGTGAGGAAGAAGGTTTTAGTCTGTTCACCAGCACCTGAGCAAACTAACACTTACATGCAAGCCAGCCTGCACTGAAAGGTCCTCACATTTGGTGGCTTGGGTCTGTAAACTTCCTTCAGGCTTCCTTTTTGATCAAACCCAGATATAAAATGAATACGAAAATTGCAGATAGCCCTAAGAATGACATGACAGGTACTGTCACCTACCCTCTGGTTATTGGTGAAGGAAGATGCACAGACCTAAGGCTGCAGCATGCCAGTTCCAACTACAATGAGATCACACAAAGTCATAAATGGCCAATAAAAATGTTACAGAACAATTTTAAACTCTTCCTTAAGCTAAAGGTTTTGCATTCCCTAGTTGTCCCATAGCTGCAGTGCAGAGAGGTCCTGGAATATCACCTGTACCTGTGTGTGGGAATGGAGATGTCCCTCAGCTTCCCTCAGACTGTCAGATCTTGCTACCAACCTCACACAGACAGCATCTCCCTTCCTCACTGACCACTGTCTATCCCAAGAGAGTCTGACACAACAGGCCAGAGTTATATATGCACACCACTGCCTTTTGAGGCTGTGACAGCACCCGGTGCAAAACACAGGCCAAGCACACATGGACTGCACAGCCAAGCATGATTTGCTGCCTGTTTCTCTCCAGTGCCTCTGTTGCTTTGCATTTCTCCCTTGCCATAGCAGCAAGAGTCACCCAGCATAGACATAGTTAGGAAGTCAGATCCCAGGTGTTCAAGGGAGTTGTGGGAGATATGGTGAGTGCCTTTTGCAGTGCTTCGTTGCTGTTGAAGGAAGTTGACAGGCTCTACATTTAAAATGGGCTGAGTGGCTCTTGGAGGGGGTGTCTTGCAGGGGGTGGCAGAGGGATGACACAGAGCTGCTCATTGTTCTCCTGTCTAGCTGCTACCCCCTCAGTCTTTCTGCTCACAAAGGGATTTACCATCCATGCCAGCCATTTTCTTGGCCTGACAACCAAAGCTGCCCTCAGATGAGAGGACAGACAGATTCCTTCACATATCTGCTTCTTTCTATAGCCTGCCATTGTCAGGGAGAGTAAAAGAGGATCACGAATACAGTGTCCAAGCGTGATGGAGTTGAAGTCAGTAGCTGTGGAGAAAGGCTGGGAGTCTTGCCATCAGACCTTTAAGGAACCCTGTAAGACAAGCAGATGGCAATCTGTGCTCAATGCAGTGCTCATTCTCTGCAAAACCTCCCTTTGCAGTCCCTCTTTGTCCAGTAAGATAGAATTGAGCATGCACTTAACAGAGCCCTGTTAGATACTGCACCCCAAGTGTGGCACCATACCACTGTAGGCTTTGCCTCCAGTGGCATTTGGGGGTGGGAAGGGGAATACTACAAATACTTCCCTTTCCTCTGCCACCTTCCTGCACCCAAAACTTCCCTCTTACTCTCTAGTATTGGCTCTTACCAGCCCCATGCAAAGTTAGGCACTGGTCCACCTGCTGAAAAGCTCTTCCCTTCTTCCAACACTTGTTCCAGGTTGGGTACTGCAAACAGCAAGTGTCAAAAGGAAAATAACCATGTTAACAGAAATAGATTTTTGTCTCCACACAGATGGACAACGAATATTTTTAAACACAATCTCAGCAAGATGTGTTAATTGAACCTCTGTAACCCCATGAGCCTTTCTCATAAGAAAGCAAAAAACCAGATGGATAATATTATGAAACTCTAGGGAGATGGATGGCTGCATAGTGTACACATTTGATCCTTCTCCAGTTCTCAGACAGGACTCCAGCAAAGCACTTAATTTTTGAAGCCCTAGCCTGCAGTCACAACTAACCCTGAGATTTGCAGACCAGTCCAGGTTCAAAAGTACCAACCACAGTTGCATCAGCAGTTTAAAGAGAGAAGAGATATGTAGACAAGTCAGTAAGAGCAAGTTGTGTCAAATGCTAACTGCTGGAAACAGCAAAAAAGCATATTTCTCCCTGGGAGGGAGAAACACAAAGCAACAGTGTCCAAAGAGACATGAGAGGAATAGTGGGCAGCAAATTGGTTTTGGCTCCACAGGTCATTTATGTCAGCCAGGAAACTAAACACAAGCAGTTTGGTTGGCACTGCTTTCTGTCATAGCCTTGGAAGGCAGCACTTACTATTTAGGTGACTGTGACCAGCAGTCTTATGGAATAGTGATGTTGGGTGTGGGCACTTACCAGAAGGATACTGGGGAAACTCATTGCTTAGATCCAGCTCAGATCACTCTCATCTCCCAGAGAGTCACATCCCCCTCTCCTCAATCACACCCTGACAGAGGAATTCCACCACAGGAATCTGTAAAAGAAGAAACCTGTTTCTTACATACCTATACTGCCCTGTTTAGAGCAGGGACAAACCCAAACTGCTGGAAGTGTGACCTGACCATCACACCCCTGAAGACTCAAGAGTTTAGGACCCCAAATCTTTCTGCAAGTACTCCTCTTTGAAAGCGGGGATGATTGTGACAGGCCCTGGAACACTTCTTTCCTCTGCTCTCTTGAGTTTGCTCATGTTGATACAATGATACCTCTGCAAATAAAGGAATTATGAAACTTTGTGCATGAGATACCCATAAAGAGACACCCATAAAGCCTTTCCTATAAAATAACTCCTTTGTGAAATGAGTAACTAAAATAAGAGCATCTTCTACCTCAAATATGGATAGGTTTTTCTACCCAAATTAAAGGCAGATGAAAGGCTTTTACCTATTACTGTTCCTGTGAAGAGCAGGTGGCAACATTTGGAAAAGGAAATGCATGGAAGAATGGCTCTGGAAGAGGCTCTGAAGAGAGCCTGGAGAAAGTCTGGTGTGCTGTGTGCTCTTTAAAAGATTTTAGGACCCAAGAGGAAAGAAGCTGCATGGAAGCAGGATTTGATACTTGCTTGTTAAACATACATGTCAAAAATCTCCAACTACACTAACAATTTCTTTGCTTGGTGGAAACTACCCTTTGTTTGAAAGACATAGCAGCTGTAGATCCATCCCTCCATAGGTATTAAGGCCTTTGCATATGGGAAAAACCTAAAATGCAGTGATTAAGAGAGTATATAGCCATAGTCCACAAAAGCCTGATGGATGCAGACATCAAGGGAAAGAGAGAACTTCTTGACATGGTTTGTGGAGCAGACATTCTGTCCGGAGCCATGATAGTCTCTGAATGCTGGGATCCATTTGGTTTCAGGCTAATCTCCAGGGAAAATGGTGAAAGCCAGTTTGTTTTTTGTTGCTTGTATAAAGCTTGACAGATTCAGACTCTGGGAGGTACCCTGTAGTGAGCAGTCCTCTTCTGGCAAAGAGTTAACATCATGATAAACACCAGCCTTTCTTACCCCTAAATAGACCAAGCAGATGCACAGCCCTGCCTTTCACAAACAAGAGTCTCAGGAGTCCTCCAGGGCAGGCTGCAACACATTTCAGCCTTTAGACACAGCAGGGCAGGGAACTCTCACAATCAGAAATCCAGGTCTAGTCTGCCATTATCAAAACTGCTTGGAGGCAGTGCACATAAATAAATATGGAATGCACAGCTTAAAATGGGAAACTGTCCATCTGACTGGCTCCTTGAATAGTTTTCTTTGCTTTCACTCGGACCCTGGGCAGCTCCCTCCCTGCTCTGAGGTCTGGAGCTATTCTTGGTAGTGCAACTGGATTAATATTGCAGGAAAAAGAGAGGTGACGTATGGTGCTGTCAGACATAGACAAAGGAGAGCATGCCCTTCTCCTCAGGAAGGAGAAAACAGCACAGTGAGTGTGGGAAGGTGTCAGTCAACATTTGCATCCCTCCACGAGGCTGGACTCCAGCTCTACCAGCAGCAGGAATGTTAATCATCTGGGTGAGCTGCTTGTTCCACTGCTCCAAAGCTGACTGATACCAGCAATTAAAACTGCATTTCTTTATGGGGCAATTTGGTGTGGTTGCCACATCTTAGGAGCTCAGGTGCTTTGGAGGCGGAGTTCAGAGTGGGCTTTGTCATCTGGAAGGGGCTGTAAAGACCACACTGGCAATGAAGTGAACACTCAAGTTATACAGACCCTCTCACCAAGTTAACTCGATTAGCATGTGCTTTGTGTTTGGGTTTTTTTGTTGGGTTTTTTTTTTCCTGTGTTTTCATGCCGCAGATCAACTAATTTTCTTGGTCCAATTAGAGATACAGCTGCTAAAGCCTAAGGCATGACTGGCTGATTGGGTTTTGAAGAATGTGACATTTTGCAGCTAAAAGCTTTATCAAGGGTAAGCAGTATTAACCTCTTTTCTTGCTTCCTTTTTTCTCTTTAAGCAATAGAGATTTGCTGTCTCCAGCTGGACCCACTGCTCACACCAGAGTCTGGGCAGCTCATGATAAATGATTGCTTCACCACAGCTTTGCATCCCAGTTCTCCCAGCTCAGCCAGTGAGTGCCCCAGCCTACTGCCAGGGAGGTAGATCCCTCTCATTAAACCATACACCTGGTGTGAAACAGTCCCAGTGCAAACACAGGTGTGGCAGAAACTCCCCGGGGATCTGGGGCCCTCATTTGCTTTGGTAGGAGTGTCCTCCTCATCCCACCTCCCCAGAATAAGTTACTGTCACACAGGGATATAACATAGGATATAACATTCCCTGCTTCTCTCCTCATAATCCTGCTGCACTGCACCTGCACACACACACACCTGTCTGCACACTCACAGGAAACTCTCAGCACACTGGGAGTTAAGGGGACATTACCTTAATAAACAGGCAGATTTTACCCAAGCCAGCAATGCTGCCAGAATGGCCCCAAGCCCAGCTTCAACGTGACTCTGGAAAGGCCACCAGCACATGGATGAACGAGCCTTGGCCGCTCTGGCTTCTTGAAAGCGAAATGTCACAGTGCAGAGAAACAAGCGTCCTTGTCACGGAGCTAATCTAGGCTGGGCAAGAGACACCTTGTCCTAAGCCTCCCTCTGTGTGATTTATCTGAAAAATACTGGCTTGCAAAGATCTGATTAGGAGTCTTCCAAAATGGCAACATCCCTTCACACTCTGTTCCCCACTGAAGGGATTTCCTCCTCTCATCTCACCCAGATTTCCTCATTCTAAAAAGGGTCTTAAGACAGAGGCTGCCAGAGCTGTTCTGGGTCTTGGTACTCCCTAAGCCAAACGAAGAACCAGGGAACCCCACAAATGGTATTTTTCTATAGATACAGGCTCACAGCAAGAGCTTGATTTTTAGAAGGGAAAGGAAATCAAATCCTTCAAAATGTGTCTACTTTGAGGATTAAATCATATTCATTGCAGCCTATTTGAACATTTAGCACATCTTCTTGGCATAGATAAAGATGCAATTCTCATTTCGTTTACACAGCTGCAAATCCCTATCTGAGTTAAAAGAAGAGGGTAAAGTCAGAGCCTGTAAATCCACTCTGGAAAAGATATTCAATCTTGTAAATCACAGTTTACACTAGACCTTAGCCACGAGAAACTGAGAGGTTGTCTATTTACTGTTACAGCAAGGATGCAGGACTTGTAGACAGTTTACTTCTAGAAGCCAGTTCTGCCCCCATCTGTAGCTGCAAAGCGTCTCAGCACATTATGGGTAATTAGCTGCTCAGTGATGAAAGACTGCTGTGGTTTCCTTCGGGATAAGCCATATCCATAGTCTAAGCATTGAATGATAGCCTGGCACCCCTGTCAGAGCCTGGCTCATGAGTTGTCTCTGCATCAGCATACTCGGCAATCCAGAAAAAATATGCTTCCCTATTCTCCCAAAGGAAGGTTTTAGCTAAATATGTGTGAGAAGAGATATATCATGGATACCTGGAGCCATTGGATACGTTGGTTGGTGTAATTTTTGGAAAATGCCTTTTCTACTTGCTCAGGGAGACTTTAGAGATGATTCAAAACTGCCACTAAGACCCCAGTCCTAAATGGGGCATGAGGATCAGCCAGTTCTCTCCAGTTCTCTTCCTTACCGATAAAGCCAGCTTGGTGCAATTTCCTCTATCTGTATTCATTACTGGTAGATCAGACTATTCTTTCAAGACTATTAAATATGGCATTTTACTGATGCCATGTTTTTTACACCAGGTCCAAAATGTATGGCTCCAAAACATATTAGCCAGTCTGAACATGAACACGGATGTAGAGTTAAATATTAGAGGTACAATAAAAATCTGCTATAGCTGATAATTCTGGGTTTCTTAATATGTTTTCAACATGTAAAAAAACTATACATGTTAATATAAATATCTGTGATTTTTACTCCTATTTGAAGCCTGGATCTGGAAATCCAGGATTTTCCTACAAGCCTTCAGACTCGGATTTGGACAGATGAAAACAAATAACAAATATGCAGGCAGGTGGAACATCTCTGTTCAGTG
Source organism: Cyanistes caeruleus (assembly GCF_971803275.1). Classification (NCBI taxonomy): domain Eukaryota; kingdom Metazoa; phylum Chordata; class Aves; order Passeriformes; family Paridae; genus Cyanistes; species Cyanistes caeruleus. The sequence continues at coordinate 30,911,730 of NC_141704.1, read as the reverse complement.
CTGGCGTAGCTCAGAAGGCTGTGCACGGGTGTGGGGGAAGATGGGCCTCCACATCTCCTAAACACTGTGCCACATGCCAGCTTTGTGCAGGGGGTGCTTTAGCACACAGCTTACCTGGGAGAAGAGCAGGGAAATCATGAGCTGGGGAAACACCGTGTTGCAGTTACCACCTAGGTGGTAAGACTGATGGTCCCCCAGCCAGTCTGCACTGGTGTGAGTGCAATCAACAATCCTGTGCTGGGAACTGAGGCCCCTCCCTGACAGCTCCACAGGCAGCATCAGAGGGAGAAAAATCAGTTTTTAATATTAAAAGGCAGTTCAAGAGACTCCAATACTTGGGCAAGGGAATAGTCTGCTGCTTTGGCCATGAACTCTGTCTGTCCTACACCCCAGCAGAAGGACAGGGCTGATCTGATCCTGGGTCAGCTTTCTCACTGCAGAGTGTGGTTATGAGAACATCCACACTACACATATGTTAGTTTACTCCTAGCCTCTGCTGGAGCAGATAAACCAGCTGCTACAGAGGCAAAAGCTGTGTGTTCTTCTATGGACATTCAGCTTTACCCTTCAGGGAGAATAGTGGAGTCCTCATCAGACTTATCTTCCTCAGCCCTATACAGCCTTTCAGTGTTGTACCCCCAGGCACTGAATGCTTATATCTTCTGCCAGGGGTGCTTTTCTGGCTCTTTCTTTGGCCCAGTGCTGACTATCTGGTGTCAGCCTTGGAGTAATCCCTGGGCACTCTGCCCAGCAACCACAGGAGTTTCATACTCCTTCCAAATCTATGGGAACTGGTTTTGAGATGATATCCTCAGCAGCTGCTAATCAGTTCTCCCCCAGGATCTGAGACTTCATGGTGAGGTGCCATGTAACTTTCACCCAAGACCTTCTGGAGCAGATTTCTTAGATGGGGAGTTTCCAAGTCTAACGTGCCCCTTTAGGAATTTAATAATGCCTATATAGGCATGAAAAAACCTTTGATTAGGAACTCCTAACTGCTACTTATTTCTCTGGAGAATTTGGCTGTTTACAGCTTTGCTCATTCCTCTGTACTCTCACTCCCAACCAACTGGAGGTTGTTATTTTGGGGCTGCATTCAAAAACACCCATATGGGAAGAACATAAGTTATTTCCAGAACAAAAATAAGTCATGATTATGCACATGCCTTAAAAGACAGTCAGTCTCTGTCTGCTTCTTGCAGCGGTATTCAAGCACCTTGATCTTTCTACCTTGATCTATCTACCCAGCAATTCAGTCAGCAAAGCACGTGGGAAAGATGTAGCCATAACTCTCTTTTCAGATGTGTATTGTCTAGTTTTGGCACTGTCTTAGTCTACAAGGAAATCAATTGTAAACCCTAATTCTCCCAATTGATTGCTTAGGCATCTAACTCACAGTGGGCCACCTGGGCAGCCATCTCCTCCTCTCCTTTACCATCTGCCTTTAGCATCTTCTGCCTTTTTCCTCTTCCCTCTCCCCATGCAAGAGGTGCCTTCTATGCCTGGCTGTACCCGACCCAGCTGCCTTCACAGACTGGGACGAGCAGGGGGACGCAGATGGGACAGGCTGTGGAGGCTTCTCTTAGCCTTAAGGATCCGCATTGCTTCCTCTGGAGCATAAGAAATGTGAATGACTGAGGTTTAAAATTAACAGTTGTCAGCAGAGATTAATTGCTACAAATTTAAAAAAAAACTGGCTGAACTGACTATTTGCCAAGAGTGAGAGTTTACCGAAGTGGATCACTTTGACAACTGAGATCCCTTTTGCAGCTGAATAACATTTTCCTTGCTTTTGTTTCCAGTTTATATCAGTCCGACAGTTAACCCACTCAAAGCTAAGAAGCAGCATAGGCAATGAAAAGGGGAAGTCTGTTCTCTTCAAAATTAGGCTGATATCTACTAGTTCTACAGACCTGATGAACACCAAAAGGAAAATAACTGCCACTAGCATATTTTCTTTGGGTAACAAACCATATGTTTTAATGTAAAATATTTTGATAAGTGACTTCTGTCCAGCACATGTAATGTTGTTTGACTTAGCTTATAATACCAGTTAAAATGCTATTTTTCTGGATTCTAAGCTGTTTCCTAATGATATTTACATTAGGAATTTTAAAAGTGAAACTATTTAAAAAGCAGTGAATGATTGTTCTGCTATACTAAGATGTTTAAGTCCGTGGCCAAGTTGTTCTCTTGATTTGCAAAAAGAAACACCTTATTTATTCTTCAGTGTGTAACTAGTTGCAAATCAGACTGACAAGTAGCAAGGGGGAAAGAAAAATTACTTCTTTTTTCCAGGGAAACAATTTAAAAGAAAAAAATGAAAAGGAAAAAAAAAACCCTCACAAAAAACTCAAACTCATGAATAACAATAACAGATTAAACTTTCTTGTTTGGTACCTTTAGGCACAGCTAAATGCAGTGATTTTAAAAACACATTCATTTCAGCCAGCTGCCCTTGCAATGATGACCTGACATTTCTGAGGGGGGGCAATCAAATATGATCCTGTTATTTGTTTGTCCACCTGTTACAAAGCAGGGATAGAGAGTGTGCACAGATTCCCTGTGCTGAAATGAGATTGAGTTCCCATGTCCTCTGGCTCAGCTATCTCTAACCTTGCGTGCACCATGCTGTCTCTGTACTCTGTGGGATTGTGTTCTTGCCAGACACATTCAAATGTGCTTCATCCCTTGGATCCTGGGGTCTGCTTAAAGGAGTGAATTGTATAGCTCACGTGTGCATTCTTTATGTGTGGTCCTCTCTTCCTGTGCTGAGGAGTTTGCTGTCTCTGTAAGAACCAACCAATAACCTCCCACCCACTCTTGCTCGGGACGCTCTGGTTCAGTACACTGTGGACCTGAAATACCTTTCCAAGTACAGCAGCCTTGTGATGCAGTGCTTAATGTTCCTTGATCATGTAGCCAAGTAAGTTAGAAAGATTGATTGCCTTGTCTTTTCATGTTGCTGTAGCTGTGAGCTGGATGATGGGTGATTCCTGGCTCTCTTGGTCTAGCTCTGCTCTTGCAGCTTCTCCTTGCCAACCTCTTGTCAGCCCTTTGATGCCTCCTCCAGCTTTTGCCACTGGTGGGTCTGTCTGCATGCTCAGTTCACACAAGCTCCAAAAAAGGCTTTTGCTACAAATCCCTGGGTCTGTCCAGGACATGGATCTTTTTCAATCTGGGAAGTCACTGCTGAGCTGACTTCTGCTGTCCCTGTGGACTTTGTAACCATGGCTCCTCATCATAGATGTGAGAAATGTTTTCTTCTAGCTCCCAGCAAACGTGTCTCAGCAGCACTGCAGCTGTGGGGAGCCCATGTCTCCTCGGTAAGGATGCTTCCTTAGAGATACCTTGCAGATAAACACAGTACCCTGTACTGGAAATACACTGGGGCACCTTTAAGGAGAACTTGAAGGGTAGCACTTACACCTATTCAAGAACTCTCTACTCCTCCCTTCCTACGTACACCATACAAAAAAACTAAAGTGCCCATATTTTAACTAAGAATCGGGTTCAGTTAAGTCAAACCCACATTTTAGGTGTAAGTGTACATCTGGGTGATGCTGCACCACAGACACCAGATCTCCATCATCACAGATGCAGTTTTCCTGGGACATGTCCTTCAGTTCACCCCTGTCCAGGTGACACCAGGGCTTTGCCACCCCTGGAAGGGCCAGAAGTGTTGATACCTGAAAGACACTGTGCAAGTGGAGGGAAGGAGCCCTAGGAGGAAGGTGTGGAATGGGGGGATCAGCATGTTCCAGTCTTGCAGGAACCCTGGGAGTGAAAAGCCCAGCTGTTGTGAACTCTTCAGATCCCACAGGAAGAGGAGCTGCAGAAATTCCTCAGGAAGATGGATAAGCGCTCTCCCAAATTAGTCAGCATCTAAATATAGTGGCTCAACCCTTGCTGAATGACATGTAATCAGACCTCTACCTTAATGCTGTATTATATTGTTAAGCTGCATTATCAAGAATATTCACCACATATGTATGATGATCAATACCAACGCAATGTATTATAATTAATTTTTTTCCCCCAGAGGCAACAGATATGGGTGTATGTGGTAGTGAAGACATCCTTTAAAGGCAGGCTTTAAGCTTTCTCAAAAATGAATCATCTTGAGATGTGTGGGTCAAAAGATCGCTGTAAATATGTCTATTATGAACTTTAGGATTACTGCAGTTCGCTGGCTCGCTGTTCAGGTGGGGAGCTTTGTTCTTCCAGTTTCCTGAATTTTAGGGGAACTTGGGGGGATTTCTAGCCAAATGTATTCAGGTTTTAGTATAGAAGTATAATTACTAAAAATGTTAAATGGTCAGCTGAACAATAATAAAGACTAAATGACTCAATGATCACAAGAGCCTCTTCAAGAAGTTATCAGATATTCCCACATTTATAAAATATGCCATGATGTTGCAATAGCAAAGAGACTTTACAAGATTTCTGTGTAACACAGAGCTTTTAAAAAAATTCATTGCTTTTTTTCTAGAAAAATGTCTTATGAAGGACAGAAGTATCTTCTTAGAACAAAGGCCTGGGAGGACCAATTAACTCTATTCCCTTTTCTATAGCAAAGATCATTGCAATACCCAGTTCACAAGCTCCACTTTAAAAGCATTGCTAGTTTTTGCCTCACTAGTCTTCTCAGCAGAGGTTGCTCAAAGGTTAAATGCATTTGTAGAAAACTTTTGCACATTTACCACTTTTTAACATTGTCCTGTGTCTGGAATGGCTGCTCTCCCAACTTGATAATCTTTTCCTCCTGCTGTGTTTAGCTGAAGCCAGACTCAAGAGATAGGCTGTTGTGGCCTCCCTTTATACAACAGCATTTCCTTAAACTCCCCAGGAAACTCCTTTCTCTGCCTGTTGGATTCACCTTTCCTGAACATGGCTTGACTAAGGTTGAATGCAGCCTGCCAGCTTGAGTTTCACTGCAGCCAATACCCACTATTCTTTAGATGTCTGAGCATCTGAACAGATGCTCAGATTTTAATCCCCTGAAAAGGTACTCACATGTATCCTCAGAAGTCCTGGACTCACTTCTTGTTCCCTTAGGAATTTCCTGTCTCTTTCCAAAGGCTTTTAATTTCAGAGGTGAATGCAGAACAGGTGATTAACCCATGGAATTTACCTTATCACAGCTGCTGTCATTTGCTTCCCCATTCCCACCAGGAATCATTCCCACCATCTCATCATTGAGATGAGATTCTTTTGGTGTAAAGTGAATTCTCAGGGAAGGCAGCTCTGGGCAGTTTTGGCTGAAGCAAGCAGCAGATTAAAACCCTCTGCTGTATTTTTGGCTGTGATGCTGATTTGATATTAAGCATTCAGCAGGTCATTCCTTCTCTGTATCCCCTCCATACATATTTCTGTTTTGTCTGTTAACGCATTTTTTAGTCAAAAAAATGTGGCATCAGCTCTTCACTATAGAGCACAGAATAAAGCTCAGCACAATGCCTCTTGGATTCAGTGACTAATTGCTGGTGTTCCAAATACTAATAATTGCAATTCAACAAAAAAAAAGTAGTTTTTGAAGTAGGAATTCTGCTCTCATCCCAGAGGCTGATTGCTGTGACGTTATCAGTGCTCAGTTCTAGTTTAGCTTTACCATTTCAGTCCAAAGCTGTAATACTGCATCATGGGAGCTCAGGGCTTTTAGGAATAGCATCTTTCCTATTCACATCAGGCCATTCAGCATGTAATCTTTTTATCTCGTGCTGCAAATGCTTCTTGTGGTGAGTCCAATCTTCTACTGCAGCATTATTTGAAGTGATTAGCTTTGACAGATTCTTAAATTCTGACTCCCAAACTTGAGTTTTTGAGGTATTGAGCCATGATGCTTCATGATACATTTCCCCCCAGATTATGATCAAAAATGGAGCAGTGGTTGTTGTTTGTTTGAGGTTGAATCTTATTTCCCTTTAGGCATCTGAATAAGGCAGTTTTCTGGAGCTTGATACTCACAGAGGAAACACAAGATTAAGAGCTTAATCAAACTAAGAAACAATGCCTGGCAGGAGCCAAATACCTCCCAGTCTCTTTCTCAGTATCAGCCTGTGCTTAGAATCCTCTGTAACAAAATTCCTTGTCAGGAACTTTCCAAAGAAGGTTGTTTTTTTTGATGTTTTCATGCCCATCCACTGAAACTGAGGATTTTTTTCAGGGATAAACCATTTGAGCTGAAACTTGTCCTTGGGGGAGATTGGTTGTCATTCAGACACTTTGCTGTGTATTTTTCACCATTGTTGAAACTGATGAGAGAGACCCATCCCCCAGTAGATTTATATCAATGCAGGAATAGAAGAATATTTGCCCTTCAAAAAACTTCTAAGGATGGAAAAATACATTTACTCTACATATTTATTCTGAAATCTATCTCACATTGAAGACTGCAGGCTGATTTCCATCTCAAATGAATTGCAGAAACTTGTACTGGCCTGTAGGGATAATCTATATCTATGTGGTCTTCTTATTCAAAAGAACTTGCAAATATCTTTACAGCCCATAGATATGTGATCCAGAGTCAACAGCAAGTTTTGCTACTGGCTTTGAAGGCTTTATATTAGTCTTCTCTATACACAGTAGGATTTACTTTAGGAAATTCACATCTGGTATGAAATGTGACATCTGTGTAACAGTCCAGAGAGAGATTTAAGTTCTCCATAGTCAGGAAAAAAAAACCAAACCAAAACATCCATCCCAAACTGCAATTAAAGTTTGTCAGACTGGAATAGGATCAGGACATGAGCAGTCTGATCATTTCTTTGAGAAGGTACTTACAAATGATCATAAATGATGAGTAGCCTGGGTTTCTGTCTGATCAGAATTTGGAAGGTCTTTTGATACCTGAATGTCAGCCTCCTATTAAAGATATTATTACATTTCTGAGGAAAGAAAATGGCACAGTTATGCCAAACAGCAGGAAAAGAAATGTCTATTTTGTAAGAGCTAGGCTTGCACTAACACTGTCACTAGTTTGCACGAGCACTGTAAACAGAGGTCCAGGAGACAGCCAAACCACTGAAATAAAATGACAGGGTTCATACAAAATAAGAGGCAAGTTGTCTCTTTCAATGGGAAATGAGAATTGTGGAAAATCAATATGTATTTCTAACATTTTGAAAGTTATTCTATTCATCTTTTGGACTGCAGGAAGTGGGATAAGTCTTTATTCTCCCCTGAAATGACTGATAGTTCCTTTTGCAAAGGACAGGACAAAAGGCTGCACTTTATTTTAATCATCCCTCTGACTCTAGCTGGTACTGAAAGCCACCTAATTGGCAGCCCACAAGAGTGAAATCTTCCACTTACCCACAAAAAAGCTACAGCTGTGATAGTGGGAAGGCAAGCTACTCACCACCAGGAGAGGACCATGGAGGAAAATGCTTAGACCAAGTGAAAAAGGTGCTGTTCATAATACATTTGAACCATTGAATTCCATTGAAAATTACACTGGGGGGCTGTGATGTTGGCATCTGGCCATTGTGTCAAGGATCCTCTCCATTTCACCTCTATTTATGTTGCTCAATGAAAAATCCATCAGGCAGGAACCACTTCTAGTTACTAAGGACCAAGGCTGTGTTTGAATGAGTGGCTGGCAGGGGAAAGTATTAGCACTCCCTAAATTCAGTCTCTTTTGTAAGGACACTCTTCAACCTGTAATCTCTTGCATTGTTGAGGGTTTGATTACCACTCTTTTCTGAAAAAAAAAAAAAAATACCCTTCAGTTTTAATATGACTATTTTTAGCAAATATCTGTAGTGAGGGAAGAAATATGTCAGTGAGGCTCAGCAGTTATAGGTGAACAGAAGATACCAGCAGCTCAGCATCTAGACAGCATCAACATCCTGGCAAGCATTCCCCATCTGCTGGACCAGTATCATCTGGAATGCATGGTTTCATATCCAGTGGCCACTTATCTCTGGTAGGTTTGTCCTGCCCTCTGTCCACAGCCAGCTCCCCTAATCCCTTCCCTTGTTGTAAAGCAGTTAGGAAAAATGGTATGACCCAAAAAATGTACCCCCAAAAATGTAGACTTGTAAGTTCTTTCCCTTATCTTGTTCTCCCCAGTTCCCCTTATTGGCTGTGTAAATTCCCCCACACCCCTTTCCCCTGCATTGAGAAAGGACTGGTTAACGATACCTCTTCCTCTTTCCCTCTTGCAACTTCACCCCAAAAGATTCCCAAGAAATAAAGCTGTGACTGCCATCTCAGCAAAGGGAAAGAGCCTCGTTTTTAGGGTCTTCTTTGGAAGCTAATCTACCTCCCCTGCCTCCCTGGCTGCTGTGAGACAGACAGTGGTAGCAGAGGGGCAGGGGACCTAGTAATTATAGCATTCCCTCACCCTGATGATTTTCTGTACCTGCAGTGAAGATAACAGGGTTAGGTTAAAGAAAAAAAAATAAATAATTAGTTCTCAAGAGGTTTTATTCTCTAAACCAGTGTACTGAAGGAGTCGAATGAGCCCCAGTTCCATCAGGAAGGAGAGGAGAGGAAATGGTACCTGTCACACACCTTTCTCATCTGGACAGTCCGTGATGATGGCCAAAGGCTGCAATTAGGGTCTGGGAGAGGATTAGGATTAAAAAAACCACAAAGCCTGGAGCTCCAGGGCTACTGGAAGTGCAAGCTCAGTACGTTGTTACAGACTAACCATTTTTATTTTGTGGTTGAACTGATTTTCCTCCAACTTTGTGAGTCAAAGCTGCAAACCAAGGAGTCCAATGTGTGTCAGAAGTACCCACGAGAGGCTGCTGGGGATTGTGACTTTTCTCCTTTACTGAAAGCGATACCCTGGATCCATGGCAGTGCTGGTCTTACGTGCCTATAGCTGCTGCCATGACACAGAGTGCTTTTGTGAATTTAAACTAAGGGATTAGACAAACAATCAGCTAAACTAGAGTGCAGCCCTGTTTTGTTAGAATTAAGACCTTTCTACATTTTTCACCAGATCTTTATACTTTGTTTAAAAATACATTGCTTAGATATTTCATTTTAACCTTGGCATATTTATTTTTTTTTTTTTTTTCCTGCTGTATTTCCCTGCTTGTAACTACAGAACGCAGTACTGTCTAATCCTTCTTCAGTTCTACATATCCAAGCAGTTGTTGGTCAGGCTGGGGCTTATACTGTGCCCTTATCCTGCTGAGGCAGTGTTGTTCTGTAATCACCCTAAGCCAAGAGCTGCTTCCTCCCGCTTAACAGATCAGCCTTGCACAACACCAACCTCTGCACAGCCCGACTCCTCTGCTGCTTGAGCGAGCCTCCTCCCTCTGCCTGCACCACTCAGGCAGGACAGAGCCACACTTAAATACTTGTAAAATTAAGTGAAACCAAATGAAGATGTTGAGACTCTCTGAAATTCCCTAGAACCGGACTTCCTGTGTTCCTAGTTGATATTTAGGAAAGGAAATCATTTTCATGGGTTAAAAGCTAGGGGAGCTTAGATGCTTATTTTTTTAACCCCATTTTCATGGCTTAGAAGCCTGGGGAGCCTATAACAAAGGCTTGAACATGGTGTGGCACTCACTGAGGAGTCTTTCTTCCTTTCTGAGCATACCCAAGAGCTCTCTACCTGTTTTGTTGTTTTCACTGGAAAAGCATTCATAAAATGAAAGGGCACCCATGAGAAACAGGGAACTAAAGGCAGAGTATATAGCACACAGCCAAAGCCAGAGACAGCGACTGGATCAATGGCAGCATCAGGGATTTAAGGATTTTGGTCTCATGTTGGACTGAGAAGGATGCTCTCAGTTTACTGACAGAAGGGAGAGCATGAGAACAACTCACTGTGTGTGCTGAGCAGCAATGCTGATTTACTCTAGCTGAGGATCTACACAACTATTACTCTGTGCAGAGGAGAAACAAGAGTTTGCAATAACTCGCTCCAATTAGCTCTGGAGAGATGAGATGACTATTATTTGTTCCCTCTCCTTTCTGGAAATACCCCTATCTTCCTTGCCCAGATCTCTCAAGCATTGTCTTGTGTAATGCTACAGCAATCCTGTTATGCGATGACAGATGTATCTAGCATATCAGGGAGGATGGGGAAGGGGCTGCAGTGGGAAACAGCATCTGTGGAGGATGGTGCACTTCCTGTGGCAGTGTGGTACTGCAGTGCTTCTCCCACCCAGGTACCATGGATCAGAAGACACAGGACATTCAGCTCTATCTGGCTCAGGAGGGCTTTGGGGAAGGAAATAGCCAGAGTATTGTGTCCTACACACAAGGTATGGGACACCTGGCCTGCTGCAAGGAAGAGTAAGGCAATTTGAGTTTTGCATTTTAATCACCAGCCTCTATTCTTATTGGCCTATATTGTTATATATCATTGTTATTGGCCTATGTTGATATATATTATTATTATTGGCCTCCTATCACCACTGCTTGCAAAAATCCAAATCTGCCAGGCTTCCTTTATCCCTAGATATTTTCTCTATCCTTGAGGAATATCCAAAATATGTGGGCTTCCCCAAGCTCTGTGGGTGAGTACCCTTTCCCACTGATGTCTCTTCTTAAATATCAGAGAAAAACACAGACATGGACAGAAACAAGTCTAAAGTATTTTGCTGTGGAAGCCAGCCCAAGAAGTAAATAATAGGAGGGAGCACAGGTCCCCATGGGCGCAGAAGATCTGCTTGGCTCAAACTGCTGTGACATCTACAGAGTGCTGTGTACCTCTACCAGATGCTTCTGTCCCTGAGCAGCCCTAGAGGGATGGATGGCCATTTGTTCTGGTTTGAAAGTAAACTGTCAGGAGGAGTGAACCCCGCTCAATTACCTTAAGAGAGATTTCAAATCTCTCAGAGTTACAAATTGGAGAGATTATAATAAAGGCAACAATACAGAGAAAAACTGGCTTAAACCCACCAACTCAGAGTGGAACCTGTTGGTCAGGGTGGTGGCCACTGTCCTACCAAATGGTGGTTGCAGTCCTGTTCAAAGCAAGGGTCCTGTAAATTTATAGTACTCCTCTGGATCTATCAAGGGGGGGTGGTGCTGTCCCAGGTCTCCAAACCCAAAGATTATATACCCTCAGATTTATGTGAGAATGCTCAGTACCTCCCCCAGGGCAGGGAGTTTCACAATGGAATGATGTAATCCTGTGAGTCATGGGGTACTTTGGAAGTCCTTGATGGTCCAAGTCTTTGCAGCTGTCTGCTCTGGTGGTGCCATTGCATCCATCATGACCCATCAGAAGAGATGATCCTCTCAGGACCAGGTGACCGTGCTGGTGCTTTCCCCGAGGGAGTTATCACAGCTAAGTCATTTGTGAAGAGAAAAAAACACTACACTGCCTCCAGAGTTTGCCTCCTTTTACTCATCTAATTTAACACCCAGCTTGTAGCCTGAGGTGTCAGGTGTACCCTGGGCAGTTCCTGCAAACCACCCATCATCAACAGTTCATCAGAAATTACCTAGAGGGGAGTAGAGTACAGAGTTTAGTTACACTCCCATAGCGCTAAACTGGCACTCTACTTCTCTAACCAGGACACCATTGAAAAAGGGGAGAGAGGAAAACTGACTGCAAGTTTTAAAGATGTTGTTTCCTGAAACCCTTTCCTAGTGTTTCTGGTCTTTATGTTTTAGTGTGCACCTGTCTCAGTTTTCCTTTGCTGCTTGCAGAGGCCGTCCCTGTTTTGTTTCACAGTTCAGCTCTGTTGCATGCCATGGGCCTGGCCCTGTCACCTGGCCACAGGGAGCTGAGTCAAACCCTGGGCCATGAAGAAACTGTTTGAACATAGAAGCTTTACCTTCAAGAAGCATGGTGTTACCTAAGGGCAGAAGTGAACGTGAGGGGTATCGTCTGTGCTTTCAGTGAGTTATTCATGTGGAACCAGAGTACACAACACATCTCCCCCTCCAGGATCTGTCTGGGCATTGAGGGGCTTGGCTTCTGTAGCCACCACAGGCATAGCAATGCAAACAGAGCCTGCTTCATTGCAAGTGAGATTAAGCGCTCACAGTCTACTGGCAGTCTAATGGGAAAAAAATTTGAGCCAGCATTTTGGACTTCACCTTCTCCCCATTCCTGTTTTGGCCAGCTTCAGACAAAGATGTTGCTCAGCTGGCTGAGCTTAACCCTCTGCATGCCCATCTGCATAGACTTGGGTCTGCTTTAAATCCCTTTTGTTGCATTCAGTTCCTTATTGAGCTATGATGAATTAGTGTGGCTTTACTGTCATCAGAAAACACATTCATGCTTTATTTTGGATGTTCCTATTAACTCTCTCTTTCCCCTCAGCTCTTCTCCTTGAGTCTTCCACACTCCAGGTTTACCTCCCACTTCTTCCCTGAGTGGTTGTGACTCCCCATTTGCTGAATTTAAGCATCTACAACGAGGACAGTGGCCGGGAACCAGCTGTGCCCCTGCTCAACCATTCCCACCTCTGCCCTCTGTTCCTTCCTCACACAGCCCTTGCTGCATCCCATGTCTTCTCCTGGCCTCTCACCCCGGCACAACTAGATCATCTGGAAAGTGTTTTGACGAGCATTAAATGGAACTACTTGCAAAAATCAACAAATAATTTTGGCTGGGGAAAAAAAAAGTTGTGAAGAGAAGGAGGAATTTTGAAAATGCCATGCAATGTCACTTAGACATGTGTAAAATGAGATGTTCCGTTTTGGAAAAGCCTAAATCACATGAAAGATTTTCTGACTGGCTTCAGACTTTCAAACAACATTCCAATCTCTGGATTCCAAAACAGTGGGTTTTGATAGTTGATAGCAGTTTTGTATTAAAAAAAAGAAAAAAAAAAGATTTGCAGAAGATTCAGAAGACAATGTTTTCTCTTGGCCTGAGCAAAAAGGCCTCAGGATGACCTGAAGTGCCTTTACTTTTGGATTTTCACTTTTTTATTTTGAGAAAAATATATTTAAAATTTTCTACTTCATTCTGACTCAAACAATCCCCTCTACCTCTCCAGTATTCATCCCAGTGAAAAGACACATTAAGAAGGATCCTCTCACTCAGTCCAAGCCATGGCCTTGTTTTCTACCATTTTAAACAGAATTTTGTACAGCTTCTTTTATCTTTGACAACAGGGGCAGCTTCCCTGGACAGATTGGCCTTTCTGGGCTAATAGCAGCCTTTGAAAATCCACCCAGAAGGCACACCTAGAGTTTAAATACAACATGAAGAGATTTGAAGTTAATGTGATGCGCTTTTAATGCAGCCAAGCCTAGAGCTAACAGCACAATGCCTCACTCAGAAAATGAAGTGGGTGACCCACTCCACTGAAGTTTGAAATTAAAATGGAAATGAACTTCCTCACTCACCCATCATGACACCCTCACCTTAAAAAAGCTTCAGTCACCAAGAAAAAAGATGGGATGTATTTTTTAATTTTGTTTCCATTATGCTGTGAGTTAATTATCATGGAAATTCTGAGAAATCACTTGGGAGAGAGCCCAGAAAAATAAGGCAAAGGAGGATAGATTTTAAGTGGAATTTGAAAGAGAAGACTCCATGATTCATTTCTGAAATGCAGTGCCACTTCCTCCAACCAGGGACAGTCCCAGTAGCCTCCTGGCATTCCAAGGAGTGAGGTTTCCAACTGGGACCTGCTGTGCAGGGCATGTGCCTGACCTGGCTTGGCCAAGGGCATTGGTGTTCAAAGCAAGGGTGACAAAGGGCAGCCAGCAGCGCCCTGAACCACAGCTGTACCCCGGGTGCTGCATCCCCAGCCAGTGCCTGCCCACCCAGGGCTTGCAGGCTGTCACTGCTCTGCTCTGTCACAGCAGTGACTTGTGCCATCCCATCTGCATCCCATTCTGCACATCAGGGATTGCAGTGTGGGCTCATCTTAACCACACAAAGGTGTCAGCAGAAAATGTGACTTCAAAGGCTGGAATTGCCCCCCGACTAAGCCAGGAGTCTGACTGCAGGGTCTGAATCTGGCTCAGAGTTGAAATGCACAATCCTGTGAACCATTTGTGGCATTTCTTTTCCTCCAGCATCTCTTTGGTGTCTCTCATCACTGCCACTTGCTAATTAGCATGCTTATTGTGGGTTGCTTGCTTCTTTTGAAATGTGCTAAGGCACGCAGTTCTGGAAAAAGCACACTGACAAACTTGAAACACCTGTAATTATCTGCACTAATAGCTACAACTTGGGTCCAATGGCAGGGAGCCACGCTATCACACTGTATCACATCCTCTGCTTATGAGCAGGCATATGTCCCCTGCCTCCCAAAGCACCTTCCCCACAACCAAATAGCACTCGGCCCTCCACAGCACGGAGTGTTCATCACAACCAGGCAGCAGCGCCGTTTCCGCACCACGCTCAGAAGTGTGTCTGTTGCTACAGGGGATGATTGAGTACAGCTGCCAAAAATCACCAGGGAATCTTTAAACTCCACAGTTAAGATAATTTCACTGCCTTCCTTGTCATTTCCTTGTTAGATCTGAATCCTGTAGGACTTACTCAGGACCCACCCCGTCTTTCTCGCCTGGCCCACAGTGCTGAAATCAAATGCGAATGCTGTGAAACCTGAATCACTGTATGTCCCCTTAATCAAACTTTGGGGGATAGGCAGTATGACACAGAGAACCACTTCTGGAGAAAACAGACATCGTGTTTTAACCAGCACCAGCCTCCCTGCCTGGTAAGGAGGACACCAATTTGTAGGTTCTTCCATGTTCTTCCAACCTACGCATCAGCCCCTGCATCCTTGCTCAGATCACACAGCATCTGCATGATCTGAATCCCACAGGCAGGGTTTATTCATTGTCACATGGCTGGGGAAAACCCACACTCATCACTTGACAGATCTGCAATTTAACCCAGGACAACGGAGAGACCGACAATTTAGGCAGCAGTTGGAAGCTCCCTCTCTGGAAGCTCTCATGGGACACAGGGACCCGATGAAGCTGCTCAGGCCTCTAGGAAGCTCTGTACCAATGAGTGCACCAGCCACATCAGCACAAAATTGAGCATCCTGAAAAGTGCTTTATCTGAAACACAGAAGAGTAACAGGACAGTTGAACCCAAAGAGCAAAACATTTTCTGCCCCTCGTCAGAATGGGCAGAAACACTCTCTGATCAGTCTAGAAATAAGAGCTCCATCTCTACCTTAAAAGGGTATCCAACCTGTCTGCTCACTCCTGGAAGTGCACCCATAAACCCTCTTGCTCCTTTAGCTGGATCCAGCTGCAGTGTTAACTGGGGCTAGGCTCTCAGGCTGATTCTTGTCACCTGTACCATTCCTCTTCACTAATTTAAAAATACTGGTATACTCCATTACTCTTTGCTAGGTACAGCTTTCTGTGAGCCCACGGAGTGGTTCCAGCATGGTGATGAATTGCACAGCTCAGGCTATGCTTCACAGTGTGGTGAAAGTGCAAGATGGAGAAGATGAAGTGGGAGTTCTACACTTGGCATTTGCAGCATTTGCCCACCCGTGAAACTCAGTGATCTGGAAAGGGATGGTGACATTTCTTCAACACCCCTGAGTTAATGTCTGTGCCTCTGGGCTTTCCTTGCTCAGATCTGAATCACCCCATGATGGTTGCTTGCTTGATTCCCCTTCCTGTTCTCTGCCAGGTTCTCACCTGGGCTTTGGAGCAAGTGAAGACATTGTCCCGTGTGGGCACACACCAGTGACCACCTACAACACCTTTGCACATCCTTGCCAGTGCCAGTGCAGCCTTTGTCTCACAGGTGCATGACCATGAAGGAAGCAGGGTGTTTCCATCAGAGGGTGACAGTCTCTCTGCTGACCAGGGCCAGCCACCATGCCAGAGGGAGGACAGTGAGGGACAGAGGCAGGAAGGGAAGCTACTCACTGCATGGATTAGGGTAGGAGGCTGGGAGGGTGGTTGGCTACTCTGTACCTCCCTGTCTTGGGTCTGAAGCCATGTGGCAGCAGATGCTCTGCATGATCTGGAGGGTCCTTGAAGAGGCAAGAGGGGTCAGAGTGGTGATTGGAGGTGCCTTGGCCCTGCAGCCCATGGAGCTGGGGCTGAGCTACAGACCCAGGCTGGGACCTCCTGCCTCTCTTTGACACTGCCCTTGGTCCTGCTGGACACCAGTCCAAACCTCAGCTCTGGGTCCTTGACCACAGTGTAATATCCATTCTTGCAGCCAAAAGCATTTTGGAACACGTATGTTTAAGCACATGGCTAAAACCATCATGGCAAAGGACCAAACCATGTCACCCATCTTCTTAATATAATTTTATATATATGGTGTGCATACATTCAATGGTCCAAACTCAGTCAGATTCACCAAAATAAAGAGAAGCAGATGATATTTGACAGCTGTTTCTGCAGACGGTATAATTAAATTTTCTTACCTTTTAATGCTTGTTTTTAATAGAGAAAGATAATTAAATTGCGCCTGTATTTTCAAGGCAGCTTAAATTCATTTTATAAAATAAGTAGTGTAAAATTCCTTTACCTAAATTGTCTGTAGATTACTTTTGATTCTTTATCTCTGTTTCTTCTCAATTACTTGTCTTCTTTTCCCCTCTCACATTATCTTAAAATGTAATTTTTCCTTTGTTCACCATACTTCTCCCTCCCTCCTTCTCTGCCTTCCTCACTTCTTCACTCATTTTTTGTTTCTTTCTTTCTTCCTTTACTTCACTGAAATATTAAAAATAAAGGTGGATTTATTAACTGTTTTTCATCTGGCTGTCCTAAGGAAATAAGACATGAGACAATGCAGTCTAGGCATCACTCTCCTTACTTTCTACAGTGAAAGCCTCAAACATAAAAAATTCTTACAAGTTGCATGAAAACCAAGGACCAAGTGAAGATATTCAAGCTAGGAATGTGCTGAGGGGGAGGCCACAGCATAAATTTAACAGTTATTTTTCCTGTTCAGTATGCAGTCAAGCCAAACTGCAAGTGGGGATCAGACACATGACCACTGTCTGTGTTGTTTGGGCTCTTGAGTGGATATAGAGACGGGGACAGTGGGTACAAATTTACAGTACAGAACACATTGCATTCTTTCTGCTGTTCACTGCACATCTTGCTTTCTGAATTTCCTAGAAGACATTTTATTACAGTAAAAATAAACAAAACCTCTACTTTCTCTCTGAGAAAGAGAAAACGTAGCAGTAACAGATTATTGAGAAAATGGTTTTGGGACTGAATACTGCCTCAGAGTTGTGAACAAAGAAACTGTTTCCTGCTGTTTCATTCCTGTTTTGTCCAAAGAAAGAGGGTTTCATATACTTCCAGTGTAAATAAAGCAGGGCTGCAATAAGAAAATACATGGTTCCATTATTAGCTTTTTTCTCCTAAATGAAGCAGTCCTCAGGACGTTTAGAACTGGCTAAAAATACAAGTCAAAAAGGGATAATAGCTTTGTGAAGTGATAAAAAATGGTCCCGACATTGCACAGGCCTGGTGTGTGTGCATTATCTTAACTTTCCACTGGTGTTTATTTTATATGTGTTGTCACGTCAGAGCTCTGACAAGGCTGGAGCTGAGTTTCCATTCCCCTGGAAACACTTAACCCTCCCAAGACCAACAACCTTGTTCAAATGAACAGAGGTCAGCCTAAACTTCCTCCTGTTCTCTTCACCTTTCCCCATGCCGTCTCCCCTCAACCCACAGTACATCTTCTAAGCAATCCTGTTCTCCAGTGGCATCCAAATTGTAGTGCTGATGGTTCCAGAACTCTAAACTGGGGCCTAGGAAATTCCCAGTTGTACTTTGAGCTGTGAAATGTTAATGGCTGAGAAACCTTGGGGTCATTGTTTTTCCCTTCTGGTCTTGAATTTCCATGTTGGTCTTTTTTGTTATAGTTGTATTTTTTAACCTAAAAAGTTTTGTGGGTTTTTTTTTTTTTTTTCTTTTTTTGGTTATCTAGTTCATGGCTTCTAGGGTCTGGGTTTTAGAAAAGCAGCATCCCAGGCCACAGACAAAAGTCATGATAAAGACTGACTGGTACTGTTTTAGTACACTTATTCTGTGATTCCTGCCCTTGTGGCTAGCAAAGAGCTTTTTTGACTCCAAACATCAGACTCTTTGCCCTCCTTGTGAGGAAGGGGGTTTTTGATGCCAAAAAAAAAAATCATATGGATAAAATGCTTCATGACTCAGTCCAAAAAGAAGTCACAGACTGTTTTGCTTTCCAAATTATTTCAATAACCTCATGCTAATCTCGAGCTCTGGAATCCTGATATCACCATTTCTCGGATTTTCTTTTGCCTGATGGATGCACGGGGCACTGTCCGGTGACTGAAGCGTTAAGGAAGCTTCCTTTATTGAACTGTATTTTCACTCTGTCTGTCTCTACTCTTCCCCACCCCACGCCCCCTCAGGATTTTATAACCTCCATGCTCTATTTTGGCTAGTGATGTCAGAGGCAGAGCAGTTACCATGGAGAAGGGGACAGACTCCACTGAGATGGACACAAACATAGCCTAAATCTACAGCAAACTCATGATTCATCAGCCAAATTGCGTGTCATCATTAATGACTTGCAAAAGGGGTCACTGATAATTTTTCATTTTAATGTATGTGGTGGTGGACAAGTTTATTAAAAACTTAATGAAAGCCTGGCTAATGTTTACATCAGAAAAAGCCACAACACATGTTATTAATGAATAAGTGGAACAATATCAGGCACCCTCTCAAGAAGGGTTACAAGAACATGGCTATAGAAACCAAGCTGGGGGCTGGAAATTTTCACTAAAAGAAAACACAATTACTCATTGCACTCCAGGATCAATGTCACAATGATGTACAGAAAATGCAAGGAGCTCCTTAAATGGTGAAGAGAGAACAAATCCAATGGCACTAGCTTGATTAAAGAGCATCTCTATGAGGATGCACTGATGCATTTCAAAATATTTCTGCTTTTCTTTCTGTTGTTTTGCTATTCCTAGTGTTTGGCTTACTTCTTAAGGTTTGATTATTATGTGAAATATTTCACTCCTGCATAACCCTCTTTTCTCAACAGCTGTTTAAACTTTCTCCTCATCCATCACTCTAGGAGTGTTTTCATAAGGTGAATGCTCCACAGTAACCTTTGCTTGCATATCAAGGGGTAAACTCAAGTACCAGGAGAGGCTCTGGGACCACCATTTGGGCGCAGAACACTGTGGCTGGCCATGTGTTCTAGAGCCAAATAAGCATCACTGAAAAATCCTATATACTACCTAGATTTAGGAAAAGCGGTTCAGAAACACCAAGAAACCCTTTTTTGGTCATAGAATTCAGCACTGAGATGCTCTGCAAAAGTTTTTTTGTGAAAATAGCCTCGCACATAATTTCGTAAGAATAGGAAATATTCTCATCTTATAAATAATAACAGAGTTGAGAGTTGTTTTCTCAATTTCCTTTATGATTGGGAGGCTTTTTTTTTGCTCATCATCAGAATGCTGGGAGTATTTACCTCTCTAGTAATACAGAGGCTAAGCTGAAACCCCAAATTCAGATCCAGCTCACTATCTAACAGCATTCAGTTCACTCTTGTATAATTTTATAGTGTTTTGAAAACTGTCAAGTATAAAAATGCAGTAAAATGGCAGCACTAGGAGCTCTCTGGATCTTGGTAAAAAATGTCCATTATTGCTCCAGTGGAATTTCATGATGAGGTGTTGTGGTAGCTGTAACTGGCTTCTTCAGTGATTATTAAACACAGTCACCCAGAAGCATGTCCTGGCTCAGGAATTCCTGTAACTACTGATTTTCAGAAGGGTTCTTCTGAGGCAATACCACTTAATTCTTACCCTGCATTCTGTACTCTTCCTTACGCAAAACTGCCTGCTGCAAGAGGCAAAGTTGAATCTCAGGCTTGTACCACCATGTTTTCTTCACCTTACATTTTCACATGAGCTCCACTGGAATGAATCACATGAACCTATCTTGGAAATTATGGAGTTGTAAGGGCTCCCACCCCTTCAGGATCCAGGATTCCAGGGAGCATTCTTCCATGAGTGGAGTGTGCACACTAGCCTTGTCCCTAAATGTCCTGACCCCTCTCAACTGGGCTTGTTCTCTAACATGGAACAGGGAGTCCTGCTCTGGAAAGGTGGGTATAACACCCTTCAGAAACACATCCCACCCTGCCAGAGCAGGGAAAGAAAAAACGGGAAGAAAAAAAAAAAAAAAAGAAGAAATAACGGAAGACTCCCAACTGTGCAGCAGAGTACAAAGGAATATCTTGTTCTCTTTGAGATCCATATGGGAAACTCAAAATGAATTGGTTTGCTTTACAGATTTTTAACTCTGAAGCCAAACAACCCCATGTATTAAAAAAATTGTGGGATGGGAGATCCTGACACAGATCTGCAGTTCCAAGGGAAGAAGAAATACATCTCATTTTTCCCCATTTGTTTCCTTTCCTCATCTCCCATCTCCCAGCTAAGGGAGCACCCCTGCAGAGTGCTTTTAATTAAACAAAACACATTTGTTTAATGTCTGAAACTCAGGGAAGCAGGAGTAAACATTCCTGTGAAAGACCAATGTAAATTTGTTTAAGGATCGGAGTTTGTAATGACCAAATCACATCTTGTACTCAAACTCCACTTAAATAATCAGATTGAGAGTGCCCAGAGACTGCCTGGGAGCTGTTTTTAGAAGAAGAAATGTTTTGTTCTGTTATCTGAGCTGTCCCAGGACAATCCTGCTGAGAGGATGTTGTTACCAAAGGGTGTCCTAAGTGGGTACTCATGAAATGACCCTCTGTGCAAACTGAGAGAGACATGGAACACAGCATGCCAAAACACTGTTGTGGATAATCATCTCACTTTTCCCTTAATGTGTTTAGAGATCACCTATTTTGTTCCTTTTAAGATTAATCTTCATTCAATCCATTTTTGTGAAGCCATCTTCACCAATTTCCACTCCTGGATTTGGTAGGAGATAAAGTATTGAAAATTAAAAAGTTGGGGTTTTTTTCTTCTGAAATTTTAGCATTTTTCTTTGTGAGAAAGCAAACAATATTAACATGAAGTTTTGTGGAAAAAATCCTATTTTTTTTTTTATTTCACTAATATTTTCCATTTGCTGACCAGGTCTGTCTGCCAATAAAGACCCCTGCCTCCATCCCATTTCTGCTGAAATCCACCCTCCTCAGGGTGAGATGTCACTGGGTGAAAGCTCTCAGGGCAATGGTCTCCAAGAAGGGAGATTCAGGGTGGCCTCAAAACAAATCATCTGAAAGTGGTCACTGCTGCGTGTCACGGCTTGCACGCTCACCACGAATTGGCTCTGGCAAATCAAGTGTAGCTGACCTTTTTCTGAGTGAGTCATTTATTTCTGTGTACCACTCAGAGGTGCTCCAGCCTGATGGCCTCAATACTCAGAGATAATGCTTCCCTCCTCCTTTCTGATTTCAGGTGGTCAGTCCTGGGTGTTAATCAACATGCTTTCATCTCTTTCTGCTGTCTTCTGCACATTCCTCTGCATGTGGAGACATGGGAGATATGCTGCCACTGTCTCTTCAAAGCAGCTTTAGGCTTGGGGCTGGGTGCAAACTGAGAGGAGATGCTGGCCCTCGTGGTGTGAGAGATGAGAGGGAAAGGTACTGGAAAACCCATGTTACCACTGCATCTCGCACTGGCTGTCAGCAAATGCTCACAGGTGAAGCCCAGACCAGTGCACAGCCAAGCTAGAGGCCCCCAGGGATGCACACAAGAAGGAAGAGTGCAGCCCTGCCACTCTCAGGGCACAAGAACAGTTCTGCCCTGTTTGCCAGAAGCTGGGATGAATCCAGTCCTACTGCCTCGGGGTGTCACAGTGTGCTTTGTTGGAGGACAGATAGCTTTTGGGTGGAGAGCAAATTTCAGAAGCTCCTGCTAATCTCTCCTCTTTCATCTGCCCCTTTTCCTCCTTTCTGGCACTGCCAGTGATGGCACCCTCTCTGCTCCGTCACACATGAACCAAAATCCTGTGTGACCTTCAGCTCCTTCTTCCCTCTCCTCCTTCCCTGACTTTATAACAAATTCCTGCAGTTACAGTTCAGCAGACCAGGGCTCTGCAAGGCCTTGTTTCAGCCCTGGCACTGGGGCTGGTTCTGCACATCTGTACACACACTATAAATAGTGCTTTCTGCCTATTGCTGAGACTAGAAAGCAGGGATTCATTCAGCCACAAGCCCCCTTTTTTAAAAAAAAATAAAAAATAAAGTATGGTGAGAACTTGGAGCCATTTTCCTATTTTGGGTTTTGGGATGTGGAAAATTGCAGGTCTCCCTGGTTATTTATGCTGGTAGTGCTTCCAGCCAGCAGTTCTCAAGGGTGTTGAGAAGGAGCTACAGTGTCTTTTGGTTGAGCAGCACAGTAATTCACAACTTACAGATGAGTGCACACACACAAAAACTTGTGCACATATCAAACCCCAAGCACCAAAACTGCAGGCAACTGAGGAGCTGCACTGCAGAAACATTCCTGACAGGTCCTGTGAGGAACTGCCAGAGGTAATGGCACGTGGTCATCTTCACCATCCTGGGAAAAACCCACATCACCAGGCACTGTCCTGAAAGGCAGATTCTGCTGCTGCTGATCAGGTCCCCTCTGGACAGAGTGAGTCAACTCTGAGCAATAAAGTATTAGCAAAGCAACCACCACGGATCCACTGGGACTTCTCTAGAAAACCAGTCTTGCTTCATTCCCACCAATTCGACTTTACTCATCCCTACTAATAGAAACTACAACACAAGCAAAAAATACTGACATAACATGAAACAGACCTTCACTCCTTATCTGAACACCCTACACAGATCCCACTCCTTGAAAGCCTCCACTGCTGGGGCAGGTTGACTGGCTTGGGTCAGGGTATGCACAATCTTCTTTCAAGGCCCTATTCTCACATAGTGACTGTGATACCCTCGTACTTTGTACACAGAGACGAGACAGACCCATTCCATGCAAAATAACAAAATGTGGTGGACAGGATCATGAGCAGGGCAATACTTTCATTTTGGATAACAATGCTTCTCTATGCTTTTCCTTACATAGATTGAGAAGAGATTTCTGTCTAAGTCTATAAAGTGTGTGGCTCAGAAATATATTTAGCCCTCATGGCATAAAATAAACCTCCTAAATGGGATTGCTGTAGGCTTGAGCACTTACTTGTCTAGTAAACTGGAACAATCTCAAATGTACTAATGATTATGGATTTTATACAATTTCTTTATTTAATAATTGTGGCATTAATCTCCAGCAAAACTGCCTCAGACCTCAACAGGCTCAGATCAAGGGATCCATCTGAAGTGAGTACTTAGAGTGACCTCACGTTCTTTCCATTTATTTTCCAGATCCCATCTTCATCTACTGGGTATGTACCATACCGTTCCATCTATTGGAATGGCTCTGTACAAACAGCAGATAAGAAAGAGTAATTAGGTGGAGTGGCAGAGAGGAGTTCCATGAGGGACGAAGCTCCTAGCACTGCAATGTGTCCTAAATATCATGGGCAGAGCGCTGCTGCAAAGAGGAACCTGTCACTGGGCATGGGACTGATTCCCTTCCTCGAGTCTGCTGCAGTTGTGGAGGCCAAGAGAAGAAAAGGCAGGTGTAGGAGTGGAGGCTGGGGAGCTGGGACTCAGCAGAGTGTGCCCTTATGGAACAGCTGGCACTTCTCTGCTTGCCTCCTCAGAGGCAGCTGTGTGTTTTGTCTGAAGCCAGTCTCTCACTGGAGCTGCTTGAGAGCAAGCACTGAAGAGCCCCTATTGTAAAAGCCACACAAAAACACAAAGGAGAGAACTCAGAGTAAAAAAATATTTCCATAATAAAACTGTCAAGGGAAAATGAGAGACTAGAAACTTCTGTACTGCCAAGTAATTAAGAACAGTGACTCCTCTCTCCAAAGCACTTGAGATAAACTGCCTCCTTGGAGAGAAGCATTTGGGGTGAGATGCACACATGGACCAGGGGAGTAGATGACCCATGGAAGAGTGCCCAGGAGCTGCAGGGGATGGATACGTGTCTTGAGCTCCTGCCATGGAGCACAGAAATTCCCACTTCCCTGTGGGCTTCCTGAAGTTTCTCCCACAGTTTCTCCAAATTAGGTCACTCCCACACAGCCTACAAGTGAGAGCAGCCGGCACTGGACCACCCAGGGCAGTGGGGAGGACGCTAAGGATGATAAAGCAGAACCCCAGATGATATGATGCAAGGGAGGGTTGGGCAATTAGAAACACGCTCCAGGGGACAAGGGACAAAGAAAAGTCACAGATGATGGTGGAATCTGATGATGGTGATCTCTGAGTTGTGGCCCAGCCTAGGTGGGAAGTCCCCATGTCATCGTGCTCTGTGCATGCACGAAGCCCAAGCTGGCACGTGGGGGTCCATCTGTGGCCTCGCTGCACCCGTAGTATGGTGGATCCTCAGCTGAGCTCTTTCTCTGCCAACAGAGAGGAGTTGGCTTTGTCAAAATCATATTTGCTCTGGCCAGCTGAGAGAGCTGTCCCCATGCTTAGCTTTCCACCAGCAAGGAATGAAATGAGGTGTCAGGGCCCCAGGTTACTTCTCAGCTAAATACTGAGAATCTGCCTCCTATGAACTGTCTGGGATTCAATTTTCTCAGCACTGGACCAGTGCCTGTTTCCCTGCTGCATCTCACAGTCCTTTTCCTACCCACACTGCTTTTACCAGAGGGCTGTCTGCCTGTGACAGTGAAGAATAACAGCAGCAGATCACCAAAATTCATTTTCTTGCCCTCCTTCTGCTCTTACTTCCCAAGTCACAGGAAGCCCTACCAAGAAGTTGCCAAATGAGAATCAGGCCTTTCTAGGGCAAATGCTGATGAACTCCAGATCTGGATGGTCTTACAGACCCTCAGAAGAATTCAGTTCACATTTGGTTTTGCAAAGTGAATCTGTCTAACAGGCACAGGAATACCTTCAGGCTGATTTTTTTCTCTTCCTCACTGTAATTAGGAGAAGGCATCTAGCTGATGGAGAAAAATTATGTTTGGTTCAGCTCACAGAGCTGAATGAAAAAGTCTATGTCCCCTGAAAGCACTCATGCACCTCACGGCTCAAAAGAAAGACTGTGGGACTAGCAAGAGGTCCCATATTTTTGAACAAATCACCTGCTATTTTTAGTCCAGACACTGAGACATAGAAATGCACCAAATGAAATAACAGATGAAACACACAGATGTGGAAACCAAGACAACCAAGAACCGATGGAGTTCAAATGACAGAAATAACCCTAACAGATCAATACCAGACTAGACAACCTGGAAGAACCTGGGGTCTCAAACACTCGTCTGTCAGACTGAGAGCAGAAGCTACTTTCATTTCAGAAGTGATGAAGTCATTCACATGCCAGGTATAAAACACAAATGCCAGACCGTTGGCATTGTGCAGCAACCTGACAAAGGCATTAAGTTAGTTGGACTCATTTGAAGCACAGTCTTTTTATATTTTCAAAACACCAAGTTCTGTGCAAGTATCCAGGCTGCCATGGCAACGTGGTACATTTGTTCCCAAGTGTCATTTCCCATCACAATTGGTTAGGATTTTTCTTCAGAACTTTGCCCAACTTCAAAACTTTGGTTGCTGAGGCAACATCTCTCTTTAGAGGGAAGTGATTGGCTCTGCCTGTCTGTGCCAAGGCAAGGGCTCTCCTGTGAAGACCCGTGTGCTACAGCAAGGGTGGAGGTGAAAGGGAGGCTACAAAGATATCCAAGGAAGCAGAGGGAGAGGAAGCAAGTGTGCTGAGAAGTGGCTGCGGAAGGGCAACACACGCCTTCGTGTGAGGCAGGTGGGACGGGCTCTGAGTGGGAGGCTCCAGGCTTAGCACAAGGAGCTAATGTGCCACATTACATCACTGAGGAGATTAAATGAGATCTCGTTGAGAAAACACTTTGCCTTTGATATATCCGGTGAGGATCTCGTGGAGATGCATAGTCCTCACAAGACCTCTGCAAGAAAGGAATTTGTCACTGGGCTCGTTTGACAAAAAAAGTGATGGAGGAAGAGAGAGCTTGAATGAACTACTGAAGGTCAAGAGTAAATTAGTGGCTGATACAGAAATAAGCCCCTGGGGGTGTTATGTTTCATTTGTAAGATCATCATTCCTCTGATATTTAACTTACGCTTAAGCAGAAACCCATTTTCCTTCTTCAGAGAAGCGCTGCAATCCCTTTCTCTCTCACTAACATATTACAGCCCTCACCTCTGCTATTTGTCAGTGTATTTGGCTGAAATGCACTGAAGCAGGGATTACTTTCTTTCCAGATAGGAAGGCCCGGATCTCTTGCTGACATCCTGCTGCAATAAATGTGATCACCACGAACACTCATTACAGACCTGGGCAACAGTTTGGGAACCAGTTTAGAAGTGGGATTGCCTCGGCATGCTTTACATAAGATCTCCCTCCCAGCAGCTCCCACTAGCCCTGTGTTTCCCTTGCCTCCACCAGCAGTCAGTGCTGCCCTGGGCAGCCTCTCACTGCTCCTTTCACTCTGCTGTCACCTTCATATGAGGGAGGCCACAAAAGGGGCCAGAAAAAGCAGAGAAATTAACTAGAAGTGAGAGCCATTTGGTCTGTACAGGTTTCACGTATCTTTTGCTGCTTGCTGTGACCCAGAACAGAACCATTTACATTCTTTTTTATGTCATACGCAGGCAGATGACAGGCTTAGAACAAATTACCACTTCAATAGATGATCCCCAAAGCCCTTGGCTATTGCAATGCCCGTGAGCCAGCATCTCTTCCAGCCTGGAGGTGCACACAGGATGTGCTGCTGGAAAGCAAAGCCAATGAGTAAATATATCAGGCTGGTACCAGCAAAGGCTTGACCAGAGGGCACAACTGATTCATTAGGCCAGCTCTTGCCAGGTCTCCACTTTTCAGCCTGAATCTCAGTGCCCCAGTTCCAGACTGATGGTGACTCTGATGCCTGTGTATGGGTCACTGGAGATTAGGCTTTGATTTCTTTCCATTTCAGCATTTCATAGCTGACTGCATAAGCAGAGTCAGATACAAACCCACTGCCTGGATCACCACCTGCCTGTTCCAAATCTGGGTCAATGTAGCATTAAAAAACATCAACAGCCAACACAGCCCTGGCAGGCAGATGCAAAGAAGAAAAGTAAACATGAGAAGTGCTCTTGATGTCAACAGAGAAACATACAGAGACAGAGGGCATCAGGCTTTGTCTTTCTCCTGCCTTTAATTGTCTTTGATGCTTCCTTCCCATGGGCATTCAATTTTAACTGCCTCTTCCAAGCTGATGGAGGAGATCAAAAATGGCCTATGGTGATGGCCATGTCTGGCAGAGAATCTCCTGGGAGCTGCATCCTCCACATCCTGGGACATTTTCTTCTGTCCAAGTGACCACAAAAGCAGCCTGAGGAGTGACTCCCATGGCAATTATATTTTCAGGGATTGTCTGCACCCCAAGACTCTTGCCTGAGCACTGACTCCAGGACTTTTCCCCTCACTGGTCCTGGATGTCTTATAGCCTTGGCTATGAACCCCAGCTCATGTGTAGCAGTATTTGCTGAGGTTATGAGACCCCAAGGCAGAGCATTGCCTCTGCTCTCCCACGGGTAACACAGAACATCTCTGGAGCACACATGAACCAGGTGAAGAAGTCAAAGGAGGACCTAATAGTGCCTAAAATACTTCAGCACATGGCAGATGTTGAAGAAGACCTCAGGACCTCTTCCCTGTCTGCTGATCCCAGTGTGGGGGGAACACGTCCTCTCCCATGCTCTAGCATCTGAGAATTGCCTGGGAGTCTCCTATTCCCAAAGGCAGGACATTCAGCAGCTGCTGGACAGCCCAGCAAACAAACAAGCAACTTCTGCAAAACGTGTCTGGACATCAGCCACATTAACCATGAGTGCTGCTCTCCCCTGTGGATACAACAGCTGCCCATTGGAATAAACAGGAAACCATTTTATCCTCTGAGGAGCAAGAAAGGTGAAGGGATCATGACTGTAAATTGTGTCTCTGGGTTTGGGGCATGCAGCATGAGCCACAAACAAATAGGTCTTCTGTATTTTCTCATAGAGGATGGACACGAATGCTGGACTTGTCCTTCTGAGCTGGTTCTCTGACCTAGCATTACCCTTTTCTCCAGTGCAAGAGATGCAACTGCAGAAGCTCCACCCTCTTTGCATGTGATCTATCCATTACTAGAAGTTGCATCTGTACCTGAATAGGGTACAGTAAAGCAATGTCGGTGCAGTGTGGCAGTAGTGATGTTACTGGGGAAACCATGATATTTTAATTGCCTGACTCAGGAGAAGCCAGGTAAATCAGTCATTGTAGTTCCCCCACTGCAGCAGCTATGCTGCCAAAAAATCTGGACTGAGCATCAGGTACGTAGGACTCTGGCACTGAGCACTTTGTCAGAGCCATGTGGTGCTGGCAAAGCTGTTTTCCTCTGTGTCTTCAGTTCTCCCCAGCTCATGCCCTCACCCTTCACCTGCTGGACCCACGTGAATGGCAAACCTCCCAGACCGGTGGCAGTCTGCCCTCCTGGGCAGACCACCAAACACCTCCTCATTACAAGGCACAAAGGGAAGATAACTGATAATGTAGAATGTGCACCTTATTCTGGTGCATGGGTCTAGGACAGTGATATTACCTGTATGCTAGATGGGCTGTCAGCCGTTTCTCTAAAAACTTTATAAATATCTTTAACATTATGCACTTCACTCCAGAGTCCTAGTGAAATACTGAAGTTCACCTTTTTGGTCATTCGTATCAGAATCTAAATAGTACCAGGTGCAGTTTGAAAGCTGACAGACTATCAAGTGAAGGATTTCCAGCAAGGAAGAATGCCTGTGCATCTATTTATAGATGTATTTTTAAACTGCCAGAGGTGCTGGGTGCTGACAGGCACACAGCATGTGGCCAGCTATGGATAGACCTGCTTCCCACTCAGCAAGCAGTCCACGTGTACTGGGATCAAGGCAAGAAGGATAGTGCTCCTGCCTTTGTTCTGAGGGTCCAAAAGGCTTATAAACCAGTGCTGCCTGGCTTTCCTGGCCAGAGATCTGTGGGATTTAGGGCCAAATTGCCCACACACTAGTCTGAGAAAAAGAAAAGCTTTATGAAAAAATAAAAAAAGGAAGGCAATATAAGACAAAGATAAATAATGGGGAGAGGAGGTGGAGCACCTTGGCTGGGTGAAAGCCGAAGGGCAAGGAGAAGAGGAATAGCCAGGAAGCAGCAGATGGTCCAGGAGATGTTCTCTAAGGAATGTCTCTTAGTGTCCTGTTCCTAACAGGCAGTGCTGAGAGTTGATCCAGCAAGTTATACCCTGATGTCATGCCTGCATGTGAAGCAGGGAAGCTTTTGCTAAGCACTCTGTAAAGTGGCATGGGACAGACCACAATGGCCAGGAAGGGAAACAGGAGGGGATGACCATGCAGATGAGAAGAGGGAGCAGGCATGAGGCATGAAGTGGAGGTGAAGAGAAGTAAATGGACTGCCTAGGATTGCTGGGAGAGACCTGGAGCAGAGGTGTCCAGGAAAGAGCAAAGGATGCTGCAAAAGGATGGCAGAACATGACAAAGAGCAGTAGCAGACATAGGTATGTCACTGCTGTGGGAGAATGACTGGTTTGGGATTTTGAAGGAGCCTAGGCCAGAATTAAGGGATACAGGCTGCTAGCCAAATTTAGAGGACTTGAGAGTCAGCATGAGAGCCCCACCCAGCAGAGCACTTCAGAGGCACCCCAACCCATGACACATGTGCTGTTCCACATGGCAGCACAGCACTGCTGTACCACAGTCTTCCTTGGTTTCTTGATCTTTTCTGGCATTGTCCAGAGCAAGTCACAGGAATTTCTTTGCCTGCAGGAGATCATTTCTCATCCTAACAAGGGCTGGAGAAACCCTAGAATGTGTTAATATTATTTAAGCCAGCAGGTAAACTCTGCCACTGAGATTGGGCTACTGGTTCTGTCAGACACTGCACAAAATCATGGTAAGAAGTGATGTGTGCTCCAAAAAGGTTATTATCCAGAACAGGCAAGGAGATAAAGTCCTTGCACAACTAGTCCAGTAAGTCAGCAGTAGAAAGGGGGAAGAAGTCCCAGCTTCATCTGTCTGAGATTGGTGCTTGCTGGACCAGATGAGATTATTTCTCACATTGCCCATATGAGCATATCCCACTCGCCAGTGTTTATCTCACATCCTTGAGCAATAGCCCTCAGGACTCTGCAGTTCGGTTCTGTTTTATTTTATGGAGGAAGTGACACTCACAACATGTTCAGAGGTTATGTTGCTGCACTGCAACAGCCCTCATCCTACACAGAGATGGAAGAAATCTGAGTGGTGCAGATGTGATGACTCAGCTTTGCTGGAGCTCCACTGACATTTCATAGAAATATTCTGATGAGCTTCACAGAATCACAAATCAACTAGATTGGAAAAGACCTTTGAGATCATCAAGTCTGACCTATGACCTAATACCACCATGTCAACTAGACCATGGCACTAAGCACCACATCCAGTCTTCCCTTAAACACCTCCCTGGGCAGCCCATTCCAATCACCTTTTCTGTGAAGAAATTCCTCCTAATGTCCAGCCAAAACCCTCCCTGGTGCAGCTGAAGGCTATGTCCTTGGACAACCAAAAATGCTGCCAAGAGCCCAGTGGACTGTGTCTCTTTGGAGTGATCCACTCACACAGATTAACACATCTCATGCAGAATGAGATGTAGTCTGCAAGTTCTTTGGGTATTAATTCATTGTGGCAAGAGGTCAGTGTCTTCTACAACAGCCCAAGCTTTGAATCAAAGGCACCTTGGTGGCTGCCTGGTTTGGGGTGATTACTTTCATCCAACTGTGCTTCCCAAGGGGACAAGCCATGGGTAGGGAAGGGGCTTCCTGTGCCAGAGACAGCACTGAGGTGAGGAAGGGACAAGGTCAGGTGAGCAGGCTAGGTAAGGGAATTCCGTGCTGCTCAGATCCAAATGGCTAAGCCTGACTGGTTTTGCTCTCTCTGTTAGTATTGCATTTGAAAACAGTATTTTTGGTCATCTAATGACATTTGGACATGGACTTTATCCCAAATCTCAGCACGCCAGAACTTCAAATGAGACCAAAAAGAGACACCTTCACCAGGAGGATGACAGTCTTGTCTCAAGTAGTTATCATTTGATTTGAGGAAAAAACTGGTCATCTTCAGGACCAGCAATCCCTTATCAGGTAGGTATCGCCATGCACCTACCCAACTGAGAACTGTTCATCACAAAATTTCCCCTTGCAGTGCTACCTTCAACACAAGTCAGCACTAACCAGTGATCTCAAGTTCCAAACAATACCAGCTGTGCACGTCCCAGCTCTGCTCCTTGTGGTAACGTGGTATTAATTGCTAAACAATGCTGTTTCAAGTCGTACGTACACTTACATAACCTCATACCATATAATCAACACATTCCTTGCCACAAAGAGATCAATCATTCTGATCCCCATCACGGAAATCTACCTTCGCTCTCTATCATGTCACAAAAACAACATTAAAAAATTAGAATTTCCAACCTCCACACCTGCCAACGCCCAGCACAGCTTGATGTTCCTGGAGATGATGGCACATTTAAGACCTCTGAACAACACATGATCACCACTGGCAGCCAGCAGCAGCCAAAATCTAGCCATGTCCTATTGCTCCAGCACAGAAAAAAAATTGTGATGATGAGGGGCTGTCTGAGGGAAAAAGGAGGGAAGGTACGTGATGGAAATAGAGCCCTTTGCACTGTGTTCCCTTAGCCTATCCCCATCTCTCCCCACACAGCCCCATCACTGGGTGTTCTTTTCAAGCCTGGGAACAGAGGCATTGCCTCAA
Organism: Cyanistes caeruleus; assembly: GCF_971803275.1. NCBI lineage: Eukaryota > Metazoa > Chordata > Aves > Passeriformes > Paridae > Cyanistes > Cyanistes caeruleus. Next base: position 30,880,004 of record NC_141704.1, on the reverse strand, counting down.
TGGAGCATTAATAGAGGCTGTGGGTACTGATCCCATACTCCCACACCCACTTCCCTTGTTTGCTGTGCTCTTGTGCACCTCTGAAAGAACCACAGAGATACTGCCTGCACCTTCAAAGCAAGGACAGAGGTACCTGTGGGACAGTGGCTGAGAGACCTGCAGGACCCATTACTACAGATCCGCAGGGGCACTGGCTCATGGCAGAAAAACAGCCACGACACCAAGCTGCTGCCTCAGGCCTGTGCTGGCCCTGCTCTGAGCCACTCCTGATGCTGCAAGCTTGTGAGTAGGGCAGGATGCTTTCTGACAGACACTGGTAATTTTGAGAACCTCAGTTTCTAGGGGAGGATGTGGCTGTTATTCCTAAATTCACTTACTCTTCTTCCTGGAGATGATCCCCTCCATGGAGCAGCAACATCCTTTTCTTATTTTTCCATCCAGGGAGCACTGTGAGAATAGGTGCCTTTTTTTTTTCCTATGGGGAAAAGAAGGGCCCCCCTTTTGCCCCAGCATTGCTTGCTCTAAGAAGCACTGTGAGGTGCTTGGCACATGCAAAAACATGGGGCAATAAAATCACTAGAATGAAACCTATCCCTGCCTATTCTTTGTGAGTCTGGGCCAGCCTTCTCTTCTTCTAGCCCTACACAAAGGCTGTCCCCAACCAAAAAAATTGGAAAATGAAGAGCAGAAGGCTCCTTCTCTTAATTTGAAGCCAGTCTTTCCCATGTCACCACCACCTCAGCCCCTCCAGACTTCCACAACCACGTAAGGAGTGCACCGTGGGCCTCTCAAAACCCAGAAGCAGAGGGATGTTGTTGAACTCCCCAAGCGTTGCAGTGGGGCCCAGCCCTCGTGTAGCAGCTGCCACACTGAGTGCACACCACACCACAGCCCTTGGGACCCCTTGGTTTTCCCTCTAGAAGGAGGCAGCACCACAAGCAGGGCCACAGCTCGGCATCCTCAAGGCTCTGGTACCCTCTGCTGGCCCTGAACGTTTCTGTCGCTACTGAAACCTCTCCTGGGGTTTCTAGCCTGAAAGCAGACACAGGCACCAGCCTGTCCACCACGTGCAGCAGCTTTGCTCACCCAACCCTGCTGTCTTCAAAGGCCCCCACCAGTGTTCTCACAGCCAAGGTGGCCCTGACCTGCTGAGAGCAGGGACCTACCAGCACCACGCATCTTGGGAGAACACTTAGGAGAGCCAGTACTAATATGCTAGAAATAACAAAATTCTGCCAAGTTTGTAAGTGCAAGGTTGTGCTGCAAATGTAGAAGGGTGAGTAGCTGCACAAGAACACCCTGGGGCAGTGTCTAGGAAAGGCTCCTGGCATAAAGGAGGAGGTGGCAGGGACTACGTGGAGGACAGCACACAGCTCATGGGGATTATCCTGCATCCGCATCCTCACTGGAGCAAGCAGGGAACTCTGCCCATGCCTCCAGCAAGACTTTACAGCCTCTTAAAACTGCAGGCTAAAGGGTTTCCCTGCTGCAGCCCTGGGAGAAGGCAAAGGGATTAGCAAAGAGCAGGGAACAAACAGCAAATAATTTCCTTCACTGTCACTGGCCAAGGGGGAAGAAAGCAGCAGACTGCACACTGGGAGTGGGTAAAGTGCCTCCTGCACTGCTGAGCCCAACTGGGCAGCCTGTGCCAACAGGCTTTATGCCTTAATAGACAAACCCTGAGTCAGAAATGAGTTTCTGCCTTCAGGGCTGCTGGTGCTGCCCATGAGGCTGGAGCCTGAGTGAGATTAAGAGTGTAACAGCAGGCAGGTAGGAGGGACACCTTTCTCTTCAAAATCCTGCACCCCCTTGAAAGGAAGAAGAGGATCAACCTCCTCTGCACCGCAGGACCAAAGATCCTGAGCTACCAATATCAGGTTTTATTTTAATACAGACTAAAAGCTTTCGTAGTTCAAAGAAACATGGACGAGACACAGCAACAGAGCACACAAGGGACACCCAGAGCACCCCAAACCCTGGTTCAAGATGGAGGCCTGGAGAAGCTTCTTTCAGGACCAGGCCCCAGCTCCCAGGAGCACTCTGCCTACTCCTGGGCAGGTGTCAAGCAGCAGCAGCAGTTCCCTCCTGGAGCCTGGGACAGGGAGGTCACTTGATGCGATACAGGACCTTGCGCTGCATGCGGTGCTGGATCTCCCCCCGCCGCATCATCAGCTGCAGCACCTTGTAGATGGCATGTTCTGGGTATTTCTGCAAGAGGAGAATGGGGAAAGATGAGCCACCACGAAATAGCAGACAGGAGCTCAGCAGGAACCTGCAACCTTCGCTAAAGCCTGGCTAGGACCCTCTAGAAGGAGCAAGCCCAATAGTCAAGACACTGATGCTCACTTCCCCTTTCACTATTTTAGATCTGACTGCAGCCAGTGTCACAAATCAAAATTCTGGTTTCAAGGGTAGGACCCCAAACCAGCCCTAGACCTCAGAGCTTTTGCAGAAACTCACCTGAGTCCCCTTAAACTCTGCAATCACATTGCACCCCATTCCCTACAAACAACTTCAAAAGCATGACCGAAAGTCTCGCCAGTCCACTCTTGAGGAAGGGGTTTCATGCTCCCAGCAGCAGCCTGGAGTCCCTGGTTTCACAGCCCAGCCCTCCATGGGGTTCCTGACCCACCTGCCGCAGGAAGTCCTGGACGATGCTGTGCTCGGACACCTGGGAGCCGATGGCAAAGCGGCGCTTGAGCTGCTTCTCAATGCGGGACAGCATCTCTTGGTCCTCCTGGGTCGTGAAGCCTTCTGCCCCTGCAGGGAGACACTGTGTGAGCTCTCTGTGCCGCCCAGAAGTCACTCTCCAAGACAAAGCGCTCATCTCCTGTGTTTCTCACCACACCTGCACAGCTTAGAGACTTTAGGGAACCCATGATCATCTACACTGTAAAAGGCTGTGGAACTCCAACCACACAACTGAACATTGACCTGACTTCTGGAGTCCTTCAAACCCTTTGTTCCATCCTGCTGCCCAAGGAAACGTCTTCACCCCCACAGAGAAAGATGTTAGAGGGTTAATTGGTTGGGGTGTCACATCCAACACCAGACTCTGCTGTTGGGACCAGGCCTCCCCAAGCAGCAGAGGAGACCCTCAGTGTAATCTGCCATTGCCCTCCCTGTGAGGCACAGCCCCACAGCCACGATGGCCCCTTGCTGCCACAAGCACTGCTTTGTCTTTTCCCAGGAAGGAGGTCCAGCACCTGCCCCTGACAGCCAGGTTGTGGGAGAGGAGCTCGTGTCTCCCTGCCCTGAGCAGCCAGGTCCAGCAGGTCTCTCCTACCCCCGGCACAGAACATCTCCTCCTCACCTGACAGGTTGCCTGACATGGCCGCATCGAGAGTGGACACGTGGAAGAGCCGCAAGGCCTCCTCAACATCTGCCTCGGTGGCAAAGGGCTGAAGCCTCATCTTTGCCAGGGACTCGGCAATGCGCACGATGGCCTCCAGCTGCCTGCAGCCACAGGAAACATTCTCTGCTTTCTACTGCAGCTAGGGCATTTTCTTCCCCGGCTCCTGCCTGCCATGCCCACCTACCCCACTCCAAGCACCTCCTGCCTCCCCCCACACCACTTCCAGTGTTCAGGGCCACACCCTCCCATCCCAGTCCCCTTCCTGGACCAGCCCAGTAAGGCAGCCCTAATCCCAGCGGTTTCGGGGTGCTGCTCACCGGATAGTGATGGGGATGCTGGAGCGGCGGTTGCTCTCCTGCTCGTGCTGGCGGGTGCCGCTGCGCATCAGGACGTAGCGGTTCTTCAGCTTCTCCGCCGCCCCTGCCGACAGCCGAGGGCCACACTTCCTGCAAGGAGGGACAGGAGCTGGAGGCAGCGCCACTGGGGATGGTCCCTCGGGCCCCCCTCCCTTCCTTGGGTGCTGCAGCACCAGAGAGAGCCACTCTTGCACCCTTTTTCCGAGGCAGGAGTTAGGAGAAAGGCCACCCAGAGTGCTGCATGGTTTGCCTCTCACCATCTCCCCGTGCCTCCCCCTGCGCAGCCTGGGCGCTGCCAGAAAGACACGCGTGCCACTCACGTCCGACAGAAGGAGATGAGCTTCTTCAGCTTGTTCAGCTCGATCTCGCCCTCCACGGCCTGGGTCTGTGTCAAGGCACTCACGTGTAAGGCCATCACGTGCTTGGCCAGTGTCTGGGAAAGCAGAGGGCAGTCAGACAGCAGAACGCCCCCACCTCCTCCTCCTCCTCCCAAAGGAAGGGGCACCATGGGTCCCAGCTGCACCCGCGCGCCTCCACGCACCATGTCTCGCTCCTCATTGTGCTCATCCTTAACAATGAAGATCATGTCAAATCGGGACAGGATGGTGGGCATAAAATCAATGTTCTCCTCGCCCTTGGTCTCATCCCAGCGCCCAAAGACGGAGTTGGCAGCTGCCAGAACAGAGCAGCGGGAGTTCAGTGTGGTTGTGATTCCTGCCTGTGGGTGAAGGCAAAAAAAAGGGATGTGTCAACACCACCTCCATGTCACAGCAGGTCATTAATTCAGTGAAAGGTTGAAAGCCATTTCCAAGGACTCATTGTCAATCACTTGCATTTAAATAAAGCCCCATAAGTAGCACCAATTGCTCCATAATTGAGGGGCTGAAAGCACATATCCTTTTGGAGGGGGACTGGCTTCAGCTGAAACTTGAGCACTGAGTAATTTCATTTAAAACCTCTTGACAAGGGCAGAGACACAGGAGACCTCAGCCCAGGTTTGTGATCTGAGACATACACTGGGCAGACAGGGCTGAGTCCTCCTGAGCAGCTCTGGCACAAAGCATGGGTTTGCAGGTACAGCCTGACAGCCACCAGCAAGGAGAAGCCATGGAGTTCAAGCTGCCCAAAGCCTCCAGGCAGGGCTGACTGATCTCAGACCAACAACCATCAATACCACTGCCTGGACTCTAAAATGGGCAGTTCTGTCAAAAGATGTGTGACCACTGGTTGCTGGGCTCTCAGGTCCCCCCTCAGGGCAGCATGCATCAGTGCACAGCTCACCTTGGCAATGGAGATGGTCTGCTGCTCCATCGCCTCGTGGATGGCCACACGGTCATCCTCCCGCATCTTTTCATCCCAGGAGAGAGAAACCAGGCAAGGAGAAAATGTCACCATCAGTCACCTCTGCCACACCTCTGCTACATGCTTACTGAAGTGACCCCCAGCAAAAAGCTCTGTGAGGACCTCTGCCCAAGAGGGCAGGATGTAACTGAATTCCCCTGCGGCCCCATCCCCCTGGCCTTCCCTGAAAGAAAGTGAGGGTCTCAGAGGAGTTGCCCTTCCTTCTGCAGCTCTGGGTTCTCCTGGGACAGGCTGGCATCCCAAGGGCTCTCCTTCCCACTCCCACACAGGCAGCCCCAGCGGTACCTTGTCAAACTCATCGATGCACACCACTCCCCCATCTGCCAGCACCATGGCTCCTCCCTCCATGAAGAAATTCCTGGAGGCAGGGTCACGGATCACTGAGGCTGTCAAGCCAGCAGCACTGCTGCCTTTTCCTGAGGTGTACACCTAGTGGCAAGTGGGACAAGGAAAGGGACAGCACATCAGCTGCAGCAGCACCCAGGAGCCCAGTGCCCCAGCCGAGAGGCAGAACACCCCTAGCACCACAAAATCTAGAGCTCCTGGGGGAAGAACCTCCAGGAAAAGCCCTCAGCACACGTGAAAAGCAGATGGGCTGCGTAAAGAGCAGGACTACTGCCTTGTCCAGAGCCCTAGACCAAGCTTGACACACTGAAGGGCGTGCAGACACAAACACAGATATTAAGTACAGAACAGGGAGTGATTCATTGTTTGGTAGGCTGCTGCATTAGCTTTGTTTGCCCCTGGAGGGAACAATACAGTCAGAGGCTGAGTTTAATAGAGACTACAAAAAACCACAGCTGAAAACATAATTCTACGCCTGGACTCAGGCTGGAGGTCTGTGCCTGAGACGCAGTCAACTCAATTTGTCCTGACCAGCCAGCCCCTCTGCTGATCGATTCTCAACAATAAACAGCAGCATAAGGCACGTCTTTGGACATCTGCAAACAGCCCAGCTCACAGCATAATAAAAAGCATTACCTTCTTCCCCTTCCCACCCTCATTCCCCATCCCTTCTAGGCTAGTACCAAAAATGGCAGTTCATGCCTCTGCCAGCAAGTCTACTTGGGGATGCACAGGCGAGTGTCTGCTGTGACCACAGTCTCATCTCTGGGGCTAGACAAAGAGCAGCAGAGAGAAAAGGAGTGTGCTACAAGTGGTACCTCGAGCCACGTACCCCAATGGGTGAACACTTCTCAACAAACTTCAGCAGTTGGGATTTGGCTGTGCCAGGGTCCCCCAGCATCAGCAAGTTGATGTCCCCTCTGCGGGTCAGCCCATCCGGGAGCCTGGAGCGATGGGGTTGGAAAGAAGAGAGGGAGGAGAGATGGTGAGCCTTTATTTTGATAAGAAAGCACTGACTTTGCTAAGAAAGGCTGACTCTTCCCCACCTCTTGCGGGAGCCTCCAAATAAGAGGCAGGCGATGGCCTTCTTGATGTCGGTGCTGCCGTAGATGGAGGGCGCGATGCTCTTGGCAATGGTCTCGTAGATGTTGGGCGTGGCAGCAAGGCGACGGAGTTCCTCCTCTTCTTGAGGGGTCACCGAGCCAGTGAAGCTACGTCCTGCACAGGGATGAGGGGAGTGATGCAACAGTGAACAAACGGAGGTTTTAAAGGAAATTATATCATCCCACCCCACAACCAAAATCCCCTCTTGAAGATCATGCCAAGTGCCACCACGTGGGAAAAGTGGAGAAGGCAAGCATCTGTTAACCCAGCAAGGCAGGCTGTCCTTAGAGGCTGGTAAGAAAAAGCAAGGATCTTGGGCAAAGCAGCTTTGCCAGAACCAGAGGGAGAACTACAGTCAGGACCATTGTTTTAAATACAATTTTAACCATGGACTTCAGCTGGGATCCTCAGGGATGGCTTAACAGATTCTCACTTAAAACACCCTAAAGGACTCAGGCTGAGACCTCCTCATTTAATATGACTGAGAAAAAGCCTTACAGGACATGACTATAGAGAGCCCGGGCAAGTCAGACCCCTGAAATGCCTCGAACCCTCTGTTATATAAACAGCAGAGAAGGACCAACAAGGCTGTGATTTCAAACAGCTCTTGCTGAGGGAGCACATTGTTCAGGAACAAGGTGGGGAGTGTCTCCCAACACCAGGCTACCAGCACAGACCAAATGCACACCAAAAGCTGCCCTCACCTGAGCCCTCCGTGTCCACCTGGATGCCCACCACGCGGATGTAAGCGCTCCGGATGCCCACCCCCACATTGTAACGGCTTTTGTTCTTGCTCTGCACAGATTTCTTGATGGAGTAGATCCCCATGATAGTGACTCTGTTCCCTGGGACAACTTTGTCACACAGGTACCTAAGGGGAGACAGGGGAAAGCAGAGGATGGTGGTGGGAAACGATGGCACCAGCAACAGCCAGCAGGGGCAGGGTGGGAAGGCTGTGCCAGTACCTTTCACAGTAGAGCTGCAAGTGCCGGGGCATCTCCCCGTGTGGCACGGCATCCGGCGACTCCTGCAGCTTCAGGACCTGGAAATCCACACACTTGCACTTATCTGGCATGATAAAGTAAGGGTCCAGAGGGCACCTTGGGCGGCCAGCTTGTTCTCTGTGCAGAGAGATCAATCAGGGAAGGCTGTCAGCACTGAGGAGTCACCCCTCAGAGCACACCTGTGGAGGGGATGGCAGGGATAGCAAGGGCAGCCGCCCCTTCCAAGCAGAGCCACATCAGCAGGTAAGGGTAGACCAAAGGCCACCAAGCCCTCTGTCTTGTCTTCAACAAGTGCCAAATGTGTACATGAGAACAAGCCAGAGGCAGGGTGACACTTGTCTGGGCACTCTCCCTGCCTCCCACCCCTCCCCTGCTAGCTGTAAGCAGGAAAGGTAATTCATTAATTACACAGAAGGTAGCAGCACAGACTCCGTGACATGGCAGGGCGTTTTTCCTTACAACCTCATGCACGAAGCAAATGTTAAGTGGTTTCTGGTGAGAAAGCAATTAGCAATGTGACAAGGCTGACATCCACCTCCCAGTCTCTCAAGACATATCTGCCTTGCTAGATTTACAAGCTCTCTGAGACAACGAGCAGCTCCACATCCTGCTGCTGTCTCAGAGCAGCATGACTGATGCCTGACTCCATGCAGGGCTTTCAGGGAGGGCAACACCAGAGTGCAGATGCACTCAGGAAGTCAGGGATCAGGAGTGAGGTGCTGTACAGACCACACACAGGAATGATCCCCAGCCAAAACCCCTCTCAAGCTGCTTTAGAGGTCAGGTGCAGAAAATAAATACTGGCAGGTATGAGGCCCAAAACCTAACCCATCAGGACTGGCTGCCTCGAGAGCTGCAGCACAGTGGCAGCCTGATGCTCACAGTTCTGAGGCACCAAGAGCTGTAAAACGGGATAAAAAGGCTAGCAGAGAAGCATCCCTAAGGAAGGTAACACAAAACAGCCCCCTCAGGAGTGGGAACATGGAAGCAAGGAGTTTGTTTGGAAAAGAGAAGAGCAACTTAACACAGCTTTATGAGACAGCTGGAGTCAGGAATGAACCTTTAGGTACAAGAGGCGAAACTCCCTATGAATAAAAAGAACTCTCTGGACACGCTCACTCAACCCTGCATGCTGCACTGACCACGCAGAGTCACAACCAGTACGTGCACAGACGGACAGCTAGAACTTGCCAGTCTCAGAACTGCACACTGGCACAGGAGCAGCACGAAGGGTGGAGGCAGAGCAGTGCAGATGCTGCTGCCTTGTGGAACAGGGATGTAGCAGGAGCAGGAAGGGGGAATGCAGCCTTTTCTCGCCCTCCAGCCCGCTGGTGCACGCCCGTGTCAGTCCTTACGTGTTGCATTTCCTGGGCAGAGCGTAGCCCTCCAGGCCCGGGCGCACCGAGATGTTGCTGATGGTGTTGCGGCAGCTGCGGCACTGGATGGTGATTCTGGTGGCTTTGGCTCTCACAGGGGTTGCTGCAATTACAATCCCAGGGATCTTCACAAGGTGGGACATCTGGTCAGACTGAAAAGGGAAAGGCAAAGGGAAGGTGAGAAAGCCATCAATGGAAGTTGGATGGGAAACTAGAAAGCCTGAGAGCAAAGGACAGAACACTCTGAGCAGAACAGCACTAACAGCAATGTCCCTGCAGCAGGAACCAGCAATAACAGCCCCTTGCAGTCAGAGTTAGGCTGCAGAGTAATGCTGCTTGTTAATTTGTGAGTGGCCTGTGTCCTCAGCCATGTGACCAGGTACCAAAAGCTCCCCTGCAATCACACCCACCCAGATGCTGCTGTGCACAGCAGCCAATTCACCTCACCTTCAGGCTGCGGATGTTGGCCGAGTTGGCATCCGACTTCAGCATCACTTGGATGTCTTGGAGAGTCTCCTCCCCTGAGGGACGAGGACGAGTGACCTCATCTGCGACTTCTTTTGCTGCTTCTTCCAGCTAGAGAGGGAACAATGGGCTATCAGTGGGTCTGTTACAGCAGGACATCAGAGCTCCTCTCGTGACAATGCTCTAGGTTGCCAGTCTCCATCCTTACCAGCTGCAGGTGCTCTGCTGGTTGCTTGTACAGATAGTCCGCGAGATCTTCATCAAAGCTGGCCAAGTCTTCCATCTCCACCTCCACCCAGTACTGCCCCAGGTTGTAATGCCGTTTGAGCTCATCCCTGGAAGGCAGGAAGCAGCAAAGGTTTGCAGGGTAGAAAGCACCAGTCACCCACAGTGGCCTCAGAACAAGCAGGGATCAGAAAAGGCAGGTCCTGCAGGGAGTCCTTGGTTTGGAAAGCAAGCAAGGGTGAGTTCCAGAAGTGCGGGGGAACTCGGGCAATCTTTCACCCAAGCCCACTCTGAAAGGTGACGTAAGACCAGGGACACCAGTGCTTGCAGTGGCAATGTAAAGTATTTACTGGAGTTACATGACCAGATAAACAAGGTGAAAATTTCTATTGTAGGATAATAGTGATTATACATAAGATCTGGTTCAAAACAAAGGAAGTAATAACAGAACAAACAACACTTTCCTTAAAAATGCCAGGATTACTGAAATTCAGAGGTGAAAGACTATTCTAGTCCGTGATTATGATGTATCTCCATGCTTTTGTGTTTCCAAACTTCATAGGCAAAGGGTGGCCAAAGGAATTCCACAGACTTAGAAGGCACACATGAGGAGCGGTGCACTGATTTAATGGATGCAGACAATTCTCCAGACCAGAAAGCACTACAACTTCAAAGACAGACCTTGAATCTCAGAATTAAGTGCAAACCTGGCAGTGTGGATTCCTCTATTGCCACCTTTTCTGCTGGCTGGATGCCTAAAAAACTGTAAGAACACCAGACCTCTGCTTTTCTATCAGGTTAAATACAAACATCTCTTAATACAGAGCTTACGGCCTACAAGAAGAGGCAAAGTGGAAAAGAGACAAAGACAAGAGACAAGAAGAGACAAAGTATGTGGGGTGTGCACTGCAGGAGGGAGGTGAAGAGCAGACTGGATGTGCAGGTGGGAATGGGTGAGGCTCAGAAGGAGAAAAGGGGCCACAGCAGCACCTGTATTTAAAAGTGAAGCCCGTCCGGTCCGTGCCCACCCGGTACTGCCGCAGGAACTCCTTGAAACGCTTCTGCAGCTGCGACTTCCGAACCTGCCCCTCGTCCACGTTCGCATCTCCCCCGAAACTGTCGCTGTAGTAAATGCCGGGGTCGTCGAAGCCGGACATCGCGGCTGCTGCTCCGCTGCGGGGCCGAGAGCGCTCGCTCAGCCCCAGCCGCCTCCTTCCCCCGCCCCGCACCAAAAGCCCCGCGGGCCCGCCCCTCGCCAGCCGCCCCGCACCGCACCCACGCACTGCCCGCGCTCTTTCCCCGCAATGCCCGGTGCCAGTCCCGGTGCCAGTCCCGGTGCCAGTCCCCGGTGCCAATCCCGGTACCAGTCCCGGTGCCAGTCCCGGTACCAGTCCCCGGTGCCAATCCCGGTACCAGTCCCGGTGCCAATCCCGGTACCAGTCCCGGTGCCAGTCCCGGTACCAGTCCCCGGTGCCAATCCCGGTACCAGTCCCGGTGCCAGTCCCGGTGCCAGTCCCGGTACCAGTCCCGGTGCCAGTCCCGGTGCCAGTCCCGGCGCCAGTCCCGGTGCCAATCCCGGTGCCAGTCCCGGTACCAGTCCCGGTGCCAGTCCCGGTGCCAGTCCCCTGCCGCTCCGCACCTCGCTCCCCGCCGGAACCCGCTGACAACTTTTTCGCGGCAAAAGCGGCGCGCGGCGGAAACCAAACCGGCGCAAGGCGAGCGCGCTGCCCCCGCCGCCGCGCGCTCCGATTGGCCGGCCCGCCGCGCGCCGCCGCCGATTGGGCCGCGGCCTCCTTCTCGCCCCGCCCCGAGAGGGAGCGCGCGGCGCCGCTGCCGCCGCTGATTGGCCGGCGCGCTCCGCTCCCTGCCCGCCCCCAGCGGTGTGGCGCGAAATCCTGGACCGAAGGGCGGGGGGAGGCGAAATGGCGGGCGGGCCGCACCATTGAGGCGGGGCGCGGAGGGGGAGCGGGTAGTACCATTGCGGGCGGGGGGAGCGGCCTGGGCGGCGCCGGTATAAATTCAATGAATTACTGTTGTGGGGGGCGGCTGGGGTTTGTCGCTGCCTCAGGGCCTCAGGACACGAGTTCTCCGGGATGCCTTCCTCCTGGCTATTAGTGAACTAAGGGGGAAGGCTGGCAGGTCGCTGGGTGCGCATTTTGGCCCTTCCAAAGAGTGGAAATGAGCGCCCTAAATGCAGAGTGAGGTGGGAAGCGCAGTGCATGGCAAAGCAGGTTTCAGCTGCAGCCCGTGGGAAATAAAGACGGTGTTGTTGTTGCAGAGCAACCAGATGTGTTCATAAAGATGACAGATGGGTACAGAGCCTTAGTCTCCACCTCTGCGGACTCGAGTCTCAGTCTGGAGTGTGTGACAACAATGGCTGTGAGATACCCAAAGCACCATCTCTGTCCTGCCATGAGCAGGGAGGGTGTGATGCCAGTCAGAACCAATATTTGCCAACTTTGAGGTCGCAGTCGGGCTCTCTGAGCAGGGGAGAGGGGCTGAGTGTGGTGCAGTGTGATTCTGAGCTCCTGGGCATTTGTTTGGCTCTTTGGGATCTTAGTTATGTCAGCATGTTTGAATAAACAAAGTGGTTTAGTTGGGGTGGTTTAGAGGAACTCAACAGGTAGAATTTAATTCAAATGTGAATGAACAAGTTCTTGTATTTAAATAGCTATCAAGCCTCATATCCCTGCTTTTCAAACACCCAACTATCTTTCCCAAGAATTAACTGTTTGTTCTGGCAGGTGGATCCAAAGAGATAATTATTAAAGGGAGCTGGGGAAGGGACGCAGAGTAGAAAAGAGCCTGAGAGTGATGACAGTCGTGTTTTCCCACTGCTCATTCTCAGCAGGACCTGCCTTCTGATTCTTGCTCTTTGAGCAGGTTCAGTGCTGGTCATTAAAACAGATCGGTAGGAACACGTGTCTTCGGGATTAAGGTCACAGCCAGAACAGGCAGATCATGGGGACAGGTTGATCACAGAGGCTTTCTGGTAGAAAGAGAGGCTTCTGAGGTGGTGGCACGGCAGTTCTGTCAGTATCTGCAGTGCCATACCCAACCTGCAGCCTCTCCTGTGCTGGGAGAGCTCCTGGAGCAGGCAGGGCCTGTGGCTGGGCACAAAGCCAGCCCTGCCAATCTGCCTCAGCAAAAGGCAAGGAAAGCAAGCTGTGTGCATGGGCTGCTCCAGCAGTGCTGTGTGTTTGGGGTGTCTGTAGCAATGCCACGTGTGTGCCGAGTCCTGGCACTGGGGAGCTTGGTTTGTCACCTGGGTGGGGGCAGTGGCTGTGTGCTTGATGCCTCCCATTCGGCCTACTCCACCAAAAGCTGGGATGCCTTTAACTTTTGGGTGGTGGAAACACACTTGCAGTTCTGATTCATGCTGAAGTTCTTGCAAAGGCAGCCTGGTAACGCAGCCCTTTGCTGGCACTTCAGAGATCACCTTTTGCTTCTGATAGAATAGCAACCAGCTCTTATGTACCACTTCCAACCCTTAAAAATACTTTGCACACTGACTGAATTTCAGGCTGTTTCTAGAAATAGAGAGCAGTGTGTAGGAGCAGAAGGAGCCTGCCCCAGCTTATAACAGGTTATTGTTAGCAGTGAGTGGGAGCAGAGTCTGGCTTTGATGATAGCTCCCACTTCTGTCTATTGTCATGTCTGTGCAGGGAGTAGCTCCAAAAGACATAAAACTGGGAGGAAGACACCTCCTTTCTCCCTGGGTAAGGCTTCAATGATAGGAAACACAAGGCCTGAAGATTTTATGTTGAAATTTATTATGTGTATAAATTATACAACCAGACAAGAATGACACCGTATCTTCAACAACTGTCTTGTTTTTCAAAGACCAAAAATGATTGGAAAAAGAAATAACAAAGACCTGCTAGTGTCATGTACAACCGTCTGGAGCCCATGGGAGCCGTGTGGCTCCACAGAAAAAATGATCACAGTATTATCTAGCAGTATAAAAAATCCAAGCAGAAGAGCTCCACGGAGCTCTGTCTTTCTGAGGAAAGACAGATGTCAAAGCTGTGTTTCTGATCCTGGGTTTTTGTAGGCACTCTGTAAAGCAGCGACAATTCTTGGCCATTGCTTTTAGCCTTTTCTACCCTTGGTTTTTGGTGATAAAGTTAGTCTCTGAGAAGAGCTCACACCAAGCACAGGAGAGACTTTGCCCAAAACCCCTTACAACACTCTGATTTCTGGGGAGAAAAGTCTCCTAGTATTAGTGGCAGAACCAAGATCACAGTACCCAGTCAGGGGTAATTTCTCTCACAAGGACTGGGAAAGTTGGATTAGTTCAGGGTGAGGGAAGTCACAAAGAGAAGGTGAAGGTCCTGCTTTTTCACATGGCAAATAAGCCCACAGCGACTGTCATGGCGAGGAAGCTGAGCGCCATGATCCACCGCACCAGGGAAGGGGTGGGTGTCGAGTCTGTGCTTCTCATCTTTGTCCTCTCACTTTCTTTCCCAGCTGCTGGACCTAGATCAAATAGGGAGAAAAAGCAAATAAAGACGATTGAGAAGAGGTTGTGGCAAGAAGCTGCTAAGGTGTGGTGCTTGCTCTCCCCAGTGCCAGAGCACACCCTGCTGGAGTCATCCAGGGAAGAAGGAGAAAGCCCAGAGCCCAGCTGGGAGAAACCATGGCAGCAGGCTCTGCTCTCCCAGTGGAGAAGGGAAGCAGCAGACTTGACCTGGAAATCACAAAGGCCCACAGCCCCTCTGCCTGTAGGTGACTACCAGCCTCTTCCCTTGTCTCCTTACGTGCACCCCTCAGCTCCAGCAAACCCCTGATGTGTGCAGAAGACAGGCAAATACTGAAGCTAGAATTTTAAAAGGCATTCTTTCTCCTGCTTCTCACTGATTTAATTAGTTAGGCGTCTAAAGACAGTGAGCAGTCTTTAGCACTCCAAGCATTTTTCGCAGTACAGGAACTTCAGGATGGGATTCCTCATCCAACACCAATTTTTTCTGAAAAATCTTACTTGTATGCTTGTATTGGGAAAGGAATGGCAAGGTTTCACAGAGAACTTTTAATGCCTTTCCCACAGAAGCTGATTTAAGCTTCATTATCTAGAGATGCTTAAGGCAAGGTTTGCTTTTCATCTTTGCCATGGAAAAACTGTGGTTCAATCCATTATGCACTGAAAACAAATCTCCATCTTAGTTTCAGAAAGGGTAGGCCATAAGGGTTTTTTTTATTTGAATTGCATGTCATCATGGAAACCACCCTGCTCTGTAAACATGTGAGCTTGCTCCTCACTCAGGTACAAACCTGACTTAGGAGCTGATTACACTCCACCACACAGAGCCCTGCTCACTATAAACCCAGCACACTCTCTGGAGAGTTTTCAGTAAATACTTCTGGAAGGCAAGAAAATGATCAGAGGGAGATACAGGCCAAATAGACAGGCTGCTGGATAGGGCTGTGTCCAGAAGAACCTTCTGTCAGCATCACAGCACCACGGCTGATCTGCAGCACCCAAAATTGATGCCTTTGCTTCTGTGAACTCAAGGACAGTTTTGTGACCCTGTGGTGAATGAACCTTAGATTTGTTAAGGCCCTAGAGGTGGAGAGAGGAGTCTCTTTTTGTAAAGCTTCCTCACTGACACACTTTCTGGAGAGCCCCCATGTGTTATCCTTGCTCTGTCGTGTCTAGAAGAAGCTTTGCACACAGCAGTGCCTCTCCTTGCCCCACCTGCTGATGGCTGGAGAAGAGATGGGGCAAGCACCCCATGCTTGTTCCCCAATGGCTTTTACAAACAAGGACAGAGGAAGGGAGGAGAAGGAAATGAAGGAGCACTGTGAAGCACCTGCCCTTAGAAGTGTCTTACCGTGCTCATGTGATTTGTTGACGTTCCTCGTGCGAAGAAGCTCTGTCTTTGGCTGCACAGGGTGACCATTCTCCTGGCCCTTGGACACCAGCTCCTGCAGTGCCTCAAACACCTGAGAAGAAGGAACACTGTCTCATTTTGTGGCCTTCTCTTGTCTTTCACTGGACCACTTGCCCCTTCCCCAGGCACTTTAGGAACTAGAGGAAGACATGAGGCTTCAGTCTGAGTCTCCTGGCACATTTTGCATAGAACAAAAGTTGGCTGTGAAGTCAAGAGGATGTCTTTCAAACTCCTCATTCACTTTACAGGTTCTCCCTGAAGCTTTCAGCCAAGGAGAAGGCAATTGCCCATCTTCTGGAATGGGAAGGAAATCAGGGTACCTGTAACCTAGTCAGAGTGCACAGGAGACCTGTGGAACTTCACCACAGAGGCAGGACAGATACTAGATGGTAATCCCCAGTCCCAGGGTTAACTCAAACACTAAGAGAGGGAGAAGAGCTTTTCAGAGACCATTGTTTTATTCAGCTCCCAGGTTGGAGAAGCATGGCCATCCAACTCCGACCAGCTTGCCCTGATCCACAACTTCTCATAAGTTCCCCAGTGGAAATACTAGTCTTGTATTTCCCCTGTAGCTATTTTCTTGTTTGAGAGAGGATGTGGGCTGGCAGGGCTGGCTGGCTGTTACTCACCTGTATATTTAACAGGAATGCTTTCTTGGCTTCCTCCATGACTCTTTTCTTAGTGGCAAGGTCCATCTCGAGAGCATTCATGCGGGAGCGATAGAGCTGCTTGAACTTGGTGGCATTGGAGACGCCGTCAAAGGTGAAGAAAGCCAGCCCTTCCCCAGTGCTGGGCAGCTGGAGAGCCTTCTGGGCAATTTTCTTCAGCACCTGGCCCCCAGACAGGTCTCCCAAATACCGAGTGTAGGCATGGGCCACCAGGAGCTCTGGCTCGTTCTTGCCTATGTAGTGGAGCCTCTCGACATATTTCCGAGTAGCCTCAGGACATGGGATCTCTTCCCTCCAGTTTTGGCCATAGAAGTACTTCAGGTCTTCCTCCAGGGCAGCTTTGCGGTGCAGCTCCGCCGGAAAATACACGGGGGCATAAACTGGATTGTTCTTGTTACGTTCAATCTCTTCCTCCAGAGCAGAGTAGATGAAGTACAGGGATGCTGTAACCAGCTGAAAGAGAAGAAAGAGGATGAGCTACAGGTGCATGTGTTTGTCTTTTCAAGTCTGTGGGACAAATTGTACTAACAAAAAAGGTACTTGCGAGCACACCCACTGTGAGTCACAAACATCTGTGGCATTGCAGATTTCCCATGTGGAAAGCAGTGCAAGGTACAGGGAGACACTGTTTAGCCCTTCCCCTTCTGCTTGAGACAGCAGTCAGGTGAGCCCTTTCCAGCAGGTATTGGTTTTACCTGCTCTTAAAGTCACTCTCTTGCCTTCATGTTAAAGTCTTGCAGCTTGATGTAGTGTAAACTGTTTAAGCATTCCTGGTCTCTTCCCATTCCCTCAGTCAATAGAGAGGGTATTCCCAAAGGTATCCTTTCTGCTACATTGTTCAAATTTGAATGCTCCAACATGTGGCTTCTCTTTGTGGGGCCTTGTGAGATGATGACACACCCTGGTTATTTTTCAACGTATTCATCCTGTCAGCATCCCACCATCCTGGGAACTGAGGCACCACCACTCTGCTCACTCAGGCATGCAAGTGGGGTTGCCTCCTGGGTTGCCCCAGGGAGACAAGATAAAAGGGATCTGGAAGCACAGCCTGCCTCTGAAAGATGCCTTTGTGAAGGAGTGCTGTGAGGCTGTGTTCTCCCCTCTATTTTGAAACCATTGTTACTGTTGTTTTTTCCCCGGCTTATGCGATACTTTCTTCTATCTGCCAGCTTTTCCACGTGGTCTGAGACAATATAGCTGTGTTCCTTCCTTCCTTCCTTCCCCAGGCATTCTGTTTTCAGAGGCTGTTCCACCTGCACCACCCCTTCCTTACCCTGGGACCCCCTGTGAGCAGCAAACGGTAAAAGATGAAGGTGTTGCAGTAGAGGCAAGTCAGGTTTGGGTAGGGGGGATTATGCTGCTCACAGGAGAGAAAGCAGTTTCCTTTCTCACAAAGCAGTCAGTTCTGCAGTGAGAGAGTTCCCGTTTCAGCCTTTCCCCGCTGTGCCAGCAAGTAGGGCTTTGATAAGCACAGGGGCAGTGACTGGCTGTGGAAACAAATATCAACCATCTGAGGAGTCACGTAGCAGGCCAGATATATAGGTCTGCCAAGAGAGTAAACAAAAACAGAGTTTTTTTAAACAGTAACCTGTTACCGGAAAAGAAACAAAATATGGGAACATTGGCTTACAAGTTAAGCAAAAATACAGCTCAACTGATGGTTTTCAGAAGCAGGTACTGGTTTAATGAAAAACATGGCTTTTTAGAACTTGTTAATTTTTAAAATCCATGTCCCATCTCATTTGCCTGACAGCATGTAAAAAAAACAACATCTAAGAAACAAAGTTTTGTTCCCGAAGGTCTTTTTACACTCTTGCCTGTCTCAAAGTTCACTGCCTAACCAATGCTGTATTTCTAACAGCAGGAAGTCAGCACCTGGGATTGAATTTATGCTTGGCTAAGTATTCTGAAAGTCACCTGTCAGAAATAAATAGTCTCTTTCCTACTTTTGTGGATTTATTTGCCAAGGAACAATTCGACAACAAAGTAATTAAGCCACAGGTTGAATCGGTAGCTGTTATTTGCAATGCTGTGCGTCACATCCTATAGCCTCTCAGGAATTTCTGGCCCAGGTGTTTGCTTTGGTTTTGCTCATGGCTTTGTTATGTGGTTGAGATCCCAGGAATTGTATCTAGCCAGGTTAGGCTAATATGTGGAAATGTTGTCCTTTATCTTGAAAAAAGCAACAGGCTCATGCTTGTTAGTAGCAGACACAGATTGCTCAAACTCAGTCTACTTTTGAGTTATTGTTCATGATCTCAGCTGTGGAATAACTCAAGTGACAATGCAATGTTCAGTGCCAGCAATGATCCCATATCCTCACTTTCTCACCATCCCATCATTATTTCTAGCTGCAGCTGCCCTAGAGCGTTGTAAATATAGAATTCTCCCTCTTTTGGGCATTTCAGCTGCTCAATATCTGAACACAGTTCTATCTCCATTAACTGTGGCTGGCAATAATTAACATGCAGGCATTTATAAAGAAAGAGAAAAGCAATAGCATTAGTCTCATCAACCTCTTTGTCCTTCTTCTCCTGTTTCAGCTTGGCTGCCCATCGTGATAGGCACAGTCCTTCCCCACCTTCAGCAAGAGGAGCCAGTAAGACCCCAGGGTGCACAAGTTTGATGTTTTCATAGGAGATGCTGATACATCATGTCCCCATCCTCCTCACCTGTACTGGCCCCATCCTCCCCCCTTTAGTCCCCTCACAGCCCATCTGATGGAACTGGTGAGGAAATCCCACCCCTGAGCAATGCTGCTCTGAAGTACCTTAAACTCCTGGAGTGACACCTGCCCCTTTTGGAAGTTCCTCATGAACGGTGTGTTCTCCGCCTGCTCGTGCACCTCCTTGGTAGCTTCCTTCAGCAGCTCTGACAGGTCTGTGGACATTCTGGGGCAGAACAGTGAAACGGGTGTTAGTGCTGTCTCCTCTGACTAAACACATCTTGGCTCTCTAGGGCAGAAGGGGAGCCTGGGATGGCAGAAAGAGCAGCTGAGCATTCCCGAGAGATGTGGGTGGGAAGCAGAGAGCACCAGATTTCCAAACAGTGTCCCGAGCGAGGAAGACTGACGGACTCCATCCAGAGGTGGAGGCAGCAGCATGCCTTTCCCTGCAGAGCAGGAACAGGAACAGGAGCAGCGTGCCTAAAAGCGAGGGGAGAAACACAACACTCCTCTGACAAAACGCTTCCCTCTCATTCCCGTCCCGCTCTCACCTCTCGGAGCTGTGTGCCTGGGAAGTTTC
Source organism: Cyanistes caeruleus (assembly GCF_971803275.1). NCBI lineage: Eukaryota > Metazoa > Chordata > Aves > Passeriformes > Paridae > Cyanistes > Cyanistes caeruleus. The sequence continues at coordinate 30,860,608 of NC_141704.1, read as the reverse complement.
CATGTTTCTTTCACTCCTCTGCTTCCCGGCTTGCTTGCTGTGTGTGCTGGCAGCTGGCAGGACAGTGCAGCTGTGAGCCGGGCAGCCCGGCTGCCACATCCCCTTTTATACCGCCGGCCCACGGGAGCGCCACCCGCTGACCTCGGGCGAGCGCTCGCTGCTTGCGACACAGCAGCACTGCCCTGCCCAGCTGGGCTCCCTCCCGGCCTGCAGCCCCGGAGAACCAGGAGGAAGTCACCTGATGCGTCTTGATAACTAAGCAAAAACAAGAGGATGTCCAGAAACTTCTCTTTTAAGGGTGCGTGGCTCTGTAACCCTTTCAGTGCCTTGCCTGTGGCAGGGTACCGCAAGGGGTGCTCATTGTCCTGGGACAGAGGGCTTGGACAAGGAGGATGGGTTTACAGGGGCACAGAGGGCAGCCTCCTCGCCCTCTGCCCCAGGCTGTGTGCCTTGCACCCTGCCTGGAGAGCTGAGCCAGCACTCACCGTCACCTGCTCTAGCACAGCTCAGGTACAAACATCCCCTCTGCCACGGCTGTGCTCACCCACGCACCAGCTCTGGCCTGCAGGTGCCAGACCTGTCCTTGTGCAGGTGTCAGACCTGTCCTTGTGCAGGTGTCAGACCTGTCCTTGTGCAGGTGCCAGACCTGTCCTTGTGCAGGTGTCAGACCTGTCCTTGTGCAGGTGTCAGACCTGTCCTTATGCAGGTGCCAGACCTGTCCTTGTGCAGGTGTCAGACCTGTCCTTGTGCAGCTGCCCCTTCCCTTGGCACTGGGCAGTGAACCCTGTCCCTCTGCACAGAGCCAGCACAGGCGTGCCAGCACCCATGTGCCCCGAAATCCCTCCCTTGCTGGTGGAAACCATGGCATCTGATTTGTTTGACGGCTGGCTCCTGCCGTCACCACAGCAGCGTGCAGGGCAATTTAGGAAAATAGCACACCATCTAGATACCCAGAAGGGTGGGGGTAGCTGGAAAGATACCATACAATGATTGGGGGAAACTGAGGAAGTCTGCAGAGACTTTCAAAGGCGAATAATTTCTCTGATTTGGGAGAAGAGCTGGACTTGGTGCTTCTGTCAGTAGCTGTCGCTCTCCTGTTTTTTGGTTTGTTTTTTTTTTATAAAGTGGTCAGGGAAGCAGCCAACAGATGAAGCTGGGCCCTTCCTGCCCACCTGTAGCTGTGCTGGAAGCTGGGCTAGCAGGGACAGATGATGCACTGGCTGCTTGTACTTTGGAAAAGCACACATTTGTGCTCAGCCCAAAAGAGCAGGGCACTTCCAGCCACCATTGCCCTGCTGCTGTGGGTGTGAGAAACTCCTGGTTCACTCGTGCAGTGGGTGGTGGGGAGGCAGAGCCTGGGTGGAAGAAGAAGGACTGTGGCATCTGCTGTCCCTCTGCAGGCAGCCCTCTGTGTGGGTGCTGCCATGCAAGCCAGCAGCTCTCCTGTCTCCCTGCCACTGCACCCACACCAGCCCCAGCAGGGCTGGGGGCTGTAGGTTAAAAAGCTGTTCTGGAAAAAATATGCAGACATCTGGCGTGCAGCGTTCAGGAAGGATTACTCAGCGTTTCCATCCTGACTCAGCCAGACTTTTCCTGTCTTGCTTTTGTCTTTTAAAGCAACAGTGCAGACATCTGAATGTTGTGTGTGACAAAGCCCCAACCATCTGAGTGCAGAGTGCATGCCTAGAACAGACAGCCCCATGGCCAGTCCCTCCTGAAAACATTGGTACCAGTATGCCACAGGAATGCCCGCAAAATGAATGTTTCCCTCTGGCATAATTCTTTAAAGCTCTTGTTTCCTGTCATTTTCAGTGGGTCCTATCCTGACAGGGGAAGCTGGAGCACAAATTGAACTTCTAGTTCTAGTGAAGTAGGAAATATATGAGAATTATACGAGAATAAGAATTATGTTATGACAATATATTATTAATTTTGTGAAATAATATGAAAAAAATCCAATCCTCAATCCCTGCCCCTCCTTTCACCCGCAGCCCTGGCAATTCACCCAGTTCTTCCTGAGGACTTTCTGGGTGCTTTCAAGCCAATGATTTTTTTCCCCAGCCTGCCCTCCTGCCTTTCTTCCAAGCAGCTGTGTGCTTGGAGACTCCATAAAAGATATACCTTAAAGTCCTTTTCCCTTTCATCCAGGATTGTGGTAGGTCTGAACGAGACTGGGGGGGAAGACAGAGAGGGTGTCTAGTCATGTTGCTACCATTCCAGGTGGGTTTTCTGGCTTTTAACCATACTGCCCCAGGACATGGAGCAGTATTTCCTCTGGTTCTTGGGGCTTTACCTTCCCCTGGGCAGGTCACAAGAGATGCAGCTCACCTCTGCCAGATGGGCAAAGGTGCAGACAAGAAAGCCACGCCATGTAAGTGATTTATGCTGTCTGATCTCTCTCTGATTTGGGTTTCGTGGGATGGGGCAGCTGTGAGACAGAGCCCAGCTCTCTGGAAAGGCCCAAATGCCCTGCAGCAAGATGGAAGGAGAACTGAAAGTGGGGTGTCATCATCTTTGCAGTTGCTGGCCTGGAGCATTTCTGGCCCCTCCAGTGTTGTACAGCAAGGGCTGGAGTTGCTTCTGCTGTGTTGCTGCTTTATGGTGGGTGGGAGGTCAGTGACACTGAGCTAGCCAATGTGCCAGCAGGTGTTTGTGAGGGACCATCTCCTCCTCAAAGAGAACTTTGCACTTGAGAGCAATGAAGGGGGAGGGAGGTGAGTGCTTTCAGTGGAAGGAACAAACTATCTCCCAGGGCATAGAGGGCCATGGGAACTCAGAGGCCAGTCTGCATCCAGGTCACTAGGAAATTCTGCATGAATATCACTGAAGTATCAGAGCTGTGGTCTTCACTGTGCCTGCCAGAAGCCCTGCTGTCTCCTGCCCTTCCAACAAGCTGTGGTTGGGTAGTGCCAGAGCTACTTTCTGTGAGGACACCAGCAAAACTGCCCAGGGGATTTCTACTAAAGACTAATGAAGTGGCCTCAGGCAAGATATTTGTAAAAGTTCCTGCTGGGCTTAAAACCTGCCTGCACATCCCAGCCCCTGAGAAAGTTTAGTCACGAGATGGGAGATGAGTGGTTAAAAATCAACAGAAAGTTATTGAGGGGTCAGTGTTTCCATGTGGAACAGGAAATTTCTCCTCTTTGTCCATTAACAGACTATTTTGCCAGTAGATTTATGGCCAGAAATGTCTAGTTACACAGGCAGTCACGGGTTGCAGAGTCAGCTCTCTTGAGTCCCTTGTGGGTAGTGCGGTTCCACGCTGGGCTCTGGCAGGCAGCTCCCAGCAGCTCAGCTCGGCTTGGCTTGGTTTCCATGGGGAAAACCGGCCTTAGCCAGCTCAGAGGGGCTAATGGGCTCTCTCAAACCGTGACACAGCAAAATGCAGCTGCCTGGCTTGCACTCAGCTGACTCAGTGACCAGGATTTGCTGAGTAATGGTAGGGGAAAAAGGAGTTACAGCAGCTGCTAAAAATAACTTTCTGGAGAAAGGAGTCTGTGCTGGTGTGTACAGGGATATCCTGGGTGTTAATCTGTGTTTACCAAAGGGAGATTACCTCTCCCAGCCCCACCTTAACAGAACTGATTGTGCTCACTGCACTCTCAGCATCCAGAAATCCCAGTCTAGAGCTAAGATACAGGTGGGAAAAAAGGAGGCCAAGAGTCCAATGCACTGGAAATCCCTATGGAGAGCTCAGGTGCTGCAGCTGCCCTTGGGGCTGGCACTGCTGGTACCTTTGGAGGGTTGTATGGACAGGCTGTGCTAGGCAAACCCCCCACAGGAACCTCAGAAAACAGTGTGGTGGGAGATGGAGGTGCAGGCAGATTTCCCAGGATAAATGAACCAGCATGATAAAAACAGGAAATGGAGATTACAATAAATGTTTTCATAGATGTATAGGTATATGTGTGCTGCAGCACACTGACGTCTCCAGCACATAGCTATGAGCCAGGAGAGAGCCTGGGCTCTCTGGAAACAGAGCGGGGAGAAGGAGGGAGAACAGATCAAGTGCCCTGCCAGGCATGTGCCTGGCCAGAGTCAGGCAGTGACCTTAAGCACACAGCAGGTTGTGGGTACACTGGGCTGAAATGTTGGGACAGGGTGTGCCACGCTTCCTAGAGCCTTGGTGGTCAGGGGAATCAATCCTGTGTCCAGCTAGGAGCTGCTCTGGCAGCCAGAGGGAGGTGTGGAAGGGAATGGGGCAGAGTTAGCAAATAAAAGTCCCATTTGTGCAAAGGTTTCAGTCAGTGCTGCTGCATCCTTTGTTTCAGTGCCACAACCGTGGAAAATTAAGTGCGCCCTGACTGCGAGACAGAACAAACGGCGCAGCTTTGGATTTGACAAATGACACGTACACAACAAAGAGGACCTTGTACCTCGCTGCTCGCACCCTTTTCCCAGGAGAAGGAGGAACGGGAAGCCAAGTTCTGCACAGAAAGCGAGACCCGAGCCCCCCCTCCCCGCAAGGTTTCCAAATGACCTCCGCGTGGTTCCCTGCTCCGGGAGTGAAGCTGGGCCGTGGGAAGGGGCTGTTTCTGGAGATTTCTCCGGCTGTCGGGAGCGCTGGGACCGGGGCCAGCAGCAGCCGCAATCTCGGCGCTGCGGAGGGAGCGCCCTGCCGTGACTCAGCACAAATCGCCCCTCGTGCCGCCCTTGCTCAGCGATCCCGGCCCGGCCCTGACTCAGCAGTTCGCCCCCGCCGGGAAAAGCGTGACTCAGCAGCCGCGGGCCTTGGGGCGCACGGCCGGGCGGGAAGGGCGGCATCGCTCGCAGCCACAAAATGTTCCTCTCCCAGCCGCCCTTCCCAGGGCCGCAGCGGCTGGGGCGGGAAGGGCTGGAAAAGCTGCTGGTCCAGGCTGGCAAAGCTGCACCCCTCTCTCAGCTGGGGACGCGCGGGGTTGTGTGTCCATCTCCTGTGGGACTGCGACAGCTTCTGCTCCGTGCCGGGGATCTGTCACCTGTGCTGGTGGAAAACAGCAAACCCAGGAGCAATGTGTGGGAATGAATCCATTTTAGAGACCGGCATTCAAATTTAAGTGACTTACTCAAGACACACATAGGGTGTATATGGCATAGTCTGTGCTCCCTCCTTCACTCCACACCAAATACCGCTCCAGGGCAGCAGGCAGGACTTGCTGTCTTGAGAGGGTGACAGATACATGCTCAGGAGGAGAAATAAGCCAAAGAAGGGCAGATATTACTTCAAAGACCTTAGTTCAGGGCAGAGTGGGCTCAGCATTGGAGAGCCCTGTGCACTGTGTAGCTTATGGACTGCAGCCGGTGCAATAAAGAGCCAGAACATCTCCCTTTTTTGGGGGGATGCATTGCCTAGAACCCCAGGCACCAAGGAGTCAGGGCTTTGGGCTCAGCCCTTCCCCTGAGCAGTGCTGGGCACAACAAGACCTCGGAGTGGTGCCGGCAGCTCTTTAGCTAAATAATCATTAACAAGGCAACGTGGGATTTGAGTGGAAGTGTTCGGCTGCCGGGTGTGGTCCGACAGAGGCCGAGGGAGACCAAAGGTACTCGGCAAGTGGTGAGACTGAAGGTGCCTGGTGTGGGGTGAGCCTGACTGCCCTGCTGGAGCTGGTGGTTCAGAACATGTCCCAAGGGCAGCGGGGCACTGCTGGCAGATCACCCACACCTTGACTTTTCAAATTTTCTTTTTGGTTTTTCTTCCTCCTTTTTTTGGGCTAAGACTGCAGAAGAACTCAGAGAAATTGGTGCCTCTCTCTCACTGAGACTGATCTGCCATTTAAGCTCTTTTTAATTTTTTTTTTATTTTTATTTTTTGGTCAAGCAGCTAAAAATACCACTGAAGTGCCTCACAGCAACCTTTCTAAACACATATTTTCCTACCACTCTCTGCTGGTGAAAGAGATTTCCCTAAAGCCGCAGGAAGGCCGTGTCCTTGCCTCACCCCATTGTCAAATTTGCTTCGTGCCTGATCCATGCTTTTCTGCTGAGACTGGCCAGGAAAACAAGCGCCTGGATACAGGCACATGTACCTTTTCTGTGCTGCGAGGGAATTCCTGATCCCCTCAAGAAAATCCCTGCTGCAGAATCCCCAGCAGTCTCCGTGGCAGGGCTGAGCCCCCATCCTCTCTGTTGCACTGTGTAGCACCCTCTGCACACCCCATCCAAGAGCTCCTGGCAAGGGCCGATGTCCAGCCTTGCAGGAGGGCTGCTGGAAACAGCACTGCAGCAAACTTGTACTCATGGGGAGTGATCCTGCCAATGGCCATCTCTATTCCCTTGCACCTGGGCACTGGAGCACCTACTTTTCCTCTCGTTTGTTTATATGGTCTTCATCCACCCTTAGCAGCACCAACAGTAATCTAAAGGAAAGGGGAAGTGGCTTTATTCTCAGTTTGTGAAGGGAGGGAGAATTTTGTTATTCAAAATAAGCTTTGTGGAAGTTTTGACATGGCAAAGCGACATGAAAGTTCTGTGGAATGGGGAACAGCCTTCCCAGTGTATTGGCTCAGGACTCCTCTGTGCTGACTTTGTGAGACAATACTGTGGGAAATCAGGACATATTTTTGTTACCACCCTTTAAAAAAACATTCATGTACCATTTGGAGGTTAGTGGTTGGTAAAAAAGAAACATATAATTTCTTGCCTATACGAATGTGATGCTGGCATGCCAAGTATCACGCTACCCAAACATCATGGAAATTCTCATTAACTTTTAGTGTCTATTTAGTTTTTAGAGATGTCAAGCAACTCTGACCCAGTACTTTCTTCATCTGGCATAGCAACTGCTGTTCTGGGTCATGCAAAATATCTGTCCACCTCAGGATCTTGTTCCCAGTATGGTTATTAATGGATGCTTAGGCTGAGCACAGGCACCCTTCCCGTCCTCCGTGCAGTCACAACGTGTGGATAAATGCATGTGCTGGAGTGGTCGCTGTGCGAAGCTGCACAGGGCTGATGGCTGCAGCATAATACTGGAATACCGTACAACTTTGTTTTGTTTCTGTCCCCGGGGGTGGCAGAGCCTGCTAAGCAGGTCACCGCCAAGGGAGGGGCTGTCCTCTGCAATCGGGAAGCCCGGGCTGGGTGTGCGAGGGACCACAGCCATCTGGTGGTCAGAGCGAGCACGCAGCGCTGTGCTTTTTAAAACAACATCAGAAAACTTTTAAAAAGGGAAAGGCATTTAAAAGAATTCCTTACAGTGCTGTCTTTTTTATTTTTTTTCCCAATCATGAAGCAGTTTTTGCCAATGCAAAATGCCCAGCCTCTGCTTAAAATGATCCCTTGCAGACCTAGCAGGATGTTTTTCCCCAGGTTTCTTCTTAAAAGAAACCTTGCAAAATTTTTCAAGGTATTACTGGTATAATCTATAATACAACAGCACTAATTTGGAATCTTTCCATGCCTTCGTCCCCATTCTTTATATTTTCAGTCACTTGAAAAAGAGATACCTCATCACTGTTGGATAAATCTCAGTGAAAAGCACTGTGACCATGGCTGGCTGCACAGCTGGGAGGGGACAGGCTCACCCTAAGGGCCACAAGCAGCTCTCTGAATTTTCACCTGTTGGCCATCGATTCAAACTGACCTCACTTGGCAGACACCAAAAATGCTTTCCATCTGTTTGTCCCGTAACAAAAATAGCAGCAACCCATTTCTGTTTCACTCAAGTCTTCCTTGGGGACAGTTCCCTCTTGGCTTTGCCAGGTCCCACACAGGCTGTTTGGGGAAGTAAAACCAAGGAGAGGGTGAAGATGGGGTCTTTATCCTGAGGTGGGCTCAGGGCATCCCAGATGCAGTAAAGAGGAGTTTGAACTCCCCATACTCAGGATATTCATTCAGGGATGTCTTAGATTCTTCTTTAGGGGAATTTGCAGGCAGTGCTCCAAGGCAGCTGGAGGCACTGAGAACTTTAAGTGCTAGATGAGGCATGAACCAGTGTTAAACCATCGGCAGCGTGAGCAGGCTGGTACCCTTCATAAACGCTGATGGGGCACCAGAAACTCTTCCTTCCCAGCTGAACCAGGCAGCCTGAGGCCAGGCACTGGCCAGAGGGCTTGGCCTTGCTTGTTCTGGATGCCTTTCTGGCCCCAGAGTTACAAAACCAGCCTGTGTTCCATCATGATCCTGCTCTCGCTTCCTCCCTTGCACGTGCCCCAGCAGGGGAAGCTCAGCCACTTGGCCCTTTTGTCTCTTCAGATGACATTTTCAAATCCACTCAACCTCCTTTTAAGAATCCTTCCCACAGCTCCCACTCAGCTAGGCACTGGAGAGCTGGTATAGGGACAACTGAGGATGTCCTATGGATACCAGTGGCCCCTTTAGTAGAAACTGTATTTCTTGCATGTCTTTTTAAGTGGCTTATGGGCTGCGAGGTGGGTCTTGAGATCTGGTCACAATGCAGAGAGGGAAAGGAGAGGAGGTAGCTCATCCTCTTGCTATTTTGAGATGGCCTGTAATCACCTCCCCACAAGACTGTAGTGAAAAGCAGGGAGCACCTGCCTTGGCTCCCAGCACCCTCAGCCCCCATGCTGTTCTCCTCTCAGTACCAGTGCCCTCGCCTTTTCATGGAGAGCAAATGTGGCTGCATGGTTTCATCCCTCTTCTCCCCACAGCATCCTCCCCTCCCACACCAGCACAGACAGCACACACCATCTCTTCAAGGGAGGCTCAAGTCTTTGCTCCTTTAATGTGCAGTAAAAAAAGACAACTCTCCCACGCTCATCAAGAAATCCCACGAGCAGGAGCCCTGAGCTTGGCACCCTCCTCCTTGGCTTTCATTTACAAGTGGGCAGTGTGTGCGGTTTGCTCTGAAGGGTTTTTCTCCCAGTGTGCAGAGGAACTTCTGGCTGCTGCAGGGCTGTTGCACTGGCATGAGATGACTGATGTCTCACTTCCCCTCTGTGTTCACCAGCTGAAAGAGCTTCTGCAGCAACAGCACGTTCCCATGGGTGTAACAGTGGCGATGGAAGGGCCTCCTGCTTTAGGGGGACGCAGCTCTGTGAGCCCGGCACACGCAGCCATCCTGAGGGAGGCTGTAGCATTGGCCTGGCTCACAGAGACTCCCCACACCACGGCACGATGTGGTGGAAGGCATCAGTGGAAGTGAGAGAGGGAGGTAAGAGCACATTGGGAGGAAAGTATGATAATGGAGAATTAAATTAACTGCAAATAGTTTGCTGAAGGCACATCCTACCCACTGGGAGACAACCCCTTGAGCCTGGGGTACCGCTTGCAGTCCTGTCCAAGTCCGAGGGCTTGGATGACTGGCTGTCATGCAATGGAAGCATCTGGGCTGTGGGTAGGATTCTGGATAAACTGATGGGGAAAGGGAGGCGAGGAAGAGAAGGGGTTGTGAGTGGGAAGGTGTTGCATACCACAAGCACTTGTGCGAGAGAGATTAGAGTAACAGGGTCCCTCTACCATTAGTGTTCCTCCTCGGCCACCAGTAATGCTTCACATCCCCGTGCTTTCCAGTCTAACACTGGCAGGCAGAGGGCTGGAGATACATTCTAGGGGAGGGGTGAGGAAAGAGGCAGGCAGGAATGATTTCAGCAGCAGACTGCAGCCTCTCTTGTTTCTTGGGCAAGATCTCTAACTACCTCACTGGAGAGTAGGATTGGGGAGCTTCTTCCGGAGCTTCTTCTGCTTTGCCCACACTGTACCAGAAAAAGAAAAGCCCACTGAACTCCCACATTCTCTAGCAGCTTTGAAACCCCCCTTTACAAGTCTATTGTATGATATCCCTAAACACAACAAAGATTATCTGAAGTCTGAAAGCAACTTAAAAATAAAAACAACTCAAAGGTAAAACAGGAAGAGAATGGAGGAAGGGGACAGAGTCCTTCCTCTGCTGGCCCCTGGCTGGAGGCAAGCAAAACAGCACACACAGCCTCTTGCTCCACAGCACACCGGTCCATAGCATTCACAAGGCAAACATAGCATCATCTTCCTTTGCTTGCTTCTGATGATGGCTGGCAGCAGGAGGGGACACAGACCTCCCTGCTGAGGAGCTGGACAAAGTGGGGAGGCGGTCCGCAACTTTCGCTCGTTCTTCCAGAAATTTGTCAAACTCTGAGGGCAAGAGAAGAGCAGAGCATTACCGAAGAGGAAGATTTGTGGAAGAGCCAAAGTGCTGCCAGGAAGAGTTAAAGAAAAGGGTTGGCTGTGGCATGTCTTACCTTCACTGGTAACACCTTTTGGATCCTCTGATTCTCCCTAGCAAAGAAAGAGAAGGGCATGGTGAGAAGGAAGGTGGGTAAAGGCATCTCAGAGATGTGATTCTTTGTACACAGAGAGACAGGATAATGTTCCCCCCACTTCTACAGTACAGACATGTTAGAGGGGCCCTGAGCCTCAGTTCATTAGCTATGGCTCCCAGAAGGCTGATGATACTGTTGTGGTATCCCAAAGCTTGTGTCCCTGGCTTTCCTTCTCTGGTCCCTCCCAGCAGCCTGTGCCACACATTCAGCGATGCCAGCACTATTAGTTGTACAGTAGTTATACACTGCCTGAAGTCCAGCCCCACAGACAAGTCTGGCTGGACTGCTGGTTCCAAGAAGGCAGCCCCTCACTTACCACATCAGTGGAGAGCCACTTTTCTATGTCTTCCATGAAATTGGCTTGAGGAACTGGTACCTGGAACCGAAAAAAAAGGGTGATGAGGCCAAGAAAATAGAGGATGTTCCAGTAAGTCCACTATGTAAGAAGAAAGCCCAAACCAGAAGCTCAGCCTCTTGCTCCACTGTTCAGTCAGCTCAGGCCCCTCCAAATCCAGCCACTGCCACTGCAAAGCTCTCCCAGCTACCAGTGCTATTGCTCACCAGCATCCTCTGTTCCATCCATGCCCAGACACAGTTTCCAGGATTCATGCCATTAAAAGCATCTGTGGCTTGGTGGTTGGCTTTGGGTATAACGACTGGAACAGAATTTACTTTTTGGTGAAGACGCACTCGGTGGAGGTTGGCTGCTTGTGTAGGCAGCCAGAGAACAAGAGATGTGCATTTCTCTGCACTTTTTCCCTCTACAAACCAGTGACAGTCTGATGTCAAAGTCTGCAATGCTGAAGATATTGGAGGTGCCAGGTCTGACAGCACAGTAAGGGGGAAAGACACCTGCCAAGAACTGATTCCCTGGTATGATCATGGAGCACAGCAGGATTTGATATCTCACCAAACTACTGAAACAGACCCATCAAAGAGAAAGTAATCAACAATTAAATTTTACTTCCAGTAGGGATGAGGCTAGCTCAGAAAAAATCATGGCTCTGGTCTATTTAAACAGCAAAGAGACATATTCCTAGTGGACAGAGGTAACTTTGAAAAAAACAAAGCTTAATTCAAAACCTCAGATCCTTTTCTTGAGTCAAGAGCTTCCGAACAAAGCTGAGCAAGAAGCAGCCCTTGCTAGAGGCTCCCCAAGCAAAAGAATGAGAGAGTATTTGTAGGAACTTATTTATTAGTTTTCTAATATATATAGCTCCCTTGCCCTCAGGAAGACACCAAGACCAAGAAAAAGAGTAACACCTCCGTACCAAAGACAGGCAGATTTCCTCAAACCAGGGAGCAAGCGCAGATAGTTATCACAGCTGGCAGATGGATAAATGGGAACGGAAGAGGATGTGTGAGATTAGGGAAGTTTCAAAGCAAACTAGCTTTGCCTACCCAGAGAGGATCTCTTGGGGTAGAAGTGCATTCAAGTCAACTGTACAGCATGTGGGGAAACTTAGAGCAGACATCTGCCTGAGCTGTGCCCCTTACAGGAAGACAAGGCTAACAAGCTTCAGACCCACGAGCTGTCAAAGCCTCTGTGTGCCTGAGGGAATGTAATTACAGGAATTCCTACTGCCAAAAGACCAAATTCAACTGCCTGAAAGCTCAACCACTGGCTACAGGAGGAGGCCTTCAAGAGAGTTAAAGTTGGAATGTGTTTCCCTTCAAATAAGGCACCTCATGCTAAGGAGGAGAGACTGCAAGGAGAATGAATGGTAGCAGCTGCCCTCATGATGCCACCAGCTATTGGTTCTGCCTCAGACATGCACCCCAAAACAGGCCATCCTCTAGCTCAGAGGGGCACATCTCTTTTGGCTTCAGAGCTCCTAGGATTTTTTTACACATAGGTTTACTTGAGGAAGAACTGGCACACTGCCTGCTTCCTTCCCAAACCTGGTCTCCACTACTGGCCCAGCCCAGGGTTGCTCTATTTCAGTTAGCAGTATCTGCTGATGTCTGCTGTGCATCCTCATGTGCTGTGCCAGTGACACTTCTGTTTCAGCAGTCCCAGCTTCCTTCTTCCCTGCTGGTGCTCCACAACCTCAGATCTCACCATTCCTTGACGCATCATCCACTTTGTCAGCTGGGCTCCATCACCAGAGGCACCAGACTCCCCCTGGATGACAGAGAGTCTGCATTGCAGTGTGAGGGAGAGGGGAGGCAGTGGGTTTCAGGTGAGAGAAAGAATATACTAATAATGGTGGCCTACTTCTCTGATTGCAGAGAGAAGGCGACTGGACTTGGAAATTTGCTGAAGAGGAATAAAACATACATTTCCAGGTGGAAATTTCCCTGTGGGGACATCTTTCAACTGCCTGAGGCAACCCCAGACTTTTCACAGCTCCTTACCTCAGGGCTTTAAGGAATGAGGTATGCAGCCCAGCTAGGAAATGCAGGTTGATGGAAACTGGGAGTTATCATCACTTGACTTTTTCCTAACAGACAGCACCCTTAGTGCCTTGGTGAGGCAGGAGGTTACTCCCATTCCTGGTGATGCAGTAAAAGCTGTGGCCACTTACCGCTCCCGTGTTCTGCTGCCGGGCATCCAGGGCACCAGCAAGGCCTTTGGTGGCTTGGGGGTCTTCGTACTTTACCCTGAAAGCAAAAAGAGAGACAACAGGCTGATGAGATGCCTGAGAGTGAAGAGTAGGGAATATATCTTCTAAACATACATTCGGTTCTTCTGACTGCACAACTTTTCATCCTTGTCATTCTGCTCCCAAGAGCTTCTAGAAAGGTGTGCAAAGCCCTTATTAAAAGTGTAACCCACCACAAAACAGACTAATCTGCTCACTGGAACATCATTGTGGGATACAACATCCCTGGTACAGGGACAGAAGGCTGACAAGGACTCATCTGGAAACCAAGACACAGACTTACAGAGCTAGGTGCATTAACCATGACACTCACCTTCTTTAGGGTGGACTATAAAGAGAGAAAACTAACACAGACCGATCAGAATAATACAGATATTTTAGAGAGGATTTGAGGAACAAGCCCCTACATATATATCTTTATGGACACAAACAGCTCAAAAACATCTCTTTAACTAACACCACATGACAAGTGATGGTGGCAGAGGCTCACTGGCCTATGCTGGCCATAGGCAAGACTGGATAATCACAAGAGCCTAATGTTGCTTCCAGGTCTCCAAATGCACCATTACAGCAATCTCTTTCCACACACAGTTTTATGTCACCCATAATTTCCCTCATCCCAATCCTGTGTCCCCTCTAGACTGCTACCACACATGACAATGCCACACGTCACCATTTGATCCATGCTGAGTGGGGAAAACTCTCCATGCTAGGAAAATGAAGCCTTTCACAGGAACTCTCCACAAGTTTCCTCTCCAGCTGCTCCCAGGCCCATTCCCACAGATCCAGGAGACCTTCAAGTGGAGCTGTTTTTGTTGGGCGCCAGGGGCTTGGGCCACCGCCGCTCAAACTTCTCAAAGAAGTGTTCATCAGTGAAGGGGCCACTGTGGACAATGGCATCCAGGATGAAATACAGCGCTGCTATCATGCCACTGATGAGGAAGAATGGCAGGAAAGGCTTGAAGTGCCTCAAGCACTGCCTCACCGAGACACACATGAAGCGAGGGGGGCCAGGAACAAACCCTGGAGGATCTGCCAGCACAGTCCTGTTCGGGAGCTGTAGAGCAATGGGTCTTTTGAAGTGGAGGGAGACACTGAGAGCAGAGGTTTGTGAGTGAAATGTGAAGCCTGAGCCACAAGAGGTTACCTGGCAGGAGTGCAAGTGCAGGCAGATGAAGGGCAGTGAGGAATAAATAGAAGATGTCTTGTTACTTGTGCAGAGATCATAAGCCTCAGCCTGTTAGGGACTGTGCTACAGCAGAAAGGATACAATTCCACCTCTGTCCAGAACTCCAGCACGGAGTGCATACCAGTGGCTCCGATTTCAGCCTCAGATTGGGTGCTGTTGGTACAACTGTTTCTGTGCTGGACTGCCTCTGTCCTCAGGCAGCACAACCCACAGTAAAAGCAGTGGGGAAACCCAGGGAGAAAACATATGAAGTCGTGAAGGCCATGGGTTTCCCCACTACATTTACCAGAACAGTCTGAGGCAGAGGAATGGAAGGAGACATTGTTAAGAGACCTTAACTTGCTACTGGCCAGCTGCAGGACAAGATATTCCAGTGGCTGCAGGAATGCAGGAGCACAGGCCTTGGAGGGCTGGAGGCAATGATGTACCCATGGGCTCTACTGCTTGATACTCTATGAAGAGCAGCAAATGGCCTTGCCAGGCAGAGCAGCATGAGATCAGCCACAGTCTCTAAACCCAGAGGATCTGGTCAGCACAGCTCTTGTCAGCTCCTCCAGAACAAGGATTCAGGAATCCACTCTGCAGTGGAGAAGACTTCTCCAGTTCAGCCAGTACTGTGGAGACTCAACTATTAGGGCTTTACACCAGGAGGTCTCAAACACACCATGGAGGAGGAAACAGCAGTCCCACTTGCCAAGAGGGAAGCTGAAGCACAGAAGAGTGCCCTCTTGCAAACCACAACTGACTGCACTCTTCCTGTACTCCAGCTCAATATTCTGTTAGGCTGAATCAGTAATCAGTGATTCCCAAATTCAGTATCACCCCAGTCAGCATGTGGGTTCAGAGGCAGACAAGAAAACTGAGCCAGCCCCACTTCACACCTTCATCCCCAGACACTGAATCTCCCAGAGTATGCGGCACTGCCACGCTCACATGCAGGGACCAATTCCATCTCCCCATACCCAGGAGGATGCCATGAAGGGGAGATGATGGCAGCAGGAACAAGGACTGGGATCATAGATCTCATCCTACAAACACTGTGTGTGTGAAGAGTGCATTTTTGTTTCATCCTACTGTCTCCCAGGAGCTGCTCCCAGGAGCTTTCTCCAGGAGCTGCTAGTTGGGGCATGGCCCCATTTTCCCTGAGCCCTCATCCCTTGCCAGGAGGCAGGATGGGACAGAGCGAGCTGCTCCACTCACCCTCTGCGCTGCTCAGCCAGCGAGCTGCCACGGGTCAGGGCAAACATGTCAAAGTCTTCTTCCAGCTTGCCAGAAGTGTCGAGGGACTGCAGCCCTGCACTTACACTGCTTGAGCCCAGGTCTGTGGAAGAGAGAGCAGGGTGAGCAGGCAGCACAGAACAGCAAATGGAGAACTGTGGGCTTAGAGAGTGTTGGATGGAAAACTGTCATCAGAACAGGCTAAACTACTCTATGCCCACTCCTCCATCCTGCTCCTCAGCTGCAGCACAGTCTATGCATGTGTGCAGTTGTAGGTGAAGTAACAGAAGCTGTTTCTTTGCCCACTCAGTAGATATTTTTGGCTCAGTTTCAGACAGAAGCAGCAGTATCAATTTACTGATGCTGAAGGCCAGATATTCCTGACCATCTTAGACAACTCCAGAGGGAATTACTCCATAACCTATGGAAGAAAGTAACCTGTGCTTCTGGGCAAGCACCTCTGAGACAGATGAGTGGATTTTCATGACTCAGGCATCATCTGAAAAAAACACTGAGGTAAAAAACAGATATTTGAAAAATATCTCAGCTGGCTTGTCTGTAAAAACAGTCTGATGCCAATTTTCTGCAACTGTATCCAGGCAGTGCTATGTAGGCTGTTGGTATGTCTCAAAGAACTCCCAGGACACATTGGGCTTTTTGAGTAAACAACCTGTCAAATCCTGCATCCTGAACCCAAGATGCTCATGGCTGCCTTTGCAGCAGAACTTCAGATGCTCTGCTTCTCCCAGACCTCAGTGGTCAGCCTGACACCACACAGCAAGAGAGAAAAGCAGGCAATGCTGCCAGGCATTGCAGAGGGAGCAATCCTGGCTGGAAGGCCAGGTCCTTAGCCACAAACTAATGGCCACGTCCTGCACAACATGAGGTGAGGATACTAAGACATATGCTTGAGTGCCTTGGGGCATATACAGGTTTCTTCATGAGTTTATTAGTTGAAAACACATGGCATTTTTCTACGTTACTCTAGGAATCTGACTAAATAATTTTGGGAGATGAGTCAAGGGCAGGAAAGGATTTTCAAAGCAGTGCAGGAGAAAGACTCAGGAGAAAATCACATGGCAACATACTCATTCCAGCCAGCTGAGAGGAAAGGTTGCTGGTGACTTCAGGCTGTTTCAGTGCTGAAGGAGTACTGGGTCCCAGGTCAATCAAGCTGTTCTCTGCCTCATTTGGTGCCTTTGGAAGAAGAAAAAAGAAGCTGGTGGAGAGTTTCTGACCCTGCAATCCTAGCTCATTGATACTGGAGAGGAAAGCCCCTCTGCACCTTCTGAAGAAGAAGGACAGTGATCAGAGAACTGGTTGGCCATAGTGTCCCAGGGCAGCATATGCCTTGGCAGCCAGCCTCCCAGATCTGCTGGATGTCAATAAGTAGGGCAGATGCTGGTTCAGAGGACAGGGTAGTGCTCAGAGAACGCTCATATGGCAGTGGGAATCTCACTATTCAATAACTGCTGCTGCTGCTCTGCTCTTGCTCTTTGGGCAGGGCAGGAGAGGTTAGCAGTGGGAAATGGGGTGTCCTGCACACCAGGTGCTCTGGTGCACCTTGACTAGGACAGCAAAGCCCACCATTTCTAAGTGAAGCAGACTGAACCTCCCTCCAAGTCAGCAGGGCACTGCTGGACCTGCAGGATGCAAACCAAGCTGCACAGAGGGGCAGTTGCTCTGAGTTACCTTAACAGGCTGTCCTGTCCGAAGTCGCTCAAACCTGTAAGAAAGATGACAGGACGAATTTCAGTAGTGTGGGCTCATTCACCCACAGCAACAAAAAGAGATTTATAAGATTTGGCACACACTGCCCTTTCCTACCCACTAGGAAAGGGGAACAATGGCTCAGGGCCCAATTTTCCCTCAAGATACCCCAAAAAGACCCACAGAGTTGATGTCTCCTGAGAAGTGGTGTAAGAAAGTTTCTTAAGATCTTTCAGAGTTACTCCTAACCAACAGCTCTCCATACAGTTCATCTGAGGATGAACTCCCCAGACTTCATCCCAGCAAAGAGATGTGTTTGTTGAAATGGAAGGGGACAAAAAAGATATGCTGATCCCACCTGGGTGATTTCTTTCTGTTGCCATCTGCCTCAGAGCTAGAAAACCAGCTCTTTCTATGCACTTGCCTCCTTCTTTTGGGTTATGCCACAGGGACATCTTTATACCCTATCAGGAACTGACACAGCAGCTTTGAAAGGACAGGAATTAGTCACCAAAAACTGAGAACAGGCTTTGTTCTCAGAGATGGATGATACAGACCGATACATCTTGAGTATTATACTCATGGGCAGATCAAAAGGGTGGGATAGGCAGTCTTCAAGGGCTTGTAAAGTTTTGTGGGAGAGCAGGGAAGAGAAGGAAGGAGAGAGGTACCTTTCATGGCGTAGAAACACGTTATTGAGGTTGTCATTGATGATGAGCAGCTCCTCAGTGAGTTGCTCATGGAGGACACGGGGAATCAGCTCCAGGACTCGCTGCTGCATGGCTCTGCATGTCCGATTCAGCTCCTGTTCAAAGCAGGGCAAGTGACCACAGAAGTCACACAATGGCTGAGCACTCACAAATTTGGAAGTCTGACTGGAACACAGACCCCAGAGGCTACTGGGATCTATCAGGGACGGTTGATGGGCAACAAATATTGGTGTGAGAGATAAATTGAATCTGAGGTTTACATGGAATAATTGTATGTTTTTTGTGTAACACATAATCCAGAAAGAAAGGTCCTTGGGGACGGCAGGTTCCCCTGTGAGATAATTCTAGCCTCAGTAATGTGATTTCCATCCACCACTGAAAATCCACTTTCCTCGTGTCTCCCTTATCCCTTCACTCCCTGACAAGCCCCACACTAAACTGTCCAGTCATTCCCCACACCTGGCATGCATTGGGCCCCAGTCCATCAGGTCATTGGTAAATTGTGCTGCATGTGCCAGCCCTCCACCCTGCCCAGTGTTCCTTACTTGCAGCAGCTCCAGGTCAGAAGGCTCTGCCTGGGATGGCACCAGCTCTGTCAACATCTCCGACATAACCTTTGTGTTCCCATTCACCACTTCCAGCTCACTGCGCAGCTTCCCGATCTGCAAAAGCAAAGTGAAGTGACAGCTCTGCCAGGGGAGGCTGGGGACATGGCTGAGGTAGCTCTGAATGGCAGGGAATGGCACCACATGGCATGCATGTGTGTGCATGCCTGTTCACAGAGCTGGAGAGAACAGTCTCCAGGGAGTTCATTTGTTACCACTCATTTTAGCTCTCAGAAGCTCCCAGCAGGAAACCTCTCCATTACTTACCATCAAATTCATTTGCTGGTAGCAGATGCCAGGCCCTCACCTGGGATCTTTGGCAACTAGTCTAGCCTTGATTTTTAATAGCCAGCACAGGCTGTTGGTATGATTCAAATCTCTCCTCAGCTAACAGCTCCCATGTGGTAGCCATTTAAATTGTATAATTTTGAGAGTGGTGTAAGAGAGGGGAAAACAAATAATTCCCATTCTACAGGAGAGCCTCAGCTAAGTGTGCAGTTGAAGCTTTAGTCCTCTGGTTTACAAGGTGCTAATGAGCCTCTTTAGAACAGACCCTCTACCCTCTGTTCTGTAAGGGAATGCAAAATACCGGCAGCTGGGGATTTGGTGCTGAACATGGTGTCATATGAAATCAGGGTGAGGAAGGAGAAAAGAGGATGGGGAAACAACTGAGGAAGCCCTAGCCTTTGGAAACCACATAGCCACACAAGGTTGATTCATATAAGGTAAGCAGTGAGGCAAGACAAACAAAGATGATGAGGAGGCATTATGTCTCAGCTCCCCACTTCCCTCTACCTGCAAGCAGCCCTGTCTGAGGGAAACATAACCAGTCCATTTGGGTTGCGGTATCCCAGTTCATCAGTGTAACCACAATGGAGTTCTGGGGAGCTCTGGAAGGAATGTGCTTTAGAGGAACAGCTCCTTGAAGACAGAGGCCAGAGCGGGAGCAGTACTGCAGTCCCAGAACAATGATTGTGAAATAGCCTCAAACACAGGAATAGTCAGCAACGTCCTGGGACTTGTGTCCAACTCACCTGCTCTGGTGTGGGTGTGATGGGTGCGTCACTGGATGTGCCTCTCCCAGGGGGCAGGGTGACAGGGTGGAGGATGGACTCCATCTGCTGAGGGGAGTTGACTGCAGGTGAGTTCTGCCCAGATTGAGAGTTGGAGCTATAGACAGTCTACAGACAAAGGTGGGGAGAGAGACAGAGAGAAGGAGATGTTAGACACACTTGACAGGGCAGTGCAACTAGAGGAGAAATATTGATGTCAATTCCCCATCTGGTTCCAACAGCTCTTGGCTGTCCTGGAGCTTCTCACCACCCAAAAGCCCTCTAAATTCAAGACAGAGTTCCTGAAATCCCCTCACTGCTCCAGAATGGCAGCCGCCCAACATTCTTCTCTTCAGCAATACTCACATACCCTCTGTGGTGTGTGGATGGGTGACAGCATGTCCAGATCAGTCATGGGGAACTCCAAACCCTTCCGTCTCAGGTCTTCATATACAGCAACGACACCAGTCAAGTCCGGAGAGCTGCGGAAGGCGTCTGCCCAGGACTGGGGAGAAGAAAACAGTACAGCTCATCACCAAATACAACAGCCTTCTGTACAACCACCTAAAGACACACACTCTCCGGACTGGTGCAGATGCTCACACTTCTTGCTCACCTGAATGAGGGTCAGCACCTTGTCATGCACTATGGCAGGTGGATTGTTCTTTGGCAGGATTGTTCTCACCAGGACACCTTCTACAAAGTCCTGGCTGGACACAAGGATGTGGAAGCGGTGGCCACAGTTCTTGACGCAGGTCTCCAGGACCTTCAAAGGCAATAAAGCATTAGCTGTAGCCTTCTCTGCCCTCATGTGTTACCCTTGTTGGTTTTAGGTACATGTGTCTGTTCAGCATGTGTACTAGAACTTGTGTTCAGCACTTAGCTTTACAGCAGGGTATCAGAGAGCAGAGAAAGATACCCGACCACTCACCGTCAAAGCCAGCATAACTTCATGGAAGTTCTTATTCCCTACAATTCTCTTCTTAATGGCTCGGAAGGCATCTTTGGGCCTGAAGGAGAAATGAGATGAAGAAAGATCATCAGAAGGTTGAGGCAAAGGAAAAGAGCCACAGGTTCTGGATGCCTCATACTCAGCGAGTGTCCCTCCTCACCATGTTTTCAGGATGGCTTGAAGCAGTGACTGGTAAAGTAGCTTTTGCTTGTGCTTCTGCAAGAGGAGTGGGGTTGGCTGATCACAGAACCATTTAGGTTGGAAAAGACCTTTTAAGGTCATTGAGTCCAACCATAAACCAAACACTGTGAAGTCCACCATTAAACCATGTCCTTGAATGCTGTTACTGAAATTAGAGGCCTCTGTGCTGATGTCTGCAACAGCTCAAGGTGTTCAGGACACAACAGAGAACACAGTAAAATCAATACTAGAAACTCCTGGGGGATAGAGCAAAATCCCATGGCAGAGAGACTGAAGAGGAGATCACAGAAGAGCTTGGTGTGGGTTAGAAACAGGAAGGAGAGATCAAGCTGTGGCAATTCCTGTGTTACTCAAAGGAGAGCCGTTTAACATTTCCATGGAGAGAAGGAGGCTCAAAAGCTGCAGGGGAGATACAGGGGCAAAATCTTGTGTATATTGGAAGTGTGTAGGAGAGCAACAGCATCGCAGGGCCTCATTAACCATTCTCAGAGGGGAGAAACCCCATGGTCTCAGACCACTGTGGTCTTAAGAGGGCACAAATGAACCAACATGTTCTTGCAGAGCACAGGAAGAGAAGCTGAGCTGGAAGAGAAGCTGCAGGAGAAAAGTGGGGTGGACACACTGAGGCAGTGAGGAGGGCAGAAGTGTATTGGCCTGTGGGGCAGCAAGGTGCCAATGGATAGGCACTAGCAGGGCAACAGGAGAGCCTGTCCAGCTGTGTTATCAGGTGCTCCGATCTGAAAGAAGTGGCCACAGCTCAGGCCTGAGCACTGTGGACAGACACAGGTGTATTTGCACCGTGGGGATAGCAGAGAAGGAGTGCTGACAGATTGTAAGTAGAGATGTTTGACTTTGTTTCCATACAACTGTGAAGATGAAAACTGGGCTCGCTAATCCTCCGTCAACATCACTGTGGGGTAGGACAGCAGGAGTGAAACCTGTAGCACCTTCTTTTTTAAATGCTGTTCTTGACATCTCCACTGTGAGAAGGAGCATTCTCCCTTGAATTCACTGGCAAATCCCCAGCTCCTGAATTACCAAGTCTGGCAGATTGATGAACATCATCCTGCAGGGAGAGGGAGACAAGATCTCCCCCACTCACTTTGTGTGTGTTTCAGTGACTGTACATGAAAATACCTGAGAAGAAACTCAAGAAAGACTGGCACAGTGAGAGGACTGAATATCAGCCTGAGATTTTCCCCTCTTCTCAGTCACCAGCCCTTAGATTTTTACATTCCCAGAGGAGAGAAAGAGAAGGGTATGAAGGGGGAATAAATCAAAGTGGAAGAAATGCAAATATGCCTTCTGGAGATGGGAGGCAGCCTGGCTTGAACAGAAGGTTGTCTGGGGACCCTGAAGGCCCATTTGAATGGCTCCTAGTGCTCACCAAGATAATACAGAAGCATCTAATAAATGCTCTGACAGCTTTGCTATGTCTCTAGGTCTCCTAGCAGAGCCTTGTCTCAGGGATTGCTGGGAAGCCTAGCTAATTACCTCCATCATTGCAAACTACCATTGCAGCCTAGGGATGTGGTATTACAGGAATGCAGGGACCTGCTGCTGGATATGGGCCCTTGTCAGCTTTCTTACCCTTCTTCAGTCTCATTAATGATGTCACAGATCTCCATGTTGAGAGCCCAGTCCTCACTCCGCAGGGACCCATCGGTAGCTCTTTCTGGAAAACAGAAACCAAGACAAGGTTAAGAGCAGCCCTGGCGCTTTTCAGTTAAGCTCTCACAAGACCACAGACCCCAGCCTGCTTCTCCCTGACTGCCACTACAACATGCAAGGAAACAAATCCATATGCAAATGCCGGGTCACCAGGTGTTCCCCACTAGGTGTCACCAGGGCAGAGCACACTGCTGGGGTGGTGAGTGCCCAGCTCTGCCCATGCCACCAAGGACCACTGACACACAAACACCTCTGGTATCCTGCACACAAAGAAAAGGGGCTCAGCATGGCTTCAGTTCCACAGATGGAGAAAAGGGGGCTTGTTTGCTTTGTTACTGCAAGGTGAAAAATCGTGAGTTCAGCCTGCTCACACTGATACGGATCTAATGCCAATAGCTCCAATTCTTAGTCTGTATCACAAGGAGATAAAAGAATCAACCTCCCTTTTTTTTGTACACCAGCTCTATAAAAACAAACAAGCAAACATAGAAAGCCAAAGCAGAGTTTCTCTTGTTTAACATTTACACCTCTCCCCTGAACTTCTGGCCTCTAGGGAGTGTGGGCAGAAGCAAACCGCAGGCTGAAGTTGAAGCAATATTGTTCCAGCTTTGACTGTGTCCCTTTTAATTAGGAATTCCTCAGTCAGCTTTGATGTTATTTATTCAAGGCAGAGATTTGGGAAATGAGCAGCTATTACTGGGAGCACCAGTGTCTCCACCCTGTAATCATCCATGTCTCTGTGCTAGCCATGCCATTGACTGATGCCTTCAGGGACACCACCAGTAGCTAGGGAAAGAACTGCCAGTGGGGTGAGCAGGACCCAGGCACTCCCCAGACCACAGGGAAACACAGAGACGCAGCAAAAGGCAATCAGAGGACAAGAACCATCCTTTCCAGCTCTCTCATCCTACAAAACACTTAGCACTGGGGCAAGAGAATTAAAACTGGCCAGACCGGTTTAGCACCTACCAGGTGCTCTTCAGGAGATCTCAGTACCAGCAAGGTGCTTAGAGAAGTGCCTGCATTTTCAGAACTGCTGTCCCTGCAAAATCTGGGGCTGTCCCTTGCTGCTGTGGGTCCTCTACCCCTTTTGAGAGGTCCTTCCTCTACAGAGCTGCCTTTTTCTACTTTTGACCCAGCAGCTAATGAACCCTGTGTGGGAATGAAATTAAATTCCCGTTCAGATGGTAATGGGATAAGGCCATAACGCAGGAAGAAGACGACTTTTTAATTCCTGCCTGGGTGAGCACATCCATCATGTCCTGTTAAGGGTCAGGCACAGAGCTGCTCACACCACTGTGCAATGCAGCCTCTTAGAAACGTGTCCCTTCCATAGACTGCACACCACAGTGTGAAGCTATCTGGATCTTATCACAATTCAGCCACCACCTTTTCTGTTGGCTACGGAATGCATTGATTACACAGTGATTATGCTGATGACATTGTGGCCACAGCCACATGGAAGAGGGCAGAGAGGGAAGGAGAGTGGCAGAATGTTCTTGATGCTCTTCCACCTTTTTAAAGGTCTGGCTATTATTGGAATAACCTTAAGGCTCCTTGATTCAGGTAATCTTTTGTCACTTTGAGTATTAACTTTACATAGGGATTCTGATCTCTGGCAGATCCAAGCTTTCTCAGCGAGGCACAGGAGGAAGGACTGCACTGAGAGATGTGGTGGAGAACACATTCAGGGCAATAGGCATGCACCAGGGCATGTACCAGTCAATGGGGGAACCTGTGGTAACACATGAGGGAAAATGTTTTCCATTGGGGCTCCTTTGGAATCAGGACTCACAATGTCAGAGCTCCAGGTTTCCTCCTGCCCTGGGTCACCAGCCTTGCAGGTGGGCAGGCAGGTTGGGACTCAGGTCAGTCTGGTGGGTTTGGCTCACATGGTCACAAAACCCCCCTCACTTGTGCTCTCCTCCAGGATACCCTGCTCATGACACATCATGGTTTGAACAAGCCAGAACTTTCCCTGCACTGCTGGAACTGCCAATGAATCACAGAAATCCACTACACAGGGGTTGCTCTGCTGAAAAGGTCTACATCCACTCTTTCTCACTGCACACAGAAGGAAAAACCCACAACTTAGGAACAGGGCTGAGCCTGCTTGGAAGCTCTGAGCTTCAGAAGAAACAAAGGACAAAATAAAATCTTCATTTAACCATCAATCCTTGCTGTTCAAATCTCCCCAGCCTTCCTTCTCATTGTACACAAACATGAACTGAATCTGCAAACACCCTTTCCTCGCTCTTCAATGTTAGGTGGCACGCTGTAACCCGCTCACCACCACCCTTTCCCTCCAAATGCACCAATCTTGCCAAGGTCGAGCAGCAGGTTTGCTTTTCAGAAAGGAATGTAAATAAACCATGTGTGCTCCTTCACCTGGCTGGCCACCTAGGGGAAAACTGGGCTTCCTAAGAAATGACACACCTGTTACCTGCCCCTGTTACCCCACAATACGGTGATCATCCTGCTACTGTCACCCCAGTTCATACACTCATCAAGGGAGAGCTTCAGGAAAGCAACAAAAGTGCCATAAACACAACACAAAATGCAAAGCTGGAAGAGCAGTATTAGAGCATATGGGAAACAGGAATGTGACCCTGAGGCAATTCCAAGGACAAAATGCTTGAATTTACCCAGTACAAATTAAGGCCTGGCCTAGCTGGCATTGGGAAAGCTGGAGCTAATGCCCTTCTAATCCTCCTTGCTCTCTTCCAAGCTGTAAGAGACTGTCCCAGCCTAGTAAGATATGGAGTTTTCTCCAAAATCCTGAACTTTGCTCTTTTGTAAAGCCTGCAGAAGGGAAGGAAACAAAGCCTAATTAGTCACATGAAAGATCAGGGTGGCTGGCCCCATTTCATGAGCTGTAATTAGCACATGAGCTGTCTGCTCCGCACGAAATCTGAGCCCAGGATGGCTGGGGACAGCGACAAGTCCCTAAAAAGAGCGAGCACGGGAGGCAGGGCACTGCCACACGCCCAGCATTCTGCTTGGTGGGACTCATCAGGCAGCACCAACTTCTGTGTGTTACCAGCTGAGCCTGACCTGCAGCAGAGAATTCCCCTGGCAGAGGTTATTGCAAGTCTGTGAATGGCATCCCCCTCCAAGCCCCAAACCAACTGGCTGCTGAATATACAGGAGGCCCTTCATGGGGCTGCTCCAAAGCCACATTGTTCTGGCAGCCAGTCTGGCTCCCCGGGTGTGACAGCACTGGGGTTTGTCTGATTCCAGTCTGCTGCCTCACAAATTGCTCAGATTGACCCAGAACCACGCAGGACTGTGGTATGGGTTGAACCAGAGCATCAGCTCTTTTCCTGCATGGCACTGGATGTGCTCCTGCTGACTGCAGCTAGGTGATAAAAGTTATTTGGAACCAACAGATAACAAAGAACTCCAAACACTTGGCATAACTGGCACAAAGGAGCTGTACATTGCTTTGTGCTATGAGTACATTTCAAACTTTGCTTCTTTTCAAGGTTATTGCCCCTGGTGGCAGGAGAGAGCACACTGTGGGGTTGGGGATCCCACTTAGCTGTTCCTGCAGCAGCACACCAGCACTGCAGTCAGTAGTTTGTGGGAGTACAGGAGCCAGGGACAGAAGGTACTGTGCAGGCTCCTGTCGCCTTTGCTTCCCATTCCAGATCTGAAGCACCCATAACCAGCCAGATGCTGCTCAGAAATCCTTTGCCAGTGGTATGCTCTCCCCTCCTCCAAGTGAAGCCTTCAAACAGTGCTCCCTGCAGTGCTTCTTGCTGGCTCTAAGTTCCTCAGCAAAGCATCAAGCACCTTCTCACCCATGTCAACAGGCGTTTGAGGGCACAAGCGGTTCATTGCATGAGACAGCTTAAGTTCAGCAGAAAGCAATGCAAGATGTCCCTTCTCCCAGCTTCCCTTCAGTTCACAAACTCACAGGCCCAAATCAGCATCCTGTACAAGCCTCATGCTTTTACTCCCTTTGAGGGAACTTCAGCACCAGCTCTGTCAGGACTTTACCATTTAGCTGTGTCCTTCGCCAGAAGCCTGAGGACAGCGTGCATTCTAGAGAGACCAGAGATACGACTTCAAACCTAATTCAAGGATGGTGATGGACACAGACTGCACTGACATAGTGGTGTGGGTATTTGTGTCTCTGAACTCCTGCTCCTTTCCTGTGAATCAGCTCAAATTCTCAGGGATCAAGTGACTTCAACCGCTGCCTCTGCTGCTTTTCCTCCAGACAGAGCAGGCACAGAAGACAAGGCAATGCCTTTTTGAGAAGCACAACCTTGCAGGGATCCACAGACGGGTGCAGGAACACCTACAAGGTGGGATCCAAAAGGTTGTGGGGATTTTTCTGGCATATTGTTTTGCATCTGCCTCTCTTCCTCACCCAGGAGCCTTTCTTACTTGCTCTGTCTTTACAGTCTCAACTTTTCCTGGTCCACATGCTTGAAATAACTCCCATCCATAAAAAAATCTGTGTCATCTCTGCGCTACACCGTTACTTCTATCCCTTGCCTGCCCTCACTCACTGAAATAACCTGCCTCTGTCCCTTTTGGTATTGCTATAATTACTAGTTATTTTAGACTTCTAGGGTGAGGAGAGAGCATTGGTGGTTTCTTCTCCATTCTCTCACTCAGAGAGAATTCACCTCCTTGAAATTAGATTTTCCATTTTGAAAAAAGCTTCTTCTAGATGGAGGCATAGTGGATTTCCCTTCTGAGGGGGTAATCTGAACTATGATGCTTTATCAGTCTTTGGAAATTTTCCCACTGGTGTTTAAAAAAACCCAGAAATAAATTAAAAAAAAAAAAAATCCAAACAAGCAAGTCTGTATTCCTCTTATTTGGGAAGAGACATCATGGCACAAAACCAGGACAGAGACAACTTTTGTGACTAAATCTCAGAACTGTGAGTAAGAAACTAGAAGACCTACTCCTCTGCAAGTGACTCATTCTGTCACAGATCACTGAGATTATTTGAGCATTGCTTTCCTAGTCAGTGAAAGAAATGGGTCTTACTAGATTAACATTAATGAAGGAATTTGAGAACATTGCTGCGGTGTGCCACAGAGGATTTTTTTTTTTATTCCTTAGTCTTCATCTAAAGCTATTTTAGACTTCATAAGCTATATCAAGCATACGTGACTTTGCCCAAATAATTTACAAGGACACACCATTATCTTTCTGTAGACAGCCCAGGGCAGCAGCACTGTGCAGGTTTGGTGATCAGGCTCACAGGTTGGACATGCAGCTGCCACAGACCTACCAAACGAGTTTGGGGAAGTTGTGTTTGCGTCCCAAATTAAGTAGGGAAGATAGCATTATATCCATGTTCCCAGGATGTTGATAAGCAATGTACAAAAGGAGAAAATATTCATATTTTCAATCACCAGCCCTTTCAAGTTGTCCACAGAGTTCCTTTCCCATATGCTGTACTCCCATAACCCCAGTGAACCCCAGTCAGTAAGATCTCCCTAGTATCACACCTCTGCTTCTCAGTTCCTCTCTGACAACACTTTTGAAATACCTTTTATTTTTTCCTCTTCTTTCCTGTTGCTTTGTTGCTTATTTAATTGAAACAAAGCCTAGAGGTATAAGCCACTTACAACCTGGTTACTAAACTGACCAGAAGATCTGTAAGGCAACCTTCAGATTGCCTCCACCCAAACACAAGGACACATCTGATACACTCACCGAGGGAACAAAGAGCATTCATTCGGGAAAGGGCAGGATGAAACATGTGATGTTCCTCTGGGGGTATGCTGAAGATCATCTGGAGAATTTTGGTAACAGAAAGTCTTCTATGATGATTCTTCCACCACCTAACTGTAATGCTTCTCACCTATCTGTCCCAACACCAGAGTGGCACATCACAATGCCCCTGACACACTTTGGGACAGTGTTAAGGTAGCCCCTAAAATCATTATAATAAAAGCATTACTTAGAGCAGCTCCTTGCTCTCTTCTCACCTCAGGCAGAGCCTCCTATTCACCCATGTAAGGACACCAGAAAGATTTAATATGGGACTGGATGTTCACAGCAAAGAGCAAAGTCTGACAAGCAACGAACAGCAAGAATGAGCAAGTGAATAAACTTACAAGCAGAGAGTTTAAATGGGAATCAACCTTCAAGCACAACTTCAAGGCCCTTAGACAAAACAACATGGGAACAGAGAGTCTTCATCCTAAGCATTTTAAGAACCCTGTCCTGACTCCAGTGCAGCTGTTGACAGTCTTCTTCTCTCTAACTGCGGCATCTCTGCACGACTTTCTCAGGCCACATCCTTCTCCCACGTTCCACAAGCTGCCCTGGGCACAGGCACTGCAGGACACCACAGTGTCCCTGGGCCTGCCAGGTGACAGGGTGGGTGCTGTGTTCACTGCCGGAGCTGCTGCTCCATGCTGTGAGCCAGCAGGAGCCAGGGCGCAGCACTGCCAGGCACCGCTTGTCCCACAGCCCAGTGCAGGGAGGCTCAGGGCGGGCAAACACTCCCAGCTGCCCAGCGCCTGACTCCTTCGGGTAGGGGACATGGGTCCGACTGGGTGAGCTGTGTGCCCCAGGGCCAGCCCAGCCTAAGGCTGCTGTCCCCACATCCCCGCAGCCCCCACATCCCTCGCTGACCCTGTCCCTCAGCCCCGCAGCCCCCACATCCCTCGCTGACCCTGTCCCTCAGCCCCGCTGTCCCCACATCCCTCGCTGACCCTGTCTCTCAGCCCCGCTGTCCCCACATCCCTCGCTGACCCTGTCCCTCAGCCCCGCTGTCTCGCGGCCGCCCCTCGCGCCACCGCGGGTCACGCAGCCCCGAAGAGGCGCGGGCGGGAATGGCCCCAAGCCAATCACGGGACTCGGCGGTGCCGGGGGGCGTGGCGCGGACCACCGGCCCGCGGCCCCTTTAAGTGAGCAAACTTCACCTCGCCACCCCGAGACCCCCTCGCACCCGGATTGGCTGGCGGGGCCCCCGACGGAGCCGCCTCGGGCTGCGGGCCCGCTATTGGCCAAAGGCGCCCGTCAGTCAGAGCAGAACTATTCTCTGATTGGTCAGCGCGCTGCCGGTCCCGCCGCGGAGGCGGGGCCCGGCGTTTCCCCGAGGAAGGGTCCGGCGGACGCCCCCGGGGGCGCAGGGCCGGACGGGCGACCGGGGGCGCGGGGAGGTTCGGGGGGCGCGGGTGCGGCTCTCTCACCGATGCGCTGCCCCACGGGGGAGCTGAAGGGGTTCCCCAGCAGAAAGTCCATCGCCGCCGCCGCCGCGCCGCGATCAGCTGACGCCGCCGCCGCCGCCGCTCACGTGACCCGCGCGCCGGCCGGGGCGGGCCCCGCCGGGCCCCGCTGTGACGCCACCGTTCGCCGCCCGGACCGGCCCCGCCGTGCCATGGGGCTGAGTGAGGCGCGGAGCGGCCGCGGAGGGGCGGCGGCTGCCGACGCAGGGCGGTGTGCGAGCCGACGGGTCCCTGGCCCTGCTGGCCCCCTTAGCCCCCGGCCGCAGGAACCGAGGGGCTCCCGGCGCCGAGAGCCTCCGCCGCTTTCCGCAACCACGCCGAGCTCGTGCAGAATACTCGCGAGCCTGAGCGGTGCCCAGACCCTGGAAAGCCCGTGGCGATGGGCTTTTAGTTTTGCACAGCCCGGTGTGGGAGCGTACTCGTAGGAGTTAGGAAGAAATTCTTTACTGCGAGGGTAGTGAGGCACCG
This sequence comes from Cyanistes caeruleus, assembly GCF_971803275.1. NCBI lineage: Eukaryota > Metazoa > Chordata > Aves > Passeriformes > Paridae > Cyanistes > Cyanistes caeruleus. Next base: position 30,830,783 of record NC_141704.1, on the reverse strand, counting down.
GGACAGGGAATTGTGGGTGCCCCATCCCTGGAAGTGTTCCAGGCCAGGTTGGATGGGGCTTTGAGCAAATTTTTTTGTAGAGATGTCCCCTGTCTGTGGTAGGGGTGTTGGGAATGATCCTTAAGGTGCCTTCCAACCCAAACCATCTTATGTCTCTCCACAAGGTGGTTGGCACGTTCTGGGACGTGTTCCTGGCCTAAGCAACTGCCCTGCCCAAGCTGAGGCTGCAATCAACCAACACCCATACCTGGAAAATGGGGACGTGTTAATAACCGGCACAAAACCTGCTCTAACACTGCCACGCCTGACATCCTGAATAACACACTCGAGTCCTGTGTATCGGTGTCACCTGAACGCCATGAACCCAAACTGAGGTGAGGCAGCAGTGCTCCATGCCACATCTCCCTTCTGGGGGTTCCCAAGCAGTCAGGAACCTGAGCGATACTTTGGGTGTCTGGTGCTGCTGGAAACAGTACATCTTGCCTGCTAAGGGAGTGAGTTAAGCAGGTTTAAGATTGGATGTGTTTTGCTGAGAAACTCTCAATACAAGCAGTAACAACAGCTGCAGAAAACAGCACATGCCAGAAATGAACGACAATACTCCAGAAGTTAAAAAAAAAATTATATTGTAAGTACAGTACAAAAAAGTCTGTGTAGAATTGTAATGTAATCTGGACCAAACAGCAAAGAAATAACAAAAATATAAAAACTGCTAAGTCTTGACAAAGTTTCCCTATAGTACCAAATACCACAAGATACAGATTATACAAAGTGTACAAATTTTAATAAAAATACAATACACCAGGGTCGTGCGTGTTTTTCACTCCTCAAGAGTTTTCTGTTGTACAGAGGACAAAGCTAAAGCTGATCCCCTTCTGTTTCTTCAGAAGCAGATCTACCCCTTCACCACAATGCTCTCAACTGTAAAGGGCTGGAAAGAGCCGGTTATTTTGTGCTGCTCACAACAGCAGATGCTTTAATATGGGCCAGGACATGAAGCACGACTGGACTGCCTCTCTCCTGGGCCCGTCCTATTTCCAGGCTCACTGAGATTTGTCCTAAGCTGTTAAAACATGTGTTCTGGCCTGGTGGTCTGAGAACCTTCTGCACCTCCCCTGCTGAGAAAACCCCTCACTGCACTGAGAAAAGATCCGTAGGAGACAGACTACCTTGTACAGGCACATCTGTGGAATACGTGGCAAAGAGGCATGGGGAGAAAAACCCTCCTCCACACCCCAGGATTTAATTCTGATTTGTGGCTCAGCCACAGTGAGGGACAGGTTACTTTCAACTGTCCTAAAAACCAGAAACTAGACTTACTTGGAAGTAAAAAATGCCTCTTCTGTAATTTTAAAACTTTTCTGTTACAGAGCTGATAAGGCCTGAGTCAAAAGATATTTCAGTTGTTCTGCCTACCTTCACAAGATAGCCTGTTTCTACAAACATTTAGAATCTTCCCGGTGTTTCCTTACACAATGCCCATGCTTACTACTATACATAGAGTTGATTCCTGCAGGAAATGAGGTGAGGCAAACTTGATTCACATTTTTCACACACTGTTGGCTGAGGGAGGAATTTTTGCTTTTAAATTATGTATATATATATAAATATATACACACACACACACAGAGAAATATACAGGATAAATTAAAATCTGTTACAGATATTGGTAAAAGTTAAATACATGTGATATGAACACCACATACACATACATACACACAGACAAAAGCCTAAACAGGAATCAAGTGTTCTCCTGCAGCTCCTCTTCCAGAGGAGCAGAAAACCAAACTCCAAGTATGTGGCTGGAAGGAAGGGAAACTGCCCCAATCAACCCATGTGTGCCTTACGTGGCTGTAACTGCTTCAAACTGGCCACTGGCTACTGCCTTGCAGCAGCACCACAGCTCCTGCAACAGTGCTGGTGAGAGGGATGGGGGATGAGCCATTTAACAAAACAGGTGCAAGACAGGCAGAAAAAAATCCAAGTTTGTCCCATCTGCTTCTCTACTCCTTTCCATCAAAGCAGACTGACCATGCCGTGGAAGAATCAGCAGGAGGTTCATTCTCTCAAGCCAACATAATGGGCTGATACATTGTGCTAATGATGATTTGGAGTCCACAGAAAAAAAAATAATTTCTTGTCATCTTCACTTCAAATGCCAGCTACCAGACCAGCCAGCCGACACCGACAACTTTCAGTTATTACTGACTGAGGAGTAGGGGCTGGAGAAAGTGACCAAAAGAAAGAGGCAAAAACCTATCCAGCTTTCCGCTCAAGAAGTGGGTTTTAAACAGAAATAAAGTTACAAATAGGGCTGGTGAAGAATTCAGTTCTATTCCTTGGTCCAAAATATATTATCATCTCTACCTGCCCATAGACTACTTTAGTTTAGGCAGGGATATCAGGAGATCATCAGTCCATCTCTCCGCTTAAAACAAGTCCAACTACAGCAGGCTGCTCATTCAGTTTTTGAATATCATCAAGGAAAGAGACTCAAGAACCCCTCTGGGCCACCTGTTCCAATGACCCCTCTCATGGTGACAGCTTTCTTCTTTATATCAAGAAGTCCACTCTCTGCTTCCCCCACTAAATCTTAATTTAAGGCGAATATCTCAAAAGCTTTCTGAATTCTTCATACAAAATACTTTCAGATTGGAGGACATTTCACCCACCAACACAAAAGGGTTTTCTCAGCTTAACTTCACAACTTTTCATAAAATAGAAATCAAATAGTTACAATCCTATGTATATACTATACATATACAAAACTTTAAAAGCCTCCACACGGAGCCCTTTGGGAGCGTCGGTGTAGTGCATGTACACAAGTCAGTTACACAGAGGTTGAGTACATCCCAGGATCCTTTCCCATCAAAGTCCAGGCATGATGTAGGCAATGTTGTCTAGTGTGTTTGACTGGGAAAGGAAATTCAGTGGTTTTTAGTGTCAGGAAACAACTCAAAATCCTTAAAAAATGGATCAGGTTAGGGTTCTAAGCACAGTCACTTGTGTTACAAGTTATGATAGGATAAGACAAGCAAATCTGCCTACTGATCACCTTTAATAGCATGTTGGCAAAAAGAAGCGCCCTTCACTTTTTCTTGGAAAACGCAACAGAGTTCTAAGAGTAGGAACCCTTCTCATGCACGTCAGAAAAAAAGACCCAGCTGTATGTTTTTCAGATGCAGTGTTTCAGTAAGCTCAAGCCCCTGGCTGGACAGCTGAAGGAGGCCTTAGAAACAACACCTCTAACTGAGAGACGGAGGAGCTGACCTGCATCAGTTGTGATTCTAGAACTTAGCAATGCCACCTACTGTCTCAAATATAAATTGCAACACAACTGCTGGGGTTTATCCGTGGCCTAGAACACTACTGTTGTATCTGACTGTGAAAATCAGATTTATTATCAGCTTCTGAACACCAGTTTACAGAAGTGAAGGGTAGCTGCCATAATTCACCTAAATCTCTATTGCTCCTCATAACAATAAGTTGATCGGGTTTCTAATAAACGCACCACTGGTCATGTGGCATCACTGCTCTGAATAAACTTGGCAAGCAGGAAGGAAAAAAAGCATCAGAGTTTTTCCACAGCTTAAGATGGGAACACCCCACTGACTCAGCTTTTGTGCACAGAGCCAGTTTGTGGGTGTTCACAGACTAAATTGTCAGCTTTGTTCCTGTTGTTGACAACACATTCTCTTAATGAATACACGTTTGGGCTGCCCTATTATGTATGACATGTCAATTCATATCCCATTTGCTCCCTCTGACAGATGTATTTTTAGTTTCCGAACTTCTGCAGACTGTATTTTTTTATTTTTGCTCCTCTCCTTTGCTGCTTTATTCATGTATCCTTAGGAAGTATGACTCCTGATGGCTACTGTCATCTTAATCAATGTCCACGTCAGGCTACATAGATGCCATGAGCTGTTGCTAAACCAGGGCTCAATGGTAAGAGTAGCTAAAAGTGGAAAATAAACTGTAGTCATGAAGCTCCTTAAGACACAGAGTACTTTTCTTTCCTCAGAAAAGGTTTTGGCCACTTGTAAAAGGTCCTACACCATCACATTAGGAATTCTGAGATCACAAATTGCATTTATGCTACTGAAGGAAAAAGAGCTTGTATGATACAGAGCAGCTAGAAGGTGAGTTTTATTTTTATGGAAAATTAGAACTTTCAAAAATACTGGCATACTTTTATTTGATTCAGATTGACTGACTCCATCATGAATAAAACAGGACCTACCCACACTGCAATCAGTTCTACAAATATTAGGTCAGTTGCCACTGGGAGAAAAAAAAGGTTGCACAGCATTGTACAACAGTAGTATCTGTAAGAATTTCAATAAATATTCCTCTATAAAAGCCCATGACCAAGACAAATTTTCTAATTTTCTTATTGCATTGGAATTATAATCAAATTACACTGTAATGATTAATGATTGATTAAAAAAGCTCTATTTGGACTCTACTGAAATTAACAGTGCTATAAAGAAAATAAACACAAAGAACTCACCAAAACATGCTTTGGGCAGCCATTCAGCTCAGGCAGTTGTGTGGTCAGACATGCCAACGGGCCCAAAGCACAGATGATTGAATCCAGGAGTACTGACAAACTTCCTGAAACAGCCACCATTCCCTGGTAGTGAGAAAAGAAAAAAATTGGATATGGATGAGTAGTGGAAATTTGGCTTCTTTCTCAACTGTTTCAGTTCTCATGCAGATACTGTATCTTCACCTCCTCCAGTCCACTTTCACTATTTACACAGTAACAAAACTGTGCCTTGTGCTTCACAGAGAGACTGTTAGCTCAAAAAATTCAGAGTTCAGTAGGCAACGAAATGATGCAAGGTAAAGGTAGGAATCAACAGAAAACATCAGAAAGTTGCCAGTTGCATAAAAAACTGATTCAACAAATTTTTGTAATATCTTCTCTGTGCCATTTTGTACCATCTATGTTAACCACAGAAGTCCCAATGACAAAGTTGTTTTTTTTTGAAGTTAAAGGAATGCTAAGCCTGTAGCAAATACTTTAGTCATTGATACACTATCAGGAAAGGGAATCTGTGTGCTTTTCTGGGCTCTGGTCATTCCTCTCATGATCTCAATCAGTCATACCAAATCCAAAATGCAAGAACATTTATTTCACTGTTTATAAAATAAGCAAGCATCGTGGGGTGATATTATCATGCTACTCATAAAATTCAATGATATTATTTGAGACAAATATGTTTTCTCCTTAGAGGCTGGGCTGAGTTCTCAGAGTGTACAGGTGTGAATGTGCATTTACAGAGTCACTGTCATTTAACAGTAGATAACCATTAAAAATGTGACATTATGTTACCAGGTAAGTTGAAACACTTGTAGCCCTATCCAAAGCACTGGCAATATGATACTGCCGAAAACTAGAGGACATGCAAAAAACTTCTTGGGAAAGGCTGATAGTTTTCAAAAAAGTAGAACAGTAGCAGAAACTGACCAGAGACTGACAAAATAGCAAGGAAGTACCAAATCCAAGGTGAACATACAGTGAGAAAAGACTGAAGAGTCTGCTGAACTACAAATTACTTTCAAGGACCTAGAACTGCAAAGCACCTGTCTTTCTTTGATGCCTGCTGTTTACTGAAGCCTTTTATTTCACTGAAAATAAAGAGTGATGCATCAAAGAAACAGGGCATGCCACCTCTAATTTATCTTCCTAACAGGAAACCACTGGTTAAACTTTTAAGAAAATGAAAGAATCATACCCCTGAATTCATTGTGCAGATTATAGGACATCACTGTGACATAGCTGGTTACAAGCTCACCTCTGTTTCCTGCAGTCTGTGTCCAATGAGGCTCAGAGATTCACCCAGTAACTGTAAATGTGCAGCTACATCAATGGGATCTGTCTCAGGGACTTTGGCTGGTGAGGAAGGCACCACCACGGTGCTGGTGGGGGATTTTTTGTGAGGAGAAATAACTCCTGTTGGAGAAGCTGGGAAACACACAAATTAAAATTCCATACTCCTTGCTTTCACTCTTTTACTCACAAGCCTATTTAGTTGCTACAGTTCAAATCTCATAGGCATGAGATGCTTAAATAGTTCTGCTGCCCCAGTTGTGTAGTCTTTGGAGTTGAAACTTTTTTTTTACATGCACAGAACATCTACCTCAGCTGAATGCAGTTGGAGAGATCTGGTATCAGAGATGCTAAAACAAGAACCCATCTTCTCTCTATCAGCAAACTAATCCCACTAGAACCTCCTTTCTGTCTCTTCTTATTTTACACTTCAATTCCTAAACTGCCAAAACCAATACCATTCTACAAATCAGATGAGGAGATATTTATGAAAAATGCTGACATCATTCTCGCTCTCACAGAAAAGTTGATTTGACAAGTGATTTAAATGTCATGCTTTGTGAGAAAGCAGGTAAGGACCTTTGTTTTTTATTCTATAGGCAACACTACCTTCCCTGTCCAAGAAAAGAGATGAAGTGCAACAATTACCTTTCATTTTCGGTGCACCATCTGAAGATGATGCTTTTCTCTTCACAGTGGTGGCCTCTGCTTTATTCTGCTTGTGTTGGAGATATTGAGCTTTCTGTTTCCAAATCTGTAGTTACAATGGTAAGAAAATAAAGATTCATAACATTAGGTAATTCTGTTACCTGATGCCAGGACCTGGAGGCAGAATGATGTTACACAGCTAGAAGGTGAAGCAATCACATGAGAAGAAAATGAATGCTTTCATGTTTGCAAGGGCAAGATTTCCATACTTTCCACCTTTACATGCTTTAGGGATATAGGTAACATATTTCAAGGCATTGTGGCAATGCTGCCAGCACATTCTGATCTAAGCACCTAGTTCTCAGACATCTTTTCACAAAAACATCTCACACAAACACTCACCAGTTTATCCTTCTCAGGTAGCTGCTTCCACACTTCTGCCAGTTTTTTACTTAGCTCTCCAAAATCTGGCAGAAAGAAAGAAGAAAAATGTTTAAATTAAATTTGATAATAAAATCCTGGAGAGAACATAAGAAATTTACTGGCTCATCCATACACATTTATGAAGCAAGCCATTCTACAACTGGAACGTTCCACACTGTCCTGAAAATATGCATTTCTGTTACTCTTTAAAATGAAAAAAAAAAAAAAGCTGATAGCAGGAAGATGAAGTCAGAGTGTATTTACAGGAAAGGGACACAATGAAGATAATTCTTTAAGTAAAGAAAGACCTAGAAAGTTCTTTATCTAGATTCACAACTTGGTTAAAATACAATTATAATACAATCATGAAATCCACTCCTGTCCCCTTTGCCACCTCTTATTCTAAATAACATTGGCAGATTCTCTGCATTATGTCAAAATTAAGAAGTTGGTCTGAAATAGATATAGTACGTTCTGCTAGTTAATCTGCCTGGTGTAAAATCAAAAGAAGAGAAGGCTGGATTTTTTCCTTACCTATTCCAGGGTGCTCAGACACAATAGTTGTACGATATTCCTTACAGAACACCTGATAAGCAGACATGTTTTTCTTCTTTGGCTAGTCAGAAGAAGAAAGGAAACAAAGATTTTTAATTATGATGAGACTGTCACAAATTTAATACAAATTTGGCATTTATTAAAGACTTAAAGAAAGATACGGTACTTAGATCAGGAACCTTAAAAAGCAGTCCTTTACATCTTCTGGCTGAATTTAGTCTTTATGAAAGCACAGGAATCAGCCAGAACCAGTCTTAGTACAAGGCTTATCTTGCAAAACTCAACTCAAAGCTGCTATTTGAGCAGCACTCAAAGCTGCTATTCTAAATTCAGGGTCAACATACAACTCTGTTAATGTATCTCAGTTTTAAAACCTAAAATAAAACCCAGTATCTGTTATACTATTCACAGTACCTATTATAGATCTGTCAAAACAATTTAGTCCTCATGATAATGTCTTGTTCTGTTCCTTGCATACTTACAAAGTACTTCCATTTGGCAGGAAAAGAGACTGTGTAGTTAGTACATTGACAGCAAAGGCATCGCAATTGCTGAGCTATGATCAGGGAAAAATTCCCAAACAGAATAGGGTAATTGGGCTCCGTCTGTTCATTTCCTCACACAAAGCATTATTTCTCTATATGAACATGCACAAGCTGCTTTTCCCCATTTACTTACACAGCTACAGTTATCTCATTTGCAAACTTGTTCATATGCTAGCTACCATTTCTGCTACTTGTATCTTTATGCAGTAACCATGGAAAACTGAATATATAAGTACAGGACAAAACTGGGAACATGGTAGTCTATTAGAATTAGAATTTCATTTGAATACAGGAGTAAATAGGTAAATATCTTCAATTTTCAGGTAACAGCTTGATTCTTTCTTATAGGAACTTTGATCACTAGTCCAAAAGTTTGCCTGGGAATAGCTAGAGCCAGTCACATTAGAAAAAGATGCAGATGTGCTTGGTACGTGACCTGTACCAAGCAAAATTAAGTATAACTTTCCCAGAGAACCTCTATTGGCTAAAGACTGTCTGTGTCATAAGGCCAGAAGAACATATATTCCTTTTGCTACAAATAGAAATCACAGTGTCTGACACATTTTTCCAAACATGCTTCAGTTAAACCAGTGATAACTGGCATTTGTGATCCTTTGTTTCAATTTAACATGCCTTTGTAATGGAGTGCCTAATTCACCATTTCCCACCACACAATTTCTATTTTCTCTACAATTTTTTCTTACTCTGTCTCTTTCTCTTTCCTTTTCTCTTTCCTTTTCTTTTTCTCTTTCTCTTTCTTTTTCTCTTTCTTTTTCCTTTTCTTTTTCTCTTTCCTTCTCCTTCTCTCTTTCCTTTTCCTTCTCCCTTTCTTTTTCTTTTTCTCTTTCCTTCTCCTTCTCTCTTTCCTTTTCTTTTTCTTTTTCTCTTTCCTTTTCTTTTTCTCTTTCTTTTTCTCTTTCCTTTTCCTTTTCCCATTTCTCAGCCTTGTCCTTCTCCTTGTCTTCCTTTTTCCTCCTCTTCTCACCTTGACCATCTGAGTGAAAAACAGCAGGAGGTGGAGGGACAACATAGGGGGTACTGGGAGGTGGTGGTGACACTCTTACTTCTCCTACTGCCACAGGAGAGTGCCCAGAACTCTTTTTAGACTTGGAGTGCTTCTTCTCTCTGTGTTTCTCCTTGTCCTTTTTTTTCTTACTTTTTTTTGACTTCTTCTTCTTCTTGATCTCCCGGTAGGAGTCGTCTATCACCAGCTCTCCAGCCTCCAACTCTCCACCAGAAGAAGAACCAGATTCTGGTGGTGCCTCCATACCTGAAACTTCGTACTCATTTCCATGGCCCTCTGAATGAAGGGAGGTGTCAGCACCAAAACTCTCAGAAGGTGGATGTGAGTCCGGAGGAGGTTTGTGCTTTTTCCGGGATGACTTCAGGAAGCTCTGCAGATCGTGCCCCAGCAGGAATGAGCCTTGCTCATCTCGAGTTGATTTCTTTGAAGATTTCTTTGCAGCTGCTGGTGCTGAAGAGTAGGATAAAGAATCATCATCTGCTGCACTACTTTTCTCTTTTGGTGAAAGGATGAGCTTCATCTTCAAGCCGTCAGGTTCACGAAGAGTAAGTGTCTCCGTGTTCACATAAAGAGGTTTCATCTTTTTAGATTTGTGGGAGCTGCCATCATCCACTGAGTGCTCCCCACTGCTCCCACTCAGCTTCTTCTTGGGATGCTCCTTTCTGCTTTCAGAATGGCCAGAGGAAGAATGAGATGATTTTTCAGAGGTCCTCTTTGAAGACTTTGAGCTTGTGGCCAATGGTGAGTTGATAGCCTTGAGTAAATCCATGGTTGTATCAGCTGAGGATGGGCTAGAAGCTGCTTTTTTCTTCTTCTTTGATGGTAGATCCAAAGGCGAGACACCTGAAAAAGATCAAGAGAAATGTACATTGAGATGATTCCCTTAAAGACAGCGAAGGAGGTAAGTGAGAATCCCGAGCTTTACAATTACAGGTGACAGATTTACATCCTGGCTGAAACAGAACCACATCAGCACAGCCTTACTGATACAATTCAGAGGATGTGACACCTGAGCTGGTCAAATCATTTAAGGAAGGGAGAGACAGGAGGAAAATTCTTGAAGTTTTGTGAGACTCCATTTCTGAGGTGTGAAATAAAATGTTTTGATGAAAATGCATCTAACTGAAATTGCATCTCAAGTGCAAGGTTTTCATGACGTTTTTAGCAAAGGTGAGATCAATGAGTCAAAAATGTGAGCTTTTCCATTCTGTAGACAGATTTTGATGGAAGATGAAATTTCAGCTTGTCTTTCTCCTTCTATTGGGCCAATAATAAATCCTAAATGTGTTAAGCTTCTATGAGCCAAATTGTCATTTTCTGGCCAACTTATTAATTGTGAGAATAACTGAACAGAAAAGTACTAATTTTTCAACCTCAGACATTCTATTTTTATAAATTCAGAGCAAGTTATACTACCTGTAAGTGTAATTAGTTTGTAGTGCAATAGGAAAACAAGAAAAGCAAATGTCAAGTCTGAGGCTGTGAGTTAGAAAACTACAACTTGTCAATGAAAAGGGAGTGGAAGATCTCTACCCCCTGCAATGGCAATTTAAAACTCTGAAAATATAATTCCCTAATCTGTTCTCAGGTGCCAATCAGTGTCAGGTTTCTGATTACATGTTCTAAGACAGGTTGATGCACTGTCCTATAAAATGCTAACCACAAATCTTGTTTACACTGGTTTAAGAGCATCCTTTCCTTAAAGTCATGATCTGTTAACCCCTTCCCCTGCTTGATTACTACCTTACCTCTGTAGCAGAACTCATCGGAGGAATGCTTTCTCTTTTTTTTATGAGCTTCTGTCCCCGGAAAAAACTCACTGTCCTGGAATAAGAAGAAAAATTTTGCTGAACAAAAGGAGGGAAATAATATGAGAGTCACATGGACGATTAACATGGATAAAAATATTTGTAGGAGGTATCAACAGTTATTTCTACCACTGTAACATCAAGGAACCATAGGTATGAACTAGGATCATCATTCTAGGTGCTAAAAGAAAACCTACTCTGTCCCCAAGAGCACACAGTGTAGGTTCAAAGTAAGACAAAACACATGTTACATACAGGTGTGAAAATACCAAAAATATCATTAGTCAGGATTGGTTTCAGCACAACGGCCATCTAATTGACATTGAGCTTTCTGTAGGCACAGCAGCACAACAGGGCTCCAAGGAAACTGAAAGACACATCTCTGTAGGGAGACCCCCAAGTGAGAGGAGCAATATAAAAGATAAAGCACATTTGCAAAGTGTTGAGATACGGGCAATAAAAGCCATCACTTGGAGATCAGCTGTTAAGCTGACAAAAGACAGAAATCTACCCTTTAATAAAACTAAAAAATAACCTCAGATGCACAGACTGCCAAGCCTTGAAAACAAAGGAGAGCAGTTCATGCTTCCTATGCTGAAAAAGAAGCAACAGGAGGTACAAAGAGGTGACAACTAGAATGATGGGGCAAAAATATGTCCATAATATTCCATATCACCTAATTATTATCTGTGTCTTGATCAATTTATAAATCCAAAACTGAAGCTCCTCTAAAGAATTCCAACTGCATGGTAGAAGATTTTAATTTTAAACAAGAACTTGCTTTTGAAATGAAGAAAAACCCCAATCACTAAATAGACACCTCTGACCTAACAGCAGAAATTGTAGCTCAAAGAGGAAAGCTTTGAAGAAACTTAAGTTGCAACTATGTGATTTCAAGAGGTAAGGCCTCAAAGAAGTAAACAGGGCAAAGTTCATTCTTCTCAAGAGCTATGGTTTCAGTCTGTCTGCAAAATTAGGAAGACAAGAGTGCATCAATTAATATTCTATCCATTCTTTGCTGGCTATTTATACAACTGTAAATGCTATTTTTTAAAAATGTAGGTAAGAAGTTATTAATAGAATTTTCTGACTTGCAAGGTTCTACATGAACACTAGGACAACACTCCTACTACCTCATTTTCTGAGGCGAGAAAAATCAGAATCAGGGACTGATTCCCTCCTTTTCCCCAGGAAAGTTACTGAACAATACAAGACATGATTAGCTGCTCTTGCTGTCTTCTATGCACACTTGTAAATAAAAAAAAAAAATCAAGAAAAGGACAAGAAACCCATTCCATCCCATTACTACCTTTATGCATGTCCTTACACCTTGAACCTTTTCTCTGAGGGTTTCTACCTGAGTTGCTATCTCATCTTCCTCTTGCAGAAGATCCTTGTATGAGCGCTTTTTCTCTCGCTGTATCCTGCCAGGTGCCAGCACGTCATCAGCACTTCGGTGACTCTCTAGGAACTCTGTGATTTATGTGAAATGGGAAAAAAGGGAAGAAATTAAATACCACATTAGGAAGGACAGACAAGTGGACCACTCATAAAATAAGCTAACAGAGAACATTGGCACAGAGTGATGCACAAAACCTAACAAGTACAGAGGCCTGAAAGGTAACAAACAGTCTGTAATGTCTGACTAGAGGGATGGGACTCAGTGCTCTAACACAGGCATTCCAGATTTAATCTCTAAGGCTTGTATGTTCATTCCTAAAGACTTGTGGACCTAGAAATGCAATGACTAAATGTATCATTATACCTCATCCCCTGTCCCATTGACCTGGCAGAGAGAAGAAAGGCTGCAGTGGCAGAGTTCCCGATCAGGGTGTCTGCATTAGGAAATACCACCCATTTCTCTCAAGTTCTAATCCCAGTACTTTACACCTGGAAGTCAAGGCCTTGGGATCTTCCAGTAACTTGGCCAGGTTAAATTTAAGGGCTTCACAGCACCCTAACTTCTTTCCCACTCTGACTGCATGGTCTGGCAAGGGCTGCAAGGGGCACCCTTTAAAAAATCTATTTTTATTTTTTTTTTGCAAATCCCTCTGAGATTACAAAGCAGTCATACCTTCTTTCTTCTTGGTGCCATCATAAGCCATGGTGGTCCTGCAGGAGCCTGTGAATGAGTTGCCACGTCTGGGCTCCTTCCCCCGTTCCCATCTATAGGAAAAGGTCTGAGAAACAGAGAATGAAAATAACCTTCCCATAAAGAAGAATCACTATGTAAATGGGGAAACTTTCTCTGAACCAAATAAGGATTCTTTGGAAGACAGTGGGAAAGGAAATGAGTGACCTGAAAGGTCACTCTTCAGGTTTGACAGATTTGTGTTTTTTAATCAAAATGGATGTTGCATTGTTTTAAAGACAGAAAATACCATCTCTTTCTTATAAAATATCTGAATCACTGAACTAATTTATTTACAAAAAAAAGAGGGTGAGAAGACAACTGAGTTTGATTTTCATGACACACAAAACCACACACAAACTGTGCCAAAGCCATTTTTTGTCAGGAGCCACTGTAGCAAAGAGTGGGATGGTTACATAGATTTCAAACCCTTGAATCTCAGATGAAGAAAACAAGGGACCAGGAAGAAAGAATTCAATTACAAAAGTGTCATTATTATTGTTTGTTTGGGTTTTTTCACTAGAGGATCACACATTCTGTATTAGAGGTGTGTATCCTTCTGATGTGTTTCCCAATGCTACCACTGCAGCCATTCTGAATGCCAGCCTGGGAGAGGGGATGGAAGAGAGCATTCCTTTTAGCCAGGCCTGCAGCAACCCAACTTCTGCCCCCAGGCTTCAGGCCTCCTCTAACTGAGTCACTGTGCCAGCTAGGGGCATACAACAGGACAGTGCTGCTGTGGAATAGCTACACTGATGTTCCCTCAGCCAGTGACCAGCTCAGCAAAAAAAGATCCACGTTCTGCTCCGACAGGATTAATCCAATCGCTCCCAGCTGCCTTTGTGTGTTTTTGTGTACGTGCACATGTGTAAACACCCAGCCACAAAAACCATGAAGTCTGCTTATCCCAGCTGTCATGGTAATGTTGCCACACTGAAGCTACATGGCAATACTTTGGGAACAGGGAACTTGTGCTTGTACATGCAACACGATTTTATAAACAACTGGCTGATGCTGACAATGTACAACTTGCTCATCCTATAGCTTATCTGATACAACAATGTCACAACTCAATCAGGCTTGTGGGTACACAGGAGATGTTTAAATTCATAGGAATACATGTTATTTCTTCAGGTTTTGAGAAAACACCCACTGCAGAATGTCAAGTCAGTGCTCTGACCATTATATATTGCTGGTAGGAAACACAAGGATTCTACCTACACACAAAAGCACTGCATGTGTATATGCAGAGAGCACTACACTCAGCAATAAAAAAGAGCATCTTGCCACTTGTGGACTCATAATCTTAAACCAGACGTTGTCAACATTTTGTGCTGTTTGTCATACAGACTTCAGTGGGAAGACACACAACACCAGAGTATTGTGTTCAAGATGGTAAGGGCCTAATCCAGATACTGCTAGCAAAACAGAGCTGAAGAGTCATTCATGAATGGAAGGCTTGGAGAGCCTAAGATTTCTTTTGTACCTACATGCATACCTTTTAGTCTCTTTTTAAATCTTATCTGCTTGGCAGGTACAAAGGTTGGTAAATACCGCCCGAAGGCACTCACAGCCCAGACCTCCAATCCGGCAAATACAAAGCATGCCCTTAACTACTCTCATCCTGTGAACCTCAATTAGGTTCCCCTACTTCAAACTCCCGGGCTGCAGCAGCGATGGCACAGGCTCAGTGGGGAAGCTCTCCCTTCGCCACTCCCGTTCCTTAGCGCACAAGCCTGAGGGTTCAAGGCCCAGCCTTGCTCTTCTGCAGCACCGGGGCTCCGCACGGAGCCTCGCTGCTCACTGGCCGCGGAGGTGGCTCCCTCAGCCCGTGTCCCGCCAGCGCTCCCAGCCGGGGCCGTCAGGGCAGACGGGACCGCCGGGAATTCCGGGACCGCCGGGAATTCCGCGCGCAGCCGAGGGCGCCAACCCCGGCACCGGCCCCTCCGCGGGCACGCACCGGCGGCCGGCCCGTCCTGCGCATGCGCCCCGACACCCCCCGGAGCCCGGGCCCCGCCGCCGCCTCCGTTCAAAGCGGGCTCGTCCGTCCCGCTCCCGCCCGCGCGTCCCCTCACCCGAGCGGGCTCCAGCCTCACGCCAGCCTGCGGCTCCGCCCCTGTAATAGGCCCAGGAGTGCCCCGACTGTGGGGCCACCCAGCGGCGACAAGGCTCGCCGGCGCCGAGCTGCGGCCGCGGAGTGGGGACGAGCCGCGGCCGCCTCACTCGGCCCCGCCGCTTCCCGCCGCGCCGCCGCCCGCGCCCGCCATCTTGGACAGGGAGACAAGGGAACAGCGCCGGCCAGCCGAGCGCCGAGCGCCTCCAACGCTGCAGCCGCGGGGCGGGACGCCGGCTCGCCGAGCGCATCGATGGGCGGCGCGGCTCCCCGGGGGTGCCGTGTCCCCTCGGCGCCGTGCCACACACGGGTGACATCTGCGCCCGGCGCCGGCTCTGACCCCGACCACCACCAGTGGAGGGGTGCCCACCTTCCCCCTGGCTTGGCGCAGCCTCCTCTTCGTGTGTGCGGGTGCTGCGAGGTGCCGGCACAGCTTCCCCTGTGCTGCCGTCCGTGCCTGTAAGAGACTGAGCTGGCTGCTCTCGCAGCCCGCGCTGGTTGTTGGCTGCTTGTTGCTGCCGCGGTGGGGCAGTGGGAAATCCTGTTATTAAATAGTTACAGAGCCAAGAGTTCCGAGCGATTTGTCACAGACGCACACGAATGCGCACAGCTCCCCCAGGACTGTCTGATTCCCGGAGGAACTGAGCGGATGCGGGGCACAGGCGGGGATTCGGGGCCAGCTGGGGCAGAGATAATGCTCTTCACGGCTGAACTGCACACTCGGGACTGCGGCCTGTGAAGGCATCACGCAACCCTCACGCCCATTCCTAGCGATTGTCCAAAGGTGGCAGCCAAGAGAAAGGCAAATTGTCCCCAGCATCATTCACTGTTGCAAAGGCTTCAAGACAGAGGTTAACAAAAAGCTCAGGAAACAGCCAGGTCAGAAAGGAATCCTTTTTCCCACTAGGTTAGCCCTCTTTTGCTCTGACCTGTTGGGAGGTTCAACAAACCTCATTTCACTGTTACCTTGGATCCCATAGTCTCCACTGATGCAAGATTTAGTGTCCTGTGATTTAGGTGCCGGCAGATACCCCCGTGCCTCTTTGGCAAGGCTGCTCACACTCACATGCTGTCTGCAGACTACCATTCCCAGCCGTGCCTGAGGTTAGACCTGACCCAGGCCATTCCCCAGCCCCTACAGATCCATCTTCTGGTCCTGCTGATGCTTTTGTGTCCTAACAAGTACAGAATGATGACGGTAATTATTTGCAGTAGGGCTAGAGGGATTTGAAGAGAATAGAGGCCTATGCCTGTTATGCTGTGGGAAAGTGTAGTTTGATCCAAAGTGAGGGGTACAGCCTGCACAGACAGATCAGTGTCTGCAAGTGCAGTAGCTGTAACACATCAGGGTAAAAGCTCACCAGCCCCTTGGCTGAGCACAAAGCCTGTCCAGATGTTCTCATGCATGTATATATGTGCTACTGGCAAAACCAAAATCACTCTTTGCCCTCCAGTCTGAAACTGAGGGAGGAACCACCAAGGTGGACAAGTGCCTCTTCAAATTTATGACCAGGATCTTGCTGATCAGAGCTGAACCTGACATGATTTGCTCCTTTACTTCTGCTTACTGGTGATGTTTCTAGGTGTCCCAGTGGTGGATTCATACTCCATTTGACAGTGCACAGCACAACAAAATCACAGTTCACGTGTTTTTTTTATAGTTTTCATCTTTCTTGCTCGTATTACAGGCTGTACAAAAGCATCTATGGACATAACAGAAACATCAGTTAACTCCTGGAGGCTCCTGGCCTATGGGTCAGGTGGAGGCAGAGTGGGAGGAATTAAGAAGCCATGAGCATGGTTGGGAGAGGCTATGTGCAGCCCAAAGAAACAGGGATTCAGATTGCTTTGAAAATTGAGAGCTTAAATTAGCCTGGTATTTGATGATAGCAAGCCTTTGGTGATGATAGCTAGTAAATGCGTGGGGATGGTATGTTTAATATTCTGCACCCTAGAAAAGGAAAGCATTTGAGCTCCCCTGCAGTTTAATGTTTTTAGTGCTGGATGGTTCATAGATATTAGATTGTGTCAGGGACTGTGTGTCTATGAAAGAGAATGAATTTGCAGGTGTATTTGCAAAAACGAGCATCTAGCAGGATACTTGCACATAAAGCCACTGAAGCACCAATCATTCAGACTTCCCCTGTTGAGATCCATTCACGTTTCTTTCCTCCCACAGAACAAACATAATAGTAATAATAATAGGAATTGTAACAGTAACAACAATAACATGTAGTCCCTGCTACTGCACTTCTCATCAGCAAAGAAATGCTCAGAAAAATTCATTTCAATCATTCCCATTCTTCAGAGCTCATAAAGGGAACCAGCTACTACAAAACATTGGCATTTATTGGGTGCTTTCAGACAGCTTAGCCTTTCACTTTTCTAGAAAATCCAGGAATCTCTTTAGAGTGTACATCGAGATTAAGCAGGTCAGGTGGGGAAAATGCCAGAATGCTGATAGCAAATTTAAGAGAGTCACAACCCCTTCAAATCCTTAACACTTGACAGAATTGTTTCTTTGTACTCGGGAATGAAAGAGGTCGTAGCAAGGGAATCAGAAGATCAAACAGTCCCTATAGCTTTTAAGACCTGTAGTGCAGCTTCAGTCAATCTCAGACTGTTGTGAGAATATTGCTTATTCCTTTTGTTCAGAGCATCTTGCATTCTTTTGCCTATATCCCTGGGAAAGAAACTGCAAAAAGGTACATTGTATGTTCCTTCAGGTGTCCTCTTGGCTGTGAGTTACATATTGTATAAAATGCTCTTGGCAGTGCAGAACATTTCAGGATGTGTGTATAGTTCCCTATGCTTAATGCAAGATTAGGTATGTACTAAGGACTTACTGCCCATGAAGCCACCCAGTCTGGTCTTGCTTTCCCACTTTATTTCCACCATGCATCCTTGTTGGCTTATTTTCTCCTGACTGAACAGCCTAAGCTGCTAGATTTAGTAGCCCTCTTTTGTTTCATTGGGTTTTAGTACTTAGTTTTGTGGAGTCTCAAGGGCAGTGAGTGTAAGAAGAATGAATAATAACACGAGCATGATCTTACAGCTAAGTTATGTGCTGAATTAAATTTAGCACTCAAAGCTGTGTGAACAGTTATCAATTTTACCTGTCATCATTTTGCAACTCATAAATCTCTTTTCACTTCTGCCCATATTTTTTTTCCTAGATTCTCATATTTTTCTCATATTTTTTTCCTAGATTCTGAGATGATTTGGCATTAACTGGAATGGGACCTGGTTTAAAACCTCTGCTCTTCACCTACGGAGAAAAAGCAGCACACAGGCACTGCTACTCTTTTAGCACTTGTTAGTCTTGTTGCTTGTTTTGTGAAGACAGTGGTACTCTTTGTGCACATTGCAAAATTTGTGGGTTACTGGCTACCAAGCTGCCCTTAAACAGAAAAGTGGAGGAAGTGACCACGATGCCACAGTGTCATTTGGGTGTAAGGAACCTGCTTGCTCGCTTGCCAGTTGCCTCACCCATCCAATTTCCTTTCTCTTATTTATAAGCAATGCTGCTGACTCCTCTTTGGATACAAGGACTCGCTTCCCAAGAAGATCAAAACCTCAAAAGATTTGTTACGTGCATTGTTTTGGTGTTGGGGCTTTATTTAAATTACTTCCCATTTGTCTTTGCTTTTTTTTTTTTTTGCAGGATGCATTAATTTTCATGCCTCTTCATCTGTCAGTTCAGTCATTAATGAAACCACAAAGGTGTGTGCGTTCATTTGTAATGTCAGCACAGCCACCTGAATGTTCCCTGGAGCCACAGCATCTGTCACAGTGAGGGACACACCTTCTCCCCCTGCTCCTCCTGCTGCACCCTCTGTATTCATGCTGAGAGAGCTGACATGAGATGGGAGGTCAGTGTCCATCTGGTAGGGAAAAAGTACGATGAATTACAGTAGGATTTGTGTGGTCTGGAGAGGAAGAGCCTGTTCCTGGAAGTGGTTAAGCAAAGGGGAAAGGACTATACTGGGTTGATAAACAAAAAGGAAAGGCTAAATGCAGGCAATCAATCAGCACTGAATTTGCCTCTTTTCACTGATTTTGCTGTCTTCCACCACCTGCCAGGGAGGTAGAATTGGTTTAATCTGAGTTTCATAGAGCCATGCAAGGCATATTGCATTGCTTTCAGTGCTGAGGTCGTCCTCCATGCCTGTTCCCTGGAAACCTTATTGGTGTCTGCTCACAGCCCTGGTCCCATAAAACAGTAGGCAATCAGCTCTATCTGTATTCTTGGTTTGCATTTTCCTTTTTTCCCCTTGAATCTGTTAATTTATTTAAATTCCTCCTCTCATACCTTGATTCTATTATAGGTAAAGGTCAGACTGACTTGCTCTTCTCTTTTTAGACATTGTAGCATGATCCTTCACTTTTAGGAAAAAAAGCCTGCAACTCTGGGATGCTTCATTCCTGCAGCTTTCTGTTTATGACAGATCAGAGTGTTGATATCTTGTCCTGTACTGGGTAACAGAAATTGCCATATTACTAAGATTTCTCTCCAGATTATGTAGATGGCTCTTGGCTATTTCTGTGGACCAAAACTGTATGTTGCCTCTGCTTCTGGCTACATATGCCATTGCTGGAGATCAGAACTCTCTGGAAAAGCAGGAGATTTCACCATTACCTGAACAGCTAGAAAGTGGCAGTGGAGTGTGCAGGGGCTGGCAACAGGACAGTGTTGCCTGCAAAATTCTTGTGATGCCAGCTGGGGTAATGCCAAGCTTGTGACTGTAGTGTGCCATGGACTATGGAGCTGCTGCAAAAATATGGGCAAGAGACAACATGTGGAAAGGGCTCCAGACTTACCAAGGCTGGCGTGACACTAAAGGCAAGATTTACTTGATGTGATGAGAGGTGAGGAATAACAAAAAGCTATGAATTGCAGAGTGGTACGTGTTGGGAGAAGTTGGTGGTGTTGCAGGACATTTTATGTGTTTTACATTACAGGTAATTTTCAATGCTTTCAGGGTCACTGGATAAGACAACATTGTCTGAGTCATCAAGTGCCATTTCTTGCTGTTGTAGGCCCATTGTCATTCAATCCCTTCTTGTAAACTGATCAATCTTTAAAGTATCAAGTCTCATTCCCACACAATGCTCACTGGGAGACTGTTCCAGAGTCTCTTTTGTCTGATGCTTAGGAACCATCTCCTAATTACCAGCTTAAATGTATACATGGTTAGCTTGCATTCTTTTGTTCTTGTGCCAGCATCTTATTTTAGCTAATATAATTATTGTCTTTTGTTGCTGTTTTCGCTCAGAAGTATTTCTAGAGAGCTGTCATACCTGCACTCATTCTCATTTTGCAAATTGAATATGTCTCTCAAAGGAAAGAAAAACTGTACTTCATGGAGACATCAACCCTTCTTTCCCCAAATATGTAAAAGCAGTTAGCCCTTGGTATGGGGGTAAATATAGCTGGTCAGGGATACAGTGACTGTTTTTTGTGATTGCACTACTGTTTGTTTGCAAACTTGCTTAAAGAAGCCTCACCTCTCACTGCTCACAATCTGAAATAAAAGTAAATCAAGCTCGCTTTTCTGGATTAAAGAAGAACCTAAAAATAATGACCTGTGGCATCACAATCTGGTACAAGAGAACAATCTAATGGGGGATTTTGCAGTCTAGGCTGTGGCTGAGCTCATGCTGGGAAAGACGGAGGAATGAAAGGACTCTATAAAATGAATTTTAGCTGTTCTTTGCACCAAGCAGACAGAAGAGTCATAAAAAATTTTGTCTGAAGACAGTATTGGTCTGAAGTGTAAGTACAAACGTGGGATAAACATAAAATGAGAACATTTTCTTTCTAATGCACATCAGAAACCTTCAGAAGTTAAGGTGCTTCAAGATGAATCAGAGTGGAAGCTCCTTCAGCTCATAACTCACTGCACCATGCAACAACATTTTGAAATTTCTTCTTTTCTTTCATCAGTTGCTCTCCAGATGGAAGTTGAAGGTTTTCAATATTGTCTGGGGATGCTGAAGCTGTGACAGTCTGAGAAGCAGTTTTGACCAGCCTCCTGGTAATTCTCAAATCCTTATCATGTGCCTGGGCTGGGCACTGATCACTTGTACACAAGGGGGATAAATTGTTTTCCCATGAAGTGCTGGTCCCAAATAAGGAGCCAGCATGGGTTGGTTCCAAATGGGGAACCAAATGGGTCTTCCCCCACATTTATTTTGGTGAGAAACCTAGGGAAGAGTTTGGTGGGTTTCAGTCATGATGTCAGAATGGGGGAAAGTAAAAAAAAAACAACCCAACACAAAACCTGTTGTTTGTTTCTATGCAGGATATAACAGTGTACTTGTATAGAGAGAAGCAGAGAGATTATACCAGTGTATATCCCAGTCATAACTCATTTCTTTTCTTAGCAGTACCAGCCAGGGAAGGCTATTGAGTATTGGTGCTGCACTTGGAGCACAGAAAGAATGGGATGTTTTTCAGTCCTAGATTCAATTCATGGTTAAATGTCTCAGGTAATGGAAGCATTTACCACATCACTCGAGAGCATTGTATTGTCTGCTAGATTTCATAAGCAAGGAGTTTTCTTTTTTATTTGGTCGAGCTGCTTGCTTTTTCTGAAGAAATAAATGACCAAATAAAAAACAAATCTGAAAACCTCCCCCATTGAGCCTATTACAGTTATTGCCGTTTTTGTCACATTTTCCTCCTTGAAATGCATTAGTTTCCAATTGAAGGAACCTGAAGAAAAGATGACTATTACCAAGAAATTTGCAAATTAGCACAGCTCAAAACACCCCCACATCAGTATTCTAGTAAAATGAGCGAGGCTGGGCTAAAACCTCTATGTATTTATTTGGATCGTTCTATATTTGGATTTAGCAATCCTATTACTGAGCTAAAATTTAGGACTCTTTAGACACATTTGTCCTGGAAACAGCACTGGTAAACTATAAGCTCTGATAGGTGGGAGGATGAGGACAGTGTCTAAACAAGGAGAAAAGTAACAGACGTTCTTCCATTTCTATTAAGTGTGTTTGCATATTTTCAGCACATTCAACAAATGAATAGTTCTGTGCTTGGACAAAATTAGTGGTTAAAGAGGAGCAAAATGCACCAAGTATGGTGTGTGGGATATTGCAGTGCTATTATGCAAATTGGTGCTATGTCTTCAGCAGGAGTTTTCAGTTCAATTTAGATATACTCCAAAGGAGGAGAAGACTATGTTTTAGTCAGACCACTGGGATGAGACATAGAAAAACTCCCACATAAGGGAAGATTAAAACATAGGTGAAAAGATGAAGAAGGGATGGAAAATGTACCTTACACCATGTAAGGTAGAGTGCAGAAGATGTGACCACTAATCACTGAGAACTTTTTGTGAAACAAGGAGAAAGGAGAGCTAAGTGGAGAGGGAAATAACTGGTAAAATGATGGTTTGTGCTATGACAAAAGGAGCCAGTGCTTTAAGGTTTTTTGGAGTACAGAAGCACAATTTTAAGTAAGGGTGGAAATGTCTGTGTTAATTCTAGTGTAATTACTATAGTTGGAAATGCTCTTTTAATTTAAACTCTCCCATTCTGTAAAGCAGAGCCCTGCCATATTCCAGAACAGAAGTCAAATTTGAATTCTGAGAACCTGTCAAGAAATGCTCATGGGAGACAAATGATCACATAAACGTCAAAGGCATCATTTCTTAAATCTTTCTGCTCTGGACATTGCTAGCAGTCATGTCTCAGCAATACCTTTTGGGCTGAATGTGGATCTACACAAGATTATGTTCATTATGTGCTGAAGACTGTATTTTTCACAGTGTTCCTCTCCTTACCACAGGTAAGTTCACAGTTTATGTCTGTGTTATTCTGCACTACTAAGCTAGTGCTACCTGCCAAGATTTACATCTTCTCTTAAGCTCAAATGGTTATAAAACTCACTAGATGGCAGCAGTGCCATTTCTGGTCTCCTGTTGTCCTGAACTCCTGGTCACAGCTGTGTGCTCTGGGGTGCTCCCTTTAGCCAGTTCCCAGCTTTGCAGGGCATGCAAGGGCAGCTATACCTACCGAGAAAATACTTGTCTCTTCCTCAGCAAGAGATTTGTGCTCTCCATTTGGTGTCTTTGCAAAAGCTGGATTTTAATGAGTGAGCCCTTATTTTTTCTTCAGATTCCTTGTTTTTCTCTGAAATTGCCCCAGTTTGTAGCTTGCAGACACTGGTGTGTATATATATATATATATATATATATATATATATATCTCAGGTATGAAACTCGATAACAGGAATTTGTTATTGGCACTGTTTGTTGTTGTTGCACTGTTGCAGCTGTCTTTGCTCAACAAAATGCTAAAAGCAAAGTGCTAAGAGGAGAGAAATACACTGGAGAATTAAAAAAATCAGAATAATTTTGGTCTCAAACAATCCTCAAGTTTCCCAGTTCAGGAATTTCCTGGGAAAAGGAACAATTCCAGCCAGTTCCCCACCTACAACCATTAGACTCTGAGGCTCCATAGCAGTGTGATGAATGGGTGCACAGCCTATCTGGTGGGGTCAGTGTTGTTTTGCTTGTTTCACAAAGAAATCTCACCTTTTTCCAAAAGAAAACTTTTCCCAAAGAAAACTTAAGCAGTCTCCAGGAACCCTTCAGATGTCAGTGTTAAAACCAGGAGAAAGTTTCCTCTGGTGGTCACAATCTGGCCTTTGTAGGTTCAGTAGCTCCTTCCCCATCTGCTTCAATGACAAGCTGAACTCTAGGGCATGGGCAAGAAGGAAAGGTTATTGTGATTCTTCTGGCTTGTTTTTTTTACAGATCCTCCCCCCACTCCCCTCCCCCAGTCAAAAACCAACCCACACTTTTATTCCTCATAAAAAAAAGCTCTTTTCAATGGTATTTTAGGTCTGGAAATGGACCAAGGCAACTATTCAAATGTCCTGGGAAGGATGTGGCTCTTGGCTCTTGTCACAGATCTTTAAGACAACCTTGACCAAATTTTCACAAAATCAAGATAGTGCTCCTGTCCTTTGCAAAAAGGCAGATGGGGGTTTCAGAACAGAAGGTCATCAAACATAATTCTGGATAGAGATTCTTCCAAGGTCACCTCCTCTGTAATTTATGAAAGTACTGATTTTTTTTTTTTTTTTTTAAATCAATACTGGGGATTGGTGCATCTGGAAACTGTCAGAAGGTTAAGGGCTTAATTATTATTCCTAGAAGTTCCTCTTACAGTTGGTGGTGGAAAGCATCCCCCAAACAGGTGCTAATCCATGCATTTTTGAGGCCTTCTTTACACAGCCAGAGTTGTGGAAAGGTAGATAGAAAAGGAGACCATTTTATGTGTTTGCACACACAAATACACATTTTGGGCTACAAATTTTCACTTTCACATTTTCCCTCCTACTTCACTTGCTCCATGCTGTCCTTCAGCAGGGGTTGGAATTTTGAAATGGATTTAAAACAAAAATACATGCTCTGTTTCATTATGAGCATATTTCAAGGGGAAAATGGATTGTATTTTTATTGGATGCACTGAATGCATTCAATTGCAGCAACTTTTATTATTTTGAAACAAAGTTTTGTTATTCATACAAGAGCCTAAGTGGTACCTACAATGCCAACTCAAAGCATTTTTCTACAGCTCATTTTTAAATTAGCCTTTAGGATTTACTTGACTAAATCAAGCCTCAGGAAAGAGAAGCTTGCAGGGGGGAAATCACTGCATTAGAGGTGATAAAATGAGAAATGAGAGAGACTGAACATCAGTGCAAACTCATCAGCATTAGAATAAACTCAGAAATAGACATTCTACATTTCCATAATTCTGTCAGCTGCCACTACAGAGACAGGGATCTATTACCTCTGTTTATACTGCTGCTAACTTAATTTATTGCAATTTATTGTATAAAAGTAGACAGTAACTTGACTGGCTGGGAAAAAAATTCCCTTTGTGCTGAAAATAAAAATGATAATGCACATAATAGATTTCTGAAAGTAATTTGAATGGCCGGTTAAAACACAAGGTGAGTTAGATGTATTTTTAGTAAATCTCAGCACGAATTACCTACTTTCATATGCACATTTGCAGATGGATCGATAAAGGGCAGACATGGGACATTTACTTTGTAAGATTGGATGGGCCCAGATTATTCACCACTTGCAGGCTTCTTTATTTTGCTGTGGCTGCATGGGAGGATGAAGCAAGAGCAGAAATGGGCACAATGCCCCCAGGGCTGAAATCAGGTGCCTATTCATGATCAGCTTTGTGAGGAAAGAATCTGACACAGCTTTGTCCCAGAAAAAATGGGAAGTTCATGCCATTTCTGTCCAGATGGTGAAGAGGATAAGAAACACCAAGCTTTCCATAGCTTTCAATCTAAGGAAGTATCTGTAAGATATTTTTCAGGCAGACACTGATTTTGCTCCAAACCAGTTGACACGAGCCCCAGACCGGAGGCTTTTGCTAATGCCTGTCCCTCATCACGGTGTCTCAGCTCAAAATCAGCCCTGTGCTCACCACCACTGCTCCATGTTCGGTCTGGAGCTGGTGGCATCCTGTCAGACTGGCTCCAGAGCAAATTGACATTGGTTTGCAAGATGCCATGAAGACAAACCTAGAGGTGGTGGGATCTCAGCCCTTTGTTAAAGCCCATCGCCTGACCCTGTCAGACCTGTCCTGCTTTCCAACACTGGTCCTCAGTCTCTTCACTCCCTGAGCAGGAGTCTGGACCTTCTCTGTAGCAAACAAGCCTCTTGGTGAGAAGCTTGCTCTTCTTAAGTACCTTTCAGGCCCCCTTAGAAGTAGTTCATGGGTCTCTAGGGGTGCATAAACCAGAGATAGAAAAGCATTGCTCTGGCAAGCCTAAGTGATACAATCATCAGCCTGCAGGTACACATGTGCTTAAATGTTTTGCTGATCAGAGACAAACTGCTGAACCGGGGCCTTGGGGGCTGCCTTGCGACCACAGTTACTCCCTTTATGACATGAAGTTGATCTTTAAACTGAGGTGGAATGCTTTTCTGTTGCAGCATAACCTGGTTTTGCAGGGAATAGGAAAGGGAGGATAGGACTGGCAATAGTTTGTAGCAATCTGTGCTCAGAATTAAAATATGTTGGAGCAAAATTAGAAGTACTGTCACTGCTGTACAGATACTACAGGTTTAAATAAAACAGGGGATGAGGTAGCTGAGAACTGAGTTGCATGGACCACGACACAAAAGGAGAAATGTAACATAGAAACAGCCAGGTCTGGCACATCTGATAAGGACTTTGGCTGGAGAGAGGCATGAGGAGTTTGCACACGTCATCTTTCTTTCTCCAGAGAGTGCTGGTCCAGAAGAATCTCACATCTCAGGACATTGTCATGAGCAAAAAAGAAGCCCCTATCACATTTGGCATCACAGTGATCCTACTGTCTGGCATCTCCAGTGTTTCCAAGATTAACAGGTGTGTTTGCTCTCATGTGGATGTCACTTCAGAACTGCAAGGTCTACAATGATAGCCCGTGTTTTTCAGCCCAGCTCCTTCCATGTCTCACACAATTTGGAGGCTCCAATGTGCTTTCCCCTGAGCAGCTGCAGGTTGTCACCACATCCTCACCTCCCACGGCTGTGGAAATTTCTGGGGTTTGTGCTGCTGTGCAGGATGGGAGAGGACTGGCAGAGTCCCCTCACAAACAGCCTTTGCATGGACTCCCTCCAGCATGGCAACTCACCTGGCATACACACAGCCCCTAGGTGAGTCCCATCTGGATGGTGCAAAAAGCCAATTCTGAGGGCAAGCTCTCAGGTTGGTACCGCTTGCTTTGTCTGTGTCAGTGCCTCAGGATCAAACCAAGTGGTAGAACTACTTTGTTGATATCTGTGCTGCTTCAGTTGTGAGCTTTGTAAAAATAGTTGTTGATAAAACAAAGCTGGACTATGTTTAAAAGTCAAACTAGTTTTCTCTGCTTCAGCCACCTTAATTTGTGTCTAGGGGAGGCTTATCCAGCTGCTAGCTACAAACTTCCTGCTGCAGGACTGTGCTGCATTATATGTCCCTGCTCCACTCAAAGGGAAAAGAGGAGACAAGGGAAGTGCTGAATTTAGAAGGGTTTTGATTTGATATTTCAAGGCTTTACAAAATACTCAGGCAGGGGTCTGTGTAGACTCCTCATTCTAACTGAAATTTTAGGTTAAGAAGAACAAGCTGTTGATTCATTGACTTAGGTCTTTAGTTCTGCAAACCAGCAGGGAATTGATTTATAAAAGGTGAGAGTCTAGGACAGTCTGGAAGCCCACATCATGAGTAAGCATACAAAAAGATTTATAAGAGTGCAAAAGGATAATGTTTCTAGTCCTTATTGGTTTTTAGCTGCTTAAATACCGCAGTAGGTGTCAGAGGATTAAGAACTTTGAGGATCTGCCATCTTGCACATCACTTAAAACCTCCTAACGGGGTTAAAAGAGCACAGATGAATTTTCTGAAGTTTGGCATACGTCAGCACCTGTTACAGTCTCTCCAAATTCACAGTCAAGCAGACAACACTGGCATGTGCAACAGCATTGTGGGAAGGAAGGGAAATGTCACAATGTGTGGAAAAAGGTGGCAGGTCTAAGACATGGTGCCATATGAAGCAGGATGCCAGGTTGGTTGTTGGAACAGGGAACTAGACAGAGGGTGAGGAGTGACACTGAAGTAGTGAGCGCTGAAGTGCAAAGCAACACACGTGTCAAGTTGAAATCTTCTCACTGTACAGGATGTACCAACACAAAAAGAAACATTGCCCATGATTTCAAGCCTGCTTGAAAATTTTACTTTACTGCTCCTTGAGGGCCTCAGCATAACAGTTTATTATCGATGTGAAAGCAAGAGATTCCTAGGAAACATGGTTAAATAAAGATTTGAACTTTAAAAACTTTGATCATAGGGATAATTTGTGTCCACTTCAGTCCAACTTACTTAACATATAGAATAGCTCATGACAGCATTTTTGATAGTAAACATTTAGAAATAATTTTCTGACCACACATCAGAAAGAAGAGTCAGTTAGCAGTGCAATGTAATGCATTCAAATGCAACACATACCACACTACTCAGCCACTGCAGGTTATAAACAACATCACACATTGCATTCAAATAGCTGCACTGTTAGGTCTGCAGAACTCCACGAGGTTTGCCTTCAAGTGCCATCCTGCTCTGAAAAGTAGCCTCTATAAAGCTCATTGTGTGGCTCTGAGTTTATTCAATTGTTCTAGTCCTTGTCAGATCATATTGCTTAGAAGAAAACCATGGAATCGTAGTTGTTTGTGTTAGAAGGGACCTTAAGCACATCTCATTGCAACCTCCCTGCCATGGGCAGGGACACCTTCCACTAGACCAGGTTGTTTAAAGCCCCATCCAACCTGGCCTTGAATACCTCCAGGGATGGAGCACCCACTGTTTCCCTGGACAGGCTGTTCAGCTGCCTCACCACCCTCACAGTAATTTATTCCTAGTATCTAATTGATCTGTACCCTCTTTCAATTTAAAGACATTAGCCCTTACTAACTAGATGACTCTCTAAAAAGTCCCTCTTCAGCTCTCTTGTAGACCCCTTCAAGTACTTACAGGTGTGATAAGGTCTCCCCAGAGCCTTCTCTTCTCCAGGTTGAACAACCCCAACTCTCTCAGCCTGTCTTCATAGGAGAAGTGCTCCATCCCTCTGATCATCTTTGGCTTCTTCTGGACTTGCTCCAAAAGGTACATGTTCCTTCTTACTTTGGGTGCCCCAGAGGTGGATGCAGCACCCAGGTGGGATCTCACCAGAGCAGAGCAGAGGGGCAGACTCTCCTCCCTTGCCCTGCTGCCACACTGCTCTTGATGTGGCCCAAGACAAGGTTGGCTTTCTTGGCTTACAAGTGTGCATTGTAATGGAAGGATGCTTCCTTCTATTCAAGGAAGATGCCTTTTTCCTTCTGTTTCTCAGCTCAGTAGATGGGTTCAGAGAAGAAAGATAGATTGTCCTTCCATGTCATCTCAAAGAGGATAACTGATACATGAAAGATTTCCACTATGTTTGGGCAGCCCTTGTTTTCTCACCTGATTACACTGCTGCTGGAGCATTCATCACAGTATTTGCTTTTTATAGAAGCCAGCTTTACCTTTGCTGCCCAGTGTCATTTAGGTTGAGTTGCATTTCAAGGTAAGGCAGCTCACAGGTCAGCTGTGGTATGGCCTCCTTCTTTTGGTGTCTGTTCTCAAAGGTCTGTCCAGCCTTAGATTCCTGGGGACAGATAAAAAGCACCATCAGACACCAAAGGGTGCATATCTGCTTGTGTGTGCATGAATCAACATCCCTGGCTAACAGATGAGAGGGAAACCAAATGAAGTGAGACATGGGGTATTGAACACATCTGTCAGAAACATCTGTCAGAAAAGCTGAGTGCAGTTTCACTGCTGTGCGATGCTCTTTCCTTTTCAGCAGTTACTGACTGGGCCTTCTGGGTCTTATTTAGCTCTCCTAGATAGCTGACTCCTACCTGTCCTCTTCTCCTTTCTTTCCCCTCCTTTTGTGGAGGTTTTCCTGTTGCTTCAGCAGGCAGGCATAGATAGATACGTGCTGAGACTTCAGCCCTGTTTTCCAAAGAGGGCTCTCCAGGAGACAGGGGACAGAAGGGACCTGGCAGGAGGAAAGGCACTGTGAGCTGTGAGCACCAACACAGCACAGTGTCCTTTTTGGGGTGGTAAGTTCCACCTCAAGTTCTTATGGTCGGGGTATACTCAGGTGTCTTTTGCTTATGGATCCTCTAATCTCTGAGTGCTGAGCTGACTCTTGAATGTTTTTTTTTTTCAGCTGTGCTATTCAAGTATTCACCACTCAGACAGCTTTTGTTCATTGACTTGTTAAGATATAAAAGTCTTTGACCCTCTTTGTCCAGTCTCTCTGGTCTCACAATCAGCCTCTTCAGAAGCTACTCATGAGAAGGGAGAAGGACTGAAACCTGATTGTTTTATTATTTTTTTTATTTTTATTAACTTTGTTTCTGTGGGAAAGCAAGATAACAAGTATGTATCCAGTTAGTTTTCCACCATCTAAGAAGATGACTTACAATATTTATGCATCTAGTTTCTTCTGACATGCCTGTGGGTCTCATAATCTGCTCTGACAGTCTTCTAGGAAATGCTGATAATGAGGAATCTTTGCTTTTCCCAACATGCTTGTTTGTTTTCTTCCTAATGCACTCTACGGCAAGGACAAGATCTCATGTGGGGTCCTATCTACACTATCTTAACAGAAACATTTACACCTTCTGCTTTAATTAACAGTGAGCTTGACTTGACTTTCCAAAACCAGAGGATGAATTTTCCTTACCTGTAGCTGTGCAGCTTTCTCTGACTTGGAGATCAGACAGGTGCATGACAGGTAGCACTAAGCTTCTTCCAGCGTTCCCACAGGTATCACCATGGGGAGAGAGTCTCCCTTGCTTTTTCTCAGAATAAACTGCTCAAATCCCTCCATAACCTCTAAGGGAGGGGAACTAACTCAGACATAAACACTACTTTCAGCTACAAGCTGCTTATCTGAGAGCTGAGCAGGGCTCTGTACGGGAACCCCTTAGGAGGCACTCCATGCCAGGCTTCCTTTCCAAAGCAAGCAGTCAGATGGTGAGCCCCACAGCGAGAGACAGTGATACAGATTGAACTACCCTACCTAGCCACCCCAGCAGCCTTGAGCAGGTTCCCCAGGCTGTTGGCACTGCTCTGACACAGGGAGTTCCTGTCCTTGCTGTGCTGCCTCACATCCACAGGCTTGATGGCTAGATGGGGCTCGAGGACTGCTGCCTTTGGGGCATCCCCAGCTGCATGTGTTTGAGTTTTGGTAGCGGTGCTCCCTGGCCCCTGTCCTGGCTGTGCAATCCATAAATGGACCTTGATGACCTCCACCGCTGTCCTTGGGCCCTGACAAGGTCTCATCCCCATGAGCTGCTGTAGATTAGCAGATTGGTAGTAATGCAGGAAGAGGGAAGTCACCTGGGAAGTAATAGTCATAATGAAAAATAGTTATCCTCTCACTCAAGGGCAGTTTAGAGGAAGGCGAGAGCAAAGGATAGTTTCTTCCTTTTATGTCATTACAAGAGAAACAGGGAAAAGAGAGCCTCTCCTCTGCCAAAGCATCCAGAGGGACAAGTGGATGTTGGAGGAGCAGAGGTAGAAAGTCTTTCCTTCCCCACCCCTATTCACCATTAAGAATCAAAAAGAGGGAGGGGATTCAGCGCCTGGAGAGGAGACTGCTGATGGCCCAAAAGGTACTGAAAACCTGCTGAGAGCCAGTAAGAGGCACAGGAGGAAAGGAGTGAATAGTTGATGATGACTGGAACTAATGAGACCTGGGTCAAGTTACTGCAGCTGAAACTTTTTCTGTGGTTGGGGCATTTAAAAGGTTTTCTATCCATATGGACTGTCTTGAGTCTAATGAGCTATGAGTTCAACTTGCAGACTTTCCATAATTTAGGACATGGGACTATGTCCTCTACCCAGACATCCTCTTTTTTTTTTTTTTTTTCTATGAAACCTTTCATTTATTCCTGTCATTAAAATCAGCTAAAATTTCCCAGTGAGCTCAGGGGAGTGAGGAAAAGAAAGGCAGACAACTGAACAGACAGACACATGTGCATTAACTCATCTGCACAAAGCAAAATTGTTTGAATCACATTTCTGTAGAAAACATGTGATTTTTCAGCAAGTGGATGACCCTGAGAGCCCTGGGGATGTGAAGGACTGTGCAAATGGGATGCTCAGTTTTTATTGTCCAGCTTCCATGGATAGCTTGTTACAGAGAAGGAAAAATGCCACATATGATGCCTAAAATCTTCAGCCAGAATCTACCTCCAGCTTCT
The DNA here is from genome assembly GCF_971803275.1 of Cyanistes caeruleus. Lineage (NCBI taxonomy): Eukaryota > Metazoa > Chordata > Aves > Passeriformes > Paridae > Cyanistes > Cyanistes caeruleus. The sequence continues at coordinate 30,798,874 of NC_141704.1, read as the reverse complement.
CCCCTGTAATTATTTTCTATATGGAAGAAAATTGTTTCTCTGCTCTCAATCTCTAACACATGCTTTCTTTTTCTCATTTTTTTTTCCTATAAACACCATGAAATCATCATTTGAAAAGAGGGAAAGAGGGAGAGATTAATTAAGAAGCTTGTATTCCGGTTTGACACTTTCACTGGTAATCAGAAATTGCTTGAGTTGTGCTTTCAGGGGTTTGTAATATGAACAAAATCTCTGGATAAGGAGACAGGCTGTAATTAATTTCTCTCTTCAGGACAATTACAGATATAAATAGTAAAACAAAGATAGACAAATATCAGCAGGGCTACCCACGTTGCATATACTCCATTGTAATGTGTCTCAATAGCAGATTATTTTCTGCTCAAGGTCAGTGATTCACAGCATGAAAAGGATATGGCACAGGATTTCTAGGATTTCTTTGCTAACACACACCTGATAATCATCATTTCTGCCCTTTTCCAAGCAGAAAAGGAACCACATGTAGGAAAGAAACCCAGCATAGAAAATAAACTTTTTCTTTTCATCCCCTCCCTGCACTATCCTGTCCTCTGGAGAGCTGGCAGCCAGTTACCAGTTAAGCTGGGGTAGTTTGAGCATGAGTGCAATAGCAGTGTGGGTAGCAGGAAGCCTTAGCAAGGAGATGAAAGGGAAGGATTGGCAGAAGCCTTTAGCTGTTTTTCAGCATCTCAGGTTTCATGGAAAAAGAATAAGTGCCTGGCTGCCAGGGCTCTGCAGCAGATTTTGAAAGGAAGAGCTGGCCTAGTGTTGCAGCACTGGAGAAGTTTGCAGAAGCTGCAGGAGCAGCTGTGGTGTGTGAATAGCATTGGTTTGTTTTGGTTTGTTTCCTCACAACCATCACTGACACTTGCAGTGTCTTCAGCATGGAATGTTGCTGCTGCCCGAAGAAGCCTGGGGAGAAGAAAGGGAAAGCTGGGCTCACAGAGGTTCATGTGTTCTTCTCAGGCAAACCAGTGGCCTGGGCAATGTGTTGGGCTGTAAGACAGCAGCAGGTAGGGCTGGGGGAGAACATGTCCTTGCTTTCATGTCTGTGAGGAGGGGGAGATGGAATGTTCTGGAGGAGGGGCCAGTCCAAAACTAAGGAAAATTACTGATGTGGGACAACAGCCAGCTCTTTCCTAGAGCTCTTCATTAGCAGCCATCAATATGCTTGCAAAGCAGGTCAGCAGCATCACTGCCTGTTTTATAGAGAGGGACAAAGAGGCATGAGAGTACACAGACCAATGCACTCACCATTTCTGCTAGCAGCAGACTCTGTGTTTTCCAAGACCCATCTTGAGCCTTACTCCAAAACTACAGCTTATTTTAAGGGCAAAAAAGCCTCAAAGAGCTAAACTATGGGCAGGTTCCAAAGCAAGTCGATGCCATAGCAATAAAAACTGCTTCTGTTGTTCTCTCCAGGCTTGTCAACAGCAATATCCAGCTCTGTGTCTGTGTGTTAGGAGTAGAAATGAGGGGATAACTCACTTTGAAAGCTTTCTTCTGAGGTTTGTGCAAAGATTTTATTAAGTTGTTCTTTCACTGACAATCTGCCTAAAATAAAGGACTTTTCTTTGAAAGCAGGGACTCCAGTACCTACTTTTAAATAAGCAGAAAGCAAGCAATAGTCAGGGACTGACTGAATAATGCAACAGGCTCCTCTTTAGAGGACAACAGGAAGGATCAAACTGATGGAAGGTCAGAAATCATTGTTTGTCAGGTGAAGAAAAATTTAAGAGATATTGAAAGGTCCAGAGAAGGTCAGTGAAGATAGAAGTGTCATTGAATTTACAGATGATGAGAGATTGCAGGGACTCTTTAGCCAGAAATGATGACTAGTTGGAGGGAGCCTTGTCTGAGACATTCACAATGATTAAAGATGGAAAGTGAAATTGATTGCTTCTTCCTTTCTCTCCTTTTTTTTTTTTTTCTTTAAACTCTGTCCTGCAACACGGGAACAAGGGGTCATTCACTGAAATTAAAGGGCAACAGCTTTAGAGCTGATAATATTTTTTTTAAATGCTGCATGTAGTTTATCCATGGAATGTATTGCCCCTCTCCCTGTGGTCATGGACACAAAAGCTGTGGCTGGATTTTAAAGAGGCTGGACTAACTTCACAACCCTTTACAACATGCTTGAGGCAAGACAAAAGGGCAGGTATTGGATCATATATGCTTTGGGGTAAAACCTGAAAAATCCTTCTCCCGAGGCAGGATGGACATTGTCAGAGCGTGGCAGGCAGTTGAAGTGAGCTTAAGCATGCTCACCCCCATGCCACACTCTTTTGTGAGGGGTTTCTGCCTCCCTCTGGAAGCACTTGAAGGGAACATGGGGCTCAGCTCAGCTTCTCTCATTCCCGGGATGGGACCTTAACAAAGATTCACCTTCCCAGCTGCTGTAAGCTGTGAATTTGTGCACCCCATGCCTCGGTTCCACCACTGCCAGCCTCACACTGCAGGAGGCTGCGGATGCAGGGCAGAGTCACTGCAGGGTGGGAAGCACTGCAAGGCATGGATGGGAGGGATGTTTATGATGTACACCCTGCTTTGAGAAGCACTTGTGAGAATCAGACATCATTGTCACACTGACAAGATAAGCCTTCTGTCAAAGAAATAAATATATGCCAGGCCCAGTGCATGACTTGAGTGCTCTCCCAGAGTAACTGGGTTCAGAGCTAAAGGACAGCTTCAATTCTCATGCTCATTTGGCCTTGTCTTTTCTTGGGGAAGATACCAACCATCATGTTTAGTACTGTGGAAAGAGATGGTTTCATTATTCATTGGCCATGAAACTCCATCTACTAGGGAACAAAGGACAGATAAAACTGCAAATTTGCTATGATATGAGTCCCAGGATGATTCTACTAAAGATGAAGGACTCTCCATTTCACCACCTGGGCCCTACAGGTAAAATTAGAGCCTTCAAAAGTGCCATAGACAGCTCACACAGAGGAAATAATGGGCTGGAGGTTATCTTTGGGGGCTGGGATACAGTTTTGTTTGCCATTCTGTTGTCAAGGGAAGATGGTGATGGAACATACATGTTTGTTTGAAAGAGAGCTGCCCTCTGGCAAAACACAGATCAGGATTTATTAGCATTTATTAGCATTTATTACTGGATCTTTCTCTGGAAATATCACTGCTCACATTCCTGTGTCTTGGAGAGCCATCAGATATTTCAAGTGTTAAGGGAAACACAGGGCTCTCAATGTCCTTTCCCAGAATTTTCTGAAGTAGGGATTACATCTCAGTGCCCCTTGGCCCTTTTCATGCCAGTGATTTTCTTTTTTTCCTTTCCCAACAGGAGCCATGACTAATAGATGAGGTTCTTTATTGCTCTGCTGTGCCATCAGACACAGTTTTCCCACTTGAGCAGTTAAAATAGGGTAGTGTCATCCTATTGACAATGCTGTCAGCTCATTAAAATGTTGCATGATGCCCTCCCCATGAGGATTTTAGCCAGGCAAAGCTCTTATCTTCATGGCTTCCTGGAAAGTTCTGGGGTGAAATCCCCATTCACCTGCACACTCTTCACATTCTGATCTAATCAGGATAGCTTCCTGATTAGTTCCATTAAAATAAGTAAACTCTTGTTCTCTTCCCTGTCACTTCATCCTTCACCTGTACCCTGCATGGCCAGCTGGAGAGGATGCTTTAGCTAGTACTTGAGATGATGTCCTAGGTGATGGACTGTTTCTCAAACTGACACGGAAGTGCAGACTTCTCGTGAATTTTTTCCAAATCCCAGACGGTGCCCTCCACTGAGATTGCTGTTGATCAGGTGGAGCTCTTTTCCATCTGGGCCACAAACATGCACATATACACAGAGGAAGGATTATTAATAATGCAGCAGTGATTGTGATGAACCATGATAGGTGGTGACAGAAACTGGGAGATGAATGCATTCAAATCAGCGTGCTTGGCAGGTATGTGAAATATTATTGTGTTAGAGAGAAGACCTTTAGCACTATCATGCCAATACCACAGGCAAGAGATCCAGAACTGAGGCTGTCAGTCAAATTTGATTTTTCCTAGGTTCCTCTCACCCATCACTGTGGTGTAGGAGTTCCTGTTATCAAGCAGTATCAGTGGTGTCTGTCACTGGTTCTTTCCTCTTTCCTCCCTTTTGGCTCCAGAAGAAAGAGAGCAAAACTGAAACAGTCAAATAGAGAGGAGGAGAACTGGTGCCTCTGTGGGACCTGTGTTACAAAGAAGACTGCATGACTCTACAGGCCTTTTAATAGCTCTATCCAGGCTCCCAGAGCTAGAGCAATGATTAGATGTGAAATCAGGGAGAAAGATGTTCCACTGCAAAGAGGATCACCCTCATGTAGGCAAATGTGATGGCTTTTTGAGACCACAAGGAGAAAATGTGAGGTGAAGTTTTCCAAACAGTCCAGTGATCAGGAGTGTGCCTTTCTTGATACTTTAGACAGGAAAGGATGAAAATATTTTTAAATTTGAACCCTGCCTTCATTGTCTGATTTTTATCTCACAGAAAAGCAAAATATCCCACTGTTCTTCTTCTCTCATCCCTCTTGCAGGGAATATTTTCCCTTTTTCAACCCTAAGAAATCAAGGCTGAAAAGAATGGTGTGGTTGACAGGTCCCTTGGCAGTATGTGAATGTTGAACTCTTGAGTGAAGGTCACATCAAATTATTTGTAGATGATCCATGTGCAGTTAAACATGTTTGCACATACCGCTCATCAAATGATTTTGAATAATGAGTGCAGGTGCAAAAGTCTTGATGTGTTTGCAGGCGTTTCATGATCAGAAATAAGAGCTTCAAATTTGCCATCTTAAGTTGCTCCTGACAGAATAATCAGCATGCTCTGATATGCCCTGTGGTTGCACCTTCTGTTCTGTGCCTGAATTACAGATAGAGGAGATGCTCTTAGTCCTCCCCATCTAAATGTTTTAACAAGCCAGTTTTCCCAGTCTGCAAAGCAAGAAAGCTCAAAAGCAGACTCACTGAAAGGTAGGTTGGGTTTGAGGAGTTCAGAATCAAAACCAAAACTGAAATTTCCTCGGATTCAGAGGAGACTGGAGGTGACCACAGTTTTATGAAATGAGGCCACTGGCATTGGTAGTCAATCTCATCAGCTCTTGGGTCCTTGTTTCCTCGTTTTACACACAGCATTCATACTCTACCCAGCTCTGTTTTGAAGAGAAATGACCTGGCTTGGGCCGGCTTGCTGTGACCCAGTGAGCTGTGCTGGTTCATATCCCCAAAGGCCATATCCAGATGTGTGTGAAGGAGAGCACTCAGTGACCTGGGTGAGCTCAGCACTGCTCCTCATCCCAGGCTGAGCTACACAGACACAGCCACAGCAAATCCTCTGTGATCCATGAGCCTCTGGGTTTGGGGTTGTGCTTTATTAACTCTTCAGTCTTGGGAAGAAACACTCGCATCTCATGTAGGAGCAGATTGGACACCGGCCAGGAGCCAGGCAGGATTGCTGCCTGGGCAATCCCTTGCCTCCAAGGGACTTTATTCTTTAGGAATACTTCAGACCACTTAATACTACTTATGGTATAGATGTGCCCAGCTTTCCTGACCCTACAAAATCATGTCAACAACTTTTGACTGCCAAGGGGCAGCAGACCATTGTGTGTGCTTCCTGGAGCCAAGCCTGGGAGAGTTTTTGGGAGAGATTTACAGGCAGGGATTGACAAAGCCTGGCCAGAAATCCTGTTTCTTCATGGTGAGAGGGGACTGTGACTGCAAGAAAAGCTAGTCAGGTCTTTGAATTTATTCTCCCTTCACACATACCTTTCTCTGATGGCAATGTGTCCTCAGATAAGAGCACCAGGTGGGTACTGCAGGAGGAACTCTCTGGTTGCTTGCATAATTAATGCATTCCAGTGCTGGGGGAGCTGAGATGTTTTCTTTGCTGCACACGGCTTACAGGAGGGCATAAAATACTGCTGGAGACTGGGACAACTCAGCAAATTGGTCTCCCTAAGTTGCAGCCTGCAGGGTCCATAAAGGCAAGGAACATTTTTGGACAGATGATTAAAAAGCACTAATATCTAGTCAAATACAGAGATAAAATCCTAAAATAGCTACATGGGTGTTTTATTGTTTTGTAATTGGAATTTCTGCAGGGCCAAATACTGTAAACATGTACATTTCTAGTCAAATCTGCTTATAACCCTTTAAACTGTTTACCAAATTGGTCACTAAGTGGGCCTAGCTGCACCTTGACTTCTCTGAGAAGTGTAGACAGCAGGGGGGTCTCACTGGAGCTCATGACTCAACAGGAGGGACCATGACCTGATAATACTGTAATCCATTGTAATAGATGATAAAGCTGTTGTTTAGATACTTGCATTGGCGATATTTAGATACTGTATTAGTATTAAATCTAATCATAATCTTCCATATAATCACTGTGTCCTACTTCTCATACCTGGCTGAGAGCCTTCTCTCCACTGCTCCGCCACATGGACTGGTTTGACTCAGATGTGGGGATGGGACTGTGAGGTTTAATCCATTTCCCATCACAGCTGGGGATCTGGATTACCTGCAGCTCCTGCACTGCCATGCCTCTGTCATGGGGCAGATCCTACATTTGAGCTGCACTTGAATTGTTTCTGAGTCTGGACTCAGAACCACAGGCTGGTGGCTCCTGATTAAAGGTCAGAGGTACAGACATGGGATAGATGTCTTTCTTTGGATTACTCTTCTGTCTTTCCCAGGGCTGGTCAGTAACTATGCCATGATCTAAAGTAGCTGCATGGACATAGCTGCATGTCTGATGGACAGGATGAGGCTCCCTGAGAGGGCAGCATCTGTTCCCTGGATTGAATCTGTTTTGTTTATAAAGAGAGGACAGCGATCTTCAGAGCTGTTGGCTTGGCGTATCACAGGGGTCCTACATGTTAATGTAATTATACATATGAAAATCCCCTGAGAAAAATCCAAATAATTCTCAAATTGGCACAGAGACTATACTGCTAAAGGTGGTCAGCCTGCTGGCTGCTGCATTTCAATTACCTTTACGTTCATTTGGTGCTGCTGAAGTGGAGCCATTTTCACTGATTAGTGCCAAGAACTGACAGATATGTTATTCCTTTTTGTTTTCTCTTTTTCAAAATTGTTTTTAGTGCTGGTGAGCAGTGCCAAAATTACAGCTCTACAGGCTGTAGTGTTTTATTCAGCCAGGGAACTAATTCTAGCACAGTATGAGCAAAGGATGCTTTGCTCAGGAATGGATGCACCGAGGAAGTAGGGATAAGTCAGCTGCACCTCCTCTTTTAGCTGTGTGGTGCATACTCCCAGTGCTGGGGATGGAGTGGCAGCTTTGTGAATTTTCACAGCCCTAAATCAGCTACATGAGGCACATTTTGACTTCCCTGGGAAAAGGCATCATTTTTGGACTAGAGGGAGTAGGTGGAAGGGGATCCTACACTTGAGCAGTCCTCAGACACTTGTTTTGTGCCTGACTTTGGTAATAGAGTATACATACAGGGAGCATAGTGAAGAGAGTCAGTTTTCTTCTCTCAGAGGCAGCATTTAATTGAGCTCCGTATATCCATGTAGTGCATTTCCCAGGGGGTAAGGTCGCGGAAATGCTGCAGCCCAGTTAGCAAGGGTTTGTGCCTGCCTGTGTAAGGGCTGCTCCTTGTGCCTTGGGCACATATAGGTTGGAAAAGATCCTTAAGATCATCCAGTCCAACTATTAACCCAACACTGCCAAGCCTGCCCCTAAACCATGCCCTTACTGCTTGGGTGGGAATTGTTGGTGCTGATGTCTCCTTGGTGCACTCTCATGGACCAGGTGGATAAGCCCTCTTGTACCCCTGCCAATGGGACTGGCAAAAATTACCACAAAGCAAAAGGTGGGGTAACAGTGCTCTCCAGCCATGTGTCAGGCACTTGGGCACATTGACACACAGAACTAGGCTATGGTCCTTTCTGTGCCCTTGTAGGTAGGGGAAGACAGTGACATCAAGTCTGGGCTGGGCTTCTTGGTTAGCTTAAAGCACAACCAAGCAATGCAGGATCTGGAGGACAGGCCAAATGTTCCCACAAGGAAAAAGAAATTAACTTCCAATCCTTTTGTACAACATCACTTCCCATTTCCATGAAGCTGCTCACCACATGCTAACGAATGACAAGGGTCTCAGTCACCAGGAATGCCACAAACAGCCTTGCTGCTTGCATCTCACTCCCTTCTCCCCACCCTGCCACCTCTGGAGCCCTAAGAAAAAAGAGGAGAAAGGTGGGTATTTATGAGCATGTCAGGGATAAACAAATGGCAGGAGTGCTTGAAGCCACGCTTTTCCTCTGACATTTTGTTACCATAATTATTATTTCAGTTGTCTTTGGAGAATAATCAACAGTTGTCTCCCCATGCATGTGCTTAATAAAAATGTCTCAAATGCACGAGAGAATCCATTTATTGCTTCTGTGTTGCAGGAAGCTGAAATTACTGCTTAAATAACCTCTCAGTTCAAGTGAGGGTAAATCAATGCCGACCATGGAGAACAAACAGTGCAGATTTTACTCTTCCGACCCAATGCTACACACCATCACAATTCATCTGATCTTCTCATCTTGCCAAATGAAAATGGAGGTGAATTTTCTATCTTTTTCCAGCTGGTATCCCAATGATGTGGACAGGAGCTGCATTATTACAATAGTTTAAGGGATTTTTTTCTCTTCAGTTGCCTGCTTGTACATTAAAGCAAGAAAAAACCATGATGCTGTCCTGTTTAATGTGCTTGTGTATATTGTCTCTTGCTTAAGGTTTCCTCTAATGAGTAATTTAAAATCTTATTAAGCATCTGCTTTCTCTGTTAAATATTTCACATGATTATGGACTGAATATTGCTTTCAGCCTTGCTTGAGCCACCTTCCTAAGTTTAAGAGGGTATGCAGTGAGAAACGAGGTCAGGTCCTTGTCTCCTCAGTTTTCATTGTGGTGTATTCAACATGTGGGAGGAGCTGGTCTTCCCACCTGGTTTGCTCTAACCATGACACAAGCCATCCAAATATATGATTGCTTGTATTGCATCTTTACGGCCAACAAAGTTCTAGTGCCTACCAAATTTTTTTTGGTAGAATGTGGCAGAAATTGGTCTGGGATGCTGCATTTTCTGGATGCCATTTTTCTACAGTCATGTTCATCTGAGATTTACCTTCTTATACTCTCTGAGGTCCCTGGATTTTTGAACCATTTGTCCAGCCGTACAACTTGGCAGACATTTAGCCATGAGTTTCACTGTTAAAGCTGGAACTTTAACAGTGAACAGAATGACTTTTCTCCATTTCTGAAAATTTAGTGAGTAGCAGTGGGTTATATCACTCTTGTGTGCTGGACTTCCATCATGGTTATTTTGTCAGTTTGGTTCCTACAGCAGATCCAGAACAACAGTGAAGAGCAAGTGTAGACAAGATGCCTACATGTTGCAGGGATATTCTAGCACCTTGGGATTGTCTGTGAATAAATCTCACTTCCAGCTGTTTGCTCTAGCTTCATAAGGCTTTCAGATCTTCATTAGATCCTCCAAAATGCTAAAGAGTCCTTGAATTTGTTGATGGGATGATGAGCTGAGGAAGCTTATCATCTTCCAGACAAGAACCTTTTCTACAACAGGCATTTTAATTCTGCTGCATATTGGTGCAAGAAATGGAGGGTGAAATTTATGATCTGTCATGTGCATGAGTGAGATTTGTGGGCTGTAATGGGGTCTTCTCTGACTTTAAATTCAATTTCCCCTTTTTTTTTTTTTTTTAAATTAAAGTTGTGTTTCAATGATTTTAGTACTTACTTAAGCAAGGGGTTGAAAATGTGGAATATGGTCATGTGGAGAAGGTCTTGGGAAAAGCCCTGGAAAAGCTGTTAAATGAGAAAAAATTCCTCAGTGTGATGTGGGCACTAAGAGCTCTTGTTTGTGACCAAAGAAGGGGTCACATAGGGTTCCCACTGCATGTCTTCTGGAACACTCTGTCTCTGGCCACCACTGCTCTGACAGCAGAGCTATGGGCAAAGGAAAATTTACAGGACAGAGAGAGATTTCAACCACCTCCAATTCGACTGAAAGAGAAAAATCAGTTTCCGTGGATACCATCTACATACTTACACCCTTCCATGAGTTCTAAATTAGTGAAACCTATCTCCAGACTATTGGATGATCTTAATTAAACTAAATTAATTATTTATTCGAAGAAAATAAGACATGCCAAGACTCTCCAGGGAGGCTGTAAGGACAATCATGCCTCTTATTAGAAAAACATGTCAGTACCTCACACAATCTGGGTCCATTTTATTTGCATGGGATCCTGTTTTCTGAAATTCTTCAGGACTCAAAACAATGAATTACCATTTGCATAAGGTAGGACCCCTCCATCCCTCTCTTGCCATTATCCTCTTCCTACTGTGTGTTGTGGACTTGCAAATACTAGACAGACTTCTCTTTTCCTAAGAAGCTTCTGGCAGACTTCACACAAACTTTTAGGATCAGTTATACAGAGAAGAGCCTAGCAATGCCAGGAAGATATTTCTTTTCCATGACACATTGTGAGTGATTCTTGCATAAAATTGCCAAAGCACTTGACAAAGTCATAATCACAAACTAATGATCCATAAGGCGATTGCTGTAATTAGTAGCATTATTGATATTACCTTACTAGAGTAATTGGACTCACTTAACCTTTGTTTGTAGCAAGAGAAATTGGGATATTGATGCTGACAAGGACTGGCATCAAGTGGACAATAAACAGTCTGTACAGCAGTTATTTGCTAACACGCCTGCAGCCTGGTCTCTGCTGCTCACCACAGCTGTGTGGTTGGCGTGGAGCTGCAGGAATTTGGAGCAGTGCAGAGCCCTTTTTTCACTTGAGCCTGCTCTGACCTTTCAAGGCTATACCTTGACTGAAGGGTCAGGTGTGCTATAAGTTCCATGACCAGTGGATTAAGCTAAATGTGTCCATATTCTTCATGGAAAGAGTCAGTTTGAGGGATCTGCTGGTGGGCAGGGCTGGAATGTGCTTGACCCCCTGCACAGAGGTGAGTGGGGTGATGCACCCCTGCAGTGGTCTGGGCCTAGATGTACACCTGCAGGGGATGAGGGGATACTCCACATGCTGTGCCATCTTCGGTGTTCTGCCAAAAGCTGGGGAGCCCAGTGGTGAGATGTGCTTGTTTTCCCCCAGCACAGAACCGAGCTGAGACAAACCACCCATCAGATGGCAAGAGCTCTGCTGAGAGGCTGGGCTGGATTCAGTGTGTTGTCATGGAGCAAAAGGCTGGCTCAGACTTCACTGGGAAAGCAGCAGCCAGAAAGAGGAGTTTGCTCAGACAGGTTGGCTCCAGTGAGGGGGTGAAATGACAGATGACAGATGATGGTCATGTGGCACAAGGTGCCAGCTACTTTGAGTTGAAGTCCTGTAGTAAAGTCTTCGGGGAAATCAACATCTTTCTCTTCTTAATGACTGCAATATATTATATTGTCCTCCCCCTGTTTGTTTTAATAGGAAACATCCACCAAACCTGTCTGTGCACAGGCCTCCTCTCTGAAGGCTGGTGATGAGGATGAACACCACCTCTGTCCCCACTGCCCATCTCAAGCAGGCTGGGTAATGATGGCATTCCTCTTGGCTTTGTACCTGCACAATTTATGGCAATAATAATAATGATGATGATGATATTTGGAGAAAGAAACCAAGTCTGTATGGAACTCTTACTTTCCAGCCTGAGCCCCATTTCGAAGGATGCAGTGGGGACAAAGGCAGAAGTGTAGAGAGGGTTTCTTCTGCCTTTCATCTTAGCAAAGCTATCCCTCCCACCAGCTCACCCCAGGGCATGGGCAGGAGCCTCTCTGGCTGCATGGCTGCATCCAGTCTCCCAGAGCCTCACAGGGCTGGGTCAGGGCCAGCCTGATGGCTGTCTTCCATGTTGGGCCAGCTACCTTGGTGCCATTCCAAAGTTATCTCCTAATTAACCTTGACACAAGACTTAGCTTTTCAAAAGTCTGCTGGACCTCTGAAAAATTCAATTTTTTCTCTGATGAAATGTATTCAGATGAGTTTCAGTATATTGGGGCCAACAAACTATTTCAGTCCCTTAAGTGTACAGGTGGATGCTTAACCATTCTTGTCTTCTTCATCATAAGGAAAACTTACTATGTGGCCAAAAATAAATTTGCTGATCTTTATAAAATCTATTTACGCAAAAAAAAAAAAAAAATAAAATAAATCTACAAAAGGGAAATTAGATTGAAAACTGACTCCAGACACCACTTAGTAAGAATTATTTCATGCCAGCATATGTTAAATTCAATATCTATTCCACTCATGCAGCGTAGTTTATTAGAATGAACAGCATCTCAAATATGCATTTCTGCATGCAGTTACCTCAGCCTAGTCTTGATGGATCTATTACTGCTGAAGGATACAAATTTCTGTCAGCTGTGTGAGAGAGTTCACGGCCATTTGATGGTGAAAAAAAAGGGGGGAAGTTGAAGGCATAAAGTGCCTCAGCCTAAAAATATCAGTAAGAACTAAAGCAGGGGGAGACCCACTTCAGAGCAATAGATAGGCTGTCTGTGGCCTCTCTGGAGACAGAGCCCGACTGCCACATCACTGCTGACATATGGTTTACTGTGACCATTTTCCATGGCAGGGAGGCATTTCTCCAGGGCTATCTCAGGAGGTGCTGGAGCTGAGGTGCTCTCAGCAGCCTTCAAAAGCATCCTAGGTCATGAGGGCTTGGTTTTGTTTGAGCCAACAGATGAGGTTCCTCCCCAAACCCAACCACGTTTTTATGTTACCAGCCCTGTACCAGCTCTGCCTCTGGAACCCCTGTCAGCAGGCACCTCTCCACCCCACCCCTGAGCACCTCTGGCTAGGTCTGCTCCTCCCCTCCCAAAACAGAGCTATCCCCACTTTTCATCCTGACCTCCATGCACCTGGCCAGCACCAGGCACCTGTGTATCCAACTTTCTGTTTCTTGCACCATCTGTCTGCTTAAAATGTCTCCATCCCAGGGACAAAATTCAGTGTGTAATGCACTCCCAAGGGGCAGCTGTCATAAAATTCTGCATCTGCATAAAATCCAGAGGGTCCAAGACAGAGAATGAAAAAGAACTAGGAGTGCTGACTGATTTAAACGGGTGATCTTGGCTTCTCTGTCATTTTCACTTTTCTGAATTTCTTGCCTCAACCTCAGATGTTTTGCTATATTTAGCTTGATAACTAACTGCATTTCCAGTAGCCTGGCAAAGCATTTTGAGCTAAATGAACATGGAAGAGCCTACCAGAAATAGTATGATGTGATTTTGTGTTATACATAGGCATTTGCCTTCCTGGGGTGTAAAAGCTTAAAACACACATGAGGCTGGTGGTTTTAGAGTGCTGCTTGAGTGCTAATTGCATGTGTGAGCTAAGTACTTCCATTAGCTTTAAAGTGGGGGGAAAGATGAGGCAGATGGAGGAAGAGACTTGCTAAAAAAGCCAGCAGAGAATCCATGGCAGAGCAGAGGATGAAAACATGGACACTGATGTGTGTTAAATCTGATAAATCAAAGCTCTCAGCAGTACTATATGCCTGCCCTGACTCACATGATTAGAGATCTTGCACCCACCCTTTCTGGTGCATGCTGAACCCCTGACTCCTGAAAATCAAGTGCTTCTCCATGGGTAATAAAACCAAATATACTCCAAACCATTAGCCACCATGGGAAAAGTAGGGAAGGGATGGCTCTGGGGTGTTCTGCTACAGCTGGGCGGCAGTACCTGACATCTGCTGCAGCCAGAGATGTGCTGTGTGCTGGGACACACCTCTGTGAGTTGACTCACTGAGGCACCTGGAACTGTAGCCTCATAAATTAGGGCTTCCACAAAATGCTGGGTAAGGACATGAATCAGTGGGTCACTCCACCACCAGAGATATATTTTAAATGGATCCATTTTCTCCAGGGTTAAATCTTCCCAATCAGAGGCAGCCATTTGGAGCCTGGCTTTGTCATACGAGACTAATTGACAAACCTCTGTGCTCTAATATTATCCCTGTCACCCCACTGAAATGCAGTAGTAAGACTGGCTTCTATAAATCAGCCAGATCTTAAAAAGGAGAGTTAAATGAGCATCACATTATAAACCACAAAGCACATTCATCACACTGCTACAAACCATAAATATGACAAGTACATCCATCAATTCAGCACCTTTCTTTCAGGTCTGACTACACGGACGTTAGTGACTTAATGGCTCCAGAAAGCTTTCCCTTCCTAAACACACTGTGGAGCCTGGTCTTTCGTTTATTGCAGCTACCAGAAGTGGAGCTCAAGCCCCTACAGTCACATTGCTGTGCTGGGAGCCCCTGCAAGGGAAAAATCCACCTCTTTGGAGGTTGCACCTAGTGTGATCCCCTTGGAAACTCAGGCTGGTGCTACACTGCTGGTGCTTTCACTGTACAAACTGGGCAAAACAAGGATGTCAGTCTGCTATAGACATGGAGCTACACAGACTAGAGAACAGTCCAATGGAAAAAGGATAAACAGATCTAGAGATAAGTTTTCAATGATTTGCTGTCAGACCATAAAGATTTATTGAGTGGGTGCTCTATAATACCATGTTTTCATTAAAACAGGTTGGCGAATAGGCCAGGGGATTATTAAATCTGCAGCTGAGGGTGAGCTCTGCAAACATCTAGAAAAGCAGGATTTGAAATGCTTTATGGAAAAAGTGACCCTGAAAACTAGTTTATGGTTCAAGGAGGAACACCATCAGTTGGAAGACTGCTGGGTTCTCTTTTGGACATGCCATCACCGCACTCCAAGAGTTCTGAGCCAATTTGTGACATATAATAGAGAGCATAGATGGTGGAAAATGTGTTGGGTTGGAGAACAGTGAAAGAACTGGACGAAACTGAGAGAAGAGATAACTGAAGACAGAGCTGAAAATGGTTTCTAAAAACACAAAAAGCCACAGTAAGGAAACAGTACTTATTTTTTTCCCTGACTGCTTTGGTGAGGGTAAGGAACAATGGCCCAGCATCATAGAAAGAGAGATTTTAGTTTGGCATGAGAAGAAAACTTCCTGATAGCAATGGCAGAAAAAGCAGCAGAGAAAGTTGCCTGGAAAGGCAGTGACATCTCCATCGTGGGAGGCTTTTAAGAGCTGACTAGGCAAACAGCAGATGGTGCCTTGTGGAATTGGGGTGGACAAGATGTTCTTTGAGCCCTTCCATCTCTGTTTTTTATAATTCTGCATTTGGCTAGCACCAGGGCTGTTAATCCTGTTTGTCCTACAGGATGTAACAATCCATGCTCTGCCTGCCCAATTTGCCATGTGCAGTTAGATTTTGGAGGAAGCACAACTAGCAGTTTCTCACTTGCATCTTTCCTACCTCCTGCTGAAGAACGGGTCCAGACGAGTCATTACATCTTCCTTCATTTCTCTTGATCCTTTGGGGTGAACAGCAGTGGAGCCCAGCTTCTCTGAGGAGAACAGATGGACTTCAGAAGCAGTACACATGCAAAACCTCATGGAAGCATTGCCACCAGAATTCTGTATGCCCTCAGAGACAGCTTTTAAGAGTCAAATCCCAGGCAGAGCAGCTTTTGGGTAGAGTGGCTGACGACATAAAGACTGGCAGTAAAGTATTTAATCCTTCAAGGAGAGTAAAGCTAACAAACACTGTGCTATGCCCAGTGTACAAGGATCCTGCCACAGCTAGATTCTGGGGTAGGGGATTGGTGGCTTGGGATGTGTGGAAGTATCACTAGAAAGGTTCTGGGAGAAAATTTCAGGACTTCATACTGCTTATTTGCTGTCTGTGGTTGTGAGGATCTGTGCCTGATGCTGTAAGGCTGACAGTGTTCTTCCAGATCATCAGGCCTGAGACCCTGTGGCACTGGTGCTGATCCCCAGCTCTTCCCCTCTTGCCTGAGGAGAATATTGCTGCCTTTCTGTCCGAGCAGCCTCCTCCCACTGTGACCAGCCTTTGTGCCACAGAGCATCAGTGCAGCTGTAGCTCCCCACAATGGGGTGAGCTGGCAAAGCCAGCAGACAAACAGAACCTTCATGGGCATGGCTGGGAGGGGGAGAAGAGTGGGTCAATGCTGTCTGCCTAGATCCCACACCCTGCAGCAACTGGGACATTCCAGTGGGCCTTTTTCCACTTCACTAATAAAATATCTTTTGTAGTCACCAGAGAATTTGTAAGCCTGAAAAAACAAACAAACAAACAAAAATCAGCAGCTTTCTTTCCCTTCCTTCCTCCTCTTCCCCTCCAAACTGTTGCCATAGACAGATGCCTGGAAAAGAAAAAGAACAGGGCAAGCGTATGTGCTGCTCCTTCTAATAAACATCACTTGTTAAATAATTTAGGTTAAGTCAATACACAGAAATCACAGCAGTTGAATTAAGTGGGTGCTGAGAAAGCTGTAGTTTTATTCTGTTTTGTTCAGTGTTGCACCTGAAGCCCTGGTAAATTTGTTAGGGCAAATCCCAGGTGCTGATCCCCACCCGTGCTGTGGGCAGTGCTGCGGGTAAGGAGTTGGTGACCACGTGAAGTGGAGCTGATTCCAGGGGCAGACAGGACCTCCCCCTGGGCAGAGAGGGTCTGGGTGGGTCTGGAACCTGCGAGAAAGGCACTGTTAGTATGTTTCTTGACCTGATGAGCTTGCTCACAAGCTGTCCCATTAGCCTCCCTAAAGACTTCTAGCAAGCTATGAAAGGACTTCTGGTGCATGTGTTTGACTTGCATGTGTGCAGCTTTAGAGCAGGTTAACTTATGTGCAGACTCTAAACTACCCAGAGATTCAGGGGTAGTGGACTTACCTAATTAGATCTTTGTCTCTTTTTAAAACAAACCATGCCAAAGATACACTCAGAGTATACTCAAAGGCAAATAGCCTGGGTGTTGAAAATATAAAATAGATTTCTCACCATGCTTAAGCCCAACCTTTCATGCCAGTTCATTATGATGCACTTATTGATTATCATGATCACTTATTTTTTTTTTTTCCAGATGCCTCTGTGCACCATTTCTCACGACTAAGTTTAGTAACCAGCTGATAGCAAGCTACAGAGGAAAACATAGATGGTAAAAGTTGATATTCAGGTAGTTTTAATACGCCAAATTTGAGCAGAAGCAGCTGGGCCCAGCAAATTCTGCTGCTTGAACCCTTCTCCTGCAACATTTCCAGTCTGTGATGTACAACACAGAGGTGCAAATCTCCTACAAGCTCCATGCAGGCTTTTAAACAATTTTAATTGTTTAAAAAATTTAAATAGGGAAGATATAGATGTGGGAAGATATAGATGAAATGGCTTCAAGGATTTAGGAAAAGAAAAGGGAATGTTGTGCAGCTGCTGTTATTTCCAACAACCAGGAGAAGCATGTTGCATCAGGCAGTACTTAAAGATGAAGGAAGAGACTAAATCCTTCTAAGAGGTGTAACACTCTTTCAATCTGAAAACCTTGACTCAAAAGAAACCTGAACACAAGAAAATTTAACCTCTAGAGACAAACTTAATGGCTAGCACATAGCTCATGGGTAAATAATGACACCAAAGCATATTCTTTTCCTTTTAAATAAGGTCCAAATAGTTACAGAGGAACTTCCTTTTTTTTAGGAAAAAAAATGACCAAGCTAAGCATATCTTAATTAGCTTCCCTCTTCCCAAAGGAAAAAAATTAAATGAGGTGGTATACTTCTTAATTCACCATGCCAGAAAAGACCATCTTTGAATGCTGCAGCTGTAATAGATGTGTCACTTTTAAATGTAACCGAGCCTGGCTTAACACGTTTTGACAGGATATCATAACCTGGTGTGGCATGTTAAGAAGAAAAAGTCATCCTTTTGGACTGGGCTTTAGATCAAATAATATTGACATAAAAAAAGTACTGGGGAAAGAAAAGAAACCCTTACAAGTGGATTGTAGGAATGAGATGTAGCTATTTGTCAGGTGGTGTAATCTGGTGGTCCCAAAGGTCAATGATGTGTTTTTCAGTAGTGTTGAAACTCCTGTCAGCATTCAGTCACTGCTGTTCCTGAAGTGTGACAGCTGAGGATTCTTCAATAATTAAACTAGATCAAATCTAGCCATTTTCAAAATTTTACTCAATGATTTCTTTGTTCTTTGTTGCTGCAATAGGTATTTCACAGCAATTATAAGATGATCAGGTTTTCGGATGGCCACAAAGCTGTGTAATTAACAGCGATGTCAGACATCTCACCTGGCTTTAGCCATCCAAACACTGCATGTGCTGAGTATTTGGTGGTTGGTCAAGTTTTCCAGCAGGACATCAACTAGGCAAGGTTCTCTACCTTCAGCTGGGCTGGAAACATTTCTGGAGTCTTTGTTGTACCTTTGGGGAAAACAGAAGCATGAGTTCTTTGGCCTCCTATGGTCCAAATCTTTGATCTACTGAGAGGCCTCCAACATTTCACCCTCATCATGATCCTGTGAAATAGGCTATCCCCAGTTCACAGCTGGGATGTCTCAGGCAGAAGGCAAGCCATGGCATGGCGAGGCTCCCTGGGAAGCCTGGAGGGGTTTGGAGGCCAGGAGACATCCTCTCATCCCATGCTATGCAGATAAAGGCCCGTTAGTCATTAACTGGAGCTTATCGCAGCAGATGGCACTGCTCCACCTTCTTCACCAGGAGCCTGCTGCAAAGCCAGCGGTGACATTGGAAAGGCTCCCACTCACACGATGGGCTCTTGGCCAGCTCTCTGTGCTCCACCGCCAAACGTTTGGATTTGCTCGCAGTTTACGATTTCCTCTCTCTTCACTTACCCCCATCAAGGGCTTGGCTGAATGCAGCAATAAGGAAGCAAGGAGGGTCAAGTTTATAAATGACTGTGGGAAGTTTGGTTTCCATGGCTGCCAGCAATTACTGTGCAGACTCAGATGAGTGGAGATTACAGCCCAGGGCTGCTATTTCGCGCGCTGGCAAGACACAATAACAAATGACAAACTTAATTCACTGCTGCAGCAGGGAGGAGGCATCTCACTCTGTGAACCTGGGGCTTATCTTACAGGAGAAGCAGCTCTAAGTGGATTTCTCTTTTTATTTTTCTTTTTTTTTTCTGGCTGTGCTGATGCCAGCTAATGCATATTCTCCAGTCAGTAGCATCATTTCACCTCAGAGATCTTAAGTCTATTAGTCAGCCACCCCTTCTATATCCGGACCTACTAAATATTAAACAAATAGGAAAATTTAGCCCCCAGAGTGGGCTTAGAGGTCAGCCTTATTTTTAATTTCTTTTTTCTCCCAAAAAGATCTGACGAGCTTTTTTTCTAATTGAAATATAAAATAAATAGTTGCTTGGCCAAGATGCAGGGTGGCAGCTTGCATTCCATAGGGGCTGGGAGCTCACCTCTCTCCAAAACATTTCCACATGCTGCCTACTGTAAATACAAATGCCAGGGACCTTATTTATAAGACTACAAGTCCACACTGTGGAGCCATTTATTACTGTTAGCAATCAATTAATAGTGCACAGCCACCTGTACTAGCTCAGCCTGGTATCACGGCTTAAACCACAGAACAGGGTGTGCACTTAGGCAGTGCAAAGGTGCACACTTGTGTTCCCAGCAGGGAGGTTTTATGAGAGCCCCTCTGGCTATTTTGAGCCTTTCCTGGTGCCTCTGAGGCAAAGGAAGCCATTTGGGGCAAAAGAGAGACTTTTCAGTCTGCTCAGTGCTGAGCAGACTCAATAATAAAACGTATGGAGCTATATAGTGAGCTGGCACTGAGGCGGTGCTTTTCAGCTGTTATCTCAGTTGTTGTTGCAATGTCCTGACAAGCAGACAAGTAATGTTCTGTATTTACAGGTACAGGAGGAAAATACTGGGAGTAGAGTGATTCATCAAGGACCAGCTCCAGAGCAGGTATCACTCAGCAAGCAGCTAACCCACCAAAATCAATGGTCCTTTTGTTATAGATGATTTCCTCTCCGTTGGACGCCAAAAGATAATGTTCAGATCATCCCCACAGCCATCACCCTGGTAAACTGAGCAGTTTGGCTCTTGGAGTCATGCCTAGAAAGGCAGGTTTGCAAATCCCAAGAATATTGTCCTGCATCTTCTCTGGAGCATCCCCACCTCATCAAACAGTTTCTTGAACTGAGCAGTCTGGGGTCCTGGTGTGGTTGCCAGTTTCAAAGAAAAGGTGAAATTATCTTCTTACTGGCCTCAGAGGCGGCCCTGATCAGGTGCTCTACCAGACCTTTCGTTGACAGTATTACACTGGATATTTATGCATGACTAATTGGGGTTCACAATTCATTTTTGAAGGCATTCCTGCCTGTTCCCTGTCCGTCAGGTATCACCTACATTTTCTGTTCTCAGATATGCTTACTTCACGTTGGACTCAACTGAAACACATCTAGTTCTACCATACTTGTTCCTCCATCATCACCAAGAAATTACAAAGTTGTTTGTATCCATGATGTAACCTCACTGTTTTTTAGCCTTCCAATCTTAGTACGACAGATTAGTTACAGATTTCAGTAGACCACAGGTATGAAAGTAAAACACCATCATGCAACCCACCTCACCTAGTGGGACCCAATCCATCAGACAATTGCCATGATGACAGCTTTCTGGTTTCCATCATATTTTCAGAGTCAGCCACTTTAATTCATTTACTACATACTCCATTGGCTTTGTATTGTTTTGTATTGTTCTAAATCCAGCTAGTGTGTGGCACCAAGTTGAATGCTTTGGAAAAGCTTAATTTTTTTGCCATCAACACCACTGACTTCATCAAGTAAACTTGTAATCACAGCAAAGAAAGATATTAAGCTCATTTGACAGGGCCTGTTTTCCATAAACCCCTGCTGATGGGCATGAATTATATTTCTCCTATTAGCTGCTCCATTATTTTACCTGGGATCGATGTCAGCTTGACAGGCCTATAATTACCTGGGTCATCTCCTTTACCCTTTTAAAATATTAGCTCAACCCAAGATTTCTGTCAGTCCTGTGGAAATTCCCTGCTGCTCCAGGAGTTATGGAAAATTAACCTTTGTAGTACAGTGAGCTGTAGCCAAAGCAGCACAGGGCAGGACAAGGCTGGCTGCTCTCACTCCCTGCCACCTGCCACACTCAAAAAGTGTCCCCCAGCATCCCTGGAGTCATTACACACTCTCAGGAATATTGCCCTGATTTCTTGATCACAGGACCCACTTTCCTCCCAGCACCACTACACAATGCCTTTCTTCTGCTCCATGCCATGGTCCTGTTCTTCACCCTGTGGGCTTCTGGGACCAGAGCTGGGGTCTCTGGCAGAGCCACGCTCCTGGGAAGTGCCCCCCACCTGTGGGTGGCAAAAGCTGAGGATTTCCTCATTGCTGTGGCTGAGCTGCTGGGGCTGCTGGGTGATATTGTACCTGGCAGCTCTGCCTCCGGCCTGGGGAGCACTGAACTGTGCCTCCACTGAACTGGTTCCTCCTTGGATGCTGACTCTCCTGGCAGGCAAAATGGGGGTGACTGTTTCTTGGCAGGAAGCTTTGTGGTCTGTACATGAGAGCAGGTACACATGAATATATTCCTTGTCTTCTTTTTTCTTTCTGTTGTCCCTTCTTTTCCCCTGCCTTCTCCACAATTTCTTCTCTGCTTCTGCCTGTTTCTTAACCCTTGTCTTTGTCTGGGCTTCTTCTGCTGCTGTTATCATACCCAGGCAGGGTCTAGCTAGAACAAATGCATATGCACGTAGGCACACGAATCCACAGCCTATTGGACCACATGATGAGAGCTGTGTCTTTCATGCTCTGGAGCTGTTCTGGTGTGTGTAGGCAGCAATCTTAACCAATGTCAAGGTCTCCTGGGTGAGAGACAGACATATTTTAAAATTTAACTAAAAATTGGCATGAGTAGCTATAACTTGTGTAAGGAGGCAAGCAGACTTATTTAGAGGGAAGAGTTCATAATCAATAATATCAATAATATCATAGAGCAAATACACAAGCTCCTGCTCTCTCCATTTATGAGAGCACAAAGATCAGTCAGCACATACACACATAACAAGGAGATATGGAAAAGGACTGCCCATGTCAGGCTGGGCTGGATGTAAACCATATCTTAGTAGCTGATTCTATTTTAGGCGTGTTTTCAGCACTGTACCATCTCATCCCAAAGTCAAGAAATTTTTATTGAAAAGCTCTCATGCATTTCTTATGTTAACCTCCTTCAACTTTTTCTCTGGCCTTCTGACAAAGAATGGATCTGGCATGCACAGAAAAAATCTCAAGGGTTAGTGGTCTTTGCTTCCGAAAGTGGTCAGAGTTAAGCAAGGAAGAAACGTAAAAGAAAGTTATAGACCAAGAAATTAGGAAGGAAATACATCAGTGCAGAATATTTCCTCACAGGCTATTGACAAGGGACACAGCCAGAGCAGTAGCAGGGAGTGATCATCTTGTCAAGTCAATGAGATGGAAGACACAGGGAACTCACTCAAATTTATGAGGACCCATGTAAGATGCTAAGCACGACTTGCATTTGGATATTAGTTTGCAGGGAAGTGATGCTTCTCTTCCCAACACAGGCCCCATGGAATAGCAATAAGGAAACGTTAAGGACTGGAACCAACTTAGGGTTATTTTATTAGTGTATGTGGTTATCAGGGAAAGCTTAGCACTGGGGATCCTGTTACACACCACTGCTTCCTAGTCATTACTCCAAGCTTATGAGAGGAGTGCATTTCCCTCCTGGGGGACTCCAGATAATTGTTGATTTGGAGAGTGAAGATGAATGGCAATGCTGAACCATGCGTGGACACACATACACACACATTCACAAACACAGAATGACAAAGTGTCAGGCTTCACTCCCCATGTTTTAATGTAGATGCTTCAAGAAGAGATCGAGTCTTTGATTTCTCTCTCCAGGGTGAACCCTAAAGAATAGGTAGGCACTGACACACAATTTGTTTCTCTTTCTGATAGCAAATAAATGAAGCAGCACTGAGAGTAGTGCCAAAGCCACAAGCTGACCATAAAGCACCTCCTAGCACACAGTGCACCACAGAGAAGGGGGTATTGTAGCATTAACTCTTACTTGCTCACAGGGAAACAAGCCTGAGATGAACCTGGAGTCAGTAACTTCTCCCACTCTGAGCTGAGGGCACTGGTATTTAATGAAGACATTGGAAGGCAGGAAAGTCTTAAAACTTGGCACACCTGGCATGCCTGTCCTTATTTGCATTGCTTAGAGAGGAAGGAACCACTTGTAAAGTTTAATCTAAAACTTGTCAAACTTATATGCAGCTCTCCATGTCAAGAAGGCTCCAGGAAAAGTTTCTGTAGGTGCAGAGGTGGGTGAAAAGGCTGAAACAGTTTATCTGTGCAAAATCTGTGAGCACAGGCAAGTGAGCTGTAGCTTTGTAGCTCAACTGTGTAGCTCAGTGACTTTATGGAGGTCACCTAGGACAAGGTATTTTATTTCCTTTCAGGACTGAGCAATGAATACCTGAGTCCAATCTGCTACAGCAGCTCAGCTGATGAGTAGTAATTTCATTTCTGCTGGCCACTCTGCCACAGACCTACCGCTCATCCCACCATTGTTTTAAAGGAGAGGGAATCAGGACATGTGAAAGTAAAAGGGGAAGAAGAAGTGTTTGTTGGTACCCACAACCCCTGTGGGCACTGGGGTACTGGCTCATCAGTGGTTCTTCATTGGGAGAAGGAGCAGGCTTTTTCCTTCTCAGATTAGATGGGCACTTCTCAGTCCAAACAAAATTATCCAGTTTTAAGAATTTCAGAGAAGTAAGCCATTTCTTCTTATAGCATTGCTCTATTCCCTATATTTAACCTCCAGTTATGGGCATCAAAGCAGCAGTGACCTTCTTCTGTCACTAGCATCTCCCAGCATGTCCAGGGACCACTTTGGCTCTCAATGAAAGGGAAATCAGCCCTAAGTACTCTCCAGGAAGGCTCTGGGAAACTTGGATGTTGCCAAGGCTACATAACTACTGGTGTCCAAACCAGCCAAAGTCTGTGTGATAGGCAGTGATCCCTGCAGCACAGACATCTCCAGATGGGTTGGGCCCCTCAGGGAGATCCTGTTGGAGGAATATTCACATATGCTGCAGTATCTGTTTGCAGGACTGTGTAACCCTGATTGTCCCAGTGGTTCTTGTAAAATGCACAGGCAAGGGCCAGTCCTCTGTTTCTCAGGTCCAGTACAGGCCATTTAACACTTGCAGGGTGTGTTCAGAACATGACATCCAGCAAGATAATCACTTCTACAGCTACGTCTGACAATGTAGTCCTGCACGCTGAAGTCTGCAGAGGCCTGGAATTTCTTGCAGCCCCATGATGGGAGAGGAGGTATGATTCCTGCTGGTCCATCACAGCCAGCTCCTCTTTAGTGACCCTGTAATGACAGGACAAAGAAGGAGGAAGGTTCTTTCACTGCCTTAATGCAAACAGCAAAGAAAGACTGAAAAATGGTGAAAAAATCATTTGTCTTTAATTACAGAGCATCAGCCCTGGGCATTGACCTGGACTACACTGAGTGGTCCCTCTGGGGTACAAATGTCTCCTGTTCTCTATGCTGTTTGACCAGGAGCAAGAAGGGATGCCAGCAAGTCATCAGGAAAAACCATGTTCTCACAGACCCAGAGGTGCCTTAATTTCCATAATAATATTGTTTTCTTCTTAATTATTAATAGTCTTCCTAGATGAATATAGTATTTAAAAATGTATTAAGCAGAGCTGTTCAGCCCTGAAAGAAGGAATAATAGTAAAACTTCTTCTTACAGCTGCCTGAAGGTTTTATCCCACAGTGAGATGTGTGAAGGAGAAAGAACCTAACATATAAGGCATTGGAAAGAAACTCACTGCTGTCCTTGACTGTGCTGTGGGTGTCCACTGTCACCTCTGCTCCCTCTCTGCATACCTGTGGTGTGGAACAAGATGCATTTGTCTGGTGTGTACTTTCTTTAATTTTCTTGCTACTGACTCTGCAGAGGAGGCAGCAGTCCAGGGAATTGGCATCACATGGGGAATTCAGCTGCTGTTGAAATTGGTATAGTAATGTAAAGAAACATTGGTGGTGGTTAAGAGAGGGTCTGGGAAACACATGTAACTGCATTTGAGAGGTAGGTATTTCTGGACATTTCATGGACAGGCTGTCATCAGTGTCTAACATAATATTCCAGTGCAGTCATGAAAATAAAACTAAGCTCTAAAGGTAAAAAATCAATGTCTCCCAGCTGTGGTCTCAGACCTGTTAATGTATGTTTTGAAACAGAGGGTACCTGATGGTAGCCCTTTCCCTTAATATCTCCTACAAGTCCTTTAATGCCAAGATCCATGTGTGGCATCAGAGAGCCAGCACAAAGGTTGTCCTAAAGGGAATTCTGTGCTAGTATTATTATTTATACCAGCTAGTAACATGGTAGATAGCTCACAAACTCCCCACAGAATATTGTCTGCATGGTTCAGGTAGAGAAAGTAGGCAAAGAATTTAATGAATTTATCCCAGAGAGCACAAGGGGCAGGAGCAGAGCAGGAGCAGCACTTGGATGAACTTGTGTGCATGTCCTCCTCTGTGCTGGCTGTTCAGCAGTGCAGTTTGTCCCCTTAAGGAGAGCAGAATCTCCCACTAGGATTGTTTAAACTTTGCAAAACTCATCTATTCCAAATGACTACCCAAAGTAATCATTTACATGCAACCAAGTATTGTCTCAGAAGTAATTTACTACTGATTACTCCTATAATGTGCATGCTACTCGTAGCAGCTGCACAGCATTACATGATAATCAGCCCTATGCTTCAGAGGGGAAAGCTAAGTGCCTCGACACAATCCAGCCCCTCTTGCCAGTAGGAAATAATCTGATTTTTACATATGATTATGGTTTTTCCTCTGCAGAAAGTTCTGATCACCTGTTACTCCCAAGGACATCCATTATCCCAGCGTGTGTGGAGCAGGCCACTAGATGGAAGTGTTTGCTCAGTAAGCTGAGATGACAAGCTAAATAAAAGATGAGAAAGTCCTGGGTATCCTGGTTTGCTTTCTCTTTAGGAACATCTGCACTAGCAGCCCTGCTTCAGACTTGGTGAAAGACACCACTGGAGAGGGTGTGCCATCATTTTGATGGTGCATTGTTTTATGACTTGCTGTTGAATTAAAAAAAAAAAAAAAAAAAAAAAGAGAAATTACAGCTTAAATTGAGGCTAAATACTAGATTCAGGCAGCCTCATAATAAGGAATCCAGTTCTGCAGAGTTCCTGCTGAGCTCCGTAGTTATGAA
Organism: Cyanistes caeruleus; assembly: GCF_971803275.1. Lineage (NCBI taxonomy): Eukaryota > Metazoa > Chordata > Aves > Passeriformes > Paridae > Cyanistes > Cyanistes caeruleus. The sequence goes on along the minus strand of NC_141704.1, from coordinate 30,772,631 downwards.
AAATACAGCTGTTTCTTTATGTGTCTTAAAAATAAAAAAGCAACCAGCCCTAGCTTCTCAGTTTTAGGGACTACCTGTGTAATTTCTGGCCTGCAGTGTTTTCCTGGTACCTCCTTAGGCCCTATTTTGCTGCAAGCCCAGAATTCTGGGGAAAATGAGCTTTTTGTCCGATGACCAGGCAGTCTGGCTGGAGTTGGCACAGTGATGGGATGAGCTGCAGAGATGTGCTGCCTCCCTGACCCCCAGCTGTCCTGAGATAAAGGGGGTGACCTGGGGGTGAATGCTGCCTTTGGTGGTCCAAGGGAGACTGATCTCAACAGGGAGGCTGAGGATGTGGCCACAGCCTTCCATCCCCTGTGAGTGATGGGGACTTGTCGTACGCAGCGCGGGGACACGCAGGCGGTGCGGCAGCTTGGCTGCTGCCCTCTAAGATGCTCGAGTGCTGCTAAATCTGTGTGCCACAAAGATTCCTTCCCCCAGGATGACTACGAATGATAGAGGTTTCTTGTTTCTCTGAACACCTGAAGGAGGGGGACAGCAGAGTTTCTTCACAAGCAGAGAGGGCAGATTAACCTGTAGGCGGAGGCGTTCTTGCACGGGATGCTGGTGCTTTGCCTCAGTGTTTCCCCAGCTGTTGCCATTTAATCGAAGGGCTCCAGCAGCAATAAATGTGTGTGCAGTCTCCTCGTGTGCTGCCTTACACAGAGGGGTTCCCAGGGCTGTTCCTGTGCCCAGCGCTGGCTGCGTGGCACTCACCATACCCATGGCTCCCTCCATCGCCCCTCTGAGCGTGGTGAGCTGGAGCCTAAAGGGGGCATAAGTGAATCTCAAAAGGATGGGATTAGTTTGGAGAATGTGAAACATCTCGGCGTACACAGGTATGGGTACTGAAGTGTGACAGCTCTGCAAATCCTCCTGTGCAACCCACTAGAGTGGAGGACTGGATGCTGAGAGTTAAACAACAGGTTTCTGGCAAGAGGATATCATTGCATGCCTGAGAGAAGATGGGGATGATGAAAATAAATGAATGCCCTTAATAGTACTTGGAATTGAAGGGAAGAAGTGTGAATTAAGGGGACAAACTATGCAGTGTCAATCATACGAACCTTAGCACTCATGCAAGTAGGAATTTAATGGGTTACCCTGTGGCACACAGAGACAACTGCACTGCTTTTACTGCCTTAAGGGCTGTTGCCTTTTGCGTAGCTCCTTCAAAAGAGCCTTTTGGGGGACAGAGCTGCCCCTGTCACCGCCATGTCCCAGCCTCCCAGGCACTGAAGCTAAGCCAGGAGGTCAGGACAGCCAGTTTTAGGAGACTGCAGCCTCTGAGCTTCTTCTCAGAGCTGAGACTCTGTTCTGTTTTCTACAACAGAGAGGTGATGGGTTGGGATATGTCTAATCAGCTAATAGTGACACTACTGGGTAGTATTTTGGATTAGTGCTTTTTTCTTTTCTCTACATGCTCCCATAAGTCAAAGCAAACCTTAGCAAAACTGAAGCCCCTTCAGTTTACATGTTAGGAAATACTCATTAGTACATATTAATATACCCCTTTCAAAACATTTCTTTTCCCCCTTGCTTTTTGCATTTTTTTTACAATCCTTGGTGGATTCATTCCTTCTTTGGGGCCACACACAGAAGCCAATGCTGGAGGCTGCACAAAAGAAGGGCCTGTCTCTCCACACCATCTTCTGTGCTCCTCCATAAACCATCTGTTGAAGCACAGAAGTGCCAGACCTCCCACTTGCCAAGTTGAAAGATGTTGCTGCTGGGGCAATCATGATCTGGTTCATAAGAGTAGAGCAAAATACCCCTTGTTTTTCCCACTGTACACGTGTCAGAGTCCCCAAGGAAGAAAGTTGGTGGGGTGCCAGAACTGTTGGCCTGCAGCACTTCCCTAGTGTTGGTTTTATTTTACATGGTCACTGTAGTCACTGAAAAAGTGGTAGCTGCTACGAGCAGAGCAGCCCCTGCTGTAAGTGGGGAACAGCCCAGGAAAAAAGGGACCTGCAGTGCTCCTGTAGTGGCTTCATCAGAGACTCATCACTGAGGGCCTTGTGGACGAAACTTTGTCCAAGGAGGAGGGTCCTGCCAAAGGGGCCCAGCCACTGACTTATTCCAGCTGAAGATACACCCCAAACGAATGTATTTATTGTGTTTTTTCTGCTCCCCCAAAGAAAATTCCCTTGTTTTCTGAAACAGCAAGATTAATACACTGGTGCTTGCTAACCACTTTCCATGTTCAGTGTGCTATACAAATATTAACTAATGAATCTCATCATGACATAATTAAATCTTATTTTACAGTGATTGAATGTTATCTTACACTTTATACAATACTGTAATTACAAAGATAGGGGGAAAAAAAGCCTAATAGATCTAAGAGCAAGAATGATTGACAGTATTATGGTTTCTTTTTCCCCCACTTCCTTATATCCAGTATGATGAAGGCCAGGACTTGTGAGCAAATTACTTCAGAAGATGAGCAGATCCCAAACCCTGTGATGGTTAATTTTTTTAAAAGAATCTTTTCAATGCTAATCTTTTGCCAAATTTTTGGGACATCAACACCAGTTTGAGACCAGTTTAGCCTGGCTTTCTCTCTGAAGGAGCCAAAACTAAATGCAGACAGCAAAGGGTACTCCTTGCCCTGGCCCTGACTCCTAAGGAGGGTTTGCTTACTCAGGAGGGCACAGATCCATCCCAGTATCCTTGGCTCCCCATTTACATTCTGTGTGTCAGACACCTCCCTCCCTCCCTCCCTCCCTCCCTCCCTCCCTCCCTCCCTCCCTCCCTCCCTCCCTCCCTCCCTCCCTCCCTCCCTCCCTCCCTCCCTCCCTCCCTCCCTCCCTCCCTCCCTCCCTCCCTCCCTCCCGGACTGGCACACACACCTCTGCAGCTCCTGGCCCTGCACTCCTTGGACTCACAGGAGCCCTGGAGATATGGATGCCAGGGGTTCCATGCAAGGAAATGTGGATCAGGACACTCAGACTCCCTAGGTGCCGGTGTGTGGGGGTGGCCTGGTGGTAGTGCCCATCCATGTGAGGTGACCAAAGCAGCATGTGTTTGCAGAGTCCCTCCTGCATGCTACTCCCCAGGCTGGGGCTCGAGGGAGAAAGGTGGGAGAGGGACAGAGAAGATATTTCATCAGAGGAAAGGACAGACTGTAACATGGGATCACCGTCTTACAGCACACTCCTGTTATGTGGCATCATAAAAACAACAGTTGACTATGAGGGGCAATGAAACTGCTTTCCAAAGGGAATGCTTTCCTTCCTTATCTCTCCTGCCTTGTTTGCCAGGAATAAAGCTCTTCTGAAGCTCCCCTCAGGACACAAGGCAATCTGTGTTGGCACAGAGCAGGTGGGGCAAATTGCTGTTGCCAGGGCAGAGCATTTGCTCTGAAGTGCCCTGTGTGTGAAATACAGAGATGGGCTACAAGCTCTTCTCACCAGGACAGCAAAACTGGGGTCTCCCTGCAAATAAAGCAGCTCCACAAGGCCAGGGATCCAGGCTCTGCTCAGCACAGGACACAAGGAAGAGAGTACTTGACTTCAGAAAACCACCTGGATAGCTACAAAACTGCTCTGCAGTGCTCCACGTATCCAGTGCTCCCAGGAGAGCAAGGGGTTTCTGGGATGCTGAGGGTCGGCGTGGCTTCCACTGCCAGAGCTTCTAGAGACCCACAAGTCTGTGTTGGCTGCTGTTTTGTGATGAGCAAAAAGGTACATCAGCAGATCAGGCACGTGGTAGGCAATGTTTGCCACAAAGGTGAAATAAGGACACACGCATGTGCTTGTAGGAGGCAATAGGACTAACTTGGTCTATGCCAAGAACGTTGATAAGAGGAAAAGCTCTAGAAGGGAGGATGAAGAGGATGCTGAGTGTGATCAGATGGGAGTCAAAGCAACAAAGTGGTGAGGAAGTGACCCAAAAATTTGCTCATGCAAAACCCAGTCTAAGATTTCACTGAGAAAACAGGTGACAAGTAGCAAACAGGGGAAGCAGGCAGACAAGCCCTGGATGGCTCTCTGCTTCATGAGGGCCCAGCCCTCCTCTGCAGGGTGTGCTGACAGCTGTGGTAAGTGGTCAGCCTCCATCCCTGGGGCCCTCCAGGAATGGCTGGTGAAGGCATCAAGATACAGTGCCCATTGGATCTGTTCTGAAAGCAGAAGAAACCTTCAGAGGAATAGAGTGGGAGTAAGAGAAGCCTATGGTAATGCAGCTGCCCTGATGCTAGGAGCAGATCAAACCCCATTCAGGGCTTGGGTATCCCCATGTGCCATAGGTTTGGTTAGGTTTCCTGCACTGCTGATGAAGGCACAGTGGCAGTGTTCCTAGGAGGTGTAAAAAGGGGTGAAGATGATTCCAGTGCTATCCAAGATGCTGAATCAAGATTTCTCTCTATCTAAGAACAAAGCCCATGAAATTTTTGGCATTTTGGCATGCCTGTTCTGCAGTGGATTAGTGTTGGCAAAGCTTTTGTTGTCCTGTTAACTCTGGAGTTTTGTTTTTGTTTTTGTTTTTGTTTTTTGTTTTTTGGTTTTTTTTTTAATTTGTTTTAACCATAAATATGAGTTATAACTGTTAATATCTGCTCCTGCTTGCCATGGACCTGTAGACAACCCAGGTGCAGTGCAAACCCCATGGCAGGACATTTGCTGCAGCAGGGGTGCATTGGGCATGCTTAGGGCCACTTTAAGCCCTTTCCCACAGGCTGTAAGCCCCCTCACATGTGCCTCCAGGAACTCTGCTGATACCTTTGTGTGGCTTCCCACTAACAGTACTGCGCAGCACGGCAGGGAGGGTGTCTGAGCTCCAGCATCCCCCAGCTTTGTGTTGGGCTGTGCTGGCAGGCTGCGTGTGAGCAGCGAATCTGCGTGCAACAGTGACCTGGGGGTGGTCCTCCAGATGTGCTGGGGGCACAGCTGGAGCACCAGCTGTGGCACAGGCAGAAAGCATGCAAGATATGAGCTTGCAGCATTTAAGACAATTTGAGTCCATCCCTGACACTGCAGCACAACCCTTCATGCTAATCTCTTGTCAGGAGGTGAGTTTGTGTTGTTTCGCTGGGAAAGAGATGCCACCCAAGTCTGCAGGTACAGGGACACAGAGAGGAAGGCTATGCCCTCTCTCTCATCTGGGCTGTGGGCTTTTTCCCTGGGTCCCCCTTCCCTCCACAGCAAAAGCTCTGTATGATTATGAAACTGTGGCAGCAGACACACAAAAAAAAAATGCTGACTGAGGGAGAGCAGCATAGTGGGCAGTCACATATTATCATAGTTAATCCCTTGTAGATTTTCCCCAGTGAGAGTCTCTGGCTATCAAAGAGCATTAAAAGTTGCTACAGGCTGTTTGTGGGGTGCAGAGCAGGGATCAGTTTGGGTAAGACCAATATTGTTTCCCTGCTAGGGATCATTTTGTAATGCCTAATGAAGGATAGGGTAGGAGCTCCTGCATGGATTAGCTGCAACCCCTCTGTTAACCTGTGCTATCCCACAGAGATGATACTGCAATAAATAATCAAGCACGTCAGTGCATAAACGCACTGCCTTTGCTCTCCCCAGGTCCTGTTCCAGTGGAGCAAGAATTGTGTATTCCACACCAAGCTAATCATGGGGAGGAAATTTGCTGCAGACTGGAATCTCATCAAAGCAAACAACAGCAATCTCAATGAATTGCAGCAACCCAAGTGTCTGCTTTAATCACTCACTCATGTGTTTCCTTTAGTAAAACAAAAGAAAACACAACACATGTAAACTTGATTGCTCTTAAATGAACAGTTTAATCCTGGCACGGCTCTTGCTTGTCTACAGAAGGAAGGGGATTTACAGACAGGCTTCAAGATGCAGCAGCACTGTGGGTGTGTGTGTTGCATGGTGAGGGTAAAAAGATAATAAGCAAGGGAGGGTAGTGATGCTGGGTTTTGCCAGATTTTTAATCTGGTGTCAGAGAGATTAAAATAAGTCATACTGTAAGCAGAATGGACTGGACTGGTGCTTTGGAAATCAGGGAGTTTGTTACTGGGTGCCACAGTGGATGGGACATTTGCAGGACTTGGGTAATGCTGAGGGGTCACCAACCTTTTCCTTCTGGGAGTAACCACTAAGGCTGCTACATAGAGAGAGATTTAGAAACAACAGAAGCTGCTGCCCGAGACAATCTGCCAGATACTGGTTAGCTCCTCAGGTCAAAGACAGCTTGCACCACAGGTACACCTTTAGGCCAGCTAAACTTTGCTACCGGCTCTTTCTACCACTGGAGTAAATTGGGTGATTTCTACTTAAACAGAACTTACAGTTTTTATCCCCATGGAACTTTGGTTGGTTTTCATGCACTATGGTGCATGGTGGTGGATGGTGGTGGTGTGCTTCAGCTCATTGGAGGAATAAATGCACAAATCCATTCCACCACCCCCTCCTCCTCTTATTGCAGCAAAAATCCAGAGCACCTCCATTTTAAGCACGTAGAAGCTGGACTTTTTCTTTCAACAGTGTGTAATTGACCCATACATTATTTCATTTGCTATTTTGTCCCACTTAACCCTCATTCCTCACTTTCCACAACCCTGAAAATTACTTGGTTTGATTCAGGATCGTGTTAATAGATTTATCCCAGGGCACTGTCATTGACTCTAGCGGCATAATGCCTGATTTACATCTTGTGTGAGATCAGAACCAAGCATGCCACCTCTAATCCTAAATCATTTTCTCACTTTCATATTGTAATATTGATCTGTCCATTGCAAAGCAGTCCAGGCATTCATCTTGTTATCAGATTCTTACAGGAGCACAAGGCTATCTTCAGTCAATGATTTCTCAATAAATGCTCTATTTTTAAGCAAAAAAACCCCAAAAACCAACCCACCCAAAATCAAACAAAAAAAAAGACTTAATCCTTAGACTTGACTACAAAACAAAGCTGAGTTAATAAACTGTAAAATGGTGTGGAGCAATGGGGCCAGTTTTCCCTATATTCATGTTGGTTTTAATTAGTGATTAGTGATTTACCCTGGGATAAAGCCCCTGAACTCAGAAGAGCTTGCTGCTAAATAAGATGTTACTGTGCTATAAAGAGGCCTGCCTTCCTACCATGAAGCTCTCGGTGAAGATGAGCACCGTGTCCCTTGGCCACTTGCATTAGGGAATGAGGAATGTGGATTTAGAGAGAGTGAGTGGTGTGTTGGTCCATCCAAGGGAATACTCCCTTTTTTAACCTGAAGCCCTAAGGATCCCACTAACTCCAAAGAAAGTTTTCCAGGTTAAAGCAATTTGAGCATCATAGAAACCCTCTCCAAGTAGCTGAAGCAGCCCCAATGCAAGCGTTGAGTCCTGTTACAGGCAGCTGGCAGGAAGGAGCTTGGCATCACTTCTGCTGTTGGGCAGTTTGCATTTGAAACATGGGAATGAACCTCCCCCCACACCCAATTGTATCAGGATTGATACAAATAACGCTCAGTAAAGAGCAAGTTTAGTGCCCTCCTAGCTTCTCTCTCATCCTCACTTCTGGGTTTTCTTGAGTGTCTTTGATCAATGCAGCATTTCTTCTTAGCCACACCCCATTACATTTTCTAAATGTTAATCCCTGTAGGTCTAGCAGACCTCACAGCAGGCGGTGAATCAGCTTGTTTATGGCTAAACCTTTGGGAGAAGGTGGAATAATCATTAAAGACATTCATGATGAAATACGGTTTTAGCAGGATGGGACATTGTAGCTACACTTACAGTAGTGAACCAGTGCCCAGGAACATTCTTGGATGCTGGCTATTATTTGCTGTCCTGTTGGAACCTCCTCAGGCATGCAGTTTGCCTATGTGATTTCTGGGCACAGTTTGGGAACTGGATTGTTTCACAGACCCCTCCCCAGTGGCAGTTTGCACACAGCTGCCTTTCTCTGAGTGCTGGGCAGAGCGTTGGACAGCTCCAGGCTGCTCCATGGACTTGGCATAAGGGAGTGTGTCCAAAGAAGGGCAGTGAAACTGGTGAAGGGTCTCGAGCACAAGACTTAGGAGGAGCAGCTGAGGGAGCTGTGCTGGTTTAGCCTGGAGAAAAAGCTCAAGGGGGAATCCTGCACCTCTCTACAATTACCTGAAAGGAGGCTGTAGCCAGTCACTTTTCTCCCAGCTGACAAGTGACAGGACAAGAGGAAGTGGCCTCAAGTGGTACCAGGGAATGTTTAGATTAGGTGTCAGGAAATTCTCCGGGCACAAATGCACCAGACAGTAATGGACAGAAATGGATCCTTCAGCTCTAAGGCTGTTACAAGGGTGTTAAAAAAAAATCTTAACTCTGTTGAAAGGATGCTATTGTGCACCAAGAAACTGGTGCTTTGTTCTTCTTGGCCACCCCATGCCTGCTCCTCCCCAGCTGCCTGTCCCGCTCCATCCATGTCACTCTTGAGATGGGAAACTTCGTGACAACATGCTGGTAGCAGCTACCAAGATGAAAGAAGTGGACACCTAATCCTGGCCTGTTGGTCCTATGCATAACTCCCAGCATAAATAAATATGCAGGTCCCCAGGTATTCACCATGCCTTTTTCCCCATGAAGTCTGCTAGAGCAGTAAAGAAGTAAGTGCAGAAAGAAAAAACAGAAGGTTTTTATAAATAACTTAAATGAATTTATCATGTTTGGGTGGTCTAAATTTCATCAAAGTTCCCATGCTACTCATCTGGAAGGGTTAAGACCTCTAAGAAATTATTTTGGGGTCTCAAATAAGGTGTGGAGCCAGTCAATATGAAGTACCAACCGCCAAGAAGTATTTAACTCATATGCCCATGGCCAGGTGTTGCCACCAATTCCCACCCCGTCACAGATCTCTCAGCTCTGCCCCAAGCTCTGGGATAACCTCTGAGATGGCCAAGGCAGTCACAGCAAGTCATTTAGAAGTCACATCCCCATCTCAAGCAAAAGAGCTGAATGAACAGAGGCCTTTGCTGCACTGGCCCCTTGTGCCAGCATGCACGGCTGGTCAGGACAGCATGCAAACCTCAGAGCCACAACCTGCCCAGAAATGCAGGGACTGTCATTCCCATTGCCTCGGCGTGAGTGAGACTGATTTCATGCTGCATTACCTTTTAACATGCTGCAGATGTAATTTGAAATACCTCTGCCATTCGCTTTGCACTCCACACACATGTTGCAAAGTAGGTTATTTTGCTGACAGTTTTGAGAACACCGTGGTTACAGCAGTGCTCACATTTGAGTAGCACCTAGTGAATAGTGTACAATATATAATCAAACAGCCTTGGCAATCCCTTTTCATTAGTGGGAGTAAATGCCTGGCACTGCATCAATCTTCTGCTCCCTCTCCTCTTCCTCCAGGAGTGCCAAGTCATTTTAAAGACACATTAAATTGCCGGAAGACTCCCAAAGAAAGCCAGTCAGCTCACTTCTCGTTTGGATAAAGTTAATTACAGCGAAGATTAAAATCTGCGGTCCTTGATTGGTGTTGTTGAGACTTACAGAATCACATTGTCCACAGGGAGCTGCCAGCCAGCTCTCCTCTCTCCCTCTTCCTGTGTGTGTGTGTGCCTTTTCTCTGCTGTTCTCTGTGATGGATTTGTCACCTCCCTTGAGGTGTATCTGTTCAGGGGCTGGGGGTGTGATGCCTGGTGCTGGTACCTCACACCACTGACTGAGAGAGGTGTGGAGGTGCCCAGCCTTCATCACCATCAGCACTGCATCTTTTCTTGGCTGCTGCCTTGAGTTAGGACAGGGGGGCTTTCCAAGCAGAGAGGGTATGTCCTGGGACTGATGGTGGTGTGTGGAAGGGGAGCCTCCACAGACACCTCAGGTTACTTATGAGGTCCCCTGAATATGAGGCTTCTGGTCCATGAACACTCTGGATGAGCAGTGTAGCTCCTGCCTTTAGGGTTCTTCTTGTCTTTTTTATTATGGTACCAAACACTTGCCTTTCTCCAGCCAAGGTTTCCATTTATAAAAACAAATGGTTAATAAGAAGGATTTGTGATGCCAGAGAATGCTGATGTCAGTCACATGGGCTAGCTGTGTGTGCTCTGTCACTATTTCTTTTGCATCTCTCTCAGGTGGGATTGAAGCATTTTGGGGAATTGTTTGGAGGGGAGAAGAGAGAATAAGCTTGCCCTGTGCTTACATGGTGTCTTTAGCCCTTTCCTGGACTTCCAGTGTGCTTTTGGAGATGACTGGTGTGAGAGGTGTCAGAAAAGAGAAAGCAATACAGTGCTGCAGAGACACATGAAGGGCCCTGAATGAGTGTCTAATGCTGTACCCTATCAATGTCCAGATAAGTCACAGAAAGTGAATTTCTTCTGTTTAGAGGAATAGTATTTCAATACCTTTATAAAAGATCACAAAACCATGACTGTTTATCAAGTGGGGAACACAAGAATACAAGTCACAAATGTATTTTGGTTTAGTTGGGCAAAAGAGGGTTAATTCACTGGTTTTCACTGAGCAGCAAGAATAATTATTTTTAGAAAACACATAAAAGTTTCAAAATTTTGGACCAGAATTTTCTGAAAAATTAATAACTGGGAATGTCCCTTAAAACCAGGGTTGACTGGTTTAGGAGCACATGAGATTTGGCATCCCACCTATGGATGGCAGGTCATATGAAGACAATGTGGATCAGTGTGCTGGCACATATGTAACATGTTTAGAGGTTTTACATATTCTGGAAAAATGAGTTAAAAGTATATTCTTGACTTAATACATCCACTGCCCTGAAGTGCCATATCTCCTTATTTAAGGAGGTGCTATGCACAGATTAGCAGCCTGCAAGCTCCTTGTTTCTGCATTTCCCTCAGCCATATTTAAGATCTGACTTTTTTTGAGGTAACCCTATGCCATGAAGACAAAGTCTATGCCTCAGTGTGCCGAGAGTGGGCTGCTCAGGGTCCAGGTGGTAAGAAGGCAAGAGAGAGGAGGAAACAATACTAAATGCAGAATCACTTTCATGCTGCCTAAAGCCATGCTTGTTCTTTGGTGGGTAAGAATACATCAGGGGATACAGAATATTTTCTTGACATGTGTCTCCAACTGGTTGATAATGGAAGAGCTGCTCAGAATCACTGTGCTGAAGGTTTTCAAAGGGAAAAGTGATGTCTCAACATGCAAGGAGAGAGAGCATCACAAGATTTTTTCACAGAGGACTTAAAAAAACCAGAATGAAAGCAAATACTTTGACTAAAACCAGGTTCCTCTGGAAACTGCTTTGCTCCTTTCTCCTTGAAATTCCATTCAGAGACTTAAAAACCACTGCTGATATTTTGCAGGACATCTCCACTCCCCTTCTCACCCAGCCTGGACCTTTCTTATGCATCAGGACATGTAAAAATAAATGGACACCACAGAAATAGCACCTTGAGCAGCTTCCAGGCACTTGAGGTGCTGTATCCTGACATAGCAACTTCAAGCTGTGTGTACTGGAGGGAGGAAACAACTAGGCAGTGATGAAAGGCCATTGGAATCGGGGGTGATTGCTGACTCAGAAGTTATTTTGTGCATGCAGCGACGGAGGTGACAGCCAGAAATGTTACACAAACTTGACTGAGTGGCCACACCAGGCCTGGCCTTGAGGAGCATTGTTTTTGCTGTGTCTGTTTGTTCTTGTTCTTGGTATTTGAACTTCTAGCAACTAATTCTTTAGAGACTCCTGCACTGCTTACTCTGACTGAAGGTCTTCCTGGAGTAAAGCCACTGAATGAGGCTCTGTCCTGCCTGCTTTGCTCCTTTCTCTGAGGGTTCATGCCCTGAGTGGCCTAAAATTAAGCAGTTACCCACCTCACCAAGCCCCTCTGAGAGACAGCATGTCCACTACGGCCAGCATCTTGGCTAGCACATTTGTCTTGCTCCTGCTTTGCTGGAGATGACCCAGTATCTGCCCACAGAAGGAATTTGCTCTCCCTTGTCTTCTCCAGGTAGAATAACCCACACAGACATCAACACGTTGGGCTTTTGGTAAGCTTGGAGTCAAGAGGGTCCTAGGTACCTACATCTTCCCCTTAACTTCAGGTGAGGCCTCAGGGTCTTGAAAATGATCCTGGGCTTCTAAAATTGGGACTGAAAGGGAGATGTTCCCTAGTCAATGAAACTGGCTTCTGAATGGGAGCTCTTCACTCTGTGCTTCCTCTTTTCCCTGTGCAAGAAGTGAAGATGATAATAAAATGTGAACATCAAACCTTGCTTTGTGGAGTTCTTTGATCCACAGATGGAAGGTTATATAAATGCAAAGTGCTATCATTATTTATAAGAACACACAGTCGGCAGCTCCTTGCAATCTGGTGTGGTAGGAATAAACAGGAAGGCACAAATTTAGCATGATGACTGCTGGATCTAGTAAGATGAAAAGACAGGCTGGCAAGATGTGAGTTTGTTTGAACACATGATGCTGTTTTACCAGTAATTGACACATAAAAATTATGAAAAAATTAATGAAAAAGAATCACAGGTGATGAAAAGTGGTCTGACCCCTCAGTGCAGCAATCTCTGGGAATTTGCCTCAGTTTAATTTCCCTTATTATCAAAGCCTTTCTTCCAAAGAAATGTATGTTTTAGAAGCAGACTGCTTTCCTTCCAGGGATAAATTAATGTGGTTAAAATGACTCCCTTAAACTAGTGATGACTTAAAGTGCTGGGTATTATGTTCAGTTGTGATGGGAACGCATTGTCACTAAGAGCAAGCTGACAGCTTCAGAAGCTGAAATCCAGGAGTTATGCTTAAGAGGAACAGGTGGGAAGACAGATGCTCCTCTTCTGCTAGAAATGAAAGAGCAAACTCCTGAGCTTCTGCCTGGCTTTAGGAAGCAGCTTTCCCTCTGTCTGTCTGGTGCTGTGGGATCCCTGTTTTCCCTGTTTTGACAAATTTTTTGCTTCCAGTGAGTAGGCACAGTGCAGGAAGGGAAATACAAGCTTTCTGGCAATGTGGTTCAGCTCTTCCTTGGGGAGATGCCAACCTGGGGGAGGAAGGGGAACTCACCAAAGGCTTGCTCACCTATTGGTTCCCTTGGGACTCAGATGCTGCTCAGTTTTCTCGTGTCTGGAGATTGGTAATTTGGTGCAGACACTGCAGGGTGAAGGCTGTGGGTCCCCTCGCTGACTTTGCTTTGGACACTGTGAGATCCCTGTCAGGCAACAGGGAAGGTGGTGCTGCCCACAGTGCTCTGTAGCCTGTCCTCTCTCCCTGCTCTCTGCTCCTGACAGAACTGCTCAAGTTCCCTGACCCAGGGAAGCACCAGCTTCCTCTCCTTGCAGCGCTCTTCCTGAGCTCCAAATCAGATTAAAACATGTTTTGGCCAGTGTCTGCTGGGGAACATGAGTTGAGTGGGCTGAGTTTGGAGATGCAAAGTGGGTTTTGGTGGCTGCTGTGAGTTGACCTGGTTAGGGGGCTGTTTTACAGATCCATTGCTCCAAGCCCATTTGGACCAGGGACTGCCTGGAGAGACGAGGTGAAGCAGAGGCAGGGACACTCACAGCATGGCAGTGTTTTGACATCTGGCTCCAGTCCCCCACGGTGCCCACACAGGGACTTGAGGCAGCAGGTCAAAACATATGGGCTAAGGGACCTCAGTTCTCATAGCACATCTTTGCTTAGCACTGGGAAACAGGTGAGGGGCCTGGGCAAAGAGAGACCGGCTCAGGCTTCCTGATTGCCTGTTGCACACAGGCAGGAAATGACCCTCTTATTTTAAAATCTTGTTCCCTGCTGTCTGCAGACTTTCCTGAGCAGCTGCATTACTCCCTCCTGGCACAGGGATTTACTTGTGCTGAGCTCAGCAGGGCCAGGCTACCAGCGACACTCACTGCCACATTACTGAGGCTCTGGCTGGAGCTCCACCTGGGAGGAGGAGATGCCTTTGCCTGCCTCCTCCAGCCTTCCAAACGGAGGTGCAGGAATGAGTTTTCATACTGGGCTCCCACAGGTGTGATAAAGAGTAGGAGGTTCAGCAAAATCTGTAACTTTGCCTGCTGTTACCAACTAAGACAGGGAATGTGTCCAGAGATGGACTGAACTTCAGATTTACTCAAGGAATGACATAGATACAGGATGAGGTATCTCCCAGGAGCTGAGGAGTACTTGGATGTTCCAAGGACTTCTGACTTATCTTCTATGCCATGGCCAGTCATAAAGGGAATGTGAAGTGACATGCTTGGTTAGTACTTTTGGGCTATGCCCGAGACAGATGGATACTATAGGTTTTGTGAAGTGGTAATCTTGTCTTTCATGGAAGTGTATGTTCCCTGGATTTTGTGTTGTGCTCTGGAGGAATGAATTGGTCATACATCCAATGAAAAGACACTTCACATAGTGCTTTGATGCACAGCATTTTGGACATACATTATATGGAAAAAAACCCTCTCTGACCTCTTGATGCTCATTCTTTCTCTCTCCCTGTGTGCTTCCTGTTCAGTGAATAATACTTTTCCAGAGTATGGAACTAGCTGCCAGTTTTCCTCAGAGTTTCTCATATGTGCCTTACACTGCACACATACTGTATTTCCTATGAAAGTATTCATGCTTCTTAAAGCCCTTTGTATAGGCAGATAGATACTACAGTTTTGATGAAACATGAGCTCTTACCTCTCATGGCCTTCTGGATGCCTTCCAAAGTCATTGTTCTGATTAACTTCTCTATTTCCCTCAACAGGTAATGGTGCCACCTTGCTTGGGTGGGAAAGGACATTGCCAGCTATAGTAGTGTGGATATGTCTCTGTGTACAACTGGAGGGATCTGCCAAAAGTCCTCCCTCATCCAGAACTGGATGTCTGCAGTGGCAGAAACCAGAGCAGGGGGCTGGATGCCTGCCGTGGGTGAGGGATAACCTGGGCTCTACCTATTACATATTGGCCCCAGTATCCATAATCCTTTTTCCAGCTCTGTGTTCTCAAACAACCAAATTTTTTTTTTTTTTTTTCCAAAAAGAGAGAGGATACATAACTCAGTGGGTAAAATCACAAATATCTCTGCTGTTCTATGAGGCATGTGATGTGACTAGAAAGCACACATAAAGTGAGTTTCCCAACCCTCTCCTGCTGTTATGTTTTTGTTTGTTGTTCAGCTGGACTAAAATCTGGGAACACTGTCAAGAGGAGGGTGGAAATGTCACGGAAGTTACTTCCACATTGCACTGGGGAATAGCTCATGGAGAAGCACCTGTGCACAGTGGAATCCATCATACTTTTGCCTGCTTGCTTGCTTGTTCTTGCCAACAAGCAGCAAGTTGAAATGAGCAGTATATGCACTCTGAATTACTTTTCATGGCCAGTAAGCAGGTCCAGAAATAAAGGGACTGGGAAAAGGTGCAATATATCTCCATGTCCTCTGCAATGTACAACAGTTGAATATGTAGCAGGGTAAGCAAATCCATGGAACAACTTTTGTATTGTTCTTACATCTGGGCAAACTACTTTATCATATGCTAAGGGCAGAGTTATAGACACGCAACATCAGCTATAAGACCTTGCACTGGGGCTACCTAAGCCAGAACACTCCTCCAGAAACATGTTCTGGGCAATTTCCTCTGGAGTTCAGGAGCCTCAACACAAGATTTCTGCAGTGGGATGACAGCTGGGATGAAGGTTGCTACTACTGGCACAGTCTGAAGAGAGATGGATTTGACTGCTGCAATATTATGTAACTGCTTTTGTCAGGCAGGATGAATCTGAGTTCTGGTGAAGTCAGTGTCTTTATGGGAATTGTCTATAGTGTCAATTCAGAGGAGGAAGGACCTTCTTCATTTGCTGGGAATTGGCACCCTTGTTTAGAGGTGCTAGGGGCAGGGAAGAGGGGCAGCCTGCCCACAACTGATGGGGATGAGAGCAGCACACCTCTGGTGGGCAGTGGTTGCCTTCTCTTTGTAGCCATCTCTGCTGGAGATTCTCAGTCTGGGTTATTCTCAGTCTGCTACTACTAATGAAAGCCTCTTGGACAAGAAGAGAATCCCTTCCCTCTCCACCCTCTGGCTCCATTTTTATTGACTGTGTCCTTCAAATCTTTCTCAGCTATGTGGTGATCTCCCCATAGTCACTGTTGAGCCAAACTAAACATATGTTCTTTTATTTGTTCCTTGTAAATCAACTCTTGTGACCCTTCCATCATGTTTTACTGCTCTCCTCTGAACTCTGTTCACTTCAGGCATGTTTCTGTCTGTTGGGTGCCGAAAGCAGAATGTAACCCCAGCTCTGGGTGCTGCCTGGCTCGAAAGGGCTATTATATCCTGGAGCACCTCAGGGACAGGAAGAAAGGGATCTACTGCTGCAGGAGCTGTGAACTGTTGGTCATCAGCTCCAGCTTTTGCAAACCAGGCAGCTGCCTTCATCCTCCTGGGCTAGCCGGTGCTCTCCACTCAAGAGGTCTCCTCTGTACAGCTGCAGCAGATTTCCATGGATAGAGCAAAACCACTTTTCCCACTGCTGCTGCAGATGGTTTTCACCAGAGCCTGTCCCAGCACTAGGGCTCAGCCCAGTCCCACAGCAAGTGAGGCTGCAGGAGGAGAGGACGAGCTTGCATTTAATAGCAACTCCTTGCCTTTGCAACAGCCACAGCCTGGCTGTGGAGGCAAGGTTCCTCCAGCTTTTTGTCCTTGCCATAATTCATGGCCTGCTTGCCTATGAATTTATGATCTGTCACTGCCGAGCCTCCTTCAGTTTCACTGTTTTATGAGTTTTCCTCCTTCCCTCTGCATATCTGCCGCAGATCACTTTTTCCCCCCTTTCCACACTCCCCTTGCAGTATTCATCCAAGGGATAACTGATTTCTTTTTCATTCCAGACTGCAGTCTCTCCAGGTCTGCTGGTCTTCCTTCTCTCTCCCAGGTTTCCGCTGTCACTTCAGAACTTAAAGGGCACAGACACAGCCAAGTAAGGGAGAATCAGCAGGGCAGCAGTAAGACATGGCCAGAGGAATGAGGCTAAGAGGCTGGCTTTGTACAGGGTGCAGATTAGTACAGGGCACAGCCCTGGCTGCTGAGCTATCACCACAGTCTGTTGATGATGTGGTTGTAATGATGTCTCTTCCTTGGGGAAGAGCTGAGCTGGGGCAGCTCAACTGCAGCTTGTCCTCTTAAGCTCTGTAAAACATTTTTCTCCATAAAAATGTATGTTTCTACTTAAAGGCCAGTATGAGAGGACACAGAAAGTCTACAAGGTCAGGCCTATGAAATCCAGTGCAAGAGCCAGAGATAGTGGGCAGCTGTGGGGAAGATTAGTGTTCTGACTAAATGCATCTGCTGCTGGTGTTCTGACAGCTTTCAAAATTAGATGGCACTTGCAAATATCCGTGTCTCTTAATGCAAAATCTTTATGGATGGCTGTATCTGAAGGAAATATTCCCTGTAGGTTATGGCTGCAAATGATTCATGATTTCTGAAACTCACGCCCCTGATAAAAAGCGGTGGGTAGGTGGGGCTCTTTCAAGTCTTTCGCCCTGGAAATTTGAAGTAATTCATTTTGTAATCGAAATATTTGTCCCTGAGCCTTCTGCTAAGTTTCCAGTTTTGCATTCCATCTGCATTCCAGCTACCAACAGCAAACCCCCACCAGCGCCTCTAGGGCCCAAGATCTCCTAACCAACCTTAAAAATATCGTACCTGCTACCTTGAGATGGTTTTGTTTGTGCTGCCTGGCAGGTGACACTGCTCCTGAAACACAGCTGGTATAGTGATTTAACCCCAGCTGGCATCATGCAGCAATTCACTCACCCCTTCCCAGGTGGGGAAGAGAATTGGAAAGAAAAGATAAACATAGTGGGTTGAGATAAGAACAGTTTAATAATTGGGGAAAAATAATAATACTAGTAACAGCTACTAATAATACCAATAATAATTGTAATGTAAAGGGGGGAGAGAGAGGAATAAAACCCAAGAGAAACAAGTGATGTTCAACCCAATTGCCCACCACCTGCTGACTGATGCTCAGACTGTCCCCGAGGAGTGATCAGCCCCTTCTGCCCAACTTGCCCCTGTTAATGTACTGAGCATGATGTTCTGTGGTATGGAATATCCCTTTGGCCAATTTGGATCAGCTGTCCTGGCTGTGCTCCCCCTCCCAGCTTCTTCTGCAGCTCCCTACTGGCAGATTGTGGGAAATTGAAAAGTCTTTTACTTAGAGTAAGCACTACTTAGCAACAACTAGAACATGAGTGTGTCATCAAGATTATTCTCATACTAAATCCATAACACAGCACTCTCGTAGTTACTAGGAAGAAATTAACTCTGTCCCAGCTGAAACCAGGACACTGTCCTCTGGAGAGGGGACAGTACAGCTGCCTGTGCAACCTGGATGTCTCCAAGCCAATGTCATGGTCAACAGGCTGATGAATAAGAGATGAACAATGACTAAAACCCAGTGGTTTAGCAGGGAAAGTAGGAAGAACTGCTCACTGACTGTCACAGCCACTGTCAGATGTCGTGCACAGGACCGAGTTTCATAGACCAGTGATGAAGTAAGGTGAGGTAGTTAATCTTCTAACTGGTGGCCTCGTGCAGGACTCTCAGTACCTTGATGGGCCCTCACTGGCAGTGTAAATACCCACGTGTGCAACAGGCAAGCACACATGCAAAATTACACAGGAGCAAAACTGTGAGCTCATATGTGAGGCATTACATGGTTCATCAGTTTGTGGGTGGAAATAGAGCTCTCTGCTCCTCTATTTCCATGATACAGCAAAGAGGTGTCTGCAATACTTGGGTGACCTGATATTCTTCTGTGGCCTCAAGGGTTTGTGTCACGTTAAACCACTTGCCTCAGGGAGTGACAGATGCAGGGCAGGCTTTGTGGGAAGATAGTTCTGAGCCACAGAGCCTGTGCTGGACAACACATGTTACAGCTTCTGGTGCTCCAAGCTTTCTGTGCATTTATAGAAAGGCAAAATGAGACTAAGATTTAATCAAAGCAGTTATTAGTGCTTTATAAAGAGTCAAGACGGAGCTACATTTGTGTTTTGTGGGTACACACTAATTATTTGCTACTTGTTTGTAATTCTGCCTTCAGACATGTTTGCTGTTGTCCCAGGTGTTCTTCAAAGACAACATCAAAGACGGGATCCCGCCACTGAAGCACCAGCACATCCTTAAAACGGCCCTGAGGATTCTCCCATTTCTCTGATAATGCTATTGCTTACTAGATCATGTTCTGTACACACAGTCCTATTAGCAGAACAGGACCTAATTTGTTTCTCTTGGCAGCAAATCAGAGCTACCAGAATTACAGGGTTCATGCTGAGTTAATACTGAGTTCCCTGCTCTGCCTGTAACTGAGCACCCAGTTACTACTGAATTGCCAGACTATTATGAAAAAAAAAGCGGGGGGATTAGGAGGGAAAACTAAGAGAAAAGGAAATTTTTGTATTTCCTGCATGACAGTTCAGGTCGTTGTGTTTGGAAAAATGAATCTACCTGCTACAACAATGTGCAATCCCCTTTGAAATGGAGTGTGTCTATGTGTGGCTTCAGATTCCTGGGCTGGTTTTAGAGATTTCTCTTTAGGAGCAGTGCTTAGCACACACTGGTAACAGGTTAGACATGTCCATTTTGAAACTGGAGCTGTCTAGGGAAGACTGAATGGAATAATTGATTTTTTTATCAGACAAAATAATTGAGGAATAATGGAAAAGGAAAGCTCAGAGGAAGAAGGGCCTGGGAATTGTGGTAATACAAAGTAGAGGAATCCCTTGGGGACAGATCATATCAACTGAAGTGGAAGAAATATATAGGCTTTTCTGTCCTTATGGCCTCTTGTAATAGCAAAATGAAGAGGAGAGCTGGGAGTATGAAGGGAAGAATAAAGCCAACAACTTCTCTCTTTCACTCCACTTTCAGTTTAACCCTCTGCTGTCTTGTGCAATTGAATGTAAAATGGGATGTCCTGCCTTTCTTCCTCGAATTGATGGGTTGGGAAACTGTAATGCTCCTGGAAAACAGTAGCATTTCAGAAGGTTCAAGGGTAATGGCAAAGAGGCAGGCCTGGTGAGTCTGGCTTTGGGGTTTGGAAGATGCCCCTTGAAGAATGTCTAAGAATAAGAAGCTCATGACACTTCCTGGGTAGCATTTAAAGAATCTGTGGATGGTCTGCATCGAGAAAAACAACCCCAAAATGTAGATAAATGTCTGAAAAATGTCAGGAAAACTTGGCAAAATCAACTGTCAATTTCCCTGCAAGCTGCCTACAAAACCTTTATAGGCATTGATGGCATCTTACAATATCTCAGGTCGCTGGGATGCACTGCCTTCCCTTGAAGAAACAAGTAGCATACTATCATTTCCTGGTAAAGTTTTCTGAGACTTTCTGAATTAATTGATTTCTTTAGCTCCTCTCATGTTCCTCTTCCTTCCAGTAATTTTGCTGTCCCTCTTTTATATCTGCCTCCTTACCAGAAATGATCCTACTTACTTTCAGTCACTACTTAGTGAACTGGTACAAACTTTGCTCTTTCCACTTTTTCTTGTAATTAGAAGTCTCTATTCTGGTAATCAATATATATTGCTCTGTCAATAGCTTTTGGGTATTGAAATGCCCAGAACAGAGAACAAAAGTTTAGGTGTGACATCCATAGAGAAAGAAGAGCATGACTTGGTGCTGCATAATCTCTACAGTGCTTCTGTACACAAACAAGGGGCTTGCATTGTCTTGCCAAAGTCATATGCAATTTGCCCTCTATTATAGCCCTTAGTGCTCCAGTGTTGCAGTATCTTTCCCATTAAGCACCTGTGGTTTGGGTTATTTTCCTCCTCCCTCCCTGATCTCAGATAATTACTTTTTTTTCCCAAGCTTAATGTTTCATTTGGGTAATTTCTTCCTGTTGTTTCAATTTCTCCAGCTCCCAGTTTGTTATTTCTTCTCCTTGCCTGCCTTTGAAAGCAGACTCTCATATCCTCTCTACTCTTCCCCCCTAACTATTCTACATCTTAAATGAAGATATTAATAAAACCAGAATAAACAATGGAACAATAAGAGTCTTGTTGCAACACCCCTCCTGATGCTCCCCTCACTGGGAACATGCCACCAGGCATGGCTTGCAGGCTTTGTTCCTGCTTTGTTACGTCCACATCTATGCCTCCATGAATTTGTTTTGCCACTGTAAGAACTCTCAAGTCGCTCTATGAAATCCCCTCCTTACCAATGTGTGCAGAGCTGCATCTGGTGCATTTCCTTTTTCCCAACATATTTTTAGCTAGTGTGCCAGGAATGCAAGCCAGCATGCCCCGATGTGCTCAGTCATTTCCCAACACTCCTAACCCACAGTGCTCCTGAATTCCTCACTTGGCAGCCCACTTGCTCTGCTTGTGCTCCTCAGCTTTGTTTTACATTTATCTCCAAAACCCTTCCCAGTTCCCCAAACACCAATATACATCCTTAACCTGTGGTGTATGCAGCCCTTCACAGTTCCAAGCTCACGGCAGTTTATAGGACCAGAGCCTCAGCTGCTATAAATTGTTATAGCTCCACAGAAATCAATTGAGCTATGTGATTTGTTCACCAGCTGGACATCTGGATGGGATTTTATGAAAGACCATTTGCCTGGACTGCAAATAGGGCATTAAAGGTCCCTAAGGCCACGTGAGCTTGGGGAATGAAGGAGGGAAAAGTTAAAAAACAAAAGAGATACTGTGGAATAAGCCAGCTCTAGCAGCCAAAAGACCTGGAAAAGAGCCAGATGAGACAGAGGAGTCCATCAGCATGGACTTCTGTACTCTGAAAATGCCATTAATTGTACTCCCTGCAGAGATCTCTCACCTCCTTATTTTGATGGTCCACCTAGTCCTAATACAAATTCTTAGTACTGGGTCACGTCCCATTCTCTTGTATTTCAGCAGTGTCTCTCCTCAGGTAGCAAGACTCTTACTGTACAAGGTGCTGTACCTGCACAAAAAGACCAAAAAGTTATGTTAGAAACCTGCACACCACCTGCTACCAGTGGATACAGGCTGTGAGCAGAATACTGCTGTTAAAAAAGAGCATGGGCAACTTGAGAGGCAGTGAGCCTTGTCCTCAATGCTGGGAAAGTTGACCCCATGGGTCCTGCTTCCTCTACCTTCTTCCCTCCCTTCCTCAGGTCCCATCTTTTCACATTGTCCCTTTTCTTTTGGTGAATCTCCTCCTGAAAACAACAAATCTTGTTGTATTTCTTAGCACAAGATAGTAAATGACAGTAATACCATGATGCCTTGTGTCTGTAGCTAACACTGTGTGTCCTCCTTTTTCAAAGAGGAAAAGGGGAAGCAGGAAATCCCATCAAAAGAAGAATGCTTTCAGAGGACTGCCCAGTGCATAACCTGGCTGATGTTCGTGAAATCTTGGAGCCACTCTCCTAGAGAGCCAGAAATCACTCAGCTTGTCCTAGCTGAGCCACAATAACTCACTGCATACCTTCCCTTAGCTCAAGACACGCTGCCCTTGGTGAACCCTTGCAGGAGGAGGTCTGAGCAGGGCTCGGTGCCCTCTGGCTTGTCACCAGCCCCGTGTGCCAGCAGGCAGCTGCTGGTGACCCTGAGCAGAAACTCTTGCCCTGGAAAGGGGCCTCTGCTGCTCACCTCTAAGAAACAATTTGTACTTGAGACGGAGAAAAGCTGAGGCTTCTAGCAATCATTAGGAAAGCACTGAGGCGTATAAGCTGTTGGGTTGTTAGTCATTTGGGCAGTCCCCAAGAGGCATTTGTGTGGATGGGAGGGTGAAAAATGTGCCTTACACAACATGTGTAAATGGCAACTAATTTTTCTTTTTTTTTCTTCTTTTTTTTTTCTTTCTCTGGAGTGCAAAAGGCCTATAAAACAATTAGAGCTTAAAATTGGACTCCTGGCAGAGAAGGAGAGAGGGAGTTTATGCCTTGTTAAGTGTAATCAGTCTGGTGATAAGGGGACAATTTCAGCTGTGTGAGATATAATTACATCATAAACTCCACATTACAAACAGGTCAAGCAGAGGTGAAAAGGTAAAGAGGGAATCAACTACGATACCCTTTGGGGGACGTGGCAGAAGAGACTTTTCTGGACTCCATTTCCCAGAGAAGCTTCTCCAGCTGGAATGGGAGCTGTGAGCATGCAGGAAAGGCATGCTGGCACCTCAGGGCTACTGCCTGCCCTCATTCTGCTGGGCAGCTGAACAGGGTACCTTGCCACAGCCACACCTGATGTTTCACATCTGCCAGCTGGACTGGAATCTTACTTTGGGCAAGTTAAATATTAATCATGTTTCAGAAAACAGACAAACATTTCTTTGTGGCCTCTCCTCTTGTGGAGGAGAGCGTCCGTGGCTTTGCTGCCAGGTGAATTTAGGATGACAGCCAGCTATGCAGAAAAAGGAGGTATAAATAACCTTCCCAGGTGGTGGTGGCACACCTGGAGCTGAGGATGTAGAGCCTGTTTGCAGGGTCAGGGACTGCAGCACAGCTCAGTGCCGAGCTGGGAAGAGCATGGTGCCTGAACAGGTGTGGGAATGCTGCTCTGGAGTCCACTTCCCAGAGCTCCTAGACCTCAAACAGGACCCTCAAGGAATCTCATCAAAGGAGTGGTGGTGCAGAGCTCAGCACCAGCTTGTCCCTCTCCCAGGCTACCTGGGGCAGCAGTGGGAGAGTCTCCTCCCTCCACGCACATCAGGCACAGGCAAGGGACCAGACTTGCCCTGGGGCATATCTCAGAAACACTTCTTAGGGTACAAGTGGCTGCTTGGGCCTATCCAAGAAAAATGAGAAACAAAAATATGGTTTAACATTTGATACTTTAGGCAAATACTTCTAGAGGTGATGTTTTGAAATGAGGAAAGTTGAGTAACAAAAAAAGAAGGAATGCAGGGAGGGGAAATGGATTTGTTTAGGAACAGTTTAAGGAAATGTAAGATTTCTCAGCTCAGGGACTTGAATTATTGACAAAATATTTAAGTAATATTGGGAAATTCTTCTTTCATAGTTTTCTGTCTCAAAAATAGCTGAGCATTTTTAAAAGAGTTGTTTCAGTAATTCCAGTCCTCATTTCTGAATTTGCTACTAAAGATCTGCTTTATAGACTAGAGAACTGTGTCTAGGTCTGGGATCAAGAGTTCCAGTTTTTTCTTGTCTCTGACATGCTTCATGTTATTAGATAAATCACTTAACCTTTCTGTGACATACTTCCCCATCTGTAAAATGAGGTTGATAATCATATTTGCTTACTTCACAAAAGTGTTAGAAGAATGAATTATCACTGTTTTTATAAGCACTTATATCTCCCTCTGGGGCAAAGACTGCTTTTTTTCCCCTGTACTCATGTGACAGCACAGGAGTTCTGCTCTGTAATGGATGTTGGTAGGCTCTATTATGATATAGAAAGATAAAAATTAAATATAGCTTTTGACAGTGCAGCCATCAGGGTTCACAAGTATGACAAGTACAGTGGGTTAGATTAAAAGAGCAGGGTCTCCTTTTTTTTGGTGCTGAAGGAGTGATCAATTACATATAATGATAGCATCCTGAAATACAGTCCTGTGTCAAAGTGGGCAGTGTAACCCTGCCGTGATGACCACTCTTCTGTAAAGGACAGAAAAAATGATTGATGTTTATATAGCACTATGAATTGATTATTTTTACTTAGAGTGCTTGGAGAATTTGGTCAAGATCAAGTTGCTTTACAAGCCCAGAGCTGGAGACAGTCCTCACCCAAAAGAGTTAGAGACCAAAAGAGACACAGCATGAACTTGAGAGAAACCATGTCAAGAGAAGTAGAAATATGTAAGTCCAAGAACACACAACAAACATGTCACTGCCAGAGATGGGGATTCCCAGGGTGGCACTGCTCTAAGTCATTGGTGTCACTGCCTCCTTGTGACTGTGGCTCTTGTGCTGGTCCTGGACTGCAGGTCAGCTTTATTCACACAGGCTCGGTGTTGTTACTAGGAACAGACACTAAAATGCAGACTGGTTAATCTGGAGACTTAGTGACCACTCAGACAACTGAGAAAGCAGGGAATTGGGGAAGTTTGAGCTGGCTTTTAAAGTGGGACCATCACCAGCAGCAGTCAATGCAGCCTTAGCTAGAGCCTGATGCTGTTGTCATGGAGGAGACTTTCATGCATCAATCAGATCCGAGTCAGTCATAAGTAAGGAGCTCAGCACTTACTGACATATTACATTTAAAAGGACTAATTAGTCCCTGGTGTGGCCTACAAGGAAAGACTTAAGCTGCAAGTAGCTTAGCACAGTTTCACAGGATGGCAATGAAGAAGCCT
Source organism: Cyanistes caeruleus (assembly GCF_971803275.1). Classification (NCBI taxonomy): domain Eukaryota; kingdom Metazoa; phylum Chordata; class Aves; order Passeriformes; family Paridae; genus Cyanistes; species Cyanistes caeruleus. The sequence goes on along the minus strand of NC_141704.1, from coordinate 30,747,455 downwards.
GGATTAAGCCCTGCTGTGAATCATTACTGCCACAGCTGTAGCATCATACAGACTGCTCACAAATAACTCTGTGTGAAGTTACGCTGACATTATTAGGCATCTTCTTGAGGCATTCCCTTTATGACTGGCTCTGTCCCTCCTATTCATGCCTTTTTTGGACCAGCACAGAGGGAGTAAACAAGGGTCCTAGTTTATGGACAGAGAATTACAGCTCTGGCTATGCTTTGGGACACAGAAGTGGCTCCTCTTTCCTGGCTGTGCCAAGAGCAAAATTCACACAGAATTGCTGCTCTTGTGTCTAGGCCACTTTGTCACCTTCCTTTGACTTTAGGGGTCTCATGGCTTCTCCAAGGCCACGGGGAAGATAGTTTTTGTCATTTTCCTGAAGTGGCAGGGCCATAATTTCCAGGAGTTTTAGAGACCCTTCTCAGTACAGCTTTCCAAAGTGTTTAAGGAAGGCTCACACACTGGAGGATGGGCACCCTGCCCTTGCTGCCAAAGCTACCAGGGGTGGTAAGGACAGGGGTATGGAGATGAACAGCTGGGGCTGTGAGGAGAAACACAAACCAGACATCACAGAGCAGTGGGTGAGTCTTGTCCAGTCTGAATGTAACAACCTTTGGACTGTGAGCCCTTGTGAGACCGTAGGATAATCTGTGGTGTTTGTCTGAGAGGTTTCCTGCAGCACTGCCTGATCCTGAGGTGGGTTTCAGCTGCCAGATGAGGAGAAACAGGCACTACAAGACCAGACAGGTTCTCCAGTCATGCCACCCACATACAAAGTATGCCTGTCTGGAGAAAATTTAGAGGGAAACACTTTTGTTTGCATGATTGCAAAAAAATACCCAAAAGCCAGTGGAAGTGCACAGTATTTATTCCCTACAGTCTATATTTTAGTCTATATTTTATAGACTAAAATATAGACTTTATAATGTAGATTTTATAGTCTAATATAGATTTTATAGTCTATATTTTATTCTCTATAGTCCTTGCCCAGCCTGGAGCCACCTCAGCTTGGCAATGTGGTGATGTACCTGGCTGGACACCCCTCCTGCCTGTGCTCCCTGTGCTGCCTTTTTCTGCTGGGGGAAAATCCCAAAGAAATCTGTTTGTACACCAAAGAAATCTGACAGCAACTGGAAAAGAGCCTAAAAAGTTGAAACCCGCCATCAGTGTGGGAAAGGATGAGAGAGAAATTATGGCAGGCAGCCCTGACACCACTATTTCTTGGCAGGAGACAAGTGCCTGTGCATCTCAGATAACTTCCCAGAGTGAGAAAGCACAATCATAACTCAGCATAGAGGAGCAAAGAGCTTGGAGACAAAGGCCCCATCCTTCTCCTGACCCTTAAGGGAAAACCAATGTCCTCGCCACCCAGACTGGACAGTCTGACCAGCTTGGCTCCTCACTTGGCTTTCCAAACTTTCTGAGCAGAGCTTGAGGAGCTCTGTCTTCCCACCCTGCTGTCTCGGACAAAATCACTGTCTGCAGAAGGGAATGCCTCCAGGAGCAGGGCTGAACCAGGCCACGATGCCATCACTTTGCTCCCTGTGCTGCTGTGGTGAGAAATGGGTGGATTTGATCAATCCCAGTTGGACAAGCAGTTTCTTTGAAAACCCAAGCTGGCTTTTCCCAGTTTCTAAGGACTTAGTTGCATTATCTGACTACACTTGGTGGTCACCTAATACCTGTGCCCAATCTTTTTCATCCTTGGGAAAGGAAACAGCTGACATATTGCTTTGACTGTAACTGTTAAAAGGAGTCTGCCATCTGGCTGAAGCAAAACCCCAGGAAATCCTTAACAAAACTCCCAGCAGTGTCAGAAAAGTGACAAGAGACTGAAGCAAGGGCTTAATAATGGAGTGATTCTTCCAATCAATCGGTGTGAGTTAATTAATTAATTGCTGCAGTTGCAATGACATTCCCTCTGGCTGAGTAATCGGGGAAATCAGCCACCTGAGGCTCTTAGGGAGTTAATTGCCTTAAACTTTGTTAAAGCAGAGTGATAATACCATTTAAAAAATGCTATCAATGCACATTTCTTGTCTTTTGGGATCTTCCAAACCCATTCTTCATTTTTCAGAGCAAAACCTTTAGAGTTTTACTTGGAACAACTGAGTAATGGAGACAGATGAGGTGGAGAAACAGAGAGCACAACTGTGAAATACAAGTTCTGTATCATCTGAAACAAGAGTCATGCTGGTGAATTTAAAATACCCTGAATCGCTCTCCAAACTTTCAGTGTCCACCCAGACTCCTGTCCCTTCTTAAGTGTTTTTTTCTCCATCAGGGAGTAGAGTTTCCCTACTCTCTGGAGTCACTATTCTCTTTTAAACCTTTTATGAAAGCCCTTTTCTTTTTTTCAACCTGATTTTATCTCAAAGAAGTGTTGGCAGAAATAAGAGAACTATTCTGGGAAGAGAAGAAACCCTTCTCCTTTCCCTTTCACAGCTACCTATTTCTCAGGCTGAAGCTGAGCTTCTCTGTGCTTTAGACCTCCCTCTCGAGTGAGCCCTTTGAGATCTTTGCAGGACATTTGGTCTTCTGTCAGTGGAAGTGGGTATTTTTGGCTGGAGCCCCTGCAGACATCTTTTTAAGGAGGCAAAGTGGAGGCCTTTGAATGATGTCAAGCTGTCCTGAGGCAAAACTAGCCCTGTCTCAGCAGCAGAAAAATCCCTGTCAGAAAGCTTAGCTTGTGGTATGTCTGGCTCTCAGGCTGTCAGGCCTCTGCGCTCTCCCTGCATTCCCGGCTTGTTTGTCTGTGGCTCCAACACACAGTGTGTTCCAGGCTTTGCTTTCCTGCCCAGGGCTCCCATCTGTACCCTGTAAGGTTTTGGATGCCTGACAAGTGATGGAACAGGAGGAAAAAAAATTCTCTCTAGCACTCTGAGTTTTCCCTAGCCAGACCCTTCTAGAAAACTTCACCTTTTCTTGATGTTTCTGGCTGGAAACAACCCACAAAAAGTGAGCTGAAATAAAGAAACCAAAAGAAGGAAATAGCTTTGTCTCTCAAAAGTTCATCAAATGACAGTGAGCACATACAGAAGAAGCATTGAGAACTTGATGATATCAATTCCCATAATTTTTATTCCAGTTGTTTACAGTGCTTATTTCCTTGTTTTCCTCATGAAGCCCTTTGAGTCCTGCCAGCATTGCATAGTCTCAGGGTTTGTCAAAAAATGAAAGGAGAGCGCAGCCCTTTAAAAGACAGAGGAAAGACTGAAATTGTTAGATCTACAGCCTCAGAAAAGTGAACAAAACCAAACGACTCATGTTATAAATGGTACGTTTAATCATCCCAGAGATTTTATAGGGCCATAATAATAATTTTCTTATTGCTTGAGGCTGGCAAAACTGGTATTTTCTTCCTTTTCCAGCATGAAGCATTCCTGGTCTCCAAGGGCCTTTTGGGGAGGTGACTTGGGGCTGAGTGTCTCAGATCTCCCCGCTGCAGCCCTGTCAGAGGCTCCCAGCGAGGAACGCCGCAGCTCTCAGATGCAAACCGCCGTTTTCTCCCTTCTATCTTATCTATCAGCCACTTCGTGTGGGAGTTCATACGCATATTATTAAATATAAATACAAACCCCAGGCACACATTTTTATCCTTAAGTAATAAAATCTAATGGAAGAATTTACAGTCATGGGTTGTAAAGCAATAATGGTTGTAAAATCATTTAGCAGGGTTCAAACACAGGTGAAAGGAGAAGTTCAGAAGTTCAGCATCTAAATATGTTTCCTGGCAGTTTCCTATGACAATCAGCAAATCCCCTATTGACATGGTACCAGCAAGGAAAGAGCAGAATTGTTCTCAGCAGCTTCACTGGTATTTTTGAGTTCATGGCTTGTTCAGGTTTATTACTTCTGAAGTGCACTTTCTACAGGTCAAGTTATTCAGTGGGTAGAAGTGAGAACTGGCTGAAAAGGTCACTGTAGAGACAACAGGAATCCAAATTTCTGTATGGTGCCACTCAAGCCCAGTGAAGGGCGAATAAACTTTTTACTTGAGACATGATACACAAGATGTATTACAGATGGAGACCACTGGCATTACCTGAGGGAAATTCCTGGTACAAGCAAGCCTGGGCTCTGCTTTTATTGGCACCTAGCGCTACACCAAAAAGACTTAGACGCAATTATCATTAAGACACTTACATGTATATTGCTTATGTTGCAGTTTCTGACATTTCTGGCAAGCAGCACTTTCTAGCAACTGCTGCTTACTACACGTAGCCATTCTAAGTTGGGCAACAACTTTGTTAAATATCTTCACCATGCCAAAGCATAAAACACATGCTTGGTTCGTAAGAGATTGAGCCTGCCTTCTCGTGCCTCTGCTGTTTATTGGTGTAAGAATAAAAACTACTCAACCCAGGCCTCAGGAGCTGCATGAAGCACATCAGGTGGCCGACTTTAAACTCCAGGTCCCACCTGCCATGTGATGCCAGCCCGAGGCACTGAGGCAGGAATGAGGTCGGAATCCCACAGCCATTGTTCCTTCTGCTTCTGCATTACTTAACATCCCACCTGAACTTTGCGCTAATGATGGGGGCAGATAAGTTATAAGGTTGCTTACTGGATAAGAAGATAACTTTGCCCTATGCTTCATTTCGTAATTATTTCTTTTAAGAACAAATTATTAGAAGGTGTGAGAGGTACTAAACAGAGTATACCTTCTCTCAATAAAAAATAACTCAATTTCTTCAGCAAGCTAGCAGGAAGGTGATAGCTATGATGTGTGCAACACAAGAACTTTAGCATTTCATGGTCTTTGGCACTTTTTAACTTAATTAACCTTGGCAATCTAAACTACTTCCAGAGAATGAAGGTTGCGCTCCCAAACAAGCCCGTTAGTGCCCTATCTGAAGAAATATCACCACTTCCTCAAAGCAAATCAAACACTCCTATTTTTTTCCATGGGAATTGAAGAGATTCCTGCCATAACAATGTGCATAAAACGTATCTAAACATCCTGCACTCTTATTGGAACAGGCTGCCATTTTGGTGTTGTGCTTTTTCCTCACTCTGGGATGCCTGATGTGCTGAAGCAGGCAGCCAAACAGCTAATTCCCCAGCAAACAGCCCATTACTCCTTCTGTGCATACAAGTTCATCATCCTTTCCCATGCTGTCCTCTGCACTATCACGCAGCAGGGAACGAGCTGCCCAGAGATTTCTGATGGGCTACAAGGGAGTTAGGGGACACTGTGGTAAGACAGGGGCTTAGAAAAGTGCTGAAACCTACCACTAGTGAAAGTGAGGATGGCTTCTCTATTTTGCTTGGTTTCCCATGTTGCCAGGCTGTTCTTTTAGGGTTTGGAAAAAAATCAAGAGAAAGCTTTAGGTCTGGTGGAAGTTAACACATTAGTAGTTTTACTTTTTCACCTGCTTTGCTCCCTCTGTCTGTTCTCTTTGTTTCTTATGCTCTGTGCTGTTTCTTTCTTCCCAATTTAGTCCTAATTCCTGGTATGATTTGTTTTCCACTTCCCAGCTCCTTCCTCAAGGACAGGTCACAGAAACCAAGCACAGGGTCACTGGCTGGAAACAAAAGGGCATCTCTGTGGATTGCTCCCATGCTGACCTCTTCTGAGAGTTTATGCAGTCTTGCCTGCAAAGAAACTGTGCTGGACACAGAGCAGGTTTGCAAGGCAAGTTCTCTGGAAGGCAGAGAAAGGCAGCATTTTGGCTGGTGCCTCCCTCTCTGTGCTGTCCTCCCTTATGCTCCGGTGCTACTGGCTACAATACCTTCAAACCTTGTTAGATGAGGATCATCAGCTGAGAAACACATGGATCAAGAATTGTTGCCTGCCTGGGATGGGAGATCAGTGTGTTGGGCTTCTGGTGCAGCAGGGTAAATCAAAGAGGACAGTTTACTGGGAAAAGATCCCAGGCCCGGCTTTCAGGGTTCAAGTGAACTGAACAGTGCTGGTACTGACAGAACTGTGGCCTTGCAAGGCAACAGAGAGACTGGCCCTGCACTTGTCAGGGATATGGTTAACCCCAATATTCCTTGCTTCCTGACATTAATTTTCTACCTCTGGTTCTGCCATCTTTTTCTCATGCATGTCTTTACCCTCCTGCAGTAAAGTCCTGCAGCTGACTACAAGATTTGTCAATGCAGTCAGATGCCCTGAGACTGGACCCTAGGAGCAGAAGGCAAGCAAAACCATCTACAGTTTGCACCTTCCCGGGATCTCCAGGTAGTCTCATTTCCCCAGATGAACAGCTCCACTACTGCATGAGGCAACTGGGACAAAACAGCTCCTCCAGCTTCACAAACAGGCAAGAAAAAGCACTGCGTGCACAATGGCTCATGAACTCGGGCCAAATGTTTATAGTACAAATTTAGCATCGACTGAAGCAGATGAACAATTGGTTGCAGAATTTTATCCACATCCCCATTGTCCCCCAGGACATCATGAGTCAGTGAGCAAGCTGTTGACAGCACAAGAGATCAGACCTTATCAGCCCAGCAGTAGCTCGTACCACTGAGGGCATCAGAACCTGCAGGTGGAGATCAGTGAGGAAAACTGGGGCTACTGATGTTGTTGTTAGGGCTTGGTGGGGTTTTAGTTCCTAGCCTGACACATGTCAGATAAAGGGGACAACACACTGGCAAGGGAAAACAGGAAAACATGGTTCAGAGAGCAGACACCCAATCCCCTCATCTGCAGGGCTCTTTGTGGTGGATTTGCAATGGGCCAGTTTAACCTACAAAAATTAGTTCTCCCCACAATCAGGAAAGACTCTGCATGAGATGGTTTAGAGGAACTGAAATCGAGCCCATGTCCTTGCCTGACCTGTAGTAAGAGCATGAATTTGTACCTAATACATGAGGCTAAGTGCCAGCCACAGCACTGTCAGGGGTCCTGGTATCCCAATACATGAGAAATACCAGATAGATGAATGCAAATAACATCACACTTACAGCAAACACTGTGGATGTACTATACAGCTCTGCTTCTCAGGGAACTGAAAAAAATTAATGCCTTTATGAAGGAAGACATGAAGACTTTTCTTATTGTGTAGACACAGAAGCAGAAATTGGAAACACTGGTTAGTTGTTCATGATATATTACTTGATTTGGAAAGGGTGTTAATGTTTCGCACTTGTCCCTAAAATGGCACATTGTGGATTCCATTGTGGCACTTGAGAGTTAAACCTTTTTATGGGTCACATTATTTTCCCTTATTTAGCTCTATGCTCCATTTCAGCACCACCAAAACCCAGACTGGTTTATGACCTCCCTCAAACAACACCTTGGAACTCCAAAGTTGTCAGGAACCATAGTACAATTGTAAATGAGCTAAGCTGGTTGGGAGGCTAATTGCTGCTAAGTGACTTGATTGTCTCATGCAGACAGCAGGAAGGTCTCCCTGTTCTCATCTCATGTGTACAGTGCAGAACTGGGGTCAGGTGGCTGATTAAAAAAGTAAATGCAAAGGCTGCTGGCCTGCCCAGTCAGTCAGATACCTGTTTCCAGTCTATGGGGCTAGGTGGCTTTCTGGAGCTTTTGAATAGTTTGTGTCTCCTCAGAGGCTGGGAGGTGCTTTCCTTCAGGAGGAGGACATGGTTGCCAGGTACTCCCTCCGGCCTGGTGATGGTCCTTAGCCTCGTGTAAGTCCACAATATTTACATTTTGCAACCTTTATTTCCTCATACCCTGGCACTGCTGAGGAGGTTCAAGTGCAACTGTACGTGGAGTGTGTAGTATGTGCAGGTCATTGCTAAACTGCACTTTCTCCTGAGCACCCACTCTGCCAGCTGGGCTGAGGGGCAGCTGGGATCCTCCTGAGCTGGTCCCGGGCAGTAAAACCTATGCTATCAGCCATTTGATGAAATGAGTTTCCTATTCCTCATTTTCTCACCCAATGGGCAGAGCAGGGTGGTGCTATCAGCTACAGGAGCAGACACCTCCTGGGGAGGCACAGAGACCAGTGGCTGTCCAGTTCCAGGCACTGGCCTATGCAGTACTATGCTCTCTTTCAGTGTAGGGAAATGGCAAAAAGTGGCAGAAGTGAAGCCAGGCTCTGAGGCAGGATCACAGCTTGTGTGTGGTGCTGCTCAGGGAACATAAAAGCAAGGACTGTGAGATGTGGGTCACACCTGATGCTGTTATTGACAATGCTTACTGTGTGTGACCTTGCACCAAACTTCCCTGATGACTGCCAGTCCCCTCTAAGCATTTTGCCTTCCCAGAAGAGATATTTAGGAACAGCATCTGTCAAGAAGTAGGATGACTCTGGGCCAGACTGTATGTGGGGAGACACAAATATATGGCATACAATTTCTGAAAATGCTGAGGGGCAAGTATCAGGCTGAATGGCCTTTCACAGGGCAGGAAACTCAAGATGTGGGGCAAATAAATATTTCCTTTGCAAAGGAAAATTCCATCACTCAGAAGACCATGGTTTTGTTTCTCCATGGCAATTTTGACTGGCACGTGGGCATTGACATTATGGTGGACAACACAACCATTGCTTAGAGCAAGTGATAAAGCAATCAGGATTTTCAGTTGAATTTTACCACAAAGAAAAAAAAAAAAAAAGGTAATGTAAAAAGTAAGATCAATCTTTAGTCTTTATTAGGATAAATGGGGCAAAGCTTAGATTAAACTCTGCTACTGAAGCAGCATTGATTGTGGGTAGGAGTTGCAGAGCTCAGCAATAGGAAGGCAACCGTGATGTCTTTGGCTAATGAACACATTCCTGCTGTCATCAGCCCAGGGGCAGCCTTTGCCCGGCCCAGCTAATAAGACAGAAAAGTTGCTCTGAGTTTTTAATATAGCTCCTACCTAATGTGTTGATTCCATCTGAGTTTGGCTCAGGTATTTTTCCAGCCTAAGGAGAAAAATCGGAGGCTTTGAAGCCATTCCTGCTTGGAAAAAAGAAGTTATTAGCAGAGACCTGTGCAGGAGCTTGTACCACACAGGGTGGTGGAATTCTGCTCATTGTGATGTTGCAGGACATGGCAAGATAAATCATTTTCATCACAGAGCCAGTGGAGAATGTGTCTTTCTCCCCTTGGATTTTCAGATGACCCATGTGTAATAATGAAAAAAATAATCCCTTGAAAGGACTTGTAGCCATTTCAGAATCAAGATTTAATACACTATGGGATGAAAATATATGGGAAGCATCTGTCAATGTGTCAGCATTTTAAAACAAGGAGAACAAAAAACCAAAAAACAACTAACAAAGAAATTCCCAAGTGGACAAAATGGAGTTTGTCTGAGAAAGACTATCCAGAAAGGATATTTCTTTGTTTTTGCTTGGATTTCTCAAGCTTTGTTGTCCCCTCATTTTATGCTAATGTCTCAGCACGCTCAGGAGATTCTGCCTGAAATGTCAGAGTTAATTTACACCAGGAAAATTCTGTGAGCCTTTGCAGGAAACCATGAAGCACCTCAGTGTGTTTGACATATTTTGATTCTTGCCCAGAGAAGCTGTGGGTGTTCCATTCCTGGAAGTGTTCAAGGCCAGATTGGATGGGGCTCTGAGAAATCTGGTTTAGTAGTGGAAGGTGCCCCTGCACATGGAACTGGATGATCTTTAAGGTCCCTTTCAACTCAAACCATTCTATGGTGATCTTTGATTATTTTCCTAGGTGAGACAGCTCTCTGGGGAGAAAAAGCTGAGCTGGAGCAGCGGGTGGCAGTCCACGTCCAACATGCCGTGCATCTCTGGGGAGTCCAGGTGTTTGCCTAAGCTGTCCCACACTTTCAGGGATCCATGCCCATATAGTGGTGCCAGTGTGAGATGACTGTGGAAGGAACTCAGAATCAAAATTGTGTAAAATGCTCCCAAATTTGTGTAATTGGTGAATGCAGGCTGGCTTTCCATAGCAAAGAGCTGGTGGGCAGAAACTCTTCCTAACATGTCCATCTTTCCCTCTCCTATTCTGGAGCTTGGCTCTCTGGTGAAAGGCTTCTTTGAACAGGGTGAGGATATCCCATGAAAGTGAATACAAACTGATTAAGAAGAAAAAAGATCATTTGGCAATCAGCCAAGGAAAAGGACTTGTATTTCTGTTCAGAAGTCACATGGTCTGGACATCACCAGAAGGTTTTCTTGGTTTGTGTTTGGGTAGCAAAACTCATCATTGTCAACAGAGAAATTGTGAGGCCTGCTTGATCTTCCCAGAGGTTTTCAATTTGGTCTTTATTGGCACATATATCTCAAAATTGATGGCCCATGCAGGGAGAGATTTTATTCATTCCAAGTGCAGCTGAGATGAGAATAAGAAAGCATGTATATGTGACACAGGCATTCACAGTGCCTGTGGGATACCTGAAGATTCTCCATCTGCTCCTCCCCACCAAGGGCAGGGTACTTTGCTGAGGTGCAGCTCCTGGGCTGGTGTCCCTAAGTAGCTTGCAGGCTGAACCTGGCTGGTGTATCACCATGTTACTGCTCTGCATTGGCCAAAACTCAGCACACCTTGACTGTCACATCACTCTGCTCTGAGGTGACATTTAGCATGACCCATGGCAGCTGGCATGACATGCCAACTGACCCATGACATGCTCTGTGGTGCATGAAAATGTTGGCACACCATTTGGCTACTATGGAGCTGGAGGAACAGGTCCTGTCTCTGCGAGGTGCAATCTGATTTATTCAGCAATTGAGTGTCTGCTTTTATGTATATATATATATATTTTTTTTTTTTTTACAGTGGGACCCTGTAATGAGTTTAGTGAGTTAAAATCAGATTGTCAAGGGTGGCTCTTCACTGCCAGCAAAACAGAAAAAATTCATCAAGAGTTTCTTGTCAACTGCTAGAAAATACTTTCCATCACCCCTAGGGAGCTGTGCCTACTGGAGACTGAGTGATTTTGGAAGCAGCAGGCAGGGAAATCACTTATTTTATTAGCTATATTTTGCAGCCCAGTATGTTTGTACAGTAAATAATATTTTGCATAAAGTTACTGGCTGATGCTGTGCTTTTTATCATGGACTGCTATTTTTTACAGCTGCTCTTTTAAGTGTCAGCGCTGAGCATTTGTTTGTGTCATCATCTGTGCTTTACACTGCTATGTGTGGTGATATAACCGTTCCAAAGCTTTGTACTGTGACAGGGGTGTCACAGTTATTTGGGAGAGATGGAACCACACTTTGAACATTTTTCACTCTTTCCATGGCCACATTTATGGTGTTTGTAAAATTCTATGCGATTTTATGGCGTTTCTAAAATAAAGTCATTTTATGGCAGTTGGGAAATGCTGTGATTTCAATGAAAAATGAACTACACTGGTTTCAGTGGGAGAACTTTCCAATGCCACTGAGGGATAAAAAAAACAGCCAAACTTTCTGAGCATAACAGAAAACTCTTTTGAGGACAGCAGCGATTAAAGAGTTTTCTGCCTTTGCTATGTAAGTGATTATTTTTTCTTGTGGTAAACAGTATTTGCTGTTTTGTATGATATGTATGAGAGAAGACTGCAGCAAGAAAACCCCTACAGTTAAGAATTTTAATAAAGCAGAACCTCAAGGAAATTATGTATTTATAGTCACACCCATATGTGAAGGAGTAATCATGTTCAAAGGCTGACAGGTCTCTAAAACTGGTATTGGTAAAATTTACTTCTGTGCAAAGGGCCAGACAAAGGGCTTTGGGGATTGTCTCTGCTCAGTATCCTCCATGTTAATTTGTCCCTATTTGCAGGATGCTTATGCTCCTATTTGTCAGAATTAAACAGGAATGTCATTCAGTACTGCAGTCATTTTTATTCTATGCAGCTGTGTAACCTTCAGTAGCTATGGGCAACTCCCCCAACCTCACCTCCCCTCCTTGCAGGCTGCACTCTTAGCCATAATTGAAGAAAAATCCTGAGAAGGGCTGGAGGTGAGGTTTGTCAGAGCTGCTAATTAGCTGATGTCATCACATCAGAATTACAAGCCAATTCCTTGGATGACTCCAGGGCCTTTTCTTGCCAGCTTGGAGACAGATGCCAAATTTACCCTCAGAAAACAGGGGCAGATGATGAGTGCTGACACCCTCCAGTTCTGTCGCCGAACTGTCTGGCACAGGGTGGTTGGTTTAAGGGCCTTGACTGGAATTAAAGTTTTCTGTCAAGGCTGCTTTTTAAAAAAATTTATTAAAAAGATTTCCAGACTAATTCAACTGAATGTGAAATTTGATGAGGGACATTTCCTTTCCAGAGCTTCTCATTTTGGGAGGCAGGGAAAAACAACAGCAGCTCTGCTGATGATAAAATTCAATTAGAGTTGAACTACCATTGATTGTTGCGCTTTCATTTGCGTTTATCTTTTAATTAAGCTATCCTCATCTGATTTTTAATTTTTTTAATAAGATTTTTTTTCCCCTTCTTTCCTTACATGTGGTTCAGGAGCAGGTGTTCTGTGACTCTGAATGAGTATACATGGTGTTGCATCTCTTATTTCCCATGCTGGATGGTGAAGACAGCCTTCTGAGGAATATTGTTAGATATATATGTTACATTGGGGACAGCACCCAGACCATGCCTGATACAAACAGGCATTGCAGAGCCATAGTTTTGTGGCCACATCCAGACTGCCTGAATTAGACAGACTCTGTGGAGAGATTTAGGCATATTTGAAGTTTGAAAGCCCCTGTCACTTGAAAATAATCCTTCTCAGAGGTGGAAACAGCCAGCATTGTTGAGGGTATCTGCTACCACTGAAGATGTGATCCCATTGCTGCAATTCCCAGGCCAAAAGCCACAGCTGGACCGAAGACCTATTGATCACAGCTCCTGCTCTCCAGGATGTGGACCCTCAGTTTTCTCTGCCTTCAGGAAGATGGGATGCACAGCTCTGGTTGGTATGGGAAAAGGGAGTGACCCCTTTTCAGGCTGGCTCATGGTGCAGACAGGAATGCAAAGGCTGTGGGGCCAGGAGAGCAAGCATCCAAGAGCACAGGCAGGATCTACTGGTCCTCAGAGAGAAGCAGGACTGGCAGTATTTTACCTGATCACATGCTTCCCATGGAAAATGAAGGCACAAGATTAATTCTGTTCCTAGTAAACATTTACACTGAGAACCAGTTACTTTATGACAGTGTGATAAAACATTTCCTGGGCTAGTGCTGTGTGCTGCAAGAGATCCTGCAAGAGCTGAGAAGACTTGGCTTCCCAGTAGTGGAGATTTGAATTTTCATAGCTCCTTCAGCACTATCTATCATTCACTATAACGTGAGTACAAATTTGACTTTATTAAAACAGCTTGTCTGAGATAGCTCAACTAACCACAGAAAACATAAGATGCTACCACATGCTGTTGTTTTCATAAGGACAGCAGCTTTAATATTGGAGAGCACTAAATTGCCTGGAATGATATTAACTCCTGGAATGCTATACTAATGCTGGTCTGCATTTGAATAACTCCCTGTGCAACATAAACAGGCATCTGGCTGCAGTTCTCTTTAGTGAGTATGTGTGTTAGAGGTGTTTTTTTCCAGCACACACCAAACTCTGGGCCTGCCAAGGTAGATGGACATTTTCCTGTTGGTAGCAACAGATACTGAACCAGACTCCCAACTCCCACAGCCAGGCTCATCATCCTTCCTGGAGGCATTCCTAGCTCCCAGTTACAGAGAGCTGAACAGCAGAGTTTTGCAAGGTAAAGATAAAAAGGCAGTGTTTGCCCCATTGCACTCTACGTATTTTGTGAGTGGTCATAGGAAATAATTTATGTGTTCCCCTATTAGGCTTGAGGAGATTGCCCCACCAGGCTGATGCTGTGATTGAGGCAGTGGGGCATTCAGGAAGCAAAGGGAAAGAGCCCTGCTGGCTTTCAGGAGAGTCTGGGCCATGTGTTGTTCACAGAAAAGCAGGAACTGAACTTGTGGGGAGAAATTGTGCTGAGCCATCAGAGTAAATGCTCCTAGGGAGCATCGACTCCAGAAGGAATGTAATTGCTATCATCTAAAGGATACACAATAAACCTGTGCAAACCAATACTTTTCAAAGACTAATACTTTGGCCAGATGACAGTAGTTGGTGACAATGATGGCAAAGAGGAAAATTAACAGGAGAGGCCACCTCTGTGCCAGATTTCAAGCTCCTGCTCCAAGGGCTGTTTTCAAAAGGGCACCAAATTTTGTCACCCTGAGTTAAAAAGCGCAATTTCCCTAGCCTCAGGGAATGAATTGCTTAGATTTAAGACACCAGCCTGAGGCAGACAGATAACACAGAGAAATGTCAAAATTTGAAAGTTAAAATTTGTTGAAATTCCAAGTGTCTGAGAGCAGCCAGATTGCACTGTGGTGTGCTGTAAAATGCCATCAATAAAAGACTGCTAACACCTGTGATGCAGGCTCAGATTTAAGACCCCTTGGTGGGGACCTGCTTTTTTGTAACTATAAGAAAGATAATCTTGGGACTCATATGATAGACCCTGAACACCAGACAGCTATTTACTTCTGCTCCAGGGAAAGAAAGGAAAAAGGCCCTTCTGAGTAGGTCTTTACACCAGCAAGATTTTCACGGTAGTGAGGCGGTGTTTACCCAGCGAGACGCCCCTAAAATGAGCGTGCACCTATTCTTGCTTGGGAAATCCTGGCAGCATTGTATGGGACAGCTCTAAATTCAGAACAGAAAAAAGAGATTAGTGGAAGGAATAAAGCAAAAGTAGCAGGGGCATTAGTCCTGTTAATGTGTGAGGGAGACAAAAGAAAGGAGGTGGGGAAAAGCAAGGCTTCAGAGAGTGGAAGACTCATGATGGACAAGGTTGGTATTGCTGAGAGCCCTGAAAGTTTTCCCAGCTTCAGTGGTCACAAGCAGAGGAAAGGTCACCCTACACTTAGGAATGTGCTTCCTGCAAAGAAAGAAAGTGTTAAATTGGCTTTTCCTATTATTGAGGGATGCAGACAAAAGTGGCCCTTTTCTGCTATTGGAAGCACTGGAAAGCATTAAAAGCTGACAAAGCTTGCACGGGGTCTGCAAGGCTGAAAATAGCAGCATCTATATTTAATCAAAGATGATGAAGGATTCAGTGAATTTCTGTCCTGTAAGCTCAACATCAGCCATAAGACAAAGATGAATAATGTGATGGCAAAGAACGAGACTATGAGAGTTTTGAAACATAGAGAAACAGACAACTACTACAGACTCCTGGCACATGGCTGCTGGCTGGTACTCTTTTAATTCTTAAACAGGTTTCAGATCATTCAGGTGGCCAACATGTACTGCTTGCTATGATGGCTCCAGAAAGGGTCACAGTGCCAGTGCAGGCTCTCTCATGATGGGACATCCTCTGCTTGAAACGCCCATGACAATATAATATGTATCTAATAGCTGTTGGAATAATGAATAATTTGCTACTTTGGGGCACAGATTTATTTTTTTTTTTTTTTTCTTATTAAAAACCAAACCTGTTTGAGTTTCCTTTTGAAGCATTTAATCTAAACCCACCTTGTGGCTTTGACACCAGATTCATTTTTGATGAAACTCCAGAGTGCTTTCACAAGCTCCAGCTCTGAAGACCTGGAATGAAAGGCATTTTCCCTTCCTGCCCTCTCCATTCTGCTGGGCTTCAGGAGGTCAGGAGGTGAGTTTTTATTGTTAGTCACTTGAAAATAAAATCATTCTGTGCTGGTATCTTTGGATAGACACTGTAAATTATGTATTTCAGCAAAAGCGAGAACGTGTCCTGGAAGTGGGATAAAGCTGTTCCAGGAAGAGAGGAGATTTGTGTAAGAATACAAGCAGGGAGGAAGTATCCAGGAGACCTTCTTGGAAGAGCCAAACTCTCCTGGTTGGATAAAAGCCTACCTGAATTAATTCACTGACCATTTTATTTTGACTTAAGCCCTTATTTACACCAAGTCTTTTGGGTTAATCTCCCTGAGATGCACAGACATTGGCTCATTTGGTGGTTCTTGAGCTAGAAGTGATAGTGTTTTCTCATTCCAAAGCCAAATCTAACTACATGGAGGCAAAATGTGAGCATAGCAAGAAAACAGAAATAGGCCCTCAGGCGAGACCAATCGTCCAGGCTAAGGGGAGATGTGAGGGAACAAAGGAAGGACATTTTACAATTGCTCAGCAAAGTCAGGTCAGAGCACAGAGCAGGAAGAGAATGTAGAACTTGGTCAAAAAGCATGAGGAACCAGATGTTTGGCTGCTTTAAATCACAGCTTTTTTTGACCCAAGGTCTAGTGTGTACCTGCATGGAATTGCAGAGCAGGCATCACCCTCTCTGCATGCTCCCTTTGTGACAAAACACGTGGTAAACACAAGAGGAAAAAAAAGAAAAAAAGAAAAAAGAAAACAAGAGATACATTTAAAAGTAAACCACACCCTCAAAACCCCAGCTCTTTTTTCTAGCCACCCCCAAAAAACAACAGCAGCAACCATAAAAGGAAAGCTTTCTAGAGGCCCCTGGGCTCTCCTACTCTCTTTCTTTCACCAAAAAGTCAGTGTGAAAATGGAAATCAGGGCCATAAGCCAGGGGTAGAAATTGTTCAGGTCACAAGGAGTTTTAGGGAAGATTAAAGGTTGAAGCTGTCATATAGAAAATACAAGTGGAATGTCATGGAGAACTGTGAGACTACAGGAGTTTACCCCAGGGGGCTTGTAAACCCTGTCATTTGAATCACTTGTTATCAGGTGAGGAAGATTAGGATGAAACTATGACCACATTTCTGTCCTCATGTCTTGTGTGGTCAGCTTCCTTGGACGACTTCTCCCTGAAGCAACTCTTTGTCAGGTTTAAGATGTGTTTGCCAAAGTAATCCTGTATGTCTGAAGAACTGCAGAGTTGAGGATGTGCCAAGGACTGGTGTGTCCAACCTGGCATTATGTGGAAACATCAAGACTATGAAACAATGTAAAAGTAGCATCCTAAGCTTCTGACCTCCATATCCTGACCAAGGAAAATGGTGATGTTGTGATCATCCCAGAATCCTCCTCTAGGCTAAAGAAATATTCATGTAGGAAAAGCTATGTCAACCCAGGCTATTGTGCAGTCATGTCTCCATAGCTTTAGATGATTATGATGCCTGCATTCCAGATAATCATTGTGTAAGGACAATTCACATCCCAGAAACTGCACTCATGAGTGAACTGCACCTAATAAAGACACCTTAGTGTGATCACTTTTTCTTCTTTAAAGTAAGCTCAAGGTCCTTAATTTGACTATGTGTGTGTGTGTGTGTGTGTGTGTGGCTACAATGCAGTCATCTGAAGTTGCATGAGGTGAACACCACAACTAATTTGTGTTGATTTAATCAGTTAGGTGTTTAAGCTCTTTGCTGGAGATGAAGTTTAGCCCTGTATCTGACCTGAGCGTCCTTCACTGACTGATAAGATGACAGGGATGAAGATGATCGAGCATTCAGAAAAAGGTCTTGTATAGATCTTATAAAGATCTGTAAGAGTAAGGATACAGTATATACAGTGCAGACATTAGTGGAAGCAGAACTGGACCCTGAATAAGCAGGGGAGAGAAAAGCACCATATGTTGGAAGGTGATGAGTATTATGTAAATAACAGGGATAGAGACGTTTTGTAAATGGGCAGGCTGATCTCATTATTTATCTACAATTAAACTAAACTATGGGGTCATATCATCCTATTGAATCTAGCAGATTAAACTCAGGCTGCCTCCTTTTGTTATTGTTTTTGGGGGAGTTTTGGAGCTTTCTTAATTTAGATCAAAAAATGAGAGGCTTCCTCATAAGCATTTTAATTAACCAGCTGAAGAATTCTCTTGCCCCCAGAGACTTGCAGTACCAAATCCAGAGCTCAGACTGTTGTATTTCAGCTCAGATTGTGTTTGTGTCCCTTTATTCAAGTCAAAAACATAGACAGCAAAACAACCTCCCCCTCCCCGCCACCAACTGAGTACTTGGAAAAAAAAACAAGGTATCTTCAAAGTTTGATTTTTGACCTAAACATATTCTTTGCAGCAGCCCAGTACCAGAATGTAAGAGAAAAGTGACCAAAACCTGCAGAGAAAAGCACTTTTATCTGGACCTTATGCCTATGCACACTTTATCCCAGGCACCTTTCCTGCCCCAAGGCATGAGTGCAATAGGGTCATCCAGTGTCTCGTGGCTGAGTAAAATCCCAGTCCTTCCACAGAGCTGCTTGGTGCACTGTCCCGCTGGGGAGAGGCTCTCGGCTGAAGGGCTGGGTTTCCATGGAATGTGCTGCTCCTCAGGGAGATGAGGAGCTCCTTTCTGGTCCTTGGTGCCTCTTGCCCACATCCATTGGGCTGCAGCAACTCCCGGCAGCAGTCCTCCAGCACGGTGACCTGGCACCACTGCCACCCATCGTCCCAGCAGGTTTGTTCAAGGAGAGGAACCGCACACCTTGACGGAGAACATGGGGAGAAACACACTCCCCAGACACCCTGTGTCCTCCTCTAAGAGGAGCTGGCACAGATGCTGCTCCTTTCCAACTTGTGGGGTAGCAGCGAGCCGTAAGGGGGCAGGACATGGAAGAGCAAGTGTGGTTTTGGGAAGGGCAGCAGCTCCACGTGGTGGGGAGCGAAGGAGAGCGTGCTGGGCAGCCGGGCAGTTGTCAGCTGTCCTTGCAGTGGAGAGTAGTATCCCATGGCAGGAAAGGAAGCAGAGAGCTTTCTTGGCATCAAGATAGGAGCCTTTCAAGAATAAAAGCGTAGTCTCAGGTGAATCAATATGGACTTCTACTTAGATGAAATTTACAATCAACCTTATTTGTTTCCCTGGTGCTTGGTAATTAAGAAGAGAAGTTTAGAAAAACAGACTTCCTAAAACCCAGTGGTGTGCTGTCACCCAGGACACAAAGCAAAATACACTTTTTTCTAGTCCTGAAAGTCTCCTGTCAGGGAAAGAGCCTGTGTGGCAGCCTAAATAAATAACAGTCCTGGACTGCTAAAGCATAGGTTGAGGGCAAAAAGTGCTGGTCAGCCCAACCAAGGCTGGATGTTGTAAAGAGAAAAGAGGAACATTGCTTTGTGGCTGCAAATGTCTTAAGTCCTCATTTTCAGGAAAATTCTGATTATTAAAATGTTCTGAATCAAAGTATGATTTACAGGGAAGTGATTTAGAAGCAAAATGGGGAAGGACCACCCTACAAGAGACAACTCATAGAATATTTATGGAACAGGTTTAATTCTGGGAAGAAATGTGTTATTTGATCAGTGGATTGATGGTGGGGTTTCTTGTCATCATATTGCCAGTTTTGTCTTTTCCAGAGCTCCTTCTCTGAGATAGTCCCATGGGATTACTGGTGGAGTGACTACCTGGTGAAGGATAGCTGTCTCTCTCTCAGTGGCTTTACACAAAGTGTCAAATACTCACTGTTATATCTGACTTGGGAGCAAAATCAACTTCTGTCATATGCTGAAGGCCACCAAAGTTCCCGAACTTTTCATGTTTCCTCCACTTTGCTCGCTGATTCTGGAACCAGATCTGGATAAAGGTAAAAAAGAAAAGGTACAGAAATTAACAGAGTATGAAGGAGGAACTTCTCAAAGCCAAGTACTTTCCCTAAACTCTGAGCATCAGAAAACACTGACCTCCAGATTGGCAGAACCAGGGGCTGAATCTAAAGGAAACCACTGGGTTTGACAGAGCACTTTTCACACTTTGCATAGCATGTGGGATCTCTGGACTATTGTGATACCCTGTTTTTTGTTGTGGCTCACAGAAGACATAGGATCATCCTGTTCAAGGAAAGACAGTTTTCCAGGGCTCTCTGGGGAAAGCAGATCCTTCTGTGGTCAAAGCTGTGCAGTGGTCAATGCACACAGCATTCTGAGTTCCCTAGAAAGTGTGACATTTCATGACAGAGCTCTTCCACCCTTAGAGTCATTCCAAGTGAATAGACTGAGAAAAGATCCACCTAGATGTTTTGCTGGGCTGCAATAAAAGTGTGTCACCTGTGCAGATGGAGTTACAGGGTTCTACCTATATTTAGCTGGTAGAATTTGGAAATTCACAGAAGGGACCTAAGTGAAAGACCCAAGGGGATCACTCAGCAATCTAATATGTTGTCTGCCATCTCTTTTTCACTGGAAAGCAGACAACAAATTTTGTCTGGGGAGTTCCTTTCATCTGTCAGCTGATTTGACCATTCTGTCTTCTGGCAGAGGTATAAATGTATTTATTGTGCCGCTGCAATTGTTCATCTTGCTGCATTGCTGTGAAAAGTTGAAGCCCCTTTCAATTTCAGTTTTAGCTTACTAAGGGACTTGCTGTTTGAATGTAAGCAGGTGGATCACATGAACACAAAGTGTTAGTTATTGAAGCCGGGTGCTACTGGATGTAAATACATATGTATTTTAAGCCAAATAATGAGCAGCTCAGTTATTTCTGCATCTCTCACCCAAGAAGTAATGGGAATGTCAGGAGCCCTTTGCTATATTGCTGATAGGTAGCTGCTATATTGCTGATAGAAGTATCTGGGGTTACTGAGAGGACAGTTTTGTTTATCTGGCTTTGCATGTGTCTGGAAACTGCTTAGTGTGTATGAACTTCTCCATTCCCTTTCTACCATGCAGGAGTTATATGATGCAACAGCACCATTTAACACTCACCAAGTGATAGAGGGCAAAGGGGGCACTCCAGCCAATATTCAGTCTCTGAAGCACTCCTTCTAAAATCTGCACGTGGAATAAAGCTCTCACTTCATGGACTTACTTTTTATAACTAAAGGCAAAGATTTTAACACTTTTCAGACCAAACTGCTCTTTTTTGCCCAACCAGCTCTTCAGCACCCTTATGTCTAAAATGATTTCTCAATACCCAGCATGAGTTCTTTTTATTGTGTTTTAAACCTACTCTGCATGCTCTACCACAGGTATCATACCTTTATCAACCAAATTCACAGGATCACAGAATCATAGAGCTGGTCTCAGCTGGAATGCATCTTTTAAAGAAGATCTAGTTCCGACACTTCTGCTGTGAGCAGGGACATCTTTCACTAGACCAGGCTGCTTAAAGTGCCATTAAGCCTGACTTTGAACACTTCCAATGATGGGACACCCACAACTTCTCTGGGCAATCTGTTCCAGTGTCTTGCCAATATCACCATAAAGAATTTCTTCCTCATACACAAAGTAAATCTACCTTCTTTCAGTTTAAAACTGTCACTAATAATCTCACCATAAAAAGATGAGTTCTGGCAGTGTCTATTTTCATGAACCAGTGCTGATAAGCATTAAATACGATACATTTTCTTTAACTCCCCATTAACAGAATATACAGTCCTTTTCACAGTTTTGCCAGAAATCAATGTTTGTCTGACAGGCCACTCATTATCAGCTTGTCCTGTTTACCCTTTAAATACTGACATAACATTCGATTTCTTCAAGGCCCCTGGAGTGGAATGTCTCCCATGCTCCAGAACTGATTAAATATCAACACTGATGACCCAAACTGCTTCTCAAGCAGCTTTTTCAGAACCACTGGAGGTAAGTTACTTAGATGTATAGATTAAAAATTATCTGTCTGTAGCAGCTGCTGTTCAACATTATCCTTATAGAAAGTGCTGGCACCTTACCTGACATATTTCCAAGGATAGAGCAGAAATTATGAGAGAACATCTCTGACATTTATGCACTATCATTGACAGTCCTACTGTTTCTATAAAGTAACAGATCAGTATAATTGATCACTTTGGGGTTTTTTGTTTTTTGTTTTTTTTTGTTCTTAATCGACTTTTATTGAGTTTTTGATCCTTAATTTTTCTGATCAAAGCTTTGGCCTGCACCCTCCTGCTTTGCTTATTTATTTTTTATAATTTATTTTTTCTCATGTTTATTCATACAGGATTCTTAATTTTTTCTGTGTAACACATGCAGTTATACAATTTCATCTATCCACTTAAGCTGTTTCACAGCAATCATAACTTTTTCTTGAATGGAAGACACAAGATTTGTCACAGTTATGAAGGATTTAATTTGGTCACTGAATGGGTGTTCACTTACTTATTTGACAGTTAAGTTATATTTCTGAGGTGATGTGACTGACACAAAGCTTTTAGCTTTGTCAAAACTGTTATTTCAAAGTAGCAAGAGCACATTCTTTGTGTGCTCACACATATTCTCTGTGTGCTATTTGACTTGTGTGACAAATGCAGTCAATCAAAACTATAACTTGAAACTTGAACCCAAGTTACTGCTAATTTTTAGTTCTGTGGCTGATTTCCCTTTATCAGCCAGGATGAGGTCAAACACAGAATTTCCTGTGTCTTGTATAACACTGTCTGGATTGGGAATTTGCCATCTGCATTTCATACATGAGAGACTTTTTACTTCTTTCATTTACATCTCAGGTTGATGTTACCCATAAAAACTCGTTTTTATTTTTCCCCATAGCGATTAATTTTTTTTAAAGAAAAACATGTCTGGTTCCTTCATGTGATTCATTGTTCTGTGGAGAACATTGACTGCTGGCAGCCCAGCTTGTGTTTTATGCTGTTGGAAACGCATTGTTGGTGTACTGGTATTGCTAATGGGCATATTGTGGCAATGCAGGTCTAATTCTCCCTGTCACCTAACGATGAAGCAATATTATCATGGCTAGTCAATAGTCCCAGGCATGCCATGGTCAATAAACAGCTCTGTGTTGAACTTTGATTGTTAGAGAGGGATATATGAAAAAAAATGCACCAATGACTATAGCACTGGGGCAAGTACAAAAACTGTCTCAAGCAAAAAATCATCACTACAGTGCCTGGTACACAACACCAAATGCCAGTACAGAGTGGTATGTACATTTTAATGCAGGAGATTTACTATGCAGTAAGAATTTGACATCAATTTTTAGCTCAGTCAGCAACATTATATTACAACTGGGGGAAACTGGATTAGTTTCTGTGCACTGAAATTATATCCAGGCCATTTACAGCCTGTGATATCAAAATACAGAACACTAAGAAGCACTTTCATTTTGGCAATTATTTTCACATTTTTTGAGACTCTGTGGAAGATGGATGTGGATGACAGTTTGTACTGGATGAATATTAGCCTATAAATGGTTGATAAATGATTAATAAATATTTCCATAAGTGGCTGCTCTGTTGCTACAGAGTCCAACAGGTTGCTCATAACCACCTGTAACTCCTATTTGCTATGCATTTAGTATGCTGGGAGCTCCTGTTAACCCTTTGATTAATTCCATTTGGTTAGTCACAGCTGGGTGACAAATACTTCTTTCCCTATTTGTAGGAAGAGAAGAGTGATACTGGCCTCATCTGCAGGGTAAGAGAGAGGTCACGTATCTCATTAGCATTGCCATCCAGGCACAAACTATTAAGCACGCCAAATAATGAATGAATTGCAGTGAACATAGCCTTTTGGAGATGTACAGTACCTGAACTCTGGCTTCTGGGAGGTTTATCTTTGCTGCCAGTTGATTGCGAATATGGACGTCCGGGTAGTGAGTCACTTGGAAAATTTTCTCCAGTTCCTGGAGCTGCTCAGCTGTGAACGTTGTCCGGATTCTTCGTTTCCCTTTCCTCTCAGCTGTGAAAACCAAGGAAAGATGTAGTTCTTTTTACAGGAAAAGGCTACAGGACCACAAGACGATTCAGAGGTGCAGCAATTTCTGTAAATTGCTCTGCAGTTGGGATGGCATCTACCACACCTTCTAGACACGTACTTATCACAGGTGACTGGCGCCTGACATTCTTTAGCAGACAATGTGAATGAACTCCTTTATCATTAAAGAAATGAGTCAAAAGTGTCCATTTGTACTGCTAATTCCACGGATACAACACATGTCAACTGCTACAAATGCCTGTGTATTTTAACCACACTAGCCCTGCAATGAGTTTGTCACCAAAGTCCTTCAGTGTTGGACCAACCATTGACCCCTGAGTGACTGCTGTTCTCTTCTCATACCATTCATACAGCAGCAGGGATAGCCAGCAGTTTAACTTTGCAGTTGCAAAGAAAAGGTGTTTTTCTGACTGTACCATTGCGGTGTGAGAACTTTCTAAACAAGCTAAACTTTAACTTAACCTTAAGAGTAAGATGTTAGAGCCCATGCAGAAGTCCAGGTGCTGTGAATTCCTAAGTAGACTCCTAGACTGCAACATTGCTTCACCTCTTGTGGTGTGATCAGAAAAAGTACTTCCCTCAACACTCCCACAGTGTTTTGAAAATGCCCTCCTACACCAGGATATTTCATTTCAATCATGAACTCTGTATAGAACTTGATGTAAGTTAGAATGAGGTCTCGGTTGCTCCAAAATGATGCTGAAGGTCCTGCAAGGAAGAGGAAAAAGCAGCTGCAGAATATGGAGTTCAACCCCATCCCAAAGCTGGACTCTTCTCTGATTCACAAATGGAGTATCTTCCCACTGACACTGAGTGACCAGTACAAAAAGCCACACCCCAAGCACTGTGAATCACAGGGTTTTTCTAATGAGCTCGGAAAACTGATCTGACCAGAAAATGACATTTTTCATTCTGTAATCAAAACCTCGTTGTGACTCTGTTGACAAAGAAAATAAGGATTAAAACATTCTGTTCATCAACTTGGTACGAAGGAGCCCAGACACGACACCATTGTGAATATTTCATCTTTTCTAAACCTTCTGGGGACTTTGAAAATAAACCAGTCATGCAAGAATAACTGAGGAGTGTCATTTATCATAAACACTGTCAATACTACCATGTCTCAGAAACAGCCTAATAAAGCTGATGTCCAACACAGTTAAATCCATATCATTAGACTTTCTACCAGCCTATCAAAGTACTACTCATTAAACTGCAGCACTAGCTTTAGACTCAAGAGAAAAACAGTATTTCCATTGAATCTTGCTGGCACTACTGGGGCAGAGCTTTGAAATGAGAAATATTCCTGTGTGTTTATGCTGAAGGTATAAAGGGCACCTTCTCCTAAGAAGCCCTGATTCCATTTACTTGAACCTTCCCAAAAGATTACTGTACAGGGGGTTTATTGCTATATGCAAGAAAAGGGAAATATCAGTGCTGAGAGCAGAAATCTTAGGACACTACATCCCCTGGAGATAAGATAGGGTTCCCAGTTTGTAATGTTGTTTCTTGAGGATTTTCACCTCACATTTACTATACAGCTCACTATACTCTGTCCTGCTGGCACCTCAGAAATGTCCAGGACTAGAGAGCACAGCTTTAGAGAGAACAGGCATGAGTTCCTGGTGTCTCATACCAGCTTCTTGGGTATGAAAAAGACCCAGATAACTTGGTGATGAGCAAAAGAAACTCCCCACTAGCTCACTCTAAATCTTTCACATTTTTCTTTCTGGAAAGCTGAATTGTGTTGTAGACAGCTCTTACGTAGGGGGAGGGTCTACACAGTGCTCAGAAGTATCAATCCTACTGAAACCAGACTTTGCAAAGCTGAAACCCATGATGAGATTGAACAAAATGCAGTAACATGAGGTCAGTTATGGGCCAGTAGAGACTGAAGGACAAATTTTGACTAGATATGAAATTAAAATGCTAACAAAATAGACTCCTGTGAACTAATCAAGGCTTTTGCCAGCAGGGAATATAGAAAAGTGTATTTTTTTTCAATAAGTAATCAGTCATTCCATTTTAAATCTTTTTAAAAACTATTAAGAAATGCAAAAAAATCTGGGACTCAGTGTTAACATTTTCTCTTGCAAGATTAAACTTTTTCTGACTGTAGCTTTGATAGTTCCCTTTGCCTTGGGACCTCAGCTTAGAGATCCCATAGCAAACAACAGCATTCAGAATTACAGTCTAATAAAGAATGTGGGTGGAAGATGTAGGACTAGGAAGTGTTGGAAGTGCGGAACTTTGGCTTTTCAAATGTGGCTCTAGAGTCTCTGGGGAAATAAGACTCTGTCTGAGTTTCCTGAGCTATTTTTTATGTAAAAGCTGGGGATATTCAAGTGTGCTCTTATGCTCTGTGAAAGTCATTTGCAGGTTAGCTGGCTGCTTAAACCAAGCCTGAAAATACAAGGCAGCTAAATATGTCAGCATTTTCAGATGCTTAGAGATACAGCTGTCTATACATTGCCTTACTGTTGACATTGGAAGGGCCAGATCCTCCACGCTGATAAAGCAGTATAGCTCCTTTAAATTCAGTATCAGGCTCATTTGTCCTCTGCAGATCTGCTTTATTACCAGGTCAGACTTGGAGCAAGTTGGAACATATGAACTTTATTGAAATAGAAATTCTTCTTGAAGGTGCACGGTGGAAGGATGGGATCAATGACTACAAGTTGCAGCAAGGAAAATTCTGGTTACATACGAGGTAAAACATGTTTTCATTATGAGAGTAGTCTGATGTGGGCCAGGAGAGGCTGTCAAGTCTCAGACCTTGCAGACACTCTGAACTTGACTGGTCAAAAGCCTAAGCCACTTGATTTAAGCTAGCCCTGCTTAGATTTGGGGTTGGACAAGATAGTCTCCAGAGGCCTCTCACAACTTACTTTATTACATAATCTTTGACCTCCACATAACCACATGAAGTAAAGTCCCCCCATCATTCCTTACCTAAAAAGTAAGAGAGCTTACAGCATTAAGGCCTTAAACTAAGCACAACTCAAAGCATCTGATTTGCAGTTGCTTATATACACATTTTTGGCTTAGCATACTGCAGCTTATTTCCATTGTCCAGTATAACAGAGTTTCAAGAAATTCAAGGTATGAGAAAATCAATACTGATGACTACTGCTCGAAGAGGTTTTTTAGCATTTGCAGTTTATGACATAAAAGCTGCACAGCTGCAATAATGCTATACTTGGGGCAAATTTCTTCTGGACTATCTTCTGCAGTAGGCAAATTGCCTGTGGTACACCTTGCACTGCTGTTTCTTAGCTGCATATCTGAACTAGCTAGAAAAATGCTGCCTCAGGGAGATCTGTGCAACCTACCCCGCATTTGTACTTACCCCAGTGGCAGCTAGGACTGTATCAAGCCTACCTGGGCCATACACTGGAAGGAGAAGGAATTAAAAATGCAGGAGAAGGGCTGGAAATCAGTGCTAGCATGTATTTGCCTTCAAGTAGGTAATCTAAGTAGATGAAGATTGGTGGGATCAGTTTATCTTGCTGCAATCTTCTTTGTCATTTCTGGACAGACACCCTCTCACAGTATGTGACAACAGATACAAAGATTCTGCTTCTTCTTTGACAAGGAGAAAGCAGTTACATAAGCAAGCAAGTGGCTTTAGCTATATATCCTCACAAATACATTTTTCTCTATGTAACAAAGGTGACTGTATCATTTGTTTCTCAATAAGAAACTATGGTGTGTTGAGATAGAGCCTCATTTTATCTGGTTCTGTTTCATCCTTTTTTGGTTTTTTTCAGAGAAGTTCCTCTCTCTCTCTCTCTCTCTCTCTCTTTGTAATTCAGATATGTGGATCTCCCAGCCAGTTCCTTCTCCTGGCTTTTCTGAATGTTGTTTTCCTTTGGTGATATTCGGCTCCTGGCAGACAGCCCCATAGCAAAAACCTCCAGTTATTACAGAGAGTTAATGGCATCAGGACAAAACCTGCTTGTCTGTATACAGGGATGTGCCCATGGCAGTCCCTCTCCTACTTAAAGAGGTGGCTCATGGCTTTCAAAAGAGCTTGTGCTGCAATATGTAGGCAAGAATACTGCAGTGTTGCTAATCTTTATTAAAGTGGTTTTCCAGCCTAAGAAGGACTGGCATAGCCAGTGAGACTGATCCTAATTGGATGGGTACAATATGCTCCAGATAGAGCCTCCTGCTAGTGAAACACAGCATTTCACATCCAGCTGCTGCCTCTTCAGGCATTGCCAAAGTTAATTCAGAGAAGCACAACTTGAACTTTTAAAATCTTGACCTCCTCCCTCCAGTCCAAAACTCCTTCATATAGAGTTGCTTCCATCCTGGCACTGTGTACAGTGCCTAATCACCTGACAGCAAGACTGAAATGCAGAGAGAAGGTACAGGGGGTGTGAGCAGGACTGCTAAAAATACCGGGCTAGAAACCTGTTTAAGCAGGCTGTACGGTGGTGGTCAGGGGAGTTTCTTAAGCCTGCCTGTCAGAGGAGTTGGCAAGGAGTAGACAGTATGTATGAAACCATTCATGCAGACAGTTTGTTGTGGAGGATTGTGCTCATCATCAACCTGAGCCCCTGGTGAATTTAACCTTTCCTGTCTGCCAGCAAAGTGATGACAGTTTTTACAAATGCTCTTGCCTGAAATGGTGGTGTGCATAACTCTGGCACGGTCAGTGGTCAGCAGAATATCTGAAGGATGAAGGAAACCATCAGGTCTGTACCTAGGCCAAAGGTCATGCACATTCATGAACTCCTTCAGGCCAATGTGGATTGCAGGTAGATTCATGTGTAGGTTCCCCATGCGGCTAAACCTGAAGCTTGACACTTGACACATTAATTTCAGTGAATGTTTGCTGTAGTCAAACCTCACCTTAAGAGCAGTGGCCAGCCCAAACCAATAATGGTTGCCATCAAAGAAAACAGGTTCCCCATCACTCTCCCCACACTCTCTGGTCCAAAACCCTTGTGAGAAACCAACCATTTGCAAGAGGGAGAAAGCTGAGCTTATTGCAGGTTGCACAGACAGCCTGCTTTCTTCTTTATTCCTGCTCTTTGTGGCTATTTGTACCTGCAAACATCTAGACACCAGTCAGGAATGTTTATTTACCTCCCTGCCTCTGCTGTTTCCCCTTTAAGCATAAAGAGCTTGTTAAAACAATAAATAAAAGACCTGCCCTCAATTTCAAAGGACAGCAATTAACAGCACCATATCCTGTGTCTTTAATGAAAAGTTCTAGGACAATTTTGGAGAAGCCAATAAATACTTATTAAGACCTCTGAAATTAACTATTCATGATGTACCATCAGCTTTACAAGTGGTCACATTATACAGATTCTTCTAGAAGCAACAAATTAACCTCTGGGTCCTGTGTAATATACCCTTTTGATCCAAAATTCCCAGGAAAGAAGGGGCTGCTTGAGGAAAGCATTGAATGTTAACAATTGCTTTAAACAAATAAAACTCCAAACCCAAAACCCATGAAGAAACAACACAAAAGGAATTTATGCTAGTCCCCAGCTGCTGACAGCTTTGCTTTTTTCAGTGCTTACTTGTACCAGCGAGACTTCTATGTGAACAGAGTTTGAAGGGTGAGAGTAAAGGATTCAGGTTTTCATTTAATATCCAGGGTGTCATTATAAGCAGTCAGTCTTCAAAGAGGGAGGAAAATAACAAGAATCATCCTTCAACAAGTAAACCCACCAAAACAAGGTCAATGATCTGGGGCATTTCCAAGTGTATACAGAGGAACATTGCACTTTAGAGACATGGGGTTGCAGGGACTATTCACACAGATAAACAAAAAGGCTGGAAAGACAGCTAATGGCAGCCAAATTATATATATGGGCATTTCTTTTCTTTCCCCCGCTTTTCCTTTTCATTTAGAATTGTTTCCTTTTGTTCTGCAGGACAATGGGATGCTTGTGCCCTTTCTCACACTCCCACTGGCATATTCTGGGCAGATGATATTTATCTGGGATTGTGATTGCACAGTGCTTCGTTGTCTCTTGGGCATTTCAAAAATGCATTAAGATAAGTCATATTAAGATAAGCATATTGGGGAAAAGACTGTCTGTGAGAGATAAACCATGCTGTTTCACAGGGGTACATGGATTTGACCATATTGTCCACAAATGAACAGTACTAGTGAATTTATTACTTCAGAGAAAACATAAACATTGAGCTAAGGATGTCTGCAACTGGCATCAGTACAGAGAGGACATGACTTACATTGTTATTCCTCCAGAACTGAGATTATCTCCATACTTTCTGTTGCCTTTATGAAAATTGCTACCAGAATTCATCAATATGCTTTGGGATCACAGATGCTATCATAACAATAAAACAATTAGATTAATAAAAAGATCCCTGAGCTCCCAGACAGCAAGGTGCAGAGGATTCCTCTGCTATGGAAATATTTGGGTGATGTTGACTCATTAGGGCAGCCTCCTCTACAGCGAATAATGAAGACATGAGCTGCAGGAAGTAATGTGAACCTCTGAACAACGTGTGGTTCACAGCCTGAACACCTCAGTTTCTGGTGGAACTAGGAGCCAGCTCTGTTTATTGAAGCATGATCTATGCTGTCCTTGAATTACTGACCAGAGAAAAAATCCCACAAGACCAGACATCACCACTGAGGGTGATGCCTGGCTTCTCCAAGGCACTGACTGCTCCTCTGCTTGAGCAGAAGGCTGGAACCATTACCTGTGTGCAATGCTGGGCACACACACACAGTGCCTTTGGATGTAGCTAAACTGCACACCTGCCCAGTGTATACAATCAGACCCAGCATGTGTAAAAGACAAAAATGATTGACCAGGAGGATCTAAACTAGGCTGGAATCTTCTACCTGGTAATCTCCACCAGGAGATCTAAACATGCCTGACTAAGCTGGACAGATGATGGGCCCCTAATCTGAACTGATTCTGATCAGGGCTCTGGAGCTGCCAAAGTGAGCCTGCTGTCTCTCTATCAGACAGAGCAATAAGGGGTCGGTAATGCAGCCCCATTAACTGCCTCCTACACAATGAATTTTCCCTGACTGCTCCTTAAGAGCAGACACTTGGGGAATCCTGCCACAGGTCAGGCAGGCATGGGGGTATGCTATCCTTTCAGGCTCTGGTGCTCCACTCTTCTCAACTGGCAAGCCAAGTCCCAGTGGGGTCGGACAGAGCAGAGCGAAGTAATTAAAAGTAAAGTGTGAGCTTAGGATTTGGGTGTTTACACAGATAGGTTGCTGAGAGGCAGACCAACAACCACAAGAGTTTGCCCTGCTTGCTCTGAAATTTTGAGTACCTTGGCAGTGATGGTGGTCGCACATGGCAAAGGGGCTGCAATGACACATCTCACAGAAGCTGGCCCGGAGTCTGAACATGCAGCTCCCAAGTAAGGCCTTCCTTAGAATGATCTTCTAAAACAGATTTTATCAAAGCTGTTTCTCCTTCTAAAATGGGCTTTTTCAATGCTGCTTTCTAAGAATCCAGGTTTTCTGAAAAGGCTCTTCTGAGCTTTTCATGCAGAAGGCCACAGGTGAAAGCATACAGCATTCAGAATGAAGGCACCCAAATTCAAATAAGGGTTTAGCAAAACTAAATGCCAGTGTCAGCATGTCTCTAGCATATGAGGGCTCTTCTTTTTTTGCTTACAATGCAGCCTCTAAGTTCAAAGTACAAGAGGCATTGCTTCCTGCAAGTGGTTTGTGATAAGGGCATAAATCTATTTAGCTTAAATGACACTGCATTTCTAAACCGCTTAGTGGCAGAAGCCATTTTGTAGGAAAAGAAAAATTTTAGGGAATTGTTGCAGGATGTCCTGGAAATAGGCTCCAAATCCATATTCAGGGTCACAGTTGGGGTGCTCTTGCTACCTCAGACCAAATGCCCATGAAGGAGGCTGTTGTCGAAGCCTCCTCCTCACCTTTCTCCTCCTGTGCACAACAGCACCAAAGCCCAGCCTTCCTGCCTCCAAGGTGATTGTACAGCATGCCTGATTTCTTCTGTTCCCTGACAACTAAACAGATGTCTGTGTCTGGATAGAGCCCAGGGCCCTTCCTCTCAAATCGTGAAGGAATTTTACACCAATAGACGTGTGCTGAGAGGGAGAAGTGAGGGAATGCCCTGCCAAAGGCTTCTGATGTCTTTTCACATCAGAAAGGTCTCCTGCTGCTGAGGCTGGTGCTGTTCCTCTGAGTGCTTAATGGCATCGTTGGTGTGGGTGTGAGGGAGGTGCTGGGGACACCTCCATGGATACACTATGGGCATTTGAGACTGCCAAAGTGCCTTCTCACAGGACCCATAACTGACCTGTAGCTGCCATGCCAAAAGCATTTCTGAAGTACCCCACAGCTGACAGGTGCACAAACAGAAGTTAATTTGCTATCAGCTTGAGCTGTCAGCAGGACTACAGACTGCTTCCAGGGATGATGCAGTCTACCCTTCCTGCAGGTGTTGTTGCTGACTTTGTCCGAGAAAGGTGATACCTACCACAGCCAGAGGCAGGAGAAAAAGAGCTGCCAGCTCTTCCCCCATAATGTAAAGTGGAAGAAGGAGGCTGAAACTTGAGATACAGGAAAGTATTTTAAACCCAGGCCTCCAGCCCTCTGCTAGGAGTGACACAGTGCATGAACGGGATCCAAAACATTATTGTTTGCACACCACAGGGAAAATGTCAATCCTGTGCTTTAGGATTCTCCCTCCTTCTTCAGCCAGTTTCTATCAAAGGCTCAGCAGCTGCAGGAACCAGTAGCCTAGAAAATGGCAGATCATTAAACCTCTGCTTGGCTTCAAAACCTCACTGCGATGAGGGAACAGAGGGATTTTGTTTAAAACGCCTTTAAAATACACATTGCTATTGAAGGGGGCTGCTCAGGTTGGCTCAGGTTTGTGAAGGTAATTACAGTCTTCCTCCCCTGCTTTACTGATGAGGCTGGTACCCACCACGGTGCTGGTCAATGAGGCTAAGTGCCAAGTCAGGATAGCCACCTCCTGGCTGGAAATTCCCTCACATCTGAATATTCTACTTTTATACTCAGAGGCAACTCCAAGAGCCAGATACATACAGCCCTGACTCTTCTGTGAGGAGGCAACATGATTTAGCCCTGCTGTCATGAGCTGTGTGCAGCTTATAGGGCAGAAAAAAGCTAAAATTTCCATTTATCTTACATGGCTTCTCCCTGCATCACGACTGATGGCTGTCTTGTGCTGGAGGAGGTGACAGCAGCTTGTCACAGCACTCATGTATACCATGGCAGCAGTGGCAGAAACAAGGATTTTCTTTCAAATGTGTGTCATAGAAAGTATTGTTTCTCCTGCCAGCTTGCAGAGTATGGAGCAAGGATGATGTGTGGATCTCAGGAAAGTCAGCTGAGTAACCCCACATCTGCCATCTTCAATGGACTTAAATGGAATGCTGTCTTTTCCCTCAAGTAAATAATAACAAACTGCAAAACACACCTTTCTGCTGCTGCTGAAAACATGTTTTCTGGAGTGTAGTAAGAATGTCTGTATTAACTTTTCCTCAAACTCAAAGAACTTAGAGGAATTCTTCTCACATGCTGCTAATTAACTGCCCTCTGTCTGTTAGGAACTTGTCCTGTTCAGGTACCACATATCCTGCTTAGCCTAAAGTCTCTGTGCAACATATTGGAAAAGGATATTTGTGTTGTCTAGTGCTTTGGCTAAGAGACAGACCCTTGTTTACCAGTGTTCATAATTAAATTAACAGATTCACCAACATGGCCAGAATTGAAGATTGACACATCCTGCCAAATCTACTGCGTATCACCAGTTTGCTGGTGTGCCTGCTGATGACCTCTTCATCACCTGTACAGTGGGTCCAAGGTGTACAGAACACACTGAGCTGACTCAGCTTATTCACCAGCCTCTCTCCCCACCTTGTGCAACGCACATTCTCCAGGAAACAGGCATTGCACAACCCTGGCAGTGAGGCTCAGAACGTGCTAACTCCTCACACCCCGAGCAGGAGGGCAATAAACACCCTAAGCAGTCCCTACCATTAACATTGGTAGAGTTGGTAGGACTGAGCTGGAACTTCAAACAGTGGCTCTTCAGTCTTCTGATGGCAAGAATGAAGAATGAAGACATGAGTCTCTATGACTCAGCCAGGAGCTATGACCATCTACTGTGACTCAGCCAATGGAAACATTTGTGATGTGTGTTGTTTATTGCCATGTACGTATTTGTAAGATAACAGTTGTGTTTTGGGGCATTGAAGGGAAAAGTCTGGGTATGGAGGCACTCACCATGAAGTGGATGGTCCACTGGGAAACCACATAGCTGATCTTCTTCTTCCTCATGTTTCCTTTTGCCTTCCAGATATTCACGTCCTGTGTCCTGACCCAGGAGGGACACTGGGTTGGCAGTAGGCCTTCTGCAGTGAGCTGCCTGAACTCTCCTTGCTTTGGCCATGGGTGCAGCACATGTGGTGGGAAGAAGCATTTTGACTGAAGGTAAGCCACAGTCAGACTGTCTCTGGCTGCTGGAATCTGTGAAGGACACAGCACAAGACAGCTTTGAACAACGCAGCCACTGTTCAGTGCACCTTCCAGTTAGCGTGAAAAAAGCGGTCTGGATACTATGACATTCAAACCTGATCATATTTTAAATGGCCCTAATCCTTCTGTGCTGTACTTCAATGCCAAGATTACTCCATGTTGCAGACACAGGATCTCAGTGAATTTGACCCCCAAATTTTGCCTGTTCTCTGCTTCCTTCCACCTTAAAACTTTCAATGGTCCTTATGAGAGATTTTTAAAAAGGACTGTAAAAATAAGGAGACATAACCAAAGATGGAGAAATCTCAGCTTCCCTGTCAGTATCCAAATTAGTGGCTGCCTTTCTTGAAGAACTTGGAAGTGAAGTGGATATTGAGCTGCTTTGAAAATCTGTCAACAAGATTGCCATGGAATTTGCTGGATGCCAAATGCTTTTAAAAGTCTGGTCCTTTCTTAAATGTCCCTATAGATACACCTACACTAGAGGAAAATGGGCCAATGAATAGGTTAAAAGTCAGTGTCTTCCCCAATTCAGGTCCCTCTGTCCTTTCTTCTCCATCTGGCTGCCTGCTGCTCTGATTTAGACAATTCTAAAGGCAGCCTTTGCCCAGGCTGTCAACATTTCCCTCTGTGACAGATGACACTGGTGATATCTAGGAAGGTACTGACAGCCAACTCATCTCTGTGAAGTCACCTGCATGCTCTTGTTGATAGGCCAAACAGGAGAAGCATGTGTTGGCCTATTTCCATGAAGTGCAGCTGTAACGTTAGCTTAGATTTGAGCATGGACACTATAAACCATCTCTAAGGTAACTTCACCTCCCTTTTCTATATTACAGCCTTGCCATAAACCCTGATGCTGAATGCTCAATGTGCTGCCTTTGGTAGTTGCAATCATGGCTCAGTTGACTCTCCAGAGACAAGACATCTGTATCTGTGCTGCTTTAATGGCAAGCCTGGAATTTTCTCTAGTTCTCCTCCCCACCTGCATTTCTTTGCTTGGAAAGACAGAGTAAAAGGCAACACATAAACATAACATACCCATTAGAGAATTTAGGTTTCATGGTTTGCATGCTCTGGGAACAAATATAACAGTACAGGTCTGTCTGCTATGCTTGCCAAAGAACATTAAAATCCTAATGTTATAATGGTCTGCACCCCTGAGCAGTCTCCCACATCTAGGCTCTGGCGTTTGCTGCACCTGTGGGTGATCCCCTCTACCTTCTCATATCTAAAAGGTAGCAGGTGTGAACTACTACAGGCTGTACTGGAAGAGACTCCACTTCTTAATTTTTAATGCATTTTAATATATTATATTAATCATATCATATCATATCATATCTATATATGTCACATCTGGGATTGGCAAAACATCTAACTTTTTAGACTTGTTAGAGATTTCTTTTCTCAAACAAACAAGTTCTATTTGGAAGCAGCTTTGGAGCAATGATCATTGTAACATCTGGAGACAAAGTACCCAATTCTGATTGTGCCCTCACTAAGAGCCCACACAATAGGAATTTTATAGAGGGTTGACACTTCCATGAAGAAAACGAGGTTGTAAGAGCTCCAAACATTAGACAAAGCTCCATTTCAATGAAGAATAATTGTCCAAATGTTATCTATTTAAAATATCACCAATCTTTGAGTAACCTTCTAAACACAATTATATGTGTACAGTCATGTGGACCTTAAAAATCTGGCCCACCTCTGCGTTTGAGGCACATTGTGCAAAACAGAACTCATTTTATTCCTTTAGTATCAACTAACTTTGAGTTTTCCGGTGAGAAAACAGGTGAAGTTTTGAATAATATTTGTGGGATAAAGGAGAAGGACAGACCTGGGAATGTTCACTAGCTTGAGGCAGGGGTTAAATAACAGATGATCAGAGGCTATCAGTACTGGCATAGGTTCTTAGCCCAGGATTTCTATCTCAGTCTCCCATCCCTAAATTAAAGACTAGTTGCACTCCTTTGCCAGATGTGATGCTGTGAAAATTAATATGTTTCAGAGGTGATGATGCATATATCCTACAGTAATGAAAAATGTAAGGGCACCTAAGCAAGGTGCTCTTATGGGGAGTGATTAAAGCTTTCTAAGAATGACATTAGCATTTCCTAAATTATAGAAGACTTTTCATGTCTTTATTCTTCATATACAACTTTCCTCCCCAAAATCTTTCCCTGAGATGCTCACATACCCTAGTGATGAGCACAAGTTATGTATAAGCACAGCAGTGAGCAATTACAGACTGAAGTAGAAAGAACAGGGAGGAAATGGAAGACAGTCCTAGGCAGATGGGAAAATGCCAATGTCTCTGTGAACTGGTGAAAAGGAGTGGTAAGATCTGTTGTTTGAGATCAAAGAAGTATGAGCCTCAAAGATAGGCTGAATTAATCAAGGAGTTTTTCTGGAGGATAAGATTGAAGGTAGATGATACTGAGTTTATAGCACATAGAAGAGAGTTAGGAGCCCCAGTCTTGTTTGCATTGCAACCTACTCTGGTGTTTGTTGTTCTGACCAAGTAAAGAGACTGCCTGAAGTGGTTGTTCTTTAGGCCAGCTAGAATTTTTTTGGGTACACATTCATGTGACTCCAGCAGGGAGCTCTGAAAAATAGCTATGAACTGACACAGGGCAAAACTTCCTCCAGGGAATGTAGTTTTCTTTTTTTTTTCCTCCAGGGAAGGCAATGACATTTCAGCCTAGCGCAACACGAGATACTTGTTACTGTCATGAACAGAAATTACTTTGACTTGTGGCTCAAAATGGTCTTTTTGTCTTGACTTTCAGTTGCATAGGAAAGGATGGACAATTTCAGGCAAGATAGTAGGGTTTTATTTTGAAAGCAGGAGGTTATTTCAGATGACCTAAGTTCCATTTAAGCCTTCTTGTGTAATCACTGGAGAGAGACAGACCTGTGGAGGCACAAGGTTTATGATTTTAGGCTCTTACTAAGGCTGTGAACAGGGAAGAGTCTATCACTGAGAAACAAAAGCATCTTTGTATTGTGTTGTTTTTCTATTTCTTCTACATATTTTTTCTTTCTTTCCTTATTTTTGCTTTCCAGATTTATTGGTTTTCCTTGTAATAGGTGGGGTGAATTGGTCTTATTGGCCAGATGGTATCTGTTCAGTTAGATTCCTTCAGTTTGTTTCCTCTTTAGTGATAAAGCTGGGTGGAGTGTTGCTAAAGGTGAACAATCATCATTTGTGTGTAAAGTGGTGGTTGTATTCCTGTTAATTTGCATATCCTTACCATGATGGAGCATAACACAAGCAGAATGACAAAATTACCGTATCTGTTACTGCTTTCACTATTAATTTCCCAGGTGTAACACTCTTATCCCAAGCTTTCCATGACTTGATAAAGGATCTCCTGTTGGTGAAACCTCACTAGCAGAAACCAGGGCAGTAATGAACAATCACTTCAGATGTTCAATTTCAAGTACATTAACATCAGGTTCCCAGGAATTTCAGAACAATTTTTTTTTTTTTTCTGAAACAGGCCTGATATTCTTCTGTGTTTTAAATGACAGAGCTGGCACAAGGGAGGAGATCAGCACACACTGGGCGTTTAATTGTGCTCTTTGCAAAAGCCATGGTTAGTTACCCTTTCTAGGCACTGTAACAAAAGGCTGAGAGGAAAAGCACAGACCGCATACTAAAATGTCTTCTTGTCCATTATTTGTTTTTTGATTTGGTAAGAGTCTTCAGTGATTTCAACAGGCTTCAACAACTGCAGCTCCACGTCCTCTAGCTGTTGTGTTTGTGCAGAGAACTCCCCTATGACTAACACTGTTATGACTAACACTGCAACTAGGAAGCCAAATGCTTCAGAGAACACTGCACACTCCTTATTCCAAGTCCCACTGGAATTACACTCACAAAAACATATGAACTCAGGAGTCAGGCCCAGAGATCTTCCCATACATGATGAAGCCCCAGCTTTTTGGGAGATTGTGCTGGCACTGTGCATCACAACATCCTTTTTGTCAGAGACTCAGAATAATTTGTTAGAAGCAACTTCTAGGAGTCATCTGGTCCAGCACCCATGGGTTTTCTTGGGAATCTTGGTTTACACCCCTTATTTAGAATCATAGGTTGGAAAAGACTTTTAAAGTCATTGAGTCCAAACATTAGACCACTAAGTCCAACCATTTCTGACATTCTGCATCTTCTGCTCCCCTATCTCCTCAGTTCATAATGTCTAGATTTAGACTTCAGGACAAGAGTGATCTTGGTACTGAGACTGTCTACATCAGATGGTAATTTCTGGCCTCAGTATTTGCCCTATAGTAGCCTATGTGATGCCATATGGATCTTCCTGTCTCTCATATGAGTCATGGCTTTGCTCAGATAAATACCATATGGTGCTGTGGGGAATGTTCTTAAAATCCATAGTAAGATATAACTAAACCCTGACCTGTACTTACTTCCTTGCTGCTGCTGAACTGTTATGAGAAAGCAGCTGGATCTGTATCCCATCCTGGAATTTTCATCAAGTTCCCTAGCTCATTTCAGTTCCCTGACCTTGGCCAGCACCAAGCCATACGAGATGTGGCTGATTATTTACACCATTTTTTTAATGACAATGTTATATGGTATGAAGCTGAATGACTTAGATGTAATACAGCAATTATCCCCAGATGTACAGCACAGAGTATTGTGCTTCAGAAATAAATATAATTTATATGAATAAATCACAGTTCTGCTTAGAAAGCAAAGGGTAATGAACTTAGGTACCACATTCTTAGGTAAGAAACAAATAATGAAAAGGTTTTAATTTTTTTTAAGCTTCCTTGATCAATCAAAAACAAAGTACAACAACATTCTGGAAGATTTCTACAGCTTTCCTGCTTTCCCACTTCCAGTAACAATTAAGTGAATCTTCATGTGTATACACCGTTTTCTTTAGTTAATATTCTATATTCCCTTAAGTTTATGAATCCAGCCTTGCTTTCTAGCAGGGGAGAGAAGAGTCACTATATTCTCTTGCTACAGCTACAGTCTCTGTCTGGTGAAGCAAAGCCAAAGGCAAGGCCTGGTAGTTCTGCCTGCATTGCTTTCAAGATGAAAAAGTGACTGTATGCTCAGGTGGAGCAACTTGGGGTGAGGCTGCACTGGTAGGGCAGTAGTGCAGTCCCAGGAACCCACCATGTCCTGCATGCAGATTTGTCAGACCCCTGTGCTTGCAGCAGCCAAGACACACTCAGCTAAGACCACAGTGAAACTGGGCTTTGACATATGCATTGTTTTGAAAAAAGATTTAATACAGAAAGATCCTGTCTCTGCTCCCAGAGAACACTCTTGCGTTGTTGAAATGCAGTTCTGTCGCCCATGTGGTGAACAAGCACTGACTGAATTTTCAGTGGTGTTATTTGTCTCACTTTGGATCCTGTGGCACAAAGTGACTGCCATGGGCCCTCAGGAAAGGACTTTCAGCCCACAAAACCACACTGCCACGGCTCACAGCAGCATTTCTCCCCCTTCACAACCTGGCACCTGTGCTCCTTCAGCACATGGGCCCCTCTGCACCAGGAGCAGCCATGTCCTTGTCCACCCCGACAAACGACCAAGTTCTTGCTTCTTTCAGGACTGCTGGTCCAGTTCCAGCCAGCAAAAGCAGCTTAAGGAAACCTCCAAATGCTCCAGTCCTCCAATAGCACCAGTGGCGAAACAGGCAAGCAACACTTGCCAAAGCCTTCAGCAACCTCGTTTTTATCTTTGAAACAGCTTTTTCTTTGAGCAGGAAGCTGTAACTCCAGATGACCTGGAGATGTTCCCTCCAAAACCCAGTTATCCTATGGTTCTGGGATAAACCAGCAGAACACTGTCTCTCTTCCCCATACACAAGTTTCCATGGAAAGCTGGTTACCGGAACAAAGGCAGCAGTGGTATATTCAGCCCCAGTGCTGTGAGGTGAGTGGTGGGCTGACTGCCACATGGTGAGGAGACGAGTTATCCTGTGTCAGAGATGAACAAAAAGAAGTCCAAATCTTGGGCAAAGCATGACTGAGAGTCAGGGTTAGGGTGCCTGAGTCCAACCCCAGTAACCGGTTACACTAGCAAGTAGGTTCCCTCTCCGTTAGGCCTTGTTTTCTTTCCAGTCCAGGTCGGTATCCAGTTTGGACATAAAAAAAGATGAAACTATGCACATAGGCAAATAGTTTCTTGGACTAACAGACTTTTGGAAAAAGACTCTCTCCCTTATTAATGAGTGGTTCATCCAGTGTCCTGGGAAATGGGGTCCTGATCCATAAAAAAAAAATCTCTATATATTATAAAAAAATAAAAGTGTAGTATTAAGCTTTGTTGAAAGCAGTTGAGTTTGAGGTGAGTGAAAAATTTTGTGTCAAAACTACAGGTAATTTTGTGTTTAAGTGGATCTGCTTGTATACATAAAGTATTTCTTTTTCATGGAAGATGCAGATTGAAAAGATGAAAAAATAGTAAATCCAGAAAATGCTGGATGTTGTACTTTCTTTCATGAAAGGAAAGAGACAATTTCTGTGGGGGTAAAAGTTCACTCAAGGCCAGAGTAACTAAACTGTGAAAACTATAGTCAAAAAGTCTAATGCACTTGCTGGTTTGCTAGGATCAAAGTCATGCAAGTTTTCTACTAGCTGTTTTTATTTCGCTCATGAAAGAACCTAGTGTCCATGATGATAAGAAGAAATTATTAAACATGAATGCTTTCTTATTCCAGCAATTGGGTTCTAAGACTCCTATAGGTACCATTTCCCTTACAGATCATTTCTCCTGCTTGAGGGCAAGTGGTCAGATTTATCAGAAGAGGGTGCTGGTATGAGATTTGACTGTAATTTCAGACAACAGTCAACTCTTGATATAAGTGAAACTCTGAAAATTTTGTTAAGTTTCAGCAGTCTTAGGCTTCCCGAGTGTGAATACCTGTCCTTCTTATGGCAGGCATTCATCTGTTTTTTTCCCCCCTCCCAGATAACAAGAGAATTGTTTTTCAAAAGGAAAGAAGCTGTATTTTTTACAATAAGCACTCCTCACTGAAGAGAGCTACCTGAAATAACTCTTCAGGTTCCATACTCACCTCTCCAATGATACCGGGGCCTTACAACGTACAAACCCCCAGTTCGATCTACCGCGAGGTTGAAAGCAAATTATTTTTAAAATACTATTTCTGTATACATAATGAATGATTTGTACCTGATAAGGCAAATCCCAAATTCCTACAGAAGTTAAAGAATCGAAATTCCACACAATTAAACCCGACAGCTGTAGAGATCAAAAAGCAAGGAGCGTTTTCATTAAGAGTTATAACTGGTACTTACCAAAGGCCACCCCTGACCCTGCTTTTAGGGACGGAGGTCTCAGTCTGGTTTCACTGCTCAGGACACTGCTGGCAGAAGGTTTCTTTAAGATTTCCTCAATGGAAAAGGACAGGCTGGGCTTCCTCTGTCCAGCACACACCCGGGGGTCCGTCATATTCCTGCCAGGGTGGCACACAGGGTGGCACACAGAATGGCACAGAGGATGGCACACAGGGTGGCACAGAGGGTGGCACAGAGGGTGGCACACAGAGCGCTGTGGTGGTGCCCTGGCTCTCGGAGCACGCCGAGGAACACACGGCTGGCACAGTGCGTGTCCCTCCCCACCCATGCCCGCTGACCTGCGGCAGCGCTGGGAGGAGAAACAAAGCCGACCCGCAACTCAGCACACAGCCCTGCTCCTCACTGCCGATCTCCCTGGGACCAGGACCTGCACTCCCTGAGCCTGGGGAAGGCAGTGTTAGAACTACATAAACTACTACGGGGTTAAAAGTCTTACCACCCCACCCACTGCTGAGCATTCCCCCTGCCTGTCGGGTTCACGGAGCTCTCGACAATTGCATGGCCATTCCAGGAGGAGCTGTGCTCCTTGCAGACCCAGGAGGAAAACCCCCTGGAAGCGTTGCCTCTTGTTGGTAAATCCTGTTTGTGGGGAAGTTATCTTCCTTTTTTGCTTTCAGGCTGCAACCTGCGAAAAGTCCACTGGATTTGCACCATTATGGAGTTAAGAAAATAATTGGCAGGACAAATACTTGTCCCTCGGGCCGTTTACTACCTAGAGAGACAACCTGTAAACTTCTCTTGCATGCAAGGAGGTGTCACATATGAAAAGCTTCCTCACCAGCAGTTCCCAGGTTTTCTTTCAGCCATGCCTTCTAGCCATCAGCTTTGGTTCAGATTCTCTTTTCTTCTATTGTGAAAACTCTTTGGATTTCTAAGCAGGTGCTTTTCAACATCATCCCATCTTATCAGTGACCAGAGAAAAAGAGATGGCCCTTCCAACACACGTACAGATAGGAATTACTGCCCTCTACCCCCTACTACACTTCTAAAGAGAAAACATTATTTTCTTTCCATCCTGAGCTATGAGGCAAGGTGGCTTGATAATCATCCCGCCAGTTGCTTACGCCTCTCAATTAGGCATCCAGCACAGCAGGAGATTTCCTGGTTAATGAGGGTGAATACCTGTGATTCCTCTCCTGACCCACTTCTACCTTCTTGTTAATTTTTATTTTGGGGAGAATGTGGTTAGATACCTTCCTTACCTCTCCCTCCCCGCAGGGGCATATTTTGCGTTCTTCTGGGATTGCCCCTCACCTTTTAAATTGCTATGGTCGTTTCTCCCTTTCCTGCTGGCTCTTCTCTGTGCCTTCCTTATCAGGCTCTTATAATTGTATTGGCAGTCCTTGCCTTATTTGTCCAGCGAACTGACAATTCTTGAGCTGATATCCCATCATATGACCTTTTCATGGAGTTGAGACCAAAATTACTGTGTAACCAGGGGGCAATAAACCACACCTGATAAGATGAAAGGCTTTCGGCTTTTTCCAGATTCTAGATACTGGAAAAACAGTGGGGGTGATGAGGAAAAGAACAATGGAAGAGGTTCAAAATGATGCAGCCAGTCATGATGAAGAATATTGAATTATCTTATTTTATGAATCAAAATTCTCCCCAGGAGATGGAATAGACAGTGAACGTTTTTCACAGTGATGACACACGTGGGGTAGACTGGGAAATGTTTTCCTTTGTTCCCTTTGCATCCCTCTGCAGTTTCTATAAAGGAGGATCTTGTGCCTTCCTGGTTGTGTGATGAGGTGGCAGCTGTCATGTGGGTGCAGAAGTTCTTGTGGCCCTCTCCATCAAGCAGGGAACATCTTCCCGTTTCAATCCCCTGCACTGGAGGAGGAATGCCTCTCCAGCCAAGCTTTGTCCCCTCCAGCTTTGCTGCCGGTCTGTAATCCTGGCTGTGCACAAAGAGGGAAGTGTCCCCCTTCTTTGCTTAGGCAGAATGAGAGAGTGGGTAATTTATGGGCTGAGAACAGGTGAGTGTGCTGCCTGTGTGCAGAGAGAAGGGAAAGAAAGGTGCTCTGAATCCATACCCTGGATTAAAACTGCCTATTTAATAACGAGCTTTCCCTTTTTTCCTTGTGATTCCTGATTCAAAACCCATAAAAAAGCACAAGGAGAAACCTGGTACATTAATTTACAATCACCCCACTTTCCCTACTCTGTTTGCCTGAGGAAGTAAAAAGGGGACCACTCTTCTTGCTTTCTGGCTTCCTATAAAGCAATGGCTTCAAATCTTACTTCCCAGATGCCTCAAGTTGAGAGTCCTTGACCCAGCCTTCACTGTATTAATTTAGTATATATTACAGTGGCTGAACTCTCTGATGTTTACTGTGCTCCCTTTTACCTGTTAGTTTCAGGCACAGGAAAAACAGGTCTAGGGACATCTGTTTTTTAAGCCTCCCCTGCTGTCCATTTTTCCAAAGGATCTATATAGGTGCTGTAGTGAAGCCTATGGATTTCTCTGCTTCAATTATTAAATTAAACAAGGCCACATTTTCCTTTGCAATGGAAAACTTTGGTTGGTTACTAAAACCTAGGTGTTCATGAGGTTGATTTCTTGCTGCAGGGGCAGGAGGAGGAGGAAGAAGAGGATTTCACTGGAAAGTCTGATAGGTTCCAGTACTCCTCATGAGAGGACCCATATCTTTGGGTAAAATAGCTGAGTAAATTCGCCTAGAGACTCTCAGGGCAAAAAATATGCCTCTCGTCCCTCTTC
Source organism: Cyanistes caeruleus (assembly GCF_971803275.1). Classification (NCBI taxonomy): domain Eukaryota; kingdom Metazoa; phylum Chordata; class Aves; order Passeriformes; family Paridae; genus Cyanistes; species Cyanistes caeruleus. Next base: position 30,703,390 of record NC_141704.1, on the reverse strand, counting down.
CTTGCCCCAGCTCCATTTTTGCTGAGTTAAACACCCACAGTTTTGAAAAGGAAAAACTTAGCCTTCTGGCAGAAATACATGTGCATTCATGTTAAAAAATTCTTGAAGTAAAGAGAGTTGAGACAGGCAGACTCCAACCTTCCATCTCAGAATAGAATAAGTATTTTTATTCTATGGTCACGAGTGAATTCAGCATTACCCCATACTCAGAGTGTCTTCACTGCCTGTCTCCACTGCCACCAGCTTGTTCTGTGCAGACACCTGCTGAGATGATTCTGTAGTCCCATGTCAAAAAATCAAATTGTGCATGTTTGTATAACTAGTCTGTCTCAGTCTGCAACTTTAAACCTCCCTGCTGCTTGCAGTGACAAGTTGATTTTCTGTGTGTACTTAAATTAGATGCTCACATGCAAATTTACAACTTGAAAGTGTCCTTGTGAAGGCTTTATTTTTGTTCTGTCTGATTGTATTGTACTTTTTTATTAAAACTGAAGGCAATGCCAACTGAGAAATATATTTTTGTTCTTCTATATAGGAAAACAAAACAAGCACTAAAGTAGGAAATAGGATAAATAAGTGACAACTCTTGAAAGGGGATTAGAAAGCAGCAGTGTAATGATGCATAAATCCCATGTTTTGTGTACAGAAGTTTCTTTAGAACAAAAGGCAGGTTTGATATCAAAATGTTTAAGTAGTACCAAAAGACTAGAACATTTTACTATTTTTAATACAGAAATAGAAAAATAGTGTTAAATACAATTTCATTAACTAAAAAAAGAGATTAAATACTGTCTTTGGAATGACTGCTCACTCAGAATTTCTTTGCTTTGTATTATGTTAAAATAAAGATGAGTGGCAAAAAATAGACCCTTGAAATGCAAATGAACATTTTGAAAATTAAAACAGTTCAGTTGACCCTCTTTCTTAAATGATTGAGTTGCTGAAATGTAACAAATTATTTAAGTTCAAAACAAGAAATTATTTACTTTTAAATTACCGGAGAATGAAGAAGTTATTTTTCTGCCAAGATGAAATATGCTGGCTTTTGCAGGGTAGTTTGGGGATATTTTTATATTTCTGCTTGACCTGGAAATGCAGATGACTCTCATTTGTTACAATTATTGTGCTACCCATCTAATTTAGTCTGTAAATTCCTTGAGGCAGGAAACACATCTTCCTCTGGGACTGCTGGGCTCTGAAGGCAACCCGTTAGAGCAGAAGGCGGCTGTCTAGAGCAAAATCATGCCATGTTGATTTTCTCAACTCAACCTCTCTGTGCCAGGCAAATCTAGAGGACCACACAACCCCTGAGGTTTATAAATTAAAGAATTTCAGAAAGTGAAAAATTCTGGATGCATAGACTTAAAATCAGCTTGGGATTTATACTCTGGATTTTTTTCCCCTATACTGGCTATCTCGAGGAGGAAGTATTGTGTTTACCCTGTCGGTCACGGAACAGGACCGTTCCTGTTCCACTGGTCTCTCCCACTGGATAAAGGCAGTAATGGGATGATATTCCACCCAATCCTTCTGAAGCCTCTCCTTTAAACTCCATTCACAGATGTGAGTCAGAGTCAGAGCTGTGCAGTGTTTATGCTGCAGCTCACAGCAGCTCGTCTCCGAGGGCCTGTGCTCAGTCAGCTGCTCAGAGCAAGGCAGCCAGCTCAGGCAGCCGGAGACACACCGCTGCACCCGCAGCTGCACATCACCCCTGCAGCCTCATGTCCTTGCAGCTTTGTCTTCCATCCTTTGTGCCTTACTGGACTCCACCAATCTCCCCACTGACATCTGAGCTGCTCTGATCTCCTCAGAGTTCAACAGCTGGCAGTGATCTAGCGTAAAGCTCACGCAGCCTGCTTCTGGAGTCCCTTTCACCTCAGATTTATTAGCCCTGTTGTCTCTGTAGGTTTCTCAAAATGCTCATAAATTAGAAATATTAATAAAAGGGACACTGTAGATTTAAACAGATAATATTTATAATTTTTTTAATGGCACAGTTATTATCAATTGACATTTAAAATGGCATCATAATCCATCAAGGTGAAATGGACTCAGAAAAATATTTCTCCCAAGCCAAAACCCGTAACAGCAGCAGCAGGATTGCAAGAGAGGAAGGACACAAACAGTTTGAGCCCAGGTCACTGATTACATAATTTAGAGGTGTTTTTTAACAATTTCACTCGCTGTTTAATCCATTCTTGTGTTTCATAATGCTTCTTCTCCACTGCCAGCCCCTCTGAACCCTTTGTAGAGGTTTTTCTATCAAAAATCTTTAGTTAATCCATGATAGGGGGAGCAATTTGCTTTGAATAGATCAGGAGCTGTTATGTGTGGGAAGGGCTGGAGAGATCAAAGGCTGTCCTTTTCAAAACAATTCAGGCCACGAAGCAACAATTGCCATGGAGAGCTGTCCAGCATGGCTATAAACAAGCTTTGATTTTTTGCTGTTTGCCTGATGGAAGGTTAAAAATAAAGAAGGAATGTGCTTAATGAGGTCCATCCTCCCAAACATGGGGGAGGACAACAATTTTTTCCCCACCTACTGAAGAAGGCTACAGAATCCATATGTACAGAAATGAAACCAATTCTTCAGGGGGAAAAAAGCGGGGAAAAATCCCAAGGAATCAATAACAGAGTGAAACAGAAAGTCCATGACCTGCAGCTCATTATTTGAAATTGGTTGTAGCTTGGTAGTGAATATATTTCTGTGGTGATGCATGGAAATGAACTTCCTGTGACCTAGAATGGTTCTTCATCATCCAGATGATGAAGAGAAGGCACCAAAAGCTACTAGGAATCACTGGTGCTATGCTGAGCTGCTGTTGTCCTGCAGTGGTACCTGCAGCTAAAGGATTAGGTTTTTAGTGCATAATCCATGAAGGAGATGCCAGCAGAAGGTACTCTTTGAAACAGTGCCATGGCAAACTATCTCATTTGCCAATGAGGAGGAGACTGGCACTGCCAAATGGGCAATTAAAGGTATCCTTAGGCAAATGCCTGAGAGAAATGTACCTAATACCCCTCAGGATGCACATCACTCCCTGTATTTTCAAAAGAAAAAGCCTCAAGAAGTAGTTTAGATTAATTGTCTAAAAGTTAGATGCTTGAAGTACAGTACATGCATCCCTCACTCCCAAACTGACCATGCAATGCACAGATTGGGAGTGAGAGACTGAATTATTTTTTGCTCTGTGTTCTTAACTACATGTGCTTTTTTCGGTGTGTTTGTTTGGAAAAAAAAGCACAGACAGACCAAGTGAGTACTTGGGCAGAAGTCAGCGAGGTTTAGCTGACCATCAGTGTGTTGGCTGTGAGGGAAGTGTTCAGGTTACAGTAATGGGATGGAGCTGGCATCTGTTGTCTCATTCCTGAGAAGTTGGGTCTAGAAGTAATTCACAGCCTGGGTGCAGTTTCATAGGAAGCAGCCTTCTCACTCTGGGAAGATTTTGAGATTTTAAGGAATGTTCCCACACCAAACCAGAACAAAAAGTCAAACTCTGATCGACTCAAAAAACAAAGTGTTTTTTTTTGGTTTGTTTTGTTTTGGTTTTTTTTTTTTTTTAGTCCATTAAAACTCAGCTCAATAAAAACATTTCATTTTGATCATAATAAAATGTTTTGTCTTGCTGTTGAACTTTCAATTACATTTTCACTGTAATCAATTCATTTTAAAATAAAGCAGTAATCTTGAACATGGCAAAATGACCTTTTAAAGACTATTGGAACAGCATGCTTCAAGAACATGAAGAATTTTTAAAATTTATTTTATTTTAATGAACAGTGAATCCAAACAATTCTAGCCTGGTAATGTAGAACTCTGTGTGTGCAGAGCAAATGCATGTTTTTGCAGCTGACCCAGTTTCCTGGTCTCATAGATGCAAAAAAAACCGTTTAGGGAAAGTTGTAGTATGTATGTTTTTCCTAAGGCTGCTGTCTGTCCTGATTAACAGGATGCATAATTAATTATCATATTATGTTGTTAAGCCCAGGTTTTTTTGTAGAGATTTTTTTCTCAAATTCAGCAGTCTGGTCTGTGAGGTATCCTGGAAAACAGTTACTGCATAGATAATTTATGTGGGAATGAAGAAATTCTATACTGCATGTGTGGGAGGGTTTTTATCTGTCTGGGATGGTCACAGATTTCAGTGTGTATGTATTTCCCAGCCTCACCTTTCTCTAAAACTGCCGTGATTTCTACAAGGAAAAAGCATTACTATTTTATAAAGTTCCCAACTGGCTCTGACACCCTACATGGATTTTAACCACCTTTCATGTGATGGGCTTTGCAAACCATGTTGTGAAACAGTGCTTTAGTTACCACTGATTAATTCAATGCTCAGAGCCAGAATTAGGGGATCACTGCTTGAACTATTTCTGCCTCTCAAAGCCAAGCAGGAGAGGGCAGCATGTCCTGTGGGATAAGCACACCAGGGCTGTGACAGCCCAAGTGGGGAAGTGAAAATTGTATTACATCCTCACCTTCCACTTTGAGACATTCCCATGATGAAAAGATGTCACAGAATGCGAAGTGGTAGTCTTATCCATCTGATTTGCATGCAAGGATTCTCCTGCTATTACTTCATACACTAAAGCCTGTGATTTATAAGCCAAGAACAACCTTGATTTTTTGCATAAAATGATTTCTGCAGCTTTTCAGGGTGGGAAAGAATTATAGGAATGGAATGGAATGGAATGGAATAGAATAGAATAGAATAGTATAGAATAGAATAGAATAGAATAGAATAGAATAGAATAGAATAGAATAGAATAGAATAGAATAGAATAGAATAGAACAGAACAGAACAGAACAGAACAGTTTTAGTTGGAAGGGACCTACAGTGATCATCCAGACCAACTGCCTGACCACTGCAGGGCTGACCAAATTAAAGCATGCTATTTAGAGAATTATCCAAATGCCTCTTAAACACCAGAGCAACAACCATTTCTCTAGCAAGGCTGTTCCAGTGTTTGACCACCCTCTCAGTGAATAAATGCTTTCTAATGTCCAGTCTAAATCTTCCCTGGCTGAGTTTTAAATTATCCCTACACAACCTAGCACTGGATACCAGGTTGAAGAGATCAGCACCTCCCTCTCCACTTCCCCTTTCAGGAAACTGTAGAGAGCATCCAGTATCTATAAGGAAAGCCAGCAAATTTAAATTAGTTAAAGGCTGGTTGTTAAAGCCTGTTTCTCAGGTGACTTATTCTTGACTTATTCTAGAAAGCACAAGAGAAGCTGAGAGTTTTCCTGTCTTCTTTAAACTTCAGTCTTTGCAGCACCCATACACGTAACTTTAAAGAAGTTTATAGTGGGGAAAATTAAAATAATTTGTGATTTTGTCTGTCAATCATCCCAAACCATATTTATCCCACAAGGTGAAGAGAGTGAACTGATCCTGAATCCTCTTGCCTGACAAGACCTTAAATATTATTTCAGGATGTGCTGGGATTGTTTGTATTAATTTTTCTATGGGTCCTGAATAGGAATGGCAGGAGGGCATGAAGATATATCCTCAGAGCCATAACAAAGGTAGTCCCAAGAGAATAAACTCTTTGCTGACAGAGGAGTGAGAGCAATAGGAAAAAAAAATCTTGATAGCAGGAAGAGATTCTGGGCGGGAGCAAGACACACCTGCAGAGCAGGCTGGACATATAATCCTTGCAACCTATCCTGTCAACACATCATTTTTGTCAGTGCTAAAATTCAGGTCAAACTCCATGACGAGAAAGTAAAAGAGATTGCACTGTAGCAATTCATTAGTTCTAATTACAAAACATGAAGAAAATGTCACTTCCAAATTTAGACAAAACATAAAAATTTCAGCCTCTGCCTGGCACAGTCGTGTTGGGCTGGCCAGATGGCAAAATGGCAAAACAAGCTAACAGTCCACTGAGGCCCTGCAAAATCTTGGGAGAGCACAAGATATCCATGTACAGACTAGAGAAGGAAAAATATCACCTGCAGGCACGTGAAGGAGACATTCTTCCACTTGCCAAGGAGATACGAGTTCTTCTTGCCTGGCAGAGCCCTCACACCTCCCACTTCATTTCACTTAGACAGCATTGCAACTTTTCCTGTCCTGTCCATGGGGATCCTCAGAAAATGATGAAGTGCACAATATTCCTAGGCTCTCAGCATTTTGTTTTGTTTAATGGGCTCCTGTGGGACCTCCTATTACTCTACTCTGGAGGGAAGAGCTTTTTTGTTTTTGTTGCTGCTGTTGTTGTTTGCCCCCTTTTGCCAGAGGCAGGTCATGAATTATGTGCCTGATGTTCTTCCTCACTCCCGGACTTTCTGTGATGCCCCACAGGGACCCATTAAGAGCTTCCCTGCTGCATCCTTCCAGAGAAAGGCCAAGTGCTGAAGTGGCAGAAGCAGGGGTAGAAAGAGGCTCTTGTGACTCAAGGATAGTTGGAGGAGAGCAGAAAGTCACTGTTAGGGTCTGGATGGGCCCATGGGGGTCTGCTGGGAAGCGGAGTTGCATACCAAAACAAACTGTCCAATTACAGGGCAAATGCATGGTTTGTGTGGTTTTTCTCCTGAAGGCGCTTTTTGAATCACGGTATTTCCACTCATGTAGTGGCACCAGAACTCAGACTTCAGAGAAATGGGCACTTCTGACCTGCAGCTAACTGCAGATCCTTCTGTGGTCTTGTCCATGAACTACACACATTGAACCAAAGTTTAGATCCAGCTGGTTCCTCTGGGTGACATCTAACTCAGCCACTTTCATGCACTTCAAATAAATTTCCTGCAAGAAGCATCTCATGTTTTTATAACCACAGACATTTCAAACATATTTCTGTATTTTCTGATATGCCATTGGCACAGGCTATGAAAATTATTTGGGCTATATATAGTTGGACTTTTTTCTTTTTCCCCTTTCAGTTTTTATAGGAAAGCAGCATTTCTGTAGCTTTGTGCCAACCTGGCCTCTCTTCAAGTGCACTGTCTGCTTTTTATCCATAAAATCACATACCGGAAAGTCCGCCTAAAGAACATTATTAGCTGAGGCTGCCGAGTCAAGTACTGGAAAGCAAAGGCAATGCCAGACTTGAGATTGCTTCTGCTCATACATTAAGGGGCAGATGCATTAGGATATGGTGAAAGCTTTTTTCGGTGGCCAGACTCCTGCAAAAGGTGGGGTGATCTGTCTCACAGGCAGGACTGATGAATTACCTGAAAAGTGATTCATTGAAAGCATGAACTCTTTATTCCTCAGCTGTGACCCCTAACCCCCTTCCCTGTGCTCGTTTTGGTCCATTTTCTGTATCCTCTGCAAGTCCCAGCAGATGCTAAAACCACTGTAGCTGTAACACACACTATGGCACTGCCACAGATGGAGTAAGGGGAGGAAGAAGAGGAAGCAGGTGAGGATTGTTTGGTTCAGACAACTTCTGGGGGGCATGAAAGGGCATTTTCTCAGCCCAGAAAGCAAAAGACAAGAGCTGCTTGATAGATCACCCCTCCATGTGGTTTGTGCCTGACTCATTCAGCCTCCTTTGGTGATGAGCTGTCAGTCGCTGGTGAGACACTGAAAAGGACTACAAGAGCAGTGTTGCTTTATGATCCAGTAAATATTTCCACAGCCTTTTCTGAGGAGAAAGTGAAAATTTACCTTCACTGCACATCAACATAGCACAGGGGAGCTCAGCTCTGCATTGCCAGGACAAGGCACTGACGAGCCCCCTGCACAGCCAAAGAGAAATCTGGTCACAGATTGGTGAGGGTTGTTTGGGGCAGCTTGTGCAGGGTCTGTCTTTCTCCCCTCACCCTTGCCTACAATAGTGTTAATGTAACAGGACAGTTCATTTCCTTTCTGGCTGAACACTGAAACTTATTTGCAGTTTTGGCTGCCAAAAATAAAACCAGTTGTCTGAAATATTCCATTTAGTTGCCTTATTATGGGAGTAAGCTTTGAAAAATGAAAACATTTTCAGGTTGTCATTGCTCTTGTTATGGAATCCATGAAAATGGAATTTTTAAAAATGAAAAATCTTCTCTGTCTTTATTTATTTAGGGGGAAAAAAGAGTCCCTGTGATTTCCTTTTAGCTTTAGGTACAGCCCTTCTCTCTGCTGGACTGGCAGCAGATTCGAGCAGATGTTGCTCTATCCATGACACGCAGGTTGTCATTTCCAGCTTTCCTTCATGGCCAGGAGGGCTAAAAGCATTCCTTAATAAGGAAAACACAAATGTTGTTGACATCAAAGCAGAGTTGGAGCCCCAGGCACACTCCTGTGCATTAATCTGTCCTGGGCATCATGTAGATTTGTTCCTCTGGATCTGCAAAGGCAGGTACAGCCTTGTGCTCTATCTGCTGGATCTTCCCTGCAGACCACATACTAATGCCATCCCTGTACTGGAGACACAGGGCAGTCAGTGCCAGCTTTGGTAGGGTTTTTTTTGGGTAAATACTCTCTGAAGTTTTTTTACATGATAGTACACTAATGGTAGGGGTGAGATGAGGTTAAGAACCAGCTTATTACCTATTACTTTATATTTTAATGAATAAGATTCTGTTACTTCTTTGATGAACTATGAAGAGCAAAGTCACATTATTTTTACATCTCCAAATCTGTCACATTTAGTTCAGTGCTCAGTTAACAACACATGTAATGCCACTTGACTAACAATATTAACATGGGAAGTATCTCTAGATCCCACTTCATGTTCTAGCAATGGTTATTTAGAAATTGTGCTACATAAACCAAAGTCTAGTGCCAGGTAATTTGAATGCTGCATTCAAGCATCCTGCTTATACATGAAGACCTCCAGTTTCACTTAAATATTTTTAAAAAGTTATGCACTCACCTTGACTGCCATGAAAGTAAAATAAAAAGTTCCTTTGATTGAAATGCTGGTTGGATCAAGCTTGCAGCATGTCTGTATTTTTTCATTATTACAGAAATGTTACAACTACCAAATACATCTGAAATTAATTTTCTGAGACTATTCTGAGAAGAGTTCTGAAGATGCACATTTTGGACTTGGGGCTTGTAGCTCCTAATAGAAATATCACATTTCAATAAAAATCCACCTCAGGCATAACAAGCTAAATCACTAAATATGAAGTTGGCACCACCTTAATACAACACAGCTACACAGCAGTAAAATAATTACACACAGACACACACATAAATAGTCATACATAGCCAAGGACTTTTTTCTCTTGGTAATGGAAGGTAATAGTGATAGGGAAGGCATAACAAAATTCACAAAAAGGAGTAAGACAGCTAGCACTGAAAGCATTTGAAATAGTGTGGACAACATGCAGGGAGGAGACCATAGAAATAAGGATGCGGTGAGGGACCTTGTCAGTGCAGATGTGTTGAAGCTAATGTCCAGCAGAAACAAAATCCCACTTGGGATCCTGCAGCACCTGCAGAGAGATGTTCTGAACGTGCTGATGTTCTCTCTGGATGTGAAAATAGCATAGTGGTTTATGTAGAGCATCCACAGGTGACTGCACAGTTAACATCAACCTATGGATAATGGACATATAGAAAATCAAGAAGAGCTGCAACATAATCTTTTTATTATCTTCATCCTGACAAAGGACAGTCTCTGCCTTCCAGAAAAATCTTTTTACTAAGAGCTTTTCACCATCTGTAACTGAGCTAATCAAATTCAGAATACTTCAATCCAAAGACAGTGCAGGGCTCCTTAGTGTTTGGACCCCGACAGACTCCACTTCTTTCAATAACAAAGATTAAACTTACTTGCACATTTCTTCTAATTGCAGCTGCAGCAGGGAGAAAGATGAGGAAACAACATCTTAAACCTTAAGTACAAGCTGGTTGCTTAACCTGGCTCATGCCTACCCAATTTGCAGTTGCTTTTTAGCTCTAATGGTCAGCTTCTCCTCCTTCTATTGTCACACAAGAAACTTTTGGTAAGTCTTCCTAGTGACATTTTAGAAGACCAAATACAGACAGAGTGTTTTAAAAACACAGAGAAAGAGAATTTGCACGGCCTTGAGTCTGTCTTGAGGAAGCTGTGATAAATGCAGTTTGAGAGTATTTTTATTTGCTATCTGAGAGATAAAGAGAATGATAACAAGTAATTTTTTGTAACAAGCCAGGCTGGATGGGGATTTGAGCATCGTGGTCTAGTAGGTGACACCATCCTCTGCATGACAAAACACAACTAACACATGATCTGGGTACTTTTTATGATCCATGCAGTCAGGTTTCCTGCCTGGGATGATGGCTGAGTATCCATGGACCACACACAGCTCAAGTACTACATTTCAAGGGCACTAAAGACCTTTACACATAGAGGAAATAAGATTAATGCCCTTTTGCATTCTTCATACAGACTTAGTTCACAGCTGAAAAAACCACTTGGTTTTGGATCACACTGCTGAAGTGCAGTGGCAGCATTTGGAAGAACACAGACAAAAGGATTGCACATTTATAAATTGTGCAATGTACATGATTCAGGTGTCGGCTGGCCTGGAATATTGATCAGGTGAGGGTTTTGCTTTTTGGCTTAGAATTGCAACTGTTAACAAAGCTTTCCAACTGAGGTTGATTTAATGCCTCATTTGGCACCTGAAGTTTCCCCCAGGCCAAATAGTACACGTGCTAGGTCAGAGGAAAAGGGGATGGCTCTGTGTCTTCCCAGTCCCGCCTGCACATCATGACTGCATTCAACCATGCAGTGGGTCCTTTCCATGCAGCCCAGGTGTGTGTCTTTCCTCATGCCTGCAAACATCAGAAAAGGTGGAAGCTGTTTGCTTGGAAACATGCTTCAATCTGATGGATTTTTTATTTTTTTTTTATTGTGGATATTGTCGTTATATTATTCATTGATTTTGTGTTCTGTGTTTGTTCAATGCTCCAGACTGTAGCTTCCAGCTGGGCTTCTCAAGCACTAGACTGAATTTGCAGCTCACTCTCTTTTAACATCTAAAAACCTCCTTGTGCTGGAACTTCTCTGTGTAAGACGAGAAGTGTCCAATTAATGAAGTGATCTTATGGAAAAAAAAAACCAACCTACAAAAATCTTGTTATGTCTTCACACTACCCTTTGTGGAATTGGGCTGAACTGAGATGAGCTAAACCATGGCTGTACTTTAAATATTTGTATCTGAACTTTATTCCAGGTGCATAGGGCATGTTAGCACCATGCAGTTCAGAGATGTACAGACTAGTTTCAAACATGCTGGTTTCTTCAGGTAGGAGTGTTCCTGAAATTTGCTATAGCATGATACTGCTTTTGCTGTGGAACTCTCTTTTAACATAGACTTGCCAAACAAGTGGCTTAGTCCTGTGGTGTGAGCCTGAGAAGGTAGTTATTTTTCATGGCACTGACTTTTGTTTTGACATGCAGTGCTGCCCAGAGTGAGGGAGATGAACCCCCTATTCTCAGTGCCCTCTCTCCGAGCAAGTGAAGAATAAACTAGAAAGCAACTTCTTTCCCAGTATTTCTGACTCTGCACTCTACAGACACAGCTAGTCTGCCATGAGCTAGCATGTTAACAGAAGCACTGAGCTCTGAGTTACAGTTCCCAGCTGAAATGTGCTACCCTTGCAGGATGCTGGACTCCCTGTTCATCAGCTATACTTTTTCAAGGTCTTCAGTTATTTTTTCTTCATTCGCCTCCCCTAGGAGAAGAGGTGAACAGAATAGTAAACAGGATTTTTTTTACTTTTTCCCCCCCTTGTAAAAGCATTCATCTCCCACTGTTGCTGGGACTTACATAATATCTGGAGAGCTGTGACAGTGCCATGGCTTGAGATGGACTATGGCAGCGAGTTCAGCAGGAAATGACTGACCGTCTCAGCAGGGATCTGGGGCCGTGCCGGCCGGTCGCCGCCAGATGGCGCCGTGGGCTCGGCTGGCCCGGAGGTTCCCAAAGGGGCTGGGCCGCGCCGCCCGCGCCGCCCCAGAGCTCCGGGAGCGCGGCGGGCGCCAGGGGCTGCGCCCGCGGGAGGGCGGGATGAGCTTCTCTAATGAGGGACGTTGGGAAAAAACTGTGACTATGGGCGTCACCTCCCCGCGATGGGCTGGGACTAGGAGGCCTGGCATTGGGAAAGGGAGTTCTAGTATAGAAAGAAGTTATGGGTGGGTATAAGTCTCCGGAAAGGAGCAGGGGAATGTCACATGCCCTAGGTACTCCTGAGATATTGCATTGTTTGGAGACTCAATTTGGATACTCAGTTTGTAGACATTAGAAGGCAGGGGTAGCTTCACAGGAGAGGAAGATTGTTGGTGTGGTCCCACAGGCACAGAATGCCTGTAAGTACTTTCCTTGAAAAAGTGGTGAATATCCATTGGCATATCCAGCTGCTGACATCCCATTATTTACCACAGTCAAAGATGAAACTGTTTGTGAAGGATTAAAAAAGGAGCTCAAGAAACTGAGTGATTGGGTAATAAAATGGCAGATGAAATTCAGTGTCAATAAATGCAAAGTAATGCACACAGAGGAAAACATCCTTAACTATACATTCACAGTGATGGACTCTAAATGAGCTATTACCACTCAGAAAACAGATTTGGGAATCATTACACATAATTCTTCAGAAACAATCACCTCAAAGCCTTAGCAGTGGTCAAAAAGACAAATTGGGTATTAGACATTATTAGGAAAGAAATAGATAACATGATAGAAACATACTTTTTTTTTTTTTTTTTTTTTTTTTTTTTTTTTTTTTTTTTACCATGCAAACCAATGCAGTACTCACATCTTAAATGCCAGGAGGGAGGGAACAATTTATTAGACACTTGGTTTACAAGAAACACCATATGTTTTCAAGAGATGACACTGTGGAACTCATTGCCACAGGAAATTTTAAAAGCTCAAATGCAATTAAATTAAAACAATAATTAAATAAATGTGTTGGCATTAGGTCAAAAAAAGTTTGCATTGAGTGATGTAGACAGATGTACAAGCTCAGGTAATAACATACCTTCTAGCTATGGAAAGGAATGGGGATAATCATGCTATCCCAGCTTTGCTTTTTTTTTTTTTTAATCTGTTGGGCTGCACAGACCTTTGCTTTTAATCATTAAGGTAATACTTAAATCATTATCATGAAGATAAAGAAATATTTTGGTCCTAAGGAAAATCAGTGGCAGAATTCATTGATTTCAAGAACAGGAAAATCAGTTCTGCCTGTAGCTGGGTCATGTCTCACTGTGCGAGGTGTTGCATTGATTGAAGCAAGACTGCTGGCACAGCATGAGCAGCTTGTAGCAGGTATCTTTGAGCTACCCAGAAAGTAGCAGTGACTAAGAGTGGAATTCATTTCAACTAACTTTAGCTGCTGGTGAGAGCTAGGTGCTGGTTCTTTTAGCAACTGAGGTACTTCTTCCTGTCACAGTGTGTCCATGGTATGAGCTTTGACAGAGAAACAATGACAAAATACATAGCATGTTCCAGAAAAAAACAACTAAAGCATCAGAAGCGCAAGTCACCTTGCTTGCTCTTTAGCATCTGATATAGGAAATTAAGATGGTGTTTGGACACCTTGGGGTAAAGAGAGAAGATAGGAACTTAATTTTCATGAGGAAAATAAATGTGACACCATTTGCTTTTGGTACATAACAGACCACCCATCCTTTTCAGGTGTCTCAGTGACAGAATGAGTAACCAAAACCCAGAAATGTTATTTGCATTAGAAGCAGAAATATTTCTGTTTGGTGCCTGATTATTGAATAGGGATCCCACTTTAGGGCCTTTAGTGAACTGCTGCAGAGCTGTAACTGCTTCTTCCTGGCACGGTTTCATCCCTGTCTACTGGAGAAAAACCTTCTGCCAGTGAGGAAGCATTGCTTCTCAGAGCTGGTCTTGACTACAGGCATAAGCATGTTTTAAATTAGTAGCAGGCAGACCCAAAGCAGAATATTGCAAAAGGCAATACCAATGAAAGAATCCTTTAAGTTTTATGTTTTAGGAAGGCAGGAAGAAGAGGACTAGGTTTGGTGGAATGTTTTGCCGGGATATAGATTATCTCTCCTTTTTTTTTTTTTTTTTTTAGATTTGCTTATGTAGCAGCTGATCTCCAGTTCTTCACTGAGGTGGTTTTTTTTCTGGTTTCAATAGAAAAGCATAATGAATCAAAGATTTGTGCAGTAATGAAAGCCTAGTATGTTTGTTCCAGAAATAATTTAAAAAATTGAAGACACCATTTCAAAATCCTGAAAGTTTCATGGCTTAGGAACATCTCACTCATTCTTTCCAGATCTCAGGCCTTGTACACCTTATTTTTAAAATGGTCAGTGACTGAAATTTTTCTATGGAGAAGAAATATGTACATACAGTTTATGTATGTATTTAAAAGCAAAGAGAATAATAAAGAGCTAATCATCTTTTCAGATGTGGGTACATAGGACCTGCCAGACAACTGATTCCTTTGGTTTATATAATTAATTAATATTAATTATTGTGTATTGCAGTGGTTCTTAGCAGCTGCCACTGAAACTGAAGGTGCCTTATGCTGTATCTATACAAACATTGGAAGAATCTGTTGGCCTTGAAGCCATTAGTGCTTAACTGAATGAGAGAAGGCATGGAAAGAAGGAGATGTCTCCTCTGTTTAATTTAATGTAACAATCCTCATAGCTTCTGAAGGAACGTTTACTCAAAGCAGTGCTTGGTCAGAGATCTCTGACCAAATTAGTGCCCCAAAACAGCTCAGGGCACTGCTGTACAGACACTAGAACAAGGCCTGGATCCAAAAAAGCCTCACTGGTGGGGTGCTGGGACACCAGATTGGTGTGGGAAGGCTGACAGGGTGATTGTGACTTCCACCTCTACATCTAGAGCAAGTCTGTGGAGCATTGGCAGAAGAGCCATCACTCATTTTGCCTTCAGTGGCAAACACACCTCAAGTGGCATAGCTGAGGCATACAGATGGGCAGCACTAGAATAAATTCCAGACCTGCCTAAATCTTCTAAATGAAGAGCTCCCAGTCCAGCAAACCTTATTGACGAGTGTGGTCACATCTAATGCCATTTACTGGGAACGACACATTGTCTCTGGGAAGAAATCATGGGTTTTTGCAGCACATGTTGGTTTTGACTACACCTACTGTTTCAGTGCAGTTTTTGGATACTGCCTTGTATTTGCATTGTAAAAGACTTTCCATTAGTGCTTAGTGTTATTTCAACATAATGGTAAAGTCTGCATTAAAAATGCATAGCTAGGTTAGATATTTAACATTCAGTTGGTGTTCTGGCACAGTCTGAGGGCATGAACTGTAGCCAAGAATATATGGGTTCTTAAAACTGTTTCCTGTGCTAAATCCCAGCATCAGCCTGTCCATAAGTAATGAGGAGAAGGATGATGTAAAATAATGGTATTGTTAAAATACTGTCACTTCTCCCTCCCCCACATATTTTAAAGAAATATATTACAAAAAATTCATAATGCACCTGGCCATCTTTGTCATGTCATTCTTTCTTCCTCATCCTGATAGAATCAGTTCTCTATATTACTCCTTAGATTCAAGAGATTATGGCAATCTTCTCTGTTTTTTCATTAGCTGAGCTGATTCTGCGCAAAAAGCTGTTTAAGATTCATGAGTCATTTTGCCTCTGCAAAGAACAGGAATGCAGCTGAAGGAAAAAAAAACCCAAAAAGGTTTCCAATAGTCTAGACTGATGATGGGATACTGATGAGAAATACGCACACAATTAACTTGAAAAAAAAAAAGTAACAATTTCTTCTTTAAGGCTGTCCCCATAAATTGAGGTGTGCCTAGCTTACTGCGTCCAAATCCTTACATCCTCATTTTTGTACACAGGCACATTCCTACTTTACTGTATCTCTGCAGAGCCACAAGATCCTGACAATTATCACAGAATTTTCTCAGTCTGGGAACCCTGCAGTCTGTGGTTTCTGTGGCCAGGACCCATTCCTTTAGGCCAAAGTCTCTTATTTTTTCACACCAGAAGACTTACAGACAGGGAAAATGAGACTCTGCTGGCCATTGATCCTGAGAAACAGGAGGGAGATGAATCCCCTCTCTGCCCACAGATGTCATTGTGCTTGGGGCTGCTGCATGGGTGCCTGAACAGCCTGCCAGACTCTGGCCGAGGGTGAACTTGGGCTTAGAAAATTCCTGTGCTCCACGTCTTGTCTGTAGCTCCCACTTCCCACCTCTCAGTGGACACAGGGATTATTTTCACTGTGTGATTTTAGACTGATTGTCACAGATCTCACAGGAGGAAAGGCAGAACAAGTAACAGGATCCCTGCCTCAATGGGCTTATCATGCTCTGAGATGCTGGTTACAGCAGTCCAGTGAAGTGCAGCTCAGTACAATGGCTTTGCCCAGAAAGTTGAGGAGACTGATGTAAATGATTCACATCCCATGGATTTGCTCAGGAGACCACCACTCCAGGTGCTGTGTAATGTCAGCTCTTCCATACTGGGAATTGTTTGTCAAAACTGTTCCCAAATAACACCCATCTCCCTTCCCTTCTGGCTTTCTCATACTGTTTCTGCAAGGTACTTGGAGCAAGATTATGCCATTGAACACAAGACAGTCTGAAAAATTGCTTTCAGGCTTATGTTTAGGCCCACATGATTCATTACATGCTTGGATTAGGGCCTCAGCATCCTGCAGTCACCAAGTGAACAACCCTAACGTGAAGCCAGTGCCAACTTTGAGTGCCTAAGCCACAGAACTGGCACGTACTACTGATCTTCTCTTCTTTGTTAAGAAAGATGATTAAAATATTATTTCTTGAAAAGCATCCAGTCTGTGAAAAGATTCAGACACTGTTGATGAAGTTACCATGGATTTCTTTTGGGACATTCAGGCTATTAAGAGCAGGAATGTTTTGTCTGAAATTCTATACAAAACCTTAGTAATATAAATGATCACTTGCTAGCTGTTACCTTTCATCTTTTGTACAGGAGTAAAAGTTTACCATGTTCCTAATAGCAGTGATTTGGATGAATTTGTCCTAACAAATCAAGCCATTCAGAGAGTGAATATTTTCTGGAAAGGGAAGAGCAAAAAAACTTCAAACAGTGAGTCCAGAATAAAAGATTGCAAAGATGGGTGGACATGAGTTATAAAGGAGGAATACTGTAGGTGTCCTTCATACCACTGCTTAACATTTTTTCCTCCTGTGCAAAGGAAATTAGTAATGTTGTACACAGACAGCAGAACATCTTTATTTGGGGACGTAATTTATTGGAGCTTCTTAAAGAGCTAGTCGCTATTTCATAGAATGAGGACAAAAGGCTTTGAGGTACCCTGGAGCATGCAGGTTCTACTTACCCCCAGAAGATCATTTCTACGTTCTAATCCCTCTCTAGAAAGTTTCCAAAATGAACTCTGAAACACAACTGGAACCGTAGAAATAATTTTGTTCACTGCAAGTTGCAAAACAAAACAAATGAGGGGCTGATCTAAGAAAATGTGTATGGCCCTTGGTTCTCATTTGCAGAAAGATCTTCAAATTTTAGTAATGTAGAGTTGTGTGGAATGTGAGTCTAAGAGTGGGGAAAAAGGAGCAGCCACTCCCAACCCTGTGGCTAAGAGACTACATATGGCAGCCAGTATATGCTGTAATCAGACCTATATATAGCCCCATCAACCCTTCTCCCTGTCAGTCTGTCCCTGTCGTAACACCAAGGAAAAATTACGCAAAAATAGTATTTGCTTTCACCTTAATGTCTCATGCCACTGTAAAGGTAGGGGAAATTAGCATCAGCATTTCTATACATAAAAGGGCTGCTTGTTATTATAAGTCTTTGCACTGTCTTCTTCAGGGTTATGAAGCGTAACAGCAGAATCACTCTGAACTTGTCTGAGGTCTCAGATGGTTTAAATATTTCCTCAGGTTATAAGTTAACACAAATATCACCGCTTTAATTTAACCTAGAGGATGCTAAAATGGAAAGAAACCCAGATTTCACTTGTCTTTATGAATGGAGGAAGCTCTGGGGCAGAATACTGTCACTTTCTAACAGCCTCTATTGCAACTGCATAATTGACTGGGGCAGAACAGGAGGAAACTGAAAATGTAAGAACAGCTCCCTGGTGGATACTCCCTGCCCTTCTGTGTACTGGAGGCGAATCTGCAAGTTCACTGCTGTTCTTTGGGAATCTGTCAGCTGCAGAGGATGAGGTGAGGAGAGATAGAGGTGTCACATTACTGTGCCTGACAAAGGAGACTTCGAGATTCATTATTTAAACTCTCATGTTCCCCGAGGGACTCAGGGAGGATTATGACCTGTCCTCACTGAGAGCAGGGTGACTTTAGTGAATACTTTCTTGATTTGGTTTCTTACTGACTGCACTTCCTCTCCAGCTGGGTCAGCTGATTAGGATGGGGATCCCCAGCTTCTCTGCAGTTGAGAATCACTTGATGAGAAGGTTGCTGGGATGCCTCATGCATCACTGCACACAGCTCCCCAAAGGCAGGGGTATGGAGACTGGGCTGTCTCTTGCATGGGTGCTACATTTTTTGTCTTGCCACCATTTTGACACGTTGATATTATTAGCAAACACTGCATGACAGCATCTTCAAACAGCTGGAGTTGGGCAATTCAATTGGGGAGAGATGATGAAGTCATCCTAAATCACTTCCTATATGAGAAAGGCTGCAAGATTTGCCCTTTAAAGGCACTGACCTCTAAAGAGAATATATATATATATTATATATATAGAGAGAGAGAATATATATTGTAGGTGCAAATGCTGCTTCTCCAAATACAGTACACCCAGCGTTTTTGGGACCAGACAAGCCTTTTGAGTTATGTGTTTCATCCAGGTATTCCTATCGCATTTTGGACTGGGGTTTCCTGGGTGGGAACACACAGGTATCGGGAGCTAGACACTCTTTGTTTACATCACAGCTGCTAAGGGTGTATCTTGGAGATAGAAAATTCATGTTTTTCTGGACTGACTATGCTAAACAATGATACTTGACAAGAAATATTTGTCTGAATCCCCAAAAAATACCAAATCCCAAGGATTTCGAAGGTCACTGGTACTTCAGCATGTAGAGGCAGAAGAATAAAGAATATGACCCGAGTACTGTGGATGGATGGCAGCCCTACTTGAACAGTGTATTTCCATTAGTTGCAGATGAGAGATCCCAGAGCAGGGGAGAAGCTGGAAAATCAGATATACAGGATGGCACTAGAACTGTTGGTCCAGTATGTCCAGCCTATGGGAATGACCCAGAGCAGATAATTCTGTGGGACATTTTCTTTCCCATCATGAAAAAATGGTTTATTAGATCTGAACTGCTACTTGACCTTTGTTCTGCACCTGAACTTCTCTTCATCATCTTCCAGGTGGCTGCTGCACCACCGTTTATCCTTGCCTTGCTGCCCAAAGTTTGTGCCTCGGGGCTACAATCACTACTGCCACCGCCTATTTAAACCACTTAAACGGAGTCAAATGAATTCTCTTGACACAAACTAAGGAATGCTGACACAAACGGCTGCGTGGGCTGGTTCAAAAGGGTGCTTAACACTAGAGGAGGGAAGGGGTGGGACAAGGACCGAGAACACCACAGATGAGCAGCTGCAGTGGTAGCACCCAGCAGCACAGCTGGGTCTGAAGGAGGCTGTTTGTCCACAGCCTCTGAAAGCAATTAGACTGGAGCCTTGGGGGGTCTGGCACATCTGAGAACAAGTGCTACTTATTTTGTTAACTAAATAGGGATTTGGATATCTGTCCTTATTTCCAGATTGCAACATTCATGAGCTTCTGTGTGCTGTGCAAGCATTGAAGATCTAGCTGCTTTAATTACTGGTAGCAGCTCCGTCATTAAATGCTGTTTCTCACTTGAGAAGACAATGAGAACGCTTAGGTGAAGTAGGGGGAAGGATAGTTCTGCTGCTGTTTCTTTTCTTCAAAATCATGCTGTCTAAACTCAAAATGACACAAAAATTCAGAAGAATTCAGCTCTGGAACAAGGTTTTGCTTGTTTTTTTCCCCTCCCTGATTTCTGTATTATCCTTGCTTCCTGAGGAGCCCTGTGACTGCTGTATTACAGAAACCTGTCCTCTCAATGCCTCCGATGCCTGTGACCATTTCTGTCTTACCCCCAGCAGAAGGTACACAAGGGTGCTATACATCCTTGGGCAATGTTACTTATAACATTCTTGAAAGTTTTAAGGCCATCTTCATTGTTTCTAATGCAGCTGTAGTAAATAATTTAATTGTTTGGCACCTCTGCTCCTCACAGCAAGTACAAAATGCTTACTAGCTTCAGTTGGAGTTATGTGCACATAACTATGCAAGAAATGAATACAACCCTCTGATTACAATAAGGTTATAAGCAGCAGGAATCCATTATGATCAGCAGTAAAATTAAGAATTTTTCCTAAATCATAAGTGTTACTTTCCACTGTATGGAAAGTATAATTTCCATTCCTCCTTATCCTTTTTTCTTTGTGTGCACCTACAAAATTATATTTTGTCCTAATTTTGTGCAATTGTCCCAAAAGCTATTAATCAAAAGAGTAAGGAGAACAAATGTATTGATAATATTTGCCTGAATTGACTGTCTGCTTCTTTGCCCTAAGGTGATATCTGACTTGATTGTCACTTTGCATCCTTGCAAAGTCTGCCACATCCTGCAGTACTCGCATGCGCAAATGGCAACAGAAGCATGCTTAGTATCAACTTAGCAACTCCAGAGCAGTACCAGGAGAAGCAGAGAGGAAGAAAATGCTACTGGTAGTAGTCCTGCTACTGCTGCTACCACAGTGTCTGCCTGAGGTGGTACAGTGTGACATCCTTTCATTTGATTGGGAGCTGCTCTCCAAAGGCGTTTTCCCTGTCGTTCTGTCACTGAGTGGTGATTCTGGGAGACCGGGGTGTTCATAACAAAACCGGGGGGTGCAGGCAGGGCCGTGGGAACGTTGGGGCAGCACTGGAAGAAAGGTTCCATGGTTCTGAGGTGAGGGTGGAGCTGGGACTGGCTTTGCTCTGGCTGTAACTGTGCCCCCATGGCTGTCAGAGGTAGGACAGTGGGCTAGGCAGAGCTGCATCCCAACTGTGTCAGTTCCTGCGTTTCACACATATCTGAAATTCAGGCCAGTGCACGTGCCGTGCAAATGGCCAAGAATTACACCCTTTTTGATATTAAAGAACACATTCACTCAGAAGATCAAGGAATCAAAAAACAAAAGAGAAAATCTTTGGCAGTACAGGTGGAGTTGTGTATCTCAACAAAGAAGGCAGCATATCTCTCCTGGCATACGAACCAAATGGCAAGGGTTTCTCGGGAGCAGATTTAAAATTGCATGCTCTGGTACTGTGTGCTGACTGATTATCAGAAAGGTCTCTTAAGCTTGTTGACATTTCTGTTGTTTTTCCATAGCTGCTTCGGTCCTAGCAGAAGCCAGAGTTTATGTGTGATTTTGGAAAGTGCCCATCCTGTGTTTCAAGGACCCACCCTTGCTATGGAGCAGATCTGCTGCCACAAGGAATCTACTATATCTTCCATTAAAAACTAAAAAAGAATTCCTACCAAATGCTGTGTGGGTCTCTTTAGTGTAGGAAAAGCCATGAGAAAAATCCTTTACAATGATCACATAAAAATCCTTACAAGATTAGAGTAGAATGATCTCACTGTAAAACCACCTAAGTCAGTGCCTTATTGCAACACCTGCAACCACTAGTACTTTCATGTTTTCTTGTGTTTCAAAAGTGAATAGAGGAAGAAAAACCAACTAAATAGAGAAAAAAAAAAAAACCAACTGGTTTTTTCCCAAGTTACTTCATATTTTTCACTTTAATTTGGCCACTTTTTTCATCCTAGAAGTTTTAAAAGCCTAGACTCAGGGTACTAGATGCAAAATGATGAGTTATTTCTATATTTAGAAAGACATAGTACCAGCTATTAAAGTAAGAAACAACTATTTCTATATTTAAGAGGGAAAACTTATTTATTAAAAAAAAATGTGTTTTTCAATAGTTGTAGCTTGTGAAGTATCTACCTTATAGACTAAAATGTGCCATGCCTGGTGAATAGTTTTGAAAAGTGTAC
Source organism: Cyanistes caeruleus (assembly GCF_971803275.1). NCBI lineage: Eukaryota > Metazoa > Chordata > Aves > Passeriformes > Paridae > Cyanistes > Cyanistes caeruleus. The sequence goes on along the minus strand of NC_141704.1, from coordinate 30,681,409 downwards.
ATATAAAGTATTCAGACTATTTTTAAATGAAAATGAAAAGCAGAATTTCTCCCATTGTATCTTGTGACCCTTCTCAATCATTCTTATGAGCAAAATGGCTGAAAGTTGAAAACTGTGATTTGCCATGTAAATAGCTGTGCTTTTGCACAGTGCCCAGTCTTATTGTGAAGGAAAATTATTTTTCTTTACCTGAGATTCAAATGTTTGAAAGTCATATACCGACCATGCACTGTAAAGCCTTTTTCTCCCTAATTTTGCCTTACAGCCCCAATTTTGAAAGACAGAAATACTTAACTTGGCATTCCTTGAGGGGTTCCAGCTCAAGGTCATTCCAGAACAACCACAATGTGTACAGCCAGTGTGGGGGAGCAGGGTTTTATAAGATTGGTTTACATGCCTCTATTTTTTTTTTACTGAGATACTCTGTAACTAATCTCAACACATAATGACCTGGCTACATTTCAAATGCTTCAACAGCTTAAAATATGTTGGAAGGACCCAGAATCCCAGTGAAAGAAGGACTCTTGTCAGGGTGTACACATTTCCCTCCTACTGCTCAGCTGATCTATAGGGAGCATATACAGGACAGGGAAGAAAAATACTCCTGAATTTTATTCTGATCTTTCTTCTGTGATTGGACTTCACAGCTTACTGTAATTTATGGCCTCTCTTTGCTGCGCTCTAAACAGGGTGCAATCTAAATTGGGGGAGCTGGAAATCTCTAGCTCAGGATGCAGGCTGGCATCAATAAGCAGCCATCCCTCTCCTTCTTCCTGTAGAAGTATTTTGAATATCTTGATCTTCCTGAAGATCGAGACATGAACATTTGCAATTCCTACACTAAAACTGACAGTGAGCCTTTGGCAAATAAGAAGGAGTCAGATCCCACAGCGATTAAAGGTGACAGTGAAGTTGCCCACTGAAGGAAAACGTTGGGGACACTCTTTCTACTGGGCATTGCTTTCCAGTCTCTGAGCAACTCTTGTAGGCATCTGCCAAAAGTTGTGGGGACAAGAGAAAATATGTTAGCAGCAGATGTTGAAAGGTAGTAAACAAGGATTTGCTTAGAAGAGCACAGCTGAAGATCTTAAAAGTAACATCCATGCTCATTTTTGGTAAGAGCTCTAGAAGCACGTATGGGATGGTCTGTCAGAGCACTGCCACTCACTTACTTGGGATTTCCCTACATGCTCTGTTCTCTGCTCTTCTGTGGCACTTCCCATAATGATGGACTTGCCTAGAGGGACCAAAGCCAGCCCATTTGCCATCTGGGTATCTCCTCAATGGAGCAGCCAGGCGAGCTCCAGTTTGAAAGAATTCAAATCATATTCATGTGACCAAGCTAATAAGCTCAGCCTTGGGAAATTGTTACCTTATGTTTCAACAACTGTTTAGGGTAAAATGCCAAACCCAGACATTCTGCCTGCTGAGGCAAATGCTCCAGTCAATGGAGTAGAGAGCAATAGGGCAAAAGTAGTTCCTTACTGTCTGACCCTTGGATAAGGGTCGGGAAAGCCTAAAAGATGGGCAGGTTGTTAAACAACTCAAATGTTGAAAAATATATATGAGTCTCTCTTTTCTAGGCAAAGAAGCAAACTTGGTTTCCCACTAGGAAGAGAAAGCCCCAAACCCACCACCGGATAGGGACAAAACTTCCACTCTTCATCCTTGGAAAGCAGGAATGGGAACATCTTCCTTTAATGTTGGGTAGAGCACTCTTACTCTCCTGAAAGAAAGGACACACCAAGTGCTAAAGCTGGCACATCCACATGCTCACTAAGTTGTTAGCATCATAATCAGGGTGCTCTGACACACCAGCCCCCTCTTTCCATTCACCATAGTGTTTGTGGGCCCTCACACAGATTTTGGATGCCAGTCTGAGTTTACAAGCCCAAATCCATGATCTCTCTGGGTTCTGGCCTGTAGAGCCGTATGGCAGAGCTGGGAGTGGAGAGCCATGTGTGAGCTGTCACATTCCTGACTCACACAGCGTCTTCTAGGAAGGGAGGGAGAGAAATGGAGTAAATGCATGATAGGACTGTGTTGGGCACAAATGTGGCTCATTTTTCATGATTTGCAAAGGGCCATTTGTGATCGATCTCTTAGTGTGTAAGTGGAAGGAAAAGAGTGGGTGCATTACAGCCTGTTGTTGGCTCTCATCTGGCAGTGGGGGCAGGTATCAAACCAATTTTGCCTTGTTACAGGCAATCAGAGGGCTCACTGTTAACAACACCTGCTTATCTGAACAAACAGGCAATTGTGTACTGCACACATACTATTTTATCCAGGGGCTATGATAACTCAAGCTTCCTTTCTTGCAGCTGATGGCATCATTAGAAAGTTTCTGCTCTGGATCAGAACAGAAAGCCTGGAAGGAATAATAGCTTCATTATTCATAGCCTCAGGTTATTTATTTACTGTACAGAACATTCAATCTCATTGTAGAAAGATGAGGGTGAGGCTGTGTACACTGGCAGGGGCTGAGGCATTACCACATGCAGGACAGCTTCTTTGGGGCAAACTTTAAGCAGAGTGGCTGCTTTCTTTAGTGCTGGAGAACTTACTACCCTCACCTCTTACTGGTGCTCATTTTCCACCAACTTTGAAGAATGGAGAGATGAGCTGGCCTCGCTCCAGTTGAATTTAATCACTCATAGCTCCTCCAATATTTCCTAGGCTCAGTGAGTTGTAGAAAACTGTCATTAAACATGCAAAAGCAACACTGAGGTTTACTCTGCAAGGAGGGAGAGAACATATGGAGTGAGCCCACGCTTCGTGCACTGCTGCACTTCAGAAACTGGATTAGCGTCTCTTTTTTCAGTTCTAGTTTGGCCTGGAAGGCTTGTTAATTGACTAGTGTTGTTAGCATGGCAAACACATCGCTGTGTTATCCTGAATGCATCTGCAAGCATGCTTGCTAATGTAATTTTATATCTTTGATACTTGATTTCTAGTAACTTCCAGCAGATTATCACCAATATTTCATTGCTGATATCGCCAGTGATTTTACACCTGTTACAAAGATAGTTCTTTTTGGGTATCTCTCGGTTTTTCATCACCACAGCCTCCGCTTGCTGTGCATCAACATGCAGTAATTGTGTGATAAAATGTTTGGGTTGTGGCCTTACTCCACACCATGTAACTATGGAGACATAAGTATCACCTACAAAGGCTACAGAAATAGCAGACTTTGTTCCTACTGAAAATTCAGTGGAAAATACACAATTCAGTTTTTACATGACAATATACATTCCAGGTATGCCATTCTGATAAAAATGGGGATACCTTTTTTTAACACCAGTTTTTCTATATTTGCAGTTTGAGATTTTCTATTTGAGGTGAGAATGGAAGCAGTAAATAGTGATTCTCTTCTAGAGGGAATTACTGCAATGATTACTTTGGAACTGGAGCTTAAGGTTTATTTTGCACTATAAATGAAAAAGGATGGGAGTGGAAAGTCAGTTGTAATTGGCTCATGGATTTGCAGTTTCTTAACTCTTTTTTTTTCTCTCTCTCTTTATAAATATATATACACTTGCATGTATATTTAATGTACTGAATTATTGCTCCTTCATGACTTCTTCTAGCCGTTCCAGCTCTAGAGGAGAAAAAGAAAGTGTAAGCTCAGGAATCTTGATGGTAGGAAAACCACAGGAGAATGCCAGACTTCCACCTAAACTCTTCATTTGCAACACATTACACAGCTCTCTTCCTGGAGCAATGGTAATGATGCAGGTCTAGTGACAGTGCTTTTGGAGTGAGCTCTGGAACAGCATTTGAGGTTAGAATTAAGTTGAAGTTGGGTGGATTAGACTTCATCTTCTTCTACAAGCTGCAGTCCTCATCTGTGCAATTCCCTTATTCAGCACTCATTTCCAGAGTGCAAGAAATTAGGTTTATTGCTTTGACAGCTGACCTAGAAACTCTGGGTCAAGTTTTCCTGCTTATATGTAGAGTTTTATATTGCATCCATTACTGCAGCCTCCAAGCAATTTTCATGTGAAGAAAAGTCATTAATTTCCACACAGGGTTCAGGGGTCCTCCTGCAGTTTCCCTTTTGGGGCCAGCACTCTTCATGATAGGCTGTTGTCTTTGGAGGGAATGAGGGAATGAGTGGAGAATAAAGGTTTTTCTATTGTTAGTGTCAATGGTGGCAATAAAGTTGCCTCCAAAGAAAGCTGAGTGACATCCCTTGGAAACCCCCAGGCTTGGGAGAGCACTTGATCCCCAATGAAACAATTTCCAAATAGATTTACTTCTCTTCAATCAGAGACCTTTTGTTGTCCATTCTCAGAGGTGTTGTCTCAGAGGAACTGTCTACCAGGGGCACAGATTGAAATTTGGATCTTCTTGGAGAATGGATTAAATCTTTCAGCTTTTTTGAATGTCTTAGGTTGTAATGCAGGATGTAACCAGAAGTATGTATTCTACTACCATCTGTTAAAATCAGGTGTGGCAGTGTTCTTTATGTTCTTTATGTTCTTTATGTTCTTTATGTTCTTCCATGACCCATCCTTTATAACTCCAGGGGGATATTTTCTGTCAGTGGGCCATTGAGTTTCACTGCATGACTGATAAAACTAAATCATTCCATTGTGAGATGCTCCACCCAGGGGGAGGAGCCAAGCATTCCTACCTGGATATAATCAGAGACTTCAAACACCACAGTCAGCCTTTTTCCACTGGAATCCCAGAGGAAGACCAGACCCATCTATACTACCACTGGACCTCCAGAGGAAAACTACGCTCTTCTACAGGATCACTGCTTCAACAGAACCTCGTCTGTCACTGCAGGAGGACTGCAGCCACCATTGAATCAGACTGTTACCAACACCCTGACCAAGAGGGTGTCAGGTTGTATTCTGACTCTGTCAGCGGCTTTTGTACTACTGCATTTTAATTTAATTTTCCTATTAAGTTGTAGGTTTTGGTTTTCTAAAATTTTATTTGTACATACTAGTAAAGAACTGTTATTCCTACTCCCATAATTTTGCCTTAGAGCCCCTTAATTTCAAAATTATAATAATTTGGAGGGAGAGGGGTTTACATTTTCCATTTCAAGGGAGGCTCCTGCCTTCCTTAGCAGACACCTGTCTTTTTGAACCAAGAATTGCAAAATGAGACTTTGAATTGATGCCAGACACTACTGAAGAGCTAGAGAAGGGAGTAGGACAGAAGCTCTTTGTGCCTTCTGAGGCTTCAGCCAAACAGAAGGCATCTTTTTGTCCTGGCCAAAATTGAGTGGCAACCTTAAACTGAGGCCCAGATTTGGTTTCTTCTAATAATCCATCCTCATGTTGATAAATGAAAAGATTGCATTAGTCATGTCCACTCCTGGAAGGAAAAGATAATGTTGCCTTGCAAGATGAAGATGAAAAAAAGAGTAGTTTAGTGAGGATTCTGGTGGGACTGGAGCTTTGCACCACTCTTGCCAAATGAGCTTCACCAATGAAGCCTCCCTCAAAAGCCTGTTAGGCCCAGAAATGCCAGCAGGTGGGCCTCTTCCTCACAAAACTTTATCAAGTCCCTGAAACCTTCTGTCTGCAGAGTGTCAGGGACTTGCCAGCCTACAAACACTCCAGCTATGGCAGGGACTATATTGTCAGGGAAGCAGTGGACACCTCCAACCAAACCACCTTTGGTGGTGAGCTTGACTTTGATGCCTTGGGTCCATCTGCTGGGGTAGGAAGGGGGAGGCGGAGCAAGACACTTTGCAAAGGCCAGAGGCTGCTAAAGGTGTGATAGCAAAAGGAGAACTCTGCCTGGGAAATCCTTTTTGAATCTGTTCCTCAGGGTGTAGATGTCACTGTAGGCAGGGCGTTCTGAAGTGGCAAGTGAGAGCAGAGAGTGACAGATTTTGTCCTGGGGCTCCTTGCCCTGGTTCCTTCAGCTGTTTGGTAACACAGGCAGTTTTTGTAGGGATGCAAGCAAAGCAGCAGAGCAGGCTGTGAGAAGAAAAGTGGAGACATGTCAAAATATGGTGTGGGGAAAATAGGGCAGACAATAATGTCCAGGCTGAGGACAGCATAGTAATTGGGAGAAACAAAAGGCTGGGTATCCAATAATTATTCCAGAACTGGCTGTGGAAGAAACAGAAGAAAAAGTGGCAAAGTTAAGGTGAGAAAGTGCCATTATTGGTGTGGAATTGAAGGCCTTTGTGCAGAAGAGATCCTGAGGTAAAGCATATGTGAGGTGAAGGAAGTGTGGGTCTGGTGCAAAACAGGTCATAGGTTTCCACTAGGAGTGTCCTTAGGGAGTCTGGCATCTCATGCTGAAAGCAGGTCTTACACATTCATCGGCCTGAGATGGAGAACCCACTGTTTCCCTGGGTATTTTGTTCCAGTGATTAATCATCTGTGCTCCTAAGCTGTGCCCCATTACTATGTTAGATTTGCTGGGCTTCACCTTCTGGTAATTAGTTCTTTTTATGTCTCTCTCTGCTAGATTAAAGATCCCTTTTGTAGCCAGTATTTTCTCCCCATGTGGGTAATTATACCCTGTAGCCACACCGCTTCTCAATCTTATTTTTGATTAACTGAAACAGATTGAGCTCCTTAAGTCTTTCCCTGAAAGGCATCAGGCTCTTTCATTCTTTCTGCGCTCCTAGTCGTTGAATTGCAACTTGTGACTCTCCTGTCCAGTTCTGTGGTACCTTTCTAACAAACAGGCAGCTGAACAAGATTCACTGTTCAGCAGTGTTCAACTGTGCCAGAGCTTTTAATTTTAATGCTTAGTTTTACTTAATTTTAATACTTAATAGTAGACAGTACGTTATCATGTTTTGTTTTGTTTAAAAAAACCCAAACAAAATCCAACACACCAAGCAACCTTCTGAACTCTTGCAGATATTCAGATATCACCTGTTAGCTGCTGCAGGCTGGGCTCTGGTTTCTTCTGAGCTGCTGTTGATTTGGGGCAGAGCTGATTCAGATGCTGCTGCCCTGCCAGCAGTCAAGGAATTGCTGCAGGACAGGGGATCCTTCGCCTCTGTGCCTCAAAGACTCAGCAAGGAGCATGGGGCTGCCTGCCTTACCTGGAGTGGGTTTGAGCTCTGTGTTTCTTCCCAGGGAGAGGCAGGGGCTTCCACATTCAACTGTAGCTCTTCTTCAAGCCTCCTTGCCTGCTACACGTGTGGTCTGCTCCTGAAGGACTGACCCCATGGAAGGGACCCACACTGGAGCAGTTTAAGAGCTGTAGTCCATGGGAAGGACCCGTGTTGGGGGAGCTCATGAAGGACTGTCTCTGGTGGGAGGGACTGCATGCTGGAGAGGAGAAGAGTGTGAGGAGTCTTCCCCCAAGGAGGAAGGAGCAGAGACTGTGTGTGATGAACTGACAAGAGATGCCATGCCCTAATTCCCTGTGCAGCTGAGGAGGAGGGGGTAGAGAAAATTGGGAGTGAAGTTGATACCAGGAAGAAGTTGGGATGAGGGGGAAGTGTTTTAAGAGCTGGGTTTATTTCTCATTACCCTACTCTGATTTTGACTGGTAATAATCAGTTTTCATTAGTTCAGTCTGCTTTGCCTGTGGTGGTAGCTGATGAGTGATCTCTCCCTGTCCTTATCTCAAACCACAAGTTTTTCACTATGTTTTCTCTCACCTTCCCAGCTGAGGAGGTGAATGATAGAACAACCTTGGTGGGCACCTCGTGTCAGGTGTCAACCTGACAGAGCGTCACTGGCCACAACTTCATTGACAAACCAGGGCTAGTTCTTTCTGTTTGTGTCGATAATCAAATCTTCAGGTTGTGATATGGAACTGCTCAAGCATCAGAAAAAAAATAAGTTCAAAATTTTAACCGCAGTAGTTTGAACATATTAACTGTTTTCTGTTCCAGATTCATTTGTTACACATAAGATGTCATCTTAAGGCTTTTGTTAATTCATTACCTTCAAATATAGAGGGTGTCTAGGGGCAGATAAGTTGCTGTTGCAGACATATCATTATTTTTCAGGGCATTTTGCCTTTGGAACATTGGATTTCAAAACACTAATATTTTACTAAGCCAAAAGGCTTATGCTAAGGTACGAAAATACAGTCATCACTGTGCATATTCTTTAGGTAAACATAATCCACAGCAGCAATCACCCTAATTCTGATAGAATTAAAAATAGGCAGACAGGAAGATAGTCAGAGAGAGAAAAATATTCAAACATCTTTTTTTGATAATATGTGCTGAGGAAAACATCAGAATAAACAGATATAAGCATGGTTAGGAGCTTAGATCATATACTGTTTTTTTCTGTTTATAACACAAAATGAAGGGCTCTTTCTGCCAAGCTTGTCTGATTACTTGTGACAAGATTTGGAGGGATGCCTTTAGAACAAATGGAGGTTTTTCTCTTCATTGATCCCAGCCTGGGTGCCTCAACTGGGCATCAGTGAAATGTGACACAAAGCTCCCTTGATCACAGAGCAGGCTTCTGAGGGAGGGCAAGATGAACAGTTTGGATACAGGGGCAGGGCAGACACCTGCACGTTAAAGAAAAAGAAAAGCTGTGCTGTGCTGTACATCACCTATGTGATATGTGCCATAAATCCCCTCAGGGGCTGGGGTTGTTTGTGTCAGCATGATGACCAGTCACTCAGGGCACATCCCCACAGAGGGGGCACAGTGAGATGGGAGCCTGCTGCAAGGTGTGGGGGTGATCTATTTCTGGGCTTAGCCAGGTGAGCCCTGCTCAGAGCTGGAGGTAGGGCCTTGTCCTAGGAGTCACACGTAGGAGCACAGAGCAAGGAGGTACTCCCTCTCTGTACAGATGGCAACCTGACACACTGGTGGCAGTGGCACAAAACCCCCAAACAATGGTGTACAAAAAAATATGGTCAGTGCAGATCATCCAAGTCCCACACAGGGGCTGCTGGAGTGGTGGGAGCAGGGAGATGAGAGTCAGGAGAGAGGACTGTCAGGAGCAGGTGAGTATCTTCAAGTGACTTCAGGAGATACAGCAAAGTCAGCAGCTGGATAGGAAAACAGGCCAAAGCATTTTAGACACTCTTTTTACTGTGAGCCAGCACCAGGGAACATGAGACTTACATGTTTTTGTGCCACATATCATCTATCTGATACTTATATATGCTCCTATCCTCCAACCTCACGGACACTTTTAGGACCACAATCAGTTCCTCAAGGCCATCAGACACAGCTGTCTAGAATAATCAGACAATAGAGGGGACAGGAAAAGAAAGAGACATAAAGAAAACAAGGAAAGAAAATGGGAAAGTCTGTTTTGAATAGGATTTATTACTATTTTTCTAATATCTTTTACCACAATGGCGGGCCTTTCTTAGGCAGGGGATGCTAGGGACAAAACAGGTGCAAAGCTGTTGTGCAAAGCTCACTTTACAATGTGGATTCTCACCTAATTAAGGCTGAATTCTAGCCATCAAATAAATTTCAGTTGGAGACTCAGGTTTGTCTCTGAACTATCAGACAACTCTGTCATTTAGCCAGCTATGCCCATCTTGCAGGTGAAGCCTTTTAGTCTGTTTGTGGGTCTAAGAGGGCTGCACCAGGATCCATTCCCTTCCCGTGGCTAATTCAGTGCTCCCGTAGGAAGCAGATTTGGGTGGGAAATACAAACACCACAAGGTCTTTGCAGAATGGCTTTGGAAAGGGGAGCACATCCACACCTACTTCCCTAACCACCTCCCTCTAAACATGGGGAGCATGTCCACACTTTACTCGAGCAAGATGAGAAGTAAGGTTGAGTTTACAAAGACTATCACCAGATGAGTATCACCAGCTTTCTTGGGGTCTACAGGAGCTCATTGCTGAGATGGATTCTTGGAAACTAAGTCAGATTTGGCCAGCCTGAGTTATCCTATAGCAGGGGGAAAATTTTAATTCATACTGCTACTCCTGAGCATGGTGGCAGGAGGGAGACCATTGTCTTACTCCTTTTCCGCAGGCAAGAGAGTAACTGTCTGCTATATCAACGTTACAAATGAAGCAGCAGAGACCCAGATGTAGGAAAACAGCAGCTGGGCTTCATGGGGGCTAAGAGAGAGGAGGACTTTTTTCAGCAAGATTTAAATGACCCCACAGAGCAAAGGTTAAGACACTCAAGCAACAAACTGTTGGGTTGCAGCAGCAATATGTGCAAAATAAATTCTCGTAATCTAACCTTACCTTCTTATCTGCATTTTCTTTCCTAGCTGAATGATGCCTTCCCATTAAATGAGGGCAGGAGAAGGAAGAGGGCAGAAGGGCTGTAAACTGCACCTAACTCAGACCTTCCAGGTTAAGAAGTTGCTTCTCCTTATGAATAGAAAAGAGTATTCTCATTTTGCAAATGACAGTTTTAAATACTTTTCCTTAAGTCGCAGAGCAAATTCTGGCTGCAGCTGAAATAAGCAGTAGCTTCCATTTGGCTTTAACTGAACACTTGAGACATTATTTTAAAATAATACTATTAAAGGAAAAACCTAGATGCCCTGGCCTTGACAGGAGATATATTATGTTAAGTTTATGACAAGAGCTGTAATCATTTAAAGGCTAAGTGAATGAGAAAGAAAAGAGGAAAAGGATCTATTCTTATTAGAAACTAGCTGAGGACTGTCCTGCCTAAAAACAGTTTTTGCATAACTGAAATTTTGTCATGAGAAATTCCAGGTTTGACAACAAATTCCAGTTTTCCACTGAGAAAATGCAAATGACAGTGCTAGTGCTGCTTGCCTGGCAGGCGTTTGTCAACTTAGTTTTCTGTCTTCAGGGATGCAGTGGAATCAAGAGCCATTTTGACAGGCAAAAAGTCAGCAAGGCAAGTAACAGAATAATAAATTCTGTTTTAAATTTTCTAAAGAATCTATGTGTGTGTGATTCTTACCTAGAATTTCACTTCCATGGAAAGCATTTATATTTAATTCCTTCTTCCCAAGTACTTGGGGAGCACAACAGCACTGAGCTTTGTGTATGGTGCCACAAGTGAAAAACTGAGGCACAGAAGAGATTGCAAGCCAGAATTTCCCAAGTGATACTGTTTTCTGTGCCTGGCCCACACTTTCAGAAGGGTTTTGGAGCTTTTATTTGAATACCAAAACAGTCAGCCACATCTTAAAATGCAAAATCAAAAAATAATAAAACAATTTATATCAGAACATTTGCTTCTGGAATGCCAACTACCAAATTGGATGAGGTTTCTCAGGATCTTACCTACCTGATCACTGAAAATGACCCAGATTGCACAAATCCTCTGGGCCACTCTTGTGGTGCTTTCATCACACCTATGGTAAAAATCTTTCCTTATATTAAATTGAAATTTCCATTGCTGCAAATAGTGACTTTGCTTCTTGTCCTTTTACCTTGCACACTCTTTAGTATCATAGAACCATAAATCATTTAGATTGGAAAAATCTGTAAGATCAGCAAATCAAACTGTTAATCCAGCACTGCCAAATCCACCAGTAAAAAGTCTTCCTAAGTGACACATCTACATTTCTTTTAAATACCTCCTGGGATGGTGACTCCATTACTTCTGTGGGAAGTCTTGACAATGCTTTTGCTGAAGAATTTTTTTCTGATATCCCATCTAAATTACCAATAAAGGTATTAAACCAGACTGACCCAAATACTGAGCCCTGGAGAATACCACAGGTGACTGACTGTCAGCTGGATTCAACTCCACTCACTTCCATTCTCTGGGCTTGGCCATCCAGGCAGTTTTTAGCCCATGGACAGTATCCCTGCACAGTAGTAGTAGTAGTAGTAGTAGTAGTAGTAGTAGTAGTAGTGGAGGTGAGTTAGGTCCTCTCAGCCTTGCATCTCCTGGCTGAAAAGTCCAGCTCCTTCAGCCTCTTCTCATAGAAATTACACTTTTGGCTCAGAAAGATATTTTAGTGCAGGACACTACTTAACCAAACATGTTTGACAATGGCCGCTCCTGTCTGGTGAGCTTTAACCTGATTTCAAGGTGTGTTATATAACAGGGGCTGGAAATGTAGCATCACTTATCAAATCTATCATTCCCTGTCAGGTTAGTAGAGACTAATCACCATGACTTTTATATTCTCTGCTCCTTAGTTTAAAGTGTGCTCTTTGCACTGTGGTGTAACTCTGTGAACTGTGAACCTCTTCATGATGTGTATTTTTGGGCAAATCTGTACAAAACCATCAGGGTGGTTTACTGGGGTTTAGCACATCAGCCTTTTCTCAGTAGCCAGCCATTAGTTCACTAGTGACTCCAGCAGTGACATACAGGGAAGTGGAGCTAAAAGATGAAGAGTACAGGATTTTCAGGACTGTTACTGGTGGATGTGAAGCTGATCAGAGTCAAGGAATGTTTCAATTAGGGGAAAGGTTTGCAGTGTGAGAGTGATGACTAGCACAGGGGCAGGGAAGGGGAATGTCCTAAAAAAAAGGGTGGTCAGGGCAAGTACCATGCTCTCATATTTGCTCTTTCCCCTTTTCCTCTAACTCTCTGACTCCCTAAAGACAAATATAACCTGGTGTTTGCACAGGAGTACTGCCTGTATAGACCCCTGAAAGGACAAGCCAAACTAGCACATCTCTGGAGTATTCTAAATGCTTTCACATGGCTTTTTTCTAGGCTGAATGAGAGAATAATCCATTGTTAATCTTGCTGCCATTCCAAGATTGTTCCCTGCAGTATATTTTACAGTGCTTTGTCCAGGATGGTTTTAAAACATCCAAGTGATGTGACTTCTACCAGTTTACTTGGGGGAGCTGTTTTACAGGCTAACAGACATCACCATTAGCACTATTTCTTGTCACATGCATCAGCAGCTCTCCCATAAATAATTGCTAAAACTACAGTTATTCTACAGGCCTAGGGAAGGTGAAGAAATAGAAACAGGGAGTCAGTATTCAGGTAAACAAAGGAACAAAAAGATAATGGAAATATCTAGCTTCTCTGGGAAAATATGTTGTTTAGCTGGGTTATGGACACTCGACTAAGTGACAGAGAGGTAATCAGTAACCTCTGCAGTCATCTCTGAATAAATGTGAGGTAGTCTGAGAGAGCTCAGGCACAGAGGGAAACTGGGATCCTCAGGCTGCAGAGTTCAGCTGAGCCAGGATCTAGTAGTGCAGTGCCTCCATTCCCCTGTAAGACCACCTCTAAGTAAATTACCTCACATCTGTCATGGGGTAAAAGTATAACTAGGAGAGTTACTGCAGGGCAGTTTAGAGAGTCTGCTGTTACTGCTATTGCATCTAGAGAAATGGACATATGACCCAATGAGTAATATGTTATTTAATGTATCCTAGATTATTTTATTGAAAAGTTATTTTCTGCTTTTCAAGTTCTCCTGCAGAGATCAGCATCTGACACAATGGGTGAAACTTGGAATCCTGTGTGTAGCCAGACCTGGACTTTTCTGTATAAATTTAAAAAAAGCCCATCTCCCTCTTGGCCCTTCCTGGCAAATCAACATCTTTGGTAGGCAGCAGTTTATTGTACATGATTACTAATCCAGCACTGATTAATGGCTGTGAGCCAGCAGATACTTTTCAAACATCCTTGCTGCAATATTTCTATCAAGGTGTCCCTTTGGCAGGTAATTGAATAGTTTTACTGTAATATACTGGGCAATGCCACCTCCATTTCCTTTGTTCTTTATTTCATGTTCATGTATCTCAACTCTTAATAAAGGAATCCACTGAATACATCTCACAGATGGCCTTTCTCTCAGAATACAGCACCCTGCTGAAGCAGTGGGCAGGCTGGCAGTGTGTGCAGCAGTGGTGATATTCTCACTGAACAGCACATGCCACGGCAGCTTCAAAGACAAGAGGGTGCCTCTCTCACAAAAACTACCAGCTAGCCATTTAGGGTCTCTGGCTTTAGGAAGAGGCCATCTGACTTCAGGGGAGTGTTCCCTCTTTTGATCTATGTGGAATGGCTGCTGAACTCTTGTACTGGGACCAGTATAGTCTTAGTACTTCTAGAGAAATGTTTCTCCAGAGATCTTCCACATCTTATTAGAAAGGAAGAAGCAAGCTTTTCTTAACATTCAGACTTCATAATTTTTCTTCTCTGAAGTTCACCCTATTATGCAATGCCCTGTTGTACTTAGCCTGCACAAAGTCTCTTCCTCTTGGGATTTTCCTTGAATTTATTTGGAGATGATTATCATATCTCCTCTTAGTTGTTGCTTTGCCAAGATGTACATAGTTTGCTCTTTTAATCTTTCCATATCAATCAAGCCTTTCTGTTACCTAATAATAATTGTGCCTCTTCTCTGAAGTCCCTTCAGCTTTTTAGTATCTTTCCAGTGATGTGCTCAGAATGGTACAGGAGATGCCAGATGCATTTGCAACAACGTAGAGAAGATTCTTTGTTCATCTGCTCTGCTGCAGAGTGTCCTGAACAAGATTGCCCACCATGGCCTCATGGCTTGAGGGCTGCTCAGCAGAAAGGGTGTGCTGGTCAATAGTATCTGAACATGAGCCACATGTGCCCAGGTGGCCAAGAAGGCCAATGGCATCCTGGCCTGCATCAGCAATGGTGTGGCCAGCAGGAGCAGGGCAGTGATTGCACAGACTGCACAGAAAGTGCAGCCTCACAAGTGTACTCAGCACTTGTGAGGCTGCACTTTGAATCAGTTTTGTGCCCCTCACAACAGGGAGGTGCTAAAGAGTGTCCAGAGAAGGGCAATGAAGCTGTGGAAGGATCTGGGGCATTTGGATATGGCACTTAAGGGTATGGTTTAGAGGTGATAATGGTTGTGCTGGGTTTGTGCTTGAACTAGGTGATCTTGAAGGTCTTTTCCAACTTTGATGATTTTGTGATTCTACCATCTTTGAATGCAAAACTTCCAAGGGCCAAGGAAGAGGTTTCAGTGCTGGAGAGCTGTCAAACTGATGGAATGTTCATCTGGATGTGTTATACAGTGATTCCCCCTAGAACCCAGTACTATACCCCTCAAGGAGAACATGCTGCCTATTTCTGGGAAGGTACTGATGACATAATGCTGAATATGGATTAGTTGTTTCTTCTCTGCTTTGGTCAACCTTTTGGTGGCAACACCATTGGGATCCTGAACAGCCAATGATACAAAGTCTCTGTGCAGGAAACGAAAACCATTTTGACTTTTTTAAAGCGTATACCACATTGAGAAATATTTTCTGATTTTCATTTATGACTTAATCTAGTAAGAAATAAATCTGAGAATCGCACTTAAGTGAAAACATTCAATCACCAAGGCACAGCCCAAAACCCAAGCATGTGCAAAGTTTAGCATCAAACTCTGTTTGATATTATACTAAGAACAATCAAAAGGAAAATACAAAAATGCCCTGTTATTCTTCTACCACTATTTTGCAAGAAGTTTTCTTTTAGGGCTCTTGAGTGACAGATGTATTTGGCTTCTGGAAGCATTGCAATCTATCAAGTAATTGGCCTATCCAAGAAGTTAATTCTTGGTCAGTGATTGCAGATCATATCAGGAAAAGAGAATCAAAAATAGGAAAAAGACAAACACAACAAAATGAGAGAAAAATAAAGGAAAAATATAAAAAGACCCTTCAGGTTTGCTAAGGTTTGAACACGCGTAAAGAGGAGAGAGAAGAAAAAACATCAGAACAAAACAGTTACCACAATGTTGGTAATAAAGTGTTTTTCCTAATGACTGACCACTCAGTACTGTAGTTAGTCAATAAACCAATTCTCTGGGGTCAATTAGAGATTTTTTAATTTTTTTTTTTTTCCCAAATCTTTAACATACAATTAGAATTCATCACTTGAGGTCTCTAATTAAGACTGGATGCATTTCCAGGGGACACGTTCTTGCGCATTTTAGAATTCCTGGCTTCTTAGAAGAATCAGTTCTTTGTCAACATTTTTTCCCTAAATATTCCAAGCAAGACCTAGTACTTGCATTACTTCCTTAAGGGAAAAAAAAAATTCCTTGCACCTCACTTTTTTTTCTGAATGTTTTTGATTTTGCTTTTTATTCATCCGTACAAGGATTTTAAACTCCCCCTCAGTTCAGCATTAAATGTGAATTTCATTAATGTGCTGTTTGTTTTTCTTCCAGACCAATTAATGAGGGTGATAAATGAGGTAGGACATAACAGCAGTCCCTGTGGCACCCCAGTAGCTGCCTCCCCCAAATTCAAACACTGCCATTTATCATTACAATTTGCTAATGTTCTTTCCACCAATTTGTGGACCCCATGGCAGTACTCCTACTGAAGCCAATCTCAATTAATTATTCAAGTACATTCATGGGAGATGCAAAATCAAATACTTTATGGAAAACCAAAATGCGGTATAGCAACTGAATTTTCAGTAGGCAATACTACTTTAATTGTTTTAAACCCTTTTATATCTGTTTGTGAAGATTTATAATTTTATTATTTGTACTTTAATGGCGCCTAGAGGATCCAACTAGGCTGAGGACCCATTGTCATGTTACTGAAATTACATTAGTAAAATTTTATCTCCAGCTGTTTAGTGACTCTCCTTCCTCCTCCTGTCTCTCATATCTGTTTCATTTTCACTCCAAGGATAGAATTTAAATTAATGGATCCCTGACAATTCCTTTTTCAAGGCTATCAGGTACATTTTCTATATTTTGCATATTTGCTGGCTTCCACTTTTTCTCTTCCAAAAACCACTTCATTATGAGTTCGTGTTTGCAGGAAAACCAGCCTCTCTCTGCCTCTACCGTGCATCTGCTCCTGCTGTGCATTCCACACTGGAGTCCATCTCACTGATAATCGTGTGCCTGGGAAGTCTCAGTGAGTTGCATGAACATGACTGATGTCACATTTGGAGGATTAAGTAGGGAATAAACAACAGAAGCACATCATTTCTCAAGAAACTGAGACCCCGTCTTATCTGTGATAGCAAATGCCAAAGACAGATTTTTAAAAGATGTCATGGTGCTTTTTGATACGAAAAGAAGAGAAAGCTTCTACACACAAAACCGAAAGCAGACTGATTCAAAAGGAGCAGGGGAATGGCTATTTGAACAAGTCCCATCATATCCTGAGCTCAAGGGCAGATGAGCTGTGAGAAAAGACCTCATATGCCAACTTTGTTCTGTGAAAGACCCACACGGGGCCACTTTACCTGCAAATTTACAATTTAAATTGGGACAACCTGGTAACAGTGTCTGACAGACACCTCATCATCCCTCCCACCCAAGGGAGTGGACCCTGAGCTGGAAAATATTTCAAGGAAACACTACAGAATCTTCTCCTTAGGTGAGAGCTTGGAGGAAGTATTTCCCCCTACCTCCTGGAACTACAGTATCTACCTGACTAAAGTGATTTTAACCTCCCACTCACACATCTTCCCAGTATTGCTGGGTGTCCCATCTCTCTGTTCTTTTGCAAGAGAGCCATTTTATGGTCTCAAAAAGTCACAGATCAGCTGCACTCTGAATTTTTGTGAGATCCTTTATCTGTCACAGAACAAGAACTAAGTATTTCAATTCCCACCATGTTCTTACAGATGCTGTGGAGCCCCTTCCTTAAATTTCTAGTGCTGTGATGTCATATGCCTTATGGTGCTTGAGGAAAATTGGCTAGTCAGCAGCAACTTGCCCAAAATAAGGCCATCTAAGTGTGAGCTACAGTTGGGAAAACCTCTTAAGGTTCTCCCACCTAGAGCATGCAATTAGAGTAAACCCATTTATTTTGATGCTGTAAGCAGGCTGTTTACCCAGAGGGGTTCAAAACTAGTTTCTGCCTCCTTCTCTCTAACCCAGGCATTATTCAAGAGTCAATAAGCCAATTCAAAACAGTGCCGTGACAATGAAGTGGATTTTTTTAATGGTGTTTACTTCTTTTTAATTATGTGCTGTATCTCCCTGTTACAGAGAGAAGATGATAAAGAAGGGAGAAACTACACCATGATGCAGACAGTAAAATAGAGACACTCCTTTTGAGATGAAAGAGAGAATCTTACTAGTTTCTGAAAACTCACATATATAGGATTTTTACTCCCACAGTTGATGTCTTTCTGCCAACAAGGGCCTAACTGTAAAACCAATTAAAAACTTCCCAATTCAGAGCATTTCAGAATCTTTTTCAATACAATCATTTTACCCCCTAAAGCAACTTTTTTGGCCAAACCAAAATAATTCTCTGCTTACTGTCTCTTCTCATTCTTGCCAGATTTTATATTTCCAAATGTGAGATTTCCCTCATCCCTCAGTTCATAGAAAATAACTGAAAGGGAATGCTCTTACAGTCAATACTTCAGGAAAGGAGGCAAAGAAGGAAAGGGGGAGAGGAAGGGGAAGGGAAGGGGGAGGGGGAGAGGGAGGGAAGGAGGAGGGGAGGGGGAAGAGGAAGGGAGATGGAAGGGGAAGGGGAAAATTGATCTCTGGTGTGATTTACAAAGTCTTGGAGTTGTTTCAGTTTGAGCAACCCAGCACATGAAGCCAGCTGCAATGTGAGGGTTTAGAACATCTTTGCAGCCCCACTTCCTCAAAGAAATAAACCTTCCTCAAAGGGTGTGAGGAGAGACAGAATAGCACCAGTTTAAAATCTCTGCCTTCCTCTTTTGGTCAGCTCTGGAAAAACAGCTGAGAAAGGACTTAATGCATGACAGGATGTGCTCCTACCTTTCCATTTCTTTTATGCGTTAATTTTGGGTTTGTATGGTGTAAGAATAATTTCCTCAGTCCATGAGGGATCCTGCCATTTTGCAGACTTGTGGTCAGCTATGAGACGACAATTATTGTCACTGTTGCTTTGCCATTTCCCTTCTCTCTTTGGTATTTGTCTGTGATTGCTACTATGGCCTGTGGGTCCAAAAGCCTTCTTCCTGAAGGGGAAGAAGATTTGGTTTGAGTTTTGTGAGGAGGATGACATTACAAGAAAGTGCTGCATGTGGGAGATTGGAGTGGGTACCTGTGTTGTGTACACTGCCATTTAAACATATCCCTGTTTGGGCTTGTGGTTCCAGCAAAGGTTGTTTCCTGGTTTGCCTGTCAGTTGAGAAGCATCAGATCTCACAATGATTTTTTCTAGAGTTCTGGGATATATTGGGCAGGAGCTGGTGGCCACCATCCCCAGTGATATATAGGGAGGTAAAAGAGCTGGAACTCCTTGGCAGCTTTCCCTAACACAGTTCTTGCAATCCACTCTGGGCCAGGCACACGTGAACAGGTAAAGCTGTTTGGAAAATTATATACATTAGAGATATCAAAACCTTCAAGACTAGAGAGTCATCTGGAAGGGAGAGACTGTGCCCAGGGCAGTTCCAGCTGCTGATGGTGCACAGGAGGGTGCTCACATGAGGATGCTGAGGAGCACAGAGTTTGGAGAACATCCTGACATTACTAGAACTCTTCATCCTCAGGTGAAACAACGTACAAAACCTAGAAATTGCCAAGTTGCAAACAAATGCAGAATGGTACAGATAGAAGAAAGTGAAAAGTAATTCTATGCATACATCTACCTTAATAGTACCACTTAAGAGAGATAGGAATATTTAGATTTGAATGAATATAAATACAAAAAAGATATATTGGATATTTTGTGTAAGGAGAAGCAGATGGACAATGTAACACTAATCTGAAAAATTATACTGAAAAGACAAAATGATCTCTATAGATGAATGGATCATAGTATAGCCTGAAAGAAACTTTGAGTCAAACCAAATTAACAATCAAGCAAATCTTGTCAGCAAGTAACAGAAACCCTATGAATCAAAATCCAGTCCTGTGTAGGCAAAAGACAGCACTAAGGCTGTATTACAGACTGCCTGATGAAGAGGGTGATAGAGACTGACACACTGAAAGAGATCCAGGAAGGCAGGAATGAACAATAAAAGAAGATTACAATTGCCCTCATTTACTGAGTAAACTTCACTGTGGGGAGTGATGTGTGGGCTGAACTTTTAGACAATGGCAATTCCTTTTTCTATGGAAAAAGAAAAGGAATGAGACGTCATCACCAATATGCAGGACTTGGTTACTGTCACAGAGCTGCCAGGAATGGTGGCAATACTGTATTTATGTCCAACATCCTCATTTCCTCCTGTAGGAGCCAAGAGGTCTGCTATTGTACTGATGAGTTGAAAAAAATAAATCCTAACTACACAAAAAAATAAGGGGTCTTATTATAAAGAAGCTAAAATGATTGGTTACAATATAAAAATCTCTTTTTTGGACAGCACTGAAGTTTTTAAAGATGCCATGGTGGATGGTCACAGCAAACACTTACTGCCTTTCCATAAATATTTGAGAAAGACCAAAGGATAACAGGCCAAGCTTAGCAGAAACAGAAGGAAGGTTTATTAGGAATAAGAAAGAATTCTTAAAAACCACAAAGCTGTGTCCTACTAAAACCAAAAACCAACCAAACAAAAAAAAATGCAACCAAACCAAAACAAACTCTGAAGGAACAATTGTCTGAGAATGCTGATGTTCAGTAAGAGGAACCAAAAAATAAGCTGCAAAAAAGCAGAGATGTTAATTCTTATGTAAGGCTAAGGAAAGATCAAGGAGCATGAGTCTTCAAAGACAACAAAATTATAGTCAAAAACCTCAAATTTTCTGACTGCACCAAAAAAATGAAATGGTTGGGGAAGTATATACGTGGACTCTTCAACCTAGAGAAGAGACACTGGTATATAAGAAAAATGTAGATTTGTTAAACACAAGGAAACACAGAGCTGTTCTGGTCATTTATTGACAATGTGATTATATATTGTAGAAAGCAAACAAGTACTACACCTTATGAGGCAATCTTTCCAACCTTGGTGCGTTCCAGGTGTTCTCTGAAGTTATGGGAAAGGTCAGTAATAATAACCATCTGTAACAATAGATTTAACATTTACTATTGCGGAGGTGCTTGAGATGACAACATTGTATATGCCTAGCTGCCATGATTTTATATCATAAAAGCAGACAAATGATTTAATAAGTTACAAACATGTCTATATGTGCAGCAAACTGGACTGCTTACCTGTTTTACCTTGTGAGGTGAAATAACATTGAAGTAACATTGTAGAAGGAGCTCAGATATTGCACTGGTTTAGTTCATAGGCTGCGTTTCTGGAAGTCCAGCCAAGCTGAGCTGTAAGCATTCCAGGTTGCCAATTAAAGGTTGAGGCCCACTTTACACCAGTTAGTTTCGTATCAGTTTGCATTACAGAGTTTCCCATTGCAGTTTAAATCGAGTCAAGATAGCAGATGTCTGTACGGTTCATTTCCTGATTTTGCAAGTGCACAGCTTGAAATTGACTCTTCTAATACTAAATATTCAGTGGCTGAGTTTTGTAAACAAATCCATTGTACTTGTTTTTAGGGGACTGAGAGTCCAATTAAAGTTTCCACAGAGAAATGTGCCCCTGCACATGCACACAAGAAAATGCACATACACACACACATGGAGGAAGTCTGGGAGTTTTTCTGATCCCTGGAATGAATGTTTTCTATACCTCTTGTGCTCAAATAACAGGTAAGTTATACAGGGTATACACACAAATGAGAAGTGTAGTTCCAGCTGAACTAAACCTTTTAAAGTACTTGGAAATATGAGTGGTATCTTCAAGAGCATTTGCAATGGCTTAAGGCAAGGGAGATGGAATGGTGAGCTTATAAAAACAAGAGATGAGGAGGTCACGGTCTGCATGTCCTAAAGCAGTGACTCTCACAAGGGAACACATACTGGAGCCAATGTTTCAAACCCATTGTTTCACAGAAAGGGAAATGCATGTCAGGGAAATCCATTCTCCCGCCACTGGTTACAACTGCAGCAGCTGAAGTCAGTGAGATTCCCTTGGTACCCTGCAGCAGGAGACAAGGACTCCAGGTGGTGTGTGGACATTCTGTCAGTGTTGGAAGGACTTGCCTATAAGCTTGTCAGCCTTCCCCAAAACATGGGTCATGGCTGTTCCACATTCTCCTAATTGCTTTTTCAGCCCTCTGGAAATATATATAAATCCAGCACAGGCATTGCTATTAACACATCTTATGCCTCTTCCATCTATATACTTTGTTTTTCTGCATGAACTATCCAGCTGAGTCTGATACAGAAATTGTTCCTTCTCCAAGTCCTTCTCAATTAATCAGGACCAGCTAGACTGAATGTTTCTTCGACCCCAAATGCTGCAGAGACAATCCTTGTATGTGTGAGGATATATAAAGATGCTTCCAGTCCTTACACAGAGCGTGTTAAATAAAATATGATCTTCAGTTCAGACAACTAACCTATTGACTGTTAAAGTTCCATCTAACTCAAGACATGAGTGCACAGTGGAACCCAAACTTCTCAGTTATCCGTGTTTTCATATAGGCTGGAATGTGGCAACTTCCTCTGTAGGTAAGAAAATTAAGGCAAAGCTCAAGAGTACACCAGCCCTCCAGCCTTGTATCTTCACACACAGAACTGGTCTGGGTGCCTTGAGACATTCAGCTTCACATGGCTCTCAAATCTTATAAAGGACACACTGTACTTTCGCTCAGATGGATGCTCAAAGGTCAAAGACTTATGCTAGTGGTCACAAGTGGGTGACCAAAGCAAATAAACCTGTCACGGAGGATCCTGAAGAACCGTCTCAAACAAGAAAAACCTGTGAATTTCATTTTACATGGCAGTTCCCAATGGTCCTAGAAGAGGCTGTGTACTTGTCCCCTTGGGTTTATCTGTACAAAAAGCTTTACAGGTAATGGAGAAATGTAGGATTGTGAGCTTCATCTTTACATGATAAAAATTTTAATGAGATGGTCGTGGAGAGAAAACTTGAATAAAACCCCTAAGGTCACACACACACCAGAGGTATCTGAGCCAGAACCACAAAGGCTACAAGTAAGAACTGTGTGTTTAAAATACTATAATTATAACTGCAAATTGTACTTCAGCCCAAGGCTTTACAGCAAAGCTGTAAAAAATAAAATCAATTTTAATCTTTAAGGGCACTTTGCTATATTTTTCTTCTTCAAGGCTAAACCCAACTAAGTCAGTCCAGGTAGGAGTTGAAAAAAATATGAACTCTTACTCTCTGGCCAATAAATATTATCTTCAATATCAAAACCTGGAATACTACCAAGTACACTGCACGGCTCCTTGGGGAAGCTCAGTTCTGGGTATGAGAATCTATCAGCTGAACAAAAGCATCCAGGGTTGGGGAAAGTACACTAGATCAATAGACAAGAAAATCTCTCACCTACAACCTTTGGTAATTATCAGGCAGCAGGAACGGTTACTGCCTCCTTGGTCTTAATGGGGGTTCATTGACTCTCACTGTGGAAGTGCCCTTGGGTGAAAGGGTTGCTTATTTGACACCTCTGTCTTGGAGTTCTCCCTCTTCATATCCCAGCTGAGGAAAGTTTTCTTGATCTGAATTGATGCTAACTGCAATTACACACTGCAAGCCCTCTAGCCTGTGGTACAACACCCTCTTTCAGGATCACTTCTGCAGAGCTCAGGGCTTTCTCTCTGGAGGTTCTCTCTTTAGTTTGATGCTGGAGATGAGGAAACAGGAAATTAGAACTAATTAAACTAATTAAACAGGAGCAGGGAACTAATTAAACTTCCGTCCTCCTGTACTACTTCATGTGTGGTAGCTTTCATCCCATCTGAAGATGGACATGTTGCTATGATTTAAGGAAAAAGAGGGACATCCTTATTCCCTTCTGCTACTGCTTGGTCTTCTCTTAGTCCACTAAAAAGTAAAAATTAGTTTCTGATTAAGAAAGATCATGTTTAATCACAGTAAGTATTTTATAAGCAAAAAGTCTTCCCAGAATGCTCAGTCATGATTATTTGGGCCTCCAGTGACCATTTATGAATGCAATTGCTGGTAATGAACTATTATTTAGAGTTGGTTGAATAATATTAAGTGGATAATTTATTTTAGAAATGTTACAAATTTTTAAAAACAAATTACTCATCTAGTTTAAAAATATTATTCACAAAGATAGGGGCAGAGTGAGTTATTAAATATATTCATCAACTAAGTTGTTCAAGTTTTGCAATATATTTGAATAAATTATTCAGCTTATTCATTATTCATTCAGTTCTAATTATTATTTTAAACACTTACATAGCAATATTAGTGCACTGACACAGTAGTCAGTGACAAAAATGACAGCTCTTCTGATAGGTCCACTAAGGTGGACAAAGGCACGGTAAAAATGGTTTCACCTATACTGAAAGGAGAGATTACTATTTGATGATCTTTACATCAGAGATTGCAGATTTGTGCCTATGCCTCGAGTTCCAGGAATGAGAGAACTGCAGAGGGCCTTTTTCCCTGTATGACTGGGGTAAATCTGTTGTTGGCAGCAGTGTGAAGTACCAAGTCCTGCATCTGGGTCACAGTGACCCCATGCAGTGACACAGGCTGAGCTCCACAGAAGCCTGGCTGGAAAGATGCCTGGAGGAAAAGGACCATGGGGTGCTTGTTGACAGCAGCTGAACATGAGCAAGCCTGTGCCCAGGTGGCCAAGAAGGCCAATGGCATCCTGGCCTGTGTCAAAAATAATGTGATCAGCTGGACCAGGGCAGGGATTTTCCCCCTGAAGTTGGCACTGGTACCTTACATCCCATGTTCAGTTCTGGGGCCCTTCACAATGAGTAGGACACTGAAGTGCTGGAGCATAACCAGAGAAGGACAGTGGAACTGATGAAAGATCTCATGAGGAGTAGCTGAGGGAGCTGGGGTGGTTTAGCCTGGAGAAAAGAAGGCTCAAGGAGGACCTTGTCAGTCTCTGTGACTGCCTGAAAGGATGCTGTAGCCAGATGGGGGTCAGTCTCTTCTCCCAAGTAATGAGTGATAGGACAGTACCAGGGGAAGTTTAGATTGTTTGCTAGGAAATTTCTTCACCAAAAGGGTTGTCAATCATTTGAACAGGCTTCCTAGGAAATGGTTCCTCTGCTGTTCAGAGTTGTTCAGAGGTAGCACTCAGGGACATGGCTTAGTGGCAGACTTGGTGCTGTTATTGTTGGACTCAATAATCTTAAAGGTCTTCATCAACAAAAAAGTTTCTGTAGTTCTATGGCTGTACTGAAATTATAGCTGGTATAGTAATGTCAACCTAAATTGACAGCAGCCTAAACCAGCAGTTTGGAGGACTCTGAGCATAGGTTTGGATTTCAATTCCAAGCCTATGGCTTCAGGAGCAGATGATGAGAACTTTATTAATCCTAACTTCCTGGGAGCATTACTGCAAGTTAGTTCCCTTTGGCTTCAGGGGATGTGCTGCAAGAAGCCACGAACTCTATAGTTGGGATCATCACAGAGCTGTGAGCTGACCCCCAACATGCCTGCCCCTTGAATTGCTGTCTTGCCATCTCACTCCACAGAAAGCTGTGGGAAAAGAAAGAGTGGCTGGTAACACAGCGTACCTGCTTGTGAAAAAAAACAAGCTTTTTTTTTTTTTTTAATAGAAAGCTTTTCTTTCAAAGAACTGATAAGATATGTTTTGCTTTGGGCCTCTTAAGTTCTATTCTCTTACTTTAATGGGGAGGCAAACCAGTTTGACAGAGAAGAAGAAACCAGAAATTGCCATGCTGTACCCCCTAAATGGGACTTTAAAACAGGGAGACTAAAATTCTTCCCAAGGCTCATTTTTGAAACCAACACCATATTAGAACCTTCCTGTCTAATAATAATACTGTCTAACCCTTCAGGTTCTCCTGACTTTTCAGAAAAGAGGGTCTTTTTTCTTGAAAGAAAAACATAGCTCAAAACCTAACATATTTGAATGAAATAGACAAAAATTAATGTTGCAAATATACATTCTTATTTTTCAAGGAAATGGTTCTCTTTGTTGTTGTTTTCTGATATTGTCTATCAGCATTTCTTTTCTCTAATTTCTGTCACAGAGTAGCACATGTACATGTATGTAAATACATGTCCTCTTTTCAGTGTTTCCCATCTTTCCATTTTGCTACTCATTGAAAATTAGAACTCATGAAATAGCATCTGGTATTTCTATAGTAAGGAATCATGGCACAAAGCAGGCTTAAAAAACAACTTTTCTGTGGCATGCTGCATTTCTGAAAAGCCAAAATTGTCATTTTTGGAAAACGCCTTGTGAAATAGTTTGCACTCAGTAAAGCTGTCTCCATGGTCCAGCACATCCCTCCTGTGTCCCAGTTGGAGTAGGTCTTATTATAACCCTCACTACAGAAGGCAATTTACTTCAGACGAGACAGGAAACTTAGGAATGCATCAGATATATATATATATAATTATTTTCTGGATGCTTCATGCTAAACATGAGCTCAATCTTTGAACACTGAACTGTAACTCTTCAGGGCTGCTTTCTTGTTGATAAAACTTGAAAAAGCAATTTATTCTCTTGGGCCTGTTTAAGAATTTATAGTGCAGAAAGGGGAGGGGTAGAAAGTCAAGCCACATCCTTTAATCTCTCTCCAATTCCTGCCTGTTTTGTAAGAAATGGGGCAGGGAAGGGAATACACACACACACCCGCACATACACACACTCACACCCACACTTGTGTGCACACAAAATCCAAGGGAATGACAGTGTTTCCCTTTCCCCTGCATTGTATTCCTGCCCCTTATTTTAGAGGAACACTTCCTGCCATCACTTTGGTCTCCAAGAGGAAAAGCAGGGCAAACATCAGAGCCTTTCCTGAACTGTCTGGAAAGCTGTTAACTCCAGGCTCACAGAGAACAGACACCCCTGCCCTGCTTCCCTCCTGGCAGACTCCATACTGAAGAGTGCAAGGAACTGTTTTGTGAATTGAAAGCATTGCCAATATGTTTTGTGAAAAGAGGCTCTGTCTGGAGCCAGTGTGAATGCCTGGTCCTTTGGGATGAGAAATGGCAGTTAACTAATGGCAGACGAGTTATGGCAATTAAAAATAAAGAATGATCTAGAGGAAGACATGGAGTGAGGAGAATCTTGATGTTTGATGAGTCCTCCAGCTCTCCTTTTCCACCTTCCTGAGCATGGCAGGCTCTGTTTGAATCACAGGACCAGTGATGCAATTTGTTTGAGATCCTTCTGCTGCAGCATCTTCACGCATCCTGTCACCTGGTTGCTGCTTTGGTGGGCTGAGCCCCACTCATGGCCTTCCTTCCTGCTCTTTGTAAAACCAAGCTTGGAAAGAGCCCGTGACCTTCATATCCTCTCCAGCCTCAAACTAATTATCATGGAGGTTCTGAAGGCTCTCCTCCCACTGATATTTTATCATATCTGATATGCTGCCCAGTCACTTCTCTTTCCTTCTACTGTTGTTATCTATGCCTCATCTAGGATAATGCTCACTCTAGTATGGGATCTGTGTGACTTAAAATTGCTTCTTTGTGCATCATGTGAGCAATTCACAAGTCATTGTGTGTTTATTTTGGCCTGATGAACCTCAAATACATTTGGGTTTTAAAGGACTCATTTTATTAATTTCGAAAACTGACTGAAAACATCACTATAAAACTCAACAACATTCTAAACTAGATGAGCCAAAGCAAAAATGTCCAGCAGAAAGGATGTGAGATTACTGCTGAGTGTTCACATTAAAATCATGCATACTAAGAACTGCAATGCTTAGGCTGAAACAATGTTTTCCAGCAGCAGCCAAACCTGGGGAGAGCAGAGGGATATGCCAGCTCATGATTGACTTCTATGGAGATGTAAAAGGCACAGAGATGACAGCTGCTCGTATCTAAACACAAATTAGCTGCAACAGTGCTGAAAATAGTAGTATGGAGAAAAGTGCTCCTAACTTTCCCTCTCATCTCCACCTCTCCCTCAACTCCTTCCCTCTCAGTTGAAGATATTTCCTTGCTTATGCCCAGATGCTGTGCAGGATGCAAAGAATGTGCCACATTCCATGCCGCACTCCATTTCCCAAACATGCATGTTTGTGCACATCCTGTCTAAATGTTACTTTTCCCTACATCATCTTGTGCCACAGTGTTTGTGAATTTTGCTGTGCTTTGGCTTATTTGTTGGACCAGACTTGCTAACTCAAGGCATACTCTTGAATCGGGAGAAAGGTAGATCCAGAGACCACACTGACTGTCAGAGATTACATTACTAGGAAGAGCATAACCTCATGTTGCCCAGAATTTTGTGTGCTTTCTTGAAAGTCTCATTTCTCCAGAAAAACTTCATTACAAGTTCCAGCATTTTTTTATAACTACTAGGAGACAATATATATTTGAAACACTCCATTGTTTAGTGCTTACACTAAGATATCTGAAGGTTCTATTGCATATCTAGGATGTCTAGTTCACATTCTTTTAAAGCTTATGGCTCAAATGGGTAAATGGTTCAGCTGAAAAAAGAATTGATGAACTTCAGGTTTTTGTGAAAATTAGTCCTTATTCTAGAGCTGTGCTTGTTATTCATTAACAGTAGATAAACAACACCAACATTTGAGTCTAAATTGTTCATGATCTTTACTCAGAAGGTGGTGAGGCACCGAAAGAAGTTTCCCAGAGAAGTTGTAGATTCCCCATCCCTGGAAGTGTTCAAGGCCAGGTTGGATGAAGGTCTGAACAATCTGGCCCAGTGGAAGGTGTCCCTGCTCTTGGCAGCAGGAGTTGGAACAAGGTGATCTTTAATGTCCTTTCCAACGCAAACCATTCTGTGGTGCTGTGGTCACAAAGCAGTGTATGGAATGTTGGCTGACCATGGTCAGCTATACTGAGCAAGAAACACACTGAGGGCAGCGTGATGTTCCAGTCTCCCTGTCAAACCATTTGGAGCAGCACCCAGTTCCATTTTACATGTTTAAGGCTGGGACTCAAATTTTGTAATATTTGCAGATTTGTGGCTGTGACAGCTGATTTCAGGGTGTTCACCAAATATGCTGAACTCCTTGGAACAGTCTCTCACTGTTTTTCTAAGAACTTAGCAAAAAGATAGAGAACTCAAGGTTCTATACTGACTGTTTGCGATAGAGGAAAATACTGTATAAAGCTGAGTGGTCTTCTGACTCCTCCTGCACCTGCTCAGTGAGTGGGAAAAAGGCTTTTAAATTGCCTGAAAGAGAAATCATTTCATCCTTTATATTTTAAGGTAAGTAATCTTTAGGGAGAGAATTTTTACCCTCTGTTTATAAAATTTTTTTAAAAATGAGAGGTAGGAACAAGAGGGTAAGTGAAGAAAGAGGGATTTACATCCTGGTTTATCTAAAGCCTTCATTTCTTGTAGAGGAGTTCAGGTCCCTGTCCATCTTGGTTCACCAGAATTTTGTAGCTGTGTTACATCCTAAATGAATGATGAACTAATGGGGTTATTGAGCTGATCTGCATTTGGATGGTCTCACCCACCTATGAATATAGCTTTAGTCCTGGATGCAAATCTTTCAAAAAGGAAGTTTTGTCAAAATCAATACATTTCCTCAGAAGTCCCACAAGTCAGTATTTGCAAGGAAGAAACAACAAAATATTTTGCTGTGTGACTGTGGGAGTCAAAAGGTAATCATCCATGCTAACATTCAGAAAACATTTGGTATTTTTGTGAATAAAGTAGTAAAAATAATAAGAACTTGAACAGGAGGGTCGTATGAATAAGAGCAGAGAGAATTTGCTGTTTTTTATCTTTGCAAGCTCTCCTGGTGTAACTCAGTCTGCCCAGATCACCTTTCTAAAGAGTGCTTTGTCTGTCAAGCACATCAGAGGAGAAATTAGATAATTTTACATGGCTGTGCTATTGAACTGAGCCTCACATTGATGTTAGAAAGCAAAAAAACAACAACAACAACAAAAAAAAAAAAACAAAGGAAAGAAACCAGGATGTAGACTTGTCAAAAGCATCTGCATATGAAATAAAAAGGAATGCAAGGCAGTGCTGTGTACTGTACAGAGACTCGGGTAGTGTGGCATGCTGTGGGTTAAAACTCATAAATAGGAAAGGGCACATTGCAGAAGCCATTACAGGCAGAAATTAAATTCAGTTCTTTTCTGCATGTCTGCAGGACATAAGTCAGGGCTGTACATGGGGTACACATGCTGAACTCTGAGATTATGCACAGCAGTCCAGCAGCATATTTGCTCTGCTGCCTGCTGGCCTGGATCACAACCTGATGATGTGAGTTTCCAGCCCTAACATCGTCCATGCATTTTCCATGGCTTATATGCCCAATATTTCTTTCCAATAATAACTTTCCTTTAGGCACGGTTATTAAGACCTCCGTCACTGTGAAATAGCTTGTGTTCAGTGAGGCAGACTTTTAATGGGATGTGATGCTGTATAGCAGAGTTTCATCTACTACATTCAAGAAGGTCAATGATGGACTGTTTACTCCCCTAATCCATCTAATTATGGCAGCTTACAGAAAATTGGAGAAAAGGAATTTGTGCCATAGGTGATGCTGAGAGAGATCTGAGAGCACATTGATTTAAAATGCCATAAACTATTGTCTAAAGTATATACAGAGTAGCTTGTTGATCTCACTGTAAGAAATAGCACTGATAATTCAATCCCCCCGGGTGATGGCCTGTTACCAGATACCATAAAAATTTCTAGTTTCTTTTGTCTTCCTTTGAAGGGTGGGAAGCTGAAAAGAAAAGCTGCAGAGCTGTCCTTATAAAGCTACATCCAAGTATGGAAGGGAGAAGACGTGGAAGGGGAGTTTCTGCAGTAACAGTAGAGTCACAGAGCTGGGGCACGTCTGGAGAGCCACACAGAGTAGAAACCTCTTGTCTGCAGCATTACAGTGCCCATAGAGGTGAATGTGGCTTTTGATGACCCACCAACACCTCCTGGTCACACTGCATGTCACAGAGCAAAGGGAGGAGGGCTGATGCTTCTTTCCTCACTGGTAGCTACTGTGAGAAAAGAGAATGAGCAGTTCTGGGAGCTCTGGTGCAGGTCGAGCATCATATCTGTAAGGATATTTTCTTGGTCACTGACTTTGGAGTTTAAGGACGTAGAAAGTCTGCCTGAAACTTTGGCCAGGTGTCCAATGGAGACTCATCTCCATGTGCATTGCCTGGGTTTTCATTCACAGAAGGATGCGTGCCTCAGACTTCAATAGAGATGCACTTGTGTATGAACAAACTATTTCACCATTGATGTCACCTCTGTCAGACTGAGTTAAAATTCAGCATTCTGTTTGTTGGGAAGTGGAAGAGAAGATGATACTCACAAACACAAGAATGTAAACTTCTGATAGGAAACCAGACAAAATACAGCCTCTTCTAGTTCACTGCATAAACAGCTGAAAAAAAATAAATGTACCTATTGCATCACTTTTCTAGAATGTTGCCTCTTCTGCAGCCTTATTGCTTTTTACTACTGACATTGTCAAATCTTCTAATTTGTGGGTTTATTTTCTTACTGTTGTTGCTTTTGCATATCTCAATGTTTTAAAAAGAGTCCTTTCTTCTCCCCACACCCTCCCACTGCCCCCTCTTGCCATTATTAAGTGAGATCAGGTGCTTTTATGACTAATTGCATCTAATTATCTATAAAATAATTAGCATTTCTAATATCAGCTGCCTCTTGGTTTTCATTGGGGTGCAGGAGAGCAACAAGGTAGAGTTTGACAATTAAAGCTTCATTATTATGTTCTCCCCTTTACATTCTGTTTAATAAATCCTTCACAGCAGAAATGAATAGACTAGAGCTCATTTGAGATCAACATCATGAAGAGCTCAAGATTATTTTTTCATCAAGGTGAAGTAGGGGAAAAAAAATCTAATTTGAAGAATTAGGAAGTAGTTATATAGAAAGGATTCTTCTTGCAACCTGCTCACCAGATGGCCTGCCAGACACAGATACCAGGCTGAGAGAATCGTTATATCTTCTTGTAAATCAGAACTCAAAAATATGGAGTCTGTTCCGTGTGTGTGTGTGTAAGGGATGTCATTATGGTGACCGGGGACTGAAATAAGGGCTTCCAGAAATACAAGCAGGAAGTGTTCCCACATGTGTTGCCCTGATATGTCGCTCTCAAATCCTGAAGACTGCTGCTAACTCTGTAGCAAGTGAAAGGTGAAACTATTGTCGTTCATATTCTAAGGCTGCAACATGTCATTGTACAGTTTGCATGGTGATTACAGTGGTTTCCTTGTGCTTTTGAACAGGGATGAAGTGCATGAGAATTTTGCTTAACCTGTGTAGATGAGTGAAGCTGTAGCTTTTGAGTTTACACCTTTAGTTTATGTCTGAACTGCACTCACAGAATGTGATGGTCTTTCTTCTCCCTGTTGGTAAAATGTGCCTAAATGCTCTGCAAAGTCACAGTTCATCCCTCACTCATCCTGCAGACAGTGAACCCTGCCATCCCTTCTTGATGGTACTGTATCATGCTACACCCCTTGGACCTGAAGGCTTTGTCCCTTCAGCCATGAACTGTGAAATTGCCAATGGCATGAGGAAATAGGGTCAGCAAGGAAACAAAAATACTTAATGAAGTTCAGCTTTACAAAGGGATTTAAATCCATACTGGTATTGGTAGGCTATGTGGTTATGACCTTGGTAATCCCAGTTTCCACATAAATCTCTGTGCCTGGTCTTCAGAAAAGGCAGGCCATACTGAAGAGAAGTTTAGGAGCCTAAAATGGAAGTGATGAGCAGGAATTCATCTAGGGGCAGCCTCTTGGAGAAGGCATCAGCCAAAGGTGTTGCATGAAATTCACTCCGTCTGCAAGTGTTTTAGTGAGTTTTGATCTAACTTTCCTCCTAGGATGGTAAACACAGGGAGCAAAAAAATGAACACTCAAGAAAAAGAGCATTTTATTTCCCTGCTACCTATATTTAAAACAACATGAGATGAAGCAAAGCTGATAGCTCACTGGGAGGTTAACAGGAAGGCAAAAGAAGAGTAAATGTGTTGATGGAGAGCCCATTGTCCCCTACAAATCCCAGGTGCTCACTGTATACTTTCCTTCTAATTCCTGAGCAGTAGAAGTAAATACAGTAAAAATCAGCAGCTGGGACTTTTTTTGCAAGGCAACAACACCAAGCAGAATTCCTCCCTCCATATTTTATAATTTGTCTGAAGGCTACAGACATCTGTTCAGATGGCCAAGGGAAAAAAATGCATGAGGGATTTGGGCTAAATTCAGCACCACTTAGGAAAGAGGCACCTGGCCTGCCATTTGTTATGTTCTCTCCTCTCTGCTTTATGATTTATATTTTATAAATCCTTTCCATTGTGGCTCCCCCCACTTTCCTTCTGTTCCAGTTTGATCAGATTGTAAAGGTTCAAAGTATACTTCTGTTACTTTAATTAAAGTAATTTCCCTCTGCCCTGCCTCTTAGAGCAGATGTATTGGAAATCCCCAGGCACCTCCCCCCTGAGCAAAATTGGACAATAAAGTGTAAAACTGCATTAAGACAAATTCCCTGTGCTAACTGCTTTTCTCTTTTCAGCAAGGATTTGCAAGAGTAAAGGCATTTCTCCCTGCTAGCAGGTCTGGTTTATCCTCTGCAGAGAGTTCATGGTGGCTACCTGAATTCCTTCCTGCAACAGCTTGTCACTTTCCATAGAGACTCATGATAATAGAAGCTTCCAGATATATCTGGCATGATTTGGCACTTCTACTGCCTCTCCCAGCAATATCCTGGTGACTCCATGCCCCTGTCTGGTTTCTGAATTTAACATTTCATTTCCAATGGAAGATTGTGCCTGGCACATTGAGATTATTTAGGCACCCTTATCCCTCAACTAGGTTTAAGGCTGATAGCAGGAGAATATAGCCTGAGGTAAAACCAGACTTGCAGTCTGGTTTGCATATTAAGTCATGATATAATGAAATAGGGTCAGGAAAATACATTTCTATGATTATGCTTAACAGAAAAGTGCCAGCTCTTGCATTTTAGCCAGCTCATGAGGTAGCTAATTAGTCTATTTGAGCTGGTCCAGGAGAGCATTTAAAGCTAGGTCTTTTCTGCTATTTGACTTAGCTGCCCCCTTAGTTCCCCCTCCTCCTCAAGCTTGTTTAATGGAGATTTATTCTCCATATGTTGTTTATAATCAGGCAAGATGCTAATTTCCCTCTCTTGCAGCTTCTTTAAAACACCGTAGCTATAATGCTGTATGTGCCTTTCCCATCTGCTCTGAAAGGATAGCCCATACAGCAGAAAAAAAATCCATATCTCTGCAGAGAGTCATTTCATCCTGGCCAGAACATGTCAAAAGGCACAAGCACAAGCACTGACCAGCCCAAGCAGCAAAACAGCCATTTGGCCAGCAAAGGTTACTTTAGCCAGTCAAAGCTTCATTGGCAGGCTGTGGAGGACAGCAAAGACTGTGTGGCACAGCCAATAGTGCTCTGTTGGTTTTGAAGGAGTAAAGCCTAGTTACATACAGAGTCTTAAAGGGAAGTAGAAGATTGAGGCTTTTGCTCTTGCATGAAGATATATCATCTACACCATGCCTATACTGGCCTGTCCTGGAGCTCTGGCTGTTCTCTCCAGGTGGTATTCCCAACCTGTGCAGAGTCACATACATACAACTCTGTATGCCAGCAAAACCTCAAAAATACCCAATCCTAGCAGCAGTCTCCAGCAAGCGCCATGCTTTATGTGTGAGTAGAGTTGCTCTGGTTCACCCAGCCAGTACCAGTGGTTTGGGTACAATTTAGCATTCCTGGATCCCAAGACAAACAGCTCCTTCGCCCTCAATCTCATCAGAAATGCAGAGCTGTGTGACTCCTTGTCCTCTGCAGAAGCCTACACAGGTTTACAGTAAAAAGGAGAAGGACAAGATCACTAATAAAGACCTTTCTCCCTGCTCTGCACATTCTCTTCTAGAGACAGTTTTCCTCTCTAATTTTACATGGCACACTGGGACTTACCATCTGTTTCACAAAGTCCACAGATGAGCAAAAAACATTCTGTGTCTTATAGGAGAAGAAGAAATCTTTGAGTGCCACACAGGCTTCTGACAGAGCAAGGTTTTGGAGAACATTTCAATTTAACATTGTAAACAGTTCTGTCCCCACCTAAGACAAATTTTGCACTGTTAATTCCCAATCCCAGCTCTTGCTCCCCAAAGGATGGCAGAAGTCGGTCATTCTTATGAAAACTCTCATTTCTCTCTCCTTCCTGTTTTTTTGTTTTGTTTTGTGTTTTTGTGGGTTTATTTGTTTTGTTTTGTTTTTTTTATGGTAGAAATATTCATTACACATCAGTTCTTCCCACCTCTGTGCTGAGTTCAGTCATTGACACCTAGATTCCCAGCCTTCCCATGACACCTTTAGTCAATGTACTATTCCTCAAAGTTCCTAAAAATTTTGAGATTGTGTCTAAATCTATTTAAAGTCTTTCCATTCTTCTATTAAAGGGAGATCAGACTGGACTGATTCATATTCCCTAAGTCAAAGTCAACATATCCAGCATCCAGTCTGCTTATTTGGAAATTTAAGAAAATTCAAACATATGTATCTAGGATTGTAAGCAAGCATCCAGGACAAAACATTCATTTTTAATTAAAACTTATAAATAATTAATATTATTCAAATGTTGAAATCCAATAGCCTGAAGATTACTGCCATGCTAATGCATAAATACTGGGAGAAATCCAGTCATGCATGCTGCAAGAGCATGAACTCAATGGGAAAAGGTAGTGAACAGGCAAGGGTAATGACCATCTAATGGATAGATATTAGATGGGATTCCAAAAACAAGCACTAAATGTGCCCTCTAAAATAATGCAAAGACAGAAAATCAGAAGGAATGCACTTAGGCATGAATTTTTCATTAGAAATCCCTTAGGCTAAAACTGATTAAAATTCCACTACTGCCAAAAATTCCATGACTATCTCATGCCTCACCAGCAACTCTGGGTCAGTAACAGGCCACAAAACCTCATTGCTGGACATGGGTAGGTCCCTGTGTACTGCTTTTAAATATACATGGAAATATACATGTGTACAATTTTTAAATATGCATGGGAAATATCTGCAAGTAAATTTTAATTTTCTGTTCAAGCCAATTGTCATTCCAGAATAAGGGAAACACTTTCAAAAAATGTGTGTTTAACAGAGAAGGAGATACAGATGGGAGCATGTTCTGGAGCAAGAACCAGTGACAGATTTACAGGATAAATGATGAGGTTTTGAAAAGCAGGTTGCACAGGATACAAAGGACACCTTGTGCCTGTGAGGGTTGAGAGCACTGATGCATACGCTGACAAGGTTTGCACAGCTTGTTTGTGTGTACATTTGCCTTTGCACACTATACAGGAGGTAAGAAGAGCTTGAGCAGGCATGAAGACATGGAGCTTAAATGTGACACAAAATGAGAGTAAGTGATGCTGTATTTGCTGGAGGACGCTACAAACTTTGGGCATTTCTGAGGCTTTACAAGCTAATTTAATTGCTGTTTCTTATTAATTTGCTTCTTGCAATTTTTTAAACTAAAAATCAAACATAATAAATTGAAGCTAAGTAATGAAGGTGTCTGGGGCCTGCATTGGATGGAAAGGAAGTTCCTAGTGAGAACAGGAATAAAAGATCAACTTGCACATATGTGTGGATATGCAGGGCAGTCACATCAAAGGAAGTCCCCTCCCCTCCCCTCCCCTCCCCTCCCCTCCCCTCCCCTCCCCTCCCCTCCCCTCCCCTCCCCTCCCCTCCCCTCCCCTCCCCTCCCCTCCCCTCCCTTGTTCCTTTAAGGGTAACAATTCATAGTTATGCTTTCTCTTCACCTGAATGTCCACATCAACAGGGCTGTAATACGAGAGGGCAGGACACTCACAGGTCTTGGGACTCTAAAGATTTTGGAGATGTTTTGGTTTAAGATTATGTAGTGCTCCTTAAGTCCACAGGTCATTTTTGGGAAACATAATGTTTATCCTTTCATGATTACTGTGCATGCAAAGCTCTCCTTCTGGAATTCTGATGGTCCATACTTCGTTTTTGACAAATGAATAAGGAAAAGAGGATGTTAACTGTGCCTCAAAAGTGAAAATCCTGTTGTTTCTTATCATACTTTGACAGCATATCCTTTGAGGCAGGGGACCATGTTCTTCTGGCATGTCCATACAATGTGATCACCTCATTACTCTTGTATGTCAAATGCTGCTGGTTCTACAAGCCACAAGCGTAGGAATGGGAATCAAAGTCCCAATGGAAATCAGTCCATTAGGAAACCATTTCTCTCCTAGATAGAGAAATCTGTTTCTCAAGGTTGGCTCTCCCTGATGACAGGAATTTTGTTGTGATTTTCTAGGTGCAGTGATAGAGTGTTAGTTTGCAGAGTTTCACCAGAGGCAAATATCAATGAACTAGTGAAAATAGGCTACTTTTTCATCCATTCATCAAAATGTCAGATCACCCCATTCAGAGGCAGGAAACCCAATAAACATTGCAGGTAGATGTGGTATTCTTTTAGGAATTTTATATGTTGTTTTTTTTGTCCAAGTCAGGACCAAGTCAGCTGTCTAAGCAGCAGACTTAGATCTACATGGATGAGAGATAAAGTAGAGGAGAAAATAGCCTAGCAGTTATTAAAAAGATATCTGCATTTTGGCTAAAGAATTGATCAAGCATCTATGCCTTATTGTATTGAGAAGGACAAAGTATAATAAATATCCTCTTAAATGGTTTAAATTAGACTGCAATTAGGGCTTGCAATTGTTGGCTTGGTAGTTCAGTTTTTATGGTGTGACTCTCCCTGGTCTTGAAATTGATAGTTAAATAACTCTAAAGTATATTAAATTGAGATGGCTACATTCCTTTAAGATGTTTCCTTGTTGCCTGTGAAATACCTACACTGAACTCACATTCTTGACATTCACCAATATCTTCAGTTTTGGAAGATTCTGGAGTACTTATCAAACATATGCATGAGTTGGTTCTGCAAATCATGCTCTATTGGCTTTACATGGTACTTTTATTCATTGTCATTTTTTAGTTGGTGCACACACAGCTCTGCTACACACTCCTTGAGACTAAGAACAGTGATCCCAGGAAATTAGCCCCATGGGACCTCATTTGATCTTCGTCTCTTCTTCAACTCTCCAGGACAAAAGAAAGTATCAGAAAGTTGACAAGGGGCTTTCGTAAAAATCCAAAGTTTGGGGGTCTTGAATAAAGCCAGTGGTCACATGTGGTTTGCTCTGTTGTAGGGAGAGATGAAGGAATTAGCTGATGTTGCGTGAGGAGCAGAGAGAGTCTCATATGTTTGTCTTCAATTTTCTTAACAGAGAGGAAGCTGGACAGAAAGCCATCTGAATTATTTAATCTACCCTGCATCCATCATTTGCAAGCAGGCCATCATTCCTTTTTATAGATAGAATGATCAAACACCAAGCAAGGGATGATGTTTTTTTTCCTTTCCTCCATCACATTGTTGACAAGGGACCATCCTCTAAAGTCATTTGTTCTTGTATTGATATCCTTTAGATTTGGCAGACAGCAGTCTCCCTTCCTACAATGTTTATCCACATGATGTATTGCTAGGCAGCAATCACTATTCTCTATCGGCCCTAAATAAGAGTTAAGTAAGCCAAGCTTGATTCCTGTCTTACGCAGGAAAAGGCTTCAATGTTCCCCTTGTATTTTAGCAATCTGTTTCTGTGGCTATTCTAGTTTAAATTAACCCATCTATATCACAGCTAGCCAAAACTGGACACTCCACCAGGCCATATTCCTTGCCTCACTCCTTGCATCTTGAGATCCCAGCTTTTTGCTCCTCTCATACTGATGGGTCACAGACAGCCTGCTTTTGACTGTCACGGGATTTTCCTCATGTGAACTGTTGAAGTTCTGCATGTGATGTTATGTCTTACATATTCTTGATGATTTCAACTTTAACAAATTATCTTTTATCCACACTCTCCTCTTTATTCTTTAATTTATTGCATGCAATGTTTCCCCACTTTTCCTTTTATGTGTATCTGTCCCATGTAAAATATGTCCCTTGGGACATAGGAAGCTCCTAGGGTAGAGATAAGGAATAAAGTGAAAGACCCTGGGCCCCTTAAGAAGGAAAATCAGATCCAAATTGCTGGATTTTGCTAACTCTCATTTGTTTCAACACATGATTTATCACCAGGTACTTCTCTCACATCTCTGAAACAAACCCCAGATGCTTTCCACGTTTCCTTATTTCTCCAGCCACTTCAGATTCAGCCAGCATCAATTCCAATATCTCAGTGAGGGCCCTATTTATGCAGTCTGACAATAAAATCCATATCTTTATTCACAGCATTTAGTGAATTCCTAAAATGGGGTCGATGGCATCTTAATGCTTATTTCATCTCTGGGTCAGCTTTTAGCAGATCCTTAGAATAAAGATAGATGCAAGCCTATGGAAGCCAAGACCCCCATCACTGTGGTGGCACAGTGCAGAAATTGCAAAAAAATTATGAGGGAGGCTGGGCATGGGAGTTGATCTCTAGGCAAACAGTGTAAGCACCAGTTCTGACTTTTCCCTAGAAAGAGGTGGAAAGAGGAAAGAGGGATCAGCAGCCTTTCTCACTGGGTTTTAGCCCATCAAGGTGGAAAAAAAAAATTAGTTGTATAAAGTCTCATTAATATCCCTACATGCTTCCTTTATTCTAGTCATCTGATGGGACATCATGAAACTTAGCATTGATTTTTGGAGGGCAAATAGGAAGGAAAAGCAAAAGACAATACATCAAAGAAGTTCCTTCTGAAGAAAAGACCCCCAGCAGGCAAGTGTCAGGTGAGATTCCACTTGTCCCACAGTTTTGAATTGAGTCAGCAGACCCCTTTGATGACATCACTAATTTACCTGTCCTTTTCAGCCTTGGGTATAAAAATGTGCCCAGCTACACTCTGTGAAAGCCTGCAAGTTGCAAGGCAGTGAGTGGGGAACTTCTAGCAGGGTGTTATTAAACACTTTCTCTGCTGTTCCACAACTGCTCAGTCACCCCTGTATCTTCTAGGCCACTGACCCCACATTTGACCACTATCATTCCATTAGGAATTTATTTTTCCCAGTGTCGAATTGCAATTTTCTTAATTTTCTCACAAGTGCTGAACAGAATGGAAAAATCTCTCCCCTGGACACTAATGCAGTCCAATGACTGGCTGGCCTTTCCCACAGGGAAACACATCTGACATGTGCTGAACTTACCCATTAAGATTCTTGCAACTCCCTCTTTACACCAGGACGAGTTTCTCAGAGAAGGCAGGAAATTGTAACATTTGGGGTAGTCATTGCTCTGAACAAGCACAAGTTGAGCGGGTGGTAAGCACCATTTCAAGTGTGACCTGTGGGTTTGAACTCAGGCCCCCCTGTGTTCTCCTGTGTGCCATAAAGAAATCTTTCAAGAAAATTTTTATTCTGCTTCCATTACGGATTCCCAATATTTATAGCTTTAAATGCTTTTAATGCAGGGGGAAAGACAAGGAAACATCATTATCATGTTTCAAAAAGACAGTGGAGTGCTTTTTCATCTCCATTACTGAGAAATTGAGTCAACTTCACTCTATATAAATTCTGTCTCTGAGAGCTTTTGTTCAAATCATATTTTCTACTTAACAAAACTTGATTTACTGAGGGGGATATGCTAGGAAGAGATGGTAGGGAAATATTAGCATTTCGTTGGAAATTTTAATATTGATATTAAGTGGCACCAAAACCCAGACAAATTGGTCCTTTTATTAACATAGACGGCTAGAAACAAAATGTTTTTCTTTTACTGTTTCTCCTTTTCCTGCTCCTATTACTCCAGCCCTACACATCACACCATTTTCTCCTGTGTGAGATCTTGCAATGGTATCATCCATGATTTTTTCCACAGTACATGTACTGAAATTATGGACAACGTGGTGTCTATAAAAGAAGTGAAAGGCAAATATCAATGGCCACCTCCAAGCAGAAAGCAGAGAGCATTTCCCACGGGGGTCTAGCAGGACAGTCTGCAAACTGATTAGGTGATGGCCACAGACCCTCAGCTGAGGTACACTCTGTTACTGACAATTCTGTTTTCAGACCTTCATTCTGTCTGGTTGGTCACAGGTCATCGTAAGGATCCCAGAAAAAAGCTTTTTTTTTGTCTTCATGTGTTGGGTGACCCAAGAACAGTTCTCCTTTGCAAAGAGTATATTGAATTGTGAAGCCAAACATGATTTGTCTGAATGTTATTGAAGTGATGCATAATAATGATATATATTTCATTCCTTTCTCATCACTGCTTTAATCTTGGTGAACATAAACTTATATTTCACCTCTAAGATGAAAAATTGTGATTTTTCTTATACAGGGAACAGCAATATCAGGACAATGCCAGTAGAGAACATGTTAATATATCACACATCCATATAAGATCATTAAGAGTCACTAAGTCTGACATCAGATTAGAGATGTGGAACTACTTCGAATGATTCCAGCTTGAACTGAGGAAAAATATTTGAGCTTTACTTAAAAATTGGCTGAAGCAAAGAAATTACCATCAGCTTTGTTTACTGCTCCAAGCTGATAGTGATACTTAATCTTCCAAACTACCATCTTATTTTCAACATGATTATTCACCTGCTGCTTTCCAGCCCAGATACTTTGGTATTTCTGCATGAAACTTGGTGAGGTAGTTCCTCTTTCTCTCAAAACCTGATCTAATGATTGTCTTTTTCAAATCTATAGGAAGAAAAACATTGTTTGACTCAGGAAAAAGCGAGTCAATGCTTTTTGAATTATTTCTTGTTGATCTGCCAGGACTCTAGCTAAATTCTCTTAACTCTGCTCCTGATTCATTGATCTTTACAGCAGGCTTACCCAGAACCTGTTGCTCTCACTGGTAAGCAGTCGCACAGGCAAATAACACATTTACACCATTGATGAAATTCAGCTCAATAACTACTCATGAGGGAGCCAGTGATTCATAGCTTGATGCAATGGAGGAGAGCATGCTGCTTGAAAATGGTTTCCAGCTGTTCATTTAGGTGTGTATGCTAAACACCACTAAAAAGATACTGAAATGAAAAGGCCAAAGAAGTAAAAAATACGGGTGTTAAAAAAAAAAAGTGCCAAACAAATAAAAAAAATCAGGACTACTGTTACACATTCTTTGTAAAAAGAAAAAAAAAACCCACAAAAATAAAATATGAAGTCTGAAAGAAAGAGTTAACAGGTTCAGATCAGCCTTCCAGTACTGTGTAATTCTCCATCGCTCATTTTTCACACCTCCAGCACAGCCTTTCCCTTGCTTCCTGTTTTGTGCTGCAATGGAAATGCACTGCCGAATCTCTACTGTTGACTTTATACATTGTTTGTTAAGTATATAGAACATATTTTGAAAGAAACACATCCCAGGATACATCAAGCTATGTCAGACTGTGATAGGATTTCTCAGAGTGTTCAAGGCTGGTGAAGCAGAAGAATTTGCTTATGGTGAGGACTAAAATGACTGATCCGTTTGGTGGCTTGAGATGTGTTGATTATAGGGTGTTGTAGGCTTATGTTGGTGCATGAGGAACTTATTAAATAGTATTTCACCATATTGTATAGTAGCTAGCATAAGCAACAGGCATATTTTTGTCATGCACAATAATGTATGTTTGAACTTTAGCACATTAAAATCTCCTATTTCCTGTTAAGTGATCTATTTCTAGTCACCTAGAAATAGCCTATTTTGAAATCCACACAGTTTTTAGAAAAAAACTCGGAGCATTAACACATGATAATTTACTTCTGAGGTGAAATAAAGATCAGACTGGAAAGAAGACATTTTTAAGGAATTATGAAATGAATGTAATTAACCCTTAACCACTTTCCACTTAACTAATTAACTGCTTAACCCTAAAGTATTTGTAAAAAATATAGTGGAGTGTGTGATGATCTGCAGACTTTAAATCACACTCAAAAGCCTTTTTAAGAAGTACCTTCTAGCTAATCAAGTATCTATGGAATTGCTGCAGGAATTGCAAGGAGTCATTTCATACCTAAGTAGGAGATTAGGAGATCAAATAATATTCTCTGTAATTCTATCATTCAGAGCTTTCACAGAATAAAAGGTCTTTCTTCTGCAGCTCTCCAAGCACTTAGAAAATTAATGCATTAAAACTTAATCATGGAGACATCATCTGCCCCTATCTCAGCTGGGAAAACTGAGGCACAGGGAAGCTACAGAGTAGTACAGTATTTTTAGAAGTGGTCTGGAATGCTGGATGCCATCCCTTTGAGATGTTCAGCGTTTGATGCACAAAGAGTGATTAGATACGTCACATTAAATGGTCAGAGCTCCTGTGCTCTACTTGTGTAGTGAAAGTATAGAGATGGCAGCAGGAGACTGACATCGCCACATCCTCATTTTCTCTTTTATTCTTCTCCTCCAGTGCTAAACAAAGCTTAGCACATTGCACTGGCAACTGTGATTCCAGATGACTGAGTGGATCTCCAAGTGCAGTTCTCATCCCTTGAAAAGAAAGCCTCCATGTTCAATGTGTGGATCCAAAGTCCACCCAGTAGACTGAGGAAGGCCAGAAAGTGTAATGAAAAGTAGGAGTGAATTGCAAAGTGCTAAAAATGTTGCTTCTGATGCCCAAATCTAAGATAATCTGCTGTTGCTCCTCCTTGCCTTTTACCCAACAGCAATCCACATACCCTAACATGTTATGGTGTTGCAATCATTACCCACCAACCTTTAGAAATACAGAAAAAAGACAACGATAACCTGGAGTTATCCCTGCCTAGTCCCAGTCCCCAGTGTAAGAGCTTTGACCTCTCAGCCTGTCTCACAATGATGTCTCCAAGCACAGGCATACATAAGCTGCCTGTGCTACATTTTTGGCCTTCTCCCTTGAGTACTTGCTCTGGCCAATTTTTTCTAATCGGTGATCAGTGATCACCAGACCAGCAAATGGGCCATACACACCCAGCAGATGGCAGTGGCTGTGCTCAAGCATGACAGCTCTTTGCACGCAGAACTGGCAGCAGAACAAAGCAGAATGCTCAGCCTACCAAGACACAGCTCTGCCTCTGCTCTGAGCCTTAAGTAGAAAGCATTTTTCTACCTGCAAAGGCACCTGAGTGTCCTATTGAAGGTCTGGAGCATTTTTTGTTGTAAGCTAGAAATGTGCCTGGGAAGCAGAAGAGTTTCACTGACTTCTGCTGTCT
This sequence comes from Cyanistes caeruleus, assembly GCF_971803275.1. Taxonomy (NCBI): domain Eukaryota; kingdom Metazoa; phylum Chordata; class Aves; order Passeriformes; family Paridae; genus Cyanistes; species Cyanistes caeruleus. The sequence goes on along the minus strand of NC_141704.1, from coordinate 30,637,522 downwards.
AGGACTCCATAGGAGGGGATTCATTTGGGTGAATCCATAGTGTCTGACATAAGTGTGCAGGAGAAATAGCATCAGTAGTACTATTCAGGCTAGGGACACACTATCAGCAGGATTAGCCATACCTGTGACTCTAGAGGAAGCACTATCCTTTGAAGGACCCTAAAGTTTAAAGAACTGCCAGAGTTTGTATATGTACTCTATGGTTTTCTATTTGTCCATGTATCCCACTCCCAAAACCTGGAAATTCCCAACAGCCATCTCCAGCACTTGCTTCCATGTTTCTTGGGGTGGGAGGAGTAATTGAGCTCACTGCTAAGAGAACTGTTCTTTATCGTTCTATTAGGACATTTTGGGAATCATCCAGCCCCATTTCATCTAATCACACTCTTCTTGAATCTAATAGATAATTCCTCTTATGCTAGTATTTAATAGCTGTGAATATAGAGAAAGCAATTTTTTTGTTTGTTTTTATTAGGTAACAACTTCAGTTATAGGCTAGAGCTCCATTATGCAGGGACATGTAAAAATAGAACTCAAAATAAGCTTGTAGATGGTTATTATATCCCTCAGGCCTTTGTCATGTTATTTTTTTAAGTGGAGGAGAGTTTGAAGACAGATGAAACTAATCTACTTTATAATTCATACCTTTACATAATTTTGATTAACTCATGTAATAAGGAAGTCCCAGAGCATCCCCATGGAAACAGACTCTGAAGCAACTTGTCTGCATGCACCTCACAAAAAGAAGTCCAGAGCAGTATACCCACTATACTCTCAGCAGCATCTCACAGGGGACTGCCAAATTTGTCTTGTGACAGAGCATTTCCATTTGTGCTTCCCAGTGTTTGCACAGGTATTTTATGACATTGGCAAATGAGATATGAGTTTGTGTTACAAAGATTGGTGCATATTTCATGAGTATGCTGTCCTAAATGCAGATAGTCTCTCCCCTCCTCATACCTGCTGGAAATCGAAGGCATGTAAGAGTGCAACACAGCCACACTATTTAAATCAATATGTTGTCCTTTGCCATTAACCTTTCCATTCACCTCCAGAATTGCTCTTTTCCAAATCAATTGGAATCAGTTCTGTGCATGAGCTTTCTGAAAGCACCATAAGCAACTTTACAAAAAGCAAGCAAGAATACTTGATGTGGTGCATCTAAACTTGTGACAAAGAAGCTGGGTAGGCAATCTAGGTGAGGAGCTTACAGCACAGCATTTGGGAGCCCTGGAGGGAGCAGGTGGAACTGGCAATATCCCTGAATTTTGCATATTGCCGACTGCAAGGGAAAGTGAGGGCACGTCAGTTTGGTTGAAGACAAGTGTGAGTTAGATTGCAAGACAGGTCTGGTCCTACCTTGTTGAAGACAGTAATTGTACTGAAGAGGCTTCCATTCAAGCTGGAATTCAAAGAGCTTTCAAAGAGCTCATTAAAAAAAAAAAATACATCTGCTTCATGTAGCACCTCTATAACAGAGACACTGTCTATGGTGGAAATCACGACCCACTGGAACAGAAGCAATCATCCATCTGCAAAACAGGAACATAATAAAAAACAGACTGAGAATCCCTGCTGTAGAATTAACTGAACTGGATGCAAATTATTTTTTTTTTTCTCTCTGCATAAAGCACTCAGGGTTTTTTTGTGATCTATCTGTATTACCTGTAACAGTACAGTGTTATCCAAAGGTAGATTAAATTAAACTTCTCCTCCTCTCAAGGGTCATTCCTTATAGCTAGAAAACAATCCCAAAGTTAAGAGACTTTAGTGTAAGATTTACTGCTTACATTTAGACCATAGTTTTAACATATGTGCAAGCAATAATAAAGAGCAATTCGACTGAAGAACTGAAAAGTACATTTATGGTAGAGACCCACACTTATATTTAAAAAGTGAAAATGTGTTTTAAAATATAACTTTTATAACTAAACTTATTGGTCCACATTTAAAGAAGACTACCTTAGTAGAATTCCTATAAAGGAATTATAAACAGCTACAACATTGCTATCCTCAGAGTTTGTAAATAACAATAAGTGTAAGAGCTGAAGTTGTGGCTACAGTTCTGTCCATCTAGATATGGTAAAACAAACAATGGAGATGTTCTCTTTTCAAAACCTACACTTTTATGGCTTTTTTTTTTTGTGTTGTGGTTTATCCTGACAGGCAGCTAAACACCACACAGCCACTTACTCAGTCCCTGTTCCAATCCTGTGGAATGAGGGACAGAATTGGGAAAAAAAGTAAAATTTGTTGGTTGAAATAAAGGCAGCTTAACAGAATAGAAAAGGAAGTGATGATGATGATGATGATGATGATAATAATAATAATAATACTTTTTTTATTATAATTTTATTATTATTTTAAAAAAGTGATGTATGATGCAATTGTTCACCACCTGCTAACCTATACCCAGACTCTTCCTGAGCAGCAGTCCCTGCCCAGCTTCCCTCTTAGTTTATATCCAGAGCATGATGCCATAGGATATGGAATATCTTTTGGGCCATTAAAGGTCAGCAGTACTGGCTGTATCTCCTCTTAGCTTCTTGTGTGCTCCAGTCTAGTCACTGGTGTAAGAAGCTGAAAAATCCTTGAGTTATAGTAAATATTGTTTAGCAACAACTAAAACATTGGTGTGTTAGCAACATTATTCTCATCTGAAATCCCAAACACAGAACTGTGACAGCTACTGGGAATAAAAGGAGCTCTATCTGAGATGAAACCAGGACACTCTGGTGAAGGAAATAGTTAATGATTTGGCATACCTCAAAATTACCTGCTAAGTCTCTTAAACTGGAGTAAATTCTTACATGATCACCCTAGATCTTGTCCCAACATGGAAACCAAGACACAGATGCCTTTGTTTCCACCAGAAGGAACAGAGAAATGGTCTATAATTCTTAGAAGAACATCTGTTTACTTACCAAAATAGGCACAATACCCAAGAGATGAAAAAGGAAAGCCATGAGCCAATGTCTTATGTCAAATGTAAAATTGCTTTTCAAATTGGCATTTTTTGTCTTCCAGAAATACTTAGGGTGTGAAGAGGAGAAACAAATCTCAGACCTTAGGAAAATGTTTTCTTCTACCTCTGAAGCACATTTCACATTTTCTTTCAAAATTGCCTTTAACCATATGTTCCTACTAATACTATAACAAGATTCCAGTTGTAAGCCAGGGTCTTGGTATCTTATCCTTTTTGAAAACTACTGTGTTGTAATATTTATCATTAAATAATTGACATTTGTTTTAGTTTTTCCTCAGCAAACTACCCCGTGTAACCCTCCTTGTTTTGGCTTTATAGAAATCGTATGCACATTTTTTCCTAGCTTGCTTATTTGATGCCTAGGTCACTTTTGCTGTCAGAATCTATTTATTAAATAAAACTGATTTTTTCCCTTCTCAAGATATAGTGAAAAACGTGCAAGATCCCCCAGTACAGGGATGTTGGTTACTAAGGAAACACAGTCTCCAGAGAGCAGACTAGAAACACAAGCCTTGGACTACAAAGATTTATTTGGGAAAAGTTCCTACAACAAGGGTTGGAATTAAAATAATAGTAATCTAAACAAATGCCTTGCTGAAGGACAAGTTTAAAAAGAGAAATGGCTATCTGTAAGAGTCTTACAACAGTCTTCTCTTATTCTAAGAAGATGGTTTATGTAATAGTCCAAACTTGGTAGATATCTCTCAAGAAAGAAATGGAAACACTCAAGTAGAAAACAAAAAAACAAACAAAGGGGTTTATGAATCATATAATAGTTTGAGTTGGAAGAAACCTTTGAAAGACCATCTAGTCCAACTCCCCTGTAATGAGCAGGAATATCATCAACTAAATCAGGTTGCTCAGCCCCATCCAACCTGACTGAATGTTTCCAAATATGGAATATCTGTCAGCTCTCTGAGAAACTTGTGATTGGGTTTTACCATCCTCATTTCAAAACCACTTCTTTCTTATATCTAATCTAAATAACTCTCCTTCAGTTTAAAATCATTACCCCTCGTCCTATCACAACAGACTTCCTAAGAAGTTTATCCCTGTCTTTCTTTTAGGCCCTTTTCAAGTACTAGAAGACCACAATAAAGCCTACTCAGAGCTTTCTCTTCTCCAGGCTGAACAACCCCAACTCTCTCAGCATTTCCTCATAGGAGAGGTGCTCCATCCTTCTAATAGTCTAATAAAATCCATCTGCTTTGAATTGAAGAGATTTCTGCTCTTCTTTGGGATGGATTCTTACAAAGACACATTCTGGTCACAATTGCACTTGACTAATTAGGAACTTTGTCACAATTCTGCATTTGAGATATGTTGTCCAAAGCTTTTCCTAATTCACTTTCTGTCTCGCCTATGAGAAAGCCCACAACACCCAGTAGGTTATATTGTTTGAAATTCCTCAGTGAGGTCTGGAAAATATGCAAAATAGGAAATGATCAAGCCAGGAGTCACTGAAGATGAATTTAATCCAAAACATTTATAGCACTGGAGCAAAGCCCCAAAAGGATCAATGTGTTACTTATTTAGAATGACATATTTTAGAAAGAGAGTTGTAGGGGAAATCTTCCCTTTTTAGGTACTTGTAGTTTCACTCATCTATCACCAAACAGCATAGTACATGTCCCAAGGAGATATGAAGTGAAAGAAGATCCCCACATTCAAGTGTCCAGAATGTCACCCCAGTAAAATGTAAAGCCCTCTTGGAAAATTCCAAGAGGGGCTGTCAGCTGATAACTTATTATGTCCTCTCTGAAAGGACCATGCAAGAAAGCACTGCCTCTGGCTATTTGTCTTAGATGTAATTAGTGTGTGTCAGATGCTCTCATGTTCCAAAACACAGAGTGGAGGTAACTGCAAGAGCCAGCTGGAGCCGGGCCCTGTGAAGTTGGTGCCAGGCAGTTTGAAACAAACACTGGCCTTTCCCATCCAGCAGTTTGCAGTGCTAAACTCATTGAAGCCAGGGGCAGACTCCTGGAGATAAGCATATATATATATATATGATGGGGTAGGTACCAGAAGAGGAGGTAGCCTTAATTTTGGTAAGTTGTTCTCATGTGAACAGAAGAATAACAAGATTGCCAACTGTTACTTTAAAGAAAACCCACCAAACCAAACCAAACCAAACCAAACCAAACCAAACCAAACCAAACCAAAACAAAACAAACTAAACCAAAACAAACTAATAACAAGGTATTTTAAAATAACCAAAGAAACCATTTAGGTCAGTGAGCACCAAGATAACAGTTCTGAAAATGTTCATGGTCTCTCTTGGGAAGACAAATTTGAAGCCTATAGCCTAGGAAGGCCTTATGTACCCTTTCATGCTTAGGAGACTGAAATGTCTCTAGAATAACAAAAGCTTCTCTTGGACTCTCACCTCAAAGGCTGGAAGAATTCTCCAGGTTACAGGGCAGGTGTGTTTTCACATAGCACTGAAGACTGGTGATTGACCCCACTGTTAAAAAGGAACGAGAATGCCCTCAGAAAAATTGAGGGACATCAATCAACCAAGGATAATTGTAGCTGGGTCTACTGTGGTGTAGTTTTTATCACAGGCAGTTGCAAACATGCTTTTTTGGTTCAGTCAAAATATCAAATTATGCAGAAAACATAGGGAATGTGTAGCTGATCAGAGAGACCAGGAAAGATAATGTCCCTTAGAGAGTGATTCATGGCCATTTACAGAGAAAGAGTCAGTGTCTCATGTACTTACTTCCAGGGGCCTCCAAAGAAATGGCCTTAGTACATACACAAAATTGAAAAGGCACAGAAGCATGTAATCAACTTGCTAAATTCCAACTTTGATATTAAAAGGGAAGAGCTTCTTTCGTAAGCCTTCAGTCTGGTATTTCATTCATTCATTCATTCATTCATTCATTCATTCATTCATTCAATTTCCATGCTTGAATTTGTGGGTGGATCTGCCAGTTTAGAGAAAGGAAAATCACTGCATTTGAATTTTGCTGATTATTTGACCATGGTAAGCACCTGGGACAATACATCAAGAACATCAGCGTAGTAGAATCACTTTTCAAACATTTCTTTCTCCAAACCCACAAGAAGAATTGTCACATGTTCTACATCAACTGATTCACAGCAAATATCGGTAAAACCTGGGCAGCAGCGACTAAAAGCACTTGACATAGTCAGTGTCAGTTAAATACGAGAAACACTTAGGTGTACATGGTTTGGACTGCCAAAATCAGGTTGTACCCATTAGTAGATATGTGGTTTAACAAAAATAAAACTCTTCTCTTAAATAATTCTAGAAGCTTGAACTTCCCCCTCTGTTCATTAGTCATGGACTCATGTACCTGGTGGGACACATAAATGTGAAAGAAAAACCATCTTAGGTGTAATATACAAAGGGAGGTCAAGGGATGGCCATATCAGCTTGTAATTGTGACAGCTCACTGCAATCCACAGCTGTGGACAGTGGCCTTTGAGCAACTAATTTCCTGATCCCTGTGGAAGCCTGGTATTCGCATGTGGTGTTGGTGGACTCTGGCCAGCAGCCAACTCCCACAGCCACTCCCTCCCTCCTGTCTTCTGTGGGATGGAGAGAAAATAGAAAGGACCTGAGGAGACTTGTAGATCAAGATAAAAATAGTGTAGCAGGTGAAGCAAAGTTGTGCATGCTAGTGAGGCAAAGAAGGAATTTGTCCACTGCTACTCACCCAGCAGCAGCCAGATGTTTAGCTGCTTCCTGGGAAGCAGAGCCTTTGAATGACAGTGGTTGTTTTGGAGGACAAGTGCCATAAAAATATTTTCCTTTTCTTTCCTCTCTCCTTGAGTTTTGATTGCTGAGCATGGCACAATGTTGCATGGAGTATTTCCTTTGTCCGTCTTGGTCAGATGTCCTGCCTGTGGCCCCTCCCAGTTTATTAACTACCCAGCCTACTCTCCAAAGGAGGCAGAGTGGGAAAAAGATGTATTCTTGACATTGTGCAAGCACTGCAGAAATAGCTGAAGGCTGGTGTATTTTCAGCAAGTTTTTAATCACAAATCCAAAACCCAGCACTGTATAGCCTGCTATGAAGAAAGTACACATAGATTCATAAGACAATACCAAACAGGGGAAATAAGGAGAGAATTACAGGAATTGCAGTTGTCAACAGGAGCTAGTGAGGAACAAAGTCTTAACATCTCCAGTCCTAACCAAAAATTATAGTGCTAGGCCCAGAGGAATACAGTGGATGATACTTCATTGCAGGATATGGACTTCATATCTGAAATAACACCCCATCCAACCAGTATAACAAACTAAAAGAATGGGAGATGTCTATTAAAACATCCTAGGAAATATCCATTAATAACAACTGCATTAACTACAATAAGTGAATGCCTAAACAACAACTGCATGTGGCATTCTAATTTTGTCCTTGTTTCTATGCTAGGAGGAATTTTCAGGTCATGAACAAGAAAGCATTGCTGATGTAGTTCAGCAGAGCATAAGAACTGTTCATTTGCTAGAGGTTCTTACCCAGAGATACAATATACTAGATCAGCTGATGTATCAGAATGCACAGCTCTTCCCCCATCTTCACCAGTTAGGACCAGACAGTATTCTGTGACTCTCGTCTTAGTGATAGCATCAAAAAATTCAAAAAGCCTGGTAAATTATTGGTAACAGTGTCAAGACCCAGAGATGGACATAGAAGTTCATAGAAGGAGAGCAAACCCAGTGCTGTATTAGGAGGAAAAGTCTGGAAATTGCAAGAATTCAATATCAAAGTCTGATCAACCTTGTCAGTCACCTTCTTTGTTCTCCCAGGAAGAATCAGAGTAAGGTGGCATAAATCCAAGAACATACTACTTTTGAAGCTTTGTCTGTCCTAGACAAGGAGAAGTTGCCAGACTGTTCAGCTGGAGGTGTCTGCAGAATGGCACACACATTTGACATGTCCTCAAGTGTGGTAAAAGGAAAAATGATGCATAATACTTCATCTAATGCACTAACCTTTTATGTGTTTTAGTTTTATTTTTCCTATTTACCTAGCTTTTCTGTATCTCTATTGCTTTGTCACCTTACTGTCATGGGATTCTTCTGCTTAAATAGACTAATAAAAAGCATAACAAAAGTTGCCAGTTTTGGAGGATAGAACATCGGGAATGTTTTTATACATTGTGGAGTTTATGAACAGTGTGAGTGACTCCCTCAACAGAATCCTCCCTGTCTGTGGAACACAAAGTGGCACGTCCCCCTTGGCACCGAAAAGCCTTGGCCTAGTTCTTTAAACCTAGCCCTTTACCCCAGCCCTTTTTCTTTATCTACCCAAAATGTCCCCAGAAAGAACCCATATAACTTCAAACCCTGTGAATCTTGGACATTTTCTAAGCAAGGTTGAAGGATTTTTTGTGTAAGGCCATCACTGCAGGACAGCCCCTTGAATCACTTACTCACAGTTTTGTTTGCTATGCTGGCTCTGCTCCAGGAAAGGGGGATATTTTTGTGGGACAGATGTGGGATAAGAGGCATGAAGCTGCTTTCCATTAGATAGGAGAATACAGTTTCCATGTGCTTTGCTGATCACTGGCTACTGCAATAGCCTTCTGACTGCTAAGTATGATGGAGCAGCCCATTTAATTTACACTTACTGGGAGCTGGCTCTCCTCATACATCATCTGATGTTCAGAAAAGAATCCTTTCTAACTTTTCCTTTTTCCTTCCCAATATGCCCCATGCCCTTCAGCCATTGTCATGCATATGGTGGGCCTGCTCTTCATGTGGAAGGTCTGCAGGGACCAGTTGTAAATACGCAAATCAGCAAGCAAATATTATATAGTATGGAGTATTTCTACCAGAAGACAATGTGTGTGTGTGTGTGTGTGTGTGTGTGTGTGTGTGTGTGTGTGTGTAGAGGAACACATCAGAATTGGACAACATCTTCTGCTTCATACATCTATGGAGGACAAACCATCAGTTTTTCTTTCCCTTTCAATCTTACCTTTTGGTGGCAGCAATGAATCAAGAGGGAAATGGATCCCTTAAACACTGTCACTTTACACAGTTTAATAGCTTTCCTCCAGTCCTATTGCTTTTTTCTTCATCTAGCAAGCCCAGCTGAGGTTCAGATGCTGCTCCAAATGCGCTCAGGATGTTTTCACCAAGCACAAGGTCTCTCACAGGTGATTTATTTTTCTTCATGATCTGTTTTCAGCAAAATCTAATTATAAGTGCAGCCTCCACATCTATGAGACAATGGTTCAAGGCTGCATAGCTGAATTGACAGTAAGGTTTATGGAATTGCCCATTATAGAGTGACTTTTGAGGAGTACTAGAGCTAGATACCTCTTCATATTGCAATGCTGTTGCTCTGTTCTGCACTGTCATCCCCTGATGCAATTGAGCCAAGGGTCATGTGCAAAACATGACACTGTGTGACAATTAATATAAAAAATTGAGAATGGTTACTTTTATTTCCTTGTAAGAGAATCATATTCTATTACAGAAAAATAATTTTGAAGAAGCATGAACTTATTACTACAGTCCACTGGCCCCAGTATACTATATCACTCATTTAAATTATTTCCCAAGAACATCACTGTAAAAAAAGGCTTCATCACCATCAAGTATTTATTTTAGATCTGCAATAGCAAGTAATATATATGTGTTTACTTATGACAACAATATTCTAAAACAATTAATTTCTGTGAATTTCAGCTTTTCTCCAGACTTTATCAGCAAAGGTTGAGATTGTCTGCATGAAGAAAGCATGTAAAGGATGCACTCAGTCCCTTTCCCTCAAGGACACCATACAGCAACAGCTCAGATAATAACAGTTACACTGCATAAAACCACGAGGCAAAACAGAGCTTCACACCTGACAACTAGAACATGACACAAGCAGGTAGAAATTAATTTTTCTAACTCCTAATTCCATGTAATCTTATTCCATAGAAACAGTTCTTTACATGTGTTGTGGGGCAAATCTAATCTAAATGTGAACTACGAGTCTTTGGTTGAGGAAATCTTTAAACACATGGAAACATTTAGGGGATTTACTCTTCTTAGATCATCCATGCCGTGGACACGGCTGGGGCAAAAGCTGAGCCATCCTTCTACCAGAGGATCCCTCAGCTTCTGGGGAGGAAAGCCTTAAGAATTTTGCTGAGTGGTGTGGAGACTGAGGAGAGCTCCAAGGCTGATCCAAGCCACATTCTCTGATGGCAGAAGAAGGGACTGTGTTAAAAAAAGGCAGCAGCATCAGTTCTGCATCAGTGCAAGACTCTCCAGAAAGAGGATAGATACTCATCAAAGGAAATTCAGGAATTTTCTGGAATAGGCAAGAAGATCTGTGCCAGTCTAAATTTGCAAATAAAACCTCAGAGTAAAGTTAGTTTTTGGAGAGGGAAATGCATTCCCCACCTTAGTTGTGTATTAATTAACCAGGCCTTTTACTTCAGGGAATAAAATACTGCCCTTTGCTGTTTACACACTTTCTGCTAACACACTCTCTTTATGTAACCTGAACCTGTTCACTAACCAAAGCTCTAAATTGACTGCTAATTTTATGTTGGGTCAAATTAATTTTGAAACCAGATTAATTAAAGCAGATGAAGCTTTGTTTATCCATTATTCATGAAGCTCGTTGAAACAGGAGAAAGTACACTAGCTTTATTTAGGATATCACTTGATGAACATACTTTAATGAACTCTATTTTTTGACTCTTCATGCTCCTTTTGAGCAGAAGTTCAGGTTGTGCTTTGGGTGGTTTTGTTTTTTGTTTTTTGTTTTTTTGTTTTTTGTTCTTTGTTTGGTTTTTTTTTCCTTTGGTGGTCTTAGTTCAAACCTTGGACCTAGATGATTTTCTGGCTCCAAAATATACAGACAATCTCCAGCGGTGACTGCCCCTTGCCATAATTCTGCAGAGGGAGAAAAGAGCACATGTACATTCTGAGCAAAGATCTCCTGCTCATTCTCTCCTGATGCAGAAGGAAGCTGCAGAGAGGAGAGGATGTGTTCACCCTGGATTAGAGCCAGATAACCCACAGATAGTCAGAAGAGGTTGCTGGATAAATAAAGTAGAACCACCTAACTGAGAGCATTTGGATGTCTGTGTGGATGATTCAGTGAAGAATTTTGTTCCTTACAGAGCAGTGATTTATAAAAGCTGAACTGGACATGAGGGGATGTGAAGTATGGGCTAGGAAGTATTACTGGAGCTATTGCAGTGCTCTTTGCACAAATGGTGTAGTCTGGCTGGAGGTGGTTTAGTCCTAGTAGCTCTGTCTAAAACGATATATTGAGACCTCAGGTTCTACTTGTCTCAGAAACTAATGGTGTTTATGAGCAAGTGGAAGACTGGAGTTCCTCAGAGTACACAGAATAAAAATAGAGCGTTGATCAAAAGTCACAGTAACATCATATTTGTAAATAAAATTAGCCAAGCAAATGTAAGTTAAACAAAGGAAAGGTTGTCTTCACAAAGTCGATTGGACCAGATTAAAGAAAATACCAGGATGCCAATTAAAGAAGATATGAAGGTAGATCTGTATACAAAGGTAAAAGGATAGTTTGAAAATAAGTAAATATGTAAAACTGTTAAACCCCAGATCTTTTTCCTGCAAAAAACCAAATCTGATTGACAAATCTCATTGCCACAAGATGTTAATGAGAACTGATGAAATTAAAGACAGAAGTGGTTGCCCATACAAGTTTGGAAAACTTGTAGGTACAATAGTCAGAACACTTAAAAGGATCCAAAATTATATTTCAGGCCGTGAAACAGCAACAAAAAATTAGGATGAAAATTTCCTAGAAATTGAAATATATTTTCATTTTATATACCTTGGCTGAAGATATGATACTAGCCACTGAAAAAAAACCAAAACAGTATAGGAAAACACAGAAAGCACACATAGAAATCGCTTGATCCTCTTAACTGTGGTATCTGAATATCTCATGATCTCAATGTATTTATTCTCACAATCCTCTTATGGAAGTGGGAAAATATTGTGTTTTTAAAATGAGGAGCTGAGTGGAAAAAACTAAGGCTGTGATCCTCAGAAGTATTTAAGCACCTATTTACTCTGGTGTCACACAAAGCTGCACTAATAAGGAACTGGTCTTTGTTCCCATGCTCTATTTCCCTTGTCACTGCTTTGCTGCTCTTTTTAAGAGTAGGCGGTCCAAATGGACTTTTATAGTTATAATTTTTTGCGTCTATAAATAAGAAAAGTTGTTGGATTTTTTATTTTTTGCTTCTGAAGAGAAGGATGATTGCTAAGCAAAAGCATACCCAGCAAGGGAAATGTGAAGTAGTTAGAGAGATCAAGGCAAGGAACCAGAATGATGATGTGAGACCTTATGTTCCCTTTATTCGTGGCACTTTTTATTTGTGTTGTATTTTCAGATAGCTAGAGTGCTGTTGTAACATCAACACAGAAAGCACCAGAATCTGGAGAGGAGGCAGGAAAGAACAAAAGACTGTAAAGTACTGAATAGGGAGGATTAAATTTAGACTAAAGCTGCTAGATACAGTCATGGCTGTTGAAGGCTAAACTTCATTTAATGGGGCTGTATATCTGTTTTAGTTATCATTATGGTCAATGTTATCCAATAAACTTCTATTAAGTAGATCGATACTGGAGGGTATACTTCCTGTTTATGAGCTGGTAATTACCACATCTTGAGCTAAATAAACTTGGAATCTGAAGGCTGAAATTTTTATAGGGAATAAATTTCTTCAGCCTTGGTATTTGTTAGCTCTGGATACAGTGAAACCAAGCTAAGTGGGGAACACCACAGTTTGTGTACAAAGATCTGCTCAGCTGGCTACTCCAGAACAGCTCTGCTCACTCTCACACCATTTCCAGATGCTGGCACACAGAAAAAAATATGGTCAAGTTAGTTTTATTTAGGAACTGCTTTGTCTTTCCCTCTGAACAATAATATTTTTCATCTGGTAGAACCAGACAAAAGGAGGGCAGCCCTCAGATCACCCAACTGCTCATCTGCCCTGCTTGGGGTCAAGAAGGTGATGGGACTGACGGCCATTGGCTGCCCAAAGAGAGACTGTTTTAAACAAGCTTTAAAGCTATCTGAAGTAAATTTACTTTGAAACAACTCAACATTACTGTTAGAGTTCAATAAAAGTATGTCAAAGCCTCAGCCTAGAAGGTCTACATTTCATCTAATGGCCCTTTTTGGTCAGACCATCTTCTGCCACCCAAGTCTGAAGGTGAAGCCTGGGGTGCAATGTTGGCTCTTCTGTAGTATGGAGGAGATTAACTCCTGATTTAATGGATGAGCAAGTTAATTCTGTGTATCTGGCAGGGTGAATTGAAGGCAGGCAGTGGCCTGGCTGGCATGGACAGCATGCCTGACCACAATGAATAGAATTTTCAGTACAGTGAAAAGTAATTGGACTACCGATATGTAACTTGCAGCACTTTGATTGGCTGATGCTTGTAAATAGGTTCCTTTTATGAAAAAAAAAAAGAAATCTTGAAATTGGAGAGAAAAGTCTAAGAAATACTCTGGAAAGGGGACATGATAAAATCAAATGCAGGAGGGAAAAAAACGACAACTTTGGAAATTAAGTGAATGCAATGACATGGATTGGGATGAAATGAAGTGAAATGAAAAGGACCAAAACTGGCTAAAATTATACTCACTGAAATCTTAAAATCAGGGGATGAAATAAAATGAAGAGACAGAAGAAATTGATGAAATAAAATGTCATTAAAATAAAAAAGTTCTGAGATGAAGTGAAAACAATAAAATGGCATGGGATGATATGAAGTGCAGGGAAAAAGACTAAACCTTGCCAAACTGATACTTGACTCCTATTGTTCTCTGATTTCAAGATTTTATTTCATTTCATGAAAGTAAATTCTTAATTCCATGAAAAGAAATGAAATCTTGTGATTTCAATGAGTACCAATTTGGCAAGGTTTGATCCATTTCCCTGCACTTCATATCATCCCATGCCACTTTACTGTTTTCTACTTTTTCTTTTTTTTTAATCCCTCCCTCCCTCCCTCCCTCCCTCCCTCCCTCCCTCCCTCCCTCCCTCCCTCCCTCCCTCCCTCCCTCCCTCCCTCCCTCCCTCCCTCCCTCCCTCCCTCCCTCCCTCCCTCCCTCCCTCCCTCCCTCCCTCCCTTTCCCCTTTCCCCTTCCCTCTCTTTGCCTCTTTTATTTTATTATTATTATTATTAATGCTTATTATATTATAATAAGCATTAATTTTTTGGCACCAACATCTAACCTAATTTAGTTTTAATAATGTTTTTTGGATATATTTCAAACCTTTCTGAGTCTGATACACTTTATTCAAAGAGACTTAGTTTCCTCTGCTCATCTGTGTTTAAACTGGATTGTAATTTATCTCTCTAGCTTAAAATAAAAAAAACAAACCAGCAGTAGAAAGTCCCATCGCCCCTAAGGATTCGATTTTAGCCCTCATGGCAGCAGCAGCAAGCAGTAATATTAACACCAGGACAACACCAGAATGCTCACAGGAGGACAAGACCAGACCAAAAAGGTAGGGGTCAAGGCTCAAAGGTCAGGGGTCAGAAGTCAATGGTCAAAGGTGAAAGAGTCAGAGGTCAAAGATCATGGAACAGGGATGAAAGGTCAAGGGTAAGAGGTAATGGGTCAAAGGTCAATAGCCAAAAGTCAAAGGTTAGAGGTCAAAAGCAAAACTATTACCTCAAGTAGCCCCTGCCAGGGACTCCAATGACCTCAAGTAAGCTCAAATTACCTCAGTTAGGTAAAAGGTCATGGGTAGGAAGTCAAGGGGTAAAGAGCAAAGGTCAAGAGGTCAACAGTCAAAGGTGAAAGGTCAAGAGTAATGAGGGAAAAGGTCAATGGCCAGGAAACAAAGGGTCAAAGGTCATGGGGTAATGTTTCAAAGGTCACAGGGGTCATAGATCAAAGGTCAAGGGTTGAAGGGGCTGAAGGTCAAAGGTAACGGGACAAACATCAAAGGTCATGGGGTTCAAAGGGTGTAGACCAAAGGTTAAGGGGCACAGGGTCAAAAGTCAGAGGTCAAAGGTCAAAGAGACAGAAGTCAAATCTCAGGAGATAAAAGGTCAAAGTGACAGAGGTCAAAGCCCAGGGTCATGGGACACAAGGTCATGCAGTCATAGGTCACAGGTTCAAAGGCCAGGATCAATGTTCAAAGGTCACGGGGTTGAAGGATAAAGGTGATGGGATCAAAGGCTCAAGAGGTTAGGGGGTCAAAAGTCACAGGAGTTGGAGGTAAAAGCCTCATGTCATGAGTCAAAAGGTCAGAGGTTGCAGGGTCAAATGTTATTGGATCAAAGGTCAATATGTGAAATGCCAAGAAGTCAGAGGTCAAATGTCAGACATCAGAGGTCAAGTTAATGCGGCAAATGTTACAGGATCACGAGGTCAAAGGCCATGGGGTCAAAGGTCAAAGATCAAGAGGTCAAACATAGGGGGGTCAAAGGTCCAGGGTGGAAGGTCATGGACCAGGGGGTCAAAAGTCTGGGTCAAAGTCATGTATCAAGGGTCAAGGAACAAATCTCAAGGGTCAGTGGTCATGGGTTAAGGGCACCACCCTCCTCATGCTGCCACCCCTCATCCTCAGACTGCCTCCTCCGCTCACACCACCCCCTATGGCAGGGACCCTCCCTCAGGCTGCCTTCAGCACCACTCCTAACCCCACCCTCAGGACCGCCCCTGATGAGGCCATTTTAGGGTTACAGAGTTAGTGTTATAGGGATAGAGGGTCAGGGGGCAAGGGTCAGGGGCCAAGAGCACCAGCCTCCTCACGCTGCCCCCAGTGGTGCTCCTAACCACATCCTGGGCATCACCACTACTGATGACATTTTAGAGTTAGAAGTTTCAGGTTTAGGGTTCTGTCTGCGGAGAATTTCCTTTCATGACAGGAAATAAAATACTGAAATAGGAGAAGGAAGTCTAACAAACTGGAAAGGAGATATGATCAAATCAAATGCAATTTAAAATAAGAAAATTTGGAAATGGAGGGGCTACAGCAGAATGTACTGAGATGAAATGACATGCAGTGAAAAGGACCGAAACTTGCCAAAATTATTCCCATTGAAATCAGGGAAGAAAGATAAACAGAGACAGGAGAAGAAACTGAGGAAATTAAATGTTAAGAAAAAAAATAAAAAATTCTGAAACAAAGTGAAAACAATGAAAGCTAATGGGATGACATGAAGTGCAGGGAAATGGAGCAAAGCTTGCCCAGTTGATCCTCATTGAAATTGCAATATTTTATTTCCTTTCCTGGAAGGAAATGCTTCCTTTCAAGAAAGGAAATTAAATCTTGAAATCAGAGAAAACAGAGTAACAAACTCTCTGGAAAGGAAATATGATCCAATCAAATGCAGCTGAAGAAAAAGAGAAAATTTGGAAATTGAGTGAATACAAAGAAATGGATTTGGATTATATGGAGTGCAATGAAAAGGACCAAAATTTGCCAAAATTATTGACATTTTGAGGTCCAGAAACAAAGTGAAGGGACAGGAACAGAAATTGATGAAATGAAATGAAATGAAATGAAATGAAATGAAATGAAATGAAATGAAATGAAATGAAAAAAAAATTAAAATCAAAGTGAAAATAATGAAAAGGAATGGGATGACATGAAGTTTGGGGAGACAAACCAAACCTTGCTGAATTGATCCTCATTGAGATCACATTATTTCATTTCAGGAAAGGAAATGAAATCTTGAAATCAGAAAACAAAGTGTAATAAACACTCTGAAAAGGAGTTTTGATAAAATAAAATGTAATTTAAAAAAAAAAGGAAGTTATAAGTGGAGTGAATAGAATGAAATGTATTGGGATGATATCAGGTGCAGTGACAAGGATTGAAACATGCAAAAATTATGCTCATTGAAATCTAGAAATCAGGAAACAAAGTGAAGCAAAGAGATTGGAGAAAAAATTGAAGAAATTAAATGAAATTTAAAAGAAAATTCTGAAATGAAGTGAAAGCAATAAATTGGAGTGTGGTGACATGAAGTGCAGGAAATGGTCGGAACCTTTCTGAATTGAATCTCATTGAAATTGCAAGATTCCATTTCCTGTCTTGAAATGAATTAGGCTTCACATGTTTGCAAATTAGTAAATGGTCATCCTTGTGTGGCTAAGCTGCATAGCAATCTTCCACTGCTGGAGAACATTCCTCCACCGCTGACTTTAATTGTTATTAGTTTGCATTATATGTTAAATTGGGGAATATTTAAATTTAATATCTGTACGTGCTAAAGCTGAGTGAATAATTCATAGTGAATTATTTATTCAATAAATTTAGCCTCTTTTACTCTTCATTTTTTCAGGAACAATTTTTTTTTAATTTTCTCATAGGTGTTGTTATTATTCAGATGTAGTTTCTAATCAGTTTATATGTCTCTTGCCCTGCAGATCTCCTGGGTAGGCTATCTTTTACTAAATCAGTAAGCCACAGTGGGTGCAGAACACAGGGGATGCAGGAGGGATTCCTTCAGGATCCAGGACAGGTGTGACAAAAGCCGCTGACAAATGACATGACCCCAAAATATATGTTGTTGTTAACATCGCTACTATTATTATTATTATTATTATTATTATCATTATCATTATCATTATCATTATCATTATCATTATTATTATTATTACTTTATTATTTTATTATTATTATTGATTGATTGATTGCTTTAATAGTTCATGTCTAAAGGAAAGCAGATGAGGAGAGCCAATACACTGAAGGGAATAATCCCCATCCTCCATATAACTGCATCAAGCTGCCCTTTGTACACCTCTCCTGGCTCTGCAATTTTGAGCTGAGCAGGTTATAGTTCTGCTTTTTACCCTCAGTTGGCTTCCCTTGAGCCGATTTGCAGCAATTCTCAGATAATTTTGTTGCAGCCATTTGTGTCTTAGATCTGCACCTTGTGCCAGGTGTCTGCCTTGGGTATTTACACGTGTACGTGAGATCTGAGGACAG
Organism: Cyanistes caeruleus; assembly: GCF_971803275.1. NCBI lineage: Eukaryota > Metazoa > Chordata > Aves > Passeriformes > Paridae > Cyanistes > Cyanistes caeruleus. The sequence goes on along the minus strand of NC_141704.1, from coordinate 30,619,596 downwards.
CAGAGCTAATCAGTGAGTCTTGATAATTAATAAGCTCTGCAGTCTCACAACATTTTGCAGTGCTCCCTTGCCTTCCCCCGGGTTTCCCAGGGATTGCTCCTACACCTCCTGCTGAGTTGTGCTCTGCCTCGAGGGCTCTGTCTGAGAGCAACATCTCTGTTCCTCATAAACCTGGCAGACAGCTCTGCACCTCTCCTCTTTCCAGTTACTGGGAGGTCATCAGCATAAAGCTGTTTACCACCATCATGGGGGGATCTACTGTTTACTGAGGACCAAGTGGAAAAGCAAATAATTTGGGTAAGCTCTGCTGACTGTAGACTACAGCTTTATTTAGTAAAATTTGTTTCCCACAAATGGTATCCCGAGGTACTTATCAAAGTTAAATAATACATAATAGCAGAGGGAGAGAGAAATTAAGAGGCAGAGGCATGGGAGCAGAGATGTTTTCAGATGAGATTTGAAAATAGATGGAGAAGCGGCGAGGCAGAAAGAAACAACAGGAAAATAGGACTGTTCCAGATGGTGGGAGATATGAGGGGAAAAAGCTTTTGCAACAGTTGTAGTTTGAGCATAATTGGGCACAGAGAAATGACTGGTGTCATTTAAAGAGGAAAACAGGAAGAGGAAGGAAGAGGAATTCAAGGAAATGGACTGGGAAAAGGTCACAGAAAGCAAATAAAGAAATGAATGGGGGGCTGTGGCAGCTTCCTCTGTTAATGTTGTGATGACAATTTGAAAAGCCAATGCACCTGCAAAAAGACTGGTGTGTTCAGGATGGTTAGAAGCAAAAAGAATTCCTTTTTATCTAATAAATTATGAGATCAAAGTGTTGCCACATATATAGTGGATTATGATAGTCAAAGGACTACTCCCTGTGACCTGAAGTTGTCTCCATTTGCTAGGCAGAAAAAATATGAAGTCAAGGTACACATTTCTAAAACTAATATGATAAAAGGGAGGAATACTGAAGGAGGAATCCCTGGTGACCAGGATGCTTGACCAATTCCCTCTGAATGTGACAATCTAGCCAATTCCTTATTCACCCAACAGCCCATCCATCAAATCCCTATCTCTCCTTTAGTCAGAAGGACCAGATTTAAGGGAGATGGTATAGAAGGCCATAGAGCAGTGCAGGTGGGTGACACTGGTAGCCCTTGTCCACTGATTGAACCACACTATCACTGAAGGCTATTAGGCTGGTCAGGCAAGACTTGCCCTTGGAGAAACCATGCTGGCTGTCCTGAATCACCTCCCTGTTCTCCATGTGCTTTAGCAGAGCTTCTAGGTGGATGTGTTCCATGATCTTCCCAGGCACAGAGATGAGGCTGACAGGTTGGTGGTTCCCAGAAAATGGAAAGGAATGTGAATGTTGATCTGGCAGGAGATGTCACAAATCCATCAGGATGAAGCACATACTGGGAAGAGAACTGAAACTGTGAAGCCACTTGATGTGTAGCCCCAGCCTCTGCAGGGAATTTTGGCAGTCTGTTCACACTCCCCTTAGAGCTTACAAAGCCCAGAATAGAGAAGGATGGCCCTGGGCAGTGAGAGCATTGATCCAGCAGCCGCTCCAGGAGCCTGTAGATAGAAGAGTTACAGAGAAGCTGCAGGCTCTGGTCCCAAACGCAGGGCATAGCACTGTCTTTTTGAAATTTGTTTCAACCTTTTGCTATTTGTAGCCTTTGTGACTAAAAATCAGAGGTCAACCAAAAAGCCACAGAAATTACAGAGTGAAGGAAGAAGAGATATTGGTTTTGCCAGTACAGAAATGAGATAATCTTCCCTTTCAGGAAATGTCTGATACCAAAGTACAAAGGGAAGAAGCTATGTAGACCTCCATATTTATTTATTTTTCAGTGCAGTAAGAAACAACCTTGTATTAAAAGATTATCAGACGGACTTCCAATTTTATATTTTTTTTTCACAAAGAGCAGGACTTCTAGCAATATTGGGATTTAGAAAAAATTTTCATAGTAGTTTAGGTACCCCAAATCTGTCTCGCTATTTCTTATAATAAAAACCAGTCAGCAGCATTGTTGGGTAATATGAAAGAACTTTCAAGAACAATTATTTTTTCTACTCTTTTCCTGCTTTGGAATGTCTGTGTTTCTTGGATTTGAATAAATAAATGACATTTGTTGGTGCAAATAGCTTATGTGCCAATAGGCCAATATCTGTAATTATCAGGGCAAGTCACTTTGCTGGAAGGTATTAATATTTTATTTAAAACCATTTACTAAAGAGTTTGCATTGTGCTAACCTAATACATAACTTAAATGAAAAATCTGATTGTTCATTCAACAGTGCTGATAAATAAGAGAATAAAGGTTGCACAGTTGAACATATATACCATCAAATATTAAATGATTATTGGTTTACTTTTTCCTAAGCCACAGCACACATCATTTCCCTATACATTCTCTTAAATGAAGAGTCTTTCACCCGCTCAGGACACTTCTGGTTTAGGGTCAATGTTATAAAATGGTTCTCTGTGACCTCAGGGTTGCATTTCCCTGTTTGTGTTAGTGAAGGATTGAAGAGAGCAGGAAGGGGTAGAGTCCATCCTGAGCAGCAGGTAGATGGACCATGCAAATGAGCCATGGGGTGAAGAAAACATTGGATAAGGCACAGATATCCCATTTGCAGAGTGCTTTGGAGCCTCTTTAGCATGGACATGCAGCACATGGTGACACAGCACAGAAATGTTATAAGGTTACAAAATATTTGTATTTTTACATACGCATTTTGTAAGAGTAGCTTCAACAGAACATTACTGATCTGTGTAGCACTTTTAGGGACAGATACTTGCTTGTGGTGACTGCGAACCTGGTCAGTAAGGACAAGCATGGTATCCTGAGGGCACTACTTGGTCAAACCTCAGAGCAGAAGAAAGGGAAAAGCAGTCCCTGTGGATGGCTGAAACTGAGAAGAAATGGAACATGGATCCTCCCCTTCCCCAATAGGTAATTAGTGCCTGGTCTTCTCAAGGTTTTTAACCTTCCTGTCTCCAGCTAATCCAAATTTCTCCCGCCTTAGTAAGTATTTTCAAAGCAAGACTGAGCTGCAGCTGGCTGGCTGAATCTCAGCTTTTCCTTCTCCTTCCAATGTGAAGAAGAGAATCAAGAGCCTTCTCATTTAACTCTATTTGTATATTTTGCAACTGCTCTAATTTGCTTCAGTCAAAATCCTCCTTAAAAATACAAGCAGTGCTTCCTTTCCATTTCGAGGCAGGAGACAGCAGCTGCCTGGCCCTGGGCACAATTACACTCCATAGCTGAGGATGGGAGTCAGTGGCAGCCTCATTCCCCCCAACTTTTATGAGGAAAAATTCATTTAGCTGCTCAGCATGGAGGATTCTGCACAGCCTCCTCCTTCCCTGAGAAGAAGGAAGCATTTGAAATGGCACCAAGAAGAATAAGCACATGCATTTTGGTGGTTTCCTCTTTCAGTTGCTGCTGAGTTTCCCTATGTCCTCTTCAAATGCACTTTCTCCCATCTGTGTGTACTGCCATTGCACCCAGGTGTCTAGCACAGAACACAAACCCATTGTGTCCTGGCTGAGTTTGTCTGAGTTAATCATAGTGTCACAGAATGGTTGGGATGGGAAGGGACCTTAAAGCTCATCTAGTTACAATCCCTTTCATAACCATTCAGGAAAAATGTTTCCCTTAGTGGATAAGCACAATTTTTCAAAGAAATATTTATGTCGAGACTCCCATATTGCATTAAGCTTCTTTTCCTATAAAGAAAATCCTTATCCTGTCTCTCATTGAAAGTATCTGCAGGACCTAGTGGCTTTGAACTCTTTGATATGTTTGCTAGTTGTCTCAAAATAGTAATGCCTAGACTTTAAGAAACCAGATACTAACACATGATAACCCAAAATACAAAGTTCATTTTGGTCATCTGAAATTTAAATTCAGATTGACTGGTTTCCTTTTCAATAGGCTACTATTTTGACGTATTTTCCACTACCATGCTTTATGAGAAAACCCCTCAGCAAACCAGGAGTGACAGTCACATGAAAAGACTGTGGTTCAGTGCAAACTATTTAAACTCATGTTGCTGAACAGTGGTTCACTATCAAATTACTAGAGCAGATATATCATGTCAGATAAAGTAACTCAAACTGCTCTTCTGTCTCTTGAAGATCAAAGAGATGGCTGGAATCAGGCTGTATGCAGTGTACCCAGAATATGGTGGTTGCTATCTCTAGGGTCCACTACAAGCCACCCTTCCAGCCTGAACTGATGCAGGATGACTTTCTCAAGTGAGCAGGTGCACTTGTTTCTACAGAGGTGAAGAACCTTAGCTGGAAAGTTTTGAGCAGCACTCTCTGGAAAGAGAAGATAATCAGGGATGGGGAAAGAAATTTGGCTTTGCTTACCTTACCCTGGGATTGCAATAAAGATATCTGACACTGGGAGCATTGTCTTCTGGGCTTAAGCCTGCTGTAGGTAACTGGAGACATGGATATTGAGAGTAAGTGAGCTGCCATTGAAGTTTTATCTAGGATTTGGAAGTCCCAGAGATCATCAGTGAAAATTAGCTCTAGCTGGACCAGCAGCCATGCACAGTCTCCAAGAATCTGGTGAAATTGCACAGGTGAGGTTTCTGTTGACAGGATCATTTTAATGATGAGCCAAGTCTTGTGAGGGAAAATAGTCTTTCCATGGGCTGGTATACTAATACTGGCTAGGATCTTTAGGGCTGTTGGTAACCAGGATGACAAGCTCTTTCCATATTTACTCACACTGCATATTTGTCTATAATCTGTTCTGTAAAGAAAGCCTTATGGTTCTCTGCCAGAAAGCAGGAGACTAAACAACAGCCTGGGTCCCTTTTTGGGGAGATGTTTCATTTGTGTGTTTGTTGGAGTTTTTTTGTTGGGTTTTTTGTTTAGTTCAACTTAGCTAGATGGTTATGCTAGAAAATCATCTGGGGGAAGGGGAGGGAACAGGACATATCTTATTTTCTGACTGAAATTTTTAATCTGATGGGAACTTCTGAATGATAATGATGTAGTGGACAAAACAAATGTACTGAATCTTTTTAGGCCATGAACATCAATCATGTGGGCTCTCTGAGCATTTGTACTGACAAGTAAGATATCCACCATCAGTTGTGAAGGAGCTGTGCAAGGGAACAGCATTGTAATAGACTGACCCTTGGTCCACACTCAGATTTGTGCTGAGGGCTGGGAATCAGGTGGGGCAGCACTTCTGTTGTCAAGTTCTTGTAATGAACTCTCCTCTGTCTCTGGAGGCTGCTATGAAATGGTTTTGCCTCCTGCTCTCAGGGAACAAATAGTACACTAAGTGCTGCCGTGTTCCTCTTTGTTGTCTAAGGAAATACATAAGTACTTAAAGTACTTTAATGGCACTCTATTCAATGCATGGTGACAGCAACAGAGACTGGGGAATGCTGTTCAGTGGAGCAGAGCACAGTGGGTACAAGTTCAGTCTTTGTGTACAGACTACTCACACTTGTATAACAGACTGTGAAGCCATAAGCACTTCCCAGCTCTGTGGAGCACCTGGTAACATGGGAAGCTGCACAAGCAATGGTTCAGGGCAGTGTCTCTTGCAGGCTTCCATATTTAGGCAGTTTGAAGCCTTTCTGAGGCAAACACAAGAAATCAGTCAGTGACCTGAATGATGTAGCTTTAAATGGCCAGTCTTATACTGATCAGACCAAAGGAGAGGAATTCCTCTCATGGGTGATCTCATCTGAGGTACCAAGGGAAGGCTGTGAAGGAACACCGCTGAACACAGTCCTTCTCACACCCTTTCCAGCAATTCCCAGTCCGTCTCACTGTCTCTGACAAGGTCTGTCTAGACTAGTCATGGTCCTGGATTGCCTAGCAGTGCATATACAGACAGGAAAACCACAGTGTAAGATGTCTAGTTGTTGCACTTGTTCTGTCCATGAGTATAAAGGAAGTGGAATGCAAATGCCTTTGTAAGCACAGATGTTTGCATGGAGCACCTTATGTAAAAGAATCCTACATATATTCCAGTGTTGTGAGGATGTACATAGCTGGATAGAGAACATTCTGATTAAAAAAAAGAAAATTTTTCATGCCACAGACTGGTTAAAACAGCATTAAATGCCTACATTTAAGGGACAAATCACACCTTATGATACAGTTTACAGTAATACTCATTGGGATCTTTTTAGACTCCACAGTATACAGAGTAAACTGCTAAAACAGTACACATACAGCAAAGAATGTATAGAAGGAAGATATCTAAGGGAATCACATTTTATGGTGAAATTCCTAGCTCTTTCATGGCTGGATTTAACGGACTGAAGCTGAACTCTTTGGGTATGAACATCCTCATGTAGGGTCACTATGCTGCCTAGAATGGGCAAGACTGGATCTCATGTACCAAATACTTTCAAAACAGCTATGATAAATTCAACTTTCTTTTTCTCAAAGAAACTCTAAAACCTGTTATGGCTGATGAAGTTTTAGTACAAGGTTATGCAAATCTACAAAATTAATTTTATCCTTTTGAAATGAGCTGTATCACCAGGGCTGGACATGAAGTCTGCTGTTCATGGATAAATTTGCTTGAGTCTTCCATCAATTTGGGCTATTTGTATTAGTACAGAAGTACCTTCTGACATAAAATATCTCTCTTTATGTCTCTTAGGATAAATATTCAAATGTGTTCTAACCATACACATAGGCAATCCAGTTCTCCACTTACCATACATGTTGAGTCTATGTTTAATCGCTATCAAAGTTCTCCCTGGATATATTCTTCAAACAATCTCTCACTTCTGTTCACTTCAAAGTTGTTGTGGTTCTTTTTTTGGCAAATATCCATTACCAGCATGACCATCTGCCTTTAGCCATTTGTTGCCTGCCACTCTATCTAGGCAGAGGAATGGACTGCTTGAGCAAGTCCCTCTTCACCTTCCCTTCTTGAGAACTCAGAGAAGGAGTCTCTTATTCAAAGGCCCCTTTGAGTTGAGCAGATAGGCAATTTAAGCTCTGTATTCAGTGTTTCATGAAGACAGACTGATGCTAAAGCAAATTACTTCTCCTATGCCTCTTAAAAGGAAAGAGGCAATCTTCCCCATCCAACCTTATGTCTAGGCATGTTTGATTTGCCTTCTGACTGCACTAAACCCATCTCTAAACAGAGTATAATGAGCACAGTGTAGCTCTGCTGTCTTGTAATGCACAATTAGTTTGCTAACAACTTGTTTGAGTAGGCATGTGTGCTGCTTCGTGTCTTTAAGATTATGCCTGAGCAGGATTGAAAAAAAATCAGAATTCTCCTTCAGTTACTCCTACTTTAGCCTTTCTCTGGAGCATTCTCTCTCTCTTATGTCTGTCTTAATTAAATCATGCCAGTCCTAATTTGGGAATGCAGATTTTAAGCAGGGAGAGAGAAAGAAATCACACAGACAATGTCTTAATTTTAGACAGAGACAAATGTGTCTTTTTCCATGAGGGAGAGGGAAGGAAGGAAAGGAAAGAAAAAAAGTGGAAAAAAAAAAAGCAGTGGAAGAAAACCTCTAGATGAAAATTGTACATTGTATCTGAAGTGGTGATTCTATCAAAGAGTACTAGAAAATTCAGCTGGAGACATGTCTACAGCTGAGACAGCAATCTGTTACCATCTTTAATGGCCCTCTAGCTCTTCTAGCTCAAGGTATACTACAGAACAGCATTGCACATTTCCATTCATGTACACACCAAACACTTTTATAGCACTCAGAAACTACAGGAGAAAACAGCATGCATTTAAACTTCTATAGCTTCTCCCTTGCCTATCCATTCTAAAGCTCACATTACCTGTGGCTATTGTCTTCCAAAGGATTTCTCCATGTAAGTAGTTGAATGTGTGTGTTTAGGATAAACAGAGTCCAGGGTGTCATACAGTGGAGATTCTTTGGTGTAAGCATGGATTTAAAGGATGATGCCTAGCACAGGTTGGATGTAGACAGCAGTTCTCCACCAAGCAGACTTCTGTTCCAGCCTGGGAGAGGGGGGCAAAGTGGGAAAAGCCCTCAGAGTGATAAATAAGAATTTGTCCTAGGCCTTGAATTGGTTTTGAATAAATCCTCTCTGTGACTGTGTGCATGAGGAAGTATATTTAAGATGTGCAGTGATTGCTGTTTATTACTGTAAATTATTTATTTCTTCCTTTCTCTGGCTGCTTCCTTCTCTTGATGCAAATTATGCACATGTGGAATTTGGATCTGAGAAATATGGAAAGGGGATTATAATTTGCTTCCTCAAAATGATTCCTCTTTCAGATTCACTCTGCATTTTTCCACCACATCTCTCATCATGAAATTATCAGCTCTGAGCCAGGATATTCCATGCTGACAAGTCTGGGTGAATGTCTGGAGATGGAGCTGCAGTCCAGCTTATTAAAAAATGAGATGAAATTCAGGAATAATTGTAAATGTCTTTTCTTGCAGGTTATCTGTTCGGAATAAACTGGATGGGTGGAGGTGGGAAATGAGACTGTGTGTCATCTAATTTCAGTGATCTGGTAGCCCATTTCTGACAGCAGTCTTGTTCTGATCTGCAGACAAATTATCCAGACACCTACTATGATGTATTGGGCAGGTGATGTCTTCTTACCCCCAGGTCAAAGAATGAGCCCAGGAAAGTCTACCTAGTCCAAAAAGCAAACAGAACATTGTCAGAAAGACCAAAAGTGGGTTCAGTACAAGTGGGTAATGACTTGTCAGAGGGGTGACAGAGTGCAATATGGGTATTTGAAATGCTGTGGTGCAGTCAGGCACAGACAGAAGGGCTCCATGCAGGTGCTCTGCAGCGTGGCTGCAGCTGGAGCCAGCCCTCGGTGGCATCAAAACTAACACCAGCAATACTTCTTTGCAGTGGATAACATTGGAGGCTGGGTGTAATTTAAGAAATGAGACAGGCAAGGTAGAAATTGTACCTTCTGTAGAACAGCAGACCCTGGATTTCTCTGTTTAGATTTCTTCTATTTGAGAGGCTGGTTTGCCTGTTTGCATTAAACTGAGCTCACAACATGAAGAGGCAATGGAATAAAAGTGAATTTTGGCAATGTACATGCTAATTCACAAAAGCTCAGCTTATAATTAAAGCACATGGCCAAGGATTCAGTGGTAGATCCTCCGGAGGCCATTGCATAGCCAGGAGTAGTTGGATCACAGCAGACCCTCTAGTGCTAGCAAATCTCTTCTTCTTTATGTGGTTCAATTCAGTTTCTTTTTAGCTCCTGGAGTTTTGTGAAGGGGCTACAATGAAAACTGCTCCAGGGTGTTCAGATGGCTTTTCTTATACTTTGATTTGCAGTTTATCAGACCTATCAGATTCCCAGGTAGCAGCAGTTTCTTGTGCCATTGGTAAAGAACAAGTGACCTTTCCTCTCCACTGTAGACCTTGCTGCAGTTTCTGGTACCCTTAGCACATGTTGATAACAGACCAGCATAACACCCCCTGCATGGGACCTCACCTCTGAGGTCACTTCCAAACATGAATTGTCTGCTAATTAAATAAAAGTACTCAGAAGTGACATGTTACAACAACCGAGGTCAGGACTTCAAATGCAAAGGAAAGCCCAAATAACCCTACAGTTTCCTGTGAGCTTTTCAGTCTTTCTTGTTGGAAGGTTGCTATGTGTCAAGCAAGTTATAAGGATAATATTAATATTCTCAGCAAAGTTCATAATATAAGCTGTTTATACATCAGAAAATCTAAAAGGGAAAAAGGGAAAGGAGGAGGAATGAGAGGAGGGGAAGGAAGGCATGTACTGAAAGACAATATCTATGTTTTCCTCCTCTTTTGTCCTCTTTGCAAATTTTCAGCAACTCATCTGCAAACTCCTGCAATTTTTCTTATACCAAGACAACAATTTTTTTCATACTCAAATGCTGATGTATTTTGAAACAGAAGACTTCCCCTCCCCCTAACAGAACAGTTGTCAGGAACTGCCTTCTTAAAATACCATAAAGGACCTGAATTAAACAAATTAGTTTGTGCAAAGTCTCTCAGGTGTACAGGGTCAGAAAAAGAGGAGAACTCAAAACTGAAATGGTAGAAGACATTAGAGAACATTAGATCAGAAAGGGATCCAAGGTGTGGTGTTATAGAGCATGACAAAGAAAATTACAGATGTGGTCTGTGTGGATCTGGTGTCCCAAATGGTATCTTCTATCCAGGACCAGCTGGAAGTCACTGTTTCACTGTGTGGACTGTACTGTTCCAGTTCCTCACTATGCCTATAGTAACGATACTAAGCTGGCATTGAAAAACAACTCTAAATGAGCTGTCATGGACCTTAAATTCCCATCCTTTAAGCACTGAAGCTCTACTCCCTTGACCAATTATTCTGACCTCTGAAATACTCAGAAATGCATTTTCTCCCCTCAAAGTCAGTTAAAAAAAACCCCAAACAAATAGAACATCTTTCTGAAATGTATCAAATCTGATTTGAAAAAGCCCAAGCAAAGACAATCCAACTTCTTTGCCCAGTAAGCTACTTTAATGTTTAGCTGATCTCAATGCTAGAAACTGGCAAGGTTACTTTCAACCTCCAAAGCTAATCTGTTTCAGAGGGCACTTTCTATTTAGCTCCATCAGGAGAACTTCTTTACATGCATGAATGCCCTTATGCAGTGATCCTAGGAACATGTCACTGAATAACCCACAGGGACTCACTGTCATCCTGTGCCATGTGAAGGGAAGAATGAAGTAAGTGAGTAAACCATTATCCTTCCCCTGGTGTGTCATTTCAGTTTTGTGCAACAAGGTACACAGGGATTTCCCAAGTAGAAAGCTACTTCTAGATCTTTGCCTTCTCTGGTGAACAGTTGCTCACCTCCTTAAGACTCCCACAGTGGAATTTTGTTTCTTTCCTGACACTGGCTAATATCTGTGCTTTTTGATATTTGCAGCACACTTTCATGAGAAGTGTGAACAAATACAATGCTCTTTCATTGTGAAATAATCTTGGAAATAGTGGAAGGATGGTGTACGACACTAAAATACTGCCCCTCTACTCCTGCAGCTAAAGCTACATCAGTAGTGAGGCCCTGGGGCTCAGATCCTATTGGTAGAAAAGTTCTCAGTCTGAGGTTTCTCTCAAAAAGAATGTGTAATAATTTAACTTTCTGGACCTGCCAGCCCTTCTGCTTGAAGCATTCAAGCACTATGAAAGACCTGGCAATTTCTGCTAATTTAATTTCTGATAGGTACCTTCTGTAAGAGAATTGGACTCACAGTGTGTTCTCTGACTTCTGTTTTGGGTGCTATTACATGTTCTGTGTTTCACCATGACCTGCCTGAGTCCACATTTTACAGCTTTTAAAGCTTGTTATCCTGCTCATGCTTTCAATTTTGCCATGAAATTTTGCCTTAAAGCACACAATGCAAAATCAAAAGAAACCAAGTGTACCTACCAAGACTGCCCTATTGCCTTAGCTTCCCTTCCAAAGCTGTAAGGTATCTTTGCATTGCATGTGTTTTGTTCACCTTTATCCTCTTCACATGGAATAAACTGTATATAAACTTCAGACTTTTCTCCTCTGAGTTGTACTGAAATTTGCCTCTCTTCTGAACAGGCTTTTGATTCTTCTCAACACACCACAGCTTGGCCCCTGTTCTTCTTGACACTTTGCCAAGCCTATTACCCATGTCTGAGCAACCAGGGAAATAGAAGAATTATGATTTCCATTTGGCTTAGTCTAATTTTCACTGGCTTTGAAATAAAGCAATTGTTCTTCTTGTTCTATTTTTCTTGACATTTTGCTGTTTTCCTTTTCTTTTTCACTCAGAAAAAACTGAATAATAGAAAATTCCTAAAATGAAATCCCCTTCTTTACACTGTTTTTAAAAATAAAATAACAGCTTATTTGTTCCAGAACAAGATTTCCTTGTCTGAAGTAAGTTTTCTTTTGCAGGAAGAAATGTGCTAATGAGGTCATATGTAATCAGAACATACAGAATTGCTTTACCATTATCTCCATTTCAACTGTTTTGGAGGGAGACTGACAGCAGGGCATGTGTAGCCACGGCTAATGGAGCACTCCATGTACCTCTGAAGCAAAAGGATTTGCTTTTCAGAAGGGACTATGCAGGATGGTGGAATAAGCCACTGGGGACCATTGCAAAGCCCTGCATCCAGCAAGGAAAAACCTCTTGGAATAAGGCAGGCAGGGGATGACTAGCTGGGGAACAACTCAGCACATGTTTGGAGGGGAACATTGCTGGACACAGACAATCCAGAAATTTCCAGAACTGGTAAGAATAATTTATTCACAGATGTGTTGGACAAGCCAACAGAAAAGATGGGTAGAGCAGAAATGATCAGGAAAACAAAAGCAGTTTTATGATGAAAGCTGCAGTGATTATAAGGTGGTAGAATGCAAGTTCCCAGTAAGAAAGGGCCATTAGAAACATCACTAACCTGTTCTACATGAAAGCAACAGCTTGTTCAGGGAAATGATACGAGTTTTCCCTGGGAGGCAGTATTCCAAGGCAAAAGGCCCTGGAACAGTTGGCTGGCCTTCTAAGACAGCTTCTTGAAGCTCAAGACTGGTCCATTGCAATTCACAGGAAAATAAGCAAGGGTGTCAGGCTGCAGTGGGAATTTCTGACTGAGCCCAAACAAGAAAAGGAAGCATTTGGAAGGTGAAAATAGGGTCAAACAATCCAGGAAAAATACAGAAGGGCACCATGTATGGAGGATGGGGGAGGCCAAATCTTGACTGAAATTGAAACTGAAATTATCATTGTATTGGAGAGCCCCATTTTACTGACAGATTTTTCCCTGAGACTTCCCAGACAATCATGCAGAGACTGGGGAGGAAGGTGGGGAAATAACATTATCCACAGGAGAGGGAAACTGAGATAAGGACCACTTAAGCAAAAATAAACATACACAACCTGCAGATCCTGATGGGGTACTTCCAAGGTTGCTGAGCAGGCTACTCTCGATCTCTTTGAGAGATCACAGTGATCAAAGAAGTTCCTTAAAATTGCAGAAAGGAAAGAAGAATTTTTTTTTTTTTTTTTTTTTTTAAACCATGGAGTGCAAAAAGATACCTGGAACTGCATGTCTGTCCTCAGCCTCTAGAAAGATTATGGAGAAAACTATTCTGGAAGCTATGGCCAGACATAGAAACAACAAGGTCCTTGGGAACAGCCGGCAGAGATTTAGCAAGGACAGGCTGTCCCAACAGAACTGGTTACTTTCTTTGATTATGGATGAGGGGAGAGAATGGCTGGTTGCTCACCTTGACTTTGACGAGACAGTTGACAATTTGAAATAACATCTTTATAAAGAAATATGGTTTTAATGCATGACTTAAAAAACTGCGAGAAACTACAGATTGCTGAGTTCAGTTTAGGTGTCAGCTGTTCAAAACTAGTTGACAGTCAGTTACCAGCTGTGAGGGTCAAGAGTGGGGCAGATACTTTGTAGTATTTTCATTAATGACCTCAGTAATGGGTCAGAAAAAAATTTTGGTGAGTTTGCAGATGATGACAAATTGTGTAGAGCACTTGAAACAGCAGACTTCAGAGCTGTCATTCTTGATAAACTGGAGGAATGGTCAGACAGAAGTTTCCCGAAGTTCAGTAAGGGAAAATGCTTCATTCTGCATTTGGAACATAACAGACCCATGGAACAGCACAGGCTGGGAACTGATGGCTCAGATTTGTTACAAGATTGTCCTATTACAGGGACAGATGCTGCTTTAGTAGTGACCATAATTGCTCTGAGGAAGATGTAAGATAGCATCAGAGGAAAACAAGTCATGAAAGGAAAAAAGAGAAGGATAAGTAAAGGTCCTGGTCATTGGGCCATGCCATCAAGAGAAGCATAGCAGATGCCAGGCATGCAGCTTAATCTCACACTTAGGCTCAGGAGGAAACTGAGAAGTGCATATTTGAGAAGGGCATGGGACTGCTGCTCTCCTGCTACTGAGCAGAAGCCATACAAGGTCACTTATGAAGGATCAGTGACTAGGAAATTGTTTGACCCCCACTAGTGTATTGCAGATGGACTGTGACAGTTCTGACTTCAGGTCATTGTCAGACAGCCAATGCACAAGCCCTCTAGAAGGAGACAAAGGATTTAAGTATCTCCTGATGGCTTCTGACATTGCTTATAATTTTATCAAGTGTGCAAGTACTCTTGCACAGTGGTAATGAACATAACTGGAGGCATGTGTGGGATGACCTCATGGCCTGTTGTCTATACAAGTCACCCACCCCTGTCACAATACAATGGATTGCCCTTGGTGTTTCCAACTATCTGACCATAAGCAAGACTCAAAACACATTCTGAGATGATTGCTGGAGTGCCAGGATGGTGTTGCTGTGCACCCTGAAGGAGTTAATATCAAAGTTATGTCCACAATTACATTCCATACTAAAACTAAAAGGATTAAAAAATGTAATTGACATGTCATGATAAAGAATTAGACAGCCACAAAATGCAACCGGAGAGACAATGTCTACTACAAAGTAAATTGGGTCACCTATTAGTTAGCTTTACTCCCAGTTTATTAGCATTATATTTAGGTAGAGTTTGTGGATGTTTTGTGTGTGAAAGCGTTGCTGTGCAACAGCAACAACTTTCCACAAATTAAAATTCACCAAACTTACATGAAAAAAAGACAGAAAAAGCAACCTGTTTTCAGGATGATTTTTTTTTAAACTGATTTAGTCCTAGGCAATCAACTTCTTTTAAGAAAGAACTATTTTTTCTTTTTGCCATGGAAAAGGAAAAAATATCCATGTCGTAAAACATATTTAAGGCTGAAGGAAACTTAGCTCAATTCACAAAGTACTCAAGCAAAGAGGTCAAGTGAAATTGCTCCATAAATTGGTGCTCATTTCTAGCCTTTCTTCAGAGCTTCAACTAGCATAGCAAAACTCTGATGCCCCATTACCCTGATCTCAAATACTTGCTTCTCAGCAGCTCAGTTCCCAGGATGATGACAGAGCACATTTCTCAAAAAAAAAAAAAAAAAAGAAACCAAACAAAGAGACCAAATCCCAAAACTTGTCAACTTTTCCAGTTCAATACAGCCTATCAAAAGGCAAAAAAACCCAACTTTATTTCTGTTTCTGCCTTGTGGGGATCACCATTTTATGATTAAAGATTTTCTCTTGAAAGAAAACAAAATAAAAAAAAAGGATGGTCCATTGTCCATCTTTTTCTCCATCCTGTTAAAAATCAAAATCAGATCATCACACTGCACTTCCTAGATATCACAGACATACCCTGTCAAGATAAGCTGCCTTTCACATGTCTGAGCAAATGTCATTTAATTCCCTATTATCCAAACAGTAGAATCAAGGGTTGGAGCTGCAAACAAGTACTTGAAATCCTTTCTTTTCTCTAAGATGGGTCACTGCTTAACTGCAAGAGTGAAGTTCCTGTGCCCAATATTTAGAGCCATTGACAGTAGAAGATACCAGCCTGAGCTGTCCTCAATACCTTTCTACACAGCAAACTGGAGACTTACCTCTCTGATTTTTTCCAGCAGTCATCTAGCTGCAGGAACTGACAGTCATCTGGTAACTGATTATTCAGAGAAGGTTTCTAATAACCTTATCCATTTGGATTAAAGACAAGACAACACCATAGTTCATGTATTTCTCTATGGCTATTCCTTTTTCTCACAGTGCCCCCTTTGCAACATAGAACAAATTTATCAGCAAGCACGAATGAGCCATTTAAGCAGAAAATTCTGGGGACAACAGGCCTAGGAAAGCCATCTTATCAAGATTAGTAATTCAGGAAAAAACTAAGAGGCAGAGTTGAGTTGCCTGCAACAGGAGAAATTAGAGCTGACTGGAGTAACCTTCTTTTTTAGACCTCTGAGGTCTTAGCCAAAAGAAGTCTTTAGACAGCATTATATTTTAACTGCAGCAGACTTTGTTTGGATACAGCCAGACAGCCCTGTAGAATGTTTATTTCTATTTATTGCAAGTTGTTTGCTCTATTATATGATATCTTGACAACTGCAAGTTCTTGCACATTATTACCAGTGCTTTAATTCAGAATATACGTTGACATGGTTTTGGCCTGTGCCAGCCAGCACTGTAACATAAAACCAGGTCACATTTCAGGGGATGGCTCCAGCTGCAGGCTTTCCCAGGTAGGCTGTTCACAGCAATACTACTTCAGCTTGTTCCCTATGGAATTGACCACTTCAGTGACCACCTCTCTTGCTGTAAGGCACTGTGCACTGTATGTCACAAGTCTGCATGGCTTTAGAGAAGAAGCTTTCTCCACTGTTTAACCTGAGTGTTCTGTGTTCCCTTTGTCTGGTCAGAAGAGTATCAGTTACTGGAGAAAACTCGTCAGACCTGGCAGACCTACATGGTGACACCATCTCTGAAGGCTTCTTGCATGCTTCACATCTTCTTGTAGATCTTGCTATGCACAGAACAGTTATCTGAGTCCCAGACACTGTTGGAAGGCCTTTAGGTAATAGCAGGAATAAAAACAGAGTGTGACTAACTTAGGAGAAGAGAAAATAAGGTGTAAAGCAGAGCACAGACTTAGAAGTGTGTTCTTCTTCCAAAGTATGAGGAAACACAGTGGTTTGCCAGGATGCTGCTCCTTTTCAGGGCACATGGGAAAGATGCAGGAGGCCCAGCAATGATTTCTCTCCCTGGAGTGGACTACCAATATCAATACCAATGCTTCCATATCAGACTCATCTTTCATCTTCTTATGAGCAGCCTGTGGCTTACCAGTGTAAGCAGTTCTCAATCTCATTCAACAGCCCATTCTGATTTCTCATGCAAAATGGAAATCTATAAAATGGATTGCCTATTTCTAAAGCTGTTAGGAGCAGAGCTAGAACAAGCATGTCACATTATAAAGCAGCACCTTTCTGGTGCAGGCCTTTTTACAAATGGGTTCAAAAAGCGTAGGCATTTTTCACATTTTTCTTGTCTTCTTTGTAAGTAGAGAAGTATGTCTGACAGTGCCCAAGGATGAAGAGGACATGAAAAAAATTGGTGTGGAGATATTCTTTCTGAGTTGGTACCAGTTGCAGCAAGGACTGGTGTTTGAGAGTTAGGTTTTATTTCATTGGTGGATTCATTGAGATAGTCCAAGAGCTGATTTTTCAAAAAGTACAAGATTTACATATAAGGTCCAGGCATGGAAAGTCGAATCTGGGCTGTGTCATGCAGACCTGGGGTCAGACTTTTCCTGCAATGCTCATAGCTGACCATTAATTAAGCTGCTCTAAATGCCAAACCACAGTCTAATTAGTAATGTTACTAGAATCACGGAATAACTTACATTTGAAGAGACTTCCAGAGGTCATCTCATTCCAGTCTGTACTTAAAAAAGAACCATCTTTGATCAGGTTGCTCGAAGTCCTGCCCAGACTAGTTCAAAGTATTTCCAGGCAGTGTAAGGAAGGAAAGTCTGGGGAATATGAGTTAGCATGTGTTTGGGAGAGCCAGGAAAAGAATAGAGGGTATGAACAAGAGAAAAAAAAGAACATGCTTTTGCTAATATAATTTGTTCATAGAAGCAAATAATGGAGTCAATTCTGTTTTTCTCAGTGGGGATGTAGCTTTTTGAAATTCGGGGCACCATTTTTGTAGCAAATAGCACATCAGTAAGCATAAATAAAGCCTCAGGTTAGCACACAGCCTTACCTTTCTGCCATCTCTTTCTGACACCATTGTCTGAGAGAAATGGGGAAAAAAAGATACTTTGATAAAAAGAAATAGATTTTTAGTTCTTCCTATTTGTTGCATGTTTGAATGATTTATTCTGTTGGGGCTATGGGAGGTTGGTGGAAGGTAGTGTTTTCAAATATCTTCGCCCACAAAATCTAAACTTTAATAAAAAAGAATGCTATACCACAAGTTGTTTCATTATGGTCCTGCAATGTTTTCTTTCAAGATATCAATGCTCTTCTATAAGATTGGACTTGGAAACATTGAAGTTCTTTAGTGGTGACCCTGGGAGAATGCATTAGATATCATACTAAATATATGAAGACTAACATAAAACCTCAAACAACATGTGGTATTGGAAGTACAGTTCAGAATCTATCCAGGAGTGTGCCAAAGCAGTCATTTAAGTTGTTTCATCCAGCAGGCAACAACTTTTTATACAGGCATCATTTTAAATTAGACTGACCTACATTTTAGCTCATTTATAGTTCAGTAGGGGGTGCAAGAAACCTCCCAAAATTTTCAGAGTTGGACTGTAGAGTTCAGCATGGCAACTATAGCTATAGAACAAAGAGTATTCAAAAGAGGGTTAAATTCAGAGGAGGTTGTAATATGGAAAGAGGGCTTTCCTTTAAAAGTGCTCTCACTCACTATCAGTTAGAACATCAGTTCTAACTGTTCAGCTTTCAATACTGGACCAGGCTTAAATCTTCACCACAATTTCTCTCACAGTACGCTGGCCTCTCTCTCTTCTGTAACTGATCACAAATTGAAAGAATAACTTTAAAACATTGGCCTTTTTTCCTTATAAGCTGTAAGGACTGTAGGTTTATACTCAGCAGTAGGTTTTCCAACCTCCTGTTAAGTCATTCATCTCTAGTCTATTCCTCCAGCTTTAGCCAGTGTTAACTACGCAGATGATCCATGTATGCTACAGTGCTCATTTGCTGTGGTCCTTGTAGGGCGTTTGTCTCTGCCTGCCACCAGTAAGTCTAGAGTTTCAAGGAATGGGCACCTGGAAAACTGAGGGCAGAAGCAAGGTCTGTAACCATTCAATTCATCATTTGGGAGCTTAAAACTAAAAATATAGCCCACACATCACAAAAGTGATCCTTGGCAAAAACAGACCAAAAAAACCAGGAGGTACAACTTCCAAACATTTGTTTAAAAATTCAAATCTACAGCTACATTCTGTTTTCATGGTTTTCTCACCAAAAAAAAATATGCCCAAAGTAGCTAGGAAGTATTGAAAACTGCCTTCCCCATTTTATTTCCACCCTAAGTCATTTGGTTACTTGTCCATATTTATACCAGTGGTTATTCGTTCACCTTCCAACATGCAAGGGCTACAAAGAAGAAACAAGAAGAAGGCTGATAAAATGGTAAAAATATTAGCTGGCCCACCTCGGGTTTAGCAGTTAAATTTGCTCTAATGGTAGCATGCAGGGAAATCCCTCTTTTCTTATGCCAACTGCAGAACCAGAGGGACTGTACAGTGTTATCCAGACCTTATTCATATCCAATGGTTGTGGTGAATTTGTCATTTCACTTATGCATACTCTGAGAGTAGAAAGCTGAATTCATAATGAACTTTCAATGCCATCAAGGAGAAGATCAGCTTCTCCTGATGTGCTGAGCTAAGGTACAGAGTTTTAAGAGTCTAAGAGTACAGAGTTTTTTTGCTGTATTTCTGCCTACAAAACTGTTTCCAAAGACAGCAGGAGGGAAATAAGTCTCATATGTGTAGCACATTTACTGCATCTCTCAGATGCCTCCATTGTTGCAAATTGGCTGCATAAAACACACTCCTCCATCTCACCAAATAGCCAGCTTCTTTCTGGCTTTCCTTTCTTCTCACTGGGTAACCTCCCTATTCAACTGCCCCGCTTCTTCACCCCTTGATAGTTAATCATGATGACTCCAAAATGCATTCTAGGGATAAAAATCACTTCCAAGTTTTGGTGCTCAAATATGTCTAGCAGAGAAATTAGTTTTACCTTTCAGATAATCTGGGATATTTTTAAATATTGGAAAGGTCATCTTCGGAATGTACCCTGCCCCCTTAGAGCCCCACTTTCCCTCTTGCATGGTTCACCCTACTCCACTTACTCACTTTCAATGACAAGCATAATTGCAGTAACTCCATGCCAGTAGAATTGACTGAGTGATGGTCAAGCATAAAATAACTGTATCGGGTCAAAGAAATGATTTCACTTTCCAGACAAAAGCCCATTTTCACAACTGACATTATTGACAGCACACATGACCCACCAAAAACCCCAGAACACGGTAGATAAATCTGTGTAGCCACCTGTCTTCTAATAGCCCTGTCTAAGGTGTACGATCAAAAACAACTACTGCCACACATTGAAAATGTGTTCCACTTTTTCCTGAAGTTTTTTACTGAGGCGAGAGGGAAAGGGTAAAAAAAGCACTTTCAAAATGCTCTGCATTCATGACGACAGCTCCCATATTGTCTTTTGTTCAATAACTCTTACAGTGTTTTCC
Organism: Cyanistes caeruleus; assembly: GCF_971803275.1. Classification (NCBI taxonomy): domain Eukaryota; kingdom Metazoa; phylum Chordata; class Aves; order Passeriformes; family Paridae; genus Cyanistes; species Cyanistes caeruleus. Next base: position 30,599,408 of record NC_141704.1, on the reverse strand, counting down.
TTCTTTGTACTGAGTGAAAACAAAGCCATCACTTCTCATTTTTCTCTGGAAGTTTTGTTGGCCAGAAATGTGACAGTTTTATGAGGCACATTGGACACCTAATATGCTGTGGGTATGTAAAAATAGTATCAGTAGCCTAAAAAAGTGAAATACTAAAACAATGTGCACTAATTAGCTAGCTTTAATTCTCCCTACATACCCTTTGTTTAGTAAGTACTCCCTTATCTGCCCAACTTACAGAAGAAGGAACAGCTGCACAGAAGAGAAGAAACCTCCTGACCCAAAGTTGTAACAAATTTGAAACACAGCTTGAATCTGAACCCAGGACTCTGATGTGACTATCAGGTTACCAAACATGACACCCCCAGGGAAAGGAAAAACAATTTTAAAAAATCAACTCACTTGGTCACTCTGAAATCCAGCTAAAAGGTTTCCTGGTGCCATAAGAAGAAGACTGAATAGCAATGTGTCCATAAACTCTTCTGCTTTCACACTGTAAGCTTTGATTATCAGCTTGGTCAATTTGATGGAAAACAGAAGACCATTTCTCTTCAACATTTCCTCAGTGGCCTGCACAAAATGAAAAGGTTGTTATCCTGATCTCACATGGGATGGAAATGAAATGAGATAACCAAAACAGCTGAGTGACTATTATTATTATTATTATTATTATTATTATTATTATTATTATTATTATTATTATTATTATTGTTATTGTTATTGTTATTGTTATTGTTATTGTTATTGTTATTGTTATTATCATCATCATCATCATCATCATCATCAAAAATATATTATGATTATTACAGTGATTTATATACTCAGCAAATCAAATTGGTTTTCTCCTATGAAAGTCAAGACTTGCACCAAAGAGGAATCATTTGGAGTAGAACACATTCCATTCTTTCCCAAATGCAGATCTCGTGTTTGGATGTGTGAACCTTTATCCTATACAATGCCATATAAACATAAGCAATGCAAGTTTCATTTGTCTTTGCCAATGAACTTGACAGCCACGCTAGAGAGGAGACATGAATTTATAATAATTTCAACGGAGCCTGGAATTAGGCATCCAACAAGAATTATTCTGATGGTGTTGCTCTTCAGTATTTCATGACTGATCAAAGATATTAGAAGGATAAAGGGAGCCTCCCGCTGAAGATTTGTGGGTAGAGGTGATTCTTTCAAGAGCATAATATTAAAGCATCAAGATTAAAGTGTCAGGTGTTTGCCTGTTACCCAGAAGTTCTGCAAAGCACCTTGAAATATTGGTGCTTCCTTCCTGTAACTGGAGCTGGGATAAACTTTCAAGTCTTGACATTTTATTTTCATGCTCTGGAGGACTTCAGAGTACCATCCATTTTTAACACTGTAAAGAGAGCATGCCTATGCCAATCTATTTTTAAGAGCTGTGATTAACTGTGTTTCTTCATTCAATAAATAAATTAATTTCATTTGCATGGAAGGAATAAGAAAGGGTAAAGAAAATGTGCCAAGAACCTCAAAGCCTTTCATGGGCCACATGGACCTTGCCCCAGCATGGCTTTTGGTCACCCAATTCCTTAATTTTCCATAGGTGGAATGAAGGTACTCAATGCTTTTATGCCCTTCTTCCCAAAGGAGAAATTGCATGCTTCAGAGAGCAAGAAGTGTCAACATTCCCTCTTAATTTTTTTCTTCCTGAAGCTGGACTTTGTTCAAGAAATTCTACTTGCTGTTATATTAGGGCTACATCTAGTGTTCAAGTATGCCCAGAAATTTTCAAGATCTGGAGAATGGCTATGAAAATAAATTGTCAAACAGGATATTCCCTGGCAAGCCTTGGCCTGTGCTGTTAGTTTCCAGGCATGGTTGGTCTGACTAGACCCAGATCCTTTGCAAGGGATGTGGATGCAGGAAGCATTCCCCTAGGAAGTATCTCATCTCTTGGCTGAAGTGGTACAGATGCTTCAAACTGGGCAACACAATCCATGTGGGTGTGTGTATGTGTGTGTTAATGAACCTTGGGTGTAGGAAGACTTAGTCAATTGCTGTTTCAAAGGTGAAAAAAGTATGATAGTTTAAACCAATAGATTCAACTCTTTTTTTCCACTAACAAATAAGGCATGTGCTTTTACTTAATTTAATTTTTGCTCTTTTCAGCTAGCATTTTCTAAGCAGAATGCAATAAAGAAATGGTAAAATTAAGCCTTGATACTTGTCTTAGAGTGGTCAGACTACCATTTTACTAAAAAGATATTAACTTCTTTTGAGATATGACTGCAATAGTGAGAGGCTTGCAGGTCAAAGAAATTCAAGTCTGAAATCACCAGTTCTATTTCATTTATCTTAGAGTGGATGAGAACAAATTCAGACTGTGCCAAAAGGTGCTAAATTTAGTAGCCTTGCTCATCGAAAGAGCAAACAGCTGCCACTAAACCAAATGCATTCTTTCTTATCAGTCATCAGCATGATAAAAGGAAGGATTAAACGATTTGTCTGCCAAAACAGACATACTGAGGCTTCGGGCACATGCAACACAACCAAAGAGTTAGCAATCACAGCCTGTCACTTCCACTATTCAAGAACACTCTGTGACTATCTGTTGACAAATTGAAAGAGACTCAAAGAAAAAATGCAAGTCCCTTTCAATGAGAGAATATGCTGCCTTCTAGTAAAAGACTTAAATATGTTCATTGTGCCTGGGACATCAAAAGAGTTGCTATATCATGCCCTAAAACTACCTACTGGGAGAATGGGAAAATGTTCTGACACTAAAGAGTAAAGTCATATGTCCAGATACCCTGTTTGTGCTGGTTTAATTTTCTTCACACTAACTGTTATGGTGCTGTGGTTTGGATTTGTGCTGAAAATGGTGATGATAATACAGGGATATTTTAGATACTCCTGAAGAGTGCTTACCAGAGTCAAGGTCTTTTCTGCTTCACCCCACCACTGAGGAGGCTTGGGGTATACAAGAACTGGAACATGTCTGGAACACAACTGGAACAGCTGACCCCAGCTGGCCAAAGGCATGTTCCACACCATGTGGCATCATGGTCAGCATATAGAGCTGAGGGGAAAAGAAGGAAGAAGGGGACATTTGGAGTGATTTTTGTGTTTGTCTTTCCAAGTCACCATTTTGTGTTCTGGACCCCTGCTCTCCTGGGGGTGGCTGAACACCTGCCTGTCCATGGGAAGTGGTGAATGAATTCCTTGCTTTGCTTTGCTTCACTTGCATGTGCAGCTTTTGCTTTACCTACTAAATACCTTTACTCCAACCCATGAGTTTTCTCCCTTTGATTCTTTCCACCATTCCACTGGGGCGAGTGTGAAACCAGCTGCTTGGGGTTTGGTTGCTGGCTGGGGTTAAATCATGACACTGACTAAAGCTAAAAAAATTAATCTTAGAAATCAGGAATACCTTCAGATCATTATGATCAATGGGACAATTTACTGAAGGATGTATGAATAATCTGTTGTAGTTAAGATGATGTAGGTTTAAAGACGAGAGTTTGGTCATCCAGAAGCAATGATATAGATGCACAAGTTTCTAGGTATAATCATAGAATCATACAGGTTGGAAAGGACCTTTAAGATTTTTAAGTCAAACTGTTATCCCAGTTCTACTAAATCCATCACTAGACCCTGTCACTAAGTGTTGCAGTCCGCAACCTCAGGATCTCGTCCAGAGAAACAGCAGGATTCTGGGACCAGCATGGAACACCAACGAGACGGGCTCCCGGTTCATGAAACCATTTATTCAGCATGGGAACAAAGTCAGGTCGAGAACAGAGAGCCCCAAACAGAGGCGCAACAGGGGTTTTTGAGGGACAGAACTCTTAAGGGTCTCCACCCTTGAGGGTCGAATTCAGGGTCAGGGACCAGTAGAAGCACGGCAAGGGAGAAACCCCCAGGGACTCAAACCCAATCAGAACACCTGGGCCGCCCTTCACAAGGGGTTTGGGGTGGGACAAGTAACTCTTTGTCTCCCCTGAGGCACGCCGCCACAACTAAGCACCACATCTTCATGTCTTCTAAATACCTCCAGTGATGGTGACTTGACCAATTCCTTGGACAGCCTGTTCTAACACTTGACAATCATTTTGTTGAAGAAATTTTTCCTAATATCCAATTTAAACCTCCTCTGGTGCAACTTGAGGCCATCTCCTCTTACCCTTTCACTTGTTACTTGGGAGATTTACTCCCCACTTCATTAGAGGGATTAAGTGCAAAGAGAATCAGTGTCTCAGGTAAGTGCCTGTGTTGAGTGCTCAGGAGACTGAACGACTGAGGAAGAAGGACCTCTTTCAAGAGAAATCAATGTGACTGGGGGACAATTAATGTCCATGAACAAAGATTCACAATGTGGAACAAAGACATTTTTGCATAAGAAAAAATGGCACAGCGGACTTGACTCCTCCATACCCAAAACTTTGTTATTTTCCCATGGGTTTAGTGTATTGTGTGAGCCTTTGCTGAGGTAAGAGTATTTGTGTTTGGATGTCTATTTTGCAGATATGAATCGCAAATATTGCAGTTATGAGATGGAAGTGTGTAGAGAAATGTTGGGGGAGGACAGGCAAAAAGCATAATTGATATTTGCATCTAGTTGTGGTTCTATGCAGCTTATCCTGCTCAAAGCATCTTTATAATCACTACATACACATGCATCCTGACTCCATACAATACATCCCTTGGAGCAACTGGGAAACTTAATTCATTATAAAAGCTTCAGGTCTCTTCTTTTGGAAGACACGCTGTTTATACAGAAGAAATGACTTTCAGCTAGCTGGTTCATGTCTGTAAAAATACACAGTTAAAATGCTGATGCAGAGAAATTTAATCCAAACTTGAGCAGAATTACTTGCTTTGATAAGCCTTCATGTTAAGAGTGGAGATTCAGCTCAGTCCCTCCAAGGCTTCTGGCTTGGTCAGTATTTAGTCAATTGCCTTATATGAATATATGATATACCAAAAGGCAACAGGCACAATGTTACCTTAAAGAGTAGTATTATTCCCCTTCATTCCTGGATATCAGTCTCAGTTTGGAGTCAGAAATTTCCAGACTGAACGGTTCTGGCATCACCACTGGCAGTGATAACTACAGCAACTCCTAGCTCGCCATGCACGTATACTGAAAAGTGTTGGGAAAATTATTCAGACAGCATCTGTGCCCTACTTTGAAGTAGTTTGCGTACAGCTCTGCACACATCTGCTTAGGAACCTCATCTAAAGGCATTACATCTTTTTCTCTTCATTAGAGAAAAAAAAAGCTCTTCTCAGATGCTTTCTTCTCTCAGTGTTCATGTAGCTTCCTCTATGTTTCCCTTAATATTAATTTGTCTACAGCACCATACTGAGTCATGAATATACTATTTTTCTGAAATAAAATATGAAAGGCAATTACTAGTGCTTTTGATTTACTTGAAGAAAACCTGCAGCCTGTGGGTTTCTTTTATTTTACTGACACATTCTGAACTGTAAAAAATAATGGAGAGCTCTGACCTGCATCTGAGGTCAAAGGAATATTGAAGTAAAAAACAAATACCAAAATCTTTGCCTGCACCACTTTGGTAATGTCAAATCAAGATGCTAATACCTTACAGACAACTTTTTCTTGGGATTTGTGTGGAAGAGAATGATAATAGCAGGTTAAAGATGTAAGGGAGTGTTTCACTTCAGTATTCATTGCTCATGTGCCCATTTTCAGAACCATGGGAAAAAAGAGGTGCATTTGTAAGAACCCCAGTTTGCTAAGGCACTTCAGTAGAAAACCAGCCATTGAAAATACAATGGGCAATTCTACTGCCAGACATTTATTTATATGCCAACAGCTATAATTCCTTGCCCTTGCCTTGCAATCTGTCCACCTTGCAGAACAGAGCTCTGAGACCAATAGCATGCACAACTAGAACTAAAGCAGCCTGGTGACTACAGGAGGAGAAAGACGTGCAGTGTCACCTCTCCATCAGCAGTCATCCTGAAGTGCTGACTTTGATACAAATGTCATGGTCCAGAAACATCAATTGCCTCTTAACATTTAGCTTGACTGTGGCACTGATATGGCTATCTTTCAGTCTATTCGATTGCTGAAAAATTTAAGTGGAATTAAGGTACTAGTAGCAATCAGTCACAGATTGAGATAGCAGGATTACAGTTTCCTAATTTTCTTCTCAGTTAAAACCTCATATCTATCTCCTGACAATTCCTGCAATGGGTTCTGTGTTATGAAGAAGAAAAACCTGCAGCTATAATGGGAAAAAATAAATGGATGCAAAATAAATTGCATTTCACATCAAAGAAAATTCAAGGGCTACTGCACAATGTGTATTATTTATTTTCATATTTAATTCATCAAACTTCATCTTTCTTTAATTTAAATAAACTTTATACTATCTATTTTGCCTACTGGCCTGGATAATTGAAGGTATTCCAGATGTGTCAGAAAACTTAAATGCACTTTTTTGCTCCAAACACAGCCCCTTGCATACACACAAAGGCATAAAATATGCATATTTTCCTGCGTTTTAGGGAAAAAGTACTGTCCCTTTATTACTTTTATTATTGCTTTCTCTTTTAATTTCTCCCTCCTTTCCCAGGCTGTCTTTCCAACAACCATCTGCTTTCTCTCTTTCTAGTCTTCCCCACAACCCCTTACATCATTCTATACTTAAAAGAGATTACAAATTTTACAGGGTCTAAATAGCAATATCCCCTCCAGAAAAATAACCACTCAACCCCACACCCCCTAAGGATTCTTCTGCCTGTGTTGTTTTTCTCTGCAGACATAAACTCTTTCCTGAATTTTTTCCATTGTTTCTTCCTTACTACAACTGCACTTCATTCTTTATCAGCAGTAAAGCTTAAATCTCTAAGCCTCTACCAGTGCAGTTTAAAAAAAAATTAAAAATGCTATTAACATTACCTTTGTTATGAGGCATTCATGCTAAAAATAGCAGTATTTGATTAAAGGAAAGATAACTGAGATGTTCATCCATAGGATTAGGGTCTCGAGAGTAGGCAGGATCAACATGGGGTAGACAATAATCCACCCCTGAATTTCAGTATTACTGTTGCAGAGAAATGTGATGAAGTGAGAATATATTATGTCCCCTGTGACAGTACAATCAAAAAGGAGAAAGATCTGTGAAGGGAATGGTCATCTTGGAAGACAAGGTACACATGAGGTATTTTTTTCCTTAGTACAGAAATTGAAGGAGATATGTTATCTCAAATTAAAATCTACAAGGCTTTTTGAGAAGATGGGCACCCATGCAGGTTCAGCTGTCCTGTCTCTAATGTACTGCTTGTCCTGGGGAAGGCAAATCCCCACTGACATGATGGAAAACTGGGAAAATGCTGTACACATCCTTGGTTCCAGGTTCAAATTAATTATGTAGTTCAGCATTTCCTAGAGGATTTCTTACAGGTTCTTTTTTTTTTTTCTGTGGGGTTTCCCCACACAGGAGGTCATGCAATCCAGGTCTTTGCACCTCATCTGCAAATATACAGCACAAATACACAGAAAGTGAAAGCACTTCCTTTCAAAAGAAGTTTAACAGTGCTATAGTGGGTTGACCCTGGCTGGATGCCAAGTGCACACCAGAGCTTCCCTGTCACAGTTTTCACCACTGCTGTTAGTGAAGGTATTTGATGGAGTAATATATTCCTGGGCCAAGGTTGCAGACCCTTTGCCTGTGCCGCAAGCACACTTTGCATATAAATATATTTATTTTTTTAATATTCAATGTTTCTACATAGAGGACTAAACTGCAAGCCCAAAGATACTCATGAGAGGGAGGGAGAGGAAAAGTTCATGAAAACCCCTTGAGAGAACAGTTATGGTAGCAGGGAGTGAGGAGATAAGCATTTTCATCAGTCAATATTCCATGGATGAAGAGTTTTAAGGAAAACTGCCACAGAGTGCTTCCTCCCTCTGCCTTGATGGCATCACTTCAGTGGAGAGAGCCCCTGTACTGCCCAAAACAGCAAAGCACTGGGTTGAAAAGTGTGGTCTCATACAGAATAGTGAAAAATGAAGTTTTCAAAAACAGAAAATGACACATTGAATAAAGCCCTTCCACTGACTTTCAGATTCAGTCACCCTTGGAAATAGCCACAAGAACAATTTGGCTGACATCATCCAAATAAGCACAATGCTTGGTGGCCTTTACCAAGTGTTTTCAAAAGGTACCATCATCACAGTTCCTGACCCTTTAGCAATGATATGCAGATCTTTCAATAAGCCACAGACACTTCTCATTGTAGCATCTATTGTGATCCATATAAAAAAACCCCAAAAAACCTGTCAAATCTGTGATCACAAGCATTATAAGGAAGGGACTGGGGCTAGAAATAAGGAATAGCCTCCCATAGATACTGAAGACTGAGTTAGGATTAGCAATTTGTTTTGCTATCTTGTTTTCTACTCACTTTGATAAGGAGGGTTTTGGAGAATTCTGGACAGGGGGTCTCAGAAGGACAGACAAGCTCTGCCTTTATTGGAGAGGCAGGGAAATACAAGAGGCCTCTTTGGACAGGCACCTCTTAGGCAAGACCTTCTCTTTAGCAAGGATAAGGGAAAAGCTGTCATTCTCCAAGGATAGAATTTATCACCACCTATTTTTTACCTTTGTATTTATAACTCATAGTGACAAAACCATAAGCTGCAATGGGGTTTTGAACTTGGGACATTTAGATCTGTCCCACAGCACTTCTGAAGCAGGTTATACCTGACCTCCAAGTCTTCCTGGAGAAGAGAGCTTCCAAGGTCTGCTGCAAGCAAGTGTACTTTCAAAAGCAAGTATGGAACTAGTTCTTTATAACATCTAGACTTACCAAAGCTGGTCACAGCTAGCAATATGCATGCAGAACTATTGTACAGGGACACGCCTGAAGGCATATCCTAATATGAGTCTTCTGTCTTACCCCAAGAGCAAACCAGGATTAAAAACAACCCAAAGAAGGGAAGAACCATACGGCTTTAGTTGCTACCTTCCACTCTGTTGCTTGTTCCCTCCTTTATGACACCATAAATCAATCTACACTGAGTATGGTGTATATATATTTACAATAGCTTCTTCAGTTTTTGTTTGTCCACCAGCTGGATAGAACTCAGGAGCTGAAGCCCACACAGAGACCTGAACCCAAGACCTCTGTTTACATCTCTAGCTTATCAATAGAAATTGCTGCACTTGTTCTCATCCCAGCTATTTCAGAATTCTAGTTATCTAGACTATAGATATCTCATCTTTCACTTCTCTATAAATCATAACTTTGTAGTGCACTAAAAATGATGGAAATCACATTTGTTTTCTCATTAATTTCTCTTTTCACACAGGAGGAAGGGATCATCAGCTTGAAGTTCATATTGTCTCTTTGAAGGGTTAGAGAAGCTAAGACATGAGATATATTCTAGAATTCATTTTCAATTAAAATCTAAGAGGGTTTTCCCTGCTCTACCAGAGAATTAACATTGCCATAAAGAAAATTTATTCTTATGGCTTCCTACAACAGTCTGCTTTTCAGCTATCAATTAACTTTCAAAAGTTGTCTTAAGTTAAAAACACCTCCATAAACAAAGAAACAAACAAGAAATTCTCTGATATCTTCCTTTCTGCTATCCATTGCCTACAATCCCCCATGCAGTACATAATCTGTCTATCCATAAAATATCCTTATCAGCCACCAGCTGCTTTATAGTGTGTCTTGGTATTCCTTTGGCCTTCAAATTCCACCTGACTTGGAATGAAGACACCATTGGATGCAGGAGACCTCATCAGGGACTTCAGTCTGTATATGCTGAAGCTCCTGCTGGTCTTGTCTTTCTCTTAAAGCTTACCTCACTGTGATCAACTTTTTTTTTAAACTGTGACTTTGTCTTTAGTATGCTCACAAGTGTCTCTTACTGAGGTAGAAACCTGAGCAACAAGTTCTTTTTAAAAAAAATCTTTAAAAAACTGTTTTTCATGTACTACATGTATCAGACTATGTGATGAATTTACTGAAATTAAGGTAAGTAAAATTTAGCCCAGGGCACTGGACTGGAAATTCTGAGCATTTTTCTCAGTTTTGGTCTGATGAAGGAATGTACACATTCCTATCAACTCTATGTCTCAGTTTCCCCATATATAAAATAGTAATGAGCTATTAAACTCACAACAAGCTTTGAAAACATTAGTGAAGAAACTTACTATAAAAAACTGGGTGCTGTTGAAGGAAAGAGAGTTTTTCAAATCAACAGGCCTGTGTTTAAAGGCTTGTGAAGAATTAAAAGGTGCTGAAATTCCTTCTATTTGTGTGGATTTCATTTGCTAGATGATGAAAGAAAGCAACAAAGGAGTAATCAAGCATATACAGTAGATTGGTCTGTGGAAGTGGTAGGGGCCAGGTACCTGCATTTCTTTTCCAATTGCATGAAGATCATGAACCAAGGAAAATGCAGTGAATTTCTTACAGATGACATGATCTCACATCAACCATGTGCTCCACTGCATTCCAAACCCAAATTCCCACAGTATTTATGTACCTAGAATAGACACTGCTGCTTAATGGTGCTCTCAAAAGTGCAAATGAGGTGCTTACATCCCCCCTGCAATCACCCTTAGTCTCTTTAGGTGCTTTACAGAACCCTAAGTAAGTGCCTACCTTCACCTGTCAGCACCTAAAACACCTTAGGAAATGAAGCATTAAGTGAGTCAGTAGTCTAAATGCCATGAAATCGTCAGGAGTATAGGAGCCTTATTCAGACTGGTGAAAGTAATGGTCCAAGATGGATTGAGATTGCAGCTCTGAGTCTTTGGCACAGGAGCAGGGCAGGGGCTACACCCAGACTTCTTACTGCAAGGCCCTCACATTACAGCTGGGGCTGTCTCTGTAGCACATCCAGGGGTCTCACAGCTCTGGATGGTTTGGGACTGTCCCACTGATCAGTGCCACTCTTTGGAGCAGCAAACTTGGTTTGCAGTAGGTTGAGTCTGCAGCTGACAAACCAGCTACACCTGACAACGTGATCATGGATCTGAACACCGCTGAACATGGAGCATGGGCTTTGTACACCTGTACCCAATCCTAGGATAGAAGAGCCAGACAAATAGGTGCTTCAGCTCCACATGGACATGTTCCTGTGGAGGTTCACTGGATCTCTGTTGTCACTTAGGCACTTTTGAAGGCGTCATATACAGAATTCTCTTTGGACTGGGTGGCTTTTCCTCAGTTGCCTTTTCACAGACTTGTCCCTTACACTTCTCCACAACCCTCCCACTGTTTTTTATTTCCCTTCACCAGTTCTGCTGATTGCTTTGTGGAATTTAAAAACTTTCTAGAAAGGAAAAGCTGGGTTTTGTAAATTCCAGTGCTTTATGCAGCTGAAATCAGTGTCCATTCAGAGCATGTTTATGAAGAATTTTGGTTTGATTTGCAGCTTGTGTAAGCATGCATCAGCCTTGCAAAATAGAAAAGATTGCTTATTGTTCTGTATGTGTAGAGCAAGATTTCAAGACAACTTCATCCTGTGCATGTACAAAAAAGGTATATGGGCTCAATTAATTTTCTTTCTTTCTGTATTATTTTCTAGTCTTTGTGTTGTGCTGGCTTTGAAAATAAAGTAAGCAGTTTCCAAACCTCTTCCAGAAAATCTAATTTCTCTTCCAGTCTCTTTGTGTTGTTTGTTTATTTTTGACAGCTTTCTCTGTAGAGACAGTGAAAATATTCTCTGCAGTTTCAAGTTTAATTTATATATCATTATAGAACTTCCCTATGTAATCTAAGAGGAAATCATAATTTTCCCGTATGTCTTGGGATCACCCTATGGCACAGTTGCTTTGCTGTGATACATTTAATCTGCTGGATGACTGAAACAACTTTCATAAATAAGGGTTTATATCTTTGATGTAGCTACTGAATCAAAGGGAGTTTTATGGCAATTTAGCAGCTTCCTGATTCTTGGGACATTCTGATGATGGGAATATTCTTCTTAGAAAGTTAAAACTCCAAATGACCAACCTAATCACAGCAGCCTTCCACCCTCTGTGGGGGCTGCTTCTGTGGGGTAAAAAAAATGAAAATTGCAAGTGATACGGGTGCAGCAGCTGGTTCTTCACAGAAAGGATGAATAAGCAGTGGGATTCTTTGTGGGCGTTAATAACAGATGCTCAGAGTTTGCACAGGCTGAGAAGGCAATGAGATCCTGTGAACTGAGAACATGCTGAGGATATGTATTTAAGTGGTTGTTACAATACCCCCTTGAGTCCTGCTGCTGGTACCTTTTCAGTGGCAATATAGATCTTGATACAACTTGACATGGATGCTCTTAGGAAGAAGGAAAACTTCCTAGAAGAAAATCTGAAAACACTTCCAGAAGGAGCTGCAAGCTTTTGTGAGTTCAATGGAGCAGAACCCAGTGGGAGGAAATATGGCATCTTGCTAATTAATGGGCTGAATTGTCAGGCAACTTTCAGCTCTCAATGGGCTAGTCAACTCCATTAATCAGCTCAACCCTGCATGGGTCTCCTCTAATAATGCTGTTAATGTCACATTGTATTAATAATCAAAATTCCAATTAAATGACACTCCGCGAGTCTGCTTTCCCATGTGTAAATGAAACCTGAAGTCACACTGGCTGTTTACCTTCTTTTATAGGATTTTGCAGTCATTGTTCTTTAACACCTGTCTTGGAGTGGAGTTTGTTTGCTCAAAATCTCATTAAAATCCACAACATTCAGCAAACACAGTTGTCCTATTGTTTTGTTTTCATTTATTTTTATAATGAGTACAAAAATTAAAAAGGCATCATTATGATGAGCATCCAGACCTCTCTGAATGTCCATGGATTTAATCCCCAGGAGTTGTTGGAATCTTTTTTTAAGCACAAGTCCACCATTTCTGTGGTTTTTGATTCACTTGAAACCTGAAACTCAAAATGACGCTGATTTAAAAATAGCACTGTCAGCCTGGCTTGTAAAGTGTGCAAACAGCTTTCAGGAGGCAGGAAAAATAAAGAGGAATAGAGGAGTGAAGGGCTAGTTCCATTTCCAGCCTGCATACAGATTTGATTAGAGAACACCAGCTGAAACATGGTCAGAGTGTACAAGTCCAGAGCACAGCTTACACTTCTGATTTATTTGCTGTAGCAGTGAGATTTTGCTGGGAGTATCCCAATCAAAGCCCTGTAGCACATTCTTCAGGAGAAGTTAATCATTAGCTGAATCTCAGTCTGTTAGATAATCTTTGAACATATAATCAGATCTATTAAGAGTCTTGTGCTGCCCTGTGTGTCCCCAAAATCTTTCCAACAAGACTTCTTTGACCAGTTTGCAAGCCCACATTCTGGCATGAAAGAAGGACAGACATTTACATCTTGGACTATTCCTCTCAGTATCTTTCCCCTAATATTCTATGATTAACTGTTGATTTTTAAAGTTCTGTCTTAATTATGAGTTCTGGCTTAGACTTACCAGTACCAAAACTTTATGATGTTGGATTTAAGAAATATAGTAATTGTCTGTTACTGAGATTAAAAATTATAGTCACTGGGGTTTGTTTAAGTATGTCTTCATGCTCTTTCACTTGCTCTAATTTGTTATGTGAAATCTTTAGCTGTGAGCTGCCTGGACTGAAAATATATTTTGCTATTTGTGTCCAAAGGTTTCTCCACCAAGCAATTTTTATACAGCACAGGAAAGGTGGGGTATACATCCATTAAACCTATTGTGAACTTAGCATGAATATCAACTTTATTTTGGAAATGTTTCTTCTTTTATAATCTCTTACGGAACTGACCAGGATCATGTCTTCAACCAGAAAAGGTCTCTGAAGGCAGTCAGCTAGCCAGAGAGGCCTGGGCCCAGTATTGTCCCAGTACCAACATCACCTGTCTGTCCCCTAAAGCAGAAACCCCCAATTTTGCAGATGCATCCATCTGGGTCCAGATCTGATGACTGCACCATGGGAAATGATTTCACAGGGCCAAAAGAGAGGAAGAATGCAAGCAGTGGTAATGAGAACCAATTGCTGGGTCAGTGTGCCTGACTGTAGATGTGGATGGCAAAACATCTTACTGCTGCTGATAGCAAAAGCACAGAATGAGCCATTTTCTGCTTTCCTAATTATCCACCACACTGAGCTCCACAGTGAATAGGTGTTTGCATTAGCCTTGCCTCTTGTGCCTCCTGACATGCCAGCCATGGATTGTCAATCCAGCAGCAGCCCAAAGTTCTTCCCAAGGTTACCCACCACCCACAATGTCTGTTTACCAGCTTGCCCTGTCCTCTGGTCAAGCTACAGAGATTGAGGTGGGGGCAAATTCAGGAGGGTCTCCTCAAAACTATGGTCTCTGAGCAATCTGGGATCACAGGAGAAAAATCTGCTCTAATCCACTTTTCCAGTAAGTTTATGAAGCCTATTGTTTGTGTTTCTCAAGCACAGTGTGGCTTGGAGGTGAAACTTCAGCCAGGTTATTAATGGCAGCAGGGCCAGAAAGCAGATGAGCCATGGATTACTACTGGAGACAAGACCCTTTGTACAAAGGGAGAGGAGTTAAAAAGTGGTAGATGAATGTCAGTAGAACCTAAGGACTGCAGGTAGGAAAGAAGACATGTTTGCAAAACATCCCACAAAACTCTTCACTCCTTTACACCCTCTGTTGTGTGATACAACCTGCAGCCTTCTAGCCACAGTCCCTCTGATCACACTGAGCTCTTCAAAAACCTTCACTCACTACAAGTTGGAAAGGAACAATTATGGTGCTTGAGCCTGATCAGCCATCTAATATTGCCCTGAATTAATTCAGGTGTGATGTAGAATACATCTTTAGGAAGACACCAGTTTTGATTTAGAAATAGGATCCTACCAGCCCACAACACATAGGAGTCAAAGAGAATATTTGTTCCAGACAAGAAAGAGAATTATGGAGCAGAATAAAGAACCTCATATATAACGTGTCACATTTTCAACAAATGTTAAACAACTCAATCTCTGAAGCCAGAAGAACTATGCTGATTTATGCCATTTTAAGAATCTGAGTCCAGAGTTTTAGGACTTTTTTTTTTTTAAAGGAAAGCTTTGCACTTCATTGTAATGCTGTTGAAAGAACAGGTGGGGGTTTACATTTCTGGAGTTTGATGAAGTGTGCTGTACTTTGTACCTGATAAGAATAATACGTTTGTTTATTTATTAGGTGGGTAGAAGAGAAGATTTATGTCCTTAATGATGCATTTCCCTTGCTTTTATGTACTTGGTGTTGCAAATGACAACTTTGTAACTAATGCAACTTCACTTAATTACAGGCCATTTTCTTCAAAACAAGTAGGGACATGAATTTTCAAGGGGACTTGGCTTTGTGGAAAATCTGAAGGGATAAAAATGAGCTGCTGCATAGCTACAAGGACAAAGAAATGGTAGTAAGAACCAAATTGGAATAATGCTGGATGTCAAATCGGCTGGTGATTTTGCTGTAGAGAGACCGATTCTCAATGATTTGGAAGCAGTAAGAATTATTAATGTAATTAATCCAGATTTTTTTTTTTTTTTTTTTTTTAATTTAAAAATCTATGTAAAGATTCCCACCCTGGGAAATCCTCAAGGTCAGGTTGAATGGGGCCCTGAGAAACATGGTCTAGTGAAAGGTGTCCCTTATTCCAGCTGGGAGGTTGGAACGAGATGATCTTTAAGGCCCTTCCAACCCAACCCATTCTGTGATTCAAAGATATTAAACATGGTATGATTTACTAGTTTGGATTAAAAATGTATTTTCTGCAGGATTCATGGTATGCAAAATATATTCAAAACATGAATGGACAGTGCAGAAACACTGAACAATTCACCCCACTGGGCACAGTTAACAAACCAGCTGCATTAACACAGGTGACCCAGGAATTCCCAGAGCCCAGAGTAATGTCTGGTGGCTGAACACACCTTACTGCTCAGATGCCTAAACTGGTTACTTAAAAGTGAGCCTAATGGTCTTCACAGGACAAGGGTTTTGATTTACAGAGAAATCAGCCTCCATACGAAGCACAGTCCAAGGATGCAAAGGGAAAATGTGCAAGGAGGCATAAAGGAAATTTGAGCCATGCTCGAGAAAACTTGATTCACTGTAAAGGCTGCTGCAGATGAAACTCTTCAAGAGGGGTCCAAGAGCAGGCAGGATGTGGTGGACGAGCTTTTGCAGGCAGGATACATTATTGGAAGAAACTTGCTGAGATGATTTCAAGTCGCATTCATTTCAAATCAGTTGGTGAGTTGTGGGCAAGACAGAGAGGTCACGTGAGTTTCTTACAAGGGAGGAAGTGTTCTCATGTTGCACCACACAGATGGAGCATGAATTTCACCCCTAAAGCCACAATCAGCATGTGCAGGTGTCAATTATTTTGTGGCCTTTTCTTCTTTTGGCAGAGGCAGTTAGAAGGCATTTTTCTTGACATTACTCTGTCAAAAATTAAAAGAATCCTATGGAAAACACTCTGTATCATTTCAGACACTGAAATACGGCAACTAGGCTTGATAGAAAAACATCTACTGGTACATGATTAACTTATTACACTCTGTCATGTTAAGGGATCTGAGATCAGTGCTGGCTAGGACTTATCTGATGGGTGTCAATACAGCATGGAGCTGTTTTTTATATTAACATCAATGTCCCCCTTTTCTCTCCTGGCAGCATCAAATAACATGGCACTGCCAGTGTAGGGCAGGTCTACACAGGTTCTGGTGATACTCTGGCCCTCCTGGTCAGTGGGGTTTGTCAATATTCTGATGCAGTTTCCACAGAACCTTCCTGGTTTTGGGTGTGATTGTGTCCCTGAAATTCATTTGTCATGCTAATTTTTCCATTCTTTGTCTCTGACCAAAGACAAATCTTTATCTGATGTCAAAAATGTTTTACAGCATTCTCAAATTTACAGTTCTTTTACCCAACATTAAAGATATTTGGTTACTTTAATTAAAAACTGTTGTTATGCAGCACTTAAGCATTTAGCTAGAGCACTTCACTGCATCATGCTGGAGTAATTACTCAGTTGTCATCCAGGGTATCTAGGATAGGTATTGTATTATTCATATTATAGCTAATCACCTTCTGGTAAGTATAAAACCTCACATTTGCTGGCACTGTGATGCTAACACTTAACAAGAAATTCCTATAGACACTCTCCTTGTGACAGCACAGTTTTCAGGAGTCACACGGGAAAACAAGGGAGTGAGGTTTTGTCTAGACTACTGTGCAGTAGACTGCCTGCTGTGTAGGATGACAATGATATTTGCCTGTTAGCTGAACTAGGAAGATGCAAGACCAAGATGATTCACAATCTGGGAGTGTGTTACCAGGGCCCCAGACCTGAGGTGATATTGCAGGCCTTTTGCGAGCTATGTTAGTTGGAGGGCAGCAGCCTTCTAAGCTGCTGCAGTTATTGGCAATTTAATCCTATATCACTTATATCTAATGGGGTCATTCCAATCCCTCAAAGATCAAAGTTTGTGGTCTGGCACAAGTGAAACAAGGTATGGACAATAACAGGGAGCTGATGTCAGCTCTCCAGGAGAGAGATCTCTCTTTGACCCCAAGAGAACTGTTGAAATCCTGGGGAACCCCTAGTCAGATTGACAGCTCTGCTTAGAAGTCAGGCACTGCTGCCTAAGAATGAAAAATCCATGAGAGGCATGGAGAGGAAAAGTTAATGTAATATTAAAACTAGAAATATCCATTCTGTCAAATGAAATGCCCTGCTGTTTGATCTCATTTACTGGAGTAAGGATTGGTTTTTAAATTACATGCCAGATATAATTTTGCACTGTGGACATGAAATGTGGGATTGTTCTTTAAAGAAAGAAAAGATCAGCTGAGATCCACGTGCCTGACTAATAGTGAGCTCTCTTACATAATGGTTCCAAATTTGGCAGCCAGCTGCAGCCTTGAGTGAGGGTTTGGAAAGGGGCCACGGACACTGACAGCAGAGCTGTCTCAGGTACCTGCTGACTCAGGTATCTCCATCTCCCTTGGAGGCATCCCAGTTCTGCAGGGAATTCTGCCAAGTGGACCCAGAAAGCAGAACACATCCACGCTTCTCTTAGGATTGCATGGCAGCACCTGCAGTGAGCTCATTTCAGGGAGAAGCTGCAGTGTTTGTGCAGGAAAAGACAGAGTAATAGGAATAGGAACCAAGTGACCACACCTCCTTGTGGGTTTTCTGAGTTTAATCAAAAGCCACCAGCCTGTAAGCACAATAGCACAAAACCAAGTTTCCTTTCCTTTATTGTGGAACAACACTTCTGAATACATATTCAAACTTACTTCAAGAGGTTGTCTTCCTCTTACAAGCCATTTATCTGCCTTATTTTATTATCCAGTTTTATTGTATCTTTGCTAAGCCTGCCCTTTGGGATGTGAAGGCAGAATTAGTGCCTGTGTTTCTATTCACTTTCTGTCTTTCTCTGCCTGAATTTTCATGCTAGAAGAAATTTTAAGGCTGATTATCGGCCTTACTGATGTGATGGGAAGATTCATTCCGTTCTTAAAATTAAAAGCCTTGAACACCTAGAATAGAAGCCAGTCCCTGTGGGCAATTTTTAATAAAGTTTTCTCTCATTGATTATAATCTGTACTAATGTTTACAGGTCTCAAGGCAGATCCAGGCCACATTGTGCAAGGTGCTGCATGAATCTGGGGAAAGAAATTCAGCTGATTTTAGCCATCCAAAATGAAGCAGCTATGCTGTGCTTGTTGAAAGGGTTGTGTCTCCAGTGTAAAACACAAGAGCAAATCAGCCCATTCTGTGATTCGTGCTTTAGAAAGGTGAGGTCAGTCTTCCTCTGGAGGTGTCTCTCTCCATTAACTAAAAAAGAATCTTGTCTTGGTGTCTTGGTCTAAGGATGCTCAGACGAGAATCAGCCCTGGTGTGTGGTCTTTTGCACCACAGGAAGAAACAGCCCTTAGCCCATCTAATTTCTGCAGCACACAATGAAACAGGGGACATTAGAAAAACAGTACTGAGTAGTGAAATTACTTGCACGTGTTTCAAAGCGGAGAGGGAAACATCATTCAGACCTTCTTGGCCCCTTTCCCCAGTGCTGGGTCACCAACTCAACTGAAGATTCAAACAGTATCTCCCTAGCTCAGCAAAGATGGAAGCTGGTTTAACCAGGATGAGGTGAGATTCCAAAGGGCATTATTTGCAAAGGTTTCTATGCAATTGTGACTTATTTTCCTCAAGGAGGAGGCAGAACTTGAGGAAGCCTTACAGATTCTTGCTAAGGACTGATTTTCTCCCTACAGGAAGCTCTTCACGCCAAAATTAGGTTTGGGTATGTTGGTCTCCATGTGATTATCCAAATAAAGTCTCTGATTTTGTCACAGTTTGATATCTGCACCAGGTACTCCATCCTCAAGAGCCTGTCATTGACAGCTTTTTGATCACATGGATGGTCAATTACAGCGTTGGATTGAGTGAGCTGAGCACAATGGATCTCTTTTTTTTTTTCTTCTTCATTTTCACTCTCTCTCTCTATTTACAGATTTTTCTGGGAATAGACAAGAATTTCCTGTAATGACTTCGTTATTTGTAAAGATCCATGCATTTTGTGAGCAAATAATTCTTTGCCTGTAGATTGTTCACCAGTAATTTGTTGAGGATATTTGGAATGCATGCAATGATGGTTAGATACATAATTCACTTCATATTGTTACTGTGTTGCTCTGATTGTATAATTTATATAATAAAATATAAGGCAAATTATGAATTTTACAATTGCTTGAACAACGGGAAATTTACTCTCAGTGCATATTTGCAGATTCTGTCTCAACATTCATTTTTCATGAGCTTTCATTCTGGCAAAGATGCTTTGCTACGATATTTCTGGAAAGCAAACACCAAAAGGATCTTAAATATAGACAATACGGTTGGGGAAACAAACTTGTCTTCAATGGAGAGCACTTGCTGGATTTGTCCAGGACTGCTGCTGTGCTGTTTTGTCCCGTCCTTCATCTCACTGCTGGTCTGAAGGTTGAAAGTGTCTCTCAATGGAAATAATACAGAATGAGAAAAATGGGGAGTCACTAGTGTAGCGTGTACCCACCACTAGCCTCATGATTCAGGACTCCAAGTCATGCACTGGATCCCTGAAACAGAGACTGCCTCCAGCCATCTTCTCTGCCTCTTTGAGAGGTCTCCCCTCCACATTAACTTTGCTTTCCTATTCATTCACCCAACACAGACATTCACCCTCTTTTCTTTTTTCTAATATTTGCCCTCCCTGAACCCTGTAGAGAAGCCACAGCTGGGTCCAGGCCACTCCAGGCACTTCACAGCTGCCTTTGGGCTTCCCAAGGGTTCAGGTGGCACTTCCCTGCCTGCCCAGACCTCACACTCGGGATGGCTTCAAGGAAGAAAGGAAGAGGCATCTGGCTTCCTACTGAGAATATCTGAGCACGATGGGACAGCCAGCAAACCAGACCTGGGACTTGCTGTCAAGTGTAGTGCAGAGCAGACAGCTTTGGAACAATCCCTTGAGATATCAGAGGTTACTGGCTTGGGATTTTTCTTTTTTTTATAATTCCTTCACTGTTGAGCTCTACCAAGTCGTTCAAGCGAAGTGTGGCAAAGCTTGAAAGCCCTGAAGACATTATTTATTTATTTTTACAAACCCTGCAATAAGTCAGTTTAGTTGTTGTGAGGTTGCTTTATGAGTTTGGATATTTTTTTTCTGGTTTTTTTCTGCTCCTTTCATCTGGAGAGTCCTTTGGTTCTAAGCCTCAAACTAGCCTAGGTAAAATGGTGGATAAAAATCATGGGATTCACTCATTCACTTGACAGGCTGAGTTCTCCCAGCGGCTGCTGGTACTCTTCTGACCCATAGAAAACCAGAGTGGAAAGGCTTGGAGAGCTATTTTATTGATCCACCAGTAAACTAGAGCCAAGATTTTTAATCAACCTTTGCCATTTGTCTATATGTGCCCACGTATGTTCATGAAAAGCCATGGCCCCGTGCATTGTGAGCAGTGGAGCCTAATTTGACCCTATTTGCCTAAAATGCAGACAACTGAGGCTAAATTTTTCCTTTTTGTCCTGAAATTGGGAAAACTGCATTAACACTGCAGTTGGCCACAGTTATCCATGTGGACCTTTGAAGTGTATCATGTGCCTCCCTGGGCTTGGCACTGTACCCAAGGCTCGCATAGCGCCCGTGCGTCGGTGACTCTCCCTGTGTGGCACAATGCACAGCACATGCCATCACGGGTGAGGCAATCAGCGTAGGCACCGACTGCTGTCTCCTTGGTGGAGGTATAGGAACATGGCTGCTCCAGACATGGAAGTGAAAGAGGACAAAATCTCTTCTGCCAGCCTGCATGAAGCAGCAGCAGCCTCCCTGTGCAGTTGCTGCTCGCTCCGTACACGCCCGGCTGCAGCCTTTAATTAACTTCTCTGGCTGAGCAGAGCTGTTGCTAATGAAGCAGCTAATTCTGAGAGCAGGGGGCATGTTCCATCACTTAGTGCATTCCTGTGATTCCAGAATCCCATAATATCCCATTTTCCTCATCACTTAGGCTCCTTCTGTATTTTTTATATTTATAATTCTACTTCTCTCCTTTCCCACATGGGTGTCTGTGCTCTGGCTTCAATTACATTTCTGCAAAAATCAATCTGAGCAGGGTACAAAGTTTCAGTTCAAGATTTACCAATATCTAATCTCAAGAGAAAAGTTCCATGTGAAGTATAAACCCCAAACTGGATTTATGTGCTCATTTGGAATTAACACAGGCCTCTGAATGAGATTTCTTTCCTTCCTCAGAATGAATTCTGTCCATAACTACTCTGACAAAAACAAAATAAACTAGATTTTTTTTTTCTTCTTGTTGTTCATCATTTGTTGTTGTCAAAACACCACTATTTTTACCAGGGATCAAAGGTGGTGCATGCAACCGAAGGTTTAATATCTGATACAGCCTCTAGCTCGGTCTCCAAATAGGTGTAAACCTCACCAATGTGGCATCCTGAATTCTTTTTTTTTCACTGCTTTATGGTTTTTTTAACTGCATCTTATTCTCAAGGCAGCTTGTCCTAGAAACTTCAGATGAAGTTTAGTAGAAAGGTCCTGGAATCAATTTTGAGAGAAGGAAAATCTCAGAGGGAATGCACCTTTTGGAAACTCAAAAACTTAAAACAAACTCCAGAAGATACTGAAACAGTGAGCAAGGGCTGAAGGAAGCCTGTGGTTCCAGCTGAGCAAACATAATTAAGGTGGTGTCTTTTGCTCAAAATTTCTGACAGGCAATTCCACTGCCTCTATTGCTGCTTATTGCACCCTCTTAGTCATTGCCTCCCCCAGGCCACTCTGAGAAGCTCCTCACTGTTACTGATTAGGGTGGGAACATCCAGGTTTTGGGATGCTGGGCAAAAAGGAGGATCTCAGCACTACTTTGGTGTCAGAGGCAAAACAGTGAGGAGAACTGATTCCACAGCACCCAGCAGCAGGCATTAGGTAGCCTCTTGGAAGCCGTGTGGCTGTAAAACCTTTTGTGGGAACTTAATGAGCCATGGTCTGCAGAAAAACTGCTGCAGACCCCTCAACCTTTTGCATCACTGTGCTCCCTTTCAGCTAGCACAGAGAGCAAGGAGAAGAAAGCTTCTGCTGAGTGAAGAGAATAGAAAATGTTTGGGCCAGCAAGGAAAGGAAATTACAGAAGCTGCAGCTGGTTGTAGTGAAAACGCCGGATCCCAAGGCGAGAAAAGCAGGGAGGCCTGAGCAGGAGGAGGTCCACAGGCAACAAGAAGAGAGGCAGTAATAGAGCCAGTGATTTGCTCAATTAATTGTAATTTGTTTAATTTGTAATTTAGAAATGAAATGATTTTTTGTGATTCATTCAGAGGAAATTTCCCGAGGTGCTGAGAGCGGTTTCCTAAAATGAAAGATGATATTCTGTGATTAGCAAGATGATTATTGTAGTCTGGGCTGAGGGTGCTGCTATGGCATGGCACAACTCAGCTGCACATCTCTCATCTTAAAACTTTTAAGGAAGCTTCATGTCTTCATATCCTGATATTGGTCTTGGTGTAAAGCTTAGAGATGTTAAATAAAAATAAAAGGCTGATAATGAAGTGCAAAAAAAAAAAGTGTCATCTTATCAACCATCACTAAAACTGTTTTTTTCTATTTTTTTTTTACTTTTATTTCTGTATTGACTCTATTGATTTAGTCTTCTTTAAAACTGTAGTGTGCTCAAAGACACTTACGTACTTTTCCATTTTTTCATCAGAGGAACAACATACTGAAAGCAAATATTGACTCTGGTATATGGAAGTTAAAATGCCTACTGCAGGCTTGAGGTTTTGTCCTCTATGTTTTCATGGAGAGAGAAAAGCATTGCTGCTAAGCCAGAAACAGGAGATATTTTTAGCTGCTAAATATTAATAAATCAATGAGTTCCCTTCATGAAAGCATGAAGAAAATAGAAATGTTGGGCTGTATTAGAAAGGAGATATCTATTAAAAATAGCTGTAGGAATATAAAACACTAACAGATCGAAGAATATTTGAATTCAGCTTTGTCTCACTTGTAGACCAAGGATTTTGTGAGCTGGACTGCACACAGTCCTGCAGTGACAGAATAATATACTGAAAGTGCATATAGGATCCTGCAGTATTTCAAAATCATTCCATATCAAAAAACAACAATGTCATGATTATTGTAAAAGAAAGAGGCTGGTCAATAACTTTTAAGAAAGGATGAACATCCAAAGGCACAATTCTGGGTGCCCAAATTCTACCTGAGATAAAAAATCATTTGGTGGCAGTAGTTCTGCACTCTGTGTATCAGAGAATCATTTACACCTGGACAGAAATATTCTTTACTCTCATTTTAAGTGAATTTAGCACAGACCAGAAACTACACAGGGGAAAGGGAGAGACAAACTGAGCACATCATTATTTATTATTAACAATATTACACTTCAAAGCTTCAGTAAACTGAGAGATTGGGATTCCACCTGGTTAGGCACTGGACAAACACAGACAACAAGGCAGTATTTGTTCCTCATCCCTCTTTTTTTTTCCTTCCCCCTCAGTGGTCCTTCTGGGAAATACACAGGGTAATAACCAAAAGCCCTGTCTTTAATCTCTCCGAAGTCAGGATTTTTTAATCTTACAATAGGCCACTAGTGCTTGGAAACACAAAGCTCTGTATTTCTCCATATGAAGTGAGATAAAAGTGTTGGTCCATACATTACCCACAGTGTAAGCAAACTAATGTAAGATTTGTGAAGGAAAGTGTATCTTGTATCTGTGTATCTACCTGTACCAGTGATTTCTAGCTGGAAGGGATGAGCACCAAACTTGGAGCTACAGCTTCTAGTTTTACCAGGTCTGATACTTTTAATTCCCAAAAATGTTCTCAATTATTTCTCACACTAAAGGACACAAATTTTGTTCTTCAGGGTGACTGTAGAAACCATAAGAAACTTTTCAGAGATTCAACATACTCTTCTAGAAATGTCTCAGACAAATGAAAGAAGAACTGGGATGGCTCTGAGTAGTGTTGAACCTGACTGAGCTTCCTTTTCCTGATGTCCCCAAGAGGGGATGCACAGAATGAAACAGACAGCCAGCATACTGTGAAGCCCACATGCATCTGTGAATGTGTTGAGACTTCCTAAGGCAGAAGTCACACTCAGTTCATTGTCTTAAATAGCCATTTGTTCACCTGCACTAAATAGAGGATGCATGGATTTATCATTGTCCAAATTGCACTTCTTCCACCAGGCAAAGTCTTTCTTTCATTGTACTTGCTGCCTCTGAAAACTTTTCTTAACAGTCAAGATAAATGTGAGACAATAAAGCTCAGCTTTTACAGCACTTTTCATGCAAAATGGACCCTAAAGCAATTTTCTGAGTTAAATCACACAGTTACAGAATTAAATAATGTAAATTTAATTTTTTAAGCTTTAATGTATTAGTCCTTGTTTTATTGCTACTGTCCAATTTGAATAATTCTTTCCCTTCTTCTTGGTGCTATTATTTAATATTTATATAACAGGGCTGATCAGAGGTTCAATAAGGCTGATCTAAGTGTTGTACAGACTGAGAAGTCACGTTATGCTCCTCAAGAGCAGATCCTGAAAGACGGGATGCCATCCAGAGGGACCTGGACAAGCTCAAGAAGTGGGCCCAAGGAAATCTCATGGGGTTTAATAAAACCAGGTGCAAGGGGCTGCAGCTGCATAAGAGCACCCCCAGGTATCAACACAGGCTGGGGGATGTAACAGGCTCAGAGCAGCCCTCCCCAGAAGGACTTGGGGGTGCTGGTGTGTGAGAGGCTGAGAATGACCTGGCAGTGTGAACTCACAGTCCAGAAAGAAAATTGAATGCTGGGCTGTGTCAAAAGCAGTGGGGACAGCAGGGTGAGGGAGGGGATTCTGCTCCTTTCTCCTCTGCTCTGGTGACACCCCACCTCTGGTCCTGCATCCAGCTCTAGGGTCCCCACACAGGAAGGACTGTGTGCAGTTGGAGCAAGTCCAGAGGAGGGACAAAAAGATGATTAGAGGGATGGAGCACCTCTCCTACAAGTAAAAGCTGAGAGAATTTGGTTTATTCAGCCTGGAGGAGAGAAGGCTTTGGCATGACTCAGTTACTGCCTTACAGTACCTGAAGGAACAAGAAAGATGGAGAGAGATTATTTACAAAAGCATGGGGTGACCGGGTGGGGGATGGCTTCCAAACAGAGAGATTAGGTTTAGATTAGGTATTAGGAAGGAATTCTTTACTGTGAGGGTGGTGAGGCACTGGACCAGGTTGCCGAGAGAAGTTGTTGGTGCTCCATCCCTGGAAGTGTTCAAGGTCAGGTGGGATGAGGCTCTGAGCAACCTGGTCAAGTGAAAGGTGTCGCTGCCCATGGATAGGGGCTTGGAACTAGATGATCTTTAAGGTCCCTTCCAATCCAAGCCCTTCTATGATTCTGTTATTCTATGGTTCTATGAACCTGCAGAATTAAATTTTGTTTTTACTGATACCAGTGATAAAACTTAATTAGTTTTGCTGAAGCTCTTAGAGAGACCTCATCCAGCTATGGACACCTGATGATTCAGGCATCTCTAGCGTGATTGCAGGTGAGATGCTTGTGGTTTTAAAGGTCCAAAGATGATTTTTTGGATGCTGTACCTTGAGTTATAGCAATTCTTGGTTCATGCTCAAGACACAAACACTACAGTGAGGTCTTTGGTGTGGACCATGCCAGTGAGCAGCAGTCTGGTGAAAACTTGGCCAAGGAGACAGACATGAGCTCTTTGAGCATCTGGTCAGGGTGATGTGTGCAAAATTATATTGAAAACTGCAGTCTCATTAACTGCTGAGCCCTGGCAGAGAACTGTCAGGAGACAAATAATGAATGTTGAAAGGCTCATCCTCTGTCTAGTCAAGTGGCCAGAGGCACAGAGAAATGTGGAGATCTTCTTTCCAAGGGATTGGTCACCAGTGTGTGGTGGAGAGGATTGACTAGCTCTGCTTCAGACATGAGACTTGCTGGAGCCACAGGCACATGCACAAGCATCAGTGTTTGAATCAAGCCCATGCTTTAATTCCATGACTATTTCTAGAGTGATAACTTTTGGCTCCCCGCAGTTTGCTAGCAGAGCTGAAAAATTGCTTCAAGTGTACTGACCTTTCTATTCTGAGCCAGCTTTCACCAGTCCCTTAGAAACAGCAGTGAGCCCCAGGGGAGCCTGCAGGCTGCAAACTGCCGTCCTAAATACTCCTACGGCTGTTCCGAAGCGCCAACCTCACCAAGGATGCAAAAAACCTGACCTTAGCACAACCTTTCTGGAGAGGCAGACCCTGAGAGAAAAGACACATTTTGGCTGGCTCCAGTGAAGTAATCTTTCATGGGCAGTTGTCTGCAGCCAGGAGACAATAAACTGAGCACCAGATCTGATTCCTTACAGTAGAAGCTCCTCTCTGCTGATTTCTTATCACATGCTGAGTAACAGACAAGTCCCATGCCTTTCACAGACCTTATCTACATCTTCGTCCTCATGTCCTTCAACAAAATCTAGCCAGAAGTTTTTCAACAGAAGATTGGTTAATTTTTTTTTTTTTTTGCTGGTTAATGAACAAAGAGTGTGCCAGGAGATTGTATTGATTTTCTAACAGTCTAAGGAAAAATAGGTTTCCTGTCAACTTCCTTTTCTTCTGGCCATCCACCCAGGAAACACTGCAGATTCAAGCATCTGCTATCCTTGGGAATTTTGAAGGGGAAGTGCTCTGATCAGGCAGAACTCTCCAGAGCTCACACCTCAAAACTCTGATGTTCAAGTACTTGGGAAGTACTATGGATTTTACCAAGAAAAATTGTAATATGGTAAAATTTTGTGACTACTGTCCCACAGTAGTCATGGGGCTTTAACTCAATGGATTGCTCTGTCCTGATAATCTTCCTCACATGATGCTCATGTACCATCTGGTCATTCCTGTGGCACAACTGCACTAGTTTTTTTGTTCCACAGCTTGTTCCCCCTTTCACTTGAGAAGAGAAAGGAATGTCCCTTTCTCTTGACCATTGTCCTGCCCAGGCAGCATTTCACTGAAGCCCTTTCAGATGACTATTCTGTTCTTCTCCGTGGACATTTTCTTCCAAAAGATTTGTGCAAAAATAACATTTTTCAAAAAGCACATTTCCCCATGTTGCTCCAGACAAACCTTTGAGACACACCAAGATGCTGAGGAAAATCAGAGAGCAGAATGAAGGTGCATTTTCCTGTGAGAGCTCTTGTCCTTGCCGCTCTCTGCACGTCCTCCATTGCTCTGTGGCACTTCCCTGAAGGCTGCTGTCTGAACTACAAACAAGTGAAGGGGCAAGTCTTATTAAAAAAGAACAAAAAGTCCCAGAAAACCCTGAAAGGCCTTTCCACTGCTGCAGAAAGGTACCCTCCAGGACTCAAAAGGAAACTTCTGAAAGTCCAAATAGAAGTGACCTCTGAGGCTTTCAAACCAAGCAAGGCTTCCCTTAGATTTAAAGCTCCCATTAACCTTGTTTGTTTTGGTGCAAGCCTGAGGACTCTCTGTGCTGCAGCCATCAGACAACAATTCAGAGGTATGTGGCCATGAGCAGCCTCCTTTTCTTAGTGAGAGAAATACAGGGAGTCCTTTCCCTGGACATTTTAATCAGCTTTGTCCAAAGGAGCCTTTCCACCTGACTTTGCTTCAGGTCCAAACTCAATACAGTCCGCAAACAGGGCTGATTTTGAAACATCCAGAACATTATGTGCATATTGAAAGTCCTAAACAATTCAAGAGAACAACAGCACTCATTAATTTTGGACAATCGTGGCTATGGGAGACTTTGATGTGATTGGTTTTACAGAGAGTTTTACTTGTTGGCTTTGAGGCCAAGATGAGTTACTGAGATTGAAATCACATTCTGAAATTAAAGTTTTATATATTTGTTAGTTTTTTCTAATATGGATCCATAAATGAAATTTTAAACTCCAGCAAGTAAATGAAAGAACTTGGGGCAAGTGTGCTGAACTGGCCCTCTGCCTTCCTAGTTCACACCTTTGTTTCAAGCTTCTCAGGAGACCAGAAGAGACTCAGATGAACTGTTTCTAGTAGCCAGTTGTGTTGCTCTGACTGCTAAGTAATGTCTTTGTATCTAATTTCCTCTGAAACTGAACAATATTGTGGTGTCTTTTGCCACATTTTCAGGCACATATAGTATCTGGTATACAGGAAATAAATATATAATATCATCTCCCACTTGGTTACCTTCCCTCCTTAATACTTTAATAGATGCCTAATGTAGGTTTTATGGTTGAAAAGAGTTCATTAATTTACAAATTAGCAGCCTGAAGTGAATTTTGCAACCACTAAGTGATTTTCATTTCTAGCAATACATCTGTTTGGATTTTTGTTTTCATAAGATTAATGTTTTAGAAATACACATGATATATATGTCTCAGCCACACAAAATTTTGAGACATCCATGATTATTTCTTCCTCTTATAATCTACTTTTCCACCCATACCTCCTACTTCAAAACTTAAAATACATCACACCATTTTCCCTTCAGCCAGAGGAAAATGTGTCTTTTCCTCTAGGAAATCACTTGGGCCTGGGAGAAAAAACCGATGGTGACAACACACACTTTACTTTGAGAGATCCTCTGCAGCTGCATCTTAGAGTCTGCATAATTGCCATGAGCCTTAAGTGACTTATAAGATATAAGGCTAAAAGATGGATGATTCCAGCCTCCTTGGGTGTGAAAAAATACCCTAGATACCCTAAAAACTGAATTCCAAGGAGAAACTTAGAGGAAGTAGGTCCATTTAAAAAATAAAATAAAATCTAATGAGACTAATTATGCATTTGCCTGGGATTATAGACACCATTTTGATGTCTCTGACAGCCCACCTTCAGCTTCTGTTCATGTCCAGAGAGTTTAATTAGTGTTATAAACTCCATTTCTACCCACATGAGAAGCTTTCAGGTAAGTATGACAAAGTATAGAAAAGCACTCTGTGAAAGGAAATAGAAAAGTTTCACTGAACTTCAGCAATTTGGTCACAATGCCTTCTGGGTAATTTATTTTCTTTTTTCTGGGTAATTAAGTGAAAAAAATCAGTCAGAAGAAGATTCCAAGGCATCACAGGATTAAGAGCAAAAGGTGCACTGCTTAGTTAAGTGTGTTCTCATACCAGAACTTCTGAAGTGACGTCCCACATCAGCAGTTTGCTGGAACAAAGCCAGTGGGAACCACGAAGTCCCAGTAGATTAGGGGATCAGATTGTCTCTCACACACTTCTGCAGCATAGAACAGCGTAGAACATAGAGTTCTGCAACACTCTTCTGCTGCTTGAATCAGATCAAATACAAACCTCTCTCCCCAGCTCAAGAGAAACCACAAGCAACAGTGTCTCTGTGGAGTTACTCTGCTGAGTAGCAATCTGAGCCTTCATGGCACAGTGTGCCCGCCCTGGAAGGTGTGTGCTGTGCATTTCCAGTTCCATGGAATACACTTTGGCAGGCCTGGGAAACAGAAGAGGCAAAGGGACCATTTGGGATGCCTAGAGATTATTCTCTCTTTTAGCCACCTGAAAATGCATCCAGTACAGGTCTCAATCATTCTGTAGTCATCAGAAAGTGACCACCACCTCCCAACACTTGCCATATCCTTCTCTGTGCTCTCCACAGCTGTTGCAGCCAGGGATGAATTGTCTTCAGAAAGCTGAAGCACTGTAATGTACTATCAGAGGAACTGGGTAACTTCATGAAATAGAAATACAAATAGATAGAGGAACCATGGAGAAACAGATCTGAATTCTTTTTATGGTCAAAACACACATGAAGATGCTGCAGTCATAAGGGTGCCAGAAGAAATATTGTAGAAATCCACAGTAAAGTATGGCTTTACTTTTGGTCTTCATAAATATGTTGATGTCAATGAAAGCAAATGTTAGGGAAAATATCAGCTAAAATTATAAAACCTATAGTAGGTACTTCATTTTCAATGAAACTGCTACCTCTGAGAAAAGTTCCAAAGTGATAAGTCTCAAAAATCACACAAAAGGATTATTCCCCTTTTAAATACTTAGAGAACCTGCCCCAACATTTGCTGGAGTGTGCCTGAGTGTGGCTTTGTAGCTCTGCATGGCTCAGGGATTTTGCAAGGCAGGAAACGAAAGGTGACGTGACTTCAGCTGAGTAACAGTTCCCTGAAAATTCACAGTTTATTAATCCTTCTCACTTCGAGATTAGCAAAAGGGACACGGGTTGCTCGTTTGTTCTTTCTGTTCAAAAGTCAAAGTGTAGATCTGTACTAGCAACTAAGAAGAAAATTAACTCTATTCCAGCTGAAAGCAGAACAGACAAGACCTCAGTCGGGTGTTACTCTGTAGTAGGCATTTCTGTGGGTAGTCCCTGAGTTTGACAGAGTTAGTAGCCAGAAGAATACCAAGCAAAGTATAAATACATATGCCTGGCTCTTAGAGTCTCCCTGGTAACCACTTCTAGGCACTTTCATAGGCAGCACACAGACTAAACCTACTTGTCCCAACAGGTACAGCCATGTTTAGGTGTAGATACATCCAGCAATTAGTGCATATATACTCTCGCTGCATGTTTACTGCAGAAAGTAAAATAAAAATGATTTCTGGCCTGGCTACACAATTTTCTCTTAGGTAATCTTCAAACTTTGGGTGCAGCACCTCATTAATATGGCTCTATGACTCTATTCAGGCCTGCTTTGTTTCTAGACAAACTAAAGGGAACACATATGTGGATACACACATTGTTACAGGTAATAAGCGACATTAACATTTCTGGATTTCTTTTACCTAGAAATATAGTTTGAAACAGAATACAACAACCTAAGTAAATGTGACTATATATATATATATGTTTGTGTGTGTGTGTGTGCCATATATTAGGAAGCATTTTCTCACAATAAAACAAGGTGATAGTGAGTGGTAGGAAGACACTGCCTTTTGAGGCTAGGTGGTGATCAGCACTGGGCATTTTGAAAGCAAAGTAGATATCATCCATCAAAAACAACTTCAGTCCTAAGGGCAAGACGACTTTTAGAAGCCACTCCTAAGCTTACGATCTCTGGACATGTTATAATTTGTTATTTTATAAGTTATATAGTTTTTATAAAGACTGTTGTCTATTCAGTGGATGGTCAGGGTCAACTCATAATTTTCAGCAACATCTGGGATGCACTGGAATGCACCAATAAGGGACACACCTAATGGTCTTGGGGCTAGCACCCAAGTGATACTGGAAGTATCCTGAAAAACAGTGATGCAATGCTAAAGGTGCTGAAAGACTTTAAGAGGTGGTATGAAATCAGAAAGTGAAAATCAGTAAAGGTGCAGCAGAGGAAAGCTAAGGGATGGCAAAACAAAACCAGGAGCAACTGGGTAGGCAGCAGGACAGCAAATAAATATTTGATCCATTCCATCCCCCTTAGCAGGTGCTTACTGTTGTATGAGGAAGCATTGTGAAGCATGCCAATTTTGTCCTATCCAGGAAGCAGCAGCTGTGCTGCTATATTATTATCCTATAATTTCTATACTGTTATAACTTTTGTTAGGATGTGAACATAACCTCTCAATTTCCTTCTTTCCACAGTAAAGCTGATGTAGTCAGAGATGGGGAGATGCATAAATCTTCCAGCATGCAGAAAGCTGTTTAAAAGGTGACACAAGAGAAGGACAGCTGAGAGAATTATCAGAAAGAGAAGGGTGAAAATTGTTTTTCCTTTATACTTGCACACATGCTTAGTTGCTGGGTTCCTGCCTTGGGAGCTGCATACTCTTTTCTCCCTAGAAGCTTTCTTATGTTCTCACAGAGCAATAAAACATCTTAATAAGTTGCAAATGTGATGAGAAGGGGCTCTAAAGTTCCACTTACAAAGCCTGCCTCCCCGTTATGACCTCCTCAGTGACACATCTGTGTCAAAACACCTAATCTGTTGCTGGTGTGCAGCCTCCCATGTAAAAGATGTAGCTGACACTGTCCAGCCTCCACACCATCTCTGATCTCATGCTTGAACTCTGCCTGTCATGCACAAGGCAGAACACCTGGCTTTTACACAAAGTCTTCAGTCATTTTGCAGAGTTCAACAGCAATAAAAACTCTTTGTGACTTTGTGAATTAATAAATCAAAGTTTTGGAGAGAGGGTAGGACTTAAAAGTGACAAAAGTTGGAAACAAATATTTCTGCTTGAAAAGCCAGAATTTTTGTCTAAGAACTGGCAAAGATTTTGCACCAAGAAGATGTGCTTCTACAACTATTTGCTGGCACTTTAGGAAGATTTCAGAAACTTTATTAGATGGATAAGAAAAAGAAAAAAGAAATACAGAGGGACGCAGTGTCGACAGCAGTAAACAGAGAACAAAAATCAATACCATTATTTTATTTAATCTGTGGTGTTTCCATAGAGGTATTACATGGCTCAGGCATGAGCTAGCTAGCTGTAGAGCCTATACCACCCTTCCTGGTCAGCCTGGTAGCTCTCAGAATCTGCTAAAGCTGAGTGGACGCAGTAGAATACAGAAGATAATTCAAGGGGTCCATGTCAAAAGCTCACATTAGACGGGGGGTGTCTCATGTGATGCATCAGTGCAATGGAAGCTGTGTCTGAAATTTTGGACTTACCCAGGACCCCAGCCATGGGCTGACTCTGGTCCTGCCCATCCTCCTGGTTTCTGTGAGAAGGAAGCCCAGACACATGGGCTACCAAGAGCTGTGGTATGGTCTGGTCAGGTCCCCAAAGCAAACAGTGGGGATATGACAGCCATGGGCCTTGAATCACCTTCCTACTCTGTTCAGATGCATCTCAGGCACTAGAGTTGATCCCTACAACCTAACACTACTTCTGCTAATCATTTGATGAAGTCTGAGGTCCACCCTGACCTGCCCGATGAGTTCCCTGCACTTAAATAAATCACTTTAAAGGCATTAAAATATTAATAAACATTCTCTAAGTTTCTTTTAAATACATGGTAGAAATAGAAGTACTGTGACAGGTTTGATGACTTGTGGACATACCACCTGCAGTCCCCTAATCTGCTTGGTGAGAATGCTAAAGCAGACCTATTTTATACAGTCCTCCAATTATTAGAGATGGACCAGGTTAGATCCCAGACAGAGTGGATGTATTTCCTCCTCTTCCAGCCAAATGACTGTCTCCCAAACTGCTGGGAAAGGGAATAATTGAAAGACAACCTATGAACTACCTGTTTTGTGTGTCTGTATAGATGCTTCAGGAACCAGATCACTGAGAGCACTGAACCTAGACTAACATGTACCAACCACCACAGCAGAGTATACGAATGTGGGCCCAGGCTGGAATTAGTGCAGCTCCTACACAACCACACTTCTGTTTCTACTCCATGTTTTAAGTTCTGTGCTGTCATACAGCACCACCTGGGACAGTTTTTTAGCTAGCTCAAGTGCTGAGCAATAGTGGCACAAACCAACCCCTATGTGTCTCCCTCCTCTGATGCAAATGCAGTCCAGGATAGCAAGAAAAGGGAAAATTGGTCTTTCCTTCAGATCTCCTCAGCAGGGATAAGCCATTGAAGCACTCTCTCCTGCCCAAAATTTGCAGCATACTTGCTGTAAGCATGTCTGTCTCTTGTGGGGAGAGAGAGTGAGGACCAGGACCCCAGTGTGTACTCAGCTGCAGTTGTGAAGAAATCCCCACTCTTCTAGCTCTAAAAGAATACCTCGTGTATAATGAGGAATATTTAAATATGCCATTTTAAGGGCATTAAAATCTTAATTCATCTTCCTCTTAAGACCACGTTAGAAAGATGAATATTGCAACTGGCAGGTTTTATAGCTGGCAGACATATCATCAGCAGATGATCTCCCAGCTAAGACTGAAGTTTCAGGCAGTTAAACTGGCTTGACCGTACATGGGTAACTCAGCACACAGCAGTTGGCATCCAGCCCAAGGGTACAAAGTGCCCTGTCACTGCAACTGCTGCTTTCAGGAAGATGAAAGCATGGAGCAGCACAGAGCTGAATGTAGGAATAACATGTTGTTGTGAGAGTAAATATGTATATATGGGTACTGGAAATGGTGAGCGTCTTTCTTTCATTCCCAAGGCTTCCAAGAATTGATGTACCTTTTTAAACTGATTCTCCTGCTCTCCCAACCATTGAATTGATCACTTAAACACTCTGCATGTATTGGCTGCCACAGCTGAGGAATACCCAGGGTTGTTGCTGCTCAAAGCTGGGAGGCTGTCCCTAAAACCTCCCACCCATTCATTGCCTGAAGGGGCCTGGGAGGCTTCTCTCCAGCCTGATCAGTCTGTTGGGGCCACATCCACGTGGAACACAGCACCAAGTGAGTCTTTACATTGGAGTCTGGTGGCACTGGGCTGCTCCTGGTGTCAGGGTTACTTGCTTCAGGGCATGGGTATCTCTGCTTCGTGCTCATCATGATGGTTACCTCAGGAAAGATGGCTTAATTCCTCATTTGGCTGTAGTTGTGTTTAAGTCACCTGTATGTCAAAGGCTGGCATGTGGTGGCCATTAGCACTTCCCAAAAATACAGTAACACCTTCTGCTTTTTAAACAGCACTTTTCTGACACAGATTAAATGTGGTCATGACAGGGTGAAAACTGTCAGCCCTTTTCCAGGCAGGCAGCATTACCTCTGCTGCACAGAGAAGCAGGAGCAAAGGGAAATGCAAAGGGAAATGTCTTCAGTGGCATTAGGTTGTCTAAAGTGCACTTAAGCACCATCTCTCATTCACTGCAGTTGGAGATAGGTGTGAAAATCCCAGTGACTATTGATTACCCTTAGATGTCTTGACACTCTTGAAAGTCTGGCTCTTGACTTCCAGGTGACTTTAGTATTCACACATAAGTGGTGACTCCAGAGACAAAACTGGGGTGAGAGAATGCCTGGCTCTGTGCTTCAGCCTCTGCAGCACTCTCCCCTGGGGTGGCAGGATAGATAGGGATGGCAATTCCGCACAGCAGTGGTGCTTTTTAGGCCTGGTGTCCTGCTCAGATTCACCTTGAGGAAATTATATTCTGGATAGTCAAAATACCCTCCATCTTCTTTAACAAATGGATGCAGTACTGTTATGTTGTTATTACATACTGATTTATAAAGCACCTTTCACATACATCACAGTGTTGTATGATCTAATTATGAAACACCTGAGATGGAATAAGAAGTATCCAGGCAAGAAAATTGCTTGAAGCCTGACCTTTAATGCACTAGAAGAACCAGAGGTTTGGAGGGAGTGGGAGGCTCAAGATGAAGAAATCCATCAATCCTGAGTGTATACAGGAGCAAGAGCCTACGTACTAACAAAACTCTACAATTAGGAAGTGGCCAAGTGAAAGAATTATGAATAAAATTGAGAAGCTTTCATTAATCTCTGCCTCTTTCATACCTCAAAAGCCCATGGAAATCAAGGGGATCTGTGCTCTTGACTTTGCTGGCCCACTGATGTCCCCAGACTGAATAATATGGGTTGCTGTACCAACCATATTATTATCCTGCTGTATCACATCCCAAATTCAGTGTGTATGTGATGACTGCTACTCATATATCTTTGCAACCAGTTAGAGGAAAAATACAAAGTATAATTAAAGTACTTACCTTTTTTTATTCTGCCTTGATTTTTACTTCTGTCTTAATTTGGAAGGTTGCAATTCACTTTCCTGAAATCATCTCCTCAATCTTTATAATTAAACCTCATTTAAATATTTTGGTCACTTTCATGAACTAATTATAGTGACTTACGATTGAGAAGGTGCTTTTATCTTAAGCCTTTACTTACAGATGCTTAAAACTTTTAGAAAATAATATCCTTTTGGCTTAAAACTTATGTTTGCAGAGATCAAAGCTGACCTGGGTGTGGAAAACAATTGTGCACGAGGCCTTTCTGTCTCTTTTCAAAAAAATATGAAATGGTAATTTTTCTCCTGCTCCTTTCTTTATTACCTTCACAATTATTGCAACTGTATCACATTATTTCTCCTGGTATTTAGGGAAGACATCTCAGAAGATGGAAGAGGTAAGAAGGAACCAATGTCTTTAGCAATAAATGTGCTGTGCTTTTTGTCTCAAATTCTAAGAAAAAAATACTTACAGTTTGAGGCATTTAAACAATAACAAACCTATAACAGAATTAAAAGAAAATTTTACACAGGATGACTGGAAAAGTTCTCTTCTTCATCACCACAAAAGTTTGAGGTCTTGAACCAAAGACTGTTAACCCTGTGCACTTTTTTGTTGTAAATTTTAACAAACCTTAGGTTCTATATAATGAATAAACTACTTAATCTGACTTCTGTGACAATAGAAAGAGGTTAAGTTATCTAACTTTACTGGTCACAATAAAAGTTCAAAGCTGTATTGGTATTCTTGATTTTTAGAGAGATCTCCAGCAAAAAACAAGGAGCAAGGATTGGCTGGCATGCCATCTTTTCTTTGAGATCTGATGCTGCCCAGCACAAGGACCTGGCTCTCTGACTTCATTTCACTGTATCTAGAAAGTGGCTTAATACATCTGGAGGGTGAGACCTGCCAGTGAACTAATGAGGATGCCCATGGTTTAAGTTCCAAGAGGGTTCAAAAAATACTGCTCAGTGAAACAGAACTGCAGTCTATATTCACATCTTTTTAACAGCCCCTGCTCAGCTCCAGAGCTTCAGCCTCAGACCAGGTTATCCCAGGTGTCTTATCCATTTCCTTCACTTCCCAAAAAGAGGGGCTTTTTAACCACAGGTGATTCATTGCAGGGCCTCTTTCCCAGTCCCCAAGCCTTGCAGCATCTCAGCCAAACTGAGGAGCTGTCTTGGGTATCTGCCTTTGCTCTTGAGTTGCCTGACCTATCCTAACATGTCCCTTTTAATTAAATAACACTTGACTAGGTTTAGTAGAGATAATAAAAGATGATGAGGATAGTACAAGGTATCTTTACCTTGCCAAGATGATTTGGGAAAGCTGAAAATCCAATCTGTGTGTCTGAAAAACTCTTCTGCTTGGGGGCTGGAGGGGAAAAAGCATCTTTGTCTTTCCTAACATTCTCCCCTAGGGAAAATTAAAGGTGTCTAGGGTTTTCTTTGTTCTCCCTCTGCCATTCCATCTTTCACTTTCTGGCTTCTTTAACTTCCAATCTCCTTTAAATTGCATTAAAGGAATAGGAGAAACCATTTCTTTTCTCTTTTCGCCTTGGAGCTAAAAGCTTTCTCTTTTCTTCACAGTGCTTGTTAAATGCGATAGACAGAGTGAAAGCTTCATAAATCATAAACAAGCAGAGGACCTAAATACAAGTGCAAACTGCAACCTGAGGAAAAGAGACACCCCAGCATGCACATTAGGGCTAGCATCAAGCCCACAGTACTTATTTTAAACTGCACTAGCAGGAGGCAGAGGGCATGCCAGCTCTTTGTCTAAGCCAGGAACCAAAACAAAAGCCAGTGGGCCATGAAAATCAGTTAAGAAATAGCTTTGCAGTGTTATTGCTGCAGACAGACGAGATTTTCACTCTCCAGTTTTGTTTATCCATCTATAATGACCACCTCCTTTTCTTTCTGTGCCTTCTTAGAGCATGATAAGGCTTCTCCATTTTTTATCATGTTGTAATTTGCTCAGGGGTCCCCTGAGTGCAGCAGTAGTGATCTCCAGAGCAGTCCAGCAGTGAGAAACACTAGACTGTGATGCTAGTGGATCAGCCTGTGCTCAGGGTTAATGTTGGGGTTCTGTTTGTCTCAGGACATCCTGATTTTCCTCATGCCTGCTTACAATGCTAGGAGCTGTATTGAGCAGGTGATAGAGCTAAAAAAAAATAGGAAAAGCAATCCTCATGGCCTCAGACATAAGCATTCATTGGTGGTAAGCTGATGCAAGACTCAGGAAATTGGCTCCCATTCATCCTGCTGGTGGGGCTCAGCCTTCCCATGGTCAATGTTCATCCTGAGACAAACTGGGCTCTGCTGGTCTATCTTCCTGAGCAAGTCTGCACAAGGAAGGGAAAAGCCAGCTCAAGTAGGGTGGCACATTATAGATGTACAAAACACTCGCTTGCAGTGAGAGACTTCTCCAGGGTCAAGCTGTTCAGGTATAAGCAATTTATTATATGGGTAGAGGGAGGAAGAGAACCATTTCTGCCGCCAGCCGTGGCGTGGTCAGGGAGGGAGAGAGAGTGGAGAGGGGAGAGAGACAGTTTAAGAGCTAAGGGAGAGAGCTTAAGAGAGAGAGAGCGAGGGGGGAAGGGGAGAAGTTAGGAGCAAGAGAAGTGTGGAAGTTAAGAATAAGAGGTTAAGGTAAGAGTAAGATCAAGGGGAGAACAAGAGAGTGAAGTTCTTGTTACAATACATTATATCCTTTTCTACAGTGAATATTCTAATTCCCAGTAACCAATCACTATGAGACACACCCACTAAAGAATTTACATACAGCCTATAAGAACTACTACATTACCATACAGTGGTACATTTTAAACTCTAAAAGCTTTACAAATTCTTCTCTTGCTGCTTTTGACCTTTGGATTCACTGTCAGCAGAAGGGCATTGTTACATCAACAGAGATTCTCCTTCAGCTGGCTAGGCTATTGTTCTTTGGTTATATAATAACTAACACTCAGTATCTTATGTCTCAAGGCTAGTTCTCATTTCTATTTTGATTCTAGGCTTCATATTTTCAGAATCTTTTGCTAAACAATCATATTCATAAGGTTTCCCTATTTCATCCTCCCCAAGAGCACATCCTGTCAATCAAGAATGAGTGTAATGAATAGGCTGGCGTCCTCACCTGTATCTTGACAGTGCATATACTGCTGATCATGTTTTTCTGAAAAAAATGTCTCTTTGTGAGAAGCTCTCCTTGACATCAGCAGAGCACATTTCTTTCCTGATGCAGAAGATTCAGATTGGGTTTGTACACATAATGTTGCACTCCTTCTCCTTGCTCTAAAAGTGTGACTTCTTCAGTTCCCACCTCTTGGAGATGGAAGCTTTCGAGCCTTGGGTCTGGAAAACACTTTGTCAGGCACTGGCACTACAGAAGTCTCATCCATAACACAATACACTGCCCACTTGTTCCAACTTTATATCCTCATCCTTAGCCTTTAAATCTATGGCAGGGGTTTTCTCTTCACTGTGTGGTTATCAAACTTCTTGAATAACCCTTCTATGAGTAATCTTATCCTCTGCAGAGGGATGGTTTATATCTGTTTATCAACCTACCACTATCCATTATATTGCTTATTCTTATACAGTATTATATTAAATAGGTTAGATGGACAGTGACACAGACACATTGCTTTGTTCCTGCTGTCCTCATCTAGGCATATTTATATTTTTAGCTTCAATAATTAAGCAGTTATCTACTCTACTAAAGCATATCCGCCTAAGATTCCTTTGATCCCACTGAGTTGTTCTTAAGAGAAAACCAAAATTGAAGATTGTCTTTTGATTATTCTAGAATTCAGAAAGGTAATTGCTTTTTAAAAAAATAGTACTCTTCATCAGCACACAAATCAACATAATTTTGTGTTCCTTCAGCAGTGTTTTAATTTGAAAATATACTAAGTTAATTAATTACAGTTTAAAACCATGGGTTAACTGGTAAGAATGTTTTGCTTTGTTTTTACATTCCTCTCCCTGATAACTTTTCTGCTGGTGCTTTGCTTTTACCACCTAAAAAGATGTACCACAGGGCAGCTTTCTTTTCCCACCACATCCCTAGGCAATGGTTGGAAAAAAAAAAATCTGTCTTTTGCAGCAAGTTTCCTTTGTCTTCCCTCTTCATTCTTTTGCAATTTTAACAAACCTGCTTTCTCCCCACAGGCTGCCTATTTCAGGTACACTCTGAAAATGGTGTGTCTCAATTTTGCTCCTAGAAATCTTGACTTGACAAATGCTGCTCCTTCCTGGTATCCAACACAACCTTTAATAACTGACGAGAGGGGTTAACCTTTGGTCTGGGGAGTAAAAAGTTATAAATCAGTTGCTGTTCCAAAGGGCTGAGTTTGCATTGGGAGTTTCACTTTTTTCCTTTTAGAAAAAAACCAACCAAAACCAGAACAGATAATCTAATACAGCTGTGGCTGGGAGGAAACAAGACATTTGTAACAGCTCTTAAAGCATTAAAATGGAAGCACGCTAG
The DNA here is from genome assembly GCF_971803275.1 of Cyanistes caeruleus. Lineage (NCBI taxonomy): Eukaryota > Metazoa > Chordata > Aves > Passeriformes > Paridae > Cyanistes > Cyanistes caeruleus. The sequence goes on along the minus strand of NC_141704.1, from coordinate 30,558,805 downwards.
GAACAAATACTGTGTTTGTGTTCTGAGGCTAAAACATGACAGTTCTGAAAGAAGAGATTTACTGAATCAGGTTTGATGCCGTAAAATAATGAGAGAGTAGGAGCTTCCAGGGGAGGAGGGGGAACAGAGTTAGGGTATGTGGCCTCATTTAGAGAAAACATAAATGTGCACAGAGCAGAAAGAAATTGAACATTTAAGCCTTGGTTTATTTTCATGGACGAAAAAGCTCTGTAAAGTTAAACATTTATCAAGATGGCTCTTACTGATGTGGTCATGCTGCGCCCAGAAGCTGCTTGGGTTCAGAGGATTGAGTCATGACAGCGGGATGCTGAATGGTTCCCTGTAGGGGTTCCTGTAGGAAGAGAGGCCACAACCCCCCAGGTAAGGGCAGGAGGAGGAGGTGGGAGAGGATGAGAGGATGGGCTTTGTGTTGAGTGCCAGTAGAAGCAGAAACTCTAGCTGGGGCTTGTCCTAGGTGCAAGACAGCTGTGTTGAATCCATTTATGTGTCTCAGATCCTACAGTCCAGTCAGGCAAAGGTTGTGCCCCCAGCCTTTAGGCTATATAGACTCTTCTATATGAAATGCTTTCATAAATGCCCATAGCTAAGTCAGCTGTGTCCTCAGCTTCCTGGAGATCCCCATCAGCAAACTGGGGAAAGCAGGCATACCTCTGTATCTGACCAGAAAACCTGCATCTGACCAGAGTCTTTCTGGAAATGAAATAAAACTGGGATTTATTTTTTCATAAGAGAAAGAGAGATTTGAATTACTCTTTTCTAATTTCTGAACACTTCTCTTGCATTGCTCTGCAGTCCTCATAAGAGGAAAATGCACCAATAGCTCTACCAAAAAATTAAGTGATATGTGTTCACTTTTCTTGTTTAGTACTGATAGTCTTGATCCATATCTCCTTTGGTGCTGTTGTATCAAATACAATATGTACAGCATCTTTTTGCTTTTGCCAGCAGGGACATGTGAGTTGGCCAGAGGAGGCAAAGGGTTTGTCAAGGCTGTTGTTCAGGTGTCCCAGCTCAGTCATGGCACACACAATATTTTCAGGTCCTTCATAAAGCCACAAAATACCCATAGTTTGGAAGGAAAGAGAAATTGCTGAAAGGAGTGGTGGATAAGCACTGAAAGACTCTGGTCCCCCAGAAGCAGAGAGCCATTCAACCATGGATGATGACCACAGCACAGATGACAAGATAAACACAGGATATGAGATTGAAGTAGATGTGCAGCATTTAAAAACATCCTCCCAACAATGCTAGCTGCTACATTCATTCATTAAACAGTGACAAAAATGGTCAGCCAGAGGCATGCTATGCATACACACACATATTTTCCCACAGAACTTAATTCAGTGCTGTAATGCACTTTTATGTTCAAGACACATAGGCTAAATCTTGACATTTCTAGGTGAAGTTCAGGCAGTGGGAACTAAAATCACAAGTTAATACTTAAAGAATTTTTATGCAAATTATATTCCTAGAGCCAGGAGTGACTCAACCAAACCATGGCAGTCCTGTGACGTGTCAAGTCAATATTCACTGAGTGTGTGAAAAGTACCCAAGAAGAATTGTATTCCACTCCTGTTTTGGATGGAAATAGACAACTTGTTGTCGTTTACATATAAACACTATATACTTCTCACCCTTGGAACAGTCATGCAATTCATATTCCATCTCTGAAACCTTATTTTCATTACATCATACTGACGATGCCCAGATAACCTACAGTGCCCATTCCAAGAAACATATGCCAGATCTTCCATTTAGTATTCTATGCTGAAAATACTTTCAAGTTTAATGCTACCTTTATGGGCTAGGTACATAAGTGATCTGATGATGACTAAGAGATAGTTCCTATCAACTGACTATATTAGCTTATTTTTGGAGCAACTTTCCCCAGAATGGGATAACTATTTTCATTTTCCACTGTTGGTACTTCAGTGATGACAACAGAAAGGAGGATAGCTTGGACAGTTAAACATTTACCATAACCTGCTCCAATGTTCAGGCTGTAAGCTTTTGAGGAGAAAAGCAGTTCCAGAACACAGTCTAGGGACAGAGATTGGTATGGGAGGAACAAACCAACCAAAACCCAGCAGCAGTTCTTCTTCTGATAGCAAGGGATGACCTTAAATGCCAGACAATCTGAATATAGCTTGAAGTTTAATAGAATGAGGAAAGATTCAGCTTGCTTATTATCCAAAGCTGTTAAACCCTACACAGTCATGGGAAAGCAGTTGGGATTGCATTCCTCTTTGACACCTCCACTAGCTGCCTTTTATAATTTGTATTATGGCAGCATATTACCATATCAGAGAATCTTATAGCTCAGATGAATATTTTTTGACTTAATAATATTTAATTTACTACAAGAAAGACAAGATCAAAACAGATTTCTCACATCTATACCCATTCAGGATTTCAGAATGACCAAGGATGGGAAATTGGTGGCACAGTCTCTATAGATAGTTTGTCTTCAATATGAAATGTTTTTCTTCATATCTGATATGAATGTCTTTTGCTTCTGTTTCTGTCCACCATGTCTCCTCTTTCCATACACCACTGTGAAGAGACTGGTTCTGTCTTCTTGATATGCAGGAATACTGGTGAAGAGGACTTGGCTACATTTTATTTTCATGGTGGACATAAATAAGCAGAGAGTAAAGCTGAGCCATGGAAAATACAATCAAAAAGCTCTTGTGCTTTTTGTATCAATTGCAGATCATATTAGAAGCTGTGACTATAAGAAGGCTTTCAGCTGCTCTTTCTTAGGAAAACTATATGTGCTTATACTTCCCATCAAAAACATGCCAGGAGCTCTGTACAATGCAGCAGGGATGATGCAGTTATGTATTTCAGGGCATAAAGGCAATAATATATGCTAGATAGAAAGAAAATGCTACTGCATTGTTGCAGTAATACCAACTAAGAAAAAATCACAGCATGCTTTACTCTGTCTTTTTTAAAGGTTATGTGGGTACCTCACACTTTTTCCTTCCTTTGAAAGCTGTCCTGCCAAAGATAATTTGTTCAGAGTTAATCTAATTGAAAGCAGGGCTGGATGCCCCATTGTTTGCATCATGATACACAGTATTTTATAAGATGCCCTGGACAGAGAATGCATTGTAATCTACCTCAACACATACTACAGTTTAGTACTACTTCAATAGCAAAACTGGTCTGAGTCTCCCTAGACAAGGAATTGCTCTTGCAGTTTTTTCATTGCTACTGGATGAAGGACATCTTTGAGGAAAATACCAAAACCCACTCAGTGGAGAAAGACACTTACTATTGCCTTATTGCCTCTGAGAAGTAATCTGGAGGATCTAAGGAGCACACTGAGAGGAGAGCAGCCTAAAGGCACTCAAACAAAGCACTAGTGGAAGGACCTGTGTGAATATATTAGGACATAGGAATGCTGCCTTCAATCTATATTTGTCCACTCAAATCAGTGGCTGGAGGACTCAATTATTTTCTGTATGAACAATATTTACGTTGATAGGAGAGAAAGGAGCCCTGAGGTAAAGTGCATACCTTTATCATGGAGTGTTTTCTGCCAGCTAGAAAGCAAATAAGGGGAGGGATAAACACGGTGTATTTTGGATCTGTGCTTGACAGACAGGTTTCTTGTCCTCTAATTGCTGTTTGCAGCGGTACAGACACCTGAGGCAGCTGTGGAAAATCACAAGAAGAAAGGCTTTTATGTTCTACAAGGGCATTCAGAGAAGCATTCAGCTTGTGGGTTTAGGCACAAAGTCTAAAATAAATAGGAGGCTTATTTTTAACACATTAGGTGGGCATCATGAGTCCAAAGAATGAGCTGTAATTTCCAATGTGTTTGTGACTGACAGCTCTGGTGAGGGTCAGTGCACAGTCCAGATATGAGTCTGCTATGCATAGGTGTGACACAGAGCATATTTTCAGCATCCATGACAAAGTCAGTGTATGTACTTTCTCTTTAAGCCAGCCTAAGCAACTGCTATGGTAGCTGGAGTCAAGAAAACAAGATCCTTTACTTAGATCAGCTTTGAATTTTTTTGAGTTTCACCAGTTTCCTGGTTAGGGGTGAGGCAGCTGAAACTCAGTTCCTTGCTCTAGGTAATGCTGTGCCAAACTTCTAAGCTGTTTTATGCCTTACTTTCTCAGTCTATAAAAGGGGGAATGCTATGTGAATAAAATCTATGATAAAAGAGAGGTATGATGGTGAGAGTTTTAATTATTCAGTTTTGCAATGCATAATGACAGCCTCATTTTCTTTATTTCTTCAAATGCCACTCAGACAGCAACAATGAGCAGCAATAGAGCTGTTCAGTGTCTTTATTGAGCTGCATGGATGAAAGGCTACTGACTTATTCAACCTTTGTCTGGCACATCCATAGGACTTTTCCCAGGACTGCTTAGAGAAGAGACATAGGTGTTCTCTGTACCCACCTTCCATTCCTTGGAGGAGCTGGGCTGAGCCTCATGCAGTGTAAAAGCAGGCTCCAAAGGTGATCCAGGTGAGCAGTTCCTTCATATAATGGCTCAGAGCAGCAGGTTGCCTGGGATTGCAGGCCTGAGCCTGCAAATTTGCCAGGATGGAGATTGCAGAGTCTCTCTGGAAGATCTGTTCTGGTGCTTAACCACACTAATTGCTAACTCTTTTCCCTCATCTCTGCTTGCACACTTTCTTAGTTTCGGGTAACTTATTCAGGATGCCAGGACTGCCAGTTATCTTTGAACGTCAGGACTTAAATAATGTTTTCTTCCTCCCCAGAGGTTTGTGCAGTTCCAGACTATGTCCTATCACTGGGATGTTATCTGTGTACAGGGCAGAATAGTGTTACCATGAGCTGGAGCTGATCAGGCACCAGAACTAGATTCATCAATGGATTCATCAGATGAATTCATCAGAACTGGATTCATCAATGAGGGCTCTGGGATTTAGTAGTGTATCTTTGTAAAAACAGAGTGAGAGAAAAGATGAGTTACCCTGGCCTGTAACAAGCCCTTTCTCAATCTGGTTGCTTCCCATGAACCTCTTATGTTGACCTGAGTCTGTCCCAAATTGGGTCCCCTTTAATATTAAAGAAAAGCTTTTGTTTTCCAGTTTCTTGACATGGGCATATTTTTTAGAAAGACCTGATTTTTTATATTTGCTGCTGGGGGTCAGGTATTTTCCTTTTGTTTTTTTCTCTCATGGAATTTTGTCCCATCTGTTGCTAAGAGACAATAATGGCAAGTACTTAAAAGAAACAAAAGAAATGGCCAAGGCGGAGGCAGGGTGGAGCTGGCTACTCCATCACCTGGGGTTTTTCTCTTGGGAAGGGTGAGATTTTGGCCAGGGGGTGAGGGGCCCATGCTCTGCTCCTCACCCTCCTCACACCGCCATCACCGCCTGAGGGAGCGGCTGAGCCCGCGCCACAGCGCCCCCTGGTGGCGCGGGGGGACCATTGCACCTGCCGTGCCTGGTCGGGAACCAGCAGCGCCCCCGCCGGTTTCCACCGGAACTGCACTGAAGGGAAAAGCACCTGCAGCCCAGAGAGGCTGGGACTGGGCTCTGGTGCTGTGCGTTTGCCTTGTTTAAATACACATACCAGCAAAGAACTGTTATTCCTTTTCCCATATCCTTGCCTGAAAGCTCCTTAGTTTCAAATTTATAATTCCGAGGTTCCCTACCTTCCTTGGCACCTTCCTTTGTCCTTCAAACCAAGACATTTGTCATTAATGTTTTCAAGCCATCAATGGAAATACTTTAAATCCGTTTCAGTGGTTGAATGCCAGAAGTTTTTGAGTTTCTCATTCAGTAATTTGCAACCAAATGTAGAGGAAGGGAAAGGAGGGGATGAGCGGAGCAGAGAAGTCACACTGGGGAATCCCTGAACATCCATACACAGAAAAATCAGGCTGAGCTCATCCCACTCTAGTCGTGAGGGAATGAGCAGGATCTCTGACAGAAAACTTAGAAGTACCTCATATTTCTGTGATTGATTGTACACAATCTCCACTCATCCCTTCAATACCTTGCAGCCTCCAGGATATCTCAATTGATTCCCTAATCAACTGTGTTAACTTTAGCTTTGCATATGCCATTTTTCCTACATTACCAAGGACCTGATTTTTGAAACAAGCTCTCTTCCCTTTAACAAAATCTGAAAATGACATTGCAAAAATAAAAAGACTTGTTATGCAGTGCTTTGCACTTAAGGGTTTAACCATGGGCTGAGTGCTATGACAATCAGAAAGTTAGGGCCAAGGAAACAATAAAATAAGGTAAAGTGCAAGAGTGTGGTAACAGAGTTTATTAAAGTACATGCCACTTGGACTTAATCAGGAAATTTGTTTATTCAGGACATCTCTTGGAGCAAACCTAATTTAAGCCTAATGACATTTAATAGACATAACTCTGGCTTGGTGAAGATGATAATTCCATTTAACTAGGATGCCTCCAGGTGATGCAATGGTGTTTGTGTTTGTCTGTGACAACTGCAGGCTGGTTCTGACTGTTTATATACCCAGCAGCAGCCTTCAATCTCTGTCTAGCTGCCAGGCACTAAGGCAGCCCAAGAAAAAAGGTTTGAAATTCCTTCAATGCAGCTTATTTTGGTAAAAACCATAACGTATTCACTTGCCCCTAGCAATGTTAGTTGGTCTCTTGGCTTCTGTCTCCCTGTGTGCTTCTCCCCAGGAGGGCTCTATTCTTGGCCACCTTCACAGCATCCTCCCCTAATGTCCCAGGACCCATTCCATGTGTGTAAGTTTTCTGCAGAGTTTCCTAAAGAGTGACATGAATATTGCAATAGCATCTGCTGTCAGATGACAATTCAGGCTCATCAGGATGAAGACCATCCACAGGGGTGTTCTAGAGAAGAGACTTCTAAAGCAGATTGCCAACAGCCTCTGTTTTAGTAATAGAGACTTTAACCTTCATAGCTCTTTTGGAGCCACTGCTGTTGAATTAACAGCCTCTGTGTTTGTCTATGCTCTCTCTGCAGCACCAGCATCCAGCTTATTACTGAAAAGTTCTTTGGAATATCTTGAATTGGAAAGTGTCCAAGGAAGCCAAATTTCAATCTTTTATAACATCTTTCTCAGTCCCTCAGTTTCTCAGGGTGTTTGTGAAGAAAATTGGCCATTTCAGTTCCTTCAATAGGACTCACTACATCCACAAAGCATAATGCTTAGATCTTGTCTGCCCACAGAAGTGGCACTGATTTAAATAATCAGGTTTTAAATTAATTTAACTGAACTGGTGCAACCTTCTTACGTGGACTTTAAGTCAATTTTAAAAGAGCCTTTTATTCTTATTGCTCAAGGGTAGAGTCAGATAATCATAAGTGATTGAGTTAGAGTGTGTCAAGAAGTTATTGTCTCTTCAGATAAGGGCTACTCTCCTGTCTGCTGGAAATGTCATACTACACCTCCCCAGTCCACCTTAGCTGGAACTGAGCCTCTCACACACTGCACCCCCTGACCTTGCAGGTGTTCTCAGTTCCCTGCACTGCAATTAAAAAAATTAAAACTCATGGCTTTTCCATGACTAAATCCTTGGCTTTCTGGCTTCTGCAGTGAAGCAGCATCAAAAAGAGCAGGGAGAGTGATTTCACTAGATAGCAGCAATAGGAAGAGGCACCTTTAAAAAAAACAAACTATAAACCAGAACAAAGTAAATAATATTAAAGAACTGCAGATGTCTTGATTACCATGAAATTTAACTATATTGTATTGGTACAGATTTTTTTTAAAAAAAAAAAGCTTACAACATAACATTCATGAGGTGCATGAAGGGAGGAAGCCAAGAGAAAAAGATGCGCAACCAAAGATGTATGTGCACATTCTGTGGGTGTTTCCTTTCCTCAGTGCTTGGGTACCATTTAAAAGGGGGTGTGATGCTTGTAATGCTTATGCTCTTGAATTCGTGCTGGAAATGTCACTGCATACAGTGACACTGTATTTTATACACCTGCTAAGAGGAAGGTGTCCTGGTAAAACACAGGCAGAAGAGTACTGTGATGAGAGAGACACACAGTTGAGTAAGGAAAGAATTTTAATAGCATCATGAAAACTGGTAATAGTGGTTACAAAGAATCCCACCTCAAGTGAGACAGATGCTGATATTTGAGTTTTCCACATGTTCGGTTGCATGAGCAAATGGATCTCTCCTGAACTTTTCAAAATACTGCATTTCTAAATAGATGTGTTAATTTTTTTCATTTTTAAACTATAATTTACATTCTGCTCTAAACCAGAAAGGCCATCTTGACCTCTTAAATAAAACATTTTAATTGAAACGAAGCCGACGTGTTATGCCAAGGGAAAATGCCAGAGGAGCTAGCCTTTTTTTCCTCAAAAAGCTTTATTTTGGTGAATCAGCATGTTCTGACAAGAATTTATACAAAATATTCCTGTTCTGCTCCAGGCCTGAATGCTGGTTCTTTACTGCAGCTTCTTCAATGCTAATACAGCAGATCATATCCAGCTTGCTGGATGTATTTGGCTGATAGCTAAGAGTGTGCTCCTGTAATAAGTCACATAAAAATGGGGGGCTTACACAACCTTCAGCACGGTGGGACATTCATCTATAACATAAGGAGACACAGGATTTTAGTCATAAATATATATATATATATATATATATATATATATATATGTGCATATATATTTACATAAGGGCATATGTATACATGCTTGAGTATGGGTATATATGGGTGGATTAGGATGTCTCTGCATTTGTAGCTGAGTTTCTACAAGAATAATGGAACTGCCTTCACTTTTTTCTTGAATTTACCTGAACAAAAGGAACACCTGCATTCTCACCCCAGGTTAGGAAACACCAGAACTACTAGAGACTGTCTCTCCCAGCCTCTAAAGAAGAACCTCCTAACACTGAAGAAGTTCTCATTGGATGTGATCTTCCTGACACTCAGCAGGCCTGTCAGAGCAATATTTCATTGGTACATTATTATGCACAGAAGTGCACACTCAAGCCATTTCTGTTTACTCAGAATAGTGTTTACTGAAATATGTTCTGCAGTTTGCCGTTCCTTACGGAAGATAATATTGTATATACAAGAGCAAATTGAATATATGCAGTGCAGTAATTGCCATCATGCCCAGCAATTTGATGTGTTTGAATACTCAAGATAGATAAGGTTTCTCTAAGGATTACCCCTCAGCACATTCACCAAATTTAATTTTGTATTGTTACTTACAATTTCTTCTGGCATATTACTCATTAAAGAAAAAAAATTTGCTGTAAACACATTATTTGAAAAAACGTTGCACATGCTTCCCACAGTCTCTACGCTTGGGATCTTTGGAAAGCAGTTTTATTTTTCTTCCATGCAGTAATGGGTTCTGTCACTGAAGAGCAATCCAGGGCCATTATTCTAGAATGGGGCTTGGGGGAACCTGAACGCTGACTATGCAAATCCACACCCGTCTTGTACTTTGAATACCCTGATGTATTTGTTCAGTATTTGGTAAAAAAATTAGGTGCTAAAAAAACTGACCTAGTTACCATATCCTGCTGGGAAACAGTCTGAAGAGCAGTCAGCATTTAAATGAAGATATGAAGGAGTATCTATGTGAAAGGAAAGGCTTATTAAAACAAAACAAAGCAAAAAGACAGGATTTCTCTGTGATTCATATGGGATTCTGATGCCTCATGGCAAGAAGCAGAAAAAAAACCCCACAATGAAGACAAATATAGGTAAGTTTTTCTGGGCAAAGGTTGTGTTTCAGCCCTGGTATGAGAGCACTTGCTATGTATACACATGTACTGACCTCTCCAGCATCACTCACTGCTTCCCCATGGCCCTACTTGTACTCTTCCCTCAATACCTCTCACACTTCGTTGGAATTCCAATTCTGTTGCTTCCTTCTTTTCACACAGCCTTCCATCTCTCTGTCTTTTCATCCTGGAGCCCCAGGTTTACCTGAGGAGTTAGCACTATGAACGAGTACCCATTACAGAGTGATACCTATTAAAAACCTTTTATTAAAAAATCTGAGATCTAGCTGATTGCAGCAGTGTAGATGTCAGACTATGTAAAGCATAAAATTTAATGACCCCACAGAAATATTTCAAAATAACATAGTGTACTCAGTATTCACCATTTCCTTCTGGGGAAGATGGAAGAAGAGCAAACTGCAGGTAACAGGCAGACAACATCATCTGATGGGCCACCAGGAGGGATTTGTATATTAGTCAGAGGAATGTAAGAACTGTATGAACTGGAAAGCAGAGGGGAAGTGCTGCTTTCGCAGTTTCCAGTAGTTTCTATGTCCCTTGTGTTTTGACCCACTGATCTGCACTGTTCTTGCACCAGTTTCATTATCAGGAGGTCCTGCTTGAGCCAGCTCCATCCAGCATGTTAAGACATCACGAGAGTTTCTTGTCCTCCCTTCCTCCTTTCCTGATTCAAGTAAATCCACTTTCATGTTCTTTCTGGTTCTGGCTATTGGCTTTGAAGTCCCCTTCTTTTTCTTCCTCCCTCCCCTCTCCCTCCTCCTGAGCCTTCCTGACAGGAAGAAAAGAAGAGAAGGCTTTTACAATAAACAGCAAGAGAGTTTTATGGCACTAATCAGCATTTGCAAATGAAGATTAACAAAAAGTGCAAACAAGCCTATGTGATAACTCCACAGTCTGACCTAATCTTAATGAAATCTACCAGATCTATTTATATAAATAAAAATGAATTTTCTTGCTTTCAACATGGTGCAATTTGCGCATGTAGATTACAAGTGACACACACAATGGTTTTCCCTGCGTAAGTTCCCCAACTTTAAAGAGCTTACTGACAGCTCCCTGCAAAGTGAAGACATGCAGCTGACAGAGCTGTCTCAACTTTATTCAGCTCCAGCAGGAGGGCTCCCTTGCTTTTCTTTTAAAAATCCATTCCGTTTAATTCCTTGCTTCTCTGAGGACATCAGGCAAGACTAAATGCTGAGAGGAGGGGGGATCTCTGTAAGCTGGCCTGATGGCATGCAGAGGAATCAGGACAGAGAGGGATAATGTCTGAAGAGCTGTGGGATTTCCCATTTGGAAGTGTGACTTGACCTCACAGTTTTTTGCATATTACTAACAAGGGCTGAGCACTGTGCACATAGAAATTTATATTTAACTTAAAAACATTTAAATGGAACAATCTAGTAAAGCTCTGACACTCTAGCCACATATGAGGCAGAAGGACCAGAAGGGAGGAGCTGGTAGCTGAATCAGGAGACATCACCTTGACGGAAGATGCAGTTGCCTTGTGCACAAAAGAGTTCACATCTCACTTTGTGGGAAACTTGCACATTATAGGTGTCCATCTACCCAAACTAATATATGATAAGGTGAATAGAGAGAAAGGGTTTAAAACTGAGGTCAAGGAGGTCTCTGAAGACCAGCACTTACATGTAATTGCACAATTCTCTACATCACTCTTCCCCAGAGGCACTCCAAAAGCCTATGAAAGTCAGACTTCTCTGGTTACTTTATCTCAATTCCACATGTTTGTTAAAACTTCAACTGTAGTCTGCTTATCAGAGTCTGGGAATAGTGCTTAAAAGTCTAGAGAGAAAAAAAAGGCTCTTACCCTTTTCTTTGACAGGTACCAGCAAATTAAGTAGGAAAGATATTGAGAAGTAAATAAAGTGGTTGCAATCTTTCCCAGCAGTTGCTATTGACTGCTGACACCTTAATATCTTATGAACTAGTGAATGGAGTTCAAGGGGAAGGAGATGGTGGTAAGAATGTCATGGAAGGCAATGATTTCACTGCAGACATTTTAGCATCTTGCCTGCTGTTCTGCCTGCTCATACGTGGCAGACTTCTGCTAATTTGGTTTGACAATAAACTTTGAGAACTGTCAAGTGCTGAGATATCTCTGCGTATCTACATTCATGTTTACTTATTGTAACCCGTCAGATAACTTTCCATCCCACAGGTTAAGAAGAAAACCTAGTTTTCCACTTGGTATTGCCCTTGCATCATTCATGATGGGCTTTCATGGCAAATTAAATTTTGAAGAGTCACAAGACATTTACCACTGCATTTGCCTATCTTTCATAGACAGCTACTGCTTATTGCTGTGGGCTACCCATCTGCTTCTCTAGAGATCTGCCTGCCATATATTTTTCCCCTATCTTCATCTGCAATATTTATGCTTACCATTTTTGTGCATTTGTTTATTTATTTCTATTCCCTCTGTCTTTTCTCATGTATGTGTTTATGTAAGGGAAGAGCAGTATGTCACTCTCTGTCTTCATGCATCAGCAAAACCAACTCAGTTCCTTGAGACAAGAAACATGAGGAACACAAGAAGTCTTGGACATCATAGGTACATATACAACATATTCAAACACTCATTACAGAAACCAACTATAGCCCTCAAGGGGAACCAGGTGTCTCGGTGGCTTTTTGTTCTCATGAAAACCTGTTTCAGGGTCTCTGACTCTTCCTCTGAAGACACCAGGGGCCTAAAATCCTCCTCTAAGTGAAGAAAAATGTAAGCATCCACATGCCTGCCTACTCCATGGGAAGGTGGAAGCAAAAGAGCCAGTTGGACAGGACTACCCGGCACAGCAAGGTGCTGAGGAGACACTTGGGTTTGGGCTCTTTTTGAGAAATATTTGATATTTATTTTGCCTGTGGGAATTACAAAGCAAGCAAAAAGCTAATTTTGGTACTGATGTCATAAAATCCAAGGTCAGTCCTAAGACTTCAAGTCAATAGAAGGAACAAAATGAAAACAAGCCGCTGGCAAGGACTACACTGGTCACTAAAAGCATGAAGAAGTTATATTTTCACCAGCTCTGATGAGCATTGCTATTTCATGTTCATTAGTTGTGATGGCTTTAATCATATGCTGGCTGTTTACATAGATAATGGAGGTATTATTGTTGCCTGGAGATGGACAGTACAAAATCAAGAGAAAGGAGAAAATCTGAGCTCTCTATTAAAATACATCCCATAGAAGTTGACATTTATGAGGGGAATTAGGAAAGATAAGGGCACTGTCCTTTGGAAGAGAGGAGAGAATAAAAATTGCAATTGTTTTATTTGCCTCCTTGAATGAAATCAGAGAATGAGGCAAATTAGTGGGTAGCAGAGGAAAAAGGAGGATGCACGAGATTTCACACTGTTTTTGGTTGCATCCTCAGCCAGTTCATATGAAACTGTTTAGACATACAGATGGCAACTTCTACACTTTTGTTTCCTTGGACACTGGTTTTCAAGCTATGGATCTCTGATCCCTAACAAATATAGTTAATGTCTCTGGCACAGGGGATGTAAGAGCTGCTTATACACCTAAAAATAGGCCAGACATCATGGACTACAGATTGAGAGCTGCTGCACAAATGCATACTTACATGTAATATTCACCATCACTACTTTGTAGAAATAAATGAATGTTTAGCCTCCTCCCTGACATCTCTCCAGAGTAAAAAGAAATCATTTGATTCTTGCTTTCAAGTTTTCAACAAATGGAAGGTAGATTTAGAAGACATAGTAAGCAGCTACTTCAGTGCAAACGCAGAAGAAATCTGTTACAGGAAAATTGCAAGTTACTGCCTTGGGCACAAGAATCTGACATGTCAGTCTCCAGAAATGAAAACACACTCCTGACATTCAAGCTTTCCCTGAAACATACATAGTGAGATTTTATCTACTATTAGCAACACTTTTTTAAAGCTTAATGCTTAACCGAAATAATCACTTGTAATCACCTTGTAAAGAGAATTTGTACTAACTCACTACCAAATTATTTCTCACTAATTCAGTATCATGGATGCTGGTTTGTATCAGCTGACACTAAGTGGGACAAAAATGTTCAACATCAATGAAAAATGAGTGATTAACTACTCTAAATAGCACTTACAGTCAATTTCTATACAGCATTGGCTGTCTTTTCACTTAACAATCAGTGTGTAATTCAAGGCTTTCAAAATATACCTGCACACCAGAGATTCATGGAACCACTAAGTGGGGCAGAAAAGCACAACTACCTCCCTTTTTTCCACTGAAAGCTAGAAAAAATATAACTGCAATTTGGTTTATTTAAGGGCAGTTTTCAACAGCTACAGGCTGCTGTAAAATTGAGTAAGGTGCAAAGGTCAGGAACAGAAGGTTACAGTGAATGGGGTGACATCAGACTAGGGACCTGTCACTAGTGGGGTTCCACAGGGCTCCATTCTTGGTCCTGTGCTCTTCAACATCTTCATAAATTATTTAGATGCAGGACTGGAAGGGATACTGAGCAAGTTCACGGATGATTCAAAATTGGGAGGAGCTGTTGTCTCTGTTGAAGATAGGAGGGCCCTGCAGAGAGTCCTTGATAAATTAGAGGGCTGAGGAATTACCAGCTGTGTGAAGTTCAACATCAGAAAGTCCTGGATTCTGCTCCTGGGATGGGACAATCTTGGATGTACAGACAGACAGGGGAATGGGATGCTGGAGAGCAGTGCCATGGAAAGAGACCTGGGAGTCCTGGTTGATGGCAAATTGAACAGGAGCCAGCAGTGCCCTGGCAGCCAGGAGGACCAACCCTGTCCTGGGGGCATCAGACCCAGCATGGCCAGCCAGGCAAGGGAGGGGATTGTCCCCTCTGCTCTGGGACAGCCTCACCTCCAGTGCTGGGGGCACTTCTGGGTGCCACAAGAAAGATATTTAACTATTTGAGAGCATCCAAAATAGTGCCACAAAGATGGTGAAGGGCCTTGAGGAGAAGCCATGTGAGGATTGGCTGAGGTCAGTTGGTCTGTCCAGCCTGGGAGAGACTGAGGGGAGACCTCACTGCAGTTACAGCTTCTTCATGGGGGAAGAGGAGGGGCAGGCACTGATCTCTTCTCTCTGGTGAGCAGTGACAAAACCCAGGGAATGGCCTGAAGTTGTGTCAGGGAAGGTTTGAGTTGGATATCAGGAAAAGGTTTTTCACCAGAGAGTGAAAAAGTGTTCCAGCACTTTGGGTGCTGGAACAGCTCCCCAGGGAAGTGGTCACAGCACCAAGCCTGACAGAGTTCAAAAAGCGTTTGGACAATGGTCTCAGGCACATGGTGTGACTCTTGGGGATGGTCCTGTTCAGGGCCAGGAGTTGGATTCAATGATCCTTGTGGGTCCCTTCCAATTCAGCATATTCTGTGATTCTGTGATTCTGTGATTCCGTGATTCCGTGAAGGTTGCTGATGTTTTTTCTTCTATTCAAAACTCACATTAAATGAAAAGTACTGGAAAACTTCTTTCTGCCTCTCATCTCTTCACCATTTAACCAAAGTTCATAAGGCTTGTTTATATTCTGGATGAGTCAAGAATTTCTTGTTCAAATGGGAAAAAGTCCATGTGTTACTTTAGGGGGAAAAAAGTCAAAGACCAAAGTATTTTGGCACAAAACCAAACAATAAATACTATTTTTGCAAAATCATCTGAGAATTGGTTTAAATCCCTTGATGTCCCCAGCTTCTATGTAGGAAGTTCACTGCTTGAGCCACACCTATTATCTAGTGTCTGTGGTTGTGGAAGTGTGGGTGCAAACTTCTTTTGTGAGTTAGATGATGACAAAAGAAGACCAAATACAGCATGAAATATCACATCAGGCTACTCAAGCAAAAAGCAAAAGAAGCCAGGTTTAAAGGTATTTCATACACACCCCTGGCATACTCCCAGAAGCAGATGTGGGTGTTCTTATAATATAAGGTCTCATATTTCTTCTGAAAAAAAAAAATTTCAATACAATTTCTCACTATGGGTTTCAGCCATTAAGATGAGTCACCCACCTCATACTCAGGTATCTCTTAATATTCTAATTGGTATAAGGACTGTTTGGAGCACTAATGAACTGGGATACATGTAGCAAGCTTCTGTTTACTTATGAGGAGACCTAGCTTTATGGGTATCACATCCTTCTACTGGGTTTTTTAAGTGTGAAGGGAGTAAATTTTGCTTTAACACAGCCACAGACATTCTTAAAAAGTTTTCTTGTGTAACACATGTTCTTGAAATTTTCAATGTAGGCTCACAAAAGTAAGTGAATGAAATTTTCTCTTGTAATGAATGTGTTTCTAATAAACATCTCATGAAATTCACGTGTGCAGTCTACAGCATAAAGCTCTGAAATCATCTGACAGATACTTTCTGGGTTTTTTTTTGTGTATCCCTTCTTGTCAAGTCACAACTGCTTGTTATCACTGCTATGCTGTTTGCTTTGTTCAATGAGGTTTTCAAGCTGGATGACGTCAACATGGTGATGGTAGAAGACACATCATGATGAAAAACTCCTTTTCTTCACTCCTAAATATCTCTTCATTGCTCCCCTGATGATCTGAGACTGGGAGACAAACAGGAACCAATGAGAAAATGAATGTGTGTCTCAGAGCATGGTGGAGTTAACAGAGGGGTCACTTGCTCCACCGACTGGTGCAAGCTTGTGTGCCATAAATAATCCCTATGCATTAAGGAACTAATACAGACTTGGTGCAGGATTGTGACTAAAAGAACAGCTGGCTGCAAGGGAGCCAAGCTCCCTCTCCAACAGCAATACAGACTGTTGCTGTCTATTCTCATATTTTGTGACTACAGAAGCCCATAGTATCAGTGACAAACTCAATAAGCTATTTCAGATTCCATCAGGCAGCTCTGCTGTTTCCAAATTTCCAGGGGATAGCTTCCAAGTTCACCAACCCTCTCCTCTTTTCATGCAGAGTGGGAGGGATGAAGACCTTTTGAATAAATCATATTTGAAGTTTCTAGGCCAAACCACTCATGAGCTGTTGCATGTCAGAAGAGCAAGAATTATTTCAAATTGTTCCATATATGATTGACACCAAAAATTTCAAGCTCCCTATTTCACAAGCTGTTTCTCTGCTTTTCTTGCAGTGTACCCACAAATAAATCATCCCCCTTCTGGAGACTATACACGTGACAAACTTTTCAGAATATGAAGCGAGACAAACTCTAAATTCTCGGAAATTCTGCCAGTGAGTGCTTTGGAGGTGCCTTCATATATTATCTAATTAATGGACTTTTACTTTTAAATTAAACTGGCACAGAATAAATAAATTCTCGCTACAATCTTAATTATGCAGAGGTTACTTCTCACTAATCAAAATCTTGACTGAAGCCCAAGTATTCACAATAGGTCATCATGATCTGAATCAGTGAGTTGTCACAAGTGGGATGCTAAATTGTCCTTCCTTCATTACATTTAATGAAAATGTGTGTGCTGAGGAAATTGCTTTGAATAGAGATGAACAATTAAGAGAATCAAATGTATATAGGCAAGTGGGGAGGGAAAAGTGTTCCTGTTGAATGTGTTGGATGTGTTTAGGCAAGCTTCTCATTTCAAAGCAAAATTCCTTTTGCTTTATTTTCTAGATTGCAACCCCAGAGCAGAAGCAAATCTGCTGGGATGCAAACCTTCAGGGATGGAAGCATAAGAAAGACATTCCCAAGAGAAAAGTAGGAGTAGGAACAGGGAGAAGGATTTGCAACTGTGAAACAAAGAATTAGAAGAGAAAGGTCAGCAAACTTATGAGGAGGGAAGATGAGTGGAAAGTATGCTGAAGGATCACAGAATGATTGTAGTTTCAGCTGCCAAATTGGGAAATTTTTTATTTTATTCTTTTTTCTTATGTACACAGAATGCACGTAGTCACTCTGTGTGACTTTGAATCCCTTCCCCTCATGACTGTTGAACCTGCTGCCTGGTTTCAGTCCAATTTAATAAAAATGAAAGAGACATAGGAGATAATTAAGTTCTTAATTTTTAATGCAAATAGCTGCCTAGGAAGAAGAGACTTTGAGAGTCATAAATGTAAGAAAAACTGCAAGACAAATCAACATTTTATTGGGGAGTAGAGAATCCATGCAGAATCCATCATGGATCTATTGCCCAAACACAGGCAACGCTTCAATCAGAAGTTATCTTCCCCTGGGAATTTCAGCTGAGCACAATACACAAATCCAAATAGCTTATTCTGGTATTCATTTCTTTGTTATCATCCATGAAAACTCAAGTAGCCTCCCTGGGTTTTTGAAATCATGTTGATAGGAGGACCAAGGTTTTTGGTGTTGTGGGCTCTGCAATTAGTGTGTAGCTCAGGAATTCTTCCTCAGACATAGAAATTACGTTTTGGATGTGATTACTACTGACAATGTACAAAGAAGTTCCACATACCTGTATTCAGGACTGCCGTAGCATATACCTACTGAAAAATGCAAAATTGTAGACAGCAAAATAAGCTCTGGAGTTGCTGACACTTAAATGGCTAGATATAAAGGAATATGTAGCTTAACATGAAACCAAGGTCAGGTATTCCTCTTCATACCTCTACAGATACACTCCTGGTTAATTCCAGTTAAGTTAATCATAAATATTTACAATAATGCTTGCAATTTTCAGCCAGCTGCTACCTGATCATAACAGACACAAACCTTGCACTAATTTGGTTTACTTTGCTAGAAGAGATTTAAGCACTCTGGATGAGATTCTCAGGTAGTGAAAGCCACTGTTTCTGTGCTGATTCTCATTAATGATGCCAATTAACACTAGCAGAGAAAGTACCTTCTTTTGTTTATTCACCATGTCTCTCATTATCCCTCATCACAGCTCCTAATATGGACACAGCCTAATGAAAAATATTCAGTTCATACAAAACAACAAGAAGAAAACCACATACCCACAAGCTACAGCTTTCCCTCTGCCCTTTATCCAGTTTTAATTTTCATAAAGGAAATAAACTATAAAACCCTGAAAGGAGTCAGAGCTTTCTGCAAAGAAAACACTGTTACAAGCACACTGTACTATTGCTAGATAATTCATATAAACTTTCAAGGCTGCGGAAGTATATCGGTCCTCTAGCTCCAAAAGACACAGTTCATCATTCTCTGCTTCCTCAATTTACAATGCCCAGAATCCAATTTTTTTTCACTCTCTGGGCTTCAAAATATGCTTGTAATTACTATTCAAGCCCCTTTCCTACTTCTAGAATATTGTGTCTGGGTTTTCAAAGACATAAGGGAGTTAGATGCATGACTCTGACTCTGCTTTGAAACTTCAGCTCATGGCACTCAGAGATTATTTATTAGGCAGTTTGTGCATACATCCCATACAGGCTCATAAACCCTCCTGCTAAACACAAACTTCCATACATGAACTCTCCCAAGATTATATCTCCTATGCATTTCATAATTCAAATGCACTGGATTGATCACTCTGAGTCTATTAGATGTAGTGTTTTGCTGCTTCACCAAGTAATACTGGTACAAGATTGTACCATCCTCCAACATAACCAAAATAATTCTCTGATTATAGTCCATTCAGAGTCCTTTACAACCTATTTGAGAAAAACCTGCAATTGAAGTCCAACAGTGTAGTTCTTTCAGAACCAAACTAAGAGGAGAAGAAAGCTTATAAAATAAAAATAAATTAAGAATCTGTGATGGTAAATGATGGAGGGTTACGTAGCAATGGGGTATATGGTGGCAGGCTGCAAACTGTTCATCTTCATTCTGACTTTTTTGAGCAGTAGAACTTCTGTAAAGAAAGCAAGATAATGGTTTTCTGATCACTAGCTGGACTGTAGCAAAATGGATAACAGCCATAACTCTTCTAGTGAAGCTTTTTGTTTAGGAATAATGCAAATTATCCTCATTACAATCAGATAGGATGGTTGTTAATATCTTTGCATAATTAGAAGCTATTTTCCTTAAATACAGTTTATGCATGAACTTTTCAAGGAGATTTATCTACTGGGGTAACACTGAGTCATTTTCATCTGGAGGGACACGCTGAAGGTTACACCATTCAACATTTTAATTTTGTTTTAAAGACGAACCACCTCACGCCCCACATATGGTAAGAATTTTGGTTCCAATCCAGGTATGTACTAAGGGCACTTTGCTAAATTCAAGTGCATGAGTGGTCCCAAGGGCAAACATGTCAAAATTAATTTCAAAGCCATAAATGATCGGCACCCAGAAGGAATTATGCCCCCTCACTGCAATATCAAAGTGCTTCCTATGCAATTGAGTTTGCATAACGAGGTGTCAGATGGAGCCATTTCCTTGCTTCGAAGATAAGCCCCCCTTTGCCTTCAGAATAAATCACTTCTAGGACTAACTATGGAGAATAAAAATTTACTGGTGAGAGAGAATCTTAAGAGATTTGATCCAACCTCAGTTAAAATATTCTTGTCCCATGTATTGTGTCCACCTTAGTCCCAGCAAAGCCAGTGACAATAAAATATTTTCAAGGATCTGTCTAAAACTTATTTCCCCTATTCTGCATTCAAGCAAGACCTAGGATCAGAATTGCAATTCTCTGCCTCTCTTGGCTACTAATTTTTGTGCGGAAGAGCACAGCTGGACCTGCGGCCTCTGAAATGCCAAGACCAAAGAGTAGGTCTGTGCCCAAGTGGTTGTATCAACTTTGGTGGTGCTTCTAAACACAAGACTGGAGGGTAGAAATGTTTTGGATTGAAATGGGTGATGTGGGTCAGTATAATAGAACAAATCTCTTAGCACAGGTTAGATGCAAAGAAAAGCTTTCCAAGGCAATGCATACTCTGAGTAGAAAGCCCATCAAGTGTCAACAGACAAGACAATTGCCCCTACTACTGGTCTTGAATTCTGAAATCATCATTGCTCAGCCATATTAGTGAGACCCTTCACAGCCAGAGCTAACAAGATCAGTGTGATTTTATTTGGTTTGGCATTTGTTTTGTGGTTGTTGATTTTTTTCTTTCCCATATAAATGGCTGCAGCTTTCCATCAGACTGTAGTTATTGTTTATTGTCCACAGCTTGTGCCTAAGTACTTTTAAGGACAAAGGATTGTCTACTATAAGGCAGGAAGATAAAACAAAATAGTGTTCTTTAAAATAAGAAAAAAGGCTTGAAATATGGTTTGAGATCTCCTGTGAAATCATCGGCCTTGACTGTGAACCCTGCAGTGAAATGATTTTTTGGTAAGGGTGGTGAACACAAAGTATGGCAGTAAAGGAGGGACAGTCTGCCTTCTTCCCACATGGTGCCTCGGGTTGGGGGACAAGCTGCTGCAGACGAGCACCAAATTCTGCTTCAAATATGACAGCTCACCATTTCTGGGAAATAAAACGTCCCAACTTGAGCTCTGAAGAAAGATGTTTCCCTTTGTAACAGACAGAAAACAGTCAAAGTTGAAAAAGATAAAAACCATATAGGGAATTCACAGCAGTTAAGGAGGTCATACAGTTTCAGGACTCCCATACAGTGGGAGGAGGGAACATTCATTCAGGGAAAATTAGAATTCAGGGAAAATTAGAGTGTGGGTGACTGCTTTGAGGTCCTGAACAAAGTTCCTACCTCTGATGAGCTGCAGACCTATGAGCAGCTTTTATGACAAGGTTTTCCCAGTCATTTTCTTGATGTCACTGACGCCCTTAGATTTGGGAGCACAGTGGCAAGTAGAATATGAGCTGCTTTCATTTCAAGGAGCAGGAAATTTTGCTTCTGCCTATCTGCTGCTCAGGGGAGGTAGACTTTGTCACTCCCTATTTCTCCACAAGGGTTTTGGTAGGAGAACTGTGATGTAGGGATTTCTGCCATGAGCATGCCATGTCCTATCCTTTTCTTTGCCAGGGTACTGGTTGGGATGAGACATTTCTTGGGAGCAAGAACCTCCAAAGATATGACAGGACCATTGAAAGTGCTAGGAGGTCCTACTTTTAGGCTCTTGAAGGTACAAAGAAGGCGTCCAGAGATGAGAAAGGAAAGGCTCCCTCTCACAGAGTTCACAAAGTGTGGTTTTCCCAGTGGCCCTAAAGGGAAGTTTGAACCTCTGATCTGGAGCATTAACTGCCGGAGCTGAGATTGGGTAAGATAAAGAAAGAAGTGACATTGTATATTAAAACCTGTCTTTTCATATCTCTCTGGACATAATGTGACTTGACATCATATCCTCATCCAACAGAGCATCCAGAGATGGCAATGGAAATAGCTTGTGCAAGCACTTGGAGATGCTGAAACCTATATCAGGGACTCAGCAAGCTAAGGGACAACTCAAGTTCCCAGCACAAACATTGCTCACAGCTGAACTGAGATAAAGAGGCTGCCTTCTGGGGATGTCATTCAGGGTCATGAGGTGGCACTCAGACAGAAAGCAAGAGGCCTTGGAAAAGTTTCCTGCTGCGACCAAAAGCACTGGACAGAGTTCAAACCCTTTAGGAGCCAACCATGGCCTTATGGGACACAAGAGATTGGACAGCTGGCAGCTGCCAAGGTACCTGTGGTACAGCAGGAGCTGGGGTTGGGGCCAGACAGCATGGTCAGGATTTGTGTCACTGCTTCAAAACCTGCCACCCTGTCTCCAGTCTGCCTGATTCCTGTGGAACATCAGGCAGCTGTGAGATCCAGTGCACAGTCATAGCTTACATCTGTCTGCAAAAATGGACCACTGTATAATGGGTATCGAAGGGAAAAACTGCACCACAGTTCATGTTATTTAAAGTAGGTTGGTACTGAGGCAGTCTGTTGTTTTACTTAATTAGATGTAATTAACTGCCACTCAGTCAACTGTATATTCAGGATCAATACCAGCAGTACTGTGGATAAATAAGATCAGACACTAAAAAAATATTACTGTGCAAACCTGATTTTGCAGCATCTTTTTTCAACTAGTCCAAATTTTCAAATTACATATCTGCCAGTAGGATCTCCCCTCACACAAAGGACACGCAAGTTTCCCTCTTCCTTTGGAGGCTACACATGCTTGAGTGTTTAGGTGTGTCCTTGTCCCTCCCTACAACCTGTTAATGCTGATGCAAAAGCCCCCCATGAGGCCACACACCTATGCACCCCTATGTACCAGGCTGCTCCAGGGGTGCAGTGAGGATGCAGCTCTCTCTGGCATGGGATGAGGTCACAATCCTACAGGGACAGCTCCTTGCACAGTCAGTCCAAGCTGTTTTGCCATCAACTGTGCCTTGTACTAGTTATTTTGGTATGGTGAATATGCAAAGTGATGTAATGTGTTTTTTTTTTCTGACTTGTTTCTTTTAACTAGTCAACAAATGTTTGCACTTAGTGCAGCACAATTGTAAAAGTTTATAGGGGAAAGCTCACTCGGATAAGTCATGTTTGTGGTCTCTCCTGGTCAGTGACTAAGAGTGTAATGTGTGTGTGAGGAGGAGAAATCATGTGGGAGAGAAAGAGCTTGTTCCTTTTACAGTAGAAAAGATATTCTCTAAATCATAGTTGTATTTTCAATGCCTGGAAGAAAAGATGCTTCTTTCTACTGCAACTCTTCCAAATGAATGTAATACTTAATTCCTCAAAAGCTTGGTACCTGTTTTTTAAAATGTGACGTTAATAAAAAGATATTTTCCTTCAAGTGGGTTGTTTAATCTTTAGTGAGAAATTGAATGGATGTAATATAGAATATAGTAGGGTAATGATTTTAAAACAGCCCCATCAAACCAGTTATTGCCCTGAGGTGTTACAAATAAATGAAAATGAACTGACTGTGTAATGACCATATTTACTATCTTCTTACTGTAACTGCTAAAGGTTCCTGTGTCTCTGTGGTCTTCTGGTAACCCTCTTGCCTCTCACTCAAGAAATCCAATATATGTGTGCTTACTCAAAAAGCCCAAAGCAGGGAGGTTTTATGAGCAGGAGGAAGAAGGAAGGAGCTGCAGTGACAGTAGGGATAATTCACTGGGGGCACATGACAGACTTCAGGTGAAACGTGCTATTCCTCCCATTTCCAGGCCATGCTCCACTACCAAGTCCCACATCAGAGCCTGGTTTCACACAAGCAGGTAATGCTGGACAAAGTGAGAACAAGCACTCTTAGAAATACCATGTCTCCTGAGCCTTTGGGCCAAAGCTATCAGCTACCTTTTAGCTGTTCAAGGGGATAGTTACAGATGCAGCTCATGGAATGGTTTTGCTGCTTATAGTGCTGCTCTGTGCCCAGGGACTGGGGCATGTATTGAATAGGCTTGCAGTAGGCATCTCTGAAAGCCAAGATGCAATCACTTTGTGAAATTAAAGCTCATTTCCTCCACTGTTAAAGACAATGTACACGATCACTGCCACCAAGTGATTATATTTAAAGTCAAAGGATGCAGAGGGAATGCCAATTCTTTTGGTCTGCATTCAGTCACAGCTGTGAGGGATTAAGGGTTGTTTAAAAATCTCTTAAATGCCTGCCAAAAGTTGCCAATCACTAGAACCAATAGGTGCTTATCATTCCATGAATTGTTCGAGATATTAGAAATTACACAGCCGCAGATGACCACATTCTTCACACAAAAGGAGTGTGTGGGAAGTCCCGTAGAAAGGATTTGAGGTCCTTCCATCCACTTTTACTCTGTTTGTTGCTGGAAGCCTTTTCATCTGCATCTTCAAGCATCTGCACAGAAGCAAATATTAAATCATTCTGTGGCTAGACCCAGCAAGCCTGAGAGTTTAACTTGGGGAAATTTACAGAGAAAGTGAAGAGTAGAAACCTGAGCTCCTTTTCCTTCACCTCTTTATATGCATCTGTGTCTATGCCTCAGGCTGCAGCACTTCATATTTTCTTCAGACTAAATGTGATGTTTTTAAGCAGACCATCACTTCTCTTTGCAAAACTTCGCAAAAATTAAGTTTCTTCTTTTCAGCAAGATGAAGGGAAGATGGGTAGTTTTGCAAAGCAGATTAGAAAAGTGAAGGTACACAGCAGCAGAGTAACTGGCAGTGCTGGGTAGAAATTGCAGGGTTCATATGAAGTCAAATAGCAGACTTCAGGATTCGAAGGAGTTTCGATTTCACCCCTCTCTTTTTACTGGGTTAGCTTTCTCCATGACAAGCTGGATTTTCAGTTGAAGACGCTTTTCCATTTCATTGTTAGCCGACAGGTGTATTTCTGTGAGAACATTTGAGGAAAATCTGTTCAATTTTCTCAGCTCTGGGAGAAGAACCCTATTTACTCATCTCACTGGATTTTGTGTCACTTCCTGCAGCAGGCTGAAAAGAGCTCCCCTCAGCACGAAAAGAAAATCATCACAGTTTCTTTCCCTCCTTGCACACAGATAATTAAAAAGCTCCTAAATCTGCAGCTCGGGGTGTCTGTTGTGAGGTTGCAGAAGGCGCACGTCCATGTTCAGCCTGCAGAGAATGGGCCAGATAAGGAAGTCTGAAAGACTTAAATGTCGCTCACAGTCAATCAGCATCAAGCAGGAATTTCGGCAGACCTGATCGACCTTTTGTGACACCACAATGAATATACGCTCTGCCCAAAATAGCTGCCTCTGGGACAATTTGCATGAGAGATATGCATGCATTCACATCAAACTGAGCAGCTTCAGATGGAGAAGCTTAAAAGCTCAAGTGGTAAAACTTTTAATAACTCATTTCAGCTCCCTGCCCCCAACTTTTCCATTAATATTCCCACATTCTCTCCCCTTTAAATAGGAACGTTAAGTGCAAATAAATAAAACATTAGGCTGATAAAATTACTTATATTGTGGCAGCAGCTGGAGGCCCTGATAAATACCTCGTGATTCTAGGTCCTGTATGAACGGGCAGCACAGAGACAGTGCCGGCTCCACAGAGACAGAAAGCTGAAGTTTCTGACAAGGTGCAAGCAGCCCATGGGGAGGGAGGCGAGGAAAGACAGAAGAGAACAGGCAGCTGTATTTTCTTCCATTAGTAAACATAGAACACTTCAGGGGTTTTCACTTTATGTTCTTTATTTGTATAAGTAGACATAAGCTATTATTTATTGCACTATATATTGTAATTGAAGGTTCTTTGAACATGCTGGGTGTTATGAAAAATGACTTTTCAGAATTACAGTGTGGGTGCCAGAAGCTTAATACTACTTTGGACTCTTGTTTGCTATTTGTCAACAGGGGAAGTAACTTCTAAGTGTAGCTGTTCAGAAAGGCTATTAACATGACTTCTCGGCTGTGTTTTTAATTATCCAAGAAGAATTTGCATAAACAAGCTGGACAGTCAGTAAAAGAATTGTCACAGTAACGTGGGTCAGAGCATTGCAGCAAAAGACACAGTTGCAAGTGTTCCAGGGGGCTGGGAGCAGGCAGTCAGTACCAGTCACAGAACCTGACAAATTGTATGTGTAACAGATCCTATTGGAACATACATAGAGAAAAGAGAACATTTGAATTTTTATGCAACTTAATGCTTCTGGATGAAGAATTCCAATCTTTGTGATCTCTCTTAACCACACAAGGAGCCTTCCGTTATATAGTCACTGAGAAAAATGTATATAGGCTGGTGATTGGAGTAGAGGAGAAAGTATTTGTTCTGAGAGACATTTCTGTAAACAATCTAAAAGGAGTAATATATTATAATCATTGGTACTTGACAGTTGCTATTGCTATCAATATCAATCAATATGAATCTTTGGTCTCCTTCGTTAAATAAAAAAAGGTCTCTGATCACTCTGACAGTCCATTCATATAAAAAAAGAAAACAACAGAGCCACTTTCTCTAAATGCATCTTACTTTGAAAAAGAGGTCTCAGCTATGTTTTGATCATTCAAGTTTCACCAAAATACGTGCTCAGAAAGATCTTTCCAGTGTTGCCTATGAGCAAACCTGCCATGTGAGCCCTGTGCAAGGAAGCACACCCTTATCCATGCCCTCCAGGGCAACAAAGGCTTCAGCTGGAGGTGTAATCTAAAATTACTGTAAATCGAGTCACGAGACACAAATCAGTGAAAACCCAGGCTTTGTTAGCCATACTGCTCACGGGGCCAACAGGATTTTTAATATGAGGATGAAAAAAAGCTATTAAAAACCTAACTTTATACTCTGAAATTGGCTCTTTTCCATGCCGTGTGAAAATTTGCATGTGGTTATGCTAATCTGGGCTTCGCAGCATGGGGGCTGCATATCCTGCTTGATGGTAACCACACTTAAGGATGAGACTCTGAATGTGATCTCCCCAGTGCTGAACTCTTTTGAAAAACTGCAGACATTTATTTTGGGAGCCTAATAAAGACTTAGAAGTCCAACTTCTGGCACTTCTTTGTGCAGGTCTTTGTCGTCCATGGGTCAGTTATTGAGGTACTTGGGGGCTCTGTGCCTGCGCTGTCAGGGTATTGTAGGTACACACTGCAGGTGGCTTTTCCTGCGTGGTCCCCTTGATGCAATTCCTCCAGAAAGAATTTCAGGGCTTGACTAAAAGAAAATACAGGTGCTGTAGAGAAATGTGTCTGCCTCAGGGCAGAGTTCTGCACTTCTGCTTCTTAAAAAAGCAGCTTCTGCAGGGACCCTGCCTACCTGGGTTATGACTCCTCAGCCTAGCAAATCCCACACAGCATGAATTCACTCAGCCCTTCTGGTTGGATTTCACTTTTGCCCAGTCAATTCTGGCCCCATCTCTCTGCATTAGCATGTTCCCAGCAGTGAGTGACAGCCAGGTTACTGAACTGCAACAAATGACCTCTTAGGGAAATCGGCCCCTCTTTCCCTCTGCTTCTTTCCGACCAGAGATATACTCATTAGTTCAAGTGATACTGTGAACTTTATTGCTGTAATGTATTGCCTTCTCTTTACGTTGCAGTAAGAATAAATGATGTTATCATTGTCAGCCTATCTATTAAAAGAACCATAGAAGAACCACTTTAGAAAACAAAACAAAACAAAACCCCCCAAACCACCACTACTAACAAAAAAATATTCCTTTTCAGATGAGTTAAAATGTGATTCTGAAATATTAGTAGAAAGCTGAGACACAGACAGAGCATTAGATTTCATTGCTTATGTTGGAAACAACTGTTGAGAGCATGAAGTCTTTTCTCCAGCAAAGCTAATCCTCTGTCAAATTCAGTCCATCTAACAACAGCATTATTTGGTGTGGGGTGGCAGAACAGCAGGGTGGATTCTAAAGTTAAAACCCTGTGACATGGCTTACAGCAGCACTGTGGGCTGGTTTCCAAGCCCTCTACTTTAAGTAGTAAAATGCCAAAGGGTAAGAAGTTGCAGCATCACCAGCTCTTAGAGTATGTTTGTGAGTAGTCACTCACAAAGCAAGGTGCAACCTGAAAGTTCCATAAGTGAAATTTTCAGGCATTCAGTGATGCTGTAGAGCAATGTGAGGATTTGTGCCACAACAGCAAGGGTCATTTTACAGGTGTTGTACCCAGAAGTGTCGAGGACTGCCACCCTGAAAAAGGACAGCTCTGATTTTAAACCAGGACTGAGTAGCTTGCTCCACTTTGAAAGTCAGCTCCATCAGAAGAGAGAAATAAGCTTGGAAAGGTGACAGAAAACATTGAGTTATCTGCTACTTGCAATTCTCTTATAAATGATGAGGAACAGGGAGAGGGAAGTCCTGTCCTTGCAATAAAACTTGATGGGTTTTGGATGGGTTTGAAAAAAATTAGAAAGTAATAAGGAAAAAAGCAGTAATTGTAAGCACAGTATATTAAAGAGAAAAAACCCAACAATGTAGTGGTACAGGAAAGGACAAAACAATGAAGTAATTTTATGGAATCAAGATTAACTCCCATGTTTTTACCTGGTGATTCTTCAAGTTCCTAATATGCCAAAATTTGGTCTTTCTTAAGCACCTCTTTTAGAAAGCCACACCTTCATGAAATATGAAATGAAAGTGAAAAGCAGCAAGTGAAGAAGGTGCTGTATTTTATATCTTGCTCAGGTTTCCAAGCCAAATGGTCATCATACTCCTTCGAAGAAGGTTGTCCAGCAGGTCTATCTTTTGTTTATGTACTGCTAACAATCTAAAATAAAGACAAATTCAGCAACTGGTTTCTTCTTCTCACAGGGCTCTCTGGGACCTTTCTTAACACAAAAGTCATGCATAGGAAGTTGAAGTAGATTAGAAATCAGGAGCAAGGAGGCTGGGAACAGACCGGAGAGGGTAGGAAACATAAATGTTAGAAGATGTGTCTTGAGAGGCTTATGAAGGGGGTTATTTATAGGGTGCCCATGATACCAGGTGATGGGGTTCTCAGTGACACAGAGCTAAGATCCAAATACTCTGGTAGTGATCTCTCTCTCACCTTTCTCTTCTCATTTCTCTCCTTCTCTGCACTTAGGTAATCTGGAGGCACATCAGCTCACAAGAACACTTCCAAGAAAAGAAATATTTTCCCTAAAACAGACCTTCTTCCTTAAAGGACTCAGTGCTTTAGCTGGAATGTGGCTTTTACCAGAGAGCACTTTGTATTGGAAAATATACTGAATTTCTAATATATGCTCCTGATGGAGAGAAACTCTAACTCAGATGACACAGAGCAGATTACAGTATGTTGTTTCAGATTGCTCTGGCACAAAATTAGCTCTACCTTTCACAGTAATTAATTACTTTTCTATGGGGGAAAAAACTTTGTTTTGACTGAGTTTCATCAGATATACTCTCCCATCACTGTCTCCATGGCAAAGACTGAGCTGTTCTGCAGTTACTCCTTTCTCCATCGCAATCTCAGTGAAACAGACAACTTAAAGCTGCTGAAGCTGAAGCAACAGCTTCAAGCAGACAAAGCTAAGTTACTGCACTTTTCCTTCCCCTGATCATCATTCATGTCAATGACTGTTTCTAGGAGTCAGAGAGGAAATTTAACTGATGCAAAGGCTGAGAGAATGAATTGGAGGAGTAAAGGGTACAAGATTTAGATTTTGGAAGGAAGAAAGTTGTTTTTCAGAGGACCTTATAACTTGTCTCTTCCACATTTCATGCTTTTTTTACCTGCTACTTTAGAGAAAGATGTAAAGTGCTTTTAAGCTATTTTGTGAGTACTGAGCTGACAGCAGTGGAGGCCAAGGCTTTCTTTTTAACCTCTCTGCAGTGCAGAAGAGACTGTGGTAGCCTGTCCCTTATTGTGCCAAATCATCTTTCCAAGTCCATTCATAATGTTTAGTGATGGCTTGAAAATGTAATGTTTGGATACTGTGGAATTTGTGTTTAGTTGGCAGCTCCTCTTTTTCCTGGCTTTTTCTGCTGCAACAGTGCCTGATATGACCATTTGTGGTGTTAGTAAATACAAAACTTCAGAAGAATGAGTTCTAGGGCTGTTCTTGACATTTTTCCATGAAAAATTTGGTTTCCAAAATTCAGCACACTATCTTGTAAACTGTGTCTTCTGAATAGGAGGAGAAGCAAAACTGCAGCTATTCTGAAGATTTTAAATGAGAACAGGCTCTTTCACCTCTGAAACATCCATGTGGTAAGCTGAGGTACAGTAGTTCAGAGCTCACACTCTACATTAATTCTCTAGGCTGGGCTTATATGGGCTTATATGGACCCAGTTCCTATTTTCCACTGGGATGATGCAACTGACATGAGGCATCCTCAGCTTTACCAAGCAGGGGAACGTGATGCATGAAATCATGAGATGTCATTCCTGTAGGAAACTCAGTGCAAAGTGAGAACTATCTTTTCAGATAGATCTTTTCAGCATCAGGCACCTGAACTATAGTTTCAGTAGGATTTCATAAAAAAAAAATTTGAATTTTGAAAATAAATACTTCATGTCTTGATTTATTGGAGTTCAAAGCACTAAATAACTACGTGCTTTTGACAAAGCAGACTTGTTTGTACTTATGTCAAAACTTTCTACACTGTGTTTTCCACTCAGGCCTGGCAAGAAGAAAACCATGAGCTCTTTTCTTGTACTGTAATAAACAACAAAAAACTCTCAAGATACAGCTAGCAGGTCAAACTGACCAAAGCAGACAGCTGATTTTTCTTGTTCTTAAGAAAGCTGACATTGAAAATAGTATGAAATAATTACCACAATCAGTAAAGGCCACTTTTTTTTTTCTTTTTTTTTTTTTTTTTTTTTCCTCCAGAAGATTACCTGCAATGGAACAAATGCAAGAGATTTAATCTAGGAATACCTATTAGGGCAATTTGCTGAGAGGTCTTTCAGAGATCAGAGAATGGTAATTCAAAACACTTCAATTTTGCCTTTTCCTTATCGTTCACAGTTTAATCCTTGACCACACGTGCATGCTCCTTTGCACACCCATAAGCTTTCCTTACTTGTGGATACTCTTTTATCTTGGGCCTGATTCACTTCCCAGCATGAAACTAATCTAAAAAAAAATACAGGAATGTGGAGGTCGTGATCAAAATGAGTAAGTCAGGCTTTTCTCATGGTTAGAGTGCCTTGCCTTCACTCTGTGGTAACTCTGCTTTTAAGGAGCATTGCCCAAGCCAGGAGTTCTGAAGCAAGGGTTTAATTCCCACTCTTCCATGACCATGGGACAGAATTGGTAGGCCTGATCTACCACAGACTTGAGGAAGGAGTAGGTTCTTCCTCTAAGGACCAAAAAAAGAGGGGAAGAGATGCCAACGACTCCTCCACCATTCTTTCTCATGGGAACAGTGCCATTATTCCCATGGTAAGGGGCAGGGGGGACTTGGGACTCATTTTCAGAAGGAGCTTGTTCACATATTCAGTGACAGGGCAACTTTCCCTACTTTCCCAGAGTATGAAATCAGTGGGGGAATCACATGAGGATGCAGCAATTTGCAGGATCAGATCTGTGACAGAAGGTCAGATCCCAACAGTCCATCACTTAGGGCACTTTGGAAAATTGCTAAGGAAAAGTCAAGGACGCCTGTCTGGAGCAAAGACCCATGTGTCAGGGATAGCCCCTATCCTAAACATGTCAAAATCATTGGATTATCATTCTTGCTTTTCCTCCATCACTTCCTCCTGCTGCAGTGAGGATCAGACCTCTGGGCTGCACCCAGCATCGATAGCAGAAATGGCCAATCTATGTCAATCCAGAATGGTCCAGAGCCTGGTGGTTAGGAATCTCTCAAGAAAGAAAGCCTCAATTCCCATGTCTTATTAAATTCCTCACTCTAAGGAATCCAGTGAGATTTAAAAGGTTATGAAAAGATTAACTGCAGTGAAACAGATGCAAAGAGAGGAACACATTTTAGAATGCTCCTGTCCCAGTATTATCCATAACCTAAGTTTGTGCACCCTGGCTTAGCTGGAATCATGGATAACAAATCTGTTCTTCTGTCTCTTTCTCTGCACATGCTGTTTTGGATCTGAGGGTCAGATGTGTAAAGGTTAGACTTCTCAAGACCAGATTTTTCAGTTCCTGAATCCCTGAATCCTTCCATAAAACATGTCAGGAATAATGTCTAATTTTTGTCTTTTTTTATTATTATTTATTTTTTATTTTTTAACCTAGTACACAAAGAACCTGCTCATTTCAAAATTCATTTGGTGCACTATGAATAAAGTGGAACATTGCAAGTCATGAAGTTCAAAATTCAGATGGAGGCTTCAGAACTGCAGAGGTGGCCAATGAGTCAGCACTGGCCAAAAGGACACTTACATACCATGCCTTTGTCTGCTTCTTGCCATGAGCCAAGGACTAGGACCCCTGAATAAACCACACCAGAATTATGAGCCACCAGTGCAGCATGAAAATGCAAGCATAGTCTCTGACAAATTTGCTTGCTCTCTGGCAACCTGAATTAAACAAGATGCAGCGTTGGGGAGACATTCTTGTTTTGTGGCTTTGTTTAAAGTGAGGTTATGCTGAGGAAAGTAGTGATAAAAACAGCATTTCATGCACTAGGTTTCCCTGCCTTAATGGCAGCCCTTATTTTTACTGACACAAATAAAATCTTACTACTGTCAGCACTGTAGTCAGGCAAAAGTGAGTTCTGTTCCATGTTGCCACATCCATCATGAAAACACACACTCCTCCTCCTTTTTGACCCCAGAATCATTGTTGTTAGTGATGATGTATGAAACAGAAAGAGCATAACTTGATTGTGAGAAATTGCTTTGAACTTATATTTGCTGGCAGGTGAAAGCCTTATTTTTGAGTTTTAAATGAAGCATGTTTCATATGGAAGTCACTGAGAGGGAATAAATAGGAAACACTAAGAATTCATTTTACAGACTCACTTCTCAGGTCATAATCATACTTTAAAAAGAAAAATGGGATGAATTTAAACTCTGAGGAAAGGTCCTGGACTGACAGTCCTGTGGAATAATGTTCTTGAGACACTGTACTCATAACACACTCTGCCATAGTGGGAGTTTCTTTCTAATTACCAGCCAATCTAAGGGCCATGTTTCCCTTCCCTTCAGACTCCCATCTCCTGTCAGAATGCCATCCTCAGGAGTAAAGTCCAGAAATGGTGGCCAAATGACTGTAAATGGGTGTGTTAACCTACCTGTCATATGCTCTTGTAGTGCAGTGACTTCAGGTAATAACAACAGCAATATGTGCCTCTCCCCAGTGGCCATTTGAGCTGGGAGGTAAGCTCAGTGTTAACGCAACTTTACTCTGGTCAGCAACCTATTGCTGGTCAGCTTGTTAGTCCAGCAGCAATATGATGGAACAAGCTAGGCAACCACTGCATTTTCACCCTGTCTCATTGTCCTGATTGCTTTCTGCAGACAGAGACAACTGAAATTGTGACATTTCTGAAGCCTCTGTTCACAATGCAATTTATTTGAGACAATCAGCTCGCTCAGGGCTGATACTGAAATGATTTACAATCACCTCACCCCTTTTGCTAGGACTACTGGGGAATGGGGAGCAAACACAAAGCTCAGAGTTTA
Source organism: Cyanistes caeruleus (assembly GCF_971803275.1). Classification (NCBI taxonomy): domain Eukaryota; kingdom Metazoa; phylum Chordata; class Aves; order Passeriformes; family Paridae; genus Cyanistes; species Cyanistes caeruleus. The sequence continues at coordinate 30,525,269 of NC_141704.1, read as the reverse complement.
CACTGAGCAGTGTCTCTGAGAAAGGTAGTGCTGCCAACCCTCGTGGATGACCTGGAGGACATCTAGATTTGTTGACTATATGGAGATAACCTCTGCTTGCGTGAGTCATGCAGGTGATATTCTTTGCATTAAGTAAAAAGACAGCATATTTCAAGTAGAACAAGTACAGGTCTACAAAGGAGCGTGTGTAGCTGCATGAGAAAGGGAACCAGGGAAGATAATTTTCAGTAGAATTTGCTTTCTTTGAATGATTTAGTTTTTTTAAAATGGACTTCCTATTATCTCCATTTAAACCTGCAGTATTTATTGTCTCCCTTTTTTTCTTTTTATCCAAATAATAACATTTGCCTTATTTCCATCGGAAATCAGACTAAAATATATTTATAATATGGAGCATTTCTTCTACCCTGTGAACCACTTCAAATCACTGCCAGATGCCACAGCGAAAGAGTGATACAGACAAGACTGAAATTCCACCAGATCCGTTTGTGACTCCACTGTTCTGACCGCTGTTAGATGAAAAAGCGGTGGCATGGTACTCTTTCACATGTGCACACAGCCTTCTTAAAGCCTAAAAAGGGACAGGTTCCTGAGGGAGCTATCAAAGGTGCAGGATATGTGGTTCTCCCAGGACAGGCAGTCAGCAGCCCTCCTGGGATGTAATCCTTCTGACCCTTCAGATGTAATTTTATGTTGCTGCATAGTTTTTTACTTTTTTCCCGTTCTTTTTTCCCCAAGGTTTAACAAACACTGTTTGTGACTTTTGGGTAAGAAATGTTTCACTTATTTTCTTCTAGTCCAAGGAAGTAAAATTTTCATGCATTTTCACATTTTGGATACTGCCAGGGGGAAAAAAAAAATGCTCCTTCCCTTTTTTCCTCCCATGATTTACATGGCTTGTCTCTTCTGCGTTCTAGCTGTGCATTATGCCTCTCATTTTCTGCCTTTAGTTTATGACCACTGGGTCTGTCTGGCAAGTGTACGTCTTACATTTGTATATTATAGCACACAGAGGTCTGCTGGTGTCATGAATCTGCATGGGGATCTGTGGCATCCCACAGTCTTTTACAGTGTTTAATGAGCCCTTCTCAAAGATTTGCATTTTTGCTCGATGCCTGGGCATCATGTGTGTTTCTCAGCTGTGTTGATACTCTGACCTGCTGTACAATGCTGTCATGGGTGTGGATAGATAATGTCTCCTTTGTATGTAACCCTTCTTACCACAGACCAATGATTCCCCAAAGAACGATTCCCGTGAGATTTTGCCTGTGGCTTTGGAAGATGAAAAATTTGGGCTAATCTGGAAGAACAAAGTGTTGTCTAGGGTATGCTCAGAGCCAGTGTAGCACAACCAGGCAAGGGTCCTGACCTAGAGCTTTAACACAAAGAAAGTATCTGCTGCTGCCCTTGCCAAGAGAGCCCAAATGTGTTTTTCCTTCAATGTATTTGGTACTTCAGGAGGCTGAATCAGTTCAAAAGCATAAGTGTCCAAGAAATTTAACACTAGACCAAAACTTCCTGGTGTTTTCACTGGGGACTTCAGAACATACAGGTAGTTTTCCTCATAAAACCACACAAGCAAAAGCTTGGTACCATTTAAAAACTAGGACTGAATTGTCCTGGTTTTCGTCAGGGAGACACGATGAACTCTGAGATGGGTGATTGTACTCCAGAACAAATGGCAGAGCTTTTGGTTTTAGGGCAAGAGATGCTGAATGTTAGCTAGCTCATAGCTAGATACAAGTGATTTGAGTTGAAATTACACTTACAGCTTAATTTTAAATAAGCTTTTAGACTTTCATTTTTATTTTACATGTGTTGCCTACTATTGCATTCAAACACCATCCCAGCTCTGCCCACTAGTTTGACTTTCTAGAAGAAAGAAGGACCAGATGGAGCCTATTTAAGAAAGTCTGTGAAGGGGAAAATAACTTCTTCATTTTGTGGATAAGTGGGGGGGAAGGTTAAAACTTTTGTTAATGGTATCTGTAAGGTGAAGATGTTGTCCATGGTTCATTTTTCAGGATGGAAACTAATTTGGCTTTTATTAATTATGTTGTTAGTGGCCACAGACGGTTTCATTCTTTATCAGAGTAATAGTCTAGGGGAACAGTTTTTTGAAGGAAAAGGACAGAATCGTCTGGTCATGTAGCTATTAATACAAGTATCTGTGCAATTACTTTGCTTGAGAGTATCTCTGCTTGAATATATTGGGCAAATTAATCTGCTGCACTGTATTTCTGAAACATGTTAGGGCTGAAGGTTTAGAATAAATAAATCCCGTGTTTATTCAGACCCACGTTTCAAAAGCTCATTTCAGATGTTGCCAACATCACATAATTTTAAGAGTTTTAATTTGTAGAAGTTGCCCTTTTGTTCCTGTAATACATCAGCGGTGTCAAAGATGACATGACAGTCATTACTGGTCTTTTCAAGTTTGCTTTTTTTCTTAGGAAGCTGGTATTTTATTTGGTGTTGGAATTCTAGTTTCACAGTTGTCCTTCAGGTATTCTGTCTAGTTTTTCCCATTCCAGATCTTTCTCCATTTAAACTCTTCACAGCTCATGCCAATTTATACTGCTGCAGTGTGCTCTGTGTTGCTAGTTTGATGACATAGGGCTGTATCTAATTAGACTTTTGGAAAAAAAGCAGTCAGTCAGAATATAATTGCTCATATTGGATTTGAAGCATCATGTTAAGCTATTTTTCACTTGCAAAACAGGTATTCTAAGTAACAATATATTTTTCACTGGAAATAAAATTCACCAGATGCTACTGAGAAACACCATAAAACAGCTTGAGGACCTGTTTTTTACAATTTTTATATTATTGTAGAAGTTCCTGAATTAAACAAGTTTAAAAAGGTGAGAAATATTCTTAAAATTCACAGTAAACTTTTCAGATAGGCATGCAATACTTCTCGTTGCTGTTCAAACTGGCATATTGTTTTTAATTCTGAATATATTGTTACCACTTACTCAGCTTAACAAAGAAAAGAACATAATAATGTACATGTTTTGCCTTGTGCAATATCCCAGACTGGTTCCTCTCTTTTACTAGGAAGTTTTTCATATCTTATGTTCTTCCTAATTTTTCCCATTTATAAAGTTGTGCTATGAAAAAACAACAAATGTCAGGAAAATGCATTAAGGAATGAAATATGTGCAAATAAGTTGTAAAGCAGCACACCATAAGCTGCTCTCACAAGTATCTTCAACAGGTAATTGGGAAAGAGATTTGCATCTTAGATTAATGTTGCCAAAATGATAGTCTGAAGTTTGGGCCTAAATAATTTGGGCCTAAATAATTTGTTCTGGGTCATCATCTTTGTTCTCCTCCCTTTTGAACTGCTGTGCCAAAGCAAAGATAGGGAGGTAGAGATGGGCTATGTTTGTCTTCATTTGATTTCAGAAATAGTTCCTGACTTGGCTCAAGAAATTGTGATGAATAGATCAGAGGCAATCCAGTGCACAAATCAAGCAAACATTGCCTGTGCTCTTGCAGGCATCTGAGGGAGTTATGCCCTGGCAGTAGGAAGATTTCTAAGATTTTTCTGACTTGAATGCTACTTTGGAAAACAACAAATGTAAAGATTTATTGCTCTATCCATCTGTAGGTGCAGGCACGGCCTGTTTCTAGGTTTGCCAAGAAATTCCAGTGGAGCAGAGCATAATGGAAATGCACATTAAAACACTGCCCGGCTTGTTTGCACATCTGTGGGTTCAGAACTGCCAGAATAACCAGTTATTGCTTCTTGTAGCCATGATGATGCAAACCCACATTTTGAGTAAAATCTGGGAGGCCCCTGCTGTGATGAGATGGTACATTTGCTGAGGCTGCAGTTCACTCATAGGCTGAGAAGAGCCCGGCCACACCAGGAAAATAAAGCTCAGCTGACATTTTCCTGCTGGGACCATTTGCCACCCCTTAGGGCTGCTGAACTCCAGAGCTATTTCTCTCTAATCCTGTAACAGCCATCTGTTAATAGCATGTTTAGCACATTGCTCTGGGAACAAGAGGGTGACAGGGTGGTAGTTGAACTGTGTGTATGAGGAACACAGCGGAATCATGCGCTTCCTGTTATCCAGAGCCTGATAACAAAACAAAACAAGAATGCCATTGAGAGCTGTTGTTGCAGTGGAACAAAGCATAATAAAAGCTCTTCAAAGAGCCATCTGGACTGTGCTAAGGATGCTGCTCTATGCTGATTGCATGTCTTTTGGCAAGCCTGTGTAATGATCAATGTCTAGAGTTGGTTGATCTATTCCAGCAGTCTCAGGCTGGAGATCTGCACAAGTTGACAGTAACTCTTGGAGATTATCTTGATGATAATTCTTGGATGTTTGATTGCAGACCATGCTGACCTGGTGTGAGAGGGCTGGGTGTGAGAGGAAAGAGAATGTTCTTAATGCCTTTTTACATATTTATTTTTTGGAGGAGAAGCTGTAACATATCCTTGTGGTTTTCTATCCACATGACTGGGTTTGGAATTGAGGCACGGGCTTGAGGAGTTTGGGTGACAGACTACCTCTATTCAGCACAGCAGTGAAAGTCACACAGACTGCAGTAAAGAAGAGGTTTTACCTCTATTTGTAAAGGTCAGCAGAAAGACCAATAGCAACAGAGAATAAATCATCCTATGGCTATTTTTCCTTCAGTGATGAAATACATTTACTCTATAATCCATGTCTGCTGAAAAGTGACATTTTAAATATTATTGGTCTCTTACTGTCTTGAAATCAATTGTCACAAGCATTTGTTGACAGTTCTTATTCCCTACAGCAGAACTGAAACAATAAATGATGTTTAAAGTCACTGTCCTTTTGCCTTGGGCTAACCTGACCATCCCCTGTGTTTGCTGCCAAGCATTCAGTGTTGTGGTTCCAGTCCTCAGTGCTGTAGAGTCAGCTTTCTCATTCCTGCACTTTTTTGCCTCCTCACCATGGAGAACACAGATAGAGCCAAAGGAACTGGAGTGGTTGTGATACTCCCATTTCACAGCAGTTCTTGTCCTGCACACAGATTTGTTGGAGCTGCACAGATTTGTTGGAGGTGACATGGGCTGTAAGAAAGATTGCTCTGGACTTTTCAAGGGAAGCTGAAATTAGGGAAAATAAATCTCAGGATCAAGATTTGAGAAAATGTTTGTGCCTTTGAACAACTTTTTCTTCGGATGGTTCTTCATTTCTGCCAAATGAAGTTCAGTGTTAATCCAAGTCCAGGGGTGTTGTTTGTGTGGCAGGAGAAGGCCTTGGTGGGAATGGTTTACATTACATATCCTGGATGTGAAGAGCCAAGAGTTAAATGTGTCCAATCTCAATAGCCAAGTGTGAGAAAAAATGATGCAGTTTGCCTCTACTGTCTACTTCCTGAGTTTGTGACACTGAAAGAAATAATAATTTCTCTCTTCTGGTCTCTTTTTAAGTAAGTGAAGCTGATGTGCAAATCATGCAGTTACTGACTTTTTTCTCCAGACAGCTTTCCTTAAAGGGAAACATTATACTGGCAGCTTTGAAAGCCAAATATTAGTCATGAAATGAATACAACAAATTAAAAACATTATTAACATGAGAATTAATGAACCTAGAGCCCTTACTATGTCTCTCAGACATCCGGAAACCCAAAGGGTATTTGCACTGATACGAGCCAGTGACCTGAAAAGATTAAGCATTGCCAGCTAATTATGATGTCCTTATAGCAGGGATCCTTTGCATTAATACTGAGACTTCCCCTTTTTTTGCCACAGAGCTTTTGTGGACCATCAAGACTACAATTTGTGAGTGTATAGCTACTGCCTTTTCTATTCACTGAGGAGTACATCCCTGTGCCAATGATAGTAATTGCCTGTATGGGAAAGAAACATCACGAGAGCACTTAAATGTATTTGTAACTATTTCTAACTGCTGGAAGTGAAGAGAAGGAGCCAGAAACATGTGAGGAGGCAGGTGCTGTTGGCAGCCAGGCCATAGTGCTCTGTGGGACACAGTCTGAGAGCCTCTGTGTTGGAGGAGGAGGCTGGGTTGCAGTTGCAGCCTATGTTGAAAAATATTGCCAGCAGAGTGTTACCCACTGAAATGATACCAGAGAAAAGTAATGAAAAGCTCTGCTGCAGAGTAAAGTAGTATTACTCAGTTGTGCATCTTCAGGTGTCTTGAAGCTTTAGTCCAGATCTTTTTTTAATCACATTTAAATGATATTTTCTAAGCTGACTGCAATGAATCCTCTCTGGGACAGCTGATGAATCCAGTAATTAAAAGAACTGCTGTGTTGGAACAGACCAAGCAAAGATTTCTCTGTCATGTAATCCTCTCTCCAGTATTACTCTATGATGGAAGGAAAGAATATGAGGAGCAGTACACATGGAAGATGTGTCCCCCTGCCGTACTCTTCATTCTTCCAGAGAAAGGAAGTTTGGGAACTCAAATAATTGTCTGTTAAAATCCACCACAAACACACATTTGGTTTGTGTTCCACTCCACTGCTGGCAGCAGCAATTGCCTCCGTTGTCATTCAATTATCCTGGAAAATGTCGATTTTGATTAAATCTCTTGTTGCATTCCACAAAGCTTTGCCCTAATCCTGGAACATTTATATAAGCTTCTGTGACGTTGCTGTTCCAGTCTGAATGTCACAGCACTCCCTCCGTAGGCTGACATGCTCTGTGGCCTGGCACATCCCATTGTGCTGGGTTTGGCTGGGGTAGAGTTAGCTTTCTTCACAGTGGCTGGTGTGGGGCTGTGTTTTGGATTTGTGCTGAATACAGGGCTGATGATACAGAGATGGTTTTGCTGTTGCTGAACAGGGCTTACACGGAGCCAAGGACTTTTTTTCTTTCCTTCTGCCACATTGGTGGGGAAACTGGGGGTGCATGGAAGGCTGGGAGGAGACACAGCCAGGACAGGTGGCCCCAAATGACCAAAGGGATATTCCAGGCCAAATGATATTGTGCTCAGTATATAAAGTGGGGGTAAGAAGGAGGAAGGGGGGTGACATTTAGAGTGATGGTGTTTGTCTTCCCAAGTCACTGCTATGTGTGATGGAGCCCTGCTCTTCTGGAGATGGATGAACACCCCCTGCCCATGGAAGCAGTGAATTAATTCCTTTCTTTGTTTTACTTGTGTCTATGACTTTTGTTCTCCCTGTTAAATTGTTCTTAACTCACAGGTTTTGACTCCCCATTCTACTGGGTTGAGGAGAGAGAGAGAGACACTGAGAAAGCAGCTGTGTAATGCTTCATTTCCTTAATTTTAAACTGAGCTTAAACCACAACACACTTGCAGCAGGATGTTCAGGGCTAGCCACACATCTTTGTAACTAGCAACAGGAAACCTTGTCAGTATGTCTTTCACCACTACCTTAAGTCAAAACTACCTTGTTAGGAGGACTTTGAACCAAATAGGCTGGTTTTTTTTAGCAGGAACTTCTCTGAAACAAGGCAGATGCATATGAGCACATGCATCACAGACACTGTATTCTCCCTCTGCTGAATGGGAAAGGCAAGCAGAAAACTCAGTAGCAAAAGCCAATTCCCTAGTGCAAAGGCAGGAGGAATTCAGTGACAGTGATGACACAGACACAATCAGGAGGAAGATTATCTACTATTTATGTATGTCTGGAGATCCATCTAACCAGTGCAAAACTAAAATGAAATTTATTACGCTTAGCCTTCTTCAAACTAATGTTTTTACTTTGTCATGAGGAAAACAACACACAGGACTACTTTCCTCTGATTTGTTCTGATTCATCCATACTCAATCACCCTGAAGCCTGTTTGATAAAGGTGTCATCACTGTATGGAATGGATATTTCATGGGAACAATAACTCTGCAGTGGGTTCCAGAGCCCTAATGCTTCTTCGGGGAGCAATGCAAAATGTGGGAAAAGTTGAGAAACCTTTAAAGAATCTTTAAAGAAGACCTTTAAAGAAATAGCTCATATCAGGAGTGGATTAAAAATGCCAGTGGCCCAGCTGATGGAACAGAAGCTGGGCCAAATCACTGAAATTGGAAAACTGGTCTAGATAGGGGTGGGAAGACACAGTGGATTTCCCAAGGATTTCCCTTGTAGGCCCCTTCTAGTCCTGGACTCAGCTGAACAGGTATGTGGCCTGGTATTTGAGCTCCTTTTGGAAATGCTGAATTGGGATGTAATAGCAGTCTGTGCAAGAAGTGCTCAGCTAAACTCTTACCTTGGAAATGTCTGGGGAAGGAGGGAGGTGCAGTGAGAACTCCTTCCATGAAGTTTCCTAGAAGCTCTACAAGGCAGAGCTGGGAGGGGATGGGGACACTAACCAAGTAGAACAAGATTATAGATCAGTTGTCAGACTGGCAAAGAAATCTTTCCTTCTTTGGACAGATTGTTTGCAGAGGATCATTACACATTTAGAACATTTTTTTTAAATTTTCTTCCCTTATTTTTTTTTAATTGCAACTCCTTTTAGACCTAGTGATATAAATATGAAACACCATTATGACAAAATAATATCCTATTTGTTTTCCAAAGCCAATCTTTCAGTTCTGATTAGAGAGAAGAGGTGCTGGATTTTAATATATTCAGTAGCTCTGAGAGCAGACTGCTCTGTAGAGGCATTTCAAGGTCTCAGCAAACAAACAGAAATGTAAACAGTGCTCCTACCATTTAAAGTTGGAGCTGGCCTTATATTTCCAGTCAAGGATGTCCTCAGGCTTACCAGAGGAAGGAAAAGAAAAGAGGGATCCATCTCTTCTCCAGTGAAATCTCTCCAAATCTAGGATCCAGGTTCAGTGTGATAAGGGCATTTATGTGCCCATTTTTTACTTTTGGTGATTGCTAAAGGGTCAAAATAGAACCATCATTTCCACCACCTACCTCATGATGAGTTCTGTATTCAGTGTCCATAATGATTTAGGCTTTTTTGGTTGTGAATGTAATTTTTTCTTATGCAATTTCTACAGAAATACAGTCCCTAGAAGGAACAAGCCTGAAATGGGGTAGGATTATTTCTATCAGCACAAAGTATGGACATACTGAAATGGATATTTCTGTATCTCCATGAGCAAAGTGATAGCATTGTGCTGGTTTTGAGAAGGGTTTAAGTTGTATAAATGTGGGACTCTGACCCAAGTGAGTGAGGCAATAGAAGGAGGATGTTGGATGCAATAATAATAAGGAGGTGTTGGATGACACGGGAAATATGGGAAAATGTAAAAACACTACTGTCTTGAATGTAATGAGAAACCTGTATGAAAGCCAATGAATCACAAACATCAAGATGCAGGAGCAAGAAAAAGGGCTGATTGGAAAATTGTTTTTTTACTCATATATTTTCTGGTAGAAAATGAACAAACCTTGAATAAGGATCATTGTTTGAGACTTCAACTGAAAAAAAAAAAAAATGAACCACCTACCACATTTAAACAAATGCTGGCTGTCGCTATTGACAAACAATAATTGCAAACTGAACTAACATCTGCCCCCCACCTCTACATTTGATGAGAAATGAACTTTACCACAGAAATGCCTGTGCTAATAGAAAAAAGCCAAGGCAGAGGGACAGACGGCAATGAATAAAAAATTTCAGACACTTTGGGTTTTCCTTTCTGCTATGCTTCCCGAGGCTGGACTAGTTTCTTCCTAATCTTTCTTGAGGTCCAGATGCAGAGCACAGTCTGGGCATTAGCAAACAGCCCTCAGGATCTTTTCTGTGCTCCTGCACTGGGTGTGCACAACACTTATCCTCTAACAGATGTTGTGCAGGCCCTCAGGAGCTTCAGAAACCCTCTGAAACCCACAGCAGAGACAAAGGTGCCTCAAAGCTGAGCTGTACCTGAGCCTGGCAAAGATATGGTTCCAGCAGCTCCCAGTGATGATGCTGGTACCCAAGGAGCACATCTTCCCATTGCAAACCCTTCTCTTAAGCTGAGTGCTTTCTAGTGAGGCTCAAGCAGGACATACTGAGAATATTTGGGTTAGTTCCTGCCCAGCTAACATCCAGAAACAGGATTTCTTTCCCAGTTCTCTACATTTTCTTCCTACTGAACTAAGAACCTCCAGAGGCGATTTGCCACATCTGTGAACAAGTTTTTAAGATAAGCAGGAAGAAAGTCTTTTTGAGAAGCTTCAAACTAGTTTGTGCTACACATTTGCACAACAAAACCCTGCTAAAGTAAATCCCACCTATATTGTTGGCTAACTCCTCCTGTTGCACTCCTTGGATTTACTAAGTTTGTGTGTTGCACTCTGCATTCAAAATTAGAAAAGTGGTATTCACACAGAGGAGCAGGCTCCCCAGGGAAGTGGTCACAGCACCAAGCCTGACAGAGTTCAAGGAACATTTGGACAATGGTGTGACTCTTGGGGCTGCCCTGTGCAGCTGGACTCAATGATCCTTGTGAATCCCTTCCAACCCAACATATTCTGTGACTAACATGGCTCCCAGCCTCCAGGAGCCCAGAGCATCCTTCCCCAGCTCTGCAGCTCCCCCACATGCCTGTGGAATAGACACAGCCTTTTGGCCATCTCTGCAGATAAGCTGTTATCCCTGTCCCCCTGTCTTGTAGGGCCTTGTTCATCCAAAATAGGCTGGATTTGCAAATGTTCATGTTCCTCTGCTGACTTCCAGAATAAGAATTAACTCTGGTTTTTGTAAAGGAGGCAGGTTAAGCGCTACTCTTGCTACACTCAACCGGTGCATGCCATAATCCCGCTCCTCCTCTGCTTCCAAGTGACCCACCAACCTGGAAGGGACAGGTCTGAAATGCATCCTCAGCAGCTGTGATCTCCCTCAGAAAGCCGAAAAGCACTCTCCATTACCAACAGCAAGAGGACAGGCTGCAGCTTTGAGGCAAGCCCCTATTTGCATGAGAAGAATAACCAGTTCCCTGCTATGTCAGTAGGTCAATAGGAGGCACAAACTTCAGTTGTCCAGAGAAAAGTAAAAAAAAGAAAAAAAGGTATTGCTTGGCTTGGGTCATAAACATCCTGCAAGCACCACTGGTGAGCTGGGCAGAGTGAAAGGGAAGCAACAGCTCCCCATGCTCCCCTCTCTCCCAACACATCTGTGCTCAGCAGGTGTGTGAAGCAAGAGAAGGCACTGGACCCTTATTTTCCTCTCACAGCAACTTTACAGGATGCTGAAAATCTTGGTTGCAATATTGGTCCTGCATGTGACTGAGTAGTACTCTGCAAGGTTTCTTTCTTTTATCACTTCACAGTTAATGGGGTGATTTCAGAGTGTTATCATATACAGTGGCTGAAGTCTCATTATATATTTAAGTGCAATTACAGCCTTGGTTCCATTCTCACACAGTGGATCTGCTCAGGTCTGCATTTCCCCCATTCTGTTTTATCATGTTTGCTGAGCAAAATCAGCAAAGAGGCTAGAATTGTTACTGGATGTGCAATAGCCCTTTGGAGCTTAAGATTCCTGTAAATTTAGCTTCACCCCTCCCAGGTGCAAAATTGCTTTTTATCTCAGGTTGAATATGACCCTAGGAGAATGGAGAGTAAAAAGAAACAACCAGGAGAGGTGTAAGACAATAGTGAGGGAAGAAGTGATACAAACTGATTGGCACTTGGGAGTAGTTAAAATAAGATTGAGGAAGACAAGCATACAAATATATATATATATATACACATACATAAAATAGAACCATAGACTTATAGAATGATTTGGGACCTTAAAGATGTTCCAGTTGCAGGGTCCCTGCCATGGGGAAGGTACATGTAGATCAGGTTGCTCAGAGCTTCATTCAACCTTGCCTTAAACACTTACAGAGATATATATTTACATATTTCTTCCCAGAGAACCTCATGATTTTAAGACAAATCTTGTGGACCCTGCATGTAAATATGCTTTTGAAAGACTGACACAGAAAGCAAACCAGTTTGGAAGTATTACAAATGGCACAGAATAACAACCTGGTAAATTGACAAGACAGATAAACCCACTGCTTTTGCTTTAACTTACTGATTGTCTTATGTAAAAGGTACCCTGTAATTCCAAGAGCTAAACTTCAACCAATATACAGTCTTCAATGTAACATGATTTTCTCTGGTCCACCTCAACCACACCTGGGAGCAGGTTCCCAGCAGTGCTTACCACACAAGTAACTCCCAACCTCTTTGAAATTAAAAGGTTACTATAACAACACGATGCATTTGTTTCCATATAGCTTTCCTTTGCTTATTTCTCATCATCCCTTTTTAAAATATCAGTTGCCATAACAACAGAACATAGTATCTTAACTGCACCTTTCATGTATATTTATACAGTATAATTAAAGGTATGGGATTGGGTCAAGCTTAGGGTTGGTTTAATTCAAATCTCTTCCATGAAACATTCCAACACTCCCACTAGAAGTAAGAATGAATTCATATAGGTCCAGCTTTGCATTGACACTGCCTCTTGCAGCTGTAAATATACTTAATTTTGCAACGCCTCCATTGTTAATTAAGTGTTGATGAGTCTTCTAAGTTACAAGCTATCGGCGTGGCTCACTCTTTGGGTCTTTTTCTAAACGGTGATTTCTATTAATTATAGTGGTGTTGCTGTTCTTATTAGCTAAGCTGATCGCTCTCAGAGGAATATGAGACTTTCCTGAGCAAAGCAGAGAGCTTTTTTGCTATCTCGCTTTTCGAAGGAGACTGATAGGCAAGCTCTTGGCTCTGCATCCAGCTTTTTGCACCACTGTAGAGGTGTGACCCAAAATCGCCTTGAAAAGAGAATGATGTCTCCTCATGCAGATGGAGCTGTGTCCCTGGATCTTCCTTCTACACAGGAATATTCAAAGAAAGAGGTCATGATGAGCTGGAACAGAGCACCCAGCTCCCACATGCTGCTGTGCTGGCTGCAAGATGCTGTGAGTGAGAGCAGCTCCAGGCTGCTTCATTCAGAACTGTATTTGTCAGTGGGGTGAGCACCACCCTCCATGGGGACACAGCCCATATCCAGTCTGTTCCTTTTGGAGCTTGTGAATTCCCCAAGGACACATTACAGGGCTCACTGGCCTAGAAGAGGACTCAGACAGGGATAGCTCAGGAGAAAGCAAGGAAGACACTGTGATAACTGTATCTTTCATTATCACTGTGTGGACAGTTATAAAAAGAAAGCAGGGATTTCTGGTTTATGGCCAATATCAATACTTTTTCATGGAGAATATTGTGTGATCTGGAGTGTCTTGAGTTAAGATATAGGGCAAAAGCTGTATGAAAAATGAGTTATGGAAATGATCTCTCTGACCTCCATGCTAACTGTTTGTATGAGCACGAAAATAATCGTTGAGGAGAGGAATAGTAAAAGATAGAAGTACTGATACTTTCAATTTTAGTCTTTTAACATTGACACAGAGTCATAAGTGTAAATTACTGCAATCACTGTTCTGAGTGACTAGGTCAGGTTGATGCCATGCTATTCACACATACTTCTTTAGAGAAAGCTCTGCTCTGGATACCACAGATTATAAGGCACCACAGGCTATCAGCTCTCTGCATGCCTATCAGAGAGATCCAGAGTCCCTGCAAAAAAGCCAGCTGGAGCATTCTGTGATTATCAAATTGCAAAGGATAGGTCTTTATTATTTCTATTATGCTCTTTTTCAATAAGCCAGCAGGGCTTTGACTGAGGTAAACCAGGACTTCTACCAGCCCTTCAGTCCCTGCTTCAGCAGTTTTCAGTGTTCCCCTTGACACCTGCAGGTTTCCCAAGCAGCTGCAGTTCCAGCTGTTTAGCAATGAGGGCAGATGTGGCACAGCTACCCTCAGGAGCACCCTTGGTCTCTTCACTCAACCAAGGCATGCTGCCACAGGGTCATAGAATGGGGCATCTTGAGGATGCCTGGATGAAACCCACCATTAACCCCAGATGCCACCCGTGGGGTGTATCTAGATAAAATGGAGCCATGAAAACAACCCAGTCAGAACATGGACAGCACTCAAAGAAGTAAGATCATATCCTAGAAGCCTGTAAATTTATAGGGATTTTTCAGACACTTAGCAATTATTTTGCCACCTACTAGACTATTCAAAAATGTAGGTGCACCTGTGTGCTTGTCAAACCCATATTAGTCACACAATACTTGAGCTGTAAGGCTTTAGTGGGTACATCAAATATTCAGACTACACCATGGGGTTGGTGCTTCCTTGCACCCACATCGAGGTTGGTGTTAGAGGATTACTGAGAAAACTGGAAAGCATTCCCACCTCACTTCCCTGAGCTGTTGGCAAGAACTCTTTCAGTAGCAGATTCCCTAACAAGACAGATGGATCTGTCCATTAACATGATGGCTACAGATCTGTGACTTCTTATTAATAATCTAAAAAAAAAAAGTGTAATATCCTCTCCTTCTCCTCCGCCCTCAGATTGCCAGGACCGAGTGCTCTTTCATCACTGTGGTTAGTACTTCTGCATCTGTCAAGCTGAGCTTGATCCTGGAGATCATTAGCAAAGAGAAGCAGCTGATGTAATCAAGTTGTGCATTTATGATCTGTGGCATGCACCAGACAAAAAAGGAGTTCAAAGTTTTTCAGGAGGAGAGAGAGTGCAGTGTCTGATAGTCCAAACCCCTGTTGGGGTGCGGCAGGACCGTGTGGCTGCAGAGCTACAGTGTCCTGTTCACTGCAAACTGCTTGACCAAACATGCTCCATTCTGACCACACACATTTTGAGTATTTGTCAGTCTTTGTCATAAGACCATCTCTGCACTTTGAGTGCAATCCATGTCCAGCATGAGTAGGCTGCTCTTGAAGAGAAGAGGAGGCAGGAATGGTGGGAGCAGGGCAGAAGGGACAGTGGTCTCACAACAAGGTCATGGTCCCCCAGTAGTGAAGCAAAGCAAGCAGAGCAAGTCTAGTGGGGGTAACCAGGATCATCCTCCAGCTCAGCAATCATAGTGACAAGGCAGGTCCAAAGCCAAACAAGAAGATAATTCAGCACAACGAGGTAATGAAGATCCATGTAAGTGTACTTACACTAAAGCTAAGGAAAGAACAAGAGCAACAATTTAGATATGAATATGAGTCTAGAAGCAAAGGAAACAGCAGAGCCTTTATTTGTCACAGCTCTTCAGGATTAGGATGCTTTTCCTGCTTTGGAAATGCTGGTCTTTATCAGTGGTAGACTTTTTGTCCTGCTGCAGAATGTTCCACAAATGATCAAGAACCATTTGTCTGACAAAGTTGAGTGCTAGCCCTTAGGTAGAAAGGAAAGAAGTGAAACCTATGTAGTGAGAAGAACTTCAATGATGGGAGTGGCAGGCTGAAATCACTTTTGTCTCTGACACCAAGAGAGAAGAACAAGTTCTCCTGGAATAGACCATGAACCAGTTCCAGGAAAGTTCACATGTTGCTATGGTGGACATCTGGGATATGTGTCACAACAGTTAATGTCAACCTCAAGTCCTTTGAAGAGGTAAGCCACAGTGTTTGCATAGTGGATGCAGCTGGAGGTGAATCCACCTGCTTCTCATGACCATGTGCTGGAGCTTAAACACTCTTTTCTTCGTAAGTAAGTATTTCCTTTGTGTAGAGCTGCCTATTTCAGCAGCACAGCTGAGCATCTGGTCACTTTTTTTTGAGAAATTGTATCCCTGTGGAAGAAGATGAGGAGAAACAAACATGCAACAAATCTGGGAAATAAATTCTATAAAACTGATGAAATAAGTGAAGACAGATGTTTGTTCCTGATTCTGTGAGTCAATCAGTCATTCTGGGAAATGTGACCACTGCTGCTTAAGATTTAATCTGTGGCCAGGCAGTTAAGGCACAGAGAAATTGTTTGTTCACGTGCTCGGTCTTCATATATGTGGTCTATTTTTCTAGCCAAAGAGCTTCAGGTATATATGTGTCCACATGCATATGTTAATATATCTATTTATATAGCTCATATAGCTAAGGAGATCACAGTATTATTGTGTTTGAAGGTACTTCTGAAGGTCATCTGGTCCACCTTTTAAGTAGGGTTAGCACTGAATTGAGACCAGGTTGTAATACATCCTCTGCTTTCCATTTGGAAGACAGGAGAAGGTAGCTCATGTGTCAGCTCTTTAAACTTTACATTTCCAGCAACTATTTGTTCAGTGCAACTCCTTGGTCACCTGTAGAGCCCCAAACAAATAACAGAGTAGCTACTCCTAAGAAAAGCAAAATTAAACCCTCCTCTGCAGCAGAAGAGCCATCCCTGAATTATGCTGGGTGTTGTAGAAATGTTACTTGTCATTCAGCTTCTCCTCTCCTTTCTCAGCTTGTGCAAGGAAGGGGAAGTGAGGGGGGAAGGAAGGTGCTGGGCTGTATATAAGAGAAGATGAGATGAAAATGACCTTGTCATCATTTGAATTCTGCTTTGAGCAGTGCTGTGTATCCCTTAGAGGTGGATTAGGTTTCCACTGACAGGCTCTGGGAGATAGAATTTCCATTAGAATTAAGGGAAGAATATCTATTAGATAGATACAGCTCCTTATCTGCACCTTGTCTCCTTCTCAAACTGTCTGTGTGCTATCTTTCATTCTCCTTGCCCGCTCTCACAGTTCCTCTGCTCATCAGATTTGTCTTGCTCTCTTCACCTCTCCCTGGGCTCTTCCTGCAAAGATAAAATAGTTGCTTTTGCCAGACATGTAGTGCCATTGCTTGTCCTTCACTTTCTACCTTCATCTTCCAAACAAGGGACTTTTCCTGCTGCAAAATGACTGGACCAAGCCACATGCAGACTGTGCAAACCCATAGCGTGCCTCTGTTTCCAGCAGACACAGAGAACTGCTGGGGAAACTTTGTGTCCTGAGATCATCCCAGCTCTCTACCCAGAACCATTAAAACTTCCTTGAATGAGGCTGACAGGTAAATGTAGGTTCGTACTGTGATATCACACAGGGGTCCCAGCCTTGCTATACAAGGTCACCTACTAATGCTTAAGCAGAAGGGGTCTTGAATCCTGAAGTTTTTGCGCTCTAGCTGAGAGCTGTACTGGAATAACAGAAGTGGCCACAAGGACATATGTAGCCATCACTCAAAACTCTGTTCTTATTTCTGCAGTCCCTGTTGGACTCTTTGCTAGCAATGTTTCTTGTGCATTGAATACTTTTTCCAAGTCAGAGAATTCCATTGCCACCAAATCTAGGAAAAACTGATTTTTACAATACCCATACTGAACCTGAATAATTTAACCTTCACAATTTCATGCGAAACAAAAAGTACTGTTTTTGCTTTACAGAAAGCCAAGAAGCAGTGAAAATTAAACCACTCTAGTCCTGACTTCTGTAATAAGACACTAAAATGCCAAATAAAAAATAATATCAAACGGAAAATATTAATGTTCACTCAGGAAAGACCCAGGGGAACACTTCTCACACTTAAAAAATAAAGACTCCTCTAAATTGACCCATATGGGTAGAATCACAGAATCCAGAATATTTGCCATCAGTACCACTTGAAATTGTTCTTGTGAGCAGATTGATGTCTGCATTCATGTTCCTATGAAAGTCAAAGTGCATTCTGAGTAACTGTGAATTTACAGAGCACCAAATACTAGCCTTGATCTCTTACATCCACAGGACCCTTCAAAATATCTGCTAGCTATGCTTGAAAGAGCAGTGGGCTACAGAATAGCAAATATCATCAGCATTGTTTCAAAACACATTTTCTGAAGTCTTCCTACTGGGATTGCAACCCTAAACATAGCAATGTTTTATAATAAATATCTACTCATGGATATTCATGCGTGGTAATTCTGACAAGCTGGACAGTTGTTTTGCATTTGTGTTCTCCAGCCACTGGCAAAATAATGTCTCACCCTACCTCACATCCATATGTTTTCATGACTAAGATTAATTCCTGTGCAGTTCTCACAGTCCCTCAACTCTCATTCTGCACTGATCTTCCAGACCTGTTGTCTTTCGAGAACTGGGAGCTCCTTGATCAAAAAAAGAAAAAAAAAAACTATTTTGAGGTAGTATCAGTCATGCAAAAAGCTGGAAACTTGAAGGCAAAAATACTTTCACACAAGAGAGAACATTCAGATAATTTTGTGGTAAAAGAGGATGCTGCATTAAACACGTCATTGAAACCTCCTTTCTAAATACAAATCACATTACACTGCTTTCCCATCTGCACTGCAACATTCAAAATTCAATAAAGTTTTCAGCCAGGAAAACTTGCTAGTCTCTCTCTCCACTATATGCCATTTATGACTCCTCTCTTTGTTTTTCCAAAACAAACATGGCTTTGGTACCATGGGTTTGTTACCATGGGTTGGGTAATTGGCCCTCATTCCCTGGGAACCTTTTCTGTCAATAAGATACAATAAGGAATTCCAGCCTGCCCTGCTTTGCAAAGGGAAACTAGCAGTACCTGTGGGTGAACATACCATGTTCATAACAAGACCTGGCCTCATCAGCTGCATGGATTGAAACAAATGCTCCAGATTAAAAATATCCTCCAGCTCATTCATGATGAGTCAATGTAGACATAAGTTGCCAATACGGGTATTTTATGATGCTTATTTTAACTGTAATGTTGTCCCCCAACCTTCTTCCCACAAAGTCCTATTGGTACCACAAGCTGATGTCTTCAGAGAGGAAGAGCTATAATACTGGTTTTTAAAAACAATAATACCTTCCTTGAAAATGCATCAGATAAAAAAGATAATTGAGCCACTATACAAATAGCAGAGAGAGAAACTTAATACAGTCAAACCTTACAAATGAAGCAGAAGACTTTCTTGTGGCAACCTGTCTCCAGATGCATTGATTTATTTTTTGTGCTCAGAAGAGCAGGAAACTCTATTGTGCCTCTTGGCCATTTTTGGCCATTTTTGTTGCCTTGCAATAATAGGGATGGAGTATTTGCTTAAAGCCATGCAATGGGACAAGGAATGTAAGAACAAACAGGGTTTTCAGGATTTTAGTGAGCAATGCTAACTGAAAGGACATATCTGAAGTACTTTGTATTTTGCAGCATCTCAAGGGCTGATGAGTCTCCCTGAAAAGAGATTCCTTATGCACAGAAGAGGCACACCGTAGAGATCACCTTTCACTGTCTTCTGCCACCTCTGAAGCTGTGTAATGGCAGAACTCCATGTTGCATTCAGGATACTTTTAACTTGCTGAATTTTTATTTCATTTGCAATCAACTACCAAAGCTGCGCGAGGCTGTGAAACACAGCATGGTGTAACCCTTGTTCCAGGGTAAGGGGAGAAGGGTGTAACCAGTCCTTTTGACAGCCTTAGGACATGTCAGGCACAACAGTCTGGCTCAGTTAGCTAATTAAAGTCCCAGTCTCTAAACTGTATTCTTATCCTGCAGATATCCCCCAGAATTTAAAGTATGTCACAGTAGGCAAAAGCCCACCGGTTATGCAAGAGAGGGTCTGTCACTGCTGAGATGGAAGTGCTTGGCTAAAAAGCATTTAGTAATGTTTTCTTAGCAGATTTACAGCCTGACATTATGACCTCATCTACAGTTTAAAATAGAATCTAAAGCAACATCAGGAACATCTCTTTTCCCAAACAGAGATGTAAATAGAGGGAGAAGATAAATGCATACTGTATCACAGCAAAAGGGAATTGGCAGGTATTACCTGGCCCTATGGACAATCTCTGGTGTTGATGGTATTTTAGAGAAGATTCAGTTACTTGTCTGGGAAAAATATTTTTGAGAGTTGTTATTGATTTGGAGTCTTGGGTAGAAGATTTTTAGCATGTAGGATAGCCCTGAAAATGCAGAGTAGCTTTCCTTATAATATGCCAGGAAGACGAGGAAGAGATAAATATTTTGCCCCCACACACAATCTCCAGGTTTTAGTTGTGGTAGTGAACAAAATGCACTATCAGAGAACCATACCTTTGCCAAATGTTTTATGTACACAAGATCCCCAGTCCATAGAGGGGTAACCATTGAGCCTGAACCTTTCTATTTCTATATGTCTCAGGAAAATGCTTATGAGAGCTCACCGTTTCCATCATCATTAAAGGCTGATAATGTTGTGATATTCTTCTCTCAGTCTTTGTAAATCATGGTTCAGATATCTGTGTCTTTCTTGCAGTGGAAAAACAACTATAAATTTAGTTTAATCAGTGAGACAACTTCAGCTTATGGCTTGTTGCCTTACAGTAACAGCTCAAAGCAGCCAGAGGACACTAGAGAATCTGGCCTTATATATCAACTGAAAAGGATGATTTAAGGTCTGAAGCTAGCACAAACGCCAGGGCTATTAGATCCATCTCTGGTACCCTAAGGTTAAAGATATTACTCTTTCAGATTCTGTCCCTCCAGGTCTCCTTGAGACCAAGTCCCTCTTTGCTGCTGTGAGAGTTGGACAGATCTTGTGCTAATGTCAGAAGGAGATTCAATACAGAAAGCTCTGAGGGCTGTGAACTCCCATTAATGGTTTGTAAAAATGTACAGTGTAATCTGTGCACAGAATTAGCTCAGCAAAGCCCACATTATGTTCTCAAAATACAGATTAATTTCTTTATCTTTTAAGAGTCAAATCACAGCATATGAAAGCATGATTTGTTTTCAAAATGCAGTTTAGTTCAATTTAATTCAATTCAATCAACCTGGTCTAAACCAGAGTGCTTTATGTGGGAGCCTAATGCAATGTTTTATCTGTTACAGTACTGCAGACTGGGGTTTATATTTTGGGATCTGCTTACTGCCATATTTGCACATCCTGACCCAGGGCACATTTCACATGAGCATCACATTAGTATAAATCAGCCTCAGGCTTAGTTATGTTCCATCTAATAACACTAACTTAGGACAGCTTGATATAGAAAATTGGATTCTCACTGTGTTTTTCCTTACCATCGCCCTTAATGCTCCCAAATGCCCCCTAAGTTAAGGAAGGTCTTGAGGAGGAGGAGTCTGGCCAGCTGTGCAACAGCTGGTTCTTGCAGGCCATGTCCTCGGTGCAATGAATGTTCTGTGCTACAGAGGCTGCACAGGACCCCAGAAATGACACCAGGGATTCAAGAAGGCAAAAACTGAGATTCAAGTGGCCCCTCTGCAAAGGGTTCAGATTTCTGACTGCAGTCAGCCAGATTCTGCTGCCTGCCATTTTGTCTTGTTTCCATAAACTGATAATTTCCTCAGAAATGTAAAATTTTAAAAAGTAAACTCATTCTACACAATTCGGATAATTTAGGCATCAAAGTTTGACGTCTCAGGATGAAAGTTTTCATTGAGATCACATGGTATTTGTGCAATTAAGGAAAAGTAAAGCCTGTTTAATCCACCAGCAATTCCAATGATTTATGTTGTTTCAAGAAGCTATGTTGGTAAATTTCACCAATAAAAAATGCTGGCCCAGAATAAAACTGGACATGCCAGAAGGTATTTCACATTATTTTTGTGATGTTTGTTTGTTTGTTTAAAATTAAGGAAACCAAAAAACATTTGAAGTCCTACATAATACAAATTCAGAGCTTTTATTTTTGTTTAGTCACAGCTTTTCTTCATATCATCAAATGTCAGGCATCAGAAGGTTTCATTTCTGATGCTGAGTATTTCTACTTATTTCTAAATATTCAGCATCAGGTGGTTCTCCCCCTCTGCTTTGCTCTTGTGAGACCCCACCTGGAGTTCTGAATCCAGGTCTGGGGTTCCTAACACTAGAAAGATGTGGAAAGATGTTGGAGCAAGTCCAGAGGAGATCACTAAGTTGATCAGAGGCTGGAGCTGCTCTCCTGTGAAGACACACTGAGGCAGTTGGGGCTGTTCTGCCCGGAGAAGAGAAGGCTACAGGGAGACATTATTACAGCTGGCAGTATCTAAAAAGGGCCTACAGGAGAGCTGGGGAGGAGACAGGACAAGAGGTAAAGGCTTTGAACTGAAAGAGGAGAAATTTAGAATAGATTTCAGGAAAAAATTGTTCCCTGTGGGAGTAGTGAAGCAGTTGAACAGGTTTCCCAGAGAGGTTGTGGATGCCCCATCTCTGGAAGAGTTTAAGGACAGGTTGGACTGGGCTTTGAGAAGCCTGGTCTAATGGAAGGTTCCCTGCCAAGGCAGTAGGGTTGGAACTGGGTGATCTTTAAGGTCCCTTCCAAGACAAGCCATTCTGTAATTCTATGACTAAAAGAACATACCAAGCTTATAATCAATGTTTATAATATAATAATGAAATGGTCTAGAGCTGTTTTATTATTATCACAGCTTAAATTTCTAACCCAAATAATAAAAAAATTATAAGTTGTTTCAAAATGAAGTATTGGAATGTTACTGCATACGTATTTTTAGATAGAATTTTTTACCTTATGAAAATGCCTTTTTTTGTCCTTTCCCTCTGTCCCTGTGATGTTCAAATCTGCATTTTCTTATGTGAAAACGTTGGATCACAAAACTTCTCCTCAGCTCTGTTGATTAGACTTTCATGCACACAGTTCAGTTTTTGTCATTTGAAAACTAAGATGTTTAACGACTTTTGATATTCAGTTTTATCTTGCTGGGGAAATTAAAAGAGGGTAATGAGTCAGGCAGGCAAGAGATGGAGGAGTGAGAAAAAAAAATAATTAAATATAACCCTACCAATTTAATTCTATTTACAGTGTGGTTTAAGATTGTGGTTCAATAGAGAAAAGAACAGGTATTTTAGGATTATGTGTCCCAGTAAAGATATGAATTAATATTTCTACCAAGCCTGTGCTTTGCATTTCTCATTATTTTTATTTTGATCAAAGGAAAACATAACTCTAGCACAAAGCAGGAATAAAAGCTGTCAGATTAAAGCATGTTCAAGCAAAATGCACTGGACGTAATATTTGTAGTGAGCTTACCATGTGACACTATTTTCATATTACACATCAGAGCCTTTTGGAAATTAAGCCATCTTTTTGATATGTGTCCTTTAAGCAGCAGAGCAGGAAAATGTTATATTAGCCAGCATTTGCAAAAGTGTGAAGGAATGCAGTGGCAGCTGGGGGCATCAGGCAATGGATATTGCTGAACTTTGCTGAATATAGTTGTAGAGAGGCAGCCATACTGCCTAGAAGCCTCCCGTGTAATCACTTCTGACATCAGTTAACTTTTCCATTATCATCACTTCCAAACATCCTTTCAGCCTCTTTCTTCTACACATAGAACTTCCTTTTGTTTCCAATCCACTGCGTTTTTTTGTCGTGCTGCTGCAAACAAATGTGAAATCAATTTTGTGTTTTTCAGCTTGTACGCTCCTTTTTGTCAGGCATCAGCAAAACTAACATCAATTCCAGGGTGGTTCAACCTTATTTAAAATATTCAACACTTAGAAATTGTACTAGGCTCTGTAGAAGGGGTGGAGAAGGTAGCCTGGAGGTGGTAAACACATTGAAGCATCACCTGAATTCAGGTAAGTAGTACTATCAGTATTTCAGAAGTCACTCCAGACCAGACCAGGAGAATTATTGCAGAGAGCACCAGATGGTTTCCAAGGTACCTCAAATTGTTCTTTAAGACCTAAAATAGATAAAAATACAGAGTGAGGAATAGATGTCTACAGCGGTTTCTGTCACCTGTACACCTTCTACTTGGTTCTTGTCCTTGGCTTTTAGGTGCTTTCCCAGACATCATCAGACAGATAATGGGGTGTGAGAAGATGCAGAAATGAGCTTCTTTCTAGTGACATCCAGAGTGCAGGGCATCTTGCAACTACTTTTAGACAAACACCAGCCAGTCAAACTTGGTTTATCAAGAAAGGAGAAAGACAAGATGTCAGCATGGAAATGTTCTGTGGGAAGTAACCAGCCATAGACATTTTAGGCAAGAAGGTCAGATTACTGAGGTACACACAGTTTAGTGGAGAGAAAAAAGATGCTCAGTATCTTACAAAGGAGAAGAATGTATTCTTGCAAGGGTTTTTTTTTATTTTATTTTGGCTTTGGTGATTTTGTTTCTTTTAAGCCATATCTGGCAGGGTGTTTAGGCAGGTCCTGTGAGGTCCATTAACGAGTTTTATTCTTCCTGCCATCAGGTTTTGATTTCCTTTTTTAATTTTTAGAGGTATAATTTCACTTTTGTTAACATGCAAAACTCTGTTTCTTACTTCCCCCCCTCTTACATGCTCCCTCTGTCTCACCTTTTGTCTGTAAGATGCACATACCACCCCCCAACACACCTTTTTGATCTATTTTTCCTCTGCACTGACACCTCCATCAGATAGCATGCACCACTGAGTTCCTCTGCTAAGCTTTGATTTCTAGTACTTTCCTGTCTTCCTTTGTCTCACCAACTCTGAAGGCCCATTCCTGAGAAGACCACAGACTAGGGTCTTCCAATCTTCTTTTTTTTTTTTCTTTATGTATAAGAAGAAATCTTCTAGATGGGCCAGACAACACTTTCATAACTGCTCTCCAGATGAGGAAGCAACTGAATTCAGTTCCACCCTGAGGAGGCAGGTTTAGATGGTTTTCAACTCCCCTTTACCATTATTGTACTTTATGCTAAGCACATGCTATTGACATCATATCTGTAATGTTCACAATTGAATAGTAGAAAAGAGAAAGCACTCTTCTCTGATTTACAGAATATTGAATATACCTGAAATTTAATCAAGAACACATTTGTAATGAGGCTGAAAATGGCCTGTCAAATGCTAGCTGATGATTTCTTAATTAAAAACAGTGATAAATCTTCTATATGAGAGGTAAGAATATTTTATTAAAGTATCAGTGTGGGACCACATAGAATACATAATGAAAAACAAAAGGAAGAAAGCTAAACACCTGCCCTACCCACCTCCCCCACCCCCCTGAAAACAGCAGAGAAATTCTCATCTGAATTCTATTTTTAAAAACATGCACAATACCAATCTAAAAGTAATAAACCAGGCACAACCAGTACCTTGGAGGGACTACTCAATAAATTGTTGAAGAAACATCACCATTCCTGGTCTGATGTTTATTGCTAGATCTCAGATCTTGTTTTTCATGCCTTGCTTCAGCAGTATACAAGCTCAGTGGCAGCCCTCCTTTAACAGCTATCGACTTTGTCCTTTTAAAAGAAAAGGGTTCTTAAATTTCTCCCAGAGACTGAAAAGTGAAGTCCAAGCTACTTAATTCAGGCAAGAAAAAAGACTGGGTATCTTGCACCAGTCCTTCACATGCTGTCCATGGAACTGATCACAAATATTTATGCTGTGGGTTAACTCTAGTAGGCAGCTAAGCCCCACAGCCCCTCTCACTCCTCTCTGTGGGATGGGGAAGAGAATCAGAAGGGAAAGAGTGTGAAAACTCATGGGTTGACATAGAGGCAGTTTAAAAGGTAAAGCAAAAGCTGCACATTAAATAAAGCAGAATTTGCTTTATAGGATTTGGCCACCATTTCCCCTCAGCAGGCAGGTGTTAAGCCCACCCCAGGAAAGAAATACACTCCATCATGTGTAGTGGTGACTTGGGAAGACAAAGTGTAGAATCATGGAATACCCTGAGTTGGAAGGGACACACAAGGATCATCAAAGCCCAGCTTCTGGTCCTTCTGTCACTGAAAATATTCACCCTTTCTGCTTTTCCCCACAGCTTTTATTGCTTAGCAAAATGTCATGTGTCTTATATTATCAAATCTCCATTTTTTCCTTTGGGTTCAGCTGTCTCAGCTGTTCCTCCTCCCACCTTCTCATGCACCCCCAGCCTCCTCCATGACAGGCTAGTGTGAGAAGCAGGGACAGCCATGATGCTCTAAAGGACTGCCCAGCAATAGCTAAAGCATTGGGGTTTTGTCAATGCTGTTTTCAGCGCAAATCCAGAATACAGCACCACACAAGCTACTAGAAAATTAACTCTATCCAGGCAAAACCAGTATGATTAATTAGCTCTTATCTTTGCACCCAATGGATCACTATTCTACTTGTTTATCTTTCCCACAGATGTCTGCACAAAGCACACATATTTTCCCAAAGGAAAAATGCCTAGTTTTGACTATGCTTCCCATACAAGTCTAATCTGGGCCCCACTGGGGCTGTTCTGTTCACAAGCAAGACCACAATATACAGATAAGATTTGTCATACACAGCCAAATCAAATTTACAAGTACCATGTAAGTCCCACAGGCATGGGCTGTGCGTGTCAAAACGAGACTCTGAGCCCCTGTCTCCTCAGCCATACCCCTCCTGTACTGTTTATAGAGGGTAGGGAGTGCCACCTTCCAGTCTGAGCTCTCTTCTAGACTACAGCACAGACTGCAGGACCTAGCAACTCTTTTAGAATATCCAGCACCAGATGCCTCCAAACACCACACAGGAGCAAGCTTTGGGGCATACACACATCCTTACCTCTGTGTCCTGGTGTCTTCAGACATGGAAAGCACACACGTTGTCCAGATGAAATCTGGGGTACACACCAGCCAGCTCTCCAAACAGGGTGATGAGGACACTGGGATTCCGGGACACAACATGGTTCCTGTCTCCTGCAGAGCTTTCTTGTTGCCTCTTCTCTTCTGCTTTGGAGGTCGAGACCACCTTGGGCATAGCCAGGAGGTCTGAGGGAGCAC
The DNA here is from genome assembly GCF_971803275.1 of Cyanistes caeruleus. Classification (NCBI taxonomy): domain Eukaryota; kingdom Metazoa; phylum Chordata; class Aves; order Passeriformes; family Paridae; genus Cyanistes; species Cyanistes caeruleus. Next base: position 30,498,845 of record NC_141704.1, on the reverse strand, counting down.
TGCCCTTTACTTGGCAGTCCTGCATGTAGAGCAGTCTGTCCTGTTCTGGATCCCTGTTGGAGAGAGAGAGATAAGTCCATCAGGTTTGGTGGGGCGTTATGAAGATGGATGGATGGCTGGAGAACACGCTCTGTGAGGAAAGATGGATGTAGCTGCATTTCTTCATGCTGGAGAAAGGATGGTGGTAAGGGATTTAATTTTTGTCTGCTACAATTGAAAGCAGATTTATGGGGAAGATGGAGCCCATCTCTGAGGTACACAGCAAAAAACAAAAAAAATCAATGATCAAAAGTCTCAGAAAAAGTAAATCTGACTGGATATAAGGAAAACAATCTTCACCGTTGAGAGTGGTTAAGCACTGGAACAGGGGACAGGAGAGACTATGGATTCTCCATAAACAAACTGGAGAATTATAGACTGGGTTGGTGAGAGGGTGGAAAACTTGCTGGGCTCTGACAGGGGCAATCTGAAGTAACAAGACCAGCTGATAGTCTTACAAGTGGCATCCCACAGGAACCAGTACTGGGACAATATCATTTATTATGGCTGTTAACAACCAGAGTGATGAGAGAGAGCTCACTCCTGGCAAGGCTGAAGATGACACCAAACTGGGGGGAGCAGCTGTCATGACAGAGGGTGTGATTGCTACTCAGAGGGACAGGCTGTAAAAATGGACTGACAGGACCATGAAATTCTGTAGATGCAAATGCCAAGTTCCCCACGAGGGGTGGAATAACCCCATGCAACAGAGCAGTCCAGGGACTGAAGGGCTGGAAAGCAGCTTTGCACAAAAAGACTGAGAGAACTGAAAATGTCTCCACAGTGTTTCCTTGTAGCAAAGGCAGCCAAACAAGCACTGGGATGTTTTAGAAAAAGGATAATCAGCAGCCAGAGGAAAGTGATTACTCCATTCTGCCTGGCACTTCTGAGACTGAATGTAGTTTGCTGTATTCCCCAGTGCAAGAGATGTTGACATATGGGAAAAATTCAAACTTTCACTAGTGAAGACATTTCCTCTGGGTTTTCTTAGCTTTTGCTGGTCAAACCTTCCAGAAGTACCACAGGCACTCAGGAATGTCAGCTTGACTGACTTTCAATTGAATGTACTCCTTAGGATGCTTAGGTGGTTCTGAAGCTATAGAATTTAAGAAGGAAACTAAATCACTCTGCAAAAAAAGGTGAAACAGGCTAGAGAGCTGGCAAAGGAAACCCAGCTGAAAATATGTTGTATCAGCTCCTTGCCCATATGCTTTTCTTAATAGTGCTGAAAAAGGTTTTGTACTTGCTTCAGCTAAACTGCTACTTAGCTGTCCTTAGCTTGTCAGTGTAAGGAGATCCTCTTGCTGACCAGGAGTAATTCTCGTCTTTTCTTGCCCCCTGCACTGGTAATTGGAGAGAGTGAGACAAGCAAAAAGAAAAATAAAAGTATTTTCATTATAGAACAAAATTTGAAGCTGAGACATGGAAGGGAGATAGGCTGAAAAGACCTATAAATTTTTTTCAGATGCTTCCTGGTGTAGAAAGCACTTTATAAAACCCAAAATTCTGCACTAAATGTCAAATTGAGATGATTCTTTCCCTTTCTCATATTGGTTTCTCTTATGTGCAGTTACTATTTACCCACATTAGACATGCAGTCCTGAAAAGAAAGTCTGAGATATAATTTCTAAAGCCATGTGTTGCTTCCAAATAATTTATAAAAAGAGACTTTATAAATATCCAGAGATATCACTCCTCTGCTATGCAATGGTAACAGATATGTTCAAAGCACCTAGTGCAATTAAAGTGCTCAGGAGAGGCAAAGATACAACAGGCAATAAGAATAAATGTCTGTCAGTGTTTAGCAAGGTATGTAGTGAAGTAATAATATAATAAATAGGGTAGAGAGAGCCCAAAACAATGATGGCAAAAAAAAAAAAAAAAGGCTGTAAATAACCATTTAATCATATCACACATAAAATGGGTACTGGTGCTTGGCTCACTGGTGCTTTCTAGCTTTCCTTTTTGGAAGTCCTATATGACTTGGTGGTTTTTCTCCCATGAGCAACTCAAGCACACAAACAGGAACAAATGCTGCATTTCTAGGTCTGCCAGTAGCTCCAGAAGGATAGTGATTTTGGGAGAGAATCCACAGGCAGGTGGAGCCCAGCACCACTTGGCCTCTGCCAGGGCTCCTGCTGATGGGAACTGTGTGACTGGGGGGAAGAGAAGAGCACCCTGCCATGAGATGGATGTTGCACCATGTGAGCAGAGCACATACCCCTGAGGTGTGCTGTGAAGAAAGGGTGCAATCCTCCAGCTTCCCTAAGAGAGTCTGCTTCCACGTTCACAGTGCTGTTACGAAGAGGAGGGATGAAGTCCTGACACCATCAATGTTAGCAAGAAAAACAGACTCCACAGAAAGAAAAGTGAGAGACTTGTACTCTTTTATCCTGCTCTCCATCTGGTCCCACATAAACCTCAACACCTGATTTTTATTCAGCTCCACTGTCGCTGCCCCTTATTTGGGGTGGTTGTTGCAATGTGACACTCTGGGGTGCAAGGACATAATCCCTGAAATTAATGAACATGCTGGAGATGCAGAAACATCCTACGTGTCTGACTACTCCTGTTTCCCGTTGCCTTTTTCTAGATTGTCATATCTTGACATCATTGTAACACTGTTTTGGAAACAGAGGACAGGATACACTTAATTATACATTAAATTTGCAGGTTACCAGGATGACAGCTTGTTTTTAATAACCAAACATTTGATGACTTTGATTTTTGCTGACAAAGTTCCAGCTGGAAGAAGGACAGCAATGCAAAAGATGTGGGGATTTATGCAAAGATGGCAAAACCACCCATCCACCTTCCTGGGCCTGGGGCAAGGACCCGTGTTGTGCTGCCCAGCAACCTCAACAGTCAATGTGTTGAGGTCTCCAACCTTTGTCTACCAAAGTGCTGTAAAGAAGATACAGTTTCTGGAAATTTTATTTTGATAGATTGGTGAGAGGCAATAACTCCGTTTCTTTTCCTTTTTCATGACCTTCTGTGAGAGTCCTCCATATTCCTCCACTCCTCTATTCAGCATCCAAATATTTTGGATGCTCTATTCAGCATCCAAATATTCTCACTGATGTTTCTTATCTGGTAAAAGACTGTCATCTGAAACACTCACAATGACCAGAAGATTCTGAAAGATTATGGTAGAGAAGCAAAAATTCTCTCTATGGTGATATTTCACCTTTGTACGATTTCTAATCTCATAAATACCACAAAAGGTTTTTTTTTTCCAGCCAGATCTGAATTGACCACCTCTCTACACTGCAGTACTTATAAAAGCAGTCTTTCTTTTTGCATAGACCCTGCATCATATCCAAAGCACAAACTGAAACTTTTCTGTATCTTCTAAGAACTTCCAGCATATTCTGAGTCCTTTTTGTAGCCCCGGTCAGCCTTTTTCTCTCAGGTGGCCAAATATTGGCTGCAAAACGCCAGACTTTTCCATAGCTGCCCTTTATCTCCACTGGTGGTCAAAGCTCCAGGTACAAACACCTCCTGGCTTTCAGCTTTGCAGTCTTTGGAAACAGCTTTTATTCTGTGTGCATGCCTTCACAAGACATGCCTAGAGACCTCTCTCAGGGCCTGAAGCTAAGATGCTCTTCTGTGATACATCCCACACTGCCAATGCAGGGATACAATGGAAATTATGTTTCCTGTGACAGCAGAACATTGCTGGATGAGGAAATTACTGGCACAGTGAAGATTCTTTTGGAAGCATTAAAATCGGTTTCTCCCTATTCCTCTCATCACCTACACAAAAAAATAATTATTTCATTCCTAAGAAGAAAGGAAGGTGGTACTCTGTGATAACTGAACCATAATAATAATCAGAATAACAAAGACGGAGAACAGTTTCCCGAGAGAGTGAGATTTGTCAATACTGCAAAATTATTTACTGTGTTTTATGTAAAAACAAATACTCTATTATGCAACCCTCCACAGGAATGGTTTACACAGGAAGACTGTTTTAAAACCCTCTCTGGACTTCCCATCTCTCTAGAGGTTCTTGTTCATTCCAGATGCTGTTTAGTATCAGATTCCTGTGCTGTTTAGTATCCCTCTTTCCTCCTCTCAGAGGACAGCACTCCTGGATGACTTTTCCCTGTCTAAACTCCTGATGAATCGCCAGGTGACAGGTCACTGAGTCTCTGTAGGAAGCCAGAGGATGAGAAATTCAGTTCCATCTCTTCCCATCGTTTTTTCCTGTGTTATTCATAAGGGATCAAATTGTCCCTCAGCCAGTTACTCCCAAGTCCTGTCGCAGCAACAAAGATCTTTAAATCCTGGGGGTGTTCCATTCCCTGGCACCAGGTGGTGATGCTGTCATGGGCAGTCTGGCTAGTTTTGAAAGCTGTAGGCATGGCTGGTGTGAAGCTCCTCTTGGCAAAGCCTCCATAACCAAAGCACCCATGGCCTCTGCTGGGTGGCCATGGCAGCTTCTCTCTGCCACCTTTCACTGGATGCTCAATGCTCAACCCTTCTGCACACAATTTGGATCAAGGTTTCCAGTGGATGAATTATTCTGGGGTAATCTTTTTGTCCAGTTTTTCCACTGTTCAGCCTTGGAGGTGTGATAAAGATCTAACTATAGCATGAAAAAACGTACAAATATAGTAACAGTTCAAAAAAGTGTTCCAGTGACAGTCCCATTTTCAGGGGAGAGGAAGTAAGTTAAGACTGAGGTACATGTCTCACATTTACCTTGCAACTTGCCAGCATAGGAGGACTGTTTGTAGTACAGTTGTGATAATATTTAAATGTAGTAATTTTGAATCTGAATTATAGATGATGTTTTGTACTTTAACAGATCTCAGTGGCTAAATATTTATCTTATCCTCTTTCAGGTGTCTCCTTTTGTTGGCAGATTTCCAGTTCTCTCTGTGTTGCTTCTCTCCTCTGGAAATAAGGTACCGAATAAAGAATCTCTCTTCTTCAGAACTTGGCTCCTTTTTCACTTGGCTCCTGGGGTGAAAGTAATTAAGAGCAATTGATTGCTATAGAAATATTAATATTTATTATTAGTTCTGCAGCAATATCCTGAAGCTTCAGCAGCTGTGATATAAATATATGTGAGAGCAATAATTGTGGTAGGGCAGCTGAAGATTATTACACTGACCACAAGGTCAGTAACCCTACCATCATGTAGTTGGGCTCTGAAAAAAGTGAAGTAAGAAACCTCCCAGAAAAAAATGCTGTAAAACACAGTTGCAATCATTTGCAAGCAACAAAAATGCAATAATTTTCAGTCCTGTTTCTCCTGAAAGGATGTCTGGGAACGAGTATCTATGACTCAGTCCTTTGAGAAGCTGATGAATATGAATTGAAAGAAGAAGAATTCTCCATTTAAATTTCTTTACCATGGGTCAGCCTAGCTTCTGCAATTGTGCCACATGCTTCATTCTGCTGAAAGTTTACTGCAATAATCAGAAAAGTTTGTGATGACATTAACACAGTAAAGGAGCATTTCTGTCTTGGTGTAGCTGGACAACCAAACCACCACATTAGTGCATTAGCTGCTAATATTTCCTCTAAAGTGTGTCCTACCCACAAAAGAATACTATCTTCCTTTTGAGGAAGAATATAATGGTGAGATTTGTGAAAGCAGACAGCATTCATCCCACATTTCTACCGCTTCTACATGCAGTATCCCTGATTTTGGCCAAGAGTGAAGCAATTTGCAATGTTCTCACTCCAAAATGTTATTTTGTCCAGAAAGTCAGCATGAAAATCATATAATTGCAGTAGGTCCCAGATGATACCATTTCAAGGTACCACAAAAGAAAGGCTATGAACAAAATTCATACATTAAAAAAAAATAAAGAACATTTGAGGTATGTCTAGTTTATCAAATCACAATATAATAGTTTGAAGAACATGGGACATTTCTTCATGGAAATTCTTATGCCTTATTCCTTTGTCGTGCAAAAAACCACTTCCAATAAAATTTCACCCTGTAGTGCATTGGTGTATTCCTATTTATGTACACGGTGATTAAGAAGATACACATATCATGTATGTGTTTGAGCGAGTTTTTAACAGTTTTATCTACTTATCTGTGAGTCAAGATGATTATAGTTAGACCATGGGATGGGATGATAATGCACTTTAAATATATAAAGAGATTTTATAAAAATGACAAAGGCCAATCATTCTAATTAGCCAAGAAAGAGAGAACAAAATGTAAAAGGATTAAAGGAACATTGTCAAATTACATTTTAGAAACCATCTAATTGTAAAAAGTCCATATTATGGCAGCTTACACTTTTAATAGCATGTCCTGGTTTTGAGATGATTTAAAATTCTCTTGAAAAGGAAATTTCCACTTCCTGTTCATTTTTGAAAGAAATATGAAAACTGGTTTCCCTCCATAGAAGACTCATAAGTAATTATATGTTGAACAGTTTATTGGGTTTTACATGAATAAGTTAGAATAAAATAACTTCTTCAAATCTGCCAATTACAGCCAAATTTTCATCTTAGGTCCATTAAAATACATGGGTTTTTTAAAAGGCATGTGGCATTTCTCAACCAGACAAAGAGAAATATGATGTGCTGTCTCTGCTGTGCTACTGCCTGTGTTCCAGTGATACAATTTAGAACATGTATTCAAAAAAGAAATATTAGTTCTGGGAATCTCCTTTTTCAAATTCCAATTTGGGACAACTAAAAAAAGCCCATTTTTTGAAGTTGCAGTACTCAGCTCTTTCTGAAAATGAGGTTCCAGCTCAATGTCCCAGAAAATGCAGGTCCCTAAAACAAACAGCTGTTTTGAAAATTTTTGCTATTTTTTAAATTGCATAGCTTTCTACCAGTTGCATGTCAGACAGCTAAGAAGAAATATTTGGTCTCTTTTGGTATTTTCCTTCAGATGTGTCATCTTGTCACCATAATTCTTCTGCAGAATGATGGACTAACTACGGTATGCTAACACAATTACAAATATCCTCTTTCCTTTTCCTGTACAGATACAAATCTAGTTTTAAAATTCTGTTAGGTAAGTGTATTAGCCAGTCTGCCCTAAAAACATCACTGACAGTCTAAATGTTCCAGTTCAAAATATTTTTTCAGTGACGTCAAACATTTTGTGGATTATTTCTTGTTTCCCTTGATTTTTCCTTCTTTTTTTTTTTTTTTTTTAAATGCCACAGAAATATCCCACATATTTAGTTAAGACTAAGATAATTCTTTCTTTCAGGATAAATATTTAATATTTCCTTTCCAGCCAAAATATTTTCCTAGAGTAGACCTGCCGTGGGATGCTGTTAAGTACTATTGAGAACTGCTTTCCATTCCATTCCAGGCACTGCTATTAAAATCAAAAACTTACTGGAAAATATGAAGAAGTGTATATAAGTGCAGTAGAAAGCAGATATGCTGGGATAATCAGAGAGCTAGGGGTGGGTGCTGAGTGCAATGAGAGCCAAGGGTCTGTTGGATAACTGGATGGCTCCATGAACTGGCTTACAAAGATGAGGGAGGGTTGGCACAACTAGTTATCTGAAAAAATGAATGGTCACTGGCATAATAAGCTATATGTATTCATAGTAAAGACCAAAAAATACAGAGAGAAGAGTACTGTTTACAGGGACATAAATGGTCATGACTTGACTATTGCCATAACCTGAAGGTCTTGACATTGTAAATCATAGCAAGGGAAACTTCCTGACAAGATCTTCAGGTTGTTCAAAATTACGACGCAGGTCAAGGAGGCTGAGAGCCTCAGGCTAGACCGGGTGATAATTCAACCTGTTGAGTACACATTTTACTGTTTCTTGAATTTCATATCAGGGAATTCCAGAAAATGTTTTAGATGGCAAAACCAAGGTAGAAACAAAGAAATGTTCTTTGGAGTTATAATTGCTGACCCTGTTCCACTAAAGCTCTGAAGAAAACTTACAAGAAAGGACCTTTCTGCCACTCGTACAAAGAGTGCAGCCTTAAGCCTTTGGAGATAAGATGAACTAGATGATGCAAAAGATCTTTTCCATCTCTATTTTTCATGAGTGCACAAACAAATATTCATGCCTGGGAACATTAATCACCGCTGGATAGGGTAAATCAAAGAAGGGAAACAATGTTTTCTACATGCTCAGCACACAATGTTTTAATGTTTATAAATATGTAATTTCCAACATAGCAGTGCATCATTCAGAAGTACATTCATTTTCAAGGTTAAAGTTTCAAAACAAAGTTGTTTTGAGATACTGGGGCTGAAACGCATATGAAAAACACCTTAAATGGTGAAAATAATTTTTCCCTCCTCTTGATTGGATAACCTTGAAAAAAAATTACATATAAACAGCTGGATTGATGTTTATGAAAGTTTCCAAAACCAATTGAGTCTTGAACTGAGACCAAGCATGAAAAATTTGAGCCCCAAAGGTAATATTTTTTAAGAAAGTTATAAATGGCTGTGATTTAGAATTGAAGTGTTTTTTCTGAGCTTGTCAAGATCATCACAACTGCAATGTTACATTAACTTGTGTTGTGCAAAGCTCTAGCAATAATATAAAAACAAATTCTCCTAATTTCCACTGACCTGCAGCAAGTTAGTCTGTCAGAAATCTGTCACAAAAAGAGAAGACAGACAATAAGAAAGAGGGGGAGGGGAGGGGAGGGGAGGGGAGGGGAGGGGAGGGGAGGGGAGGGGAGGGGAGGGGAGGGGAGGGGAGGGGAGGGGAGGGGAGGGGAGGGGAGGGGAGGGGAGGGGAGGGGAGGGGAGGGGAGGGGAGACTCGAGGAGAGGAGACTCGAGGAGACTCGAGGAGACTCGAGGAGACTCGAGGAGACTCGAGGAGACTCGAGGAGAGGAGACTCGAGGAGAGGAGACTCGAGGAGAGGAGACTCGAGGAGAGGAGAGGAGACTCGAGGAGACTCGAGGAGAGGAGAGGAGACTCGAGGAGAGGAGAGGAGACTCGAGGAGACTCGAGGAGAGGAGACTCGAGGAGAGGAGACTCGAGGAGAGGAGAGGAGACTCGAGGAGAGGAGACTCGAGGAGACTCGAGGAGACTCGAGGAGACTCGAGGAGACTCGAGGAGAGGAGAGGAGACTCGAGGAGAGGAGACTCGAGGAGAGGAGACTCGAGGAGAGGAGAGGAGAGGAGAGGAGAGGAGAGGAGAGGAGAGGAGAGGAGAGGAGAGGAGAGGAGAGGAGAGGAGAGGAGAGGAGAGGAGAGGAGAGGAGAGGAGAGGAGAGGAGAGGAGAGGAGAGGAGAGGAGAGGAGAGGAGAGGAGGGGAGGGGAGGGGAGGGGAGGGGAGGGGAGGGGAGGGGAGGGGAGAGGAGAGGAGAGGAGAGGAGAGGAGAGGAGAGGAGAGGAGAGGAGAGGAGAGGAGAGGAGGGGAGGGGAGGGGAGGGGAGGGGAGGGGAGGGGAGGGGAGGGGAGGGGAGGGGAGGGGAGGGGAGGGGAGGGGAGGGGAGGGGAGGGGAGACTCGAGGAGAGGAGACTCGAGGAGACTCGAGGAGACTCGAGGAGAGGAGACTCGAGGAGAGGAGAGGAGACTCGAGGAGACTCGAGGAGAGGAGACTCGAGGAGAGGAGACTCGAGGAGAGGAGAGGAGAGGAGACTCGAGGAGAGGAGACTCGAGGAGACTCGAGGAGACTCGAGGAGACTCGAGGAGACTCGAGGAGAGGAGAGGAGAGGAGAGGAGAGGAGAGGAGAGGAGAGGAGAGGAGAGGAGAGGAGAGGAGAGGAGAGGAGACTCGAGGAGAGGAGAGGAGACTCGAGGAGAGGAGACTCGAGGAGAGGAGAGGAGAGGAGACTCGAGGAGAGGAGACTCGAGGAGAGGAGAGGAGAGGAGACTCGAGGAGACTCGAGGAGACTCGAGGAGAGGAGAGGAGAGGAGAGGAGAGGAGAGGAGAGGAGAGGAGACTCGAGGAGAGGAGAGGAGAGGAGAGGAGAGGAGAGGAGAGGAGAGGAGAGGAGAGGAGAGGAGAGGAGAGGAGAGGAGAGGAGAGGAGAGGAGAGGAGAGGAGAGGAGAGGAGAGGAGAGGAGAGGAGAGGAGAGGAGAGGAGAGGAGAGGAGAGGAGAGGAGAGGAGAGGAGAGGAGAGGAGAGGAGAGGAGAGGAGAGGAGAGGAGAGGAGAGGAGAGGAGAGGAGAGGAGAGGAGAGGAGAGGAGAGGAGAGGAGAGGAGAGGAGAGGAGAGTTCTTTGGTCAATGCTCATTTTTCACCACACAGTGGTGAAAAACACAAGACACAGAGATGGTAAAGAAGAAGCCAAAAAGAAGATGAAAATTTGAGGGAAGGTAGAAGATGTGGATAAAATAGGGAGCTTAAAAGAGAAAAGATCAATGAAAGTAATTTTGGAGGTATTGCCAGAATTCCTAGAAGAATCCTGGAATGATTCTCTCAGAATTCAGTGAGAGCTCCACTTAAAATGGTTTTTAGAAATCTGCAAAGGCAGCGTAAAGAGAGAAGTAGGTTGTGTGGAGCCTGGGTGGAGAAAGAGACAGCCTGGAATTGTCCAAGGCTGACAAAATATATTTTTTCTTCCTACCATTTGCTCCAACAGCATAGATCTGAGGCCTTATCAGTTTTCTGCTGATACCATTTTCACTCTTTTCCGATGAAAAACATGTGCCCTGTATTTCCTACTTGTCACCAGGTATTATTCAGTAAAGGACTCCTCCATGACTTTGGGACACAGGCCCCATTCTTATCTTCTTCCAAACCACCCTCAGGGGTTGAGCATCATTCCTAGTTTTTCCTGGATAAGCCAGTTCTTACATTACACCCATTCAAGTTCTGATTTGTCTAGTTAGAAGGGAACTGTTCACTGCTTTGTGACCATAACCTGATACAGACAGACAACAACAGGGAAAATTAACCTCTCCTCTCCTCTGATTACAGATATTCTCTCTCCTTTCCACACTGTTATTTTAAACTAACCATCCTTGCTCTCTAGCCAGCAGCAAGAAAAGTTCAGTGCCTCATTTCACCCATCCTGGTCTTGCTGACATTTAAAAACAAATGTCAAGTTGATAGCTTCTCTGGGAGACAAAAGAGAGGCATTGCCCTCTGCTATTCAAAGAATCTTGGTGCAACATTCTTAGCACTTTTTGCAATATTCTACATATTACATAACTTAAAAGGTATAAATTACATCAAACTTCACCTTTATTTTAGCAAGTTCTGAACAGGTAATAAAAGAGTGTAGAGCAGGCACATTGAGAATAAAGATAATAAAGCTGATAAGAGAGTGCTTTGATCCATAATTTCCTTCCTCTTGGGAACATATATGTATATGTGAGTATTAGGGACGTCTTGTACTAAATGCAGGAAGCTTCACTTAACCCTAAGGATGCCTCATAAAACGAGTGTCACATAATAGAGCCCACAAGCAAACCTTTGGTACAGTGTGAAGGTGGTGAAAGGAAGGTATTTGGCAGTATAGATTCAAAATTCTGCTATTTGAAAAATTTCCATTGGGGCTGTTTTTCAAGGACAAATATCTTTGACAAATGTGTGCACATAAATATTTTGATCTGGAAAACGCTGATTCTGTAGAAAAACAAAACTCCTTAAAGCAGAACACATCTATAAATCTCTGTCTACATCTATATCTAAACAGAAATGAATTTTGGTTTTGCCATACATCAATAACCATAAAGATGCATTGTGAGACAGAGAGTCTGGTTTCTTGAAGTTCAAAATCTCTGTATTAGTTTGAAGTTCCCTGGAGAAAATGTATCATTTTAAGTGTTGTAAGAAACAGTGAGGCATTACACATGCAAATAGCTCTATAATACTGTGGTATGGCTCTGTTTAATGCATCTCCAAGACAAACAATTTTTGCACCAAAATATATGGGGTTTAATTTTTCACAAATACTTAGCAACTTACTTCAGGAAACAAAAATAATTTTCAGCTTAACTCTTCGGAAAACAATAATGTGTCCAGTAAATACGAGCTAGTACACAGGGGTTTTCAGGCATGAGGAGGCTTAATATGAAAGCTGGTCTGGGGGTTACTCTGCACCCTTAAGGGGAGTGGGTAACAGGTACAAAACTCCACAGGACTGTGGTACTTGTTGGCTTCCTGATGTGAAAAAATAGTGAGAAGCCTCTCTGTAGTGTAACTCATTCCCATAACGTGGTTTTGCTATTTTAAGGACAGTAAAAATTCTAGGCATGCTTTATACTGAGAGATATATAAGGATAAAATGGAATTTCATTTTGAGGGAAGCTTTTAGGGGTAATTAAATCAGCTCTTACATAATTTAGGTGAATGGCCTAGGCAGGCAATTAGAAACGTATCCCAAGCTCAACGGCTCTATGACAAAACATGCAAAGACAAAGTGGACTTAATTGCTTCTTTCTTTCCATATTAGAAATTCTGCCAGAGGTGAAGTCCAAGAAACATTAAATAATTTGTCCAAAATGTCCCCAAAGTTGATGGAAACACAGACATGGTATCTGACACGGATTCTATAAGAATAATACTCTATGCAAACTATGTCTTCTGGGTATCAATCACAATGGCTCAAGCCTGCCTTGATCAAAGCCAGGGTCTGATTGTAGGATGAGACCTGACAGCCTCATATTTAAAAGATTTGAAGACTGTGCAGTTAAAAGTTACAATGGTTATCTACAGCAGTGGGATCTACATATCTTGGAATGAAAACAGGGTCTGTAAAGACATCTAGTCACTTCTGGTTTTAGTGAAATTCAGAACAGCTAATCCTTAACTTTCTCTTCAAATGGTGAAACACTTTTGATCATGAAACAAAAAGGAGAAAAGAATGCAGAACACACAGTTTTTAAGTAAGTTTTTTTGTGGTTTTTTTTCCCAGAGAGGTACAAAAGTTCTAGGTGTTTTCAACAGATACATCTAATCACTCAGTAAAAGAAAATGTTCTAGAAAAATACCAAGAGCAGTACTCCATGTGGCAGCCTTCAACACAAAACATGGGTTAAGGTCTTTCTGCCCAGTGCCTACTTTCCTTCCTCCCTCATCTCCAGCACTCTCTTGGTGCTTACCAGTGCCTTATCGGTGCTCTGCTCCATATTGCATCTATGGGCATAGTTTTCTTTAATAGAAGGGAATCTCTTATGGAGACCTTTTGTGTTAAAAACACAGAGTTTTGTGTGTGCAGGTGTATTAAATAGATTTTCAACATCTTTAAACCAATCCCACACAAGTAGTAGGATGGAAGGAGGTGAAGGAGTAACTTTAGTCAGGATGTAGCTCAGTTAAAGTAGCTTTGCCACCAAAGGGTTCATAACATGAAAAAAAGATATTTGTCACGCTGCTCACAAGTAGAGCAGCATTTTCCAGTCTTACACAAAACATGTTTCTCCACACAGACTGATAGATTTTTATTGAGCTTTCTGATTGTTCTATTTTATCACTAGAGGCAAGCAACAAAGCTATTACAGCTTTGTTTTAATTGTCTATCAGGTACTATTGCAGTCTTTTGGGTCTGTTTGTGCTACACCATTTTTAATTAAGAGGTTATGGACCTGCTCACACCCATGAGACTCCATTAAATGCAGCTGGATGGTACATAATGCTCACTGAATTACAGCACAAAATCTGTGTGACTGTAAACGTGCTGTCTTAAGACACGTCCAGCTAAAATTCAATGGAAAGTTTAATGAAGCTTGTCAGCTTGTCTAATAAAGAACACTGCCACTCTGTACAGAGCTGGAAAGCACAGAAAATTTTGTCACAGTCTTTTTGTCAGACAAGATGAGCACTGAAGCCTAAGCCGAAGTAGAGGCTACAAACAATTGTTTTCACTGGATGTAGTTATGTTGTTCTCTCAAACAAATTCAAAAAGCATGTGGAAAAGGGAGAGCTGCAAGTCTGGAAGGAGAGAAAGAAAGAGAGAGAGAAGGAAGGAAGTAGTTTGCATTTTGAAATAGTTCAGTAAGAAGTAAAATGAAAGGAGGGCTGTTGGTGAACACCTGGTGAGTCCATGAGCTCTGGGTGTTAGCACACAAAGAGCTATTGGGTGATCAGAGCTGGAATGACTGCTTTAATAAGAAGGTACTTCCATTCATAACTGTGTCCTAGTCTGCTCTAGGAATTTTGGGTGCTGTGGAGTATTTGTTAAAGTCCACATAGTTTTCATTTCCATCTGAGAAAAGCAGGGAATCATATATTTCAGTATTTCAACAGCAGGACCTCTGAAAGTCTTACAAATCTAAGAAACCAGTTATGTTTACATTTGTTTCTCTAGCACAATGTGGTTGTTTCTTTAGCACTATTTAATGCTATTTGTCACACTCACTTAGTGCTCTTTACAAGTGATTGGTTTGTGGAGGAATATGTGGCTGGGGGTTTTAAACGTAACTGTGACAAAATGTATTTATTCTGTAATGTTAACCATGATAATTAGAAAGTTGAGGTTGGTGAAATCCAAAATAAACAACAATAAATTTTTGAAGAAAATTATTATAGGATTCTTAGGTTTTAGGTCAGATGAAGAAATTATCTTCATACAACTCAGATGTCCTGCTATATACAGCTTCTCAAAAACCTCTTAAACTAAGATTTTTCTCTGATTATTATTCCTTCAATAATAACTGCTTGTATCTTTGCATGGAAATTGGTGAAACTACAAGTGAGTGAGAAATAAATTAACTATTTTGCATTATGCTCAGCTTTAAAATCTGCATGCTGATAGGTTCTTCAAGGTGAGACTGAGATGGTAGAGGATCCTGGTAAAATGCATGGATATACTCTGACTGAACAGAGAAGTTTTATGCTGAGAAATTTTTGAGGTATAGTTTGAGAGAAAAAAAATTCTGAGTAAAAAAACTGACACAGACATTCTATGTTTCCTACTTCTATTACAACCGTGGTTGTGTCTGATGCAGCTACCTGAGTTCCTGGATTCATCATTACTGAGAAATGTATAGAAAGCTCTAGGGAGCAGGGGTAGAAAAGGAGAGCTGGTAATGCAGCTTTTTGTTGGAACTCGGAGAAGTCATTAATAGTGTCTTTGAGTTCATAGACACAGAAGCATATGTCTTTTTGCCTTGAGTTCCTTTTTGTTCTGAGTATCAGAAAATCACTTGGTTGTCTTGCTGACACAGTCTTGCATGATGCATCATTTCTGTAGCTCTTACAGAACTTAAAGATCCTCACTGTTTTCAGTGAGAGGTAAAATACAGCTTGAGGGGAGATTATTGGTTACTCTCATCCATCTATATGAATAAAAGGTCAGATTTTGGGCTTTCAGATGTGTGATTCCCAAAGCAATCTAATTTAGAGCTTGACAAGGGGAAGAGTGCCTAAAAGCTGAAAATACTGTTCCAGGAGAAGTTATTGATATGTAGATATGGGAGAGAAGACTAAAATCTGTTTTACCATTAAAATCCCTCCAGTTGGGCTGGCCATCACACACCATGAAGGACATCAGGTCATCCATCCTCATTAGCTCTCTTCCTTTTTCTGCCACTAGCTGTCTGCAGAGCAGGGAGCATCTAAGACGAGACAGGGGCCAGAGATTTGGTGGAAACTCCCCATTTACTCAGTCTGTGTGAACAACAGAAACTGTGTTGGAAAGACAAGAAGAGAAAGGACAGAGGTGTGCTGGACAGTTCCTCACCAGCACTCCTCACCCCACTGTTCTCCTGCCTTCGCAGGAAACAGAAGTGGAACATTTTTCAAGAGTAAATAGAGAAGAGAGAGAGGTCGTGCAGAGGGACAAAATGGAGCGGAAGGAGAAAAAAAGCAGCAAGAAAAATACTGGCATTTGTTACACTGTGGCATGGCCTGAAGGTCCCATTTTGTTTGTGTACCCTTCTGCACGTCATTATTTCAAACATCACAAAAATATAGCCGTTACCCTGGGAGTGTAAAAATAAACAAATCCTGCAAGAAACAGGGGAACCAGATTTACTGTCAGAGGTCTGAAAATGCTGGTAGCAACAAAACATGTTATAGGGAATGGATATCATAAAAGAGAACTGTACAGCTTCTTAGTCAAACCCACATAGATTTCAACAACACCCAGGTCCTGCAAGACATCTTTCAACAGCATCAAAAGACAAGGAAAAAAGTTGTCCTTACTGAAAATAACTTTCAACATGTTCAATGGCACAAAAAATCCTTTGGTTGTTGGGACCCAGCATATCAAAACCTAACTGCAGAACCGTAAAATATTTTCAGGTGTCAGCAACTATCTAAGATAGATGAAATCAGGCTAGTCTAGGGAATGTATTTCACCACTGTGGGTTATGCCAGCATGACAAAGTCAAAACGAAGCCTCTTTTGAACAAGCAGAATGAAAGAGATTCGGAATAAAATTCCTAGAGCTTTTTACCCCCCAGCTCCTTGACATCTTGGATTCTGATATGCCATACCCTGGGAATCTGTACACAGCTGCTGGAGGAGAGGCTTTGTGCAACTGGAGTCCAGTCCTGGGTAAAGGCAGGAGGAAGGACCAAGCATCTGCCAGCAGCCATGCAAGGATCACATCTTACATAGCACATTGGTCTTTCCAGACATCTGGTCACAGTTCAGCTTGACTCTGCTGACTTTTTGAAAAATGAGCATTATGCTTGCTCACTGGAATTTTTAAGCATTTTTACAGGACCATTTAGCCCTCGTGTGCAAACACATTTGTCTGAAAAGCTGCAGGAAAACTCTTATTTGCTCAGAAAACCCTAGCAAGTTTTTCTAATGAATATGTTAGAATGTCTAAGAAAGCCAATGAGGAGAAGAGTGAAAAACAAAATAACAGCTGATTCTAAGGTTTAACTAGTAACAGGGAAACTGGTACACAAAGCAGGTACTAATGCCCTGGAGTAACAGTAATATCATTGTAACAGCCACAGAGAGCAGTAATGCTTAATGCTATACATTGAGTACCAGTTACTATGCTAAATATGCCTTCTCTTTTCTGTTTAAGAATTTATCCATGTAAAGTAATATGCTCAAAGACAATCACATGTTTTCTCTAATTGCAACAAAAGGTGTTTCAACCCTTTTAAGGAAGGTGATAAGGGAAAATATTACTTTGTTTTTCATTAATGAATTAGTTCAATTTTTTTATTTTTTTTTAACAAATTTTCTAATGACAAACGTGGCATTTGCTTGCTGGAGGAACTAGGAAATAAAGAAAAGCTCTTCATTATTACCGATAAAATTTAGTACATTTTGTAAATCCGAATTTTTACACTCATTAAAATATCTCTGTAGCTACCAAACTCACTTTACATTTTCCCTGTGTAGTGCATGTTTCTAAACTCCCCTAAACCATCTCTTCTGTGTTTTTTGACTCTCATAACACTAAGCCTTCCCCCCTGCCAGAAATATGAAGCAGCAGCCAGAGGTCTGGAATCCCCCAGTGCAGAGACCTGACCCTTCCAACAAATAGTTTTAGGCCACAGCTGTGAAATGTGTGTTATCTTCCACTCCTGTACTTAGGTTACATAAACAACAAAGGTCTGCTGATGATATTGGTTACTCTGTTAGCAGAAAAAACAGGGGTTCATGTTGGTACCCAGCCCTCCAGGAAAGGAAAGGGAGTTGTTCCACTTAAGACAGCTATTGGTGAAAAAGCCAGGGTGCAAGTCCAGCAAAAAAATAAGCTGGTATGCCAATATTAAAAGTTTGAAGAGGCAAATTGTGAAGCTGAAGAAATGTCAGAATTGTACTCAACAAGCATACATTGCTCTCTACTCCAGGATTCTTGTTCAATACACACAGTGGGTAATGGATGGGCTGGCAAGAACAGAAGGTATGTTCTCTGCTTCAAAAATGGATGGTTGAGCTTTATTCCAAATTCAGCTACCACATTTGTACAGTATGATGGACAAAAGTGTAGCAATAATGGATATATACAGGAAAGGTAGATTATGCTGTGCAACCTGCCTTGAACCTGCTATCTCTTAACTGGATTGTCATTTCAACCTTAACCATCTTTTAATACATTTCTTTCCAAAAATATTTTAGTATACTTTAAATGGGTCTGTTTCTCACACCCTGGAGCGCCTGTTGGCAGGCTGTCCAATGCCAATCTGTTGCATCCAAGGAGCTGTTTTTCATTCTACTGCAGTCCTGTCTGCAGGGGCTCTGCCATCCCAGTGCCTCACTTACACTGACACATATGGCACTGTGTCTTGACCATGTGGAGCTGTTCATGGTCAGGCAGAAATCAAGCAGGTTTTAAGCCACTGTAGCCAATGCTGCGATTTGAATCTAGTTCTCACTCGTTCTTCACTAGAAGAATTATGAAAACATTATGACATCATCTCTTCTCCATCTCAGACCTTGGGTAAAGAGCAAGAAGTCTGATAAATGGTAAAAAGTCTGAATAACAGTAAATAAAAGGTTAGGGAAAAGTGCAGCCAGGCTACATACATGCATTGTTTGGAGATGTGTGTATGTGTGCACGTATTCATGATGCATTACAGGCTCATGTCACAAGCTTTTTGCAAGAACACTGCATAGCAACACACTGCTTTTTACCTTGCAGTTGACTGACTTTTGCCATTTTGCAGTATTATCAAAGAGGAAAGCACACTTTTCCTTCAGTTGTTTTTCTCCTGCTATTTGTGAGAATGCTGGAATCAGCAGTGACCTGTGCTAAGAGGAATCGCTAGCCAAAACGCCACAGTTGAAGAGATTGACCTTTGCCAATAGCGAGTTGGTCTTGCAGAAACCAATGGACAGGGAAAGAACAAGAGCTGGGGAGACAGCTCCGACAGTAATGGGCTGTAATTGAGTTCTCAGCCTTGCTTTAAGAGCCTTGGTGCTATTGTCTGTGAAAGTTGCTCTTTTTTATGCTCTTTGTTGCGTTCTGTCAAGCCCCATTTAAAATAATGAGGCCCCTTCACTCACTTTCTCTCCATATAGCTCATAGCAGACAAGAGAACTTTTAAAGGAAGAACAAAATCTCATCTGCAGAGAAGTGGGGGACGTTGTAATTTACTGACACCCAGGATTCTTGCAGAGGCAGTTAGCCAGGTGTGACCTTGATAAAGGACAAATCAAACACACATTATCCAGTCCTTTCAGCCAACACCTTCTGTTCCCAGAAGGTGCAAACACACTCTGGATGCCCTATAAAGCTCTTGCACTCTAGCAGCTGATCACACATCACAGGAGCAGGATGGATATAAAGAATAATGGGTGGTAGAAGGGCCTTTATAGAAGTTGTGTTAGAATTGGGAGCAAAGGCCATGTGTGGAGAGGTGCTGAGCACTCACAACCATGCATTTCTCCAACAGATCTGAAATGCCCATAGCTCCTTTGCATGTAGGACAGCTCCACCATGAATTGATTGATCTCATGATCAGGTATGTGCTGTAACTAGCCACCGCTGTTCAGGGCTCAATAACCTGCACGTGACTCAATATCCATTAGCTGATCCTGCTACCAGAGGCACTAATGAAAAGATATTTTGCCCTTACAGAACTCCTCTTAATCACCTTTGAACAAAATCTAAAATACTAGCCATTGCTCTGAGACAAGGGTGGGTACAGGTTTAATTACTGCTTCTTTTCCTTGTACTAAGAGGATTGAAATGCAAACATGAGTCCAACTGACTGCACAATCTTTACTGATCAAAGTAAGAGCTTAGGGCTTGAGGGTGGAATGGCCTAATATCTCTGGGCTGAGGAATGAAGATCCAGTTGGTTTGTCTCTATCACGGCAGCACCAAATTTTGGTGTCTCTCACTTTATAATCTTGTTTTGAGAAAGAGGTAGATACCTAAAATTCTAAAATACAAATTTCTTCTCCAGAATGGGAAGCCAAAAGAAATGAGTTGATTGACTGAAACCCTATGGAAAAGACCTAAGTACCTGGCAAAAATTCTTCACATGGCGCCCGTTCTAGCACTGGGTTTGCTTGCAATGTAGTAACAAACCATTAGATGTCCCTTTGTGCCTTGCAAAGCTCCAGATAGGCTATAGTCCCTAGGTAAAAAAACCCTTCAAACAGGAAAAAAAAAAAAAAAGTTGTAGCGCATGCTGTGCAGAAACTTTTCTGCCTTTTTGCCTACTGTGGTGCTTTTTAGTAAATTCCACTTGCTCAAGAGGGAACATGCTTCATGACATAAAAAAACTGCTGGCATTCTTCACTCTCTGTGTTAAGCATATCCTTCTAGTTTATTGGCCAGTGTTGAACTTCAAGGCCATTGGAGCAGTATGTGGAAGGGCAGGTAGATAATGTGCTCTTGCAAAGTTTAAAAAGTCTCTTAAAGGTCCAGCTCTGGACCTTTACCCACCTTCAGGAGGAAAAGTTACCCTGAAGTACTGAAACAGCAGCAATAATTGCAAGTGCCAGAAAACATGGCAAGCAGCATGTGGCTGAGAGGAAGGGTTCCTCAGGGTTGGTGTGGTGCAGAGGAGGGACCCTCTGTAAGGTATTGAACAACATCCTTTCTTCACAGGAAGCCAGAAGATGAGTTGTCTATGTTCTGGATGCGTGCCTCTTAAGCCATCTACTCCTGTGTTGTCAGCAGTTTACCACATTCGGCATATGCCTTAGGTATCAAGAAAGGAAGAACAGTTTATTATTTAGTCATAATTTTATGATCTCTAAATTTGTGAAAAGAATTCTATGATCTCTAAATTTGTGAAAATTGTGAAAAGACAAGAAGTGTTTGCTGTTCCAGCTCTGACCACACAGAGCTGCAGAAAGAGACACAAGGTTGAGTCTGCAAGAAACCTTATGAAAACTCATTGCTAACAATCCCCAGATCTGCTGCTTTTCTTCCACAGTATTGCGTTTCAGGATTCATTATGCTTTCTTCCTTCTTTCCTTTTGAATACTTTCCTTCTGCCTTTTCACAAAGATCCCATTACCATTACTCTCACCTTGCTTCTAACTGTTTCAGAATCAGGTAATATATTTTTGCATTGTTTTTTTTATTTTCTCTCCCCTTCTTTGGCACATAACTTTGTTCTTCTCAGTATAAGAAGACTTAGACAAAGCACTGTGAGCCACAGTCTTTAAGTCTGGTGTTTATTTGCCTCCTGGTTGGTTTTATCTTTACAGCTATTTATTGTTGGCTGTTCTCTTTCTTTGGTGTTTCTCAGTGGTGGCGCTCAGGTTCCTTTATTATGCACACCAGCTGAAATTTATATTCACTGTTCTCTCATAATAACAGTAAAAAGAAAGGACGATATCTTATTATGCTGTCTGTTTATTAGCAGCCTGGAAGGTCTCTTTGGCACTGGTGTTGTTGATGTAATTCTGGAGCCACCAGATTTGAGACAGAAAATGGCATTTGTCCTGCAATGACAAAGACTTTGCATTCCTCGTCTTTCTGACTAGCTTACTGTCAGTTGCTTGGTTGCATTTTATTAAGACAATGTTTTATGCTATCATTTTTTACTTTGCTTATGTTGCTCATGTACATTTAAAACTGCTGTTCATCTTGCTGCTCAGGGCTTTCTGCAGCACAAGACGTACATGGACTGTGACTTAAGGCTGTCTATGGAAGAACTGGGGAGCTGGGAATTATGTGTTCACATAGCCTCATCCATTAAATTTTAGGAACTTGGTTTGGGTGGTAGTGTAGAACTACAGGACAGTAATGTTCTGGGGATACATGCTTTGCATGTGTTTGCCCATGGCAGAGACCAGCACAACAGGGGCTGCCTGCCAAGCAGACACCCCAGGCTCAATGCAGAAGGCACATATAAAATAATGAGGAAATTTTTGTAGTACTATCAGTGCCACACCAGTAATTTTAGAGTTATATTTGAAAAAAAAATGTCCAGGGTCTGGAGATGGGTTGTCAATCCTGTTTTATCTGTACCACACCCTAATTTGAGGCTGGGCTGAAAAGCTGACAAAGTAACATCCTCTGCCATGGTATTTTTCAGTGTGGGTGTTCACTGAAGTGAAGCTTTAACTCATCTGCTTCCTGCATCATGGCCTAGGGGAGAGATTCAATATCATATTATTGCTATTGGACTCAAGAGGCGCTTTCGTCTGTTTGCAGTCAATTATTTTTCAAAGGTAGCTTTGCTTTGGCCATGTAAGAGCCAAGCTCTACAAGACTCATTAGTATTGTAACTGCAGCTGGATTGCATTCTTGTCATTCTTTGTTTCAAGACTTGTTCTAAGAAAAAAAGTATTGCGTTTTAAGAAAAAAAACAACACCCACCTTCATTTGTGATCATCCTCTCTCCTTGACTGTAACCAAGTCAGCAGCAAGAAAACAGAAGTTAGGTGGCTGGGCCATGCTAGTTATAGTACAGAATTTTCAGAACTATGAAATCCATGCTGAAATCCTCGGGTCAATCCTGCAAAAAGCAGGGAGGTGTCTGCTGACAGTCTTGAGCCCCAGTGAAATATTATGGCTCAGCTCTAGAGCCTCCAGGTGTGTATCCTCATGTTTAAGCTGATTTTCAGGCCAGTGAGACAGTGCAACATCCAGAAAGGTCCACTTTCTTGTAAAATTGATTGGTCTGAAGCTGCAATGACATTGCCTTCCTATGATAACTGTCCAGCACTGTAGGAAGTCAGAATCCCACCTTAGGGTTTGGAGGAGAAAGGAATCTTTAGGATATAAAGAGTTGTCCCCTGTGACAAACAGGACTTACGCAGATAGCTGAAGAAGTCAGCAAACTCCCCTTGAGCTGGAGAGGATTCAGTGAGTTTGGCATAGCTCTGGGAAGCAAGAAGAATACAGGAAGAAATATTTATAAGGAATCCACTTACTCTTTAACTGTAATCTGGATTTCAGTTTGTTTGATTTGGATATTTGGGGAATATATGGAAAGAATTTTGAGTTCCCAACAGCAAAACCTGGGATAAAAAAAAACCAAAAAATATCCCCAACAAAAATAAAACAACCTAGAGGGAAGGCTTTCTTTTGCTTTGCTACAAATCACTTGGCACAATCTTCTTTATGTGCCAGCCTGCAAGAGCCTCTCATGTCCCAGTTTTAATTAAACTCTACTCAAAATTCTGTCTCAGTGTTTCTCATAGGAGGCAATGCAGCAGCCTGCAAAAGTGATTCAGGTGAGAGGTGAGGAGCAGGAGGGTGATGGAAGTCTCACTTCTATCTGGGCTATTTTTATACTGCTCTCATCAGCACAGTACCAGGATGCCTTCCGCTAGCACAACAAGCTGCACAATTAACATCTTGTAGCTCTGCCTCTTTCTCTTCCCTCCCACCTCCACTGTGCACAGGGGTATTGTGGCTTCAGCTAAACACTTAATATGCAGAACTAGAAGTTTAGAGATCTTCAGTACCTGCTACTGAAGGTGGTGGGTCGTTAATGGCTAAACCAGAAGCATTCTGGCAATGTAATATAATATGACATAATGTAACCCATAGCACTTATTTCTTCCTTGAAAAAAACTAAAAATTAACCTATAGAAAGCTACCAGCATACTTAGTGCCAGCAGGGAAGATACAAGAGCCATTTCCCAACAGGAACAGCAGGCATCCATATCAGTGTCACAGGTGAGAGGTAAAGGCCAGGTAGGTGTGTTTGATGAGTAGCAGTGGTGAGCCAGCACCCAGTGCCCCATGTTCACCATGACAGCGAGGCAGACAGGAGACAGACAGGCTGAAATACAGCAAAATGAGAAGGGAAACTACAGCTAAGTAAAGCTTTTTTCCTGGGACATGAATTGGGGGAATACTCTGAGCCTCACATGCCTGCCTCCTTCAATGCTATTTGATCTCTAATTGCTGCAGCAGCTTTGATGGGCTGTGATCCCCACTGTGGCTTTGAGACGAAGTAAAATACGGGCAAAGTAGGAACTCATTGATTTTGGTACATAATTCATAAAACTCCCGTGTAAATGATCCAGTTCATGAATTCCAAGTTGATGAAATATTCAAAGGAAGATAAATATATTTGCAGGTATTAGACTCCCTGGCACTTAAAATCTCTCAGGACATTGTTGCCAGAGAGTTCCCAGCCACGTTAATCGTGCTGTGCTGTGAGTAACCTACTGCAGGGTGCACCTCTGCAAGATAAGGAGAGGCAGCTGGAGAGCCATGGATGGCACCAATACCACCAGCCTAGCTCCTAGTCACCAGGGAATGAGGGTAGATTGGTGCATCCTATGGACTTCTTTGTGAGAGGACATTGGACAGAGTGAGAAGCCTCTGAAAGCCCCCAGAAAATGTTTCCTCCAAGTAGAGGCTCTGGGCTCTTCTGTTCTGTCCCAGGGGTGCACTGAAGCGTGGAGCCATTGGAGACCAAGTGGACAAAGCACTGGAAGGTCCTGAGTGGGCAGGGGCGGGCACCACTGACCAATTGGGCAGTTGCTATCAGTTCTCTCTCTGGCATATTCTCAGAGCCATCATCAAAGGCCCTGGGGAGGAGGACTCTGTAATGTGCTGTTGGGATCTCCCATGCATCAGGGACATAAGTTAACTGCAGTCACCACTACTCTCCCAGCCCTGGAGAGGTACATCAAGGTTTTGCTACCTTCAGCTCCCAGGGATGTCACATCTGACATCCCAGAGTCCCTTATGGCATCAGGGACACACCCCACAAACCATCCCACACACCCCACAAAGCATCATCACTGAAGGCACAGATGTGTCCAGTTTCTCTTTTGAGGGAGACAGTCTTTAAAGCCTTATCATGACAGTCAAGTCTGTCACACCTCACTGACCAGAGGGTTGTATCAGTAAGAAAATATCCACCTGCTGAAATATGAGGAAAGCTTTACCCAGTAGAACTGGTCACCACCTCTCTTCCATGTTGGGCTAGTCTCATTTTGTGGAGGGAAGAAAGTCATGCAGAGCTTTCAAAGCTCTGGTGCAAGACCTGGCCAGTATTGTATCTGGCAGGATCTGAGATGTCTTTTGCATGCTAGAAAAGAAAGTCAGCCAGATGCAACTTGAGAGGGAAGAGCAGAGGCCATTGAACAAGAGTTTGTGAGTAACTAGAAAGCAGTATGTGAGAAAAGTGCCTAAGGTCCAGCAATCTATGGACTTCTTGGTGTCACTTAACTTATGAACTACCATATTTTTGGAAGGAAAAATTTAGTTCTTGGCTGGAATAAATATTTCTTCTCTTGTCCAATTTAATATATATTTTATCTCTATAGCTCAGAGTCTCAAGAATATGCTTACAGCTGTTTTCTGTTTGATCGTCTTGATGGGAGTTAAAACCTCAGATTGTATGATGGAAAAAGGCAAGAACAAGTCCCTGCAGTGATGACATCAACGCAATAATATCCTAATGGTTATAATAAGCATGAACTTCTTACTCAGTAGCTAACTGTGTGACTGAGAAAACAGGAGTCACAAAATAGAAATTATGGGAATTCAGCAACACTTCAGGAGGAAAACAGTCGAAGATACTCTGAGAAATATTTTGCAGAAATCACCACTGACTCGAAGTGTGTCCCAATAATGTATTTCTTTGTATGTTTCTTTATACATTTCCTAACCAGAGCTGGAAATGCGTTTCCACTGTAATTCTGGGCAGAAATCCACAAAGTCTCAGAGAGGTGTCCATATGCTCCTAAGCAGTCACAGGCATATAAATGTAATTATAAAGATAAAAAAAACCAAATGGTGAGCCAAGGAAGATGTGCTTTACCTCTGAGAGTCAGCCACTGAGTGCCCAGAGTGATGGGAATCAGATCATCCTTTCTTCTCCAGATCAGTGAAGACTGAACTAGCTGATATTTGGTACAGAAATGTCAACCTTCCCTAATGCTCAGATTTCAACCCTCAGGATAGGACAAGTTTGTATAAGGTCAAGAATCAACTGTTAAAGAATTGCAATCAATGTCTTCAGGAAGGCAAAGACTGTCTTAGTTTCTATTTTCTCCTATTTCATTATTAATGCAGCTAATGGGCCTGGGGTAAAGAGAAGCAGAAAATATTGTTGCCAAACATCTTAAAAGGTTTTCAGCTGGAGTCCTGAGAGCTATTACATTTCCAGAGAGCACAGAATAATTTGTTTATCTCTTCAGTAGTTATACTCTTTCATTCAATGCAGTTGTGAGTTGTTTTACTTTATTATACTAGTGCCAACAGATCCATAGAGAGAATATTTACTTTCAAAGTGAAGTAACCTATGTGTGTACATTAGGATATGAGCATGAAGACTGCAGGGTACTCCTAAAGGCTAATTTAGGTAAAAATAAAGGAAATCATTCTGCTCAGTCTTTTTCCATAATCAATGAAGTGAGAGAGCTCTTCTAAGCAGACCAACTCATGGCATTTAACATTACATATGTAACCATTATCTCTCCACAAGCTGTAAAGTGAGGCTGGCCTGCCCTATATTATCATTATTCTTGTAAATACTCCAATGGCTGGAGCATTTATTGACACAGTGACATTGAGGAAGGTTAAATCCAGCTTTAAAAACCAAGTGCATTTATAATGGATTAGATAAACTGCATTAAATCCTTGCACAGCCTCTGGAAAATAGAAATAAACTGAACTGAATAAAAGCTACATTTGTTCTGAAGAAGCATCCATCATAAGGTTTGAATGGAGTTAAATGGGTTTTAAATTTTTTTTTTTTCTCATGAATATTACTATATGGACAATGTTCCTATAAATGTCAGGACAAAGTATATCACCTGTTGTAAGTTTATACCCTGCTTTGCTGTTCCCTGCTTTTTCCACAGACAGCCTTGAGAGTCTAATGCATCCACTCTGGAATTGCTGATCTGATTCTTACAAAGCTATAGCTATTGCAGAGGGTTCTCAGCTGCCAGACTTTGCTAACTAACCTGGAAAGACCTAGAGAGGTTAATTGATTACCAAGTGGGAGTGCTCAATTTTTGTACCTCTCTTTTTATTATTTTTTATACAGTATCTTCTTGTTTGGCAAATTGTGCCAGGCGGTGTTTGTCTGCCTCAAGAAATGGATTTTACTTGATCAAAACTTTTCCTTTGTTTTTCTTCATATCTGGTCTGGAAACATTCAGTAGGTACAGACAAGCATTATCTCAATATCTCACTTGTGATTTTACAATAATTATGGCTTTGACTAAAAATACAAATGAAATAAAGATTCCCAAAGACCACTGCAGGCAGTGCATGAAGACAGCTGTTTTTGAAACAGACCAAAACTGGTATAATTGCTGAAGGTTTCCCAGGTCAGAAATGAGGTGCATCATCAGAGCCACCAGGTACAGTTGCAGACATAGACAAAGAAGTGAAGTGCTGTTCACTGCCTGATTATGGTCTCAGTTGCTTGCTCAGAGTTTGCTTGATGGTATTCATTCCTTTTTGGCCCTTCCTTTGGCAATCTGACTGTAGAGGAGCATACAGATGTTCACTGTAAAATTTACAGAAGCATATTTGCTAATCTTAATCTTTGAAATCTCTTTAAATTGCTTTAGAGACAAAAAAATGCTATTTGAAATGGAACTGATTTAGGATGTCATAAGGTAGACTTTCTTCTTTGTGCATGCCACACCTCTTTATTCATCAGAAAAATATGGTCTGTGGGTAAAATACAGAAAATATAGCTGAACCCAGAGTGTGGGGTTGATAGAGCAGATTTGTCTGCAGAAGATTCCAAGTGGAAAACATCTCTTCCAAGTTGAGAAGCATCACACAGGAAACGTCTATAAATTAATTTAATGCTGTTGTTTGCCTGACACTTGAACTAGACTTATTATTAGTGGCCAGCATCTCACACAAGAATGTGCAAAATGCAGTCACAGCAGGTCACTCGCTGGACTTTTCATGGACAGACAACATCTCTCTGTTTTGCTTTAATTCTTTAATTCTCTGATGGGGGCAAACAAGATTTATTACAGAACTGGCAGTCTGACACTATGGGACACAAAGGAAGACTGAAGTCCAGTATCTTGGGATGAACAGCTACAGTACCAAGGACCCACTGAGTATCAAGGACCTGCTCTTGAAGGAGACTTTCTGAGATAAGCTAAGTTTTACAAAACTGAGCACTGATCAGTTGCATGCAAATAAATAAAGCAGCAAACCTCCTTTTAAAAAGAGATCAGGAGCATCATAAAATATTCAACAAGGCAAACAAGACAAGGTTTAAAGTGAGGTGAAAAAGCAAATTATCTGCTGAATGGCAATTCACCAGCTCAGCTCTTTTGCTTCCACACCAGAGATGGCTACTTATCAAACAAAAGCAAGATTGTACCTATACAATCATAGCTCAGATGAGAAGAAAAACAGACCTGGTTAACTGTGTGGTTAGATAGAAAAATAGTATTTTTGAGGAACAATAGCATCAGGGAACCCAGTAGTTCAGTATATTTTCCCCACTACCATGGCCCAGGTCTCCATGTCCTCTGTCTGACATTTTATGGCACATCCACAAGCATGGCTGCCCAGAAATAGTTAGATTCATGGACAAGGCAGAAATTACACAAAAGGATCAAATAAGGCCTTAGTTTTGTGCCAGCCCTGATGATGTGTTTGTGTTTTCATAGAGGCTTTGTTATAACCTTGGGGAATGTCATGCTACTTCTAATTCCACACAGGATCGAGATGAGCTGTCACTTTCCACCACAAGACACAGTGAATAGCTTTAGAGGGAAAAAGTTCCCACTGCAAATTTGAAAGAGCAGCCAAGCACAAAATCTGCTGGTTTATATCTAAATAGTAGGGAAGGAGACATTCTGGACAGATTCATCTCACCTAACTTCCATTTGACTAAAGAGCAGTGGCTACGATGTAGTTGGATGTATCTGAATTAATGACCTTGGCTTCCCTTCATAGCTAAATGAGACCGCATCAATGCAGCCAGTAGAGACTAGGCAGCGATTCTTCTTTTCCCCAGCTTTTCACAGAATATTTTCTGGTAGTCCCAGAACCTGTGTCATGTAGAGTATTGACCAGTGTGAATAAACATGCTAAGAATCATTACTTTTCCCAAAGTGTTTCTAGTTCGGTTAGTCAAGACAGAAGAAAAAGTGAGAGAAAAGCATTATTATCATGTACTACAACTGTGCTATTTCTTTCCCTTGTTCCTAAGTGACACAAACTGCATACAAATTAAATTTAAACCAGGGAGCATCAGGGGGATGTGAAATAGCATTATTTGGAAGAGAATTCTGAAAGAAAGTGTGCAATGCATCACTAACTGTGGTGAGATGCAGCCAGACCTTCAGATCACCTTTCTTGCAGGGGCAAGCATACATCAAACTGCTTCATGGAAAAATACAAAATACAAATACTGTTTATTTCCAGCAAAACACACTGATGGCTCATGCAAATGGTCACATTTAAGCAGTGTAAAACTACTGTGGCATGGCAGATGGTCCACACTTGCACATTTAAACTCTGGGTAATGCAACAACAGTAGACAGAGCTCTATCATGGTGGGTTTTTAAAAATAAGGTATGGAGGGGCACACAGAGAGTTCCAGAAATTTCACAGTTCAGTAGGCCAGCAGAGGTTGATCATGTGCCTGAAAATCAGATTTATGGGGGATCTTATTTTTCTAGTCTAATTTGTGATTATTGCTGCTACTTTGCACAGAATAGGTCTTACTCCACAAGTATTCCCATCAGGATTAGGTGCAAATTTTGCCTCCGTTAGAGCAAAATATGCAAAGCATGAGCAAAACAATGAAGAAAAGAAAACATTTTGCTGGATGTCTGTGGAGAAAGTAAAATTGCTTACACAGAAGGTAAGACAAGATGTCCTGATGATTCCTAATGGCCTTTTAATCCATGAGACTGGAATATCTGAGAGGGATAAGAGAGATAAAAATCAGAAAGGAATATAAGACTTTGCTTATAAGTCTTGACAAGGTTAATTTGTTTTTAAATTTGGATGACAGTAACTACCCACATGATCATCAGATAAATCCCACTAAGAGAGTATTTTTTCTACAGTGAATATAGGATGTGACTTAGAGTACCCTGTCTGAAATTTGGCAGGAAAAGTGTCAAACTGACATTTTTTCGACACTGTTGATACATCTTTCATAAAAAACAGCAACAGCAGTAGGAATAGGAATAAAATTGGCTATCCCACCTTTCTTTGGATAGAGCCAAAATTAATCTTTAATGAGTTTCTTGCTGATGGAGGTGAGCTTAAACAAAGAAAAATTTGCATTCATAGTAATTTTACTATTTGCATTCATATTAATAAGCTCAAGTGACAGAAATCTAGATTGGAAAGTGTTAAGAACTGAAAAGGTATATGGGTGTATATGTGTGTATACATATATAACTGGAATTACAACTACTTTATGGAAGAGTGTAATATCAGACACAAACCCCATACCCATAGATAGTGTTTTGAGAAGACACTCTACTTATTTCTAGAATGAGTTGTTGTTACCTCCAGATGACTTGTAATTGCATAGAACAAGATATCAACTGGTAAAGAGGTGCATGTCTTCTTCACTCCTTGAATTTATGTTTTATGAATCAGCTAAAACAAATTTAAAAAAATATATTTCAACATGCAGCACAAACTTTAGAACCCAGATATCTTTATGAAGATAATTCAGAAACCTCTATTCCTCTTACTCTCAATAAAAATTAGTCTCTTAAGGGCCTCTTATTTTGAACATGGGACTTAACTCCAGATCCTCAAAGATATTCAGTCCTGTAGCTTCTGGTCATTTGAATGGAATTACCTTTGAACTAAGCAAGTATGTGTGAAAATGTCATTCTAGCATTATGGACGTACCTCCAGCTAAAAATTAAACCACATTCAACTAGAATGTACTTTCTTGAAGTGTAGGAAATATTCTGGAACAAATCTGTCAATAAAAGTACATGATCCACCACCAGCAACCTGTCGTATTTTAATAGACTGTTGACTTATGGTCACACTAACACTCCAGTGGGGCAGTTTGTGCACTTGCTGCTTGTAAGGTGATGAGGTTTAATGTAGAGTATCATCTGATGATATGAAAATTAGAATCTTTTTTCCCCATAATATGCATGTGGGCATGCTTACTCAGAGCTTTGCTTTCATTCCGCTAAATTCAAGCAGACCACATTAAAGTGAAGTGGAACACTGTTACTCTTGAGTACTTCTGTACCTAAATCAGTCTTTCAGGTAAAACCAGGCAGTTCAGACAGGCATCTGGAAACTTAGATTTCTTCTATAGCCCATAAAAGTGGTGGAGAGATATAACCATGCTGGAAGGCAATTCATCCTCTTCAAAGACAGCATCTGAGAGCATCTGAGAGCTATCAGCTGGAGAGCAAATCTAGGCAACCAGGCTGCAGAAATCATTTACTGTTTAGAAGGCAAAGGTAGGAAACATAATCTCGTCACAATTGCCCAAATGCACAGCTGTCCAGAAATTGCAGAATAGGGTTTTTCAAGTAATTCCATGCACAGGGTAGCTGTAAATCTTCATAAACTGACCACAGGGATATGTGGAACACCAGATATGACATCCAGTGCATTTCTATTCTAAAATCCTGGGGGGACAAAAAAACGTAACCTCTCGCCTACCATGTAATATTTCAGGAACAAAAATAACTGAAATAGTTTAAAATTTGGCAGTTCAAATAGAGCTTATTTTCAGGAAAATGCAACACTTTTAATTGAAAGATTAGAATGAGAGGTGAGATTAGAGCAGTCCATCCCTCCATGATTTTCTTGTGTGCCAAAACACTAGATTTTAGAGTTGAATTTCTAAAGAGGTGGCTGAAATCATCATCATACAAAATTATTTACTTGTGATATTTTCTCATTAACAGTGTTGTATCTCATGCTTCAGACTAGCTTACAAATAGGCTTTCAGATAGGCTTACAAATGAATTAATATGAGCAGTTTGCTGAAACATCTAGTCTGTGTCATATTTTTATCTTGGGATGATTCACACATAGTAGTTACCCAACTGAAAAGCATGTCTTTCATTAACAGCTGAGAAAGGTTACAAGCTCTGGAGTTAAGGTCTCTGTTTAAGAGGTCAAACAGACGCTTAAACTCTAACTGCAATTCATTACAGTCACTGTCTTTTTGCCACCATAAGAAAAACACAAGTCAGTTCTTTTGAATTCTGCTCATTGATATGCAATGCAAGAAGGAATTTATCTTATTTTTATCACTGAAAAAGCAGAGTTGTGTAACGTTATGGGGATACACTGATTTTCACCATGACCCAATAGCTTCAGTCACACGGTCCTGGAAGCAATCTAATGCATTTGTACCATTGTATTTTTGTGTGTATGAAAGGCCAGAACTCTTCCTGACCCTGTGCAAGTGAAATTCAACTTCCCTTTTATTGGGTTAATAAAACTATAAATGTTGTCAATGGCCCTAGAATCACTCATTCATTTTTAAATCTACTGACTGCATTTGGCTTTATGGCCTTGTCTGGCAATAAACTAACTCTACAGATTATTAATAGTTATTGGGAAGTATTTGTATATTATTTCAAAGCTGCAAATAATGCCTCATAGGTATGAGAAGAGTCTGAAAGGAGAGAGAACCCAGCTCCATGGCTTAATTTTATTTTTTTTTCTCTCTTGTCATGCTGCAGGGAATTCTTTCTGATGAGCAAGGCATTCCACTGGGGTACTGGGGACTCTGAGGCTGGGCGAAGAGTCACACTATCCCTGCCTGACTCACACTATCTCTTGAAGCAAACCACACTATGCATTACCTACACTCAAAACAGGCCTTGAAGTAAAAAGTAAATAAAAAACATTTATTTACAAAATCCAAGAAATACCTTATAGTTAGAAAGAGATATAAAGACTCAGGTAACAAAATGGAAGGAAAACTATATTTGATCTATTTATCCCAAGATGAAATCTAAAGTTTGTCTTTCCTTCTGTGTGGCTGGAAATCTTTTAGACAGTTTTTTAACCCTCATGGTTAGGGAAACAGTCCTTGAGGACTATCTACATCTTAACTTACATGTGTAGGAGATCTACATGAGCTGCAAAAGTATGCTAGATTTCATGTCTAATTATTCCCTTCAGTTTTACTTGGAAGTCCATGTAGATTCTTAAGTCCCTTTCTCTTTTAATTTCTTCCCCTTAAGGATTATTGATCCTTAATTAATTTAATATAAATATGTCAAATGACATCCACATTTTATATAGACTTTTTTTCTGTTCCTTAATGAGCCTAGACATAAGATTAGCCAATCACACAGAGATGATGGCAAGTCTGGATGATTGATCAGCATGTCTTTACAGGATGAGGAATAGAGCCACTTTTTTCTTCATGTATTTCCTATTCTGATTGGGGTGAAAGAGTGGCACTGTTTTTTTTGGTTCAGTTCATGGGGAAGAAAAAAAAGGGGTTTGTGTCTAAAGTGTCCTGGTTAACATGACCCACAAGTTCATGGACAAGTCACTGCATGGAGAATGAGTGCTCGCCACTGCTGCTCCACTGAGTGTCCCCTCTGGTGTCCCTTTACCCTGGCCCTAGGCTGCAGGAATCCCCTACATAATGGTGAGCTAGCACTGCAAATTATACCCTTGTTCACAGTGTGGAGCCCTGGAATGGAGGGAAAGGTGCTTGCAGGGAGGGAAAGAAGTCCATGCCAATTCATTGTACAGAGGCTTCCAAACCAGCTTAATGAGGAAAGGCTCCAGAGCTCTGTGGATCTCTCTCACTGCAGGCATCTAAAGCCATCTGGAATGCCCTACAATATTCTCCCTGGCTTCTAGATGCTGCTTCAGGGTGTCCCACATGTGCCATGTCTGTCAGACCTCTGGGAATGTTTCACTTCTGGAGTATTTCAAATATTCCTAATGCTTATGCTTGGAGGGAGTGAATTCAGTGTTTAATATCTGTGATCGCACCACTCACTCAGAACAATGACATTTACTATCTGTATGCTCTTCTCCTTTGTTCTGCAGTTTAGGACCTTCACCAAAATCAGAGCCTCTGTGTGCCAGGAGTTCTGCACAAAGCTAATGAGAAATAGTCCCTAACCTAAAAGGACTGGGGGGAAAAAGCACATGTCTTGCCCAAACTTACACAAGGGATCTGCTGCAGAAAAAACACCACAAATTCACATCCTCACAATACAGACAACAGCTACACAGTCCAGACTCTCCTTTTGTAAGGTACTTTTGCAATATCTCTTTTATCTTGTCTGCAAGAAATCTAACACCTTGTGACCCAGCAGGGTCAGTGAAGGAGGACTGTGTGAGTCTGTAAAATATAAGCTGAATTAAGACAAAATCAGGCCTGAAATGCAATTATCCCTTTTCTGTTCCTTGAAATATCTCCACTCTCCCTGCCTTTTCCTACCTTCATTTCATGCCACTTGGAGTAGGATTTATTTTCAAGCAGAAGTAGTGAATTATGTCCACTGTGCTGCAGCCTCTCATAACCTATATATCACAGAAGGCTCTTTACCAGCGATGTATTGTTAAGAGTATTTTTGCAAAAACTTCAGCTATTCCATGGGGATTTCCTTACACCCACACAATGCAAGAAGCACTTCAATCTTATCATGCTTGTATCTTTTATTCTTGTTTCTGCTTGTTCTGTTCAGACTGGAGGCTGTATCCTGGGGACCTAACGGGTGTCAAATGGGAGTGGATTTTTTGACAATGACTCATAATCCCTGCCAAGCTGGAATTCTGAACAGAAAGGACCACTGAGAGAACAACACAACCCTAAATCTCTAATAACTTTGGAAAGCCCCACATTGTCTTGCTTAAGGCAGAGTTCCCACTGATTTACTCCCAGTTTCACAAGGGAAAGAAGAAAATGTACGCATAAGGCACTTGTGACATTCAGGTCTAATGCTGTGACTCTCAGGGTTACCCACTTGCTGGTAATCACTTTGTCCTGCATCATCTGCCTTTTGAAGCACAGATCAAGCTCAAGGAGGCCCTGTGAAGCTCTGATCTTGCCTAAGGCTCAGGGCAGAGCCAAAGACACAACACCTATCACCAGGTAGTGTTCTGTAAAGCTGAACTGTGGGTCAGCAGCCTGCTGTGTGTGGATGGCACAACCCTAGCATGAAGGATTTAGTCTGAGCTTTGCCCTTGTCAGTGCTGAGGATCCATGTGCTTCTGTTCCATTTCCCTCTAAAACTATGGGCTCAGACACAATTTTAGTCATCCACTCACTCATCACTGAGAGGTGTTCATTCACAGGTCTAGCAACCTGGCACATACAGCCAGCCACCACTTCCATACTGGGAAGGAAAGAGGCTGAAAAAGACAATCGAACAGAATTTCACTGCCATTGAAAAAATGTGGAGAAAATGTCTCAGAAAATGTCTCAGGAGGCAGACTATAACCAAACACCTTGCCTCACTTCAGTTTAGCTAGCAGCACCTATTCAATGAAACATTCTGAAAGGTTCTTCCCCCATATATCAGAATAAACAGAGACAGATAACTTAGGGAGTTCCTATATGATGCCAAACCTTTTACCTCCTCTTAGTTTTGGTTTGCTACCATTTTTAAGAAGCTAAGTGCTGTGAAGACTAGGAGACAACGACATTTAAACACTGGTTTGCATTGCCCTGGTCAACCTCATAGTGGAAAGACAACCTTATGACAAAACACTGATATAGACTGCATTTCTGTGGAGTTTTCATCGAAAGAAGTTGTTTTTGTAGCCTCTCAATCTGAGAAATGGTCTCAGGTCTCTCAATCAGGTTGTTATAAATGCAATGGCAAAATAGGGTTAATATAAACAGCGATTTATTATAAAACAATTTCAATCACAAACGGGAGAAAAAACCACAATAAAATAGATCAGCGCAGTGCTGGGTGGACAGGGGTCTATACCCAGAGGTACAGATTTACCCAAATCCACCTGGAGCGTTGACCATCTAGGGTTTTTATAGGGATTTTGTGTCCTGAGGCTAAACTCTGAGCAGTCACTGTTCCACAAAGAGTCTAGATGGTTGGTTGAATGGATTTCCTGGGAACTGAATCAATAGACAACTGGGCAGAGTCCTTTCGCATGTGAAAAGTTCTGATTGCCTCCTGATTGTATCTTTGGTTGGGCTCTCAGGGAGAAGTGTCCAGGTCCGGTGTGGAGCAGATGGGTATCTCGGCTGGGCTCCTCTCATTGTTCAGTTTGATTGCTTTTTCTGTCGTGGCTTATAGGGTGGGGTATCCAGATTCGATGGGGAGTCGTTGGGCATCTCGGCTGGGCTCCTCTCATTGTCTAGCCTGATGGCCCTTGTTCTGCTCTTCCTCTCAGGCTGATAAGCATCGCCTAGGGTCATTATCGCCTGAATAGGTAGTTACTGCTGGGTCTGGGGAGGAATCTTTAGGCCACACTATATTTTTATGTGGTCTACATTGTTATAAATACAGTTATATACTTATTTCTTCTTTCACGAATTTTTTCCAAAGTTACATTTATCACAAGGTACTGCTGGGGAGTGATGACAAAAGGATTCTTGTGCTGCATAATAGATTGTACTTTATGGATGCAGCAATTAGTCTGACATCTCCACCAGCATATGACTGCCAAGAGAGCACAATTCCAGAGGAGTCTGGGTGTCTGTGCACTGCAATGTTGTGAAGTTCTGCTGTTTGTTGAAGTTCTTCAATTGGAAGATAACCTACTTTGGAAAAAATCTGGTCCTAAAGATTCAGTCCTTTGAGTCCTTTATTCTTGCTGTTGGAAATAACTGTAGTTAAAAAAAAAAAAAGGAAGGAAAAAGTCTATTTGTCTGATGAATCCCCAGCAGGGAGTTGCAGCCAGATGTAAATTAGAATACTTTTTTTTTTAAAAAAAGAAACAAAATGCAAAAGAAAAAAATAGTCATTGCAAACCAACCTCAAAAAGCCAAATTGAAAAATCAACCAACTTCAAATCAATTACATAGAAATAGATAAAGTAAAGAGAGAAAGAAATTGGTTGGCTGGTTGGTTTGCTTTGTTTTACTGTCTCCTGTCACAGTTGATATGACATGCACATTAGCCACAGATGAATTCGTAATGATCAAGACAGTCACAGTTACATGACATGACAAATGAATAATTAATGAGAGAACACAGAGTAGAAAGTATCCCTTAAGCAAATGGTGGTCAAGGGTTCAGCACTCTGCATTGCCAGCAGGCAGCAGCAATGCAGTTCCCAGTCTCCTGCTCCCCAGGGAATAGGAGGGACAATGACCCAACATTGCTTGGTTAGTGTCTGCAAGGAAGGCAGCTCTTGCACTCCATTTAGAACTGAAGACTGGCATTTTGTGGCTTCACCCAGTGTTTGTATCCCAGATTCAGAAAAATGCCTTTGAGTACTACAGCGTCACACAGAGGAAAATGATGGAACAAGGCTCTGAGCTCATTAGCAGACACTCAGGCAGGATCAACAACTCAAAGATAGCTGGTTGTCAACCACAACCTGAAAGAAAAGAGGGCATTATGAAAGGAGCAGTTGCCTTGCTGGAGCTACTCAGATATTTCACTGGCTGCAAGAGATAAAACAGATCCCACCTGCTCTTCCAAACCACCTCCCCCATCTCCTAAACTGGCTGCTGCCAGCTGGATTCCTGGGGCTTGGAGCTCTGTTTTCATTGATCCCTACCACCACCTGGGGTGGCTTTTGTACTGTGGGGCTTTAAGTGGCTCTAGAGTTAGCTCAGGAAAGGTTTCCGAGGCCCACCAGGCAATAAACACAGCTCCATTTTTTAAACAAGCAAGAGCTTGTAGAAGACCAGTAGAGACAAGTCTGGGAATTTTATTTTGTCCCGGGAACTAGTGTGTCTTCCTCCTTGGATAACTAATACCTTCCTCTTTCTCCCATCTTAAGGAAAAAAATTAGAGATGTTTGGAGAACACTGTTGAGGAATACTTCAGAGTTGTTTCTTTGTTGAGGAAGTTTCTGCTGGAACATCCTTTCTGCTTTCAACAGTGGTTACACAAGGCAAAGAAAATAGAAATTCTCTCATCCCTCAATTTTCCTCCCTAGTGTGCATCAGACTTCCTAGAGCTGTGTCAGGAAAGAGTTTGGGGTAATTTGTTTAATTTATATCTCATCTCCTGGTGCTTTAAGGATTCCTGAGGTTGAGATTTCCTGAGTTCTCAGTAAGCAAATTAATGTTTTGGTTTTTTCTCTTTTCCATTAGGTCAATTAAAAAAAAAAAAAAACAAACAAAACTCAGCAGTACATGGTTTTCAATAGGTAGCAAAGGCAGTCAGTCAAATCTCCTTTATTAGCCACAAAGAAAAAGGACAAGGGATGATGCTGTGCAAGGGCACAGGGATTGACCTGTGGAAAATGAAAGAGGGGACACAGAGGAGGAGGAGAGGGGAGAGACTCTGCCCACATGGGGGCAAAAGGGAAAGGGAATGGCCCGACCTGGGAGTGGGAATGCAGACTGGAAACCTTGGGGGAGCAGGGCTGCCTCTGTGGCTCAAAGTCCTAAATGAAGGGACTCACATGTTTCACTTAAACTGGAGAGAACAGCAGTTCTGTTGCCAGTTAACTCGATACAGACATCCTGTCAAAGGAATATTTGTGCTCATGGAAAAAACCCTGTGATGGCTGCAGCTGCGTTTTTAAACAGGGCTCTGTTTCATCGGTGTGAAAGCTGGATTCTGCATGGAGGGGTGGCACAGGCAGGGATGATTCAATTCACAGGCAGAGGTGCTCTCACTACCTCTCTGATTTGTGCCTGGCTTAACCTGCAGGCAGGTTGCTGTCTCGTCGCTCCCCCGTATGTTTGTCCTGCACCCCAGAGAGTTAGTGCTCAGCAAAGAGTAGCTTTGCTTTGTTTAATTTGCAGCCCACTGACATGAACAGGGTGACAGAGCGCTTGTCTCTCTGGCCTCCAAAGCTCTCTGGGGTGGAGGCACAGGTCATGTGTGAATCACATATCATGGGGAATCACATATCCCTCCCGTGGTGAGCAGATGGAAAGCCCAGGCAGCCCAGGCAGCAGGAGGGTCAAATCCAAACGCAGGGGAGGGAAAGGCCATCAGTGTTTAAGCTGAGACATCTCTGATGTGGGTACCGCTGGTGTCAGCTCAGAACAGGTCTGTCAGGAGAGCAGAGCAGGGGATGGGCAGTACTCCCTTGTCTTCTCACCCCATGAGACCGGACCCTGCTAACAGGAGGGACAGCTCCTCAGAGGCTTTCACACTCTCCCACAAATCCAACCTGAGCTGCGGCTGGTTCTACATTCTGAAGCAGCAGCCTAACTAGTGTGAACTTTCTCCTGGTTTTAACACCCTGCAGGTGGTCAAGAGACATTAGTAAACCACGGGTGAGTGTGCTCAGCTTTCAGCTCTTTTCCAGCTGAAAGCTGAGCACACTGCCATGCAGACACAACAGAGACATGGCTGGAGCAGGACTGACCAGGCAGATTCAAGGCCAAGATGCTGAGAGCTTTCCTGAGAGCCATGTGAACATTTGCCCCCGTTACAGGGTTTCATAGCTCACATCTCAGACAGACTGTATTTTTCCAAGAAAGAAGACTCCAGACACAAGCACCCACAAGATGTACTGTGTGGCTCAGAACGCTTCAGGAGATGTAAAGTGTAGCTCTTCTATCCTCAATTCTGCTGCTACTTTTCTTTGGTATCATCTTTCAAAGGCCAGCTTGTTCTGGCTCAGATTTCCTGGAAAAGGACTGAAGGAGCATATCAGGAAGGTGATGAGGGAAAAATAGATGAGACCCCCTCAGTCCTTGCATGGCAGCTACAGCCCTTTAAATTCAGGGAGGGTGAGACAGCAGCTGGGTTGGAGTTATTATACTCCTGGAAAAGTTCAAGGAACACCCCTTTCTCATCTTGTTCTGTCTCCAAATCTCTTGAGAAACCTGCTGCTGCTGCAGCTATGTCTCCTGGCCAGACCTGATAGAGTTAAAAGGATCCAGCAGTGCAGAGAGAGGAGTCCCACAGTTTCCAACAGGAGAAACTCTGAGTTGCTGCCAGTCAGTTCAAGATGGAGCAGCAGGCAGTCATTTTACTGCCTTTCATCTGAAGCTGTTTCAGTATTTGTATTTATTTTTTTGGTTTCTTTATGTTTTTCTCCTTATTAAAAAAGTAAGAGGAGAAATAAAAGAAAATGCGATAAAAGGGAACAGCTCTTGTCTTCTATTAAATTTGAAGGTAAGGGAATGAGGATGCAAATTAGCAATAACACATCAAAACAGAAATGATGATAACATAGTTAAGTCTTTTAAATTGCTCCTTCAGCTCTGGGGGTAAGACAGGAGTGTAGCAGTTCAGGAGTCTGAAAAAGAACTAAGATTTGTATTTAACTTTCAACTAAACAGCATCAGAAATACTCAGGAGACACTTAACTGAACCCATGGAAACCCATGCTAAGTGCTTATGCTCAGGAAGCAACAGCAGGGGCTGAGGGATGCTCCATAGGAGACTTTCTGTGGATGTCCCCTCTTGTTCCACAGGTAGAAACAGAGGAGGGAGCATGAATTTTTTTACTGTTCCAACTTTTAACAGTAGTGGGAAAAACTTGTAACTCTAGCCATGGTATACCACTCTTGTCAAGAGATTCAATTAAGATTCCAGTCCTTCCTATCCCCCTGTAGCTCACCCAGTGCATGATCATTGATCTGGGCTTCAGGCACCAACAAATGATCACTGGCATCCCCTGCTGCTGGGGCCAGGGCTGCCTTGTTATTGAACTCTCTTTCTAGGTTTCTCATCAGAGGTGGCTGAGTTGCCTACTGCACCATTAGGAAAGCCACAGATCAAGAAAAATTATTGTGCCAAGTTGTTTTTGCCTTCTTTAAGACCTATTTTCTCTCTTTGTTTCTATCTGTCATTTGCTTCAGCTACTACTGAGTTGCCAGTACATTGTCTCTTCCCTGTCAGAGATAATCTGCATTCTTATGGAACTGCCTGCTTCTTTCCATCTCTCATTTATCACTTCTACAGCTGCATGGATAGCAAAAGAAATGTTTTCATGTCAAATATCTAGAGTAGCTGTTTTCAGCTATTTGGCTTATGGATACCTATCAGCTCAAGTAGATGTACAAACAACTTCAGAAATTAAATTAATATCCATTTCTTCCACATTCTTCTTTCAGTGCCTGTAAAACATCCTCAGACAACAGACATTTTGCAAAAACTAAACTTCTCTAGAAAGATCCAAATCCTCTTTGGATATCTATGTTTTACATTTTGTTTCTTTTTCTTTCATTTTATTGCCTTTTATCTTCTTCCTTCTTCCTCCATCTGGTTCTGATTCTTTTTCCCCCTACTGTACCTACTCTTTCCCATACCTGCTGATATTTATCTTTTCCTTTTAGCTTCATTGTCAGAATGGTGGAAAAACTCTTCAGAAGTTCTGCTTTGCTGGTTAGTGTCTTCTCCCACTGCAATGTCAGGAGTGCTCCTGATGAACTGAAAACTTTTTTTCCATGCAGCAAGGAGATATCAATATCATGTGCCAAGACTTGTGCCTAAAGACATTTGGATCACACCAATACGGTTGGTCTTGGAAAGGCAATAGCTCACAGTACCCAATCCCCTGTGCAGAAATGGGCTAAGCAAAAGGATTTCTCTTTGGGAGGGATTTTCAACAGATATTGTTTGTTTCTGCCATAATGCCAACCATCTGTGGGATTTAATTAAGCTCAAAAGTCAGACACGTGTGAGAAGAAAGATTTAAAAGGAGAAACTGATTTCCACTGAAGTTTTCTCTGGAATACTTACATGCATTAAAATTGCACAGCATTCAGTTTATCTATCTGGGTAAAAGTGGATCTGGACTGATGTCCTTAGGACTTTCAAGCAGCAACTTCACAACAGGGAAGGCTAAACTAGATACAACATTGCCAGTCCAAAACATTCAGATAAATCAGGTCAGTTCCCCAAAACCAGGAGATTACCAGACCCCCAACCCCCCCCAACAAAATAATCTCAATCTGAAAACAGTCATTTCCTGGTTTCTGTTTCTTTGAATCACAAGGAGGAAGTAGGAACAAAGCCCTGCTGGACAAGACCCAGTGTGAATGCAAGATATTTAGTAATCTGCAAGCGAATTGCCTCCCAGAGAGGAATGACTGGAAAGAGGATACTCATGTATCTACCACTGCACTTGGCTGGGCCCCCATATCTCAGCTACCAATTATGTGCAAGCTAAGTCTGCAGAGACAAATCTAAAGGTGTATTCAGAATTGTATCAAGTCACACCCAAGACTCATTATTACAACCAAGTGGTTTCTGAACTGGAGCTAGACTGCAGCCACACCTGTGGGCATGGCCAGCTCAGCCTCTCCACATCTGCATACATAAAGATGCCCAGAGATGCCTACACCCTTTGAGCTGTCCCACATCCCTTCCTTTCCTGACAGCCATGTTCCCATGTGCTTTACTCCTTCCTTCTCTCTCCATTGTACGTTATTTCTTTATCTCTTGCTTTTCTTCATCAGGTAGAACCTGGAGTCAGAAGTGATGCTTGTTTCAGGGGAGATCTCCACAGATACAGAGATCCATGGCAAAGGGAATTTCACCAGGCTGCAACACTTGGCCTATGACTTGCCAAAGTCTCACCTGTATGTGTTTAACTTTAGGCACTGTCAAGGTGCACTTCAGGCAGCACTGAAGTCAGCTGAACTGCTCACAGAGCACAAAGTACACAGCATGCTGAATGCATTGTGTGAGTGGAGCCTGAGGCTAGAGACACTCTGGAGCAGGACTTTTCTCTTTGCAGTTATTTCTATCAGAATGATATCCCACTCAGACAATGTGTTTCCCTTTTCCCCAAGGGGCAATACGAAGGAAATCAGCTGTAGCTGCATTTTGCAGAAGAAGCAGCGGAGGGGCAGGAGGAGCATGCGGCACAAATGAGTCCTCTCATGTTTGCCATTTATGCCCTGTCCCTGCAAAGTGCCTTGAAATTTGAAGGTACAAGGTGCTCTAAAAAACTGTCTTACTTCCAGTCTTGCTAGTGTATGTGACAGACATGCTACAGCAAAATCTGATCTTCCAGAACATGAAATGCTGGTTTTTAACATGAGAAGATTCAGAAGCTTGAGAAGCAGGCCAGTGTTCTGGGATGCTGGGCATTCAATTCTGTCAATATTACACTTCATGTCACTGCAAAATGGCCTCACTTATTGCCAAAGCTTTGGAATGCCTGTGCTAATTAAAAAAAAATTAAAATTACTACATTGGATTTCACAGTCTCTCCAGGAGACAAGTGTTCCCTATCAGTTTTGGCTTAATTTTTTTTTTTTCTCATAGATGTACCTTTCTTTAAACTAAACTGCCTTATAACTGCATCAAGCAAAAGACAGCTGAATTTTCTTCAATGTTTTGGAACAGCTATACAAATTGATAACCTCTCTAATCTATATTCCCCCTCCCCTCAAATAAATTAAATTTAAAAAAAAGCAGGAGACAAAGGTCCTCCCTAGAGATATAGGAGTAGAGCCTGCCTTTTCCTTTGCAAGTCTGAGCAGATAGCATTATCTGAACACACAAATCAGAGTTATTATGCACTTTGTAAAAAGGTACATCTAGTCTATGAATAAATTTAGAATGAAATTCACTGTTCTCATGAAACTTCAGGAATTAGTATAAAATCCTTTGCTGACTCCAAACAAATAGTCACTATAGGTTTTTTAAGTGGTGACCACATTTCCTTTGTGAAGCATCTGATGAAACTACCCAAATCAGCTCCTACTGCTTGGAGTTGTAATATTCTCACCATACTGAAAATCCTTTTAAGGAGTTTGTGTGAGAGTGAGACTCCAAGTATGATTTCATTTTCCATCAAGTAAAATGTTTCCTGCATTGTTGTGAACTTGGTACTGCCAAATTCAAGTGACCTTGAAGTCTCGGGGAGCTCCAAAATCTTTGATTGTATTAAAAACACCCTAATACTTTTAAAGAGAAAAATGATCTGATATTTTTCTTCCTTTTTTGCCATCAAAGAACAACACAAGTTTACTCAAGTTTTGTGGTAGTGGTGGAAAACTAAATCTTGGCATCTGAGCTGAGATAAACTAAATTATTTGTGTCCTAGAAAATGAGACTAATGAGAAAAATTCTCTAATCCATATGTTTCCTGAGTCAGAGGTCTTACAGACAATGTTTCATAGGAAACATTGGTTTCCTATGGACAAACCTCTCATTGCTGTCAACAGGCTGCCAGCGGATGTAACTCTTGTGTGCCATTCATTTGCCTTCTGCCATTGTCTAATTTTACCTGAGTCGACAACAGTACTCAGGTAGGACCAAGGCATGCAAAAATAGGACTTACCTGTAACCTCTGCATTACAGATCTATCCTATAGATTTTCCAAGAATTATGAGGACAATCATAACAACTACAGTACATTGAGAAGAATTGGCAAAGAAAGAATGATTTTAAATAAGCAACCTGATAAAAGAGGTTTAGAAATTTGTGTTGAAGCCCAGACTGTGCACAGACAGTCTGATCCATCTATGCACGACTTGCCATAAGGGATATGGCTCAGAGGGCTTACTGGAAAGATCCTGCTTTCCTCCTTTCCTCCTTTTCCCTTTCTCCCCTACTCTGGCTTCCAACTCTGAGGCTATCCTAATGATGGCAGAAAACACATTGAGAAGAA
The DNA here is from genome assembly GCF_971803275.1 of Cyanistes caeruleus. NCBI lineage: Eukaryota > Metazoa > Chordata > Aves > Passeriformes > Paridae > Cyanistes > Cyanistes caeruleus. The sequence continues at coordinate 30,454,479 of NC_141704.1, read as the reverse complement.
AAGGAAGTAACTACCCTTTTGTCAGTTCACTGAGCTGAATCAGGCTGCTGATGACTTGGAAGAGAGCTGGAGAAGGCACCAGGGTAGAGGATGGGCAGGGATGAGCAGGACAATCACTTCAGCAGAAGTCATACAGTCAGCACAGGCGTTTTTGCCTACTACATCTTCATTACAAACCCCTGGCTGCACCGTCAGTGTGTATTTCCAACTCAACCACCAGTAACTCATTAGTTACCCATGACCTACCAATAGTCAGACTCCTCCTCTCACCCCCATGACTCTGCTTTCTGGAATATATTTTCTTCAAGCGCCGCATTCAGTGAGCAACAGGCCTATTATTGTAGCTAATTGGGAATTCCCTGCTTAGTTTACCTTTTCCTTCCTGCAGAAGAACTGCTTATTCATCAAAAATAAAATTCTTCTTTGAGACAGTTTAATTGCAAATGAAGTTGCTGCAAAACCACTAACAAGCTTCCAAACGTGACTGGAAATGTCACCTGGCCTCCTACCAGCCTGCCTTTCCAGCTGGAGGACAAGAAACCTCATTGTTTGGACTGCTTGACACTTCACTCTCCTGTCAGGCTGATGAGGGATGGAAAGCCCAGACCCTGTGGGATACTGAGTTTACCAGCTTCAAAGTCCTCAGCTCCTCACCTCTTTCCTGTCACAAGGCATTTAGGCTTTTGCTGCTCCTGGGCTTTAGGAATGCCAGATTGCAGCTCAGAAGTGGAGCTGACAAGGAACTGGGAACATGAAAACTCCTTATTCAATGGGTACTATGAATAATATCTTGTTTCTCCTCTCCAGGAGAAGTTAGATTGCAGTAGAAGTGGGATTGTTCTTACCTCATGAATTTGAAAACTTCTGATTTTCTAGGTTTAAAATGAAAATAGCAGCCAAACCCTACCATAAAATTTCTGTGTAGACTTCCACCTACTTGTGTCCTTTGTAAATAAACAATACAAATTCCCAGCACCTATCTTGGTCACAGTTTTTAGGAGAATTACAGCCCCACGATAATAAGAAAATAGTCATACTCATCAGTTTAAAGAAGACAGAATTCCTTTCAGAAACCACAGTTATTTAACCAGTAAATGACTCATTGTGGGTCCTGCAAGGATATTATTTTGCATTCATTTTTGTCACAGCACAATACTATTTATTGCAATTGCACAATTATTTTTTTATATAATTATGAAGGAAGCCACAGGCTTAACAATTACTTACGGGGTTATTTTCTTTTAATTTCTTTTTACTTGCTGCTGCTGTGCTGCTAAATATAGAGTTATTACAGCTTATGCAAGGCTCCTCTCCACTAGGTCAGTTAACAACAGCAGAAAGCTATGATGTGTCTAGAGAGCATTTTACTCTACTGAAAAAGCTACCCTTATATGAAAATCAAGAGGACCAGATCTAAACATATGAACATGAACACTCCCCAGAGGGCCACCTTGCTTGAAAGATGTCATGGTGTCATCTGTATTAAGCAGAAACATTTTGTTCTGTAATGAAAGGTCCATTTTCAATTCTTTAATGGATCCAGAGGAAATATCTGCACCTATAAAAGTGTAATCAAATCAACATACAAGTGCAACCACACCAAGTAAAACATCTGGAACAAGAAAGGCTTTCCTATTTCTATTTTATCCCATGCCAGTAGCCCTTATGAAACCTGCATCCATGGACAACTTGATAATTCCAGCCTTGTCAATATCACTGCTTGCATGAGGTTGATTCCTCAAGACAATTTCAGAGATAGCTGCCATGAATACCAATCATGGAGTGACAAACCAAGTTATGTCCCTGACAGCAAATATTTCAATATAATAAAGACTGAGACATAATGAAACATTTGAGAAGACTGAGTTTGGACATAGGGCTGACAGTAGAAGTTTATAATGGAAGTAAATTGCAAATCAGATTCAATACATCAGAAATGTTAGTACAAGTAGGAACAGAGAAGCCTCAAAAAGTCCTTCATCTGGGTCTGAGAACAGTTTTACTTTGCTGTCACTTTCTCTTGTGAAGAACATTTTCTCTCCTTTCAGACTTTGCACTGTGGGTCTGAGTAATGGGATTTCATTCTGCTGCCTTAATTCTTCCTTTTTCTCATATCTGTCCAAGCTTTGGTTTTCACTTCCACATCAGCTTTAGCATTTGAAAAGTAGGCCATATACTACCATGTAGAAACTTACTGCCCTCTGCTAAGACAGATCTTTCTGTGATCCTTTGATTTGTGTTAGGCATCCAGGGTCCATTACACTGAAGATAACATCAGAAGACAGTTGATTCAATTGACTCTGGAAATTCTGTGGAAAGAGTAGAGGCCAATCTGAGGGGCTGACAGCAGCCTCTGTAGCTAAGAACTCAACATATGAGGTTGCTGAGATCCAGTGCAGTGTAATGGAAGTGTGAATGACTGAGCCCACGGTTCACTGACCGTCAGAACCAGACACATTCTGCTACCCAGGAAAATACTACTGAAAATAAATCATAAATGTCAGTACAGGTCAGTTTAGCACAAGAGGCATCTGAAAATAGGCCTACGGTATCAGCTGAACTGGTGAATCTTGGGTGTGTGTATTCAACTCCTGTAACACCTGCTACTTTAATTTGCTACAAATACAACAAAAACATCACTTTAATTAGGTAGTGCCTGTCTTACTGGAGCCAATATGCAAAGAACTATTTGAAAATACAACTTGACCTGAGTGATAATGTAGTCATAGTAGTAGAAGAAATATCTGCAACCTGGTAGCACATAAGTCTGTCCTCTGTGATCACCAAATGGCTGCACGTGGATTTGAGAGGCTTCAAAGGCAATTGACACCTTTGGTATCTCTGAGCTCTGAGTGTGGTTCTAGAAATTGAGGGATGCATCATCTTGGCAAATTCAAAAAGGTCGGTAACCATTAAATAAAGATGAGGAATGAGGACCACAGATGACAATGAAATGAGGCTGGATCATATTTTGCAACAAGTTTTATACTTGGAGCTGTCTCAAACTACCTGTTTTGCAGAAGAATGAGGATTATCAGAAAAATACTTGTTTTTTTCATACAGAAGTTGTCACTGTAAGAACGCCAGCATCTCTATGAAATTTTTGTCAGGAAGGTTTCCTAAGCCCAGGGTAGGACTTTAGGTCACAGCCAGAAACAGAGCCAGAAGCCAGTAGTTTCATCCTGATGCAGATGAGGAAACAAAATATCCATCTTTGATATTTAATGATCTTTTATAGGTAAGTCTTCAAATCACTTTTCCTCATGAATTTTTAATATCCACACAAAGTAGAACACAGAAAAAAGTGGGGACTGATTTCCTACTGTCATTAGCTGGGTATTTTCATGGGTTAGTTCAGTTTCACATCCATAGTCTGAAATGGTGAAAGTAGAAGTCTTGATTGTTGGTATTCTGGGGCAAATTCGAGTTCTCAGAGTATTTTCCGACAGGCAGACAAGAAGTCATGCATTGCTTTAAGCACCACTGCTGTCTCCTGGTTGAAACTGGAACTGCAGAAATAACATGTACAAACATAGTATTGTTAACTGTAAATTAACTTTCTCCTGAGCACTTTGATCTGTGCACATCCCAAAGGTGAGTTATGAAAGCTCTGCAAAGCATGGCATAATTGACAATTTTTTATCCTGTAGTAGAAAACTTGCTTCATAATCCCTGTAAGGAGTAGCTAAGGACTCTGTTAAATAGCTGTAATAGTATTCTTATTTTAGGAGAGGGCATGATACTTTTTTGTTGTCTCCTATCATATAAGCTGTACTGTTGTGAGAGGGACTTATGTTACCACTCACATCCAAACTCTGGAGAAAATAGTCTGAAAACAGTGGTCAGGTCATTAAGATAAATCTGCTTAGCTATCATGATTCAATTGCTCAGATACAGACTGAAAAAACAGAGTTTTTTCCACTGCTTTGGCTTGTTAAGCAGAGAATGAGAGAGGATAACTCTGTCTCCAGACAGGAAAAATCAGGACCCTGTTGTCAACAAGTATTGGAGGTACACCATGGTACCTTTAGGATATCCATTCCAACTCTTCATTGTGGTGCTGTTACACCAACACCACCACTTCTCAGTGTAAAGACTTGCTCACAGGAAAATTATTTGTATTTTCACCTCATCAGCAGCTAGAGTTCATCATCCCTGCCATTTCATCCTCATAATCTTCTGTTAACCTTGGAGATACAAATTTGATAAGGCTTCAGGAAGATGTTATCTCACAGATATGATGAAAACTTGGACAAAGCTTATCATCTATTACAAAATATTAAGCCTTTCTCATGTTGCTTGTTATGCTCTGGGCATAAAATTTGCCCAGAGCCTGGTCCTCAGACTGGGAGAGAAGATATTCTCTACTGACACCTGAATCAACCTGCTTTGTCTCATGGTTGTGGTGGCTGCCAAGAATCCTCCTTTCAAATGGGTATATTTCTCTCCCCTTTGATATCTCAAAGGGTGTGTCTTCATAAACTACAAAGTAAAATGTGTCTTGATTCCTGGAAAATGTTTTAAGGAGAGATTCATGAAGTGTTGCTGGTGGCTTATCATCATTTATCACACAAAAGAAAGTTGACTTCATGGCAAGTTAGAGCAGCATGGGTCCTAGCTGAGCAGGGGTGTATGAGTAATGCACAGCTCTTCTTGCAAGCATCCCTCTGCTCTCAAGGTGCAGGAAGGACTGCAACATTGCCAGAGCTGCCTCATTTTCTCTCCTAAATACCAAGGATGCCAGGGGAGAATGTGGCTCTCTGCTCTCTCCTTCCTCTGACAGAAGTTGTCACAGGTCTCTTGATCTCTCCATTTCTGTTCATGGGTCTCCTGGCTTTTCAGCACTGAATCTCATTCCCCCAAAGTTTAAACCTTCACTCCTATGGCAAAGCAAATATTTCCAATGGAGATTATGCTAAAGTATCTCATTAGGATAATGAATGAGGTAAACAACGGGAGATAAATTAAGCAAAGAGCATTATTGTGTCAATCTGAAGAAACCAAGGAAAACCTCATGTGTTGCCTCTTGGACTAATAAATCTTCAGGTCTTTTGTGTTACTAACTTTAAATGCATACTACTATATAATCTTTCCTTGAAGAGGCTGTCTTTGAAGATCTGCACCTCTGTATATATCCCAGGAAAAGGATCACTTATCATTCGTAAGACTTGTGTCCTTTAAGTATTAATTCTGTGTGATATAATGAGGTCCTGGCTGGGTGTTTACATAAAGCCCAGTTCTGCCTTTTGGCACCTCTATATAGTAGTTTACATTAACAGTAATGTAAGCCCTTCACATCTATTCAAGACCTTAATTTAGCCCTAGGTAGTATCACATAATTTCATAGTAGATTATTTCTGTCTTTTAAGGCACAGAGCAAATTGCAGGTAAATTATTAATAATACTTAGATCTTATCTTCAAAGGACTTTACTAACAGTAATTAATTCCTGCACTGCTTTGAGGTAGGTAGTTGCATTATTACTTACACTCTTTACAGAAGGGGGAATTAAGACAAAGGCAGGATGAGATCTGCCTGCTGATGCTTTGGGATTCTGACTACCTGGCAGGGGTGGGCAAGCATCCAGGACCAGATAAAATGCTCTGCCTCCAGCTATTTGCCATTTTACCCCCCTGGAAGTCACTGCTTCTGAGAAAGACTGAAGGACAGGATGAAAAGTGAGACCCTGTCCCAGCCCCTTCTTTTTCAAATCTGGCACCTTTGGTTACACCTCCCATTTGAGGAAAGCAATTAGGGGGTTGCACTAAGTTCATTGGACCTTACTCTGAGGCTGGTTATCTCAACTAGTAGAAACAACACAGCTGAGATAGCATCATTTTAAACCACTAAAGCCAAATTTACTGAAAGTTATTTACCAGCAAACTCAATTTAAAATATGGAAGTAGAATTCCAGGAAAAAGAGAAAAAATAATAATCAGACTTTCAAAAAGATTTGGTTTTTTAATCTTCCAATATTTCTTACCTGGCTTTCAAAAATAATTCTGAATTTTATGTGGGTTTTAAAAAATCATTTTATATTAAGACCATATAACATTTGTTCCTACTGCTGAAGGTACATCAAAGTATGAATGCAAGTGGTCATTGAAATATCCTGGTATTTGTCTGCTTGCAATTACTGAGGTAATCACACTGAGCTAATTAGAGTGTCTTTTTGTGAACTGGATTAAATCCTGGCTTCATTAATATCCAAGAGATTGTTTTGTTGTGCAAAAATTAAAATGAGAACATTTCAACAATTATCTCATGAAAGAAGGCATACACAAAACAGAAATATGAAAAATGCATAGAAAAGTAGTACCGCTACAACTTTCTTGTTTCAAACTGAAATTTTGAAACAGGATCCTAAATCCATTTTTGTTTTAAAAATGTTTTCTCCTGTGGGAATTCCACAGAAATTCATATGGTTTTGCAAAAACTAAAAATGGACTTAATTCAAAGATTTCTTTTCTAATGAGAAGTGTCTGGGAAATGCTATCTAATCAGCCTGAGTCCAGAGAGCTTCCAGGATTCTGCTCACACCTCTACAGCAAGCTTTGTTCTCCTGTGAAATTACATGGCCCTGTATCATCTCCTTCCCTAATGAAACCTCTGTTAAATAGCCTCAGGAAAGGAAATCTACACAGCAGTGCCCTCACAGAATTATAATATACCCACAATTTAGCGCTAATCTAGTGTTAGGCTGGATTTATCCTCCCAGAATTCATCTGTCAGCAGGTGCAGAAGAGCCGCTGGGTTCTGCAGTCAGGAGTGCTGCCTGCACCCATTGTCCTCTGTGGTCCAGTCTGCTTATATCCAAACCATGGGCTGGAGATGCCTAGTTCTGTCGTTTGGCAATGAAAGAAGCCTGGGACAACTTTGGTCATCCAGGTAAATTGCCTAAAGTTGGGGCAGCTTTTCTATAGCAGTTGTGCAGCTGAAGCCATTCAACTGTGGCCATGGGGAGAATGTGTAAAGTTTTCTCTGAAATAGAAGTGGATGTGGTCCACCTCTGTTAAGGGCTCAGGAAGCTATTCCAGAGGGTTTAAATGCTCATAGATATCTGCTGATTAGTTACCATGGACCCAGAGAATGGTTTGGGTTGGAAGGGACCATCAAGCTCTAACTGCTGTACCACTAGATTGGGTTACTCAAAGCCTTGTCCAGCCTGGCCTTGAACACTTCCAGGGATAGGGCACCCACAGCTGTCCTGGGAAACCTGTTCCAGTGCCTCACCACCTTCACAGCAAAGAGTTTATTACTAATAACTGATTTAAACCTCCTCTTTTTCAATTTGGAACCATAGCCCTTGGTCTTACCACACATGCTCCTGTGTAAAAAGTCTCTCGGGTCAGAAAATTCAACCAAAATAAAAGAAGTTCCATTTGGAACACCACTAATTAAGGATCTAGGAGGTGGTGCTTATTTCAGATGTTGGTGCTTTACAGAGTGTGATCTGCTAGTTGTTCCAGCTCTAACTAGGGAAATCACTCAGCACGTACCTAAACCCGTCCTTCTTCAGGTGAGCCTTCAGTCCATGCCCACACTGTGAAGAGTCATCTGTTTGGAAAAGGTCACAACAAGCAAAGCCAGCCCAGTAACAGCTAGGGAAACATCCATCTCCTCCAGTGCTCTTGGTCCAGATAGCATTCCAGGAGTGGAGACTAATAATTTTCAGTGGAGGAAATCCAGGGATCTGTGATCAGGACAAGCCATCCCCTGTCCCAGCCACCTGCACCCTAAAAATGATCTAGTAGCAAAACAGACAAAACTGTGCCTGACTCTTCAGCAGTTATTTCAATTCCTGTTGCACTGGAGTCCAAGCTGTAAGCCATGAAGAGAAGAGAGCCCTACAGTTCTTAAATGCATTTATTTTTTAAAGTTTTGTTTTACATTTTAAGTTTTCTTGCACTGGGAGACCTTCATGTACTTTTTATTTCCTCATTCTAAGGGGAAAACATGTGACTATGTGCCTGCATGCACATTCAGTGCCTATAACTACCACTGGGAAAGAGACAGGAAATAATAATAAAAAGAAAAGCAAAAAAAAAAGCCCACAAAGATTTAGTTTCCTCACACTCTCAAGCACACTTGAAAGAGTATTTTTTATAGGACAGGATTTAGGACTGTTCAAAGCCATCAGCTACAGACTGTCAAACAAGGGTAGTGAAATTTCTGCTTCCCCTTGTGCCATGTCTGGGCCAATGTTGCAACAGTGGAGAGCAACTGCCTATAGAAGTGACCTTATGTCCATGTCTAGATAGGTGATTCAGACACCAAATGAACACAGGTTTGGTGATACCATCTTTCACCAGCTCTGAAGTTTAGTTTCGTTACATACTTTTTATTGGTGTCACCAGCAAGTCAAACCATTGTCACCCCCTCCCCTTTCTAGCAGTTTTTAAGATTGGGAATGTGTTTGGTTGGTGACTGCATAAATGAGGTGATTAAATGCTGCTTCTAATGTTAAAACTGGAGTGTTTAGCTCTGGGTTTCTCATAATAACACCAGCTGAAATGAATATCAAGTTTGGTGATGTGTAGTCCTGAATTATTTTTGCTTGTTTTTGTTTGCCCAGTAGCTTCAAGACTATGTACAAAATCCATACCAAACTGAATTTACTTCTCTGCAGGTGCCAAGCATTTGAGGAATAGGACAAATCTCAGACAGACATCCCAAAAGTCTGACTAGGTGTCCACCTACATACTTGGCCATTTTTCAGGGAGGAGTAAAGAAATAAAAACATCCATCTATATTGAAGCTGAGGCTATGTAAAATGGTTTATGAATCTGTGTAGCTATTCCCCAGAGTCAGTTCAAATTTAGTAGTACCTGAGGAATTAAAAGCCAGATTGGTACTTTGAGTCTCAAACAAGCCAGAAAAAGAGAAATTGCTCAGATGTGGATCCATATCCTCTCTGTTTGATGCCCATCATGTAGGCTGTTCTTGCATGGCATTGCAAAGAGAAATAACAGTCACCTGAGAGTGGGGGAGAAAAAAAAGTAAAGGCACATTGCACAAGGAAGGGAAAACACAATCCCAAGACATTCTTCTGCCTTCTGTTTATGTTTCCAGGGATAATGTGCTTATGGGAGCAAGTCTACATGAAAAAGGCCCTGTTCTTGACTGGCCCCTTCTGTGTAGCAGCTGCCAAAAACAGTCATGCAGAGCAAGATGAGATCAGAACTCTGTCTCCTATTCCCAGCCTCAGTCCAGGCTTGAGTGTCCTGTCTCTTGCACAGGCAGGCTAAAGCTCTCAGCTTCAGCACATGGGGTCTGATCATGAGGTGGAAAGGGAAGAGAAAGCACAAGGTGGGGCTCCTGCTACACTCAGGCAGGATGATCTGAACCCATTCTTGACAGCTGAGATCAGTTTGGGCAAAGTAGCAGACTGTGTGAAGCCAAAGCCCAGGGCTCAAGTCTAGGATGAAAATACAATGTAAATATAACCATTCAGAGCTGTGGAGCATCTGGCATGTTTGGGAAATGCCAAGGGCACTGCACAAAATCTCTGAGTACAAGTATTGGAAAAAATTCAGGGGCATTAGCTGTGCTCATGTTAAAAAGGCAGGGAAAATTAGGTCAAGTAGAACTATTGGAATGAGTGTCAGAGCCAGTATGGGCACTTCTGAGCTACACTGTGCTGTTCTCCATGGTGGTTTTGATGTTTTGGTGCCTTGTCAAAGATGCAGCTGCATGCTTGCAATCCGCCGATCCTCAACAGAGCAGAGCAAAGATTGAGACTCCCTGAAGGCACCATAGCAATAGTCCTTTTCAAGGGATTCTACAATCTACAGGATTACTCTTAAATTTTCCTTCAAGTGATCAGGACAAAGAGGAGTCACTGTATTGGTTTAGTTACATTAAAATAAATATTTGAATAAAAGTGACCAGGTGTCTCTAGCCCTTTCCACGCAAGCTTGAATCCAATATTTTGACCAGGAATACCCAATACAAGCTAAAAACCAGGTAGATTATTCCCACTAGTCTCACTGTTAGGCAGGTAAATGAAGCAAAGATTGATTACATGACTTGCCCAGGTCATCCTGCAGGCCAGTGACAGAGCTGAAAGCAATGCTGTCGTCTCCTGAGTCTCATCTGGATCCATCAAACCACAGCATCATGATGCACAAGGCAAAGTTCTCATCTTGTTTAAGCTAGAATGACAGATTACACTCAAATGGTGAAACATGGTGCCTTGACAAAGGAAAAAAAAAATAAAAAGAAAGTTGCTTCAAAGCCTAGAAGAATAGAACTATCCTATTATAAAAAAAAAAATAAAAATTCACTTTCCCAGAAGGCATGTAGTTCTCAGTCTCTCCACACTTTCACATACCTGATCAAGACTAGAGCTTCCCTCCATCTCTCTTCCCTTGTACTTGCATTTGCATAAATATTCCTCTCACCTGTCTTACATAAGAACTTATTTTTAGCTCAAGCAAGACCCGATGTCTGGGTCCTTTTGCTACCATAAACCCATTCTGATCAGAGAGACATTAATAAAACCTTCCTTTGCTTTATTTGGTTTTCTCTTCTTGCTGACAAGGTGCATTGAGCTACGTGATAAATATTTACAGCCAACAGTAGAAAAGAAATGAGGTCTGTAATAGTCATGCTTTTTGTCTTTCACTCATAAGACTGCAGCAAATATAACTCAAGCTGCAGGTGCTTTGGTGGATTGGGTCCCCAGCTCACCTTTCTGTGGTCTCTAGCTAAGATCAGCCCCATACTGTACCTCCAGTGGTGGAGAATCTCTCACCTTCGTTTTCAAATCCACACAGGTTATAAACACCAGAGAGGATAAACAGTGACAGAGGGGAATGGTGGGAGAGGCTGGCAGTGCTTTCTGCATAGCAGCTGGCAAAGAGCCAGTGGTGATTTTCCCAATCCTCAGCACCCGTCAACACCTTCTTCTTCATCTCCTGGTGGGTGTGAAGGGTCAGGAAAGGAAGGGAGGCAGGGTAGCACAGCCAAGACAAACTTTAAAAGCAGTTTCTATAGCTTCACAATAGATTCAGCTCTGACATGATAATGACTATGTCTAGCAGTTTATAAAACTGGAAAAGGGAATTGAGACATCTCCAAGCATGTCCCTAAGCCTGGGGAGGCTTTTGTTTGCTTTCTTTTCTTATTGCTGTGAGATTAGGAGCCTCAGTATTTGTTGAAGAAGAATGAGAAGAATAGTCAAGCAATCACAGTGCAATTAGATCTGACTCGGGAAAACTCAGGTGGTGATGGTTGGACAGGGAATCATCTGGGATACTGGAAAAGTATTGGAAACCAGAAATCAGGGGAACAGTTATGCTAATGGCAAGTGAAGTTTAGAAGGCACCCTGGGCTGTGGGTGTAATCAGCATGCTAGGAAGGAAGGCACTTAAAAATGCTGATAGACCAAAAGAAACTCAGTAGTGACAAGGGAAGGGGCCCTGTACTGGAACCAGGTCTGGTGCTGTTAACAGAGTAATTTTGCTGCTGCCCAGGTTAACTGGTCACCCTGCATCTCAGAAGATGGTCTAGCATTTATTCTCTTTCAAACTACCTTTCAATAGAGAAGTACAACATTCATTTTAAGGGTTTGTTTCCCCCACTTAGTACTAGAATTGGAAAATCTGTCCCAACCATGAAAGAACTGTATAATACAGTGAGAGTGAGAAGAACAATTCTTCTGAAGTTCTTAAGAGCAGGAAGTATCTGAGAAGAGATGCAAGATCACACATAGAACTCAAGGTCTCTTTATAATTAGTACACCCTAGTAGAAAGAGAGAAGAAACTGTACTGAGCCTGTACTGAAGACCAGGGACATTATATTATGATTTTTTTGTTTTAATTGTGAGGAAATTATAAGGAAAATGATAGAACCCTATAACTTGAATAAACTACTTGAACGAACTACTTGAATAAAGTCTTAGTTAATGAACCAAGAACAACTATACATTAGGAAGAGGCACTGGGTAAATATTTTGTCTCCCACAGTTTTTTTTTAAACTGTACAGATCTGTCCTTTAACCTCTTGACAGAATCACCTCTCTACCTCTTTCAAACTGCTGTAGTACTATTGACTTCAATCAAAGTCAATTTTGCTATCTGCACTGGCCCATGACTACTTTTGAAAAAAGAATTACTTTCCAAAAGAAAAAAAATCCAACCCAGGATTAGTTTCCAAAGGTACTTTTTATAGTATATATATTAGATTTATGTGCTTCTCTCAGCTTCACAAAGAGCATGATGAGAAACAAGTTGCATATGCACAGTTAAATCAGTGTTGCAACCTACAAGGTAAAATCAAGACTGGAATATTAGCAGTACACCATTCTGGCATAGGTAAAGAAAGAGAAGGAGCAAAGATTCTCCTAGACTCATGCGTGTGACAGCTGCAACTGAAAAAGAAATTTCTCTCAGACATATTTTGTGCAATAGGAGAGCAAATGGTATTTGAACTCTGTCTCCTAATTTACTCTAATTCCAACCCGTTGGTTACTCTCCACCTGCCCACTTGATTTCTTTCAAATCCCAGTGGAAGGTGGGGTGATGGTCAGCACTGAGACAAGGATCTGCAGACTTCAGGCAGAGATGAAGAGGAAGCAGGGTTCTGCAGGGCACACTTTCTGTGACAGCAGAGGCAGGTGTGAGGACAGACTGCTTATTAGCAGCTCACTGTACAGCAGGTCCCTGTGTTTATCCCTGAGAATGGTTAAAGCCCATGAGGCTCTTGGATAGCATTAAATTTACATGATTTAGGAATACAGCCTTCTTGGCATACAGCATCAGCAAGAAACTGAAATAAGAAAAGGCTAAAGGCATTCTTAAATTCTTAAAGCAGTACTTCAGGTCCTGAAGATTTATCCCCTATGGAGAAAAACTCCTCAGGTGTTGCTCTAACATCTGTGCTAGCAACTCCTCCAGGTTTCCCAGGTTCCTGTAGTGAACTTTTCTTCCTGGAAAGCCTTGCTGGGAAAAGACAAGCTGCAACCTGACCCCTGACAGCCTCAGGGAGTGCATAGGGAAGCTTCACCATCACTAAGTAGCAGGGCATACTTTGAGTTTGAACCATGGCATTCCAGCTAGCTATCTTCCAGAAAGCAAAAGGAGTAGGAGATAAATGGGAGGATGCAGAAATAGCCTTTTTTTTACTGAAAAACCCCAAGTCCAAATAACAGCATTTGAGAAGCTTCCAAAACCATTTTAGAGCCACAAAAGTACCTCTTTGAAATTTCAAAGGAGAGGTGTCTCCAGGCTGGCACCTGCTATTTACATGTAGTACCTGCACATCCCATTAATGCAGAGAGTGGAAATTCAGTGTATAATATTTTGTCACAAAGCAGAACAGTCAGCAGGCTTGAAATTCTTTGAGCCAGCCATAAAAGTGGAAAATTGGCAGATGGAAATAGAGTATTTTCATAACTGCATCACTGCATGGAAAGAAACGGTAGCTCTTCATCCAGTGCTTGAAAGACCAAAGATGATGTGCATCACAGCAATCCCCACCATTGTGGAACTGAACTCTATAGGGATTTTCCATGGGAATAACACACAGCAAAGAGAACCTGCACAGGGCATCAAACATGTAGGGGAAATAAAAAAATTGCAAAGGCAATTCAGAACAGTCTCTGTTCAGGGTCTTCTGACTTATCTCATGCACACCTTTCCTTCCTGTGTTATCTTCAGACCATAAGAATGCCAAAGAAAAAAACTGCTATAACTATCTACAGAATTTATTTTACTTGTTTGGGCCTTCTTAAGTGAAATGAGAAAATATTTTTACTGCTTTTATTTTAATAGGGAGGCCAGATACTACCTCATCTCCAGGGATTTCATTTCCCCCTTGCCCTCTGATCAGCAATGAAAAAAGCGAAGACACAGCACCCTTTACTATCCACTGTAGGTAAATAATTCTCCAGAACTATTAAAACAGTACTTTTCACTGGAAACAATGAGTTCACGAACTTTGCTTTTTTCTATACATTTTGCAGTCACCTTTAGAGAGGTGGCAGCAGTGAGTTAGCCCTGCCATGCTGGCACAGGGACGGGGTGGGGACACTCTTGCGGATACCTCTCAGCACCCTGACATGTTCCTCAGGCCTTTCAGTTTCTTCAGTCACATGGGAGCAGACTAACCTTGCCCTCCAAAAAATTTAAAACATCTTTTACTGAGTCTAGAGTCACTGTACTTTTAGGTTCATTTGATCCTCTGAGATGTGAGAACTTCAATAGGGGCCTGAACCCTGGTGCACTGTGAGACACCTCTCCTAGGGTTCATAATTCATGTTTCTTTTTCCAGGTTTTGCTGTGCAGATTCAGGTACACAAACCCATGCCAGGTCAAGCATGTGAGCTCAACAATTTCCCATGAGATCTCAGACACAACATTTACTGTAATATGAACATATTCTTCTGCCTCTACGGTAGAAATTAATGCACCATTTAAAGCTCTTGCTGGAATTACAGCTAAATTGGTTTGAACAGCTGCATCATCAGTTTAGGAGTTTCTTCTTTTTCTTTCTGTGTCATTGCAAGCAGGGGAATGAACTGACAGGTAGATGCAACTTATAAATGGCTTTGTTACCGTTTTCTTCCCTGCTGGGAATTTTGGGTCCTTCCTGCATGGAGCGAAGGGCCTTGCAGTAAGTAGCCAAGAAAATCTCTTGGAAGATTACTTTGCAATCGTGGCTGCAGTGAAGAGGTTAAGCAGATACACAAGGAGCAGGAATGGGTCTGACTAGAATTCTGAGACAGAAACCAGTATGGAGGACTAGCATCAGCACTGAAGTGAGAATAAAATCTATTTTGAGAAGCTGTTTTTAAACAGCTGTTCTTTGAACTGATGTGCATTTTAGTCAAGCTGAAATTGGTTACAGAGTTATACAGAAGAAGAAGAGGGGGAGAATGATTTATTTACTTAAAGGCAAGAAAAGACATATCTGCAGGCTTTTCTGACTCTGCACTCTGTTATGTGGAGGTTTTGCCTACAGTATAATTGGCTGGGAAAGAGGGCTCCTGGGCGTGAACACAGCTACTTCTTCACCACTCAGGTATGATCTGGAAGAATGGATCACCGTAGCACTGTGGGCATATGAACACTTAGGTGCATTACCCAGCTTTATACTTGGCAATCTCACAATAATTTATTCCTTCTGCTATTTTTGTGTACAACCATCCTTGTCCTCCTAATGAGTTTCCCATGAGGACTGAATTTGGATCTCCCATAACAAATTCATGAGTGAATCTATTATTGAAAAGGAGCTAGGGCACCTCTGGGGTTAATGTTAATCTCCTCTTTAAACCACTAGTGGAGAAAGGCAAAGCCTGTCCCTGTTCAATCAGAGTTGCTACCACAGACACACAATTCCTCATAAATGATCATTATAGAATTCTTCCTATGGATTCTTCCTATGGTTCCTTTATGGAAATCCCTGTACTTGCATGCTCACTCAGCCTAAAGGACGTCAGGAGTACTGCCTGGAAAAGGGATGCACACCCACTCACAAGAAGAGCTGCAGCATCATCCTCACTGCTGCTAATGCACCATTGGATTCTCTTCAGCAGCCATATCTGCATTTCACCAGTGGGGTGGCCTTTTCTCTTTTCTGTTTCCTACACATTCACCAATCTTTGAAATGCTCCTCTCTAAGCAAGAAAAACAAAGCTGTACTGCGCCAAATGCTCAGTACACGCACTGGCTGGTGGAGCAGTTAAAACACCAGCCTATAATTAGACAGCTTTCAAAGCTTGCTTTTTCCTTCTGTTCTTCCCCATCCCACTCTGATAAAACCACTCTCTCCTTTCTCACTGAGGGGGGGGGGGGGGGGCAGAGCTCTCCTCCAGGCATGCATTGCTTCCCATTAGTGGCAGTGGGAGTCACAAGTCTCATCAGGGAAAGAATAAACCCTTAAGGGAAAGAAACCTTTGACAAAATCCAGTTACCCCATGCTAGGGCTCTGTATGAATTCTAAGAAGTTGGATCTAAGTGAAATGAGGGCATATTTGCCCAAGAATTTCTCTGAAGTACAGAAAAGTCTGTTTTACTCTGTTGTGGCTGATGTGATGAAAACCTCAGAAAAGGCTTGTTCATGACCGGTATGGCGCAAAGTGGGAACCTTATCCAACTCTGGTAAAAACTGAAGATAATGTAAAAGATAAGTTCATCCCTTTTCTGTGGTTTTGCCAATGTCATCCTGGCCTGTATCAGGGAAAGTGTGTCTAGCAGGACCAGGGCAGTGACTGAGTGATTGTGGCCCTGTACTGGGCCCTGGTGAGGCCACACATCAAATCCATGTTGAGTTTTCCACCTCCCACCACAAGAAGGAAATTGAAGTACTGGAGCATGTCCAGAGTAGGACAATGAAGCTGGTGAAGGGTTTGAAGCACAAGTCTTATGAGCAGGTTACACATAACCAGACGTATGTAGGCAACAGCAGCCTAATAAATAGCCTAACTTATATCTGAGTGAAATATTTACTTTTTTGATTCATCTCTGTTAGTAAGAGAACACTGATGTGATCCCATTCTCCTAATTACCTCTGGTTCCCAATTAACACAAGAGTTATAACCTCTATAAAGTTTTCTCACTCAACAGACCATCAGGAAGAGGTCAATGACCCAAGCAAAGGAACCTCATTAGTTAAACCACTCATTAGTTAAACCACCATTAGTTAAAGTCAGCATTCAGTCACATGAAGGGACTGAAGGGAACCAACCTCACAACCTCTCTCCTTCTGAGAGAGAAATCAGACAGTGCTTGTGTGTTTCCTTGCTGCATCACATCTCTGCTCTCTTATGCTGGAGGCTGGCTAACTCCCTTGACTTCTTTGGAGCTCTTCCAGATTTACATCATACAACTTTGGATCTCAGCACTCCTTTTCTGGATTAAATGGAACAATGCTTCTGATATTTGTTCAATTCTTTCATTATAAGAGGATAGCTTTGTTGTGTAATTAACATGCTGGTAATTAAGGATTCCAAGTTGATGTACTAATTTCTCTCTCTCTCACACACATACTCTCTTTCAAAATGTTATCAGCAGTAATTGCATTAACATCTTTTTTTTTTTCCCAGTTCCCTTTGGGAGGTTTTTAAGCTTTCACTCAGTCTTTTTCTCATTTCACAAATATACACACATTTCCTTCACTCCTCTAAAAATTTGCTTCAGACTTGTACACTTTTGAGCAGCCTGACCCATTTCCTGTGCAAATACAAGGGAATCTTCAGTGCCATTCATTTCTTCAAACTTCTACATGGAAGGTGAAAACTTGAAAGTTATACTCTATTTTTTTTCCAAGGATACAAATTCAGATAATTCTTGTGATAGTAAGATCATTCATGTAGATGCACCAAGTCAGCAGAAACTGAGATGGATTTATGACTCTGGATTACTATCATGAAACTCTAAGGAAGTCTTAAACCCATCCTATGGACAGTTCACTGCTTGTGGAAAATTTATTTTTAGCTACCTTAGGTCAAGGTGTAGAAAACTGTAAAATAACCAAGTTTTTCCCAGTATGATAAAATGCATAAAACAGAATAAGTTAGCAGACAGCAGAGGATGGTTTACCTTAGTTTTTATTCATTTTCTGTCTATTATTTCTTTAGACTTTTAAAATATTTTATTCCAAGATAGAAGTTTGAACTCTATGGCTGAAAGTTACAATGGGTAGCTTAGTCTGTGTTGCCAGTGAGTTTAAAAGCTAAAGCATAAGCTCAGGATTTTTGTATTCAACTTTACAGCAGTTGTCCCCACACCTTGGTAGCCATGCATCAGCATTTCTCCCATGGTTGTAAGTCACAAGCAACAGTCTTTTGCTCTCACTTTTGGTTTTAGCTTCCTCTTTTCTAGCCACAAACACATTCCCAGGACAATGATGTTAGGGATCCAGCCCTGGTAAATCCTTGGTGGGCAGTTGGACACCCTCCTTTAAGCTCATTAAGGTGTAGCTTCACTTTGTTTCTTGCAGTTTAAATGTATGTGAATCCTTTAAAATACAGTCCTAGTGTCTAAGCTGAAATGTTAATATTTAGTGTTGCCCTACTGCCCCAGCTGTGAAGAGTGAGGAAGAAAGACGATCTAGACTTTGAATCATAAGCTTGACTCAGGTATTGACCTTGACCTGCAACTTCAACTTGTCCAAAGTCAATTCCCAGTATACGCCTGAGTCTGAAAATAATAGCTACCCATTCATCACCACACTCTGACAAGAGTACGCATTCTTTTTTCCTATCCCTTCACTTTCTGCTGCATTTTATCTTTCATCTGCATTTATTAGCCTGTCTCTCTTTGTCTGGGGAAAACAAATTTGCTGAAATCTATGACCATAGTGGTAAAATCACAGTGTTTGGTTGCACGCCAACTTGATGCTGCTTAGATGATAAAATGAGCTGGGAAAGAAACAACGAGGTTTGTAGCTCCCTTATGTGTATAAGTCTAAAAAGGAGTAAATCTGCATTTTTCTTCCTCTTCTGTGACTTTGAATTTTGCCTGAGACCACAAATGTGATCCCTGCTTATGTTCCAGGCCAGAAGGAAGGGAGGAAGAGCTGCTATCACTGCCAGAACAAACCCAGGATTCTGTTTCTGGGAAGTGAGATTTTGCTGAGTGGTTGGAAGGACAAACCTGAGGCAGCTGCAGTTTTAGACCTTTGCAAAGAATGCCCACCCTGTACAATATGGGGGAACACAGTAATATCCAAGCTGTTTAAGGCATGGAAGTGATGCAGCTGTGGTAACACAGAGCTCCAGGTGGCCTAATGCCTGCTCTGTGTCATCTCTGTGCTTGGGGAAGGAAACATCTCATGCTGTGGTAAACTTACATTACACAAATATTTATGCAAACTATTTCAAGTGCTTGGGCGGTAAGAAATTGCAAATGTTTGGTGTGATAGAGACTGATGAGTGGCCTGTTGTTTTGTCAGGTGAGATAGCTGGTGCTGATGCAAAGAAGAAAAATATACCCAAAGCTCTCCTTGCCCATGCTTCCCAGAGATGAACCTTTCCATTTCCACTGACAGGCTGCAGTGGGAACTACATGCTAAGCTGTATATTTGGTTCTCAGTTTTCACATCTTAAGACTTCATCTTCAGGAGTAGACTGATTTCCTTGGGAGGGTGAAGGATAGCATATGAAATATCAAAATACTGTCTAAACCAAGCCATACAAGCTGTCTGTAATTAGAGGAAAAGATTACAGGTCAGGGGAAAACCCCAAAACTGATACAGAAAAGCTGGATACATCAAAGAAACATGTAGTTTGTTATACAGGATTAAGCTATCAGTCCTGTAATTTATCTGTCATGTATTTAATGCAGTTTATCCAGGAATAAGGCTCTTTGTGGAATCCAGTCAACTGAAATAAAGGCTGTATGTAGGAAGAGGGTCTCTCTTCTGAAGCAGAGGTGGGGAAGGAGAGAATCTATGATGAGAACATAGGGATTTTTAGTCTGAATTGAAAAGATAACAAATTGCCTTTGCAGCAGCCTTATTTTGTTTACTTTTATACAAATCACAATGTGCCCTCCATTACTCTGATTGACATGGTTGATTTCCATGGAAACAGCAGGACTCCATTTCATTTAAACTCTGATGCCCAATTTCCCTGTCAAGTGGAAATCAATGTGCTGGTAACAGGAGATGCATTCAGAGTATCACTTAGATATGTTGCTGGTGCAAAAGTCTCTGGAGGAGTGCAATGATGTGCCCTACCCCATCACTGTTCACCTGAGCTTCACTCTCCTTTCTTCTATTTAGTCAGAACTATCTTCAGTTGCATTGTCCATTTTCTCTGCCTGACCTCACATGTAATTATTGTCCTCCCTGTTTGGGTGGTTATACAGGGAGAGGGGGAATTGGCAGTGCCTGGATAAGTATCCCGGTTCTCCACCCAAAATCAGGAGCATTCATGTAACTGGGAAGTGAGGCTTATTTATAAACTGGGGCAAAAAGTTCTAAAAAACTGAGAGGAAGACATAATTATTTAAAGATACTTTTTCATGTCCAGCTGAGGGGATGAGAAGGGATGAAAGAAAAATAAGAACCATGAGTTCCTTGAAGCACATCATAGGCCAGGTATTTCCTCAGTTTATCTTTTCACTTAAGCAACTTAAGCAACTACCTTTTGTGTCCAACTAAAATTGGTCAAGATCTTTAGATCTCTTTCTGTGGAGCCCTCTAGGTAAAGGTTAAACACATGGTTTCCTGTGTGGTCCATCCCAGAGCATGGGCAGACCGAGAGAACATTGATCCCACATTTCTCAGTTGTCTGCCTTCCACTGAGGAACTAGAATATTTCCAGTTACTCTCTAGAATATTACCAGCACTCTCCACACTCTACCCATCTCCAGCTGTCAAGGTCAGCTCCCAGTCATGTTCCTCTGTCTCCCAGATATGCTCCAAAGCCAGAAAAAGCCAGGGAAGGAACAAAGAAGGCACTATGTGGGTGTAAGAATGGGAAGGAGCTGTGAGACAAGTCTGGTGAATGTGTTAATATTCTACAGGTTGAAAAGATCCCTTTAGAAAACTCTTTGTAAGAAGAGGTAATGTGGAGGGCTTCCTTGTGGGGTCACAGGAAGGTCACCACACCAAGATTTCTTTTCTTGAAGCATTCCCTCTGATGGGAAAATCTGGGGACACAGTCATCCTCCAAGGCTGTGGGTCCTGTGGGTTATGTGAGGGCACAGCAGTCCCTCTAGGGACACACCTCAGTAGCTCCTGCACATGATGCTTTCCCTACAGCTAAATATTCCCTTGTTATCACATCTCTGCAGGCATGAACCCAGCTCCTCTCCCCCCACCTTCATACCCACTACTTGCCTACACCCATGTAGCTGCAGAAGAAGCTTAGCTCTCTCTGACATTTTTAGATGGCCTCTGGACTCTGCAACGTCCATACAAAAGGTGAAATACAGGAAAGCTTCTTTTAGTCTCTAAAGCCTGAGAGACCAAGTGTAATCTCAGAAGGACTTCAAGAACGAGACAGGGGTTTGATATTCAGAGTATGAGCTTTATCAGAAATGCAGTTTATCCAGCCCTTGCCATCAGGTATTTCTTTTCCCTTTTTCTGGGTACTTTCCAGGCTTTAATATATTTTTAAGTGTGGCCCTCAGAGAAAGGCATAAGTAATTCAGGCAATGGTGTCAGAAAGAGAATTGTTTTAATGGGAAAGGGTATGTAGAAGGAGGGAGATGTATTGGGAGGCTAAAGAATACCCTAAATTAATGTAATTCAGTATAGATGAGTGTAGAACCCTGGAGCCCTGGATTCCCTGTCTTGGCCTTTAATCACTGCATATCTTTTCTGGTCTTAAATCGTAAGCAAATCTTAGGCTGCAGATAAAGGTTTCAAACTAATCATAAATTACTGTCAGTCCTTCCCCTTGGCTGGGATAAGGGCTCAAGTACACATACACTAATCTTCCTAAAGGCTCTTTTAAAAAGATTCTTACTATTTAAAACCTTGTTCATCTTCTCTGCATATGTATCTTGTATCTTTGGCTGCTGGCTAGTGGAACCTCATTCTGCCTGCTGCAACTGCATACTGTGGGAAAACAGAAGTCCTCCTTCCTGCATAGCTAAAACAATGGAGAAGCAAGATCAATTTATCTCAACATAGTAGAAAAGCAAAAATATCAGACTGCTAGTTTCTTCCTGTCAACCTCACTTCAACATTACAAATTACACTTTCTGCCCAGCCTGTCAATCAGGAGCTGTAATGCATATAGGAAGGTGCTTTCTCTTGATGAACAAATATTTCCAAGGTGGAAGCAGGTTCCACCCTCCCAAGCGGGAGGAACCTGACCAGCCTCACAATCAGGTTGGGAAGATTTCACACGACAAGAAAGGCCTTAAGACCCTGCAGTGCCAAAGGCAGCCAGGAACAGAAATCAAACTGGAGACAATGCTAGAGAAAACACAACAGAGAGCACTGCTAAAATCCAGCTGTTCTTTGTATTGCAGAGGGACATTGATTTTTGTTTGCTGTCACCACCTGCAGCATTGTCAGGGAAAGCCCAGGAGATCTTTGCATGCCCTCTGCAGTCCCCCATGGCCCATCCCTGCTGTTTGCAGTTTTCCCAGTCCACTCCAGTGGCATTTCTTGTGCTGGACAAAGCACCTCTGAACCTTTTCTGCCTCTTGACATAACATGGCTGCATCAAGTTGTACAGAAGGGACCACTTACAAATGAATCAACTATGCCCTGTTCTGTCACGAGTCAGGTTTATTTTCTGTGGGGGAAGGAGAGGGAGGGCTTTATGTAATGTGATAGGACCTATTGGGTCCCCCATGCCATTAATGAGAAGAGCAAAATGTGCTGTTATTTGCAGGAGGTTTCGCCAATAGAATCATAAAATCATTTGCCCTGGGTAGCCTTTTCCAGTGTTTGATCAGGAAAGGGAAATCTGGGAACCACTGAATTGGGAAGACAGTGGCTGACTAGGACAGACAAATAGCATCTTGACAATGAGGTGTGAAAGAGTGAGACAAGCCCCATCTCCACACCTGCAACTGGAATTTGGAAATCTCTGTCTCACTATTTCAGAGTGCCTGCAAACCCGTGAAATTCACAAGCAGCTCTTACCCCCTGCTAGCCCTGCAAGGCTTTCCAAGCACACAGAGAAATAATAATAACAGCAGCAGCAACAAAAAAAATTAACCAACACCACCATTCAGAATTATAAACCTTCGAATTCAAGTGTTCTGTCTTAGAAAGTGCCAGAAGTCACCATCATACAAAATTTAACTCGTCCCCAGTTCATACATCTTTTCCTGGGAGCTTGCATCTTGTGTTACAAAATATTTCCCTTTTACAATGAAAACTGAGATGATGATGATGATGATTATTATTATTTTCAATACACATTTTAATCCAGTTAGAGTAAGGCAACTAACTAGGATCAGGCTTGTCTGTTCTGAAGGCTATACTGTGAGTTAAAAACAGGTCTGTGCCTACAAGACTGTGATTAAAAATCTAAGTTAGTACAAGGAAACTCCCTTTTTTTTGGTGACAAATGGTGATATTTGCTCTTTAATTTGCCTGAATCAAAATGTAGCTGGAAACAAGCTGTCAATAAGCAGTTCTGTGGGTCCTTGCAGATTAGCAACTGCTGTGTTGAGTTGACAGAATTACTATCTTTAGCACCAGCGTTTTGCTAGGTCTGTATTTCCAACTAGTTTTGGAGCCAGGACTCATGTGGCATCTGTCCATTGAGCCATGATCTGAAATATTAAAAAATCTGAACATTCTCTGTCTGAAGGGATGGATTTTTGTTTCCCCTGTGATGATAAGGGATTGCCTTTTAAAGGGAGAAGCAAGATATACCAAGCAATGCTAGTGAATTCAGAAGCCTCTCATTTGAATTTGCCAAGAAACTGGTGAGCAGCAGTTAGGAAGAGGTGGGATAAGCTGCATCATCCCTTCTGAAAGATCAAAAATGTATGTTTCTGTTTCCTAGCCACTAAAACTGGGTCTGCCTGTTGTTGCCATCGCATAACCACCACACTTAAACAACTTCATAGTCATTCTACCTTCCCAGGCAGCCACAAAAAGTGGGCAGATGTGCTGCAATATACAGGAACATTAGACAGAAAAGTTATCAGTGTTAAACAGGCAGTTCAAGTAAACAACTAAGTAATTTTCTGAACAATGTGTTACCTTCCTGAAACTCTCTGAAGAAAGTCACAGAAACTGTATTGGCTAAACAAAAAACCTACAAGGGTTGTCTTTCTGTGATCCTTTTCTTAGAAGGATAGTTCTAGTGTCAGTAAAAGGGGACTTCTGACACTTCATGTAGCTTTCTCTGTGTGTGTGCACATGTGCACTTGCAGATAATACAGAGATTTTCCTATTAAAGGCAGTTAATAGATTCTGCATATCTAAGGCATCCCTAACTTAATCAGTCAATTTCTAGAATCATGCATGCACAAAATTTTAGATTGGGAATGCTATGTGATTAATCCTGAAAGCATTTCTCAGTGCATTTTCATCTAAATTTTGAATGTAACAAGCTGCATCATTTTGAAACACACCACGATGTTTCTATGCAGCCTCCCTTGGCAGAGACATTGGCTACTGTCTGACCATCTATAATTTGAACAGACTATCTAAATGAACACCACTATCACCTTTGATCTGGGAGTGACTGACACCTTGCTATATCTGGCATTCAGGATGGAATAAGATGTTCCAGCTGGTGCTGATAATGCTATGTTATGTTGGCAGCTAACTGCTGTCCTCTGTGCTAGATAAAGGTTGTTGGTTTATTAAGAATGGATCAATTATCCTCATAATTGGATTAATTATTTTTGTTTATATCAAAGTAAATTCTAAAAATTTAAAATTAATATTTATTTTATGTTACAGTTCTTAATTATTTGATTTTGCAATTAAAGCACATAAAACTGTAAAACAGGAGGACTGGAGGATGAGGTCTTTTCTCTCTCTGGAAATCAGGACAAAGTCTCTGAGGAGTTCTGAAGAAACAATCAAGCAATTATATGTCCCAATGATAGCATATGCAATGAATCATTGGTTACTCTAACACTTGTGACACCCACCTACAGAGGAAATACAGGCCAGGTTTGTAAAGATACTTTGACACCTAAAAATGCATAATGAAATTTAGTTTTATTTTTTAGAAGTATGAACACTTGTCTGCATCTTTAGGCACATTTGATGTGCAACACCTTTAAAATTCTAGACCAATTAACTTCTAAGAATGACAGAAAGTCTGGGACAGAAATAGTTTGGAGAGAACCATGTTTCCCAACCAAAGAAGGTAAAATGTATCACATTTGCAAATTTGAAAAGGGAGAACAAGAATCTTTGAACTTCTTCAAACAGAAAGATTTGGCAACTCTCTTTTTTTCTTTCCATTTTGTGCCTATTGTCAAATAGACTAAATTGTTGAAGTGTTGACACTTGGGGGGGAAATAAATCTGTTTACATTGTCAGCCAGCTTTGATGCAGTCCCACTGGCAGCACCAGCAATGCACATGTGCTGCATTTCAGATTTGTAACTCCTCCTCTCCTACTGGTAATGATTATCAGTATGGTGATATATAGAGATGCATATATATACAGAGACTGTTCTAGATATGTATGTATGTAGGTGTAGATGTCTAAAATACATAGGAATGCATTCCACAATCTGCATAAGGCAGATCAAAGAAAACCCACAGAAGTGAAGGTGGAAAGCCTGCTGAGCAACTCCAGCATAACATCTGACACTCCTAATCCACCAATGTGCTCACACTCATCACACCACAGCAAACAGAAATGTTTCTGCTGCCCAGGTCAGGGTGACCAGAGGCACTGGAGGAGCTGTTGGGATGCTACAGAGAGAGTCTGTAATAGTGCCAAGAGTGGTGCTGCTGTTCTTGACTTAGGCTTGCCTCCTGACATGACTGTTGCACCTTTCCAAAGCTGGATAAATGGTATTCCAAAGGAAAATGAAAGAAGGCTGCAAGTGGTAAATAAATATTGTATGACCCTGCAGGTATACGCTCTGCTTGCTTTCCAGATCTGTTCTGGTGATTTAGTTAGCAGAAATGTTCTGCTAGACAGCTGCAAGGGAATATTACATAATGGTTATGAAAAGTGAATTTTGAGCTCTCTAGAGACCTTCATCCCAGAGTGATATTTGCCCGGTACAGGCAGAGAAATACCCCCACTAAGAACAAGTCAATGCTTTGAATCCCTCTACACCACGTTGCACAGTCAGTCCTGAAGCAGCAGGGGAAATGGCATTGGAGAGAAATAAGTGGATGTTTCACCAGCTTCTCTCTCCTGCCCTCTTGTTTGCCCCTGAAAGGAGTCTGTGACCAGTGACATCTGGTCCTTTGGCTGCTTTCATACAAATGAGGAGGTGAAGGAGGGGATGTCCCTGTGTGACTGGCCAGTGATGGGGCTGCAGCTGGGAAGGAGCTGGAACACATCAGGTGGAAGCGTGAGTGGGAGTGTAGCCATGCCGAGAGCTCAAACCCAGCCAAAGGGCTCCAACATGCACAGCCAGCAGCAGAATAAGCAGGCACAAAGGATTTGGGTCTCCTGGGAGGCACCAAGGTCATGGCTTGCAGGCTGGACACATGTGTCACATGGCTTTGATTTTGAATGCTCTCTAGGGGACTGCCTGAGGAAAAGCTACGCATGCAACATGGCTCACGGGAAATATTTGGGGAGTAATGTATGCGAGGATTGGTTCTCATACAGCCTAAGAACAGGGAGCAGATGAGACAAGAAATTTTGGCAAGTAAATTACTCATCATAAAATGCACTCTTCCATCCCCCCAATACACACTAGGGTTTATCCAGAAGGTGGCTACTGCATGTACAAGAGAGATGGAGGCTCTAAGGCCTTTCATCAATGCAGGACTGCCTTATTGAGTCATCCTGATGATGAATGCCTGAAGCCTGCACAAAAGTGCAGTGCAATTACTGCTGAGTAATAGCAGCAGGTGGAGCTTTTCAGCTGCAGCTGGCATGTGAAAGGTGATGGTGAATCAATCAATGTGGAAGAGACCTTGGCTTGGGAGAGAGGGGAAATATGGAGGGAGTTTTTCCTTGAGTAGTCTCTGAATTTAGGGAAGAGAGAGCTTAAATTGGTTAAGAGTGTTAGGAGTGACTGGAGTCAAATTTATTATTCACTAAAGCTGCACCTGAAAGGAAATATATCTGAGCTCTGTGGAACAATATGCTAACTATACCTGATTAAACAAGGAGGAGATAAAAACCAACAGGGTAAAGGAAATAAGTGACAAATGCTAGAACAACCCCAAATACTTACAGCAAGTGCAGTCTG
Source organism: Cyanistes caeruleus (assembly GCF_971803275.1). Lineage (NCBI taxonomy): Eukaryota > Metazoa > Chordata > Aves > Passeriformes > Paridae > Cyanistes > Cyanistes caeruleus. The sequence continues at coordinate 30,427,706 of NC_141704.1, read as the reverse complement.
CCAATCTTTCCAAGAGCCCCTGGACCTTTGGGAATGCTGTTTTGGCCATCATGAGGTTTGTCACGGTAAAATGCCAAAGAAGGTTAGAGACTGGACCCTCATTTTCTTTCAGTCAGGATGTTATTTGGTGTTTTGAGTGGTTTTCTGTTTCTTTCCTGGAGAACATGCCTTAGCTGCTCATTCTCTGAAATCACATCACTGCCTACAATATAAAAGGCTTGGATTTCAAGGCTTGGCTGGTACTTTCATGATGAAGAATAGCCCAACTGTGGCTTACACAAATGTACCAGGGGGAAAAAAGGCAATAAAACCACTGTTGTTTATTGCGTGGGGAGGGATTCTTTTTTATATGCTTGAGGTAACCAGTGAGTCCAGCCCAGGCTGCAAACAACCAAAGGAGCAGCTGGAGCCCAGCCTGCACTGGTGGGTAGGCTGAGGCTGTCCATATTTCCTTCACACCCCACAGCCCCTACTAGAGAGCAAGAGCTGAGCAGGGCTAGGACTGGTGGACTGGAACAGCCCCTGAGATGCTCTACTCTTCACATGCTCCATGGGAAGAATGGTGTATCTGTGTTCTGTTGGTAGTTGATATCCTGTGTTGGACAGTCTGGTCTGGAGACTGACAAAAAGCTCATCAAAATCAGACACTGAGGTAAAGAATAAAAACGTATTTGAGGAGAGAAGGTGGAAGCAGAGACCATGGATAAAATTGATGCCAGGCCTTATCAATCTTCTGCTTGAAAATGACAGGTGGTCCCTTTGAAACCTACCTAAAGTTCCTGTGTGTAATAGGGAACATTCTTTTCTCCAGAATCCTGAAATAAACTGGACAATTATATATTAAAACAGATTCTACCTCTATTCACCTGTGTTTTAGATGTCTGAGCTGTGCATGTTTGATGATATGTCAGGCAGAAACAGCAAATGGATTATTTATTTCTCTGTAGGGAAAAGGCTTGACCAAAAGCAAAAGAAGCAGAAGTTCTCTGCTGCTACAGCTCTGACTGGAAATGAGGAATAAAGTCCCACTTTGTCTGTCAGTGGGCTGCCTGAAGGAGGGCCACCCTGCGCTCAAAGCACCAGTTTTGGAGCCTAGAGACCTGTGCCTTGGTCCTGAGTTATGCCACAGGTTATGAACTACTTTGGGAAAGTTGCTTCAGTGCTCTGCAGCACTGCTTTTCTGTATGTAAAAGAGGAGAACTGATAACTAACTGATCTAGAAGGTTACTCCAAGGTTAGTGCTGGTGAATCGCTTCAGTACCTTATGATAAAAGTTACTATAGAAATGCTTATGATAATAACCTCAGTCTTCCCCAAAGGTTAATACTGGCAGAACATAACGAACTTGCCATCGAGAGTCAGGATGTCCATATTTAGGCAGACACTATTTAAAGATCAGGCTTGTATCTTACATTAATTTTTCATGAATTTCTCTTTTTTAATTTTTTTTTTTTATTTTGTCAATAGGGGAAAAAATAGGAGGTGGATGAATTAAGAAAAACTCTTCTTTTTTTCCCCAGCTCCATGTCCTCTTCATTTGCTCCCATATTCACTGCTGGTCTGTTATCTAAGAAAAGGTGTGCACATTGACCTAGTTTAGGACATATATTCTTGCTCTGGGGGAGATGCATAAGACAGCAAAAATACAGGAGCTCTCTAAAGACGCTTCAAATAAGGCATGAAGATACTTATAATTGTCTGATCAGTGTATGAGAAGGGAAAGTTATTATCACTATTATCACTAGTGCTTCCCTTTCTTTCTAGCATGCAAATAGACCAGATATGCCTTGATAAAGGGGTAGGTGAGAGAATGGGCCAGATGGACAAACCAGAATTGAAATGGCTCACAGCACACCTGTCTCTCGAAATACTTTTCAGTATTCGCACTGATACTGAGTGAATAAAAAGGAAATTTCTTCCTAAAAATGTGACAAGAAACCCAGAAGATTCATGATAATGACAGTTTGAATCACGTGGTCTCAAAGGAAACATGGACCCTAAATCACTGCACAAATATTTTTCTCCATCCTTGCTGGAAGTAGAAATGCTTAATCTGCCTGGTCACAGTTACAGCTCTGGGCTGAGATGTCTGCAGCTGCAGAGGGAGCCTGAGTAATCAGTCCAACATTCATGTGACGTTCCCCCTTGACTACTGCCTTCCTGGGAAAAACAAGACCAAAGACTCCGCTCTTCAGTGCTCTTCTTGACATGCAATGAAATGAAAAAAGAACCAAAAAAATCCTCTGTAAGTTTGTTTCTGTTTTGCTCCTATATTAATACCCATTGTGGGAATGGATAGAAGAGGATTAACAGTGGCTATCCTCTCTTCAATCTAATCTCCTATTGACTGAGAAACATCACATAGGGACGTCTTGAAGGAATTAACACAAATCCTTTTAAAACTCTTCAGTGCCTTCTCTTTTCCTTCCCCCTTTCTGAACCCCATCCCCTTCTCCCTGTGCCCCCTTATGCTGAATTTGTGGCAGAGGACATGGCCAAGGAGGAACATGGGTAATCAATTAAGATGCAGGCTTTACCATTTGAGATGCATTATCATGGTCCCACTGACACCTCCTGAAACACAAACTCGATCTATCACATTGCAAATGAATTCCTAAAGTGGAAGATTAAAGAGGAAGAAAGGCACACAGTCTCAACATAGAATTCAATTAAGAAAAAAAAAAAAAAAAAAAGCAGTGTGAAGGAAAAAGCACGAATGCTGGAATAGCAGAAAGAAACCTGCCTCACCTGTAGCTAAACTTTACCCTCTGTCCTATAGTTCTTCCAATGGAATCAGATAGACAAGGATAGTTTGGGATAGTTTGAACCATGACCTGGTAAATAAAGGGAGTTTTGTCAGTTTGAGGTACAATGAAAGCATTTACACACAAAGACACTTCTCTGTTTTCTCTCTAGCCTCCCTGAAAGGATTTCTCAGGCCCAAATGGATTGAATGAACCTGTGTTTGTTTGTCATCTGTGGTCATTCCAGGCCAGCAAAGCACTTCACCATCAGCACGGGGTGAGTGCTAGTGTACCATAGTATTCAGTGTACCATGTCTTCCATGGCCACCAGCCTCTCATGTACAAAATGTTTACTCCTCTCCAAAGGGGGTTGGTGCTTGTCAGGACTCATCACCATGACTTTAGAGAAGGTAAATCCACTGCAGACTAAAAGCAAAGATGTAAGTCTTGTTACTCCGGCAATTTTACAGAATTACAGTAGCTAATTTTTCTGCCTTATTGCTTTTATTCTCATTGCCTCCTTGCCTCTCTTCAAAGATTGAGATGGAGTTCTTTCCCACCCAGTCCAGCATTCTTCAAAAGTCATGGCATAAAGAATAGAAAAAAATAGAAGAATTTTTAAATTATGCAAGGCCTGTTCTTCTCCTCTCTCAAGTTTTCTGCAATTATTCTGAAGTATTTGTATTTATGAGATCAATATCATAAAGGCATAAAGCTCTTAGATGAAAACAGAACTAATACAACTTAAAACAGAACTGCACATAAGTATGATCAACATGTAGGCCAATCCACAAATAAGAGCCCCCAGATCACATTCCCCTCTATATCTTTGCCCCCTAGACTTGTCCTTAGTAATCATCCAAATTCTGTGTGTGGAAATCAAAGGACATGTAAGATTGAAGGCAGGGAATGAAGCTGAAGTCATATTTTGGATGAGTTTTTACCCACTCCAGCAAGGGCTTTGACTTTCACCCTAGATAACCACTGTCTGCTAAAACCTGTCTGCAATTTCTAACTTTCTCGGTAAAAAGTGTAAGGAACGGTGGTGGGTCTGCTGAGGAACCACACTAATTACACAACTGCCAGAAAAACACACGTCCTCTTTCTTTAAAATTAAATTGTTATGTAAATCTCACCATTGGGAGCCTCCATGTGTCACAGTCTAGAGTGGCTGAGGTACCAGAGGGAAAGACAACTGCTAGATTTGCTTGTTTCCCATCTGTTTGCTCACAAAGAGCTGGTTAAGGAGCCCTTCCTGCAGAGACAGGAGACAGACACACATAGAAGGTAACAAGGACATGCTGTGGATTCTTTATCAGCCATGGCTCAATTTGAGATTTATTTTAGTGCTGGAATTAATTTGATGCTCGTGAAGGGGACAGGCTGTCAGCACTGACAAAAACCTTCCTGACAGCCAGGAGGCAATGGGTGGGTTATCTGTATATAGCCTTTGCCTGGATCCCTGGCTCCTGGAGTGCAGCACCAGCTGCCCTGGTCTCTGGCATGGTCTCTGCCCTGGTCTCTATGCAGCCAGCACCAATCCTGATCCTAAGTTTTTTCATTTCCTAACATTTCCAGTGAAGTTCTCACCTAACCTTTATTGATGGAAAGGGTAGAGGAGGGAGAAAAGAAATGAAAGAGTTATACAACTTGGAAATGGAAATAATTCTTCTGAGCCTTCTGAGCCAAGGAAGTTCAACAGTTCCAGTGCCTTCACCTGGAGTCCTTGGTTTGGTGTCTGGTTGAGTTAGTAGTCACTGTTTGCAGTGTAACATTATAACAAGAAATACTCCATTTTTCCAGAGCACTCACTTAAAATAGTGGTACTGAATTCCTGGGATGATCTCTTTTGAAAGAAGGTGCTGAGGAAAAGCAGCTACATATGTGCTGTCTGTGCTATGAAATTGTTTCTGTTTCCTATTTCTGCAGTAAGTATTTCTACTCTGTGCAGGGCAAAACATTTTTGTTGACTTTTTGTAAAAGCAATTTTTCATGTAATTCTGTTTCAGAAAGCCTAAAATGCTTCAGCAGACAGTTTTAGTTTAACCATTTTAGAGTGGATTTAAAGGGCTTCCAAAGTAAACACAGAGCTCAAAATTAGCCTGAGATATTGTACTTAGTGTAATCCACTTTGGAAGGCTCACTCATTACTACAAATACGTCAAATTCTTGCAGCCTCTGGAGGCAAAATTTTTAACAATGCACATCAATGTAATGACAAACTGCCATTTATAGAGACCTCAATCCAAATGTCAGTTATTATTCCTTGCTAGCATCCCCTCAAGTACTGATGCCTGATTTTACTACCTCTTCTTGGGGAGAAGGCAGACAAGACTCTCTCAGTAATTACCTCCATCAGCGGTGACTTCTAGACTGTAAGGAAAGAGCACCTGTCCTCTGTTTCCTGTCCTCTCCCTGCCTTTCTTGCTCAGCCCCAGTAGTTTAAAACATCAGAATATACAGTGGCCTTCCATGTTTTTCTGCTAAAGTTTCACAAATATTTCGGAAACATGGAAAATTTTCACTCTGCTTCTATTTAAAAAAGGGAAGAATACTTTTACTCTGCCTCAGCAAAGGAGCAAAGAGGAAATCCTGCTTCAGAAATCCAGACAATCTTTTTGCACCTGCACTGCTGCATCAGAAAAATAAGGGGCTAGCAAAGGACTTTCTTTAAAATAATAGCAATTCGTAAACTGGGCCAGACATAGTCCCAGTGTGGAGGTTTTGGCTGCATGGCAGTGTGATACCTCTCTTCTCTCATGATCAGAAGCACATTTACTTAATCGGGCAGCACTGGCAGGGAAAGAGAGAATCTACATCCCATTTTTATTCTGCCCCTGTGAATCTGTTCCCAGGAATACTGATGACCTTTCGTAAGAACCATCATCTGCCCAACAGAGAGGGGAAAAACATATAGAAATGAAAAAACAAACACTAGAAAAGCAAAATTATAAGCTTGAAATACATCAGACTCTTGTCATGCTAGCACAAAAGGACATCCTGAATGCAGAACTCTGTTTTCCTGTGATAGAAACTGCAGAGCAAAGGAATTTGGGTTTCTACCTACTGCTGGGTGCATTTCCATTTCCAAAACAGTACCCTGGTACTTTGTTTTGATTTTTCAAGGAGGCCTTCACACACCTGAAATCCTTCCATAATCCCAGAACTGAGAGAGAAGAAAAGGAGTTGCAGGGTACATATTTCTGTCAGTCCATATTTCTGAGCACGTTGTTTGATAGTTAAATAGACACTGAACTACACAACACATAGAGCTGAAAAGCACATACAGAGAAGATACAGACGTATTTCTTTACTTTCCTCCCCTCTTCCTTATAGTCTTATGTCTCCTGCTAGTCCTTTATTGCATTCTGACAAAAGATATGTAATAAGGATCTTCCCCCATTGAAGTTTGTTGTATTACATTAAGATATACCCCAATTTCAAAAACACTAACCCATGCTGGCTCAATCCATCATTTCCCTCAGCATGTAAAATTAAACAAAATAAAAGAGAAAATTAATTGGAAATTCAAAACACTACAGTGTACTGAGATGGGATTTTGAAGGGAAAAGGTACCCAGAAGTAGGCCATTCGTCCCAGGAAAGCTGGGAAAATGCCAGCTGCATGCCAAAAACACATGCATGTGTGTGGAGACATCATACTGAGACATTCAGTAGTTCAGATGTTTTGAAAAGCCTGCCTCTAATTTAATTTTGAACAGAAAATGCCTCAAACTAACTGACTTCCATAAAAAGCTGGAGCCACTGAGACAAGATAATTACTTTTGCTTCACATATTTTAGACATCATGTGGTCCTGCAGAGGTGACTGGAAGGTATGCTGTGACAGATAGGTAAATAGCTGTGATGTCTTCACACCTCTTATTCTAACTTCTTTATCCTTCTGCTCTTTATTCTTCATTCTTCTGGCATCCACACACATGCCCTTTACTGTCTGACCAGAAAAGACCCTTTTTTTAGAGTCTGCTCGACCCCCACCTTGCTGCTGGACAAATCAAGATAGCCATAATAAATTTAAATTAACTACTAGGATCCCATTTCAGATAGAAGAAATGAGTCATTTAAAAAAAGGTAAATCTGTAAGATCATTTAAAACCACAATAGTGCCAAGCAACCTCAATACCTTTAAAGACATTTGAGTGGTGACTTCTCAATCCTGTACTCTCTGGGGTTCCTTGCTATCACATTTTAGATATATTTTTTTGCTGACTGAGGAGTTATCGAGAGCATCTTACAAAGTCAGATGAGCAGAAAATTTATCCATCCCATTTACATCTTGGCAGAACAGTTTTATTTTTATGAAAAAGGATGTACCCTTTCCCACCTCCTCCTGCAAAGTTAACACCATGGCTTGATGATCCCATCGCAAGATAACATGACTTCCTGGCCTCAGCAGCCAGTCCAAAATATCAGAGTTTTACAGGTTCTTGTTGTCAGGAAATGAAACATTTGGATGATGAAGGTCTTTGGAGACACTCATATAACTACAGTGGGGTGCATCACAGTCCTGCTGTTTCAGAGGCAGGAGGAAGTGAGCAGCCAGAGTTTATCTGTTCACCTGCTCCTGCCATCCTGTTGAGCTCCTGCTCACAATGCACTCCCTCCCTTTCACTTTTTCTGGAGGCACTTTTTGCCCATTCTTTAGACACATTTTTTATACCAAGCGTTTGTATTTGATCAGTTCCCTGGAGTTTTCCTTAATTCCCTCTTCTTGAGCTGCTCCTTTTAATTACACAGGTGTACCTGTCCTCTCAGCAAAGCATTTCTAACAAAAAAAAAACCTTCAAAATTCCTCAGCTGCTCTGAATTTTCCCCCACTCCACATGACAATGTGTGCTTGGTTTGGGGATTGCTTTCTGGTTTGGGGATTGCATCATTGCCAGAGCTCCCTGCTTTCACAAGAAGATTTAGGGATCCTCTCAAGCAAATAATTAACTGGTTACACAAAATTTTGGTAGATTTAACAGTCAAACTGTGATAATATTTTCCATTTTAAATTTCCAAAGGATTTAGTCTGGCTAAATAGGCTTGTAATCCCTGTGTCTTTCAGGAACCTAAATTGAGTACAATGTGTATTTGTATGGGGAATTAATGAAACAAAAGAGCCAACAATTGTATTCTGTTCAAAGCACAGAAAGAATAATACCCACTTACTGGGACTTTTAAAATTCCTTCAAAGGCATGTTTTAGAAATAAAACAAAACAACAACAAAAAAATCCAACAAACCTGAAACACTATTATTGGAGATCTCTACAGGAAAAAAAAAAAAGATATGCATTCAATTTTCAAAACTGAATAAGATCAAATAAATTTATAAAGAAAAATATATTTTATTGCCAGAAGGTTATATCCATTTTTTTCCTTTTGAAAAACAATGAAATTATTATTGTTGTTGTTGTTGTAGTTGTTGTTGTTGTTATTATTATCAAGAATTTTATTCAAAAAGGAAAATCCTTGTTTGGGGGAAAAATCCCTTTTCATTGGATCAAGTTTCACAATGAAAACCCACTAATCCCATATACATTTTAAAACAAGCAACGTGAACATAAATGGGTTATCAGCTACAGAAGACTTCCCAAGACAAACCTGTTTTGGGGACCAAATGTAACCCTATTATGAGCCATGGAATTTAACAAACTGAACTAAAAATAAATGTGGAAGTTGCCTTTGTTTTGCATTTTTTTAGCAGTGAGACAAGTGTCATGAATGCATACCTGGCTGTCATTCAGGGATGCAGAAAGTCTGGAAGTGTTGAATTTTATTTTTACCTGTATTTTGTAACGAGGGGGGAAACACTATTTTTAGTCATATTTTCTCCCACACACCTCCTTTTTTTTCCTATTTTAGACAGGACTGACATTTCCCAGTGCAGCCCCTCTAGCCAGGTATCTGCAGGACATTTCAGACCAGTTCAAACGCACTGCAGGCTGTGCAGTGACCAGCTGAATGAACTCACACCTCCCACAGAGCTGGTACCTTTAAAAGTACAAATGGAACTTCTGACAATTCAGTGTCTCAGACTGTGCAGTTTCTTCAACATTTGCGAGCCTGAGTCTGTAAAAGCATCTTTTCAGAGCTGACCTTTTCCCAGCTATTTTCCCAGCTTCCCTGACACTGTGTGAAATAAAACATTTCCTTGTAGATTCTGCAGCCCCTGGCTCAGAGGGGGATTATAGAGCACACAGCTCCTCTCAGGACACAGACCTGCTTGGTGCTGATGCTCCAACACAAGCTGTGATAACTTGTGGGTTTAGGGGCAGTGATTCCCTGTTTCAGTTTACAGTGTGCTGGTCAAGATGACAGCTGTCATGAGAGACAGGACGTCCCCTGGTGACACACTGATTTCAGGCAGCAACAGGGATACAGGGGTAGAGCTTTGTGATTCAGCCCCATAATGAAGACAGAATAAATAGCTTTTCTGGGAAGGGATTTGGTTTCCTTCTAGCTTCAGAGGCAGGCTTTGCAGTGCCATCTGCCTTCCTGTATTTGTGGCTGCCCACTGCTGCTTATGACTAAGATACCACTGGACCTTTGAACCTCTCAGTGCAGAACAGCAGTGTTGAAAATGTAGGGTACCTCTATTGAATGACAATGACTGTATACTTGCCAGCTACAGTGCTTACAAAGTCAACTTTTCCTCATAATCTTTACTTAATAAATTCATTTTGCTTTGCTTTCTCCCTCTAGTAGGAAGATGGGTCACATGAGTTATGGACAATAGAATTTACACTGTCTTCAGAATAGGTATTTTAAAAGTTTAAGTCAAGGACTTTAGTCCCAAGAAGAGCCTTCTTCCATTGAATTGCTGACAAAACAGTTGCTTTCACCAGGAAACAGCTGTCAAATAGAGATCTGTCTCACAAGTAGTAAAATAAATTATCATTTGCTAGGCAGCAGGAGGATATTGGAGACCAGGATTCATGGGCCTACCCTGGGCAAGGGAGGGAATTATGGTGTAAAACTTACAGACAAGACTGAGGACATGACATTTGATTTGAAATGCATCAACCGACATCAGCTAAAGCAATTTGCAAGGTGAAAGGTCTACATTGAACCCCCAGTGCAGCCTGAACTGCCTTCATCCATAAAGGAACTTTGCAAGAGAAAAAAGCTAATAGGGCCTGTCTGGTGGGCAATTTTGGAGATACAAGATTTTTGATCAACACAAAAGGCTGCAAAGGGCATGGAAATAAAAGGAGTGATCCATACAGGTATTATCCAGCCAGCACAAAACACTCTCATTACAGCATTCTGGATAGGAACTCCACTCTGCTGTAACTCTAAAGCCCTGCCAGCCTTACTGACAAGTTCATTAGTCAGTCTGTGGTCCCCTGGGCAAAACTCAGACACATGTGAGGGGCTTCATCATCCAGACAGTTTCCTAGCAGTTACAGAGACTTGTAAGATCATTTGTTGCAGCTGATGTATTTCTGTGTCTGCATAACGTGAATTCACACTCTCTATGCTAACATGTTTGCAGTTCACACTTGATTTTGGTAAGTCCCTTAAAGTCTAGAGTATGGGATGATGCCCCTTTAGCCAGCTTGTTCTGCTTTCCCATTGCCTTTCTTATATTTCATTCAAAATCCATCAGTCTGTGGCTGCACATGTGTACAGCCAGGCCTTGTGCTGCTAACACTGCTAACAGACTTGGACATTTGGCTCCTCCTGGGCCCAAGGAGTTCACTCTTGTGCTCTTTGAGGGAAAGAAACACTAGCAAAACTCACTCTCTGGAGAGAAGCAATAGTCTCTGTAAAAGCACCGAGAGATGTGGCAGGCTGGTGCTGCCTGGGCAGTGAGCCCCACCTGCAGACCCTGGGGAAGACCACTTCCATGAAATGCTAAAACTCTTTAATCAAAAGAAAGGCCTGATGATGCAGTTTAGAAGTAATTTGGCTGCCCTCAAAATGAGCATCCACTCCCCACATTACTGTCAAAAGCTTTAGGAAAAGCAATCATGGGGAACTGAGTGCCACTTCTGGGCAATGGTCATAGCACTTTAGGGACCAGCTTCTGCCTGGAAGACATGGTTCACACTTGTTACATTCTTCATTTCCTTCTCCCCAGAATAATGACTATACCAGCTTGTTGAACTATTCAGCCTTTTAAATTTCATGGAGTTTTCATTAATACTGTAAAAAAAAACTTTTTTGCTACAAGTACTACATTTTATTCAGAAATAACTCAATAAGCTTCCACCTATTACAGAGTGATTAAGCTGAATCTAGCAAAACCAAAAAGCCTCAAAAAACCAGAATTTTTCTTATTTTCTTATTTTTCTTTTTTTTTAACTACCTGTATCTTTAGGGAAAAGCTAAGTGTATTGTGAAGGAAGGTGTTATTTTCTCCAAATCAATTATCATAAAGGGTGACTGCATATTGATTTGATTGAGGAATTCTACAGAATTTATATGCTTATCATCAGCACAAAAATCCTGATTTTTTTTAGTCATGCAATTCTTACTCCTACTGCCATTTAGCCATGGGCTAAATTTCACTTCCATCAAGTTTTACACATAAACCACCATTGGCCTAATATATATGGTTAACTGTTCAACTGGTGTTGGTTTGGACTGGAACTGCACACAGCCTTTCCCTTGTCTTAGGAGATACGTATTAAATAATATGAAAAAAAAATAAATTGTGAATAATATCTTCAGCTGAGCTCCCTACTCACAGAGCCCCATCAAATTCTTAAATATTTGCAGTATCTAAACACAGGGAACAGAGAAACACAGTTTATCTGGTGAAGAAAAGTCAGTGAGTAAAGAAAGGCTGTTTCAGAGATGAAGACAGAAATCATCAGTTGTGTTTCTTCAGTATCACTGATTCTGAGCCCTGAATAAAGGTGTCTTTAGCCCCTTTCTTGAATTTTCTACTGGCAAATAATATGTGTAACTTTTTGTGGTCTTGCTGCTTTTCTATATATGACCTTAGGAATCTCACCTCTGCTAGCTGTGTTCCACACTGCTGAAAGAAACAGGCTATGTCTTGTCATAGCCTTCTTATTCTGATAGCCACTCTTTAGTTTCCAGGATTTCATCCTGAGCAGCAGTGGTGACAATCACTGTCTGCCTTTCATCTGCCAGAAAACTGCTGCTTTCTGAAGTGAAGACAACCATACTGTGCAATTGCACTTGGCATGTCAACTTGTTTATTCTCTCCATGCATCTTACACTTCTAACTTTCGAATTCTGGCTGATTTCAGCTAAATCACTAACTCACCTGAACTATTTTAAGCTCATTTAAACTGCTATTGATAGTGTTGAAGAGAAATATATTGTTAGTATCCAGAAAGGAGAGAAATGTGAAGGGTGCAATTTCTAAAAAGGAGAAGTCAGTTGACCTTCACGCCTTTAGAAACCAATCCAGAAAATTTTATGGGTAAGCAGGCTGCCTTTGATCTGCCACTCACAGGAAGACTTGCTGAAGGCAGACGAAACTTTGCTCACCCATGGAGGTATGGAAAGAACCTCCAAACAATTCAGCTTCTCCACTCCCCTCTCTGCCCCATAACATTTGCATCCCTACCCTGTTGTGCACATACAGCAGCACTCTCAAATTGCTGACTAATGTAGCCAGGCTAAAGATGAGTTTCCCTGCAGAAACTGCCTCACTTTCTACCTTTTCTCTCCTTGCAGGTGATAGCTTCAAACTACCTGTGCATATCTCACTGCTTTAGCTTTTCTCCAAGGCTAATGGATTCCAGAAAAGCTCCCTCTTTTCTAGTTAATTTAGGCTTTTTTGAGCAGCTGTAAGCAGGAACTCTGGCTGTCTCTGAAGTTGCCAAAGGCCCTTGGCCATACTTTTCAGCTGTTTTTCCTCAGATCTAAATGTTATCAGTGTGGAACAGATTTTACTGCAGAGTATGTTTCCCAGGGAAATGCCCTGACTTCCCAGCACATGCCAACTGACAGTTTGCCAAAACCATACCCTAAGGTAAGAATTAAATGTAGGCAAATGTAAGTGCCCTGAGAAATTCAGGCCAGAAACAGAGCGGACACAGCAAGCAGACAAGAAAATAGTTGATGTCAGCAAGAAAAAGGATCTCTAACTGATGGGAAGTATTTCCATTTTAATGGAAATTTGCTTTTTGTGCAGAGGTAAATCCCAAAGAAGAGACTTACTCCTCCCTTGACTAATGTGAATACAGCCTTTCTTTTCTGTATAGCAGTTCTGCTCACCTGAGTTTAAAACCCTTCCAGGACTGTTTGGCTTTACAGCTTTACATCATTATTGGTCTCAAGACCTATAATGATGGGGCATTTATGAACCTTCAACTCTAATCTACACTGAGTTTCTCTGCTCCCTAAAGACATCTCCATGTGTAACTATACTACCCTACTGCTATTGCCAGTATGATTGTTTGTACATTTATCCTTGTTATTAGATAATTATGATTTGGTATCTTAACAGGAATATCATTAATTTCCAGAAGCTGTAAAAATAGCTCTCTGACCCTGGATGCTCCTGAAATCTTTCACATGTTTGTTGTATTTTTAGGTAAAACTTTCAGTTATCCCTTTTATTTTTAATATGAGAAAATATATGTCTTCACTACAGGTTGATAATTAGCCATTCCTTCAACTAAAATTTTAGAAGCAATAAATGTTTGACAACAGAAAAAATGTCAAAATTACCACAACCAGGTAAATTTTATCATCTTTTGCCCACCACTTCATCTAAAGAATTCAGATTTCTTGTGGCTTTCATGTACAATCTCAGTGTTTTAGCTCTGCAGTGGTTTTACCTGCTGCTCTTGGCAAAGAAGGACACTTCTTTGCATTGTTTCAGATGTGGTACTCAGAAATCCCTTTGCACTGAGTCTTTGGACAGTTCTGCCACCATTCCAGGAAAGCTCTGTGACCTGAGTACCTGTTTTTGAATCTTAATAGATCGGCATGTCCAAAACTAAGCTTCCTCTTAAACTCAAGTGCATTTTTTTTCCCAGCCAAGGTCCTTTTAAAGGCACAGTGTTCCCATCAGGGTGATTTTTTCTCCTGTTCTTGCAAAAATCTACGAAGCATGCCCCATCAGTGATGCCTTTCCGCCTCTCTCCTTTCTTCAATTTTTCAGCTACCTCAGTGGTGTTTAAACCCTGTATCTCAGCATTCCAAGTTCCCTGAATTAAGGGCTGGCATGCTATCTTCCAAAGCAGAAAATAGGGAAACCTAAGGCCTTTGTCAGCTCTGGACTGGGAGTAAAGGATGTTGTCTGGAGAAACTGAAGGATGTTTAATTATGCCTTCTTCTGTCTCCCTGCACTACATGTACCTTCTCCTTTGGTCAAGTATTTATTCACAGTCTTCTTGAATACTTTCTGACAGTACTAATGAATAGCATCTCAGGGAGCTTTCCCTTTCTCCCAAATTCTTATGTGTTGTCTTCCCCATAGCTCTTCTAGCACTATCCACAGTTCCTCTCCCAGTGTTCTCTTCCCCATGATTCCCATTCTCTAACCAAGCCCATAATCAGCAGCTGACAGGGCTGTCTCCCAAGGACAGTTTTCATTTTCCTCAACCCACCACCATCTAGAACCATCCTGGTTGTCCTCAACGGCAAGGATTGCTCTCAAAGTAAGTATTTTTGGTAATTTGCTCTGGTTTTTTCACTGGACTGGATACCTAACCGAGCTAGGAATTTCTGCTATGTGCAGCCAGGTTATACCATTGACCTTGTGACAAGTTTTTCACTTAGCACGCAGCTCCACAACTCACCTTGCTATAAGCCTGCAAGCATTGCTCCTCTTTTCATCACTCCAAAAGTTAAAAAACTCCCATTCTAGCAGATGGACCTGTGTGCTGCCACCAGTGAGCTGATCCTTGACCACCCTACTACCAAAGCAATCATTGTGCCATTATTAGCATTGAGCAGTGAGGAGGCACCCCTAGTTAAACACTGAAAAACTAATATTGGGCTTTCAGAAACCATTCCTTAATGATCTTTCCCAGCCCTCCAGAAAAATCTCATTAGCAGCAGCAGAAACCCTGGAGCTGAGCAGAACAAATCCAGCATGTGTCGAAGGAGACCATTAGTTTGCCTCCTGATGAAAGAGGCCCATGAGTCACAGTGGAGGAGTCACTTGGGGGCCAGCAGAGATTTTGAGAATAGTGAGAAGGGACATCTAAGCAATCTAACTGGAAACCCAGCAGCAACAGAGAAGTCACAAAAGGGGTAGCTATAGACATTCTGAATGGAGAACAAACAAGCAGAGTGTCAGGTCTAATATTTTTCAGCTTTTGAGGCACAATGCCAGCTTAAGTTAATTTGGAGGAAATATCAGCATGCAGTACAAAATGATCTCTGCTACATGATATGTCTTCAAAGAGAAGAGTTCAGCACCTTTGGTACGAACTTGGCCAGAACTTGTTCAAAGTTATTCTTTCTCATTGGCAAAAGCAATGATTTTACTTTTCCAGTGAGTAAAGTTCAAGCAGGAATTATTCTGCCCTTATCTCCTCAGTGCAAAACTAAAACACCCAAATGAACAGATGTCCAAATACCTTCAGGATATTGTAAATATTTTTCAAATTCTTCTGTTTCAGACTGTATCCAACTAATGTATCTAGAGATGCTGCACCAAAATCACACTTGAAGTTTTGACCTAGATGTCTTTTGCATTTACATTCCTTGGTCAACCTTCTTTTTAATGATGCTCAGGAACATTTAAGAGATTCAGCTGCTTGCATCTCTCCATTCTCACCCTTTACTTTCAGAGTCAGCCTTCATCTTTTTCAGGGAAGCAATTCTTGCAAAGTGCCAGGTATGCTCAGCTGACATTTAACTGAGCAGAAATTGGGCTGCTCAGTCTCTTGAAATAACTGCACAGATGTTTTTAGGACTTTCCAGATATACTGACCTATGATGGACTAATTGGGACAAAACCCTTGCATTGGATTGCAGGAACAAGAACAAAATTTTTCAGAGATGATGGCTATCCTGAGGATCCTTGATTCTTATTCTCCTATCAGACACAATTCTCTTATAATCTGGGTTTTTTTGTTGTTTTTTTGTTGGTTTTTGTTTGTTGGTTTTTGGGGTTTTTTTATTTTTTATTGGGAGTTTTTGTTGGTTTTGGTTTTGGTTCTGGTTTGGTTTGTTTTTGTTACATAACAGCTACCTTGTCCCCAGTCAACAGAGTGACGTTAAGGCTGAATATTGCACTCCCCAGTTTCAAGATTTTATAAGTCTCCCACTCTAGTTCCTTGTCATCTTAGATAGCTTTCGAACAAGAGAAGAAAGAAAATTATGCTTATAAAATCTAAATGGCAGAAAGTCAAATAAAAGGAAACCTCACTTTATTTTGGTCCTAAAACTGAGCTGCAAGATATTCAAAGAAGATTTAGGATAGGTGGTATCTGCTGACTTTTCCTAGCTGTTTCCTTGCAGTCTGTCTGCTGCAAATGCAGCACAGATTCACAGTTATCCTTGGTCATTTATATAAGGGTGTTCACCTCCCAGACTTGCCTATTTGCAGATACAGAAGGTAAGAGGATATGATTAACAGCAGCAGAATGTTAAATAAATCACAGGTATCTTAGTCCATGCCCTCTTCATCTGAAGAAGAGAACATAGGATACAAACCTGGCGCACACCTTCTCCTGTTTTGGAATTCCAAAGCAGGGGTGTAAAACTACCAACAGTAATTAAACATTTTCTGATCCCAGATGCATCTCCATCTATGCCTGGTGAAAAATATCCCTTACCTTAGCATGATCTTGCATGTTATGAAGTTGTTGCTAACATCAGCAGAGCTCTCCATTTCATGGATACACTGAGGCCTTGACCTCTTTTATTTCTCCTCTGTGTCACAGAATCATAGAAGTGTTAAGGTTGGAAAAGACCTCCAAGATCATCAAGTCCAACCATTTATCTAACATTGCTATCTGCATCACTAAATCGTGTCCCCAGCTGCCACAACTAGGCACTTTTTGAACATTTCCAAGGAATGGTGATTCCATCACATCTCTGAGAATTCTGTTTCAGTGAGGGAATTTTTCCTAGTTTCTAATTAAACCTCCCCTAGTGCAACATGAGGCTGTTTTCTCATCCTGTCACTTGTTATCTGGAGAAGGTATCATTTACTGATTTAGGGTGAATGGGTCAGACTGCCCTGAATGCCATGATCATAGCGTAGCATCATAAGCTATGCACTTAGCAGACTGTCAGAGGAACAAAGAGAAGACAGAGTAAACCATAATCTCTTCTTTTGCCAGGATTTTTAGATGCTTTGAATGGAAATTATTTTGTGCCATGGTGACATGGCTTCCATGTGCTGGCAGGGACTGAGGGGTGCACAATGGAACATTATATCAATTCTGAAAGACATTTTTCCCACATAGAATCTATTATTGAAATCTCCATGTTCACTGGTGCTTTCTCTACAAACTCTTTCTATCTCTCTCCTTGTTGCCCAGTTTAGATTTCCAGAGTAAAGCTGATGGCAGGTAAATTCTACCTGATTTATCACCTCGGTCTGATAAAACCCTGAAAAAGGATGGAAGCAAGCTAAAGGAGAGAAAGGAAGTAGTCAGCATCAGACTATGAGATGTAATTTTTCCCACACATAGCATGTGCCTGAGGGAAAGCAGAGAATAATGAGCATGGCAGTCTTGTTTTAAGGGCTTGTTGCTTTTTTAAACAGAAATTAGAAGGCAAAACAGAACTTTGTTAAATGTTGAATGTTGTATATCCCTCTGTGTTTCTGTTTCAGAACATCTGGTATATCCTGCTGGAGTTAATGTAGCTCCCTTCTATGTGGGACAGAAAGGAAAAAGAAAAGAACCATAAAAAACACAATCCTCTTGGAATTAGGTGCCAGCTACTCATAGAAAAACCATAGCATCAACACTCAGAAGAACAGGACATGGATACTTCTTTTTCTGGATCATCTGGAAGGTACCTATCGAATCAAGCATCTCTGTCTCACCAGGTTCTGGAATGTGTCCATGTTCCATCCTCTCCTCCATGAAGCAGCACAAAACCAGGTGCCTCTCTTTATGCATGGTATTCTGAATCAAGGCCACATGTCCAAGATGGTACCATTAAACTATGAGTGGAAAAGTTATAAAACCTTTTCAAAACAAAGCTTCCCATGTTGCTACTTCTTGCACAGTTCCACGTGAAACTGAATTAGTGAATGTAAACGAAATTTTTGGCAAAATTCCTCCATGTGGCTTCTGTGTAAACAAATATTTGTTTTGTGTAGATAAGGGAAAATACATAAATGATGAATATGTAAGGATTTGTGGAAGACAAAGAGAGAATGCAGTGCAAGTAGATGTGAGCATCTGAGTCTGTGACTTCTGTGCAGTTACAGATTGTTGCAATAGAGGGAAGAAAAGCATGGATAGGACCAAATAGTGATTAATGAGGGGACAGCCTGTGCAAGAGCATGAGACAGAGCTCGACACTGAGAAGAGGAAGCATGTTACCACGGAAGCTAAAGATGGAAAATAAACCATTCTGATGTGAAAGGAAGAGAGAGCACAGAGACAGAATGTTACACAGTTCTGCAGATGTCTGCAGAGTCTGAGACCATCCCTGTAAGTGCTCAAAACCCATAGATGGGTCACTAAGAGATAGATTTTAGTGGTAGCCTTGGCAGTGATCAGGTAATGATTGGACTCAGTGATCTTAGAGGTGTTTTCCAACCTAAACAATTCCATGATTCTTTGATTCTGTGATTCTGTGAAGCAGCAGTGCCATTAAGGGAATGTCCTGTTTGTTGAAAGGAAGTGGAGTCTGGGTCCATTTGAATGACACTTCATCTTCTGCTTCCTAATAGAGTTTAGGATGGCTGTCTCCAACACAAAACTTCAGAGTACAGAATGATTTTTCCTTAGATGAAAGAACAGACTGAAAAGAAAAATAGAAAAATTGAAATTCATAGAAGCAGTGTGAAACAAGTTAAGGAATATTTCATTAGACATACAGGAGGTATGTGGCACACATTTAATTAGACAAGGGGAAAAACAGCATACACTAATGGTAAGGTATATGAATATATATATATGTAAACATCTTCCAAAAACTAGACCAGACAAGGCTGGCAGAATCAATGAGTGGAAATTATAGTCAGCACCAGGGAAAAGCATTGTGATCTAAGTATTACTTACATGTGGTTCTGAAAACAACCTTACCTAAGTACAGGTTTAAATGTTTCAGCAAAACAAGATTAAAATATTGCCATTGTCCAAAGAGACTCTGTAATTAGAACTGGACTCCCAGGATAGCATATAAGCATGAAAAATTCTCTACTTTTCCTTTTTGATCACATTTCTTTAAAAAAAAAATAGAAATACGGAGAAGAGTTTCATTTACATGTCACAGACAGCTTGATTTATATTCAGAAAGAACATCATGTCCTCCTTAGATGTCAAAACAATTTTATCTCTTAACCTGAGCTTGGAGTCAGACATCAAGGATGCAATGCATGTGGCTCCCATTAAAGTGTTAATCTGTAACACCTGCAATTGACTGAAGTTGCTATACTTTAAATAAACTAAAACTTTCCTTTTCCACTGCTGTGCAGTGCTTAGTTGCAAATAGTTTTTCTAACTTGACTTCCAACTTTAAAAAAAAATGCAGTTTAGATTTGCTACCTGGGAATCTTAATTCAGTTTCTTGTTCCATCACAGATTCCCTGTGTGTCTTTAAGGAAGACATACAGGTTGTGATTTAAGAGATAGGTTGGAGCTTTGCTTCCCTTTAAAATACTTTGTAGTTCTGGCCTTAGTCTCTATGACTATCTAAAACACATATATATAATGATACAGATGTACAATCCCATTGGATATAGTTTGTAGTGGATTAAGATTTTTCTGCCTACCAGCCATCCATCACAGGCCTCTGCCTGTCTTTGTAGGCAACCTGCATTATGGGATTGTATGAGTGTTTATAGCCTGCTTCAGTAAAAATATCAGCTAGTTTAGCCTGAATTGTGACTGAAGGCAGTGTGGGCTATTGGCACAGCTCAGGGACCTGAGGGAGAAATAATGCCTGGAAGACAGTCAATTCAATAATAAACAGTGGAAAAAAAGGATGGGAAATAACTTGATCAGCTACACTTCTGCTTCAATACAGAGGACATCCCTGCCTTTAGGCATAGTCATGATCCTCAGTACCAAGCAGACAAAAGCAGGATGAGAGTAGACAGGTTAGGATTATGGTACACCAAAAAAAAAAAAGAAGTGTGAAGACAAAGAATACATAGACAGCAGTACCAAAAAGGGACACAGAAGTTTGTGTGTATGTGCATGTGTAGTGGTTTAACACCAGAAGGAATTTAAATTCTAAATAAGCCACTCTGCTACCCCTACCCCTTCTGGTAAACAAGGGACAAAAGCAGAGACTATGGCTTGAGATAGTAACTTACTGAAAGCACAAAGCAACAGAATAAGAAATGCACAGTAACAACCACAATATTTATAACAGAAGTGTTCAAAAAGAAAAAATGTTTTACCCATCCAAAGGCGTTCGCCACCAGAACAAAAACAAAATGGCACCGCTCCCCACAGGCCGCGTCAGCTGGCTTCCCCAGACAGAGGTAAGATGGCGGCTGCTCACACAGCCCACGCCACACGGCTGGCGGGAACAAAGACAAGATGGTGAGGGACTCCCACAGGCAGTGTCTCCCACCCCAGCCCAAAACAATGGACCCCAGTGACAAACAGACCCAGGATAGGTTGTCTGAGCCGGTTCTCATTGCCGCTCCGCCGAGTGCAGTTCCTCTCGGGACCTTACATCGCCATTTTTACTGCTCCCCTGAGCTGTGGGGGGGAAAAGGTCACAAATTACTGGGGCAAAAATCCCTTCTACCCAGACTCTGAAAATCAAGGATTTTGTGTGAGATTGTCCCTGAATTATAGGCAGCTGAGTCTCTTCCCAGGCTGGCGAAATATTTTATAGATATGTGAGATTGGAGGATGGTGAAAAACACATCCTTTTGTGGGATTTTTTTTGTCAACATATTAATTTTCAATCAAAGCAGCAACTGTTGCCAGGAATCAAAAGAAAAACTTTCCAAACAATATTAAATTGGTAATATAAAGATCTATTCTTTAATGAAAGCTTTCAGGTGCACAAAAATAACTACATGTGTTCATGGTATAGGATTTCTACAGTTTTTATAAGGTTAAGGAATTAGTCTATCTAGCAGGTACATCCAATAGGAGAACAGTTGCCCTGGTGACCCACCCTTGGGCCTGCCCCTTGGAGTGTCTCCAGGGAGTTCTTTGCTTTGTATCTTGTTTTGTCTCTCAAATACTGGTGCAAAACAAGATGTCCTTGTTAGAAATTCTTTTCTTGAAAATAACACTAAACAGAATTTCAAGAGTGTGACATAACGTGTTAGAAAGGGTTAGCTATTGTTCTACAATGTGAAAAAGGCTAAGAAGGTAGAAAAGGGGTAAGAAGATGCTAGAAACTATAAAACTATATAAAAAAAATTCTACAAAGATAGAAATATATGAAGTAAAAATCTTTAGGCATCACAGGTCCTCCAGAAGTGATGTCCATGCTAGAAAAGAAAACAATAGATATTTTTTATTCTAAAACATTCTCCCTAAATATTTGGATTCTAGGAACTCAATTCGGGGTTTATCGGATTTGTCTCTTACAAATCACTGGCATTTTAGATTGTCCATTCCCTCATCTCCAAAAGATAAGTTGTGTTTTTGTCACATAATTACAAAAGTTGGCCTGTTTCTGCTGACAAATCTAACCTCCATTGAATCCTCATATTAGTAAGATGTGTTTTCTTTAATGAGGTCCTTACACCAAGCATAGAGACTCTTACGAAAATTGCTTTTAATGAGGTCAGTATTACCACTCAGCATTTGGTTGACCCTGAGGAAAGGTAAAAATGAGCTCTAGTGCTGCAATGTTAGCAAATCTAGTGCAGCAAATGTTATGAAACCTGGTGTCTGTCTTTATTCTGTAGCTCCTGGATGTTTGTGACTATTTGAAATTCTAATTTGTGTTAAAAAGAAAGCAATTACAGTAACAGCAGAATTAATAATGAATGGGTTTCTATTTACTTATGTCCTATGTCTGTTTATCTTTCTGCCTGCCCCTAACAATTACCTCAGCTAGTCCTCTGCCCACTCCTACCAGCCTCCCATGCCACCAGACTTCAGGTCTATAATGTTATATTCTTCATCTGTGGTTAGTTCAGCCCATGCTGAACACTCTTGTATTTATGCTGAAGCTTTTGCCCCACTGATGGTATTAATTTGAGACTTCTTTTTTTTCTCAGCTGTCAATTTTTGTGAAACTTTTCAGACCTTTGTAAATTCGAGATACTTTGCCCTTTTGCTGATTCTGCTAGGCCCAGCCAGCTTGGCCAAGAGGGTGACAGAGCAAAGAGCAAGCAAAGAGACCGATGGACACGGATTTCAGTCACATTTCCTTAAAAAGCCAGCCTTTCAACAAGTCACTGTAGTCATCAAAGAATGCTCACGTTAAGCCTAAGGCTTAAAAATCAAGTTGCCAAAAAAGGCATCCCAAAACTGTTTTGTAATATCTAATAATTCTGTCTGTGGACAAGGTTCATTACATATTTCATCAGCAAGTCTATATAAGTAATATGTCTTTGTGACCTCCTCTAGCCTTTTAGATAGCTAGCTTTTTGCTGGCACACATCTTTTTCTTGGAGATATGTGATTGATATCATGAAATCTCATTTTTGTTAATTTGTTTCAAAATTATTTTCTGATACCTCAGAAAAAAGAAAGCACCTTTCCTTCTTCTTTCCCATAGGCTGTACAGTGTATAAAGGCTGCCAGCCCCTTACTGTGCAGTGAAAACTGCATTGCAATTTTACTCCTTTCAACAGAAGGTAAAATAAAATAGGTTTTCCACCATGAAATTACCCATATTCTAAGGGTCTTAATCTTCCAGGTATAAAGGTGTTCTCCACAGCTCCCTCTCTCATATTCAGCAGTCTGCACTGATGTTCAGTTTTGTTCTCCCCACCATTTCCTTTTATGCATTAGTGCTTGCATTTAAAATGAAGAAAACCCTGGGAAACTCCCTTTGGAACGGCAAGCTGGCTTTTCCCACAGATAGAGCTCATGCCACGTTACTCATTACGCTGACTGCTTCTCACACACTGGTGTGCATGTGAGAAGGGGGTCACAGCAGCTCATCCTGCCCTGGAGGGTGCTCACATCGATGCCAGGGGCTATCTGAACCAGAAACAAAGCATGAAAGTGCTTTATAACCACCCCACTGGGACAGCAGGAATCTGAGCCAAAGCACTTTGCTGCCACGGGAAAAAAACCTCCGTCAGTGCTGTCTTCACGACTGCTGGCACTGCAAACCAGCTTGTAGCTGTGTGAGCCCAGAACCAGGAAAACAGCAAGGATCGGTTAGGGGTTCTCACCTGCCCAAATAAAACAGTGACTCTGTGCAGAGTCCTGCCAGGTACATACCAGCCAAACCTCAGAAAGTGTGGATTCTCCTGTGTCTGTGAAATCAGAGTCTCATATGCAAACTCTGTCTAACCCCTGCTGCCAGTCCTGTAAATTGAAAAAATATGCACTAAAATGACGTGGTTGCCTTATATATCTTGATTTGCTTTTTATACCTTTTGAGTCATTTTAGGTTCTTGAAGTCTTTGGGGTACACTGACCATTACCTTTTCCAGCTTTTCTCAGGAAAACAAAATGATGAGAAGCTCTGTGTTTGTCAGTAACACTGGACAGGCTGCCAAGGTTTCTGCTCTGGCTTGGCAGAATGGACAGCTGAGCTCCTCCTGCCATTTATAGGCACAGCCTAAAGCCTGACATTTTATGGCAGAGCAAAAATCAAGCTATAAACTGCAATGGCTTCATGAGCACTTCATCAGGAATGGGAGGTGTGAAAACATAACCCCAGCAGCAGCCTGAGGGAAAACTTTCCTTTTCATTATCTCTTAGTTCACTTAAGTTGGGGGAAATCAAGAAATTGCAAAATTCACGAGCTTGTGAGGAGATAAAATAGCTTCAGACAGTTACATGGTTTTAAGATTCGAATGCTCTTTAGATTTGGAATCCCTTACTATACTTATGCTCTCACCTGCCGGATGTCTGAGGAGCTCCTCCAGCCAGGAATCAGGATAGGATTATTCAGGCAACAGTGTTTGAAGTGTCATACAATTCTAGTGCCTATTGAAGATTTTCCATAGTGTGTCTATGCATCAATTTTCATCATTCATTGTGACCTGTGTATGTGATAGATCTGCCTTGAAAAACTCACACAAAGAGAGGTGGGGGTTTTGTTGACCAAAAAGGAATGTCGGATGTCAGAAGGGGGAAGGTACTTGTGACTTTTCCAAAGAATTACTGAAAAAAAAAGTAGAAAATTGAAAGAATAATTTTGCTGAAAAGCTAATAATGGGCATGCTATTCTTTGGTTTTTGTGTTCTGTCAATACATCTCAGTCTGAGCTGTGGGTTTTTACAGGTGATGAAGCTGGGATTGGGGCTTTTCAGGCATAACTGATTCTTGTTCAAGTGGAATATAGCAAAGTCTGGAAGATTTAGCATCTTCCTTAGGGTTTAAAGGACTGTTAAGGCTTACACATACTGCAAATGTCATCTGCTATGCAGATATCCTGATATCAGCTCTCTAATAAATGGAGTAAGATCTGGTGATCTATAACAATTTAACATTCATGTCTGAGAACAGAAAGACGGGAAGATGCTGCAGGAGGTTTCCACTGTTCTTGTCATGTAAAGGCTGTCTTTTTCCACATTCAGCAAAGACCTGTGTGATATATTTTCTTGTCAAGCTCAGACTTCTGAGGTAATTAGTAAAACACTGGGGTCTATAGGATACATTTTTATTTTTATTGTGCTACTCTGCACCATCACTTGATACTGACACCACATCTGTCTCTAACTTCTTTACTTCATATGCTAAGGACAGGTCTGACAGTAACTTAACTGGAATTAAGGAAGTACTTAACTGATCCCTCAGGAGCTGGGTCTTTTAATGTTAAAGAAGAGAAAAAAAAAAAGATGAATAATAATGATTTGAAGTTCCTCTGTTTCTTGATGCCCTCCTGGAAATACTTAAGATAGACTCGATTTTTTTGGTTTGTTTGTTTTTGTTTTTTGGGTTTTGGTTTGGTTGGTTTGGTTTTTTTTTGTTTTGTTTTGTTGAGAGACTTCAAACCATCAGGCATAAATTAGCAATAAGTAAACCCTTACAGTACTAGAATCCAAGTAGATTGCATAGTGGAGAAACATTTTGTAGCAATTTAGACATGTTTCATAAAATGTAATGAGTAAATGAATATTCCATTGTGGCTTTCCTGCAACAGCTATTAGGATCTTTCGAACACAACAGAACATGAGATAACAGGTAAAAAAACACCTCAGATTGAAAGATGGCAATGAAAACTGAACAGGAGAATGCAATCTGCCTGAGACAATGAGGCCAGATTTCTTGCTGATAATAATTCTGAATAGGAAAAAAGCGTGTGTGAGGGAACTGCAGCAGGGCAGAGCTATTAGCAGAAGTGCAGCTGTCTCATACTCAAAGCAGCCATTGGGTGATAGCTTCCAGTAACTATCTAGGCAGTGTCAAAGGAAATAGAGCATGTAGACCCAGGATTGAGATTCAGCCGTGAGAGTTTCCCTTAGGAAGGTCAAAAGCTGCGTTACCATTACCCGGTATTTTAGAGAAGAACATTGTGCCTTGCAGATGAGCAAAGGAGTGACTGCTGCTATTGTTGCCAGAGATATTTTTGTGTACTGTGGAAGTAGTCTCCTCATGCCTTGAAGAATAAGAGGAGTTTTATGGTTCAGGCCAGGAACCCTGGGCCTGCTGTTAAAACATGCCAGAGCCTGCTTGCATTCTTGTTCAGCAGACCTGGATGGAACACAAAAAAAAAGTTATTCCAAACAAATAAATTGAGACTATTTTTATAAATAATAATATTAATAGAGGCATTAATATATTATATGAATGATGCTATAAATATCCAATGGATCTTTTGCAAATACTTTATAAAGACTTATACTAGAAGGAATGTTGCTGAACATTAATGTATTTGCACTGTCTTTAGTATATTAACAGGTTAAACTTTAAGCAAGTAAACTTAAAGAGTAAATTTTCAACAAGCAGAATCAAAATGTGTGTCAAATTTATGATACTTCAAAAAGTCCAGTTTTCCAGATGACCAGTGCTCAGGTCTTCCTCAGAAGTGCTTTAAGATGTTGTATTTCTGAAAATACAGTCCCAGATTCCAAGAGTTAGGCTTGTTTATTCAGGGATTAGAAACTATTTTTAAAGCATTTGCATTTCTCAAGTCTCAATACCTAGAGTTTAAGGTCTGTTTTACATTAATATTTCATCATCTTAGTAAGTTGCCTAGTCCACAAATTTCTTGGTTCACAAAGTCTTCAAGTAGATGCTTCTTCCTCTAAATGAACCCAAGAGATCATCCTAGAAATAAGAACCTTCCCATTTCTCTGTATAATTCACATGTGACTTCAAGAGTGAATTTCACAAATGCAAATAAAAACAAAGATATCTTTTCAACTTTACAAACCTCAATTCACATATTTGTTTTGTTTTTCCTCCCTTCCTCCCTTCCCTCTCATTTTTCAGGATCTATTCTCAGTTGAAAAGTTGCTTTGTACTCTCTGAAATAATGATTTTATTTTTTTTTTAAAGCAGAATATCAAGACCCTCAGGAATCTCTTAATGAATGATACTTGAAACAGTATTTTGTCGGGCTAATTGCATGCTGTAAAAGATTCCAGGTTAAATCTGAAAATATATGTGGCTCGAGGTTGCGGTGTTATGGATGAAACATTAAGAATGCCCTTCTTCATTATTACCTGGCTTATTTCTTTAAGCAAATAGTAATAGACTAATCATTGCCCTTGGATATACACTTGCAAATCACTCTGAAGACAACGGGATTTTTGCTGCATGTCTCAGGGCAAGGTTTTGCCCTATATTTCTAGTGATAATGAGTATTTTAAGGCCATTTGTAATTTTAAAAGTTCATCAAGAGTTCTTTATTTTTTCTTTCTTGTGGATAAACTGGAAAAAAAGTCTAAAGTAATAATGACATATTTCATTTTGGCTGGAAGAAAGGCCAGTGTAGCAAAAGTGACAGGCTTTGGTTCCATTTCTTATTCATTATGAACATGACTACATGCTGTTCATACATCCTTAGCATGGCATGGGCACAGTATGGTGATATCCTGTTGGGATTTAGTTTGTTGCTTGCATTGTAACAAAACTGAAAGATTTAAATTGCATGTAATGAATCTGTGCAACTTTTTCTTGCTGGGAAATTCAAGCTATAATTTCATCGTAATAAGAGTTTGAAAACCCCTTTTATCCACTGCATTACCTATCTATCTGTGGAGTGTTTCCCACAGCGCATGTGCTGAGATTTTGACCAGCTTAATTTTAAATGTCCCAGGTAATAGGACATCAAGACTTGCCTATTGCCATAACTGTTCTGTAAAAAAATGCCAGCGTCAGGAACTTGCTCAGTTATAAAATAAAACATTTTTTTATTTTCCATCATTTAACAATGTGCAGTCCTATTGCCTATGTGGGTACTTTTCAAGTGCTTTTAGGCTATAACTGTACAAGAATCTACCTCCAAACACAGTTTTGTATCCCATTTGAATGCTCACCCTTGGCCATGGCCCATCCCTGCTCTTTGGTTGATGCTAAATGCCTGGGACTGTCCCCAGGGTCCTGCTCCCTTACTGGAGCTGTGGATGGGCCCTGGCAGCCAGGACCTGTGCTGCCTTATGGCTGTTCTATCCACAGGGTCTGACAGGTAAAATCCAGCTCTGTATGTGCTTGTCCTGTTATTGATGCCCCGTGTAGGAGAATGGGATCATTATCATCTTGGGGATGAAGCCCTTACAACAGTTTGCTGGCCTTGTTTTGATCTTCACATGAGGAAATGAGATGACAACTGCTGTTGAACAGAGTCTTGCAGGAGGTCAAAATTTACTGTAGGAAATCAGAAGCCCTGGATTTTCAATACTCTCAGGGAAATGGCACAGCACAGAGAGACCCAGGCTGCAGATACTGCAGCTCCCACACACTCTCAGCCCAGAGGGACGTATGCTCCTGGTGAGCAGAGCTGCTCCAGGGCAGAGCTGCTCTGGATTTCATGAAGATAATGTAGGAGCAGTTCAATTAAGAGAGGAGATTAATTAGAGAACTGCCCCGTAATTACACTTCCTGAGGCAGCTGCACTCTCTTTGTGTGGCTGCAGACATTCTTTTTCTCTCTAGGGTGGCAGAAAATATGGGTTTACTTCTCACACCATCTCCAAAAAGGCCTTTTTATGTCAGGTGTTGATCAGGTGATGAATCAATCTCACCATGTAAATATTAAACATTATTAAATAATAGGAACAGAGTATGACTAAAGCAAGCTGCAGTATTGCCTAGAGGAATAAAATCTTTCAGTGGAAATGCAGGGAGAAATTCTGAGAAGACCTATCAAACTAGAGAAATTTGCAACACAATAACAGATTAGATTTATTTTAGACAAATGCAAGATAGCCAGCACTGGAAGGAACAGTTTAAAATACTGATATATACTGATGGATTCAGAATAAGCTGTTATTTCTTAGGAAAATAGTTCCAGGCATCATTACAGACTGTTCAGTGAAGACATCTGCTGTGCATGAAGAAGTAGCAAATAAGATGTTTGGCTGCATGGGAAAGGAAATGGTGAACAGCAAAGACAAAATTATATAAAATGCCATTGTATAGGACTGGTTCTACAGCATGTCCTTATGTTGAATACTACATTTACTTTTGATCAATTCAATTAAAAAACCATGAGAGAAACCGAAAAATATTTTGAGAAATGGAAGTGAAACTTATTAGAATCACAGGAGAGTATTTCAGTTAGGGACAAAACAGAAAACAACTAGATTCATTGATTTGGTTAGGAGGAAAGTGAAAATTCCATGGTTTAACTCGAGCTGTCAACTCAGCCCTACAACCAGTTGCTCATTCCCCCACAGAGGGGTGGGGGGACAGCAAAGGTGAGGACACTCGTGGACTGAGATAAAGTCAGCTAAATAGGTAAAGCAAAAGGCTTGCACATACACAAGGAAAGCAAAATAAGGAGTTCATTCACCATTTCCCATGGACAGGCAGGTGTTCAGCCACCCCCAGGAAAGCAGGGCTCCAGCATGCATAACAGTGACTGGGACAGACAAACACATCACTCACTCCAAATGCCCCTCTTCCATCTTCTTCTCTCAGCTTTATGTGCTGACCATGGTGCCATGTGGTATGGAATATCCCTTGGGTCAGTTGGGGTCAGCTGTCCTGGCTGTGTTCTCTCCCACCTTCTTGTGCACCCCCAGCCTTCTCACTGGTGGGGTGAGGCAGAAAAGGCCTTGACTCTGTTTTAGCACTGCTCAGCAGTAACTAAAACATCCCTGAATTATCAACACTGTTTCCAGCACAAATCCAAAACACAGCCCTATAACAGCTACTGTGAAGAAAATTGTCTATCCCAGCCAACATCACAGATAGGAGAGAGCTCTCCAAAATACTGTACAATGTAGAAAGAAAGTTAAGCATTTAATACTGTCTCAATTTTTCTATAATATAGGTATACTGAAATGATGTTCTAAAAGAACACAATGAAATATCATTAGATTGGATATTAGTAAAAAATTCTTCACTGAAAAGGTGACCAAACATTGGAACAATCTTCCCAGTGAAGTTACAGGATCATCATAACAGGAAGCATTCAAAAGATGTGTAGATGTGGTACTTAGGGACATGGTTTAGTGGTGGACTTGGAAGTGCTGGCTTAATCTTTGGACTTAAAGATCTAAGAGGTCATTTCCAAATTCAGTGATTCTATGATACTGTGATTGTTCATAAAATAGCCTGCAATGCCCTGGGATGCAGGATGAAATTGAAGCAAGAGTATTCAGGTCCTAATTATCCATTAATGGTAATGACTGTCATTTACAGGAGGGTCTCAAAACAACTGCAGGAATGCTCTGGAAGTGCCTTACCATAAATTAGAGCAAGTCCCTTATTAGAATAGGTGAAGAGGCAGATTGGGGTAAAATTGTCTGGAGTTCAGAGAAGATATTAAGGTTTATAATATCTGTCAGTAACCCATTGCTGTTGACAAAATGGGAAGGTCAACACCATGACACACAGGATCTTAGAATTTTGTAAATGTAAATTTTTAGTTTGCAGCACTGGGCATCAGGCCCACCTGCTAGACTAACTCCTGGATTTACACAGATATCCCCAAGAAGCCAATAGCACCTCTGCCCCTCTATGAACCATGCTCATTAATCCCTGTGGGACATTCTTCTGCTGATCTCTGTGGGACATCCTTCACATTTTTTAACCCACAGCTGAATTTAGAAAGGTCTTCCCTCTATGTTAAAACAGGCAGTGAGGCTGAAGACAGGGGGAACTGAATGTCTGAGACCTCACAGAAATGTGGAAGATGAAATTAAGGAAGACACACATGTATGTGTTGGGAAAGGGATGTGTTAAAGTAAAAAATCTTCAAATGAATGATGTAGGGGGGAAAAAGGTAAAACATCTGAGAGACAAGAGAGTGCAATGAAACAATAGAAAGGGTAAGGACAAAATGGAATAGAAAGAGACTGGAAAGAAAAAGGAGTGGAAGGAAAAACTATAGCATAGATTATTCAGAGTCCACAAAGAATAGGAAATATAAAGGCACATAAATTTGAGGGTAAAGGAAGTAAGGGAAGCACAGAAGGAACAGAGGGAAAAAAAAAGGGAAAATATGTGAAAAGACAGCTTGAAATTTGCCACAGAATAAGTAAGAAAGACTGTTTCCATAGAAATAGAAATATCAGGAAAGGTTGTGGAGAGCCCTCTAAATGGCAGAAAGCAGATAGACTGAATTGAGGATGCATGTAAAGTGAAATTTGTGAGACAAAAACATGTACTGCCAATGTCTTCCAGTGTGGGACAGAGAATGAACCCCTCCTCAGCTGCCACCTCCAACTTGGAGTTTCTTCTGTCTAGGGTCGAAGTGAAAGATGCATGAAAATACAATATAATGAATGTATCTTAGTGGTGTTAATGTTGGACAATTCATAGTACAGTGGATCTGAGAGCAAGTTCTGCTCTCATCTTAGGAGAAATAGTATGTTTTCTAAATACTGTTGCCAATCCCCAGGGAAAATATACATTCTGCAGAAGTGCTACAAAAATGGACCAGTTTTGTGTCCTTCCACAAAATGTAAAGTTATTGCCTTGTAAAAGTAAGTTCTAGTGCACTGTTATCTAAGAAGTAAAATTAATATAAATTAAAATAAAGTAATATAAATTAATTTAAGATAACTTACAAAATTCTTTAATAGATAAAGATATCTCTTCAAGATCTAATTATTTTCTGATTTTAGAATACGACTACTACTCAAGGCATAGGAGCAAGTTCTACATTTCACTGGCTTCCATTCCTTCCTGACACATGATTTTACCATGCAGTTCCAAAACTCTGTGTCATCCACTCTGGCTATTTCATACTCATTAGGGCCTGAGATCCAATAACAAGTAAGCCTGATCTCTCCTACCACTTGCTTCAACAGGCAAGCAGGTTGGCAGGGAAACACGTCTAAAGGAGTAATCTTGGAATTTTGGCCACATTCTTGGGAGATATCACAATTATCATTATCATTGTTATTTCTCTTGCCTGTTGCTTTTCCATTTAGATGGTTAAGAGTTTCATTGAAGGTATTCTACAACATTCCTGTGATAAAAGACGTCAATTCATGCTGCAGAGCAAGGAGAGTAACTACTAAGGGTAGTTACTGCACTGTCCTTGGCTACTAATTGCAATCTGCTTAGGTATTCACTGCTCTCACTACACATCCTTGTCCTGCTCCAATAAAAGCACAGGCATCAGGTGTTCAGCTTTTTTCTATGTATTTAATCACAATAACAAGGATTTGGGGCTTTTTTCTGACCTCCTACTAATCTTGAGATAGAGATATTTGCTGTAACTAGGATGTAGTTAACAACTTCCTGTGAGCTTTTTCATTTTTGCAGGTTCAATCACTGCCAAAACCTCACTTTCTAGGGATTATTTTTTGGTTCCTGAAGAGACTTCAGTAACCTCCATAATAATTTTTTAGTTTGCTTCATTTAAATTTTGCAATTAATTTTCAGACTGGAATAATGAATAAGCTTAGGACTGGATGGGGATGGTAAGAGTTAAGAGACTTTTTTGTTTCTATCAGATCTCCTTTCTATTCTGATTAATTTTCAGAAGTAGCAACCCCTCTTTGAGTTTCTAGTGTTTATGAAAAGTAGAAAAAAAAAGATGGAAGAGACAAAAAGATGGAAAGAAGAGCTGGTTTAAAATGCATATTAAGAATGAAGTACTATCTGTAATTTAATATTACTTAGTCTTTCTTCTCACAAATTTGAAAGAGTGATTTGGTGTAGGCAATTTCTACAGGTCTTTGCCAGTGATGTCAGAGTCAGGATTTTGCTGCTGCTTGTCCCTTTCATTTGGGGCTGCCTTTTACTTCCCTCCTTTTTATATCCTGAACAGTAGATCTGCATCCCCCATTCTATCCCCAAACCTTGGCAGAGCAACATTTAATGGAAATAGAAGTGAAAATGGGATTTACCTTCCCCACAATATTTAATTATCCACAAGACATACAGCTAGGCTTATCTCCCTGGACTTTCCCTTAGTTATACCTGACCATCCTGGTTAAACTCTTGGATGCCCATCCTAACAACTCTGCATTCTGTACTCAGCTTAGAAAGGGATGGATTTCTGTTGCTTCTGTTGTTTCAGCAGTGGGGAATCTGATGCCCTGTGAGTCTTGAATCATTTTTACCAGTGGGAAAGGAGGTCCAGGTCTAAGCAAATTCTCATGGACAATAAATTCATATCCACTGAATTTAGCAGAGCTGTGTTAGTGCTTATAAGTTCCTTTATCTGCACTCCACTTACAGCATTAAAACAGTTCTGGTTTTGTGGCTCATTTTATATATACTTGTTTATCATTCCTAAGAATGATTTGATTTTATTCTTTGAAGACCATTCTCCTGTGTCATTTTCCCATTCAAATTCACCATTTAGCAGTTACAGCTTCAGTTCAGCAAAGCACTTAAGTGCAAGCTGAAGCAAATGCATTCTAAACATGCAGGGACATATGTTGCTGATATATCATTTGGACTTAATATTTATATGGACACACTGCCTAGCAACCCAGCCCTGTTCCAGGAGTTCTGCTGCTGCTGCTGCATGTTGTGCTGCCACACAACAGAAAGTCAAACACAGTTCCCAGAAGCTTCCAGACCTGAGATTGATATTCTCTATGTCCCTTGAATATGTAATTAATATTAAACTGTGTAACCACTGCTTTATGCTGAGGGTTAAATGAGCTAAGGTAGCTCCCATTTGTTGATAGGGAAAATTAAACAGCAAAACAATTGTCACTGTCAGCCTTTCTACACCAGTACTGCAGCTGAGCCCATTACCCCTCACGGGCTTTACTTATTCTTCTGGATTTAGGTTTGGCAGCTGTACCAAATCACTGCTTTCAGGATTCAACATGGAAATTGAACATTTTGGTGATCATGGAAAAAAACATATCGATGTGCTGTATTGCTTACATGACCATAGAGGATTTGCAAGCTCTTAAATATGTGGTACAGCAGATAAAAAAAATCAATGTTACAAAGAAGACCAACCATTATATTAAAATACCAATTTGCATCCCAGCATAATTTTGTTCTTGCATGGTTTGTTCTGTTACGGATTTCTACTGCCTTTCTGGCAGTTAATCAATCTTTTCTGGTTTTGACAGTCACTTTGGAAAGCTTTATTATAATTCTGTCACAAGATGTGTTGAAAAAGCCATATTTTTTATTAAGTCCTCATAAACTGGGCTTTAGAGATTCAAACTTGTATCAGTGTGTTTTATATATGTTTAATCTTGTGCTCTCCTGACCCTGACCAGGCAGAGAAATAATTTTAGATGCAAAATGGAGAGTAAATTCCTCCTCCTGCCCTCCTTCCCAGCTAATAATTGTTAAATGGGAATGGCTCTGTATGAACATTATTCTGGGACAGCTCAGCTCCTAGTTTACTATGCCCAAACTGGCTTGTACACTTCAGCATTAGATCTGTCTAGTTGTTTAAATGTTAGGCTGGTACTAAGAAGATATTCCACCAGCTCTGGAGACCTCCACACATCTCTCTAAGGTCATTATTAGAGGCAGATCAACAAATTAAAAAGCTTTTGTGTTTAATCCATCATGTAAAGCTCCTTAACCAATTATGAGGGTTTGATTGTGCCCAATCCCATGCGATAATCACTGCTGGTCCATCTATTTAACACCCACTAGTTGTTACTGTGGAAAAGCACTGGGACCTCAGGCCTTTGGTCAGTTATGGTAGGAACCCTTCTGTTGCCCAGAGGGCAAGGCAAATCTCTTTCTTTTAGCTTGACCTACAGATGTTTTTGAGACCTATTAAAACATTGCCTATATCCTTGTGTACACTGACACACACAACAAAAAGAATACTTAAGAAATAAGTAAATTAGGATGTGCTCTTGTGCCTAACAAGGATGGTGTTGCAGTCTCCTGGCTCCCATTCTGCTTCAGGTAGGCTTTAACCCTGCCAAGACAGTGCCTGCTCCCAAATCCCTGCTGCAGAGCACCCAGCACTGCTTGCAGACACCACAGCCTTCCTACACCAGCGTTGCACAGAGAAGCCTTGTTCACACATGAATGGCAGGGAACTGGTTCTGCCATCTTCCAGGGATGAATTCCCATCTGCACCTGCCTCTTTCCTCACCAGCACCATGGATGGAAGCCATTGCTTTTGCATCCACTTCCCAGTCCCATCTCCTTTTGTAGATTCTGATGGTTTTTAATCAAATGCCTAAATTCATAACATTTAAACTGTATATTCACTGTTTTTCCTTTTATACTCCAGGGTTTATTTCCTTTTTATCCTTTAAAAAAAGGCACCAAACACTTTTATAGTTTTTAATGCTGAGACAAATAAAAGAAACTGATAGGCTGTGAAACAGAAGCAGCAAGGAATCTTGAGAACAGAGTCTGGTCCTCAACACAAAAAAGAATGTGCTATAAGAAGTGTAACAAGAGCTCAAATTCACTAAAAGGCTTATTCTTCCCTTTTCCTTTTATCCAGAAGCAGCCAGTAAAGGCAGAATAGCAAAGAAGGCCCAGAGAAGCACACTGACCAGAGCAGCCAAGAATCCCAAAGAAAGATTTTTGTCATCAATAAACATGAATTTGGTGTCTCCTGTTTAGCTCTTCTTTACGAAGCCCGAGCCCTAGGCATTTCTAAAATGGATAACTATTTCATAACTAAAATTGCACTTTGAAAATTACTCAAGTTTTTTGGAAATTCAGGGTGCCTTTTCAGACTACTTTAGCCAAAATGAATAAAAGAAAAAAAGTAAGGGGGAGGATGGGTAAAATTGAAGTGATTCAATTCAACATTTTTAACAAAAGTTTGATTTTTGTTTCTTTTAATCTTGAAGAGTGCTTTGAGATCAAGTGGAACAAAATTTTTATTATTCCCCTGTTTTCTATTTCAGTTTTAAATGAAATCATCATTATTGAATGTTTTGTCTTGGTGCAGAGGAAAATTTCAAGTATGTTTTGACAATAATATTTTTATTAGTTTCAAGCTATTATCCTTTGTAGTTCCCTCCTTTAAGTTACAGAATCAAAAGTTTCGAATGCTAGAACAAATCACAGAATTGTTTTGTGCAATCAGCAACTTTGTTTGACAGAGGCAGAAGACTAGAATAGCAAAGGGACAGATATTTATTAACAGAGGTCTCTGGAGTACAGTTGTATCTGGCACTTGAACTCGAGGAGCTTCAGAAACAGTGCTACACACAGAAGAGACACAAGAGCAGCATGGCATAAGCAACTTAATATCAGATAGGGAACAGTTTATTAAATTAGAGGCCAGCATAATAAAAGAAGTTCTGGTAATTTGAATTAAGATGAACTGCCACAGCTGAATCAGATCAGCTGGTATAAAACCCAGGGAAAATCAAAGGTAGCTTGTGTGGTTAAAAAAATGAGCTTGCCAAACCTAAGATTACATCTTTCAGACTTTATCAGGAGCTGTGCAAGCTTCATGTGTTGTCTGTGTGTACCACAGCCACTAACTCCTGGTTCCCTGGTACTTTAGTAAGCTTGCTTGCTCCCTGGAACCCTCTGAGGTGGTAGTTGTTTGGCTCACAGCAGTAGCCTTGCTCCTTGTTGTCCAGTAATAATAACCAGCCCCTGTGTCATCAGCATTAGCTGTCAGTATTGTCAAACAGCAGTAAAATCTGGGTCTGAGAGCTGTTTCACAACAGCTGCTTGTTGCCTGGCAGGAAAGGAAGCTTTCCGACTCCACGCTCTCTCTAATGCATTTTATGTTTTGTGTCTTGTTCTTCAGCACCTAACACGACATACTTCCAAAGCCTTTGGGCCCTTCTGCAGGCCTTGAGGAGAAGGATGGAAATGACAGAGGTAGCTACAGGAATTAGAAAAGAGGAAGAGAAACTCTGTAAAACAGCAGAGGTAGCTGAGGCTCGTATTTCCACACTTCCCAGCCAGTGGCCAGCGGAGGTAGGAACAGACTGCTCCTGTGAACATGGTCAATATATCCTGAGCAGTACTAAAATTTCATACAGTATTGGCAATTTCAGCAGATAACCCATTCAATGTCATCTCATGTTCAGTGCAGTTCTGGGGTAACTGTAGAGCTGCCACATCACACTTCCCTCAGTCTCTCTGTGTTCAGCACTCAGCTCCCCAGACCTGCAACCAGACTGGCATCTCCAGGGATAATTCGCAAGGGATTGGTGGGAAAAGTATCATCTGAGTGAATGCACTGCATGACCATGCTCAGGAGTCTCAAGTCTTTGTAGATTCCACCCCCCCTGCCCCTATTGCTTTTCCAGATTAGGCAAAAAGAAACCTAAATATTTATACAACATGAGTGGGAAAATGTTGCTACTCTTTGCATACATTAGGCTCATCTTTTCAACTGAGAATGGAAAAACAATGCTCAATGTTCAAAATCCGTAAATGACGTGCATTAATACCTTTATCCCTAAATATGTGGAACATAAAATTCAAAGTTTCACTTTTTCAAAATATGTAGATGTTGCTCCTGAATTTCTGTAAAAAGGACCACTCCAGGGAAAGTGTATAATAACTCTGGTGAGAAGAAAAAAGAAATAAAAAACTCTGCTTAAGAAAAAAGAAATAAGAAAGAATCCTTATATCTTCAGCTCAGCAGATTCACTGGCTTACCTATGTGGTTGAATTTAACACTTTGATATAAAACTTGTAATAGAACAAGTAACATATAGAAGCAAGGCTCTGTCCTACAGACCCCGTGTACTATACATCCGTTGTTCACTGACTGCAGTTTTACTTCAGATTCTTGTTGTGACACTGAAGATGAAAGAAAGGATGGAAAAACAGTAGGAATGAAAATGTCTGATGTTGTATCTTTGACTGAAAAAGGTAGAAAAGCCGTGCAAAATCACATTATCCTTATCCTGAAGAACAGGGGTACTGAAAATGTGGTTGCAGCTGCGTAGGGGGAATATGACTTCAGCACTCTGTAGGGTTCATGGAAGAAGAGATGTGCCCCACACAATGCTAATAGCTCCTGGTGCTGCTCAGAGCACCTCTAGCACCAGCCCCTTTATGCAGTTAAGATGCTGCAGGATCCAGCATAGCCTGGGTTACAATCTCAGTGTGTTAACCCAGGCTGCTGAGCTGGTCCCAGGTCCTTCTGATCCTTCCAGTGACACCACACTAAAAGCAATGGATCCCTTATGTCAGCCGGTCTATGGATTTCTCTGATTAGAAAAAAAGGCATACCATGAGAGGGAGACAGAGTGCCATTTGAAATGTGTGAGGTTTTAGGGGTTTTTTACTTAATATGAACCCAGAGTTATCCCTGCATGTTTGCTTTCTTGTTTTCAGTACCCACTGACATTCAATTTCCAGAGTTTTATTTCAAATTTAGTAGGTCATGTTCCCTTTGTTGTTAACTTTTGTCCTGACAAAAAATAGGTCCAAATCAACTTGTCGTTGGGAAAATGGGCTCAAATATTTCACATCTTCTGTAATCGCTTCCCTTCCTTCCCTTTTTATCTCCGTCATTCCACAGCAATTTCACTCTTTCTTTTCCTTTTCCTTTTCCTTTTTTGTGTTCCTTTATGGCATAACCAGGAAAAATGAAGTAGAATAAAGGAGTGACTAAAAATAAATTAATGTGTGGTTATGGGCATGTCTGCATTTGATGATGGTGAGACAGAAGAAAATCATCTACATACAGCAAATCCGATAGCAGAAGTTAGCTAAGCTTCCCCAATTTCCACATTTGGTCTTTCAGCATTTTCTTTTGGCAAAGGACCTTCATCCTTCCAAAATCACAGAATCACAGAATGTGCTGAGTTGGAAAGGACCCATAAAGATCATTGAGTCCAACTCCTGGCCCTGCACGGGACACCCCAAGAGTCACACCATGTGTCCAAGAGTATTGTACGGATGCTTAGATTCTGTCAGACTTGGTGCTGTGACCACTTCCCTGGGGAGCCTGTTCCAGCACCCAACCACCCTCTAGGTGAGGAACCTTTTCCTAATATCCAACCAAAACCTCCCTTGACACAGCTTCAGGCTGTTCCCTTGTGTCCTGTCACTGATCACCACAGAGAAGAGATCAGGGTGTGCCCCTCCTCATCCCCTCACAAGGAAGTTGTAACTGCAATGAGGTCTCCCCTCAAACTCCTGTGCCCCAGGCTGAATAGACCAAGTGATTAAGCAGGTTGCAGGTTGGAATATGAGTGGTATTAATGTGCATCACTGATGTTAAGTCAGTCTCAATGCTGGTTCATCCATAGGGGTGAAGCCCAATTTGTGCAATGGTCCCATCTGGAAAATGACACCTAGGGACCGCTCTGTAATACGAGGCAGGGATTCCTAGGGTGAAAATAGTGTTCAGATAGTCACTTAGCAGAGTGGTGATGGGGCAGATATAAGTTTATAAGCCCAGGCAGACATGGAAGTGTTATTGCTCCCACAGGAGACAGCTGGTGCCTGCTGGATAAGTGTAGGAACAGTTCTGCAGTTCAGACTACAGTGTCATCCATCTCTGAGCTCTGCTTTGACTTTTTCCTTCCCACAGAGGATTTCCAGCAGCCCACTGTCAGGCTGATATTTCTTCTCCCTGCTGCTCATGGATGGATGGCTTCCTTGCTGTTTGGAAACTCCAGCAGGGAGTTGTGTCTGAGCCATGCCATGGGGACTGACAGGTTTGTACACACAGAGGGCAGGGGGATCCAAGAAATACTGATGATATCTCACATGTGAAGGCAGAAGAGAGAATGGATTTGGTAGGCTGAGGAACAACCAAAATGGGCTTCAGCCCATGAGCCTTGAGGAGGCAGTGGGGCCAGTCAAGAGTTTGAATTTGTTGCATGGGATTACTGAGATGCTTGAAGGGGAGGCAAAGAAAGATGAACAGATTGTACAGCCATGGGAAAAGAGAGACATTAGATTAGTAGAAGAATTCAAGGAAGAAGAACAAAGAAAAACCACAAAAGAGTATCTTCCTTACCAAAGATGGTAAGCACCACAGTACTATGAGTTTGTGTTTCCTCCTTAGCACACCCCCGCAACCAGGAAAGAAATTACATTTGACTTTCATGCTTTCATCACCAGCATCCCCATAAGGAAGAACAGCCTTTGGAGTTGGCACATTTGTAAAGCAGAGCAAATCTCTTTCCTGGTTCCATCAGGAGATTCTTATTACTCCACTTAACGTGTCTAACAGAACAGTTCTTGTATAGGTCTTACATTTACTTCCCTACAAGTCCAGTGCTACAAGGATCCACTGTTTTAACACTATCGCACCAAGAGGATAACATGACTGACCCTGAATTTAAATCACTGTGCTGCTAATCCAGGAGGCTAGGTTGAGTATCCAAGTCTGCTAAAAGCTGTGGAGTTTCCTCTGGTTTCCACTTGCCCACTGTAAAATGGAAAATAGGAACACCCCTTTCTTCCTTTATTCAATGGGATTGTGTACATGGGTAGGCCCAAGAGATGCAATCGCTCCTCCTCCAGCTTTGAACCTGTGGAACAGAGAGCAGAATTGCCAAAATATCTGTTTGAGGGTAGCCATGAAGGTAGTCTGGCCAAATATTTCCTCTTGGTGGGAGGAAACACTGAAAGGGCAGTGCAGGATTGGTGTGTCTTATCTAGTTAGGCTGTAACCTTTTGGAGGAAGGTACTGGCTGCCAGTATGGGCTTTACCTGTTAGGGAATTGTGATCTCAGTTTTCTCTCTTGTCCCTCTTAGCCTTTCCTCCCTCATCATTCCCCAAGAGCATTGTGGATTTCAAAATACTTTCTTGGCAGCTTCTCTTGTTAATTTTTTACTTTGTTTTGTTTTTTTTCTTTGTTGTCAAGAATGTCTAAATAATCATCTGGAGGTGTATATGCAACATGAAATTTCTCACAGTTTGGGCTGCCTTATGTCTGTGCTTTTAGCAAGGTCAGCTCTGAGAAAGAATTTTTCTTCTCTTGTATGCAAGCTTTGTCATCTTGCCATTTGTCTGGGCTGTTCACCAAGTTTCACTGAAAAAGTCAAGCTCTCTTCCACTCCTTGCAAATAAGGGCAGCGGCCACAGCACTGCACTGTGTCTGCATGAAATGCATGTGTGTCTGTGGGGAGGGGGAACAGAAACCACCCCTTTATGGCTTGTGTTTGATCCAGCCCTGCTCTACTTTGGACAGTAGCCCTTCCTTGAGCAGGGTCTGGAATCAGGCAGTATCCAAGAGTTGCTTCTGACCAAAGTTGTTCCCTGATCCTGTCTCGATGAGACAGGCTATAACACACAGAGCACCAGATAACCTCATTTGCTCTGCCCTACTGTCTTACAGGGAAAATCTTTGCCTTTCAAAAGCCAGTGACCAAATTCTAGCTCTTAATTCCAGTCATTCTAACTAAATAAATAGATCACATAGGGGAGAACATCTGTTACTGAAGAAGTGAATCAAGGCCACGTATTTATATATTTCACTTTAAACAACCAGCTTGAAAATCTCAGCGTCCTTGAATACAAGTGTTGTCTGTTGACACAGCTGCTACTCTCTTGCCATTGTCTCTCAACCTTCTTTCAGCCTGATACATCACAACAACACAGCTGAAAGCATCTCTGGCAGCACTGTAAGAGGCTTCTCAGCTCCCCTCTTTCTTCCCATGCAGTCATAGCCCAGGTAACCACTGTGCATGAATTGATGGCACTGTCTGCTAAAAAACTGTTGCTTGAGAACAGGTGGGTAGATTCCCAAAGATTGCAGCTTCTGCTTTAGGCTTCTTTACTTTAATATATGCATGGACTGGAAGTAATTTTGATCCAAATCCAAAACTCAGCATGTATCTGGAAGATTTATTTGGGCCCCTGGATCTCCTTTTTAAGCCACTTGGATCAAAATTCCTCCAAGTCTCACAGCTGTCTAGATTTACACAGCGAATAGTGATGGAGCAGTTGTGG
The DNA here is from genome assembly GCF_971803275.1 of Cyanistes caeruleus. Lineage (NCBI taxonomy): Eukaryota > Metazoa > Chordata > Aves > Passeriformes > Paridae > Cyanistes > Cyanistes caeruleus. Next base: position 30,386,363 of record NC_141704.1, on the reverse strand, counting down.
TATAGAGTCCAGGACACTATAAAGTGTGGAGGCAGAATTACAGTTCCAAGTAGGATGTCTTTCATGGTTTAGTATGGGATCCCCTCAGAGGTAATAAAGTTCAGATTTGTGTGCTCAAGGAGAGTGACACCTTGCTGATATTTCCAGCAATGGTCTCCTTCCTGCATCCATACCCTGTGCAGCAAACCTCCATGGTAAGAGAGTGTGTTCTCCAACTGGAAAACTACTGACAAACCTTCTGTATTAAGAAGAGAGCACTGACTTGGACACAGAAGCTGAGGGAAACAGAAAGAGAAGGTGATTTCAATTTTGCAATAAAAGTAGAAATAACTATGCTTAAAAAAAAAAAAGTACAATAATTTTGTTTTTAAAAATTTGTTAAAAAGCAATGGAAGAAGTTTTTCTGTCTACTCCTTGACATTTCCCTGCTCCTCCAGGAATTCCTATTTAGCCTAATTAGGATCTGTTTCTCCTTCATTTGGGTTCCATAACTCATTAGCTTCAAGCTGGGCAGCTCATGATTCTAGGATGTCTAATTACCTTCTTCTAGCAGATATCCTGATTGCCTCTGGTCAAAAAATGCTGATCCAGTCCCCTCAGCTGATCTGAACTGATCTCAAAATGAGTTGTGTCATTAGCCCCTTCTAATTTCATCCATTCTTTCTACTTATTCCCTTTGGCCAAGATCAACATCTCATGTGAGCTGATGTTGCAGAGGACCAAGAATATAACACAGTTGATATCTTAAAGGGGAACACTCACTAACTCCATTGGTCTGCATCATTTTGAAAATATCAAGAAGTTTAGTTTGAGGTTACTGTGGCCCATAGATGGATAAATATCTTCACCTCTTTCGGCTACCCACAGAGGCCAGCTTTTTTTATCTTCTTTTCAAGGGTGACATTAAATCCATTTTAATCAGGTATAAGACCCTAATTTAATTTTGACTCTTTTCTGGGACTGTATCCAAAGTTAATTTGTCACAGTCACATTCAAGTTTAACTCAGATTCAAAGCAAAGTTTATAATATTCTTTTAAATTTGGATAACTACATCAATGTACATCCAGACTTTATTAAGAGACTTATTCATCCTTTTTGTCTTTCAGTTTATTAAGACTTAATTGACCAATTTTCTCTAAAGATGAAATTTCTCCAATTGCAAGAACTAATCCTTATTTATCTACACTGATTGTAATTTTTGTCTATAATAAATGCCCCAATCACAAGACATCTGCTGTAGCAGGGAAGAATTGCACAGTTTGAATTGTTAAGACAGATCAGGATTGAAGAATTTTGTTGATTTATTAATGACAAGTACTTAAATGCCAATCAGCAAAATAAACATTTGGGACATAATGTCAGCAATAAACCAGCTGATAAACCATAAGACCAATCTCTTACACCTTACAGCTTTGTCCCCCTACACATTTCTAAACATCTTTTTACAACTACTCCAAAACTTCTAATCCCACTAATAGACACACACAGAATTAATTTTCCAAAGGTGGGCTTTTTGAGTACCTCCACACTCAACTATTAGAGAACTATAGAATATCAGTAACTGGGACTACACGAGTGAGTATCTACAATATGACCTCACATCTGTTCTAAATGGTATTAAATAATGTGCTCTCTTTCCAGTGGCCTCTTCCTGTCTTGTTTTCCCAGGCTTTATAGAACAATTTCACTTAGGCTGCAGAGAATTTTGAAGACATTCCATAGACAATTTTTTTTATTTCTCATTGCTGTAGACTATTGTTTCCAGACTAAAGGCTGCAGCTAAAGTGTCATTTTCCTATGTGAAAAAAAAAGACTTATCCTCTCCCTAGAACAAAAGTGTCTGCCTATTGTCTGTCATGAATAAAGGCTGCTTTATGCTATTATATCCTCACTAATAATAGAAAAATTTTGTGCTGATATTCTGCCACTCACCATGCTCTGGTAATTCCATCACCTGGAGGTGATGGAGATTGTGCTTCAGCTGTATTTGAGATAGTCCTTCTAAGCCATTGCTCAACAGTTGGTCACTGAGAACGGGACTCAGTTACCACCACCCTAAAGTCCCTGCTCTGATCCAGGTGCTTATGGATACAAAAGGCTGAGGAAATGGCTCATGTTGCCATTCCCAGAGTAGCGTCAGTATTTAAGGCAGAGCTCTGTATTTATGTGGCAATGATATCTGGAGCGAGCTGGGGACATGGCAGTGAATTCATGCTTGTGGTGTCACTGCAAGCACATTGAATCTGCTTTTCAGGTGTGGAAGTTGACACCTGGAAAGGTGACTTACATAAGACTACACAAACTAGGTCAAAGGGATTAGACTCTGAAAAATAAGTTTAACCAAGGGACTACAACTTTTTTCATGTCAGGATTCTGAGTTTTGAAACTGGGATACATTGAACAGATGATGTTCAAATTAAAGCAGTAAGGCTGATCTTAAGAATTTCTACCCTAAGGACTGTATATTGACTTCATTTTCTCATTACTCCACCAAATATTTTGATATCCAGTTGTGAATTTGAGTTTCCCTTGAGTTGTTTCATTTCCCTGGGAAGTGACATTTTTTCACCTGTCATTAAAAAGTGTGTCATAAAGACCATGGCTATGGCATAGACAGGAGATGCCTTTATGAAGATAAAATATTTTTCTTTTGCAGCAACTGTGTTGTCAGAAATAACGGGTTTTTTCCTTCATGACAGTTTGATGGAACATTATTTCTCTAATACCTATTTATTATAACCTATGAGTTGGTGGTTTTTACTTTTCGTGGAGATAGTTAACTCCCTGTCTTAGGTGTGTTGACCACTTTATCTAAGTTCACATGGGTTTGTCAGGTGCACAATCTATAAAGTCCTTTTGCTGGCATAGATGAAATGTGGTGCGTCCTTCCATAAGTGAAATGACAGATTTTGCTGTTAAAAGGATCAGCTGATGCAACACATTTCACTATTTCAAAAGCATAACAATTTTGTATGAGTAAATAACATCTCTCCAAGAAGTTACTGCTGCCTCTTTAGGTGCAGGTGAATGTGCTACCTCCCCCTTACACTCCAAAAACTGGGTTAGCTGATATTTTACCCTGATGTGCCAACAATAGTATAATATGATAGATTAATCCAAGGTAGTCACAATTAATTCCTAACCAATTTTAATTTAATTTTCCTTTTTACATAAACCCAATTTACCTCTGTGGAGGTGTGACACGTCTGATTACACACAGATGCTGGGAGCAGCCATGCTTGGAGAGGGTGAGGGAGGGAGAAAGAGACAAGAGTGAGCTCTGTGCACGATGTGATAAGAGATCAAAGCTAACAGAGCTCCTCAATATTTCTATTAGCAATAATTCAAAGGAACCTGCATTCCAAATGTACCTCTGTAACGGCTTTAATTGCAGAGATAATGACTCTGAATCTTGGTAAAGAAAAAGAGTCAGGGGTCGGTTCTCTAAGCAGCAGAAATTATGGAAATTAGAAACTCTAGTTAAGGTAAATAATCCCTGTAACCTCCTGCTTCCTCCTAGCTTTAGAATACTTGGTTTTCAGCTCATGAGAGAGTAGCTGAGCAGTGGATGGTGACGTGCATTGGGCCTCTTGCAGGAATCAGAGGCAGGTTTTTTAATGAACTTTAAGCTCTACCACAGGTTTTCTGTTTTGCCTCCCATTCATGACCTTCTATACCAGCTCCAAGAACAAGCATCTGAAGCTTTTACAAATTTTCCTTTCCCTTGGTAGCATAGGCTTGGTTGAGCATGTGCGTGAGTTGATGTGTGTGTGTGTGTGCGTTCCTGTGAGAGCCTATGGCTTTGTAGTGATTTCTAATTCTTTAAAAGCTTATGTGCCACATTCCCAAAGCACAGTCTGTTTAAATAGTTTCATTCAACTGGAATTGCATATTCCAGAAATTTGAGAACTTTAGCAGCAATGGTGGCTTTAAATATTTTAATATATTTGACGAGAAAACCTTTCACTGTGACTAGGTTTAGCCCATATGAATTTTAAGCAAGTGGGGACTGTTGTTTGGCTGTTGTGACACTCCAAAGCAAAGGTTAGAAGGCTGGAAACTGACAGGGATTTTCTGTCCAACACACACAGGCAGCCCAAGGTTTTGGAGTGGTGAGAGACTTATTGCTGAAAGGAGAAAAGGTTTGCACAGGAAAATAATCATAAAAGTGACACCCAGCAGGGATATAAACATCAAAAATCAAGTGGAAAGATTCATCAGTGCCAGGATCGTGCTAGGTGTTGGGGTAAAAAGATATATTTCAAACACTGAAGAACTTAGAGTCAAAAGCCAGCCTTTGCAGCTCAGAGCTCCACCTGGTTGCCCATCCAGAGATGAGCCCGTGTCACACTGCAGCCTGGTTCTCACCTGGCTGAATGGCTTTGACCTTCCAGCTCTCAGCAATCCATACACCCTTCCTGACAAGTATCTTGGAGCTCATATGGAAGGGGGTTTGCCAGCCTGAGTGTCAGGGAATGGGGATGGCTCACTGTGTGCTACAGCTCTTCCCTGTGTCTCCTGATCTCTATCTGGGAAGGCAAGAGCAGCCACAGATCTGCTCAATCACAGAGCAGAGCCTCAGGAAGACCTTCGGTAGCTTTACAGATAAGGGGCACAGGAAATCATTTTGAAGTCATTATTGCCAAATCCCTTCTGACTTTCTTCCATCTTCCACAACAGCAGGAAGGGAGGGCCCTGTCCTCTCTTAAGTACCCAATTCCCATTGACATCAGTGGGAATAAGGCACTTAAATACCTTGGGGAGTCAGGCAGTGGGACTCTCATTGCTGGAAGGCATCTATGTGAAACAGTCACCACAAAGTGTGTGTTTATTTGCCAAGGTCATTTCTGACAGCCACTACAAAAACTTGCTCAAGCAAGCTCAGCACTCTCCAGGCTTGTAGACACCATGCAGGCAGTGAGAATGAAATCTTCATCCCATTAGACTCCACGTGGTGGCCCATACCACAGGTTTTTAAATCTCAGTATCACCATTCCAAAGTACAACACTGTGAAAGGTGACAGGCAGCAATCCAGAAAACCTTCATGAGCTAATGGCTGAGGTCAGACCATGTAGTTTCACACTCAGGGCCAAAGGAAGTGATTTGCTGGCTTTGAATCTGATAATTTCTGAATCCAGGAGCTCCAAGTTGTACAAGAGTTAAACTAAAACAGGTTGCCCAGAGAGAGGGATGGATTCCTCACCCTGGGAACATTCAAGGTCAACATGGGGCTCTGAGAAACTTGATCTAGTTGAAGATATCCCTGGTCATTGCAGGGGCATTGCACTAAGTGGTCTTTGATGGTCCCTTCCAACCCAAACTACTCTTTGATTCTATGTTTTTATTATTATTTATCTCTAAGCAGTAACCAAGACTAGATGAAGTTAGGAATCAAGCTTTGGGTATGTTTGGCAAGGACTGAAAGCTACAGCTGTTTCTCCTTTGCTGTCTTTCCAGTTACTCTGTCAAGATTCCTAGCTGTTTTAGAGATGATTGCACTGATCCTCAGCCTTCTCCAATCCAGGTTCCTATAAATGCAGAGTTCAGACTGGCTGGAGAAATCTTCATCTCATTCATTTGACGTTTTCCTTCTCATGATCTAGCTTAGATCAATTTTATTAATACAACTAAAATTTCTGCAGTGCTTTCCAGGGGGACTGTGGAGGTTAAAGTGTTAATTTTCCTATTTTCTCACACATTTCACATTTTCAGAAACTAAGGAAAACCTGCCTTAATTGCTTCTGTGCCAAGCACTCCTTACTTGTGATGACCATGTTCATTCAGTTCCATTCTTTAAATGTATGCTGGAAAGCCAAAGGTTGTGACATATTTAATGTAGCTTCCCCTTGAAGTGAGGCATTTGCACATTTTTTAAAGCCCACATGCAAGAAGGATGCCAAAAGTTTTATTACATTTGGATTTCATTTCACATTTGCTATTTCTATTGCTGTTTCTCTGTTCAGGGACTAGGTTATTCCATACAGTTTCTGTGTCAGTAATGCTTGCTTTCTGCCATGCTTGACTGGCAATTACTGCTCTTCTCTCTCAGCACCTGGCATTCTTCATCTTATACTCCACCTTATACACATCTTCAGCAAAGGAGAAGTGGGTTATACTGAGAAAAACAGAAAAGCAGTGACAAAACCAGAGAAATTAAAACTAAATATAGATATGTCTACCTCATCTTACCTTTTTCTGGGCCATTTTGCAGAATGTTGCAGATGTAGAAAAGAATCTTTTTGTGGATGATGATGGTAATCCGTAATAAAATAGGCATTACCATGAATTTTCAGTCAGGACCCAGCACTTTGTTTCCAGAAGTCTTTTTCAGGTCATCTTTCAGCATTCTTGCTGACTTCATTAATGGTTTAGATATTCATTTGAACAGTGGAAATCATCACCAGAAAGCAAACAGCCTTTTTCAGTACTGTGTTATTATGACATCCCTATCCTTCTCCTTTCATGCAGAAGGCCAGGTTTTCTCCTGGATAGCTTTCTAAGGCATTTTAACCAATTCTAAGGCTATTCTAAGGCTATTTTAACCAATGTCAGCTTTCCTAAATTCTACCAGAAATCCTTCCACCATGAACATATCCAGGCACAAAATGGCCTCTTAACTTATTGATCAAATGTTTGGCTTTTCTTAATTCTGTGAAAAAAAATCTGCAATTGTGTTCATGAGGGAATCCCAAGGGCCTGTTCGGTTCCATTTAGACCAGTCGTTACATTTATGTCTCAAATCAATAGCATACGGCATTTAGTAGAGAGGAGATAAATTTAAAGCATACACACAGCATTTGCATCCAGAATTCTAAGTGGGAAATAACAAACTTTAAAGTGATTATTTGCAGAGTTCTACACATCTTGCGCTTTATCTTCGTACTTCTTTAATGAACTTCTTGAAAAGTTTAGAGAAGTATTTGTGCTTGCCTCATGCCACGTAATGGGCAGAAGGAAAAAGGGCAGATATTTACTGAGTATATGAGTTTACTTAGTGGCAAGACCATCATGACTCTTGGGCTCAGAGGCTGACCTACTTATAAGGTAACCAAACTGGTGATTGGATGCTTTAATTATAACAATTATTTCCCCATTAGGTATGGGGACCCTGCTGCCTTCAGCACTCCACATTAAGGCAGCAAGGTGACCCTTTGCTCAAAGAGCTGTCTAAGATGTTAAACAAGTGGTTGCAACGTGCACAATAGGGGGCACAAGATCAAATCCAGGCTGTGTGAGCACAGGACACAGGACCTCCATTCAGTTTGCTGGTATTGCCTAGGGCTGAACTGGCAGGCTGTTTATGTCCCCAGCTACTGAAAGTCGAGCGTGGAGAAGGAGTCTCAGCACTCTTCAGCACTGCTCAGCTCACTTATTGCTGATGTACACAAAGTTCTAAGAAACTTTAAAGAGCACATGGGGCTTGGTGCTGCACATCACAATACGCTCAGTCTTTTTCTTTCATAATCTCCATGTATTTTTGCTCCATAGCAGCTGCATTATAAGATTTCTCACTGGTACTGCAGCACTGCTTCCATTTCATGTTGCTCCCACAGACCTAAGATAGGATGTAGCAGCTGACTCTCATTTTCTACAGCCCAGAGCCTTAAAGGTTTGGACAGTCCTATGGAAGGAGCAGGAAGTTCGTAGATGAGACAATTCCAGTACAACTATAAAAGGAAGAAAAAAATTGGTTTGAGAGTAAAAAAGAAAAATTTTCACTAAAACAGATGATGCTTAATGAACAAAACCCTAAATGCTGCTCCTGAACACAATGTTTTTTGCTCCCTCTGCTGGCTCTGACACGGCAGCTCAGCAGCACCTCTTTGCCAAAGCAAGCTGCTGGTGGTTCTTGGGCACAGGGCTCAGCACAGCTGGTGTCTCAGGGGATGGCTGCAGGAGTGGCTGCTGGCATCACTGACCATTGTACCCACCCTCCTCTTCAGGGAAAAATAAAAAAAAAAACCAACAAACCAGCAACTCTGAAAGCACAAATCTGATAACAAAGTCACAAGAAATCATCCTTACAGCATTTTACAGTGTGCATCAGGCTTGCAAATCTAATAACTTCTTACTTCAAGGCTAAATTAGTGGAAAAAAGGAAGAAAGTTTGCTCTCAGTTCACACAGAAAATGTTGTGTGACATAAAACACACACAAGAATCTCATGCAAATAAACCTACTGCTAAAATAATTTCTTACCAGAAACATAATCTCTCCCTTAGTTGAGAAATTAAATCTATTCAGATCTCACCATGGCCACTTCTTCACTTTTATAACCCTGATCCAAAGTAAAGATTGAGTTAATTACATTCACAGGTGATACAAAACAGGAATTGTTGCAAATCCCAAGGAGAACAGAGAAGTAGTGTAGATTGCACTTAATTCCATGTAGCTTCTTGTACTTGCCCCGTAACTGTCAAAGCTAAGAAAGAAATAGAGTTTGAAAATAAAACAAAATTAGATTCAGTCTGGGAAAATGCACACAGGGGAAAACTCTTCTGAAACTAAATTTTTTTTTGAGGAAAGGGAAATACTGAAAGAGCTGACTGGTGAGAGATGGATGGTGGGAATGAATAAATGAGTTACGAGTCTGCAATGCAATGCACTGAAGAGAAAAGCCAATGTGATTACAAGTTTCTTCCACCTGAGGTTATGCAATCATGAAGGAAAGATTAAAATACCTAATTCAGCCAAAATCAGGCTGTTGCTTTTGATGGGGTTCATTTTGTCCCAAATGCATGCCCCAGCTTACAGAGTTTGATTAAACTGTGGGGAAAACAGCGTCCACCAAGCATGGCTAATTTTCCTGATCCTCTATAACACATAACTCAAAGCTTCAGGTGGTCACAGTCAGCAGCACATGTCCCTTGTGGAGCACACAGTGGGGAAACACTGAGAATGGACTGCAGACAGCTGGTGGTGGGGTTTTACCAGGGATGCTGTTGTGACACTGCAAGACCAAAAAATGAATGTGGACCAGGCTCCCAGATCCAGAATGAGAGGTAAAGTTCAATTGCAAAAAAGGTGTAGGTTGACTATCTATGGCTAGTGTATCTCTAACCAAAAAGTAATCAACAAAAAGAGAGGGAGAGCTGGATCCATAGGGAGTGTGACTTTAAAGACATTACAGGTAAGTGAGAAGAGGATTTTAAAGACAATTTATATGTTGAAAATGTTCTAGTTATGAGCTCTAATAGACTGCTGAAAAATCAGAAACAGTTCATATATTAAAAAAACTCAGGTCAAAGTATTAATGAACAGAAAAATAATGACAATCCTGAAATGGCTGAAGAGAGATGACAAGACAAGCTGATACAATCTCTAACTCACATTATTCTATATCAAAACATCCCTGAGCACTCAGGAACAGGAGTGAGGCCAAATTTAGCCCTGGTAAAAGCAGATTAATCTGTTTAAAAGACAGGAGATGGTAGATTATGGTGATATGCACTTATGGTGATAAGCTTCTGACAAACATTATCACCCAGTAATTCCTGAACCATACGCACGCATTTTAGTTGTTTTCGGTATTGACAGAGAAATACAGAATGCAAGATGCCACTCAGTAGGAAAATGTTCTATATCTCTTGATAAGCTAATTTATCTGTTAATTATCCTGATTCTTTAAAACATGCACTTTGCTTCCAGTTTGATTTTTTGCTCCTGTTTTCTAATGACTGGGCTTCGCCGTGCCTTTGCTAAAGAGCCTTCAAACACTTTCCTCCCTGCATAGGAAATGCAGCCTGCAAACTAATCTCCATGAAGTCAAATTAAGGCATTCAATCCCCAAGAGAGACGTGATTTAAAACTCATGCCTCCTGTTGTTTTCTCCTATTGGCTAATTTAAGTAGCTCTCTTCTCAGCATGCTGGCTCTAGTGAATTCTGTTCCTTAGCACCCAACCCTCCAAAGTGTCGTTAAATCAGGAAAGAGGGGTTTGAAAGCCAGCCACTGCAACGTTCAGTGTTTGCTGTGGAAATACTTTTGGGGATATATGCCCCAGGCTTGCAACCCTAAAAAAAGAAAACCCTTAGTAGACATACCTATCCTGCTATATGGATCTTGACATCTCCACACTAGTATTTGTGGAGTGTTGTATTACCTATGAGACTCCTTCCCTCTAAATCTGAGGCCTTGCTACGTGGAATATCCCAATGCAAGTTATGGAGAGGGTACTTAATGCCACTATTTACAGATGTTCTAATAGATTTTTAGGTAGTTACCCACAGACAGGAGCGAATGAATTATGCAGAGAAGAGGGTGAAGTAAATTCTGATGTTATAAATGGATACAGTGACATTAAGTTCATAGAAAGTCAAGTTTTAAATGAGTCATAGGTTGGGCCTTTGTTTATTTTGTGGGTCATAGTAAAGAACTGCTGTTCTGGGAATCACCACAATATGTAGAAAGATACCAAAAATTGGCAGGGCCTGCCATTCACCTATTCACCTGGAAATACCTTAAGAGAATTATTTTACTTAAACCTACTCGTTCCTTGATGGCTCTGCAGATGGATGAGTCAGCTGGAAAACCTCAGCAGTACAAGTAAAGGACCAGGGATTCATGGTGGGATATATGAAGTCAGGTGTTTCACAGGCAAACCACTAAGCTTTGGGTGAGAGAAAGGAAAAATGCAGGATTTTATAGGTGAGACTTTGATTAACTGTGGGACTAACCAAGCTCAAAAGAAGCCAGTCTGGAGTCTGTTCAGAGGCACTATGGTTGGGAGACTCAGCCAGCTGGTCAGGTTGATAGACAGCTGCAGGGAGTGATTCAGCCCAGCTAAGGTCTGATTCACCCTCTAGAAGTGCCAAGCTTTTGATTTAGATCTTAGGTAAGACTGACTCACTCCCTGAAGGTGCCTTTCTCCAAAAGCAGTAGAGAGACCCTTCTGTCTTTTAGAAGGGACTAATAGACAGCTGGAAGGACTGGGTCTACTCACCACTGATTTTCAACCTGTCCCAAATAGCTGAGCCTGAGGACAAGTTGCCTGCATGATGGGAGTCTGGGAAAGGGTTTGTGGAGCTGCAGAATCAGAGAATGTGGTGCTTTACTGAGAGACAAAGTCATGACAAGGGAAGATCCAGAGAAGTTATATCCCAACAGAGGGAAGCACCTGATGTCAATTTGCAAGAACCTAAACACACCAGCCTCATGAGAATCCCACAAGGAGCAGATTACAAGGATTGCATGAATGCCAAAATCATAATGTGCATTTGGCAATTTTATAGCTATTACCAAGCATGTGTTTCAGCTGACTCTGAAGAACCAACCTAGAATAGGTCATACCTTTCTAATCCAAAACCAATATTAGGTATTTACTCTTTATTTAATGAAGAACTACTTAGTTGCTTTTAACTATTTAAGAAATCAGTATTTTTGCCTTTACACATCTTTCTCTCTTGATTCCATGTGGTTTTGAAAGCTATCAGGTGAAACATACACTGCAGGATGTGGAAAGTTGATCTTCCTAAAAAAAAAAAGTTGGTCCTGTCCCTACTATAGTGGTGATTAGTTGTTTCTTAATGCTGTTCTGAAATTTTATTACTTTGTGTGTGGTGCCACAAGGCCCTTGGGTGGACAAGACAATGACCTTGTAAAAATTTGTGTTTGGATGGTGTATAAACCATACAGTTGACAGTCAAGTCCAGGGATTAAATATTGCCTTTTGCCTGCTCCATGAAGAGAGGTACTACACAAAAATTATTTCCCAATTATTTCTGAAGATAAAACTCATTATGACTTTCTCAATTCCTAATCAATACTTTAAAGGCCCTCTGTTTTATAGAACAGCTCATCAATATTTTATTTATTTTAATAATTTATCCTTTATTACAGAACCAGATGGAGCCTGCAGCACACTTGTCCTCAAGAAACCAGAACAAGGAGAAGAATCTACATCACCTGGGAGTGAAGACTTGCATTTTCCTCCCTCCTGTCCATATGTCAGCTAAGTCTTTGGTTCAGTCACAGGAACTAACCATATCCAGTGGTCCTCCAGACACACTGTCACCTTGGGCTGGCAGGCTTGTGGAGAGGAGATTGTTCTGCTCTCCTTAATACTGATTCCTAACTGTGGGAAATGCCATCTCTTCCTGCTGAATGGCTCTCATCTCTCAGGAGACCTTAACATCATTAGCCAGGATTCCCTGGGTGCTCTCTGAACTTGGGGGAAAGGAGTTGTGATGAAAAGGTCCATCACATTCATTTCTCTGAAGCTGAGAAGCAGAGCGACAGTCATCTCAGCTGAAGGGTCTTGGGTGCATGAATTTGTAAAATTGCCCCGCGCCCTTTCCCGCATGTATTTATAAACATGTATGATCCCAGACAAGAAAAGGGATTTTTTTTTAATTTGAGGTGTAGGCCTGAACTGAGGAGCAGATGAAACTGGTGAAGCAGAGTAAACAAAGTAAACAGACAATAGACAATAGAGCAGCAAAAGAGAGCTGAAAATAGAAAGTGCAAAAGAACAAAAAATCAGCCCAACTAGATGTAAGATGTTGAGAGAAATGTGTTCAAACAGTTTTGTATCACAGGGAAACCAGATTAAATGCAAGAACAGTAGAATATGAAAGAAATTGAATAGAATATAATGGCAACAGATATAAAGAAGGGAAAAGAGTAAGGGGAAAGAAAAGAAAGACCTAAAGCAACTGAGACAGAAAAAGCACATCACTTTTTATTGTTTTGCAGTGCAGAACAACTAAAATTGGTTCCTTGTAAAACAGGCAAATAGGCAGACAGAAGGATAAGATTGGACTGACGCTTTTCTTCCCTCCCAGGCACAGATTCATCCCGCTGGTAGTTAGATGCCTGACTGTGCTCCCTAAAGCCTGGAATATTATTGCCTTAAAATCACTCTGTAATCAATGACTAGCAAGACAGTACCTCCAGGAGAGAATTCAGACAATCCATCTTTTGCTTCTGACTGGAAGGACTCCAAAGTGATGAGAAGCCAGGTCTCAGTCCTGTGCCTACCTCTCAAGCAATCTTCCTTACTATGCCACAAGCTTTAACCTCTGTGTCCCTCAGCTTATTTATGTATAGAGCCCTAATCTGCATACTCACAGCCATTTCTCGTCCTCAGAGCAAAGGCTGCTGCAGAGTCCTTTGCCAGGGCACAGTGGAGCTGTGCATGCTGCCACTGCATCTGTTGGACCTTTTTTGTGAAGAAATAGAACATTTCAGTAGGTGGATCTGCTGATCACAGTCACAACCTGTAGTGGTGCATTCCTCACACTCCTCTTTGATCTCAGAAACATTCCTTAGACCTCAGCCTTGTGCAACAGCACTTGGGCCAAGCTCCTCTTGAGCAGTGTCTGATCCCAGGATCTTGTGCTATCTCATGAGCTCTTGTTTCTTAACAAACAGCCTTGGAAACTTATTTTTCTTGCCTGAGTAACAATACAAATGGAACAACAATTTTGAGCTTTCAAAGAAATTTACTGCCCTGAGTTTTGACCAGGATGGAAAATCCCTACAACCAAAGCAAATTCCCTTGCAAACCTATAGACAGCAGTCTAAGTGAGACCCTTGGAACTCAAACCAAGACAACTTTGTTGTGCTTTAACTTTCATATTAAACCTGTTTTTGCTGATACCTTAACCTAAACCACTCATTCATGGTGCAACCCAAGAGACCCTCCAGTTAAAACAACTCAAGGCTTCTCAAGAGCCAGAGAAGGCCATGTACACCCAACTCTGCTGTGGCAGGAGAGCTGTAATTAGAGCTAGGAGAAAGCAAGTCAGCCCCCCGTGCTTTCTGAACTTGTTCAGGATTTAAGCACTTTTCCAGCTGTGAAAAAATGTAGCTGCCACCAATCTCACTAAGTTTGGGTATCGCACATCTAACACATTTCCCCTTCAACAGCTCCATCCCTCTCAACAAAATGCTTCATTAGAGTCAGTGAGCTTAGCGGAGCAGCAGAGTTATTCTTTCACTTGTCCTTTCCCCATCCGCTGCCCGAGCCTCAGAGCGTTTTAAGTCACAACACATGAGACCAGTCAGATGCTGACATGGTGTGACAAGCTTTGCTTCTGTGGCGTCTCCTTTGTTTAAAACCCTGTCGATTACATTTTCTTCTAAAACACAGGATGATTTCCAACTTTACGCCCACAGAATGATTCATTTGACTTCTGAGTTGTCTGAAAGTTAATGTAGATACCCTCCCAGAATCCCCTCAAAGGGAGGAGGGTAAAAAGGGGGTGAATATAGATATTTCTTTTGCTTCCAGAAGTTAAGGGCAAGCTCAAGCTTGATAAAGGCTCTCCTTGTGCTTAGTGGAAGGTTTATTAAGATGGAGAAATTGAACTCAATGTTTAATTTAGTCCTAATAATGCAGACATCTTCCAGTTCCCTTGAGACCTGCCATATTAGAGGCAGATGATAGCAGTGGTTTTCACAGCACCAAGGGTAAATGTATGCAAATCCCTACATCATTCAGATTAGACTGGTACTAAGTGGAAGCAAAATGGGTTCTTCTGGACCTAAATCTCACAGAAGCAAAGAAAAGATCCATGCAGACAAAGGCTCAGTTCTTCCTAGAACAGTATATAAGCTATCTCAATAATAAGGGACTGTTGAAAAAGCAAAGATGAAAAGCTAACCACCTGTTTATCCTTTACATATAGAAATAATTCATTTACCTTAAAGAAAAGGAAGTTCATAGGATGGAAAAGATACATATCCATGAAAAAGCTTGAAAACAGATCAACCTATAGAATATCTATTGTTTATAATATGTCTGGCAAACGACAATACACAGACTGAAAGGAATTCCCTGCCCAAAGAACCTACAGTCTAATATTGGTACTTTTGTGGCTAAATATTTTTTAAAAAAATCTCTATGGTAACAGAATTTCACAGCTTTAAAGGACACAGTGAAAGTGTAGTGCCTAAATCTATTTATAGAGATGTGTAGGAAACGCAGTTAAGGAGAGAGACGGTATATTAATGGGAATGGCTTGGCTATTGAATTTCTGGAATTCAGCACCAAAGTGAAAGAGCCTCAAGGGAGAAAATTCAATAAGGGCTGAAGAGTTCAGAGGGGCATGCAAATACCTTTTACTCAAAGACAGATTTCATCTGTACCAGGACTCATCCATCTGAGACATTTCCACTCCAAAATTTCCCTCCTTAACCTTACAGTTCAAAGAGCTGCTGGCCAGTATCAGTCAAGGGTGGTGAATTGGTTGACCTTGAGCAATGTGCTGTTCACAAGCAGTTCAAACAGGTCTTGGGCAGGGGATATATGACATGACTTACAGGGACAGGTAGAAGGGAGAACCATGGAGTCTGGCTAGTGGATTATCTGAAAGGAGCACAGGGAAGTGAAGTCACTATCACTGGGGCTACCTGGGATCCAGTTCACTACCCACAAAGAAATGGAGAGATGCCCTGTGAACCCACCTCTGAGCTGCTTTTGATCTACCCTTCTACTCCCCAGCCCTCTGTGAGCCGTAATGTGAGTCAGGACTTAGCAAAATTCTGCAGTACAGTTTACAAGATCGATGGAACTGACCCATCTCTCGTGGGCTGCTGAACAGAACAGCCGCAGAGACTACTCCCTTCTGTTCCCCAGGACATATTTCTCATTTATTCGACAAAAGGAATGAAAATTAGGAGGATTTTAAGGAAAAGGGTGAGCTGCACACAACCAGACACAACTAAAGGGAAAAAAAACCCCAAAAAAACAAAACCAAAAATATTAAGAAAAACCAGGATTTTGAGAGTCTAAGGGAGAAATGAGCATCTGTGTGGTGGAAATGGAAAAAGCTGCTATTGCACAGAGCTCATCCCAAACCCTCCTTGGGGTCTGGCTGTCTGGGCTCAGGGTCACTTTTGCTTAAGCCACTATTCTGGCCTTGCAGTTATGACTGAACTCTTTGAGAAGCTTTTGCAGGAGCCTTCCACAGCCCATCATCATGTTCTTTATGGCCAGAAACTTACTGACAGTTAGAACAGGTATTTTTCCCCTTCTCAAATAAAATGAGATAAATAGTTGATTTCATGATGTAATGACATTTATCAACCTGGTAAAAAATGGGCTATAAGTAGTAGGTACATATAGAGAAGGGTAACTTTAGCATTGAAAAGTTTTGATGGAATGCACTGTTTTCACTGCAGTCAGAATATTTGCCTGGAGAATCACTGTTAATCAAGTCTTCTAAACAAGAAAAACAAGTCAACAAATAAATTTCCTTCATATAAACTATCTTTTCCAGAGAAAAATATGCTCCTTTTTCTTTAACAAAAAGCTTTCATTTTAGGTTGCCTTTAATGCATTGTTTCCAATTGACAAACTCCTCTCTGAAGCAGAAATTCTTATTAGTCCCCAGGCTCATGGTGGTGTAGTTTAAGGTAGTGACTGTCATCCTGTTTCTGTTATTTCAGTACTTAATGATGGCCGCTTGTCCCTGTAGCATTGCTTTCTTCTCCTGTATATTGACAATATTTCCCAACTTAGTATCATTGAGGAATATTTCCTGTGAAGTAGAAATGCATCACTTGGGAACAATGGCAAATGACACAGACCTATGTGATAAATTGGTCACAGGGTAACCGTGCCTAATAAATGAGATTCTGTGATAGAACAGTTGCAGTATCCCCAGTAAGGAGGCAGAAATACTTCTGCCATTGTTTAAAAAGGTGGTTAGGCTGTTTATCTCCATCACTGTTTTGCAGTGAGCTGCTGGAAGAACTTCAGAGAGAGCAGAAGTACCACACCATTAAAAGATGTAGTGCTGAGACTTCCTTGTACAACACCAGGACTGTAGGAAACAGAGACAGGGAAAAAAAAATTAAAAAAAAGAGCAGATACTGAGGGGAAGAGAGAAGGAAAGAGACTTTTTGCAAAGTGTGAGAAAACGTAAGTAGGAAATAGATGCAGTGGAAGAAAGATCAGTGAAAAGGGACAGAGAAAGAAAACAGTAAGACCTATGGGGGTTTTGTATTGTATTTACTCTAAAATTTTGCCACAAGAAAGGTGTTTGAGAGTAGCAGGGAAAGGCAAAATGGTACCTTAGGAGTAAAGCACTTGGGGTGAGCTGGGCCTGCCTGGTAAACTGCTGTTTGCCCCAAGGTAAGCAGTTTATAAGTAGAAAATACCTTCTTACATTTGGAATAGTATAGAGATATTTTTCATTTGTACTGTCTCTTATTTTTCCCTGTTGATTTGATTCAGTTGACTTCACTGTCCACCAAATAACTTGAGAAAATGAACACATAAGTGGAAAGTTGAAGCAGTGTGTTTTGGCAGCTTTGAACAAAACTCTTAACTTTTTTTTTCCTCCCAAATACTCTCTTCTTTGGAAAGGTCTTAACATTTTTTTTTCCTAAAAGACACAGGTTTAACTCCACAATGTAACATTCTGCTTGATCTGAGATAGAACTTTCATTCTTAAAAAGAAAAAAAAAATGTTTGCAGGTGGTTTTGGCACCAGTGGTGAGCCCATAATCTGCTGCATCTCAGATGCACACGCAGTGTGGATGGCAGCGTGGCACTGAGCACTTGCAGGGCTGCACGTCTTCACAGAAGTGATCACACATTTAGGGAAGAGGTATGGCAGCAGCAGGCAAGCCATCCCCTCGGTGCCAGGAATATGGTCCTTCTACATGGAAGCACAGGGCAGAATTCTTAACAAGGCACTCTCACCAGTTTCCTTATTTATAACCTCTTTCCATCTCAGTGCCGTCTCAAGACACTTGGATGCTTGTCCTTCTGGGTCATTTCTTCATGCCAACCCATCTGACAGTGTGATTTTCTACATTTCCCTAACAAGTACCTTCTGAGCCTGAAAAATTGTAGATAAGTGAACTGAAAAACAAGGAAATTTTTTGAATGGAAGGGTCAGAGGGGGTGAGAAACCTCAATCCCTTTCCAGTGGATTGAGTTGAGGAGCTGTTGGGGAATTATTTTAATTTTTATTTTTCTCCCTAGTGTTTCCTGTTGTGGTAGCAGATGCTCTGTCTAGTGGGTAGGTAAATTACAAAGCTATCAGGTTAAAAAGGCACCAGAAATGGCCAGAACAGATTTGCAGATCTTTGTGCCACTAACACAGGCAATAGCCATTGTTGTCTGTGGCAGGAAACCACCTCGTGCCTTGACTCTGCAAAAACATCACACGTAAACAAAGATATCTTTCTGATTCTTCCTCTCCCCAGACTCTTCTGTGGACTTTCCTAAGGGACAGATGTAGTCCAGTCCTGATAATAAAGGAAGACATCTCTCCTGATCCCACTTCTCCCAGATTAGACAGTTTATTTTTTAGGGCAGGAGGAGGAAGACAGTTTGATGGTACCCAAGAACTCCACAGTTCTTCACAGTATCCTGGTGCATTTTGCTGGGAAGGCACAGTATCCAATAGATTAGTGAACACACGGCAAAATCACAAATGAACAAGAATGGGATATGAGGGAGGAAACCACATGGAAGTGAACAGCCATGTGTGGAGTATGAAATAATACAGAACAGAGAAATCCAACAACTCTGTAGGAAAGGAGGTGGGAGTTACAGCAGATCACGAACTGAACATGAATCCACAGTGTCCTGCTGTTGTGGAGAAAGCAAATATCCTGCTGAGCTGTATAAACAAAAGAATCATTTGCCAAGGCCACAAAATAATCCTTCCACTTCACTCAGAGGTGTCTGTGAGCCAACCTCAAGAGCTGCAGCTACGTGTACCACCCTAGGTGCCAAATTCCAACAGTGCTGTTAGAAAATCTCCAGGACCATAGACTTTGTTTAGATTTGATAACCTTCAGTGAATGGCAGTTTAGAAGCAGTAATTTTGTTCCTAATACAAACAGCCTCCCCACTAACAGTAAATATATTTTTGTGCTATAATACTTTACATAAGCATTATGTATTTATTAGCCAAAATAAGAGTTTAATGCAAGGCATCTAACAAATTATGTTCCCTGTTCAAATGTATCATAATCACGGAACATAGTGTTTTCTCTTTGTTAAAACATATACACACTTTAAAAACTTTCAATCTTTTCAAGAAATACATTAATTCTCCTCTTCCTATTCCACATCTTTCCTGAAATGATGATGAATATTTTTCTCTTCCTCATCAGTTGTTTGACTAGAACAGGCTCAAAGCTAGCACATCTCTCAGACACTGCATTAAGGTATACTTCCCTACTTACCAGAAGGCCGAAATGAAATCATGTTTCTTAAGCTCCAAGATTACTGGAGTTGTTGTTGATGAAGTCACCCAGTCACAGCCAGTAATATCAGCTGTTCACCCCTAACTCGACACACTGAGCACAAATTCACAGTGCAGAGCTCACCAGAACCTCCCTGAAAGTTTGCAGTATGACACAGGTCATACTGCATCTCTCTTGTACAGTGAGAGCTAATTTGACTCAGTTCCATCCCTTTTGACACAAGAAGTCTGATAATGATACTCGTGGAATAAGATACTGTTTTTTTAAGTCAGCAAAGTTCAGCTTGTGAAGAAACTGGGAATGAGCTCCCACACTTCTGTAGTCTCAGGGAAAAAATTAAATCCACTGCTTATCTTTGTTGCCTTTACATAAATATTAGGCCTTGCAGGTTACCCTACTTGCAAGCTTACCAAAAGTGTTGCTGCCTGGTTGGGCATGCAGACCAGCCTAAGGGATCAATAATGCTCTACCTCTGCCACTGAGTCTCATTCAGTCTGCACTTCAGTTTTCTACTGCATTTTTTGAGGGACACTGTTGTTAACCCAAGCCAGTACAGAGGACATCCATCTTCGGCACCCATTATAACTAATTTGTATCCATCATCTGAGGCACAGATAAGGTGAAAAATTAAATTTATTCAATAATATATTGAAACAGTTGGATTTACATATTGTAAAGAAGACAGAAATGAAAAAAAACCTAGAAGTCTCTAGAAATAAGTATAAAACTGCTGCAAAGAAAATAATTGAATTTTGTGCATGTCCATGGTGAATAAGGTGGGAAATAATGGGGAAAAACTGAAAGCAAGATAGCATTACAGAAATTTTAGCAGTAAGGGTAGCAAAGCATTGCAATGGATTTCCTTCTTTACTGCAAGTTTTCATAGAACTATTCTGTTTTCCAAGAGATTTGGAAGAGCTCTCCTACAACTTTACTGAGGGCTGAGTAAACTCATAGTTAAAATTCTTCCTTAACAACAGATTGAAGTTGGAAGACATGATTTGTCTGATTTGGAAACCTCTGTCTCCTTTGAAAAAGCTACGTTTCATATCAACGCACTTTATTTGAAATTCACCTCCTAACCCATATATCAGACACCACTGGGGATCTTGGAATTCTCTGTGCTTTTGAAAATTTCTTCCTTGGACAAGTGGTCCTGAGGCCCTTAAGCAGAGCTGGAGCCTCACTTGCTTCAGTCTCAGTGAATGTGGCCTGCAGGCCTGCAGTCTCATTCAGTGTCAAGAGACATTAATTTCCCAAGGTTCAGATTTGTAAAGGCATTTAGTTTTCCAATAAAGTTTTACACAACCCAAATGATTGAAGAACCTAAAACTTAATTATAAAACTAATTTAGACCTAAAGTCTTAAAACTAAAGTACTTTGAAAGGCCACAAGACCTTTATAGACCCAGACCCCCCAAGACGAGAAGTATTTAATCTCCAGTGTTTTCACTAGAATGAGATGATAAATGCTGATAATATTCTGTACTTAGGTGTCTTTCAAAATAAGGCTTTATTTTCTACATCACATATTGAGAAATTGTCCATTGACCTTTAATTCTATGCCTTCAAAAAAATGCTTGTAGTGCTTTATTTTTATCAGTCATCTCTGTTAAAAACCCAGGAGCTCACAATATTCCCAGTGCAGTAATTCAGGACACAAGTCAAGATGTTTAGCGTTAGCTAGAGGTTTGGGGTTTTTTTTCTTAAGCTTTGTTTGTTCTCCAGCTTTTATGGAATTTATCAGAATTTATGTTCTTGTATGTGTAAATAAACACCCTGCTGCCATGGCAGTAGATGGTCTATAAATCAGGGGAATAAATAAACAAACAGACTGGGCCTGATGAAGGCAGCGTATGAAGCTCCTGAGTGTTTCCTCTTGTTTTAGCATATCTTTTGGGAGCATCACTTGAAACAGCTTAGTTTGCCTTACAAAGTGAGTATAGCCATATATTTTTTTCTTTTTTTTCTTTCTTTTTGCTTTCTTCTTTGTTGGAGTTTTGTTTGTTTTGATTTGTTTTGTCTGTGTTTTGGTTTTGTTTGGTTGCTCTTTTGTTTTTTGATTTTTGATAGCAGTCTACCTTTGAAACATCCTTTTGGGATCAGTTGGAAGCGCTAACACTCCGAGTGTCTTCTAAGCATCAGCAAGGACCTTCCATTTTCAACTGCTTCTCCAGCTTAGGAAGTACCCAATGGCCAGGAGCACAAATGAAGGAGAAGAGCAAAGGATCTCATAAGTTTGTTTTTGCAGAGCAATGCCCAGCACAGGGTGTCCAGTGGTATTTCCATGCATGATCGTATAAATTACCATAGTCCCAATTTCAAAAAGGTCAGGACTGACTTTACCCACTGTGTTACTATTTTGCTGGTTTTTCCTCATGTTCTTTTGAATGAAAGCTTGCTGCTGTCTCCCAGCAGATGTTTCTCCCAGTCTTCTCCCTGGAACCTTAGCATCCTTTTCAAAATTGGGAAAGCACCAGTGGATTGCACTCGTGCAGCTGTGAAGTAAAAAACTCCTATAGCTTTGTTTTTCTTTGGTGTTTTTTTGCTTTGTTTTGTTTTTTAACAAAGCTATTAACTGTTTTGGAGGGCAGATCTTATAACTTGAGTGTGGGAAGTGGTTTACAGTTTTCATCTACTCATTACTGTGAAATGCTGACCTGCAAATTTTGCAGGCGTTCCCACAACCTCTGAAGTACTATTCCAGCAGGATATAAATACAGCCCTTTTGCTGTCTGAGGTATCAGAGTAGCTTCTCTGCTTATCAGCAAGAAAAGCAGAATAGATGTTGGGGCACTGGGAGCCCATGAGAGCTAATGTATTCAAAATTATACACACTTGCATGGAAATTACCTGGAGCACAGCTACACTTCCTAGTTACACGTCATCTGTATAATCCAGGGGTTTAACTGGGATTTTGCTGAGCCTGTGTTGACTCTCTGATGTAGAGAAAGCTTCAGCTATTACTACCAATAGTGATTTTGACCTCTAGGTATTGAGATTTATCTTATCCATGCTGGTTTGGATAACGTGTCAGATTCAAATTGTGCTGATGTTGCATCCTCATAGCAACTCTTAGAAGAATTACAACGTGCCTGAGCTAATCAGAGGAACAACATTTCCTTCAGCAGTAGCAGAGTTAAAATGAAACCAGCAGCCTGGTAACAGCCTCTGCTATTTCAGTGACACTGGGCTTTTTCTGCTTATGTTACTATTTCTGATAAACACCTTTGCACTTTCTACGCTGCATGGCACCTTCACCTTTCAATAGGTTCCCATTAAAACCCACAATTACCTTTGCATTATTTTTCTCCAAAGTCACATTAAGGCCATCAAAGCTGTTGACATCCCCCAAAAACCTTGAGTCTGGCCAGGCAGCTGCTGCATGTGCTCTGGCCATGGTTACTGAGCTCCTCATCACTGTCTCGCAACCCTGCGTGCTCAGGGAAGGAGCCATGGGTTTCTTTTGTGTTTGAACAACACTTAGCACAGCAGAGTCCTGGTTCAGAATTAGGTAGGATGGATAAATCCTCCCATATATCAAAAAACAAATAATAATGACATTGGGAAGAAGGAAAATGTACAGCAGAAATAGCTGCATTGCCAATCGATGCAAGTCAGAGGGATGGTATTAAATTTAACCTCCTACAACACTCCAGAGATAATTTGAGGTCCGTGGGATTTTTAAGAAGAAACTCAGCCTACTTTTCTGAATAATTAGACAAAAGGATTTTTGCTAAAATGTACTAAACTTGCATTAAGAACAAAACAAATGTAAAGACTAAAATTTCCTCAAATTAAGAGATTGAATAAGTATTTTGGGGGAAGGAAGAGAATCTCTGCTCCTAAATTTGTGTAAAGCCTTTTAATGGAGGGTTTTATTTAAAGCCCCCAGGTAACTATAAGCATTTTCTTTGGGAGAATGAAAGAAGTCAAATGCTGAATTTTGGTTCTGTGACCATTTTTACTGAAATTAATTCTGTGGGTTTGTGACAGAGACAGCATGCACATTTATATGGTTGAGCACAAGGACTGATGATTGCTCCTATATATGGGCTATTTTTATGCTTTCCAGGCTTATACTCTGTTTTATGTTTTCTCCTTCTCACCTGAGCTTTCTGTAAAAACTCACTGAAGCAGAAACTGACACTCCAATTTCTCCTGGCTTCCACAACAGAGAGTTTTCTTTTTCTGGTGGATATTTAAATGTGTGTCCTAATAAAGGAAGTAAATCAAGAAGAGGTTGTGAGGGAATATAATTCTTGAGTATCCTGTAACCTAGGGATAAGGACTGGGCTGAACATCCTGATATGAGGAGGGGGTGGAGAAGGTTCCTGAGATTAATTTCCTTTAGAAATGCCCTTCTATGAAAGACATGAAACAAAAAAGAAGGATCTGAGTATGCAGGAAGAGAAGTTGTTATTCAAATGAAGCTTTTGCTATAGGAGAGACATCAGTAACCACTTTCTCCTGAAGATTTGTTAGTGGTGAATTAGATAGAATGGAAGAGCCAGCACAGCTGCCTTTGTGTGGTGAAAAAGATAGTCAAGCTCGTGATAGAGGGAATGGGAACTGATGATAGGGGAGTGGGGACTGGAAGCAAGGCTGTGGCTACATAGTGCTCATAAATGCTTTGGCTTGCAGGAGAATTGCTGACCAGGGACACAGTGTGAGCTGTAAGCAGCACCACTCCAGCAGAGCAGCATCATTAAAAATTCAAGTGCTGAAACATAGCTACTGTGGCTCTATGTACATATCCTGGCCTTTATGAGACTCAACAGCTTCAGGGAGGTGTTTCTGCGTTCAGTCCAGTGTAGGGATTGCTGGTTTGTTCTCCAGACAATGTGGGGAAATAGCTTATAATGCCTTGCCCTAAGTTCCCAGCTGTGAGGTGGATCACTACTGTAGGTTGCATGGAGGTGGGTGAGGCAGAGCCATGGGTTTTGCCTGCAGAGCACTAAATTACTGCAGCAGCATCATCTGACAGATATTTTAAAGACATGCTCTTCTGCTACAGCAAAGAGAGAGTAGATGATTGCACAATAGGGTCACCCCTGGCATCCAGCCATTTATAGGCAATCAGAATTATTCATCTGTTTGGTAAACTTCTATTTCTTTATAACAAGTGGGAAAATTGACTAAGGATGCAGTGAGGAGTTACAGTAAACACACCAACCTGGAAGGCCTGTGGATACAAGGTGAGGAGCATACAAAGGAATCATTTACCAAACTTGTTTTCAGGTGGAAGTTCTGAGCACAGGAAGTCTGCTTCTATTCTTTATGTTGAGACTGGTCAATGCATCTCCCACTATACCCCTGAGATGGATTGTGTTTTAATAGGCTTGGCTTCCATACAGAGCAGCTTAATGCTCCACCTGACAGATGACACTTTGCTGGAAGGCTGGCAGCTCCTGCCAGGACAGCATCTTGCTGAGGTAGAAGTGTGGTGTCAGCAGCAGGGAAGAGTCCAGTTCAAGGTGTCCATCTCTCTTACACACACACACACACACACACACACACACAGCCTGTCTTCTGAAAGGGTTAGCAGAAGGGAGGAGGAAAGCAGCAAGACCTATTTAACAGGCACAGGTGGCTGATGCTGTAACTTTAGCCCTTCACAGCCTATTTGCTACAGTTGGAGTTTCAATTCTAAAGAGTATGATGGTGGAAACTGACCTTCTCGGTCCACACAGGTATCTGTAGGGGTGGTTGAAGCCAGGACAAAGCTAAAAGCAGAAGGGGCCAAAAGCAGGGTCTCCTTCTGCCCATCTGGACTGCCCACACTGGACATCACATCTGGTTGCCCATCTGGGCCAATTCTCACCTGTAACACTTTCTCTAAAACAATGGTGGAGTTTCCTCAGCAGAAATCTGCTGTATTATGCCAGGAATAATATTTTCTCATTATCAGCCAACAGGGTCTGATGGACCAAGGGGAATAAGTCTCTGCTGAGAAAGAAGGATTGTTGATCCAGCACGTGGCATTCATGACCCACACTGCCAATCACAGGTGTGGGAAAGACCACTGATCTTTCCTCCCTGCTGGGCACACATACCCTGTTTATTTCCCCTCTCCAGAACTAAACTTCTTTGCTACAGGAAGAGGGAAAGAGCATGGAAATAACAAACAGAAACCCAAGAGTTTCCAGGATAACTCTCTATTCTTAAGATAGACAGATTTATTAAATACTTCCAGCCATCTGAGAAGCCCAAACCAAGGGTCTTACAATGAGTGCTACTATGGGAAAAAAAACAAAAACATATTAAGCTTCCTACCATTATCACAGATACCTGCAGCCTGACTCTTGACTATCCATTTCTTACCCTCATTTCCTGAGGAAACAAGCTTCATGAAATCGTTCTTCTGCCTGCTGCTTTCCCACCTCCTAAAGTCAGTGCCTGTTTCCAACCAACCTTTGAGGAGGTTTCAGAGATTTGAAAGACCTATCCCTTGTAAGAATCGGGTCTGGGTAGAGGACAGAGATCCAAATCAGTGTCACCATAGAAGGAAAGGTTTCAGAGTGAGCTCTGTGGGTACCTGGTTTGCTCAGCCTGCCCATGCAGGTCTGCTGCCCAACAACCTTCCCTCCTGAATTAGGGGCACAGGAGGATGATGCAAGTCCCATCATTCAACCAAGGAAGTGGGCAGGCTATGAAAAGTCCTGTAAGCAATACCTTTGTATACAGGAATTGGGAGATTTGGGGGCTTATATAGGAGCAGGGATATTAAGGCAGGCTTTACTAATCCTGCTACTCTCAGAGTATGGTGTTTGTGGTGGTATCAGCAGCACTAGCTACACCCCAACCATAGGAGCACTGACTAAAAGACAGTCCCACCCCACAAGGACTGCTCACTAAAAGCTTGCTGGCCCATTTTTGCGGAGTCATTCAGACCTTCTTTCAATGCATTTAAGCCTTCTTTCATTTAAGATTATCATCCATCAAAATAAAAAAATTAAAGAAAACCCTTGGCTTCATCTGGGCTTTCCCAAATCAGGCCCCAGGCTGTGTATCTGCCTGTACCAAAGACCTGTGCAGTGAGGTGAGGAGTGAGGTGGCATTGTGGTAATTACCCCACACAGACCACTGAGCCTGTGTGGGTGCCCTGAGCACAAAGCAACCTGTGCAGTTAAACAGTGTTGAAATTTCCAGTTACAATTTAGGAAAGCACAGGGCAGTGTTTCAGATAATGAGGCAAACTTATCTACTTGTCAAAAGTCAAACCTGTAAATTTAAAGGACCCTATTCTATTTTGCCTGAAAGAAGAAAGGAGTCAGAAGAGATTTGATTGAGGTATTCATAATTACATGAGAAACAGTGAAAACTAATCAGTCTGTGCTTTTCATATTGTCACATAGTGCAAGAACAAGGGGACTCTTAAAATTTAAATTAATAACCAGTACATTTAGCACTCAAATGTATTTAGTGAATCATGTTACAATTATAGTATATATAAATAATCCACCAATTTCCATAAAACTATCTGATAAAATTCACCCATAACAATAGTTCATTTCCCAATTCACTTTTCATTATTCAAAATCCTTTAGAAACCCAAGGGAAGCTGTTGGCCAGGGATTGTAAAAGGCTGTATATTTAGAACAAATCCGAGGAGCGGACTGACTTGTGCAGCGTGTAGTCCTCTTCACAAGCTCACGGTCTTAGGAAGCTAAGGACACTATTGCAAAGACTGTCTAAAAGGAAGGGGAAAAAAGAGCCCACACTGGATAATTTCATGACCATTAGTAACATTTGTATCTATACAAGCTAAGATAATTATAATGGTAATCATATCTCATGCTTCAGAGCCTAAAGTGATTGCCTACCGAGGCCAGGGAAGCCTTGGAGAGTTTCCACTGAAAGGAAGATTAGAAATGCTTAAGATTATTTAATTTGGACATATTGGACATAGCAGAAAGAAGACACTTATTTCCCCTTTTAAATACTTTTCTTTTCTCTTTTCTAAATCAGTTTCTTCCCTATTGGCTTGACCTGTAACCTGGTAGTCCCACTGGCATATGCATTTTTCCTCTCCCTCTGTTTTGTGCCTGGGTCTTGATGTTTTTTTCCCCAGACTGTCTCCCAGTGTCTCAACCCATTCCTCTCTTGGGCTCATTCACTAGATAACACTCCTTGAAGAGGCTTTTCTTGCATGCAGTGACCCTGACCAGAGTTCATTAGCAATCCCTGCTCTGACCCAGCTCCTCTCCAAGCAGCATCAGCCTGTCTCCTTTCTTTGTGTGTGAGCAGCTCCTTCTAGCACAGGAGCCTTCCCTGTTCTCCAGCTGCTGGTATTTCTGTACCCCAATCATTTCCCTAAGACCCACAGTTATCACAATACCACCATCAAACAGAACAGTGTCTTTTACAGGTTATCCACTGTTTTAAAATCTGAAGGAAGTGAGTAAAGAATTGGAAATGCCTCATGTTGCCTTTTAGCCATTTCAAAAGTTACTGCAGGATCTAATCACCTGATTTTCTCCTTTCCTATCCTCTTATCTTTTTGTACCTTCATTACATGATGAGCCCATACAGGGCCAGATCCAGAAAACCTCTCACAGAGAATTTTAGATGCTTCCACAAGATGAGATCTCCACTGACTTCAGTGAACCTGCGTATGTAATAACACATATGAGAGAATGTCAGAAATCAGCCTCAGGCAAAAAAGACGTGGTCATTCTCCACACTGACAAAAAAAAAAAAAGAGACAGGAAAGAAATAGTGTCCTTTTATTACTCTGTGCCACCTGCTCACAACAACACAGCGAAGAATAATTGACAACAAAAGCCTGTTATTTCCCTCTCCATGCACTGCTCCAGAGCAACTGTAAGGTAGTTCACTTTAGGACACTTCAGAAGAAGGAAAGTAATAACTTGAGAACTAAAGGCAACTACAATAAAAGTATGGAGAATTATAAATGATAAAAGGAAAGCCAAGAAAGCACTACTAGTCAGCCTTTTTGATAATAAAAAATAAATCGGTGGCCATTGAATGAAATTACAAAGCAACACATTGTGAGTGGATAAAAGGCAATGTTTACAAAAGGTATAATTAAACCATGATATTCACTGCTCTAGATACTGAGAAGTATCACTCCCCATGTTCAAGTGGTTCAGCATTTATATAAATAAAAAGAACATCTGCAAGGACACCGGCTAAATACAATTACAAGGGCTATCAATTCTCATGCTTCAGGGCATGGTTACCTGCTGAGGTCAGGAAGAAATTTCTTCATGGTATAGCACTAAAAAGTAAAATGCATTATTGGGCATTGATGGGTATTGGACACCTTATTAGAAGGACCTTTAATCTGCTCCACTATGCAATTCTTTTGTTCCCCCATATCAAAAATCAGTGAAGCATTTAGGTGTGTGCTTAAATTCCATTTTGAAATCAATAGGACTTAAATGTGCATAGATGTAAGTGCTCGATTAAGTGCTTTCCAGAATAGATATATTAAGCAACTACTTAAATTTTTAGAGGTATCGAAGCAGTTTTTGGTTTTGGTCTGATGTTTTGGTGTCCAAATCACAGATGCAAAACCAGTAGAACTTACTGTATCTCATATATTATCAACTCACTTTGCACAAACTCCAAACAACAATGTGTGGTCAGTTCTAAAAAAACTTCAGCCTTCCATCTCAAAAACTCAAAAATTTGTGGCTATAGCTGTACAATTCATTTGTACAGGTAGCCCAATATGTATACAGACATAGTCACACAGGTCTAAAATAATTAGGGTCTTCACCTTTGGGTTTTCTTTTGTGGGAATAAAATGAGCTTTGCCATCTGCTATAGTCTCCTCCCTCATGTTTGTGTCCCACTGGTTTGTCTTGCAGCTCTAGGTGTCAGCCAGACACGGAAGATCTTTGAAGATTTAAGTTGCTCTTTAAACTTTGAAGCCCATCCCTTTTTACCCTTCTTTCTTCTTAGAGGAGATATCATTCAGCCCTCACAATCTTTTGGAGTCTGTAGGAGGGCCCTGAATACAGAGGAAACAGAGCACTGATCTGACCTCCTAAAGGGCCAGGACATAGCAGATACTCCCAGTGTGGAAAGGGCTTTGATCTGGAGAAGGTCACAGAGAAGTATAAACAGAAGCTTGAGTGTTATTCACAGTCCTTCTCAAATGTTGCTGACAGGTGGTTAAAGGGTTTGATAGATAAAGGAGATGGGAGTAACTGAAGAGGCTGAAAAACAGATGTTACCAAAAAAACAGGTTCTTGCAGCCTATAGATTTACTCAGCGAAAAGGCAAGTTAAAATATGGCCATAATGGTGGGAGAGATTCCTCCCCTATGGGTCTGTCTCCTCTGCTTTCCTCCCTGGACCAATGGCTCCTTTTGGAGAGGCTGCGGCAGCTCACCGGGGGTGGCTGGGGGAGCTCCAGCCATGCACAGCAGGCAGTAATTCTTCCTTCCAGAGGCTGAATGCTCAGCCTGAGCAGCACTCAGAGGGACCTGCATGCTGAGATCAAGGGAACATTTCCAATGACTTATGGAGGAGCTGAAACTAGGCCTTTATGGAATACTAAATAATTAAATCAGACCTCATGTAGACCTCTAACACTTAAGAATCAGCACTTAATAGCACACAGAAAGGCATAATTTTCAGATCTGTGCTAATAAGGAAAACCATAAATTGAGGGATTTTTCTTAAACAGCTCTTTTCTTCCCCAGATTGTTAAACATAAAAGTAAAGATGTTGCCTGCAGTAGTCAGGCATACATCTTGAATTGCTATTTGCTTCCAGCTTCATTTAAGATAAAATTTAAACTGCTTAATTTAAATGTGCAATCTTAGATGCCTATAAAAGACTGACTTGCAGGAAGTATTAAGCAGATGCTTTCCGCAAATCTGTTCTGCTTTAGTCATTTCTAGTTCAGTGTTCAAAACATTTCCAGCTTGGTGCCTGGCCAACCTGAAAACTTCCATGATGAAAGAACTGGCTTGGTAGATGAGAGGAAACTGGTGGGCATTGTCTACCAGGACCTTCCTAAGGCTATCAAGGAAAACTTAATCCTGTAATATCGTCATAGACAAGTTTTAGGAATATGGACTGGATGAGCAGACAATGAGCTGGATCAAAAACCGTCTGAACAGCTGGGTCTAGAGGGTGGTGATCCTCTGGCACAAAGTCTATATGAAGGCCAGTAACTAGCAGTGTGCCCCAGGGGGCAATACTGGGTCTGATTCTGATTAACATCTTCATTAATGACTTGGGTGATGAGGCGGAGTGTACCATTGTCTGCTGGTTTGCCAGTGACACAAAACTGGGCTAGGGGCTGATACTCCAGGGAGTGATGCTCACATCCAGAGTGACCTTGGCAGGCTGGAGAAATGACCTGACAGAAACCTCATCAAATTCTACAAGGGAACCCAGGCACCAGTGAATGCTGCAGATGGTCCTGCAGGAAAGCAGCACAACAGAAAAGCACCTGGGATCCTGTTGGACATTGCGTTGAGCATATGCCAGCAGCGTGCCCTTGCAGCAAAGAAGGCCAGTGACATCCTGGGCTGCACTAGGAGCAATGTTGCCAGCAGGTCAAGGGTGGGGATCCTTCCCCTCTATGCACCACTGGGGAGACCACATCTGGAGTGCTGGATCCAGTTTTGGGCTCCCCAAGAGAAGAGAGACATGGAGACATCAGAGAGAGTCCAGTGAAGTCCACTAAGATGATGAAGGGACTGGAGCACCGACTCATGAGGAAAGGCTGGGAGAGCTGGGACTGTTCAGCATAGAAAAGAGAAGGCTTGCAGGGGGACCTTACTATTGTATATAAATCTCTACAAGGAGGGCACAAAGAAGATGGAGCCAAGCACTCTTCAGGGGTGTTTAGTGACAGGACAAGGGACAATAGGCACAAAGTGAAACACAGGAGGTTCCCTCTGAACATCAGAAAATACTTTTTTGTTATGAGAGTGACCAAGCACTGGCACAGGTTGTCTAGAGGGTCTGTGGAGTCTCTACCATTGGAGGTACTTGAAACTCATCTGGAGATGGTCCGGAGGAACTTGATGTAGGTGGCCCTGCTTGAACCAGAGCAGGGATAAGATGACCTTCAGAGGCCACTTCCAACCTCTCCCATTCTGTAATTCTCTGATAAACAAAAGTCACAGATACAATTGCATGTCTTTGCCTAGATTCTTCAGTTTAAGACAAGAGAGAGTTAAAAACCTTCTAAAGAAGTTTCCATGCGTTAGAAGATTTCCTATATCCTTTAGAAAGCTCTAACTTGTTGAGAACACCCTTGCACATGTAATGTTCTCCATAGTCCTATAATGTGTTCTGGCTCAGAATTTCCTGATCTTCTAAACCATTAGAATTTCCTATAGAATAGTAGTATATACACTTATGATTTCTTTTTAATATGGTATTTATAAAGACATTATCAAAATTTGTACTCAGCACTTCTAAAGAGTTCATGTTTCTGTATCTCCATTCTGCTCTCATCAGATAGAGCTCTACATCCCTTTCCTCCCCAGGTCTCATTTTCTGGGAGGTCTGCAGAAGTTCAGCGCTCTCTGGGTTAACACTCAACACAAGTGAAAATCTTTATCTCACAGTGTGTGGACAAATTGGTTTTGAAACAGCTACAGAGGGTCATCAGTCCTTCAAACACACACGGTGTGAGTATCCCGTAAACTGAAACAGCCGGTGCTGCACGGATTCATCTGGAGAGGTTATTATTAGGGAACTGGGGGTGCTTTCAAATGCAGCGATGTGATTTATCATGACCAGGTTTTGTTAGCAAGGAATTTAGACAGTTTCTGTTACTGCAACCTAATAAGTCATTTTATCAGCATATTTGTTTCCTTGACTGCTGACACCTCGGCAACTTTCGTACCTTCTTAGTATCACATGGCAGGAAAACAAGTGACAAATAAAGAGAAATCACTGGTTGTGAACTCACTGAAATTGCATATTCTATCTGGGAAGCTTGGATAATGCAGTTCAATTATAAAGTAGAGTCTATTGAAGGTATACAGGTCTCTTGCTCTCTCTCTCTCTGTGTCTCATATTTTATACTATAAAGAGGGAAGTCTCTGTAACTGAGGGAATATGTCATGGAATCTTACCCAGATGCTTAGCTACAGGGGAAACTGGCAGCAGTGCTCCCCAATACAGAACAGTCAAGGGTCCTAAGAGGAAGAGCCCAGGGTAAAAGACAGCACAGCTGGGCCTCCCTGATTTACTCCCTCATGAAATATTGGAAGACTTATAGAGATATCTGCCATACCCTAGTTAAATCTCTGGACTTCTGCATAACCTAGGGTCACAAACAGGTGCTTGCTCCCCTTAGAAAAATCAGCTCTAATTATGTCCTGTAAGATTAATTTCTCCTTGTTTAGCTCATCTCTGCTATTACTGAATAATTAACCACTTATTTGACAAGTACTTTGCATCTTCCTATGTCCCTGAATCCCTAACCACACACACAAACAGAAGGCCAATTAAAAGTTCATTTACCTGTGACCCTCTGGGATTTCCACATGCTGTGACAGTCAATATATTTTTCTTCTATTAGGGCAGCAGAGAAGCAATTTCTGAGGTTTAAGAGCATCAAGGAAATGTAATGTGCAGACAGAATAGGCAGAACTCCTGTCTGGAGATTAAATGGAGAAAAGCCCCAGCTTTTTTTCAATTGCTGTAATGAACAAAAACAGCCTTAGGAAGGGAAACCATAGCCCGCAGCTGGAAGGGCTTTGTAAATCAGAGACAACTTCTCAAAGTGTTTCTAAAAGCTATGACAAAGCTGCAAAAGTACAGAAAGAATTTTCCATTCCCTCTGACAACCACAACAGAGTTAGCAGGCAACCATAATGAGTGGCACAGGGTCCTGCTGTAGCTGTCACTAGTCTTGTCCCAAAAGAACTGAGCCCAGTATTGTTTAATTTGTTCATCAGTGACTTGGATGCAGTGCACTGATGACACCAAGCTGGAAGGAGTGGCCAATACCCCAGAGGGCTGTGTAGTCCTTCAGAAGGACTTTGACAGGGTAGAGAGATAGGCAGAGAAGAACTGTCTGAAATTCTACAAAGTTAAATGTAGGGTCCTGAACCTGCACCAGTACAGGTTGGGGTCTGACCTGCTGGAAAGCAGATCTGTGGAGAAGGACCTGGGGGTCCTGCTGGACAACAGGCTGTCCATGAGCCAGCAGTGAGCCCTGGGCCAAGGAGGTCAGTGGTGTCCTGGGGTGCATTAGGAAGGGCATTTCCAGCAGGTCAAGGGAGATGATCCTGGCCCTCTATTCAACCCTAGTGAGCTCATCTGGGTTGCTGTGTCCAGTTCTGTGCTCCTCAGTACAAGAGAGACATGGCACAGGGACAGGTGACCCATGGTGGTCCCTTCCAACCTGACCCATCCTGTGATTCTGTGACTTAAGTGAAATTACAGCTGGTTTTACACCAACAAATGTGGAGCTGGAGGCAGAGTGAAAAAAATCAGCAGTGAGAAGGGACAACTCAATCCACCATCAGTGGGATTCTGCCCACCAATGGCAGCTGTGTGCACAGGAATGAATGTTCCACCGTAGTTAATGAAACCATTTACTATGAGCATACAGTAGTAGTTATGCTCTATTATTTAAGTATTCATAAATAAGCAATTATTTCTTGCTGTACTTTGCAAAAAGCTTCTTGCTTTTCCTTCCAGAAACTGGTCAGTTCTGGAAAGCTGACTGGTCAGAAACCCTTTTTGCTTATCAGTAAGCTCTATTTGATGCCCTTGGTGTCATTTCAGTTTTAAGGAAAGCACCTGTGTTGAGCTACGCTGCTGCAGCTACAGGATAGTCAAAAGGAAGAACAGGAAACAAGTGGATTGTGCGGGTCATATCCACCTGCCAATATAAAAACAAACCCTGAGCCAGCCTTATTTGTCTTTTCAAACCACTTCATGTCAGAGAGCAGGAGTCATGTCAGAGCACAGGACCCCTGCAAAGAACAAACAGGGGAATTAATGTTCTCTGAGAGGCAGGGATGGAAACAGGTGATGTGGCATTTGTGACAGCTTCCCTCCTCCCCAGGAATTCACAGCACAGTTTTATATCAGTTCAAAGTGAAAACTAAGAACAGTAGGAGAGGCAGAACTAGAAAGAAGCCTTGGCTTTGGGTGCCCATATCTGAAGGCAGGATATTGTCGCAGAATATTTACCATGTGTATAATTAAACCCCTAAGTGCCAGCTGAACTGGAAATCATGCTGTGTGGTGCCTCTCCTACCATCTGAATGACTGTTAGACAGTTGGCTCTGTTTTGACACAAAAAATGCAGTCCATCATAGGCCCATTCATCTGTCATCTGTTGCCTGCTTGTCTCTTTTCCTATTTAGTTGTGTACAAGATAAAATGTTTTCCTCCTGCTGCTAGTCTGGTTTTTTTTACACTTCATTTTCTTTGCAGTTTTTTACATACCCGCAAAGAAATAGCCTCAGAGAGTCACACTGCCAGCCACAATCATGGATTGACATTATATTGGCTTAAGTAATAAACAGCCATCCTCATATTTTTCCTTTCTCATTACAAAGCTGAAATGAACAAATTATTAATTAGATGCCAGCCTCTGCCCCCTGCCCCCCCACTTCACTTTAAATAACTTGGAGACAAGCAGGGGAAAAGTTACCAGACATAGTTATGCATTCATTATTATGACATATTAAGCAGAGAGCCAAAGTAATGATAGAGTAATGCAGCCAAAGAAAATTACCTGTATTATATTGTCATAGGCGATTGAGGCACAGTCAGTTACACGTACACAAACCACAGGAATTGTTTAAAGACCAAGTAGTTATGGGGCCAAGGGACAAGGAGTTTAAGATAAATACTCTCATGAATTATTTACAGGAAGACTGTGGAAGATTTTTTTTCCAGGAAAATAATTGCAAAAAGTAGGCACAAATCAGGCTATTTGCTGAGCTGGTCTAAAGGAATACTTAAGTATGTATGTGTTTCTGTGCTGAACTGAGCCAGAGCTATCTGATCCACTCTGGCAAGGGCAGAAGTTCTCATTTTGTCTATTTTTCCTCCTCAGTGATGAAGAAAATAAGGTAAATGTTTATCCAAGAATTTAAGCTCTATGTGAGCCTCTTGATTTGCAAGGACAAAAAGCTCCCAAACTTTGGAATATTACCTTCTGGCCTCCTGGTGTGTTTTTACGTACCACATGGACAGCTCCTGAAGCCCACTTCTTCCTAAAAAGCTGCTTCCTTTTCAGTCAGTGAAAAAGATGAAGAAACTTTTGAGAAGCAGTGTAGTCATGATTCATCATGACTCATGATGCGTCAGTTTTGGAGTACCCTGAACATAAAAGTTAAACTTATCTTTCATTTCTTTAAGGAAAGAACTGGGAATGGATTTGAAAATATTTTTAGCCATCAGAAGATCCAAGAAAATTCTTTACAGCACCTTGATGGGCACCTCCTGCTCCCAATAGGCACAGATGGACATCATTGGTGCCATGCTCATCATGACATGTTCTCCCCTCCCCCAGTCTCTCTATCTGCCAGCGAAATCATGCGCCTGCAAAATATCCAGAGTATCCTCTGAACAAAAATTAAATAACTCAGTAAAATGAGAAATAATTAGGATTGGGCACAAGCAACTGCTGTATGCTCACTGTGCTATGGGCACTGATTTTCTGGAGCAATGTGTGTGTAAAGATGAAGATGCTATCTCTTAGAGATACTCTGACACAAGGTTCATCAAAGCTTGAAAAGCCACTATATTGCTAGCAAAATTTATCAGACTGTATGCCAGACTCCCACTGGCTCTCACCCAGATTCCAAGCTATCCAAGGAATTATTAGCTTAAAAGCTTCTTTAGATCTTGTCAGCAGCATCTAGCTCACCATGGATGTAGATAAGATTCACAGTTCCTGACAAAGGAGATGGGATCTGACTCCAGGGCTCCCTGTCCTATTTTAAGAATGCAAATTCTTAATGGTTGTAATGAGGGGTGAGGGTGTTACTATTAAACATATTGAACTGATAATTTTCAGATTTATTTTTTTTTTTTTTTTTGAAACAAGAGGTGCAAGTTTAAAAGAGATTTATTAAATTCTCAGTGCAGGAGAAGAGTCAGAATATCAGAGATAGATAAGTGATAGGCAGTGAGAATCAAACCAAAATATTTTAGAATTATTGAAATGAAATATATCTCTCTTACATTAGCTAATTTTTGTGTCTGGAGAGGGTTTCTTGCAGCAAACATTTTTAAGAGATGGATTGCTTAATTTTTGCCCAGGTTAGGAATAAATCTGAAATTAAAAAAAAAACCAAACCATTATGGGACTTGAAGTGTCTCCCACTCAACATCATTAAAAACAAAAACATAGAACTGATGGACTCACATGTAATTTGGGCAATGTAAACATTGGATACTTCTGCCTGGCCTGACCAGACTACCAACATGGCGATTCTACTTATTTCATTTACTGTCACAGAGTTAAATTTACCCAAAATGGCATTCAACTCTCTACATGGGACCTTGCTAATGGTCTTGATTAACTTCCCTCTGAGAGTTCCTTGTATTCACATTGGAAATACTGGTGATTTCAGGCAGTCAAAATATGCATTTATGAAACAGTGAGAAGACAAATATATGACTGCATGGAAGAATACAAGCTTTTAACTTTCACAGATTACGAAAAAGGAAAAAAAAAAAAACCCAAAAAACCTCTCTGGGGTTTGTCTAACAAGCTTAATTCAACAGAATGAATGAAACAAGATCTTTGCAAGGGGACCTGTGTTCATTGCCACATCAGTTCATCAGAGGCGAGGTGACAATGCCTCTGCCACACGCAGCCGCATCCCTCCCCACAGCCTCCTGGATCCCAGGTGATGCCTCACCCATCTGCCTCTCCAGACAAGAGAGATGATGGCATTTGGGACTGAGCTGCCCCTGACAGAGCAGGACAGCTCTGCTCCTCTCCCGAGTGCTGAGCCTTCCTGCAGGTTGGCTCCCTTTGCCATCTTGCTCCTCCTTGTGCATCCCAGGTGGCAGCGTTGGATTTTCCAGCTCCTGTGTTTCTATCCTGACCCAGACTCTGTCCCCCCATGGTCCACACCCTCCTGGGCCCTATCACAGAGCATCTGGGCTGCTTAAGCACTCTCTAATACGCTAGGGAGACTGGAAGCACAGGTTCACATTCCTGTTTCTTTCCCAATTACTGATCTTTTGCAAGCACCTTTAGAAATGTCACTTACCTGGGTTTCCTGACACTTCCCTTTGTAAGTCTTTATTTTCAACTTCTACTCACTTCGACTGCACTGATGTTTCCTACGTGGGATTTTCATCTCAGAACAAGCAGATGCATTTTTTAAAGTTTTGACAAAAATGGTTGAAAAATTCCCTGAAAATGAGACTAAGGGGTGAAAGCACTATTTTGCTATGACAGCAAGTAGTAGGTAAGGCTTTATTGTTAAAACTGTAGTAGCCCCATTCTTTGGAGGATGGACACAGCAGCTGCTAGAGGTGGCCTTTCCCCCTTCTACTGTTGCTATGGAAAACTGCTTTTATTTGGCAAGGTTGAGCGTTTGAGACATTTAGTTTGTGCTCATTATAGCCTTGTTAGAGCTCGGCTGCTAAATGTTTGGGATGTTTATGTGACCAGCTCTGTTGTGCAAGCACTGCCCTTGAGAAGGACCTGGGTGAACACTCTGCAAGGCAGGAGAGGCCAAGCAGCGCTCCAGGCAGACAGACAGGAAAGCAGAGGGCTGAAATCTGGTTTTCCTGCTTTTCCCAGCGTGGAGAGTCCTCCAACAGGGAGAAGGAAGGATAATGCAGCGCATTGTGCTGGTGGGAGAGGAGTTTACAGGGTTCTTGTTGAGAACAAATGCACAGAGAAGTCCAAAAGCCAAAGAGAGAGGGGAAGGAAGAGGTGAAAGAGAAGAATAAAGATGAGAAAGCTCTCCAGCCCAGTTCTAGCAGCTGAGAATGCTGCTGTCTTTTTGAATTTGCTTTTCTTTAGGTTGTGGAGGAAAAGTTCCAAAGTAGCAGGAGATAAGGTCAAACACTTGCTCCAGGATAACAGTAGTATCAAAAAGCATATGCTGCATTGTGTTATCACCAATTAGCAATTGCTTCCACTGTCATAAATGGTCATTGAATCACCAAACTTTTAGGGTAAGGAATTCCTTGAGAGTAATTGTGAGTTGCATACATCTAAGTGTTTATGTAAATGCTTATTGTTAATAATAACAACAATAGTGACAATAGAA
The DNA here is from genome assembly GCF_971803275.1 of Cyanistes caeruleus. NCBI lineage: Eukaryota > Metazoa > Chordata > Aves > Passeriformes > Paridae > Cyanistes > Cyanistes caeruleus. The sequence continues at coordinate 30,347,978 of NC_141704.1, read as the reverse complement.
AATCCCCTGGTTTGTATGGTTGTGGTTGCTCAGAACAGCTGTTTTGATGAGACATCTGCCAGTGAAACAATTTAGCCTGAGGATAATGAATAACTGTTACTTAACTGAGACAGTATTAGCATAAACTCTGTTTAATGGGAACACATTTGGCCAGTGAATAGTGATTTCTTGGTGCTTATCTAGGTGTTTAATAGTGAAAATTACAAGCTTGTGGCAAAAATAAATGAATTAATGAATAGTTACAGAGGATATACTGTGATTTTTTTTGGTCGCTTTAGTTTGAAATACCTTAAAGGGTTCATGTCAGGGAGTGAATTATTCAAAACCTAGAGAACCTTTGTTGGTAGATGCTTAGAAATGGTGAAACACTGATGATCACTGAGAAACTTGTTTTTTACCTACTCCTCCAGAAATCATTAAATTATGGAGATATGATCATTTGCATCCTTGTTTTATGCCATTATTTTCTCCCATTGAATCTTTCTGGATATCCATTATGCACATATATATATATATATATATATATATGTATATATATGTGTGTGTGTGTGTGTGTGTGTGTGTGTGTGCACATCCATGTTTCACCCACCTGACTCTGAATCATTTCCAGGTTGGAAAACTGAAGCATCCAGAAGGGATTTCAAGTAGATAATTTTGTTCTGATAGACTCTGCTCAGCAGAATTCACAGATTTTTCTAGTTCCTGTTTAGATGTGTTTCAGAGTACTGAGGCAATGGCATAAAAACTTGTGGGCAAGAACAGGGGCATGCTGGGATCGATGTTGTATCTGTGACTTTTGTAGACTACTGATAGTCCATGCAAGGTGTAAAACCTTGCTTGTAAGTGATAATGTTATTTTCTTTCAAGGGAGATGGACTCTCCATGTGTGTGTTGGCTGTAACTCCCTGGCTTTAAAAGCATGCTACCAAAGACTGTATTCTTCATGAAATAAGTTAAAATAATGAGGTAGAATGAGAGACCAGTGCAGTGTGATTCAATTTGTTGGGCCAGACCTATGAATGAAGTTAATATGAACCATGGGACCTTTGAACACTGTGAAAAGCTAACTGCTGTTTCTCTAGAGGAAACTGAATTAATCCTTTCTCTCATAAGAAAAAGAGGCTGTTACCCTATTAGTGATAGAATTTACTAGATTTAGAAGATTGGCAGATAGTCCCTCCTCTCCACTATTTTTAGAGGTCTTTTCCCACATATAAAGAATGTACCTCCTGTAATGGCAAATATATAAGAGAGGTCTTGGGATCTGGAAGATGGAGAAGACTTTGTTGACCTATGAGTGACTGATGTTTGGAGCTCTTCAGAGAAATATTCACCATTTGGTCGGTAAGCCTAACATGCCTGCCTTCACTCTGGAACCCAGAAATGATGAAATCACCATTTGGTCATAAAAGAATGTTCATAAAAGAATGTTCATAAAAGAATTACAATTATTTCAAATGCCTCAAAATATCTAATTTCATTATACTGATTACTTGATATGTCAATATAGCTACACATACATGTACCATTCCTATTGTGGGGTTGAGTGTCATAACTGTCTGGTGAGAATCATTTGGAATGAAAACGTGTATTTGAGCAAGGCAAGTAGACTGCCTTTTAAGCAGGAATTTTAGGCTGTGATTCATTTGACCTATTTTAGACACCTACACTAAGACAAGATGAATCTGGAGAAGTGAATCATAGCCGTCGTTTCTATATCGCTCTGGACTCCTGTTGAAACTGAAGCAGAGTTTCTGGGAGTTGCTCTAATTTCCTCAAGATAGAGCACCCCCAGGAAGGTTCTCCACCAAGCAACAAGAGTCAGAGGCACAGTAAGAGTTTCCAGCATAGCTATGTTACTTAGAAATAAGAGAGTCATGCTGCTGCTGTTTTTTCTGTCAGAAGCCCTAAAATCAGTTCCTAAGGCAGTTTGGTGAGACAGCAATACTGATTTTGGAAAGTAAGACAAGACCTACAGTCAAAAGACTTCTTTCACAAAGACAAACCTTTCTTGTGCACACTTGGAGTCTATCATGAGCAGGGAACTTCGACTCCTTTCAGCACCTGAGGTAGGACTGAGGAAGCTTTGAAATCAACAGGGTGTAGATGTTTTGTTTGTCTGCATGTAGGTGACTGCTGTTTGCTCCAGAGCTGAGATCAGCACTCACAGATAGTGGCCTCACTCCACAGCACTCCACCTCTCAGCAAACATCTGTGTGAGCGAGCTGGATGACTTTTGTTGGTGACCTGGACACCTCTGCACCAGCTCTAATGAATCAAGGCAATTTGATTTTAATTCCACTTTGCATCATATTCCTTGGCATGCTTGGCTTCTGTGGAAAACCACGGAACACTTTAGATGGGAAGGGGTCACAGCCAGATATTCAGCGCAACCCTCATGCTTTAAACTGACTTCAAACTTACACCAAGTTCATTAAAGCCTCGTCTAGTCAAGTTTTCACTGTGTCTGTGGATGGATATTTCAAGGTACAGCTCTATTCACTATAGAGACTGCAAATTATGTTTGCCTCTGTGCAGACACAGGCCGATTTTGAGTAAAATGCTGCATCATGGCCTGGTGCAAAACCACAGGTGAAACGTGCCAACATACCTTTAGCATTTTACGAAGCACTATCCAAAGGTTATTCAACTAAAAGGTCCAAGGTCAAAGGAAGAGATGTTGCCCTGTAAAGAGAGGGCCTTAGGGAAACTGGTACAACATAGCAATTTGGGGAACTGGCACTGAACTGAGCTCTAACTCGCTCCAACTTCACAGATTTACTCTTGGCCAGATACCTAAACCATTTGGCTCAGTATCATTCCAGAAGCAGTCACATTTTCAAAGTGATGCAACAAAGAAATAAATCACCTTTATTATGTGAAAAGCAACCGCTGTGCAGTCTCTGAGGAAAAGAAATGTTGTAAGCAGGAGGATGCATTTGTCTTGGAAAACTCAGATTCCAGTAAATACAGGTGATTGTGCGTGACTAATTATACACACAGTCTTGTGTACAGTTATATACAGAAAACATGAGTATTTTATTATGGCTTGAGGACTCTTTGAACAGCCTTGAATTTCTTGCTGGAATTTAAAAACTAGTGCTGTGGCTGGCTGCCTCAAAGGACAACAAGTCAGAATAAGCTGTCAGGGTTAGTAGGAAATGTTTTAACCTTAATTATTTTAAGAACTAACTAAAAAATTTCATTTTATTGTTTCTTCTGTCTAGACACCCATTCCTACCCTACTACCCCCCAGATACACACAGGTCCTCTGCACCATTTAGAAATACTGAAAAGACCTAAAGACCTGATTTCATGCAGGATGTGCTTGTTACTTTGTCACATCCTAAGGTAACTGTGCTTGAATCAGAGGGTTCACACTAACAGCTTCCCCTGTCCTTGCTTTGGAAGAACATCAAACTTTTGTGTACACTTGTGTACATGAAGGCTCTGCTGTACTCTCAAAAGCCTCCTACTCCAGTTACAGGAAGATCACACAGCTGGTGAAATTGCTTTAGCCCTCCCAACCTCTGGCTGATACGAGGTTCATGTACTTTGACCACGGACACTACTGAAGTCCATTAATGGCCTGCTTTTATTTTATTTGTCCCCATCCACAGAAGTAATTACCAGGGACCTGTGCTTTCCCTGTGACTCTTCGCAGTTGAGCTCTGCCCAGAGCCAGAAGGACAGTGCATATTCATAGTGAGGAATTAAGATCAATTCCTCATCCTCTCATGGCATTTTCACTGGCATTTTTGGAGATAACCTTCCACATAAATTAAAAAAAGCAAAACAAACAAACAAGCAAACAAATCCCTTGGTAAGGGGTTAATAGTTTCTTATTCTGTGTCCAGTCAAGGAATATGCTTATTTATTGACCCTCTTTGTAAACTAGAAACAATTTTTTTTGGCCTGATAATTGCTCTGTATACTCTCCAGAAGAGATGTATTATTTGTACAATTGCTAACAAAATGGGATTCTGATTTAGGAGTGGAGTTCTCAGGTGTGTTCATGTTAATACTAGAAACAATAAGAAATGCCATCTAGAAGGATTGTTGGAAGTACCTTAAAGGAGCTCTCTTCTGATACCTCTGTTTATGAGTAGAAGAGCTTTCTTTCCCAGATGCACACACACAATTTGGGGAGCATTTCCTCTTGTTTTTGACTTTTTTCCCCTCTGATTGAAGTAACCTTTCCACTGTGAATGTATAGGTCAACAATCCTTCCTTCTGCTACAGGGACTCAATTCACTGCTGAAGGGAAGAATAAAAAAAGAAACACATTCTGGATCTAAAGGGAACAAGATTGCAGGTCTGAGCAAGACTTGCCCTTGGCATTTCCTCTTGCCCTGCTCCCGCAGGCAAGCAAGGCTATAGGGGCCCTCTGTCAGTCTTATGGAAATACATTTCATTTGAAGTAAATGTTACCCTAGTCCACTGATGCCATAAAGAAAAATGTTGGTCTAAATTTTAAAGGAGCGATCTCAGTTGTCGAAAGGGCAGTGGCAAATTTGGGGAGGCTTTGCTTTGACCTCTCTTGATCTGGACTTTGTTGATTAATGCACACAGAGTGCCCCAAAAAAGAATCCAATAATAAAGTGGTTAAGAATGCTGAACCCAAGAGTCCCCCTGAATGACCAAATGTGTGTGTCGTGACTGTGTGGAAACAGAGGGACTCCTGCCCACACCATGTTGTGGGTGAATGTAAAACAAGATTTTGGGGAGTTCAGCTTCCCTTTTGGCAAACAAGAGGCTCCTGACAAGAGTTGTGGTCATTGTACATTTAGTTCTTCACTCAAAGGAAACCATTTCAGGGATGACTTTTAAACATGTTAGCAAATCAGTAGAACTGATATGAGTTTTTTTAACATTTCTCACTGTTTTTTCCCCATACTATACATTGTCATTAGGAGTGTTTTATGATAATGGCAAATCAAAATTGAATGAACAGTGCTCTTTCTCCAGGAAGTCAGGCTCCTGTTCTCTGAGGTAAAGGAAAACCTTTAACATACATGTTATCTGCCCACTATCCAGGAAACTTACTGGAAGTTCCCTGGTTTAGCCCACTCTTTATATGCAAAAGCAAATTGCTGACAGGAGTTCTCATGCTTAAGTCTACAGTTTTAAAAGTACTTTTAATGCAAACACCTCTTTTTTTGGTTTTACCTTCCACCCCCCACCCCTCCCAAAGCTGTGTGCTCTGGCAAACAAACACCATAAAAGTCTCCTCTGAATATTTTGAGTACCCCAATTTGGGCATCACTGAACCAAAACTCTTCAGGCCTGGGATGCTGAAACCTTGCAGACTTTTCTGAAAGGGTAAGAGCAACATAGAGAATAACAACAGCTCTGAAAACCCTCTCCTGGTTATCTTTACACAACAGAAAAAGTGAAAAGAAAAATGTCACAGGAAGTATCTGTTGCCTTTCTCTCCCACCAACCTGTTCCAGAAGCAAATAATCCTGGAAGGTAAAATACTGCAGAAATTCCAGGTTTTAATAGACCAAGGAATTCTTGCTTTCATTCTTGCTTCCCCATGATTCCATTGCACAGGAAGAGAAGAGCAAGCTCTGCTTGCCAGAGATGTTTACAGAAGCAATAGAGGCTTGGTGGCTTCCAAGGAGAAGTTTAATGCAGTATCATCATCACTGTCCTAGGGCAGGAGTGCTGCAGGAACTGTCAGCAAGATCTCTCTAAAGGTGGAGGGATCAGTGCATAAAAACAAGTGGCAGTGTACAAGTATGTCAGATTTCATTTGAAAAGTAATTTTATTATGTGGTTTCCAAGGTCCTGTTACTTTTCCAGCTAAAGGAAAGAACACTCTGAATTGATAGCATCCCATATCTTAATTGCTTGAGTGAGTATCTGCCAGATATGCTAGTGCAGAGAAGGGCAAGAGGCTTTTAGAGTAATAATGAAATTACCTGCTCCTGCTGCACATTCCATGAGTAGATCTCAAAATACTTCACAAGAGGAAGTCAGCTTCACTATTTCTATTCTATAGAAAGAGTTTATGCAGTTGATACACAGCTCTCTATTTATGCCTCCATACACTAGGAAAGGATTTTGTAATGGAGCAAAGTCATTTGTAATAGGTAAATCACTTGCATTTAATTAAGATAGCAATGGGTGATGCTCATCAGCAGTTTTAAAACATCCCTGACCCCACACCTTTGGGAATAACACTTTTATAGTCAAATAAGAAAATACACAAAACGTAAGATTTGCATGGGAGCTTTATTATCTCTTTTTTTTCCATAACTACCATTAAAACCATTCCTCCTGGACAAGGAAGAATAAATATCTTCAATGCAGAAAGTTCAGTGAAGTGGCAGAATTATCTAATGGCTAATTTAAAGATGCACATAACCAGACCAAAGAGGTGATAGTTCTTTATACCAGCTGAACTTGCATTTCCTTAATTCCTCTTCAGAAGCATGGTGTGTGCCTTTGATCACGGCACTTCTCTGAATCTCTGATTCTGTTGGGGCAATGATCTGTTAAAAGTTTGACATTTTAAAGAACAGAAGAAAAGCATCTTGTTGTCAGCATTCCAAGCATTAGCCACATTTGAGAATGCAAGCTTGATATTTTATGTGTGATTGATACTGTACGGTATGCATGTGCACGTGGAGAATTTACTGATTTTTGAGGTGCGATTTCTTGCTTCTAAGAGTGTACATTTATAAGGCGTATCTGGTATCTTGAATAGGTACCTGTACTTTTGTATGATGGAAGCAGTGTTCCCTTTCTGTTCATCTTGTTCAACATTAAAAACAAACAAAACAAACCACACCAAAACCTTAAACAAATATCTACAGAAACCATCCCCACTTTATTGTGAAAACCTCTTCTTCAATGTAAATATTGTAATTAAAAAAGATCTTGTCATGCAGTTTTACAGAAACCGTGGGTGAAAGTACCCTGAAGGTGATCCCAAAAGTAGTCACAGTGTCATTCACTGTTTTGCTGAGCAGGCGTTCCAAACCCAGCATGTGATCTTGTGTTCTTTCCCTAATTCCCAGGGTTAATTCAATATAGCAGGAGAAAAAAAGAGAAGAGTTTGCTTCTTTAGTTCATAGTGTTATTAACTAAAGCATTTAAAACAATCAAAATTTAGTTTTCTCCTCTGTTGAGTGCTGCATTTTCCCACTTAGTGAGACCTGTTGTCTCAGAGCACAGCTTGTTCCATTGCTTTGGTAGGATTTCCTGCAGTCACACCCATGCCAGCTTTGGACCTTACCTCTCTAATGCCAGTGGCAGTACAGAATTCAGCCCAGAATATTTGAGCAGTGTAACTCAGACTAGTTTTACTTTCTGCTTTAAACTTAACGCTACTATTGCTATGCTGATACAAATTTCAATGAGCTGTAGTTAGAGCTATGACAATGACTTTGTCAACCCTGTTTGTTGGTTTTTTTTTCTCTCAAATCTCGTTTTCATCCAGATATCTATTTTTCCTTGATCAGTTTTTTTAATAACTTTTTTCCCCTGCAATTTAGGGGAAGGATCAGAGAATAACTGCATTACAGACCTCAATGGCATGTCTTCTGGAAGAGAGTATTCCATAATAGCTGGTGCCATTGGATCTTGGAGATGTCATGTGGTCATCAGTAATGCCACTGGTGAAGAAGCTCCAGAAGAGGGTGGCAGGGAGAGGAACTGGGGAGGATAGGCCAAGGGGGGCTGCTTGGGCAGTGAGGTAGCTCTCTTATTTCTCTTCCATATCAGCATTTCCTGTCTAAGCTAATGCCAGGAAATAATTCCTTTGTCATAGACAGTAACCTCCCAAATCCTAAGACAGCACACAGAAGCTGTTCCACAGCACCCTGTGCCTGCCAGCCCTGACAAATATGTGATGGGATAGGAGATCATGAGTCCAGGGTGAGAAACCACAAGGATGTATCATTCATTAACACCACCCACAGCCTGCCTGCAGATGTGGGACCTGAGAACAGAGCGCTCATGTGGAGAATGTCAGGAAGCAGGAGCGTGGTAGGCTGCCTGTGTTGGCAAGCGCGAGATTACCTAACCCATGGTTAGCATGCAGTGTAGGCAGGTTCTATTAGCAAAGTTCAGACCATGATGTGCTAATTAAAGAAGAGGTTGTCCTAGTTGCTAAGGCAATGAATGCTTTCAGTGTTGCTGCTTCTACCTCAACAAAGCGTGCTCTCAGCTGTCCCTTCAGTTGTGTTTGTCAGATAGAGGGGTCAGGACTTGATATTGTTCCTTCAGTCATTACTGTGCTCCTGGGAGCTGATTTACAGGTCAAGAGTAATAGGTGAAAAGAATGCCAGGGAAAAGTGGTTTAAAATGCTGCTTTATCAGGTACCTGTCTGGGGACAAGTTCCTCTTAAAACTATGGGTTTATGTTACATGGTTTTGGTTTTTTAAGCTCAGTTCTGCCTCTTTTGGAACAGATGCAGACAAGATGAGAAGATTTGTAAGCTTTAAAATTGGTCCAACTGTCAGCTTTCTGTAAGGAAGAGGCTGACTGAGTGTCAGAGCCAGCCTCAGAGTGAAGGAGATGTAATGGTTTGAATTTTTTATTAGTAAAGAAGCTGGCTACCACCAGACAGGCATCTTGCTTAGCTTAGTCTCATGAGAAGGCAATTCTCTGATTCATTACTCCTCTGCCACAATACATACTGTGCATAGGCAGCTGCTAGAAACAGAAGGATGCATCAAAATCAACAGGATGAAAACTGCACATTGTGAAGTTAATGTGTAAGTGAAAAACAGTCTTCATGGGGTGGTCCACTGCTGGCTGCAAGTCCCACAGCAGCTCTGTCATCCTTCCTTCCCTGTGTGAGATTTACATCAGTTCCAGCTTGAAACTTTACATGGTTGCGTACAACATCTTCAAAGCAGTTTTGTTTCTTTATCTCCTTTCAGAAACCCTCTCACCAGTGCTACAAATCTTTCTCCTCTGTCACTTCCTGAGGGAATGGTTGTCTTTGTGAGATGTAACTTTGTGAGATTCCAGAGCCATGATCCTCCTGTGTCTTGGAGATGGGCAAGGACAATAAAATTCTCAATAAGAGATAATTGTGTCTGTCTTTGGGAGACAATAGAGCTCTACATTCACCTCCAGTTTCCAGTATGCTGGGCCACTGTATTTTTTTTCTTCATATGCTTTTAATTCCTCAAGTAATTTTCCTTTAGCTGCCTATTAGACTGGAGAAAATTCCCTTTATTCATCTGCTTCCTTCCTACCTCAATGCACACGTTGCAGCATCTGGCATCACCCCTCCCTACCAGCTGGTTTGTTACTGCATTCTCAAAGGAATAAGCTGCCATTTTCCAAAGACCCTTGAAGCCAGAGAATTTCACTTCTAACTTCCTGAGGACTCTAACCCCAATGTGACATTTGCTTATCTTTCTCTTAAAAACGCTCCCTCTACAATTTTATCAGGTCTAATTTTGCATTGCAAACTCTGCATTATCCTTTTGCTAACTCAAATGTTTCATCTGCACTGCGTTCTGCTAAAAGGGGCTGTGAAACCCTCATAACACAAAAATCCTAGCTGTATCTCAAATTGTACTTGATAAATGAGCAGGAAGCTCTTGCTGCCCCAGACTCATAGCATTAACCAAATTTGCCAGAATCTCCTGCTGCCTACTGGAGGCAGATGTTAGACTTTGAATATTTGGGATAAAGTTCTGAGAAAAGGAATTCCGTCCGGCAATAGCTGAGCCTAAGTTCTTACCCTGAGTTAGTTTGTTTTGCTGGTTTGGTCATTGATGTGGTTAGGGTATTTTGTGGTTTTTTTTAAAACAATCTTTCTGTTAAAGCTGGAAGCAGAAAGGATGAGACATTGGTGATATGACTAAAGCAGCATTTTCATTTGCATTTTGGTGGGGGCTTCATCAGTTCACAGGGAGAGACAAAAGCTGCTGCAAATATTCTCATAGTCTGCTTTAGGGAGAACTTAAAGTTCTCCTTAAAGTGCACACACAGGAGAAACTTTTGCCATAACTAGGTATTATTAGTCTCAGTGGTCAATGTTCATCAGGAGTTCATCCTGCCTGGTCTGTGATGAAGCCTAGTGTGTCAGTCCTTGACAAATTAACAGGAAACTAAGGAAAACAGATATTGCTAAAGACTTTTGCCACATATAAAATGTACTAACCATTGTAAAATCACTTGGAACAATCTGCTTAGATAAGATGCTAATGCATTTATTGGATTTGCTGACATTTAACAGAGGAATTTACTTTTAACATAATCCATACTGGATACTAAAAGGGACAGGAGTCCTTGCAAGATGCCAAGAACTCCAAGAAATTAGGGATTGTTTCCTATACTGTGTTTATAAATCAAATATATCAGCCCCTGTTTACATTCTGAATTCATTAACACTCAGACAATATTCATAAAATGTCTTCTTTTTATAAGAGAACAGATCAGGGATAGGCTCAGATCTTTTATCTTGATTTCACTCTTGAATGTAACATTTGGAGACTGACTGACAACACTTATTTACTGCACAAGCTCAGAGTGGGCAAGAGCCAGCATAGCTGTTTTGCCATTCCCATTTAACCTCTACAGAATGATCATTATTTTACTCACTGATGTTCTGCTGTCAACATATTTACTGGCCTTCCTATTCAAGTTGGTTACTGATGGGACAGTTGGGCTCAATAACTTGTCAAATTAATCACTTCTTAACTTGTGAGACACATTTCTAGAGGTACAAAAAGTGTACTGCATTTCCAGGGAGGAGGTTACAAAATTAACTAATGGTATTTTGAATATTTCACAAGTTGGATGAGATTGTTGAGTTAGTCATTCAGCACACTGGGAAAGCTGTGAGCTGCAATGAGATTTGTAGCCTTCTGTGTTCATTCTCTGTGATTTTCTCCCAGATTTAATCTCAATTACTTCCTCCAGTTCTCTGAAATATCAAATAATGTTTTTCCTTCATTCTTTTCATTTATTTTTGCATAGGTCTCTGGCTCCATTGTTCACTTCCACCTTTTCTTTTACCATATTGCAATTTCTTCTTCTTTACCTATTCCTCTCTCCACCCCCTCCTTTTTATTTTTTTTTTCCCTTCATGTGTTCTTAATACTTATTTTCATTCAGTTTTGGAGATCTGCATTCAAGGACCCTCTTCTCACTCATTCTCAGCCTCTTCCAGAGTCCAGGTATCTGTTACTGCTCCTTATTCCTCCCCCAACCTGTTCCTGCTTATGGCTGGAGTACTGGCTTCTTGTCTTAGCTGAAAAGGAAAGAGCAACAGTGACTTTTACTGTTGGCAGCCATTCTTCTTTTCCTCTCGTGTTTCTTCTCATCTGGTAATTGCCATCAGTTCTGGGCAAACCATGAAAAAGTCACCAGACTGGCAATTTTCCATTTTCCAGCATGCTGTTATCACCAGCACCTTAGGGGTTGAGTTCAGTGTTAGATACCAAAGATATATCAAGATTATGTAATGTTCTAATCAGGTTGTGTGTTTTTGCTAAAGGAAAAGATCCTCTTATGGGCATTCCCTATGCTTTTTATAGAATAGCATTGTTAAAAAAAGGCTTGCTAAATTTCAGTGCCTACAACAGTATGAGCACTTAAATGTGTCTATTCCCAGATGAGAACCAGCATTAACAATGAGTTAGCTTTTAGACTGTAAATCCCACCAACGCAAGCCATAAAAGGAAATTAAAAAAAAAAAAGAAGAAATCAAGAAATAAGCAGCAAACTTCTTCAGTGATTTGTCTGTGCTCCAGACAACTGTTCTTTATTCTGGCTACTTTTTACTCCCTCCCACTGACCAGATGTTTGCACTTGCAGCCATGAATAACTGCTTTTAAAAAATCAAGGGAATCTGGAAATATATAAATAGATGAGAAATTTGGAAAAGGGATTTCTATAACTACAGAAGTACAGAAGTCAGGCTGATTTTCTTCCCCTCTGAAGAAAACATGTGTCAACTGAAAAATTACCTCTGTATCATACAGAGATTACTACTTCAGAACTCATTTCCCAAGTCAATGTTTTTGTAACAGCAGTAATAGATTCCACCTAACTAGTTCTTTTTTACTACTGCACCTTTTGACTCCCTCTGGAACAATTTCCTATGTGATAATTGTTTCAGAGTGTTTAATTCTGTTCATCCTGACTGTTCTCTCTGCGGTGATAGCTGCAATCACAGCAGGTTTTCCATGGCCCTGGTACAGAGGAAGCAGCCTGCTAGGCCAGGGCTCACCTGGTCCACACATGGTGCTGCTCTGTTGCAAAGGTTTACATAATCCTGTAAATCCTGATTTCCCTGTGAAAACTGATAATATGCAGTGCTTAGTATATCTGTATAGCTTTTCCAGAGCTTTGGTCTCAGCACCATAGCCTTTGGTGACTCACTGAGGCCAGAGATGAGATCTTGAGTCTTGAGTCTTGTCCCAAAGAGTCTCAGACCTCCACTGAGTCATGGCATTTGCAACAAGCTCTGGAAAATTTCTGAGCTCTTGCAGCTTGACATAACAAAAATATGAAAGTATAAAGAATCTATTTGACATTATTTGCAGTGACTGGTAAAGTTCACTTGTTTTACCAGCAAGCTCCTCTCCTCTGAGTTCTGCTCATTGGGCCTTATTTTACATAGCCTGTTCAGGATCCTATCTAATTTCCATTTGTTTGGGGCATGGCATTTAACATGCATACCAATTAGAAGCAATGTAATCTTTCTCATTAACAGCCTTTACCAGTCCAAAACACCTTTGTGCCCACATTTCCAGCAACTACATTCTAGCCTGGCCTACTGTTATGTTCATTCCACCTAAACTATTTAAGTGCATGATGCAGCTCCTTGATTCCATCCTCTTTGCTCACTGCCCAGTCCAAGTCCACACTGCAGTGATATTTCTGGTGTCTGGTTGGCTTTGAGATGGTCATCCCCCAGTTTTAAACAGCCAATGAGCCAATGTTCTGCTGATGTTCTTCATTAGCAACTAGTGTCTAGGTCTTGGGAAAGCAATAGGTTTGAGCAATAGTACTAGAGGCAGAGCTGGGAGCAGTCAGAGTAGCTACAGGAAGTGGCTAAGGAATGAACTGTACACTATACCCAACTGCAAAGTGCTTTATTCAGCTTAGCCCTGTCAGGCTGACAATATCGTTTGAGATCCCCAGGCAATTGTTGTTTGCCCTCAAGTACTGCTGAGGGTCATATGGAATTCTGACACTCAAGTTGGCACTCTGGTGCTGAAGAATGGATCCTTCAGAAACGTGGTAAGGTTTCAGCACTACCAGCTGAAGATCTGGTGCTCAGTACTCAGGAGACAAATGAAGTTTCAGAAGCTGCAGATGGAAATTTTCTTTTTTCTCTTACCTACTCAGAGGAGTAGGTGTGAATTTAAACTGGTGGGGACAGGATATTTTTAGTACTGGAGTTTAGTGATTTCTACTAACTACTTGTCCTCCTGCATTTGCTCTTCCTACTTCATCCATATCTTTCAGTCCCTGGTGAAATGACACACACGTAATGGAGAGCATATTGCTTTCAGACTCCTAAAACGAACATCACTGCTAACAAACTGACACAACATTTCCAGACAAGCTTCTTCAGTCCCCAGAGAAAGGCTGGTAACCTGGGGCTTACAAATGCAAGGAGAAAGAAATTACCAGAGAAAAAAGAAAAAAAAAAGAAAAAGTATCCACATGTTTGTATCAAAATTAACTGGCAAATACAGAGTTGTGGGGATACTGACTTCGCTGTGCAATCCTGTCATTCAAGGAATGGTGATCAGCCATGTTAAGATATGTTAACCAGATATGTTAAGATTCTAACATAGGAAGTGTCATTTTCTCACTAGACTTGGTGTGGATCTGCACAACTGCCCTGTGGACAGGCTGGAGACTGGGTCTACTGAAATTTTCTTCAAAGGATGCCTTTGAAACAGCATGTTAAGCATCAGTTACATCAGAGATGTACACTATGCTGAAATTGCACTGCATATTTGAGGCATATTTGTGAAGTCTCAAGCTCTCTGGCCAACCTAAACATTTTGTGACAAATAGCTTCAAGCATGTCCTTCTTCTGAGGCTACTCTTTGCAGCAGAGGAAACTCAAAATTAATATTTTCCAAAAGGCTGCCTCTTTTCCTAGCAGAAGGAATAGGTCTAGAAATTCAACTGGAACGTAATATTAATTCAGTTGGTGTGAGTCCTCTTTAAAATCAGTCTTCTAATGTCTTAAGACAGTATTCTTTGCTTGTACCTCTGCTGGATTTCACCTTTTGTCACCTGAAGTTAGCTATTTAGAGGTGTTTCCAGCCTAAATTGTTCTGTGATTATGTGTTATGGACATTCTGCTATCAGTTACATGATAGGTAGGCCACAACTTTCTTTATTCTGAGCCTAAATCTGCCCAACAGGAGAGAGAGAGAGATTATCAAATTAATCATTGTGTGCACCTGCTTACCAGCACATATAAGAACTGATCTATGGAGGTAGTGGGGCAGATGGATGGAAGTTAAGCAGTAACAGCTGTATCTTCCAGCATCCGATTTGTCATGCAGGTGTCACTTGCATCTTTAGCATGTGAATGCTGGTGGCTAGGCTGTCTTTCTGCTAATGCCCTGTTACACCAATCCTGTCAAAACATTCTTAAAAAATGTCATTTATTAATGCCCTGGTTTATTAAAAATGCTTAGAAGGGAGAGTATCTATTGTATTGTTTCAGGGATCAAACCCCAAATGTGATGGCAGAATTTTATTCTAACTGTAGCCTACAACAAATAAAAGCAGTTTGGACTATCATAATGTTCTGAGACCTTCAATGATACCTTGGCATCTTTTACTTGTGCCTATTAGTAGGTTATGGGGACTTTTTCTACCATAGGTGTCATCATTAGAAAGAAACTGAAAAAATAGCTTCCTGTTCATACAGGCACTTCTGAGCAATGCAGTCAGTACAAGCTTGAAACAACAAAATCTTTATTAAGGCTCCATCTTCTCCATTCCTGTAATACCCAGCCTTACACACCAAAGCTATGTTAATAGAACATTGTTGCGGTTGCAAACTCAAGTACACAAAATTAGGAAATGACAACTAAGTTCTCACATGCAAATGGATTTTGATACCCCTTTTACAGATTATAATACAATTATTAATTACATGATGACAGAGTGATTTACTACCAGATCCTTTATTTGTGCAGAAAGATCAGGTGCTGACTTCATGGCACTCTTAGGGTATCCTCTTCTATCTTAGCAACATCTGAGTTCTTCACCCAGTCTTGCTTTTTATCTTGCATCCCAACACCCCATCAAATCTCATTTGTTGTCTTTTTCTCTCCTATTGAAGAAATAAACTCATCATTGTTAATTCCAGTATCCATCCCTACCCAGGCTTGATGAGAGAGGGATTACCAATTTAGAAAAAACTCAGTTTTTCTCTTGCAGTGGTGAAGAGAATATTTTTTAAAAATCATTTGCTGTCAGGGATCAACAGATGTAAAGCCTGGTAATGACTCTAAGGAGAGCGAGCTATTTTAGCTGCTGTGTTAGTCAAGAAAAAAGCAGAAGTCTGAGCTTACTTTATGGGTATAGATTCTTTAAGGATGCAGCTGTTCCCTTTTATCAACTCTCTACTAAGCACATACAGATTTTTAAAGGCTCAGTTAGTAAAATCTTTTTATTTATTTATTTTTCTCTCTCTAATGCTCCCAGACTGGTATCATTGTTCCCTAGCAGAATTCGGAAAGGATTTATAAACCATCACTAGTTCTGAGGTTCCAGCTGCTAATCACTCAGTAGTAAATATCCCATAAAGTGGATAGAGAAAAGAAAAATAAAGAGGGCTTGCACTAATCCTTCCTTTCAATAAGCAAATTGATAAAAATGAGGTAATAATGAAGCTGAGTGATTGCTCTAACAAAGCCACCATTGTACTTGGCATAAAGCCCACTCCCAAGGAGTGACATATCTTTTTCACCTGGATCTGGGAGAAGGCAAGGGAATACAGTTCCTCCTGCTAATAATCACTTGTCTTGGCTGCATCTGTTTTTGTACCTGGTTATGCTGAGTGGAAGAAGGTGGGCAAAAGTTTCAGGAAGCCACTGGCATCAAGTCTGGCACTGGAGAAATCTCTCCAGTTATAACCTCTCACTAGAACTGTTGTAATGTCAAGTTGACATACAAACAACAAAGTAGCACACTTGGAAATATTTTCAAAATGGGTAAAGGGCAGGGTGCCAGAATAGTTTTTTGATTCCAGCACTGAGCTCTTGTACATTGGTTGGAAAAGTGTTGTTTAAAATTATTTCCTCTGTAGATGAAATTCTTCCCTTAACAGACTTAAACATGTGCTGATTTCACTGGAAAATTTGCTTGGTCTGTTAATTTCTTTTAGGTGATGCAGGAACTGTGAATTCTGACACCATCCATGGTGAAAGTAAAAGCTTATTCCTTTCCTCAGTACACAATCTGATAGGGACTGCAATTTCAGAGGATGTAGCAATGCTAGCACCTGTGTGGCTTCCAAGCTCAGAAAGACAAGTATGAGTGTAAAATATCTTAAATTTCTTGAGCATTTTTTGCTGGATTGCTTCAATGTCACCCTCACACTCTGAAGGTCTGTCCTTTTTCTGGCCTTGTCTGCTTGGCCTCTACTATGTCTGTCAGCTTTAGCTTCACCCAAATGAAAGGAAAACCCCCTACCATGTCAAGATACAGTCTGAAGCACAGACTATTGAAGTGTCGAAGTACTACTCTGAAAAAAGAGGTGTTTAATGTTGACAGGTTCATTGGCACTAGTGTTGGTCTTGCCTTCTTGCCTGACCTTAGCATCAACTTCCCTGTAAGTGCTGTTGAGACTGAGGAGGATTATCCTTGTTACTGACAGTTTCACTGCTGAGATGGGGTGACCTGTCCTATTCTTTTGCCAATGTAGCAAATCCAGATCATAACTTGCAACTTCTGAAATGTCAGCAAGAACACAGAAACTTTCTTTAACACTGACAGTCCTGCACAGAGAGCAGGATGAAGCTCACAGTCACACCTCATCCCCAGCAAAAGAACATTTTAATTTATTCACAGTCCATTTCTAGGATACACAACCACTTGTGGCCACTTAAGTTCACGTTAACTGTTCAGACTATGCTCCCTGCTCATATTCAGAAGAATGTACACACATTTTCATTGTGCTTTAGTCTGACAAGGACATGAAAGTGGACTTTCTGCTACAGACTGACTTCTGGACATCTTTGTTAAACTGCCAGAAAACTTTCATACTGGGCACTCTTATTGTTGCACTGGCCAAAAAGCAAATAAGCCTGAGCCATTAGTCAGGATGTGGGGTTTATTTTACTCTCTTTTCACTGGAAAGTAGCAGCTATAATCCGCTTCTGCCTTCTAGAGAAATCCTCCTAGAAAATATTTAAAACACAACCTTCATGGGGAAAAATATGGAAGTTCTAGGGCTTGACTGATAATTACTGTATTTTATTACTGGCCAAAAACTTTCCTATTTGATACATTAGGTGGTGATCCTTATAAAAAGGTCAGGGGTAATTTCTTTTCCTTTAGTACCTATTTTCAATCCAGGTACTTTTTTCATACAGATTCTAAAGGCCTGACCATCAATACAAAACTTCAAACTATTATAACAATTCTTGATATCATGCTTTTACTTGTAATAGGATCTATGTTTTTCTTATTAATCCATTATTTTAATTTTGTTTACATTTTGTATTTACACTTACTCTTTAGTCCTGTATAGGTTTTTTTTTTTTGGTCAGACTTAAAACACCTTTAATAAGAAGTCAGTGTAAATGTGGCAAGGGCCAGGTGTGTTACTACTGACAATGTGGGTACCTGAGGAAGCAATCCAAGCATTCATAAGGCACATACCCAACCCACTGAGTCAGGGGCCTTGGGGCTGACACACAGTGCTGGTCATAAAGGACACTGCTTGAACTGCATGGACCTTGAATGGACTTCTTAACATTATTTACATAATCATTATTAGGCTCACTACTGATGGTTGTCTGAAGAGGTTGTTTCATTGTGGGGATAATTAATTTTTCGTAAGTATTCTCTGAGCTCATACAACAGGCAGCTATTCCTACATTCTGAAACACTCTGTCAATGATGGAATGAGCCCTCCTACTCTCTTCAAAAAAAATAAAAGACACCACTCCTCAAACTACTGCAAGGCCAGTTTTCTATCTAATTAGCATCCTGGCTCTGGGGAGGCCTGTATTGGTAACACTTTCAGAAGTTAATGAAGCTGTTCTGGAAACAATTAAACCTTCCATGTATAAAACAGGTACTGCTAATGGAAAAAGAGATCTTCTTGTGATCGAGTTGGGTATCCTCTTTTTCACCAGATAGTGAAAGGTGTCCTTAGATGAATTAAAATCTAAATGTATAAGGCTAAGACCAGAGGTATAATACATCCTGTGCTTTAATATTTCCAGAAAGGCTGGCAGATATTAATTATACATGTCTACAATTCAGTTAAGGCTTTTCATACTCCCAGCATTCACAGTGCAGCACAATAAATGGCCAAGTGTAACAAAGGAAACACAGTAATAAGAAAGAGACACTGGATCCACTGTTGGCTTGGCAGTGAGGTGAAGCAGTCAAATAGAAACAATTATTAAAAAAGAACCTCATAAAAGTGTGTATGTGTGTATAAATGTTTTCCCAGAACACAGACTAGGAACATCAAGGATAGTTCAGCTCAAATAGCAGTGAAATCAGTGCAGCTGCTCCACTGACTATGACATACCTTGATTTAGGCTTAAGAGCGTCTTGGTCAGTTTCCCCTTCCTAGCCAGTGAAATCTAAAATTATTTGAAAGTTTTTACAGTGTCACTTTTCTTTCCCAGAGGATTCTGTAAAGGCAATGATACATGTTAACACAGAGCACTTATGGTACTGTAAATTATCCAGAATTTTGCTTCAAATAGCAAAGGGGTTAAGATTCCTTTGCATAAAAAAAAAAAAAAAAAGAGAAAAAAAATAGTGTACGAAATTAAGTATTTTCTAAGTTATGCATGTCATATTATCAAAATAGAAATCCATTATTTCTGTAAGTAGAAACATAAGATTGTCTTGACCATGGTAGGTTAAAACTTAAAGAAGTACTATCAACCTGAAATCATATTATTTTGATAAAATTAAAGTTGCATCATATTTGTTCTGCATATCTTCACTTTTCACAGTTTTTATTGGTTTAAAATCACTACTCCTTAAAAAAGACCAAGCAAAAGAACAAAACCCCCAACTCTTCCCTAAATGAGTAAGTCACAACAAACGGAAAGCAGTAAATGGCAACAATGAAAGAAAAGTACAGAGTTCTGTCCGAAATAAAAACAAATGTATTTCCTTCACAATATTTTTCTTATAAGGCATAACACTATGTAAGTCTCGAGTTATAGGTGTTTACCTTTTTACAGCTGTAAGTGCAACTGTAATCTGGGAGAAACCAATATGAAAATGAAATTAACATAGAACAATCTGTGTTAACTATTTCTAATCTAAAATATTGTCTGAACTCTAAGTATAAGAGAAGTAATTTCTGAATTAATAATTAAATTTCCTTTGCATTCTTAAAGTTTTAGGTTTTCATGATGTTTTCTGGTTATTTAAAGGCATTCAGTTTACCAGTCTTTATTTTTCCTCCAGTTCCTATAATCCCAGGCAATCTGAATCTTGCTCTTTCTTGGGTTTTGTTGATTTTGCTTTTTTTTGTTTGTTTGTTTGCTTTTTCTCTGTAACTTGCAGAGGAAATCTCCATTAAATTTTAATTTACTACCCATTGTGGACAGCATATGTAACGGAGCTTTTACTTCATGCTCAAGAACTGGGAATTTATTTTGCTGGAGTAGATTAAATTTCACTTATTTCTTGCCTAAATGCCTTTTCATACTACAAAACATGACAGGCTCTGCAATAGTGCTGTACTCATTGAAGCAGCACATGGCAATGAGAATCTCAAGGATTAGGACGTGCTTCAGACTTTTGGTCTTGCTCTCCAAGCTCTGATACTATCAACAAGTTGTACAATTCAGCATTTAAAAGAGAAGCAACTCGCAAACAGAGTCACAACTTTCTGTGGATCAGTTAGCACAATCCAGCCAGCCTGCTAAATCAGATCTGACTTTCTGTTTGCTGTGGGAACACCCTGAATGGTTGATCTCATGAAAAGTAGCTATTTCATCAACTCTACATAAAAGAACACAATGGAGAACTTTGCTTTCTTGGTGCATATCCCACATCTTGAGTGTGCCACAGCAGCATCTACCTCACTAGGTATTCAAAATGCCGATTAGCCACAGGAGCATGTGTGTAGGAATGGGGACAAATAAACCTCCTGGTTTTCAGGAATATTTCAGCTTCTATTTCAACTGGCACATAATGCACTATTTAAAGTAGTAATGCACTTTTCAGTCGCCTCCTGAACAAAGCACTGTCTTTTTTTCCCAAAAGACCTCATAGTGGTTGAATTCAGCTAGAACAATGAAGCAACTGTAAGAATGTAAAAAGGACTTCATTGGTGTTAAATGGGAGATGAACTTCATGCACTAAGTTTGAATACTTGTGGGCCTTACATCTCCCTTTCACACAAAATGGTAAAACTGGAAGTAATTTTATTCTTTTAATCAAAACCAAGACAATCCGTAAGTGTATAAGGTCTCATGAGAAGACTTACTACGATTTTATTTACTGATGTTCTGGTGTAGTGAAAACATTGTAATTTGTTTGAAGTTCTGAACTGTTATGCCTTTGTTTTTTGTTCCAGAAAGGAAAAAATGAGACGAAATACTCATGTTATAATTTTACATCACTGTAATTTTACAATCCTTTAACATCATCTCAAAATTGATGTGCTCCTATTCAAAAAATTAAACATCTGGTTTACAAAATTTTTAAATAATAGGACCATTAAACTCTGAGTTTTTTTACCTAATGAAACAATCATTTTAAAAAAAAATCTATATGCTTGACATCACTTGCGCTTTTTTTGTTGTTGTTTGTTTTCTTTAAAATGCAAATAGACATCTCACTCCAGAATCTGTGTAATTTCTAGAAACCTTCCTCCTGGCTGAATGAAATCTGAAGTGCAAATATTTGCATCCAATTTCTTCTACCTGTCCTTGGCATAAGTATCCTCCTGCACTGCTTGTTTACTTGGTGTCCAAAGTAATTGCCACTTCAGGATTTCCAAGGACAAAGACTGATAGAGCAATTTTACTGTGACTATGAAAAAGATTACTTGCTTATAAACACAATTTCTGCAAAACTCTATCTTCATAGGTAGTCATTCCTCCTGTCCCTGTTAGGTTTTGTTCCTTATTCATGGTAAGAATTCTCTGCTAGAGCCTCTGACAAACATTGCTCTGGGTTTGGACAACTGTTGTCCTTTTGTGAGCAGGTCACCAACTTGACACATACAGTGCAATTTTAGGTAAGACATGCTGTCCCAGTATGAAGTTCCATCATTTGTCATGTATGGCAGCATATCAGATAATCCTAATAATCCATGCTGCTCTTAAACACTAAGAATTTTTGTGGGTGCTGAGAGTTCCCTGCTCTAAACAGAAGAACATTAAGAACCTCCAGAAATTGTTCATTATTTTGTAGGATCAGACTCTGGCAAGTTAGTAGTTTTGAAGACATAGCATGAGGCTGGAAACCATGGAACTACTGAAAATTCTAGTAACAGAGAGTGGATAACCTGGTTTTCTTAATGAGGCTGTACACACAGTCCTGCTTCATCCTCCCTACATCCCCAGAAATTCATTCATTGTGATGGACACCAAAGCAGTTAATATCCTCCCACAGTGCAAGAGAGCATTATTACTTGAAGGCTGATCCTTTAGCTTCACAGAGGAGAAAGGAGAGAATTAGCCAGTTCAGTATAGCTCATTTCTGGCTTTGATTTGCTCATCAAAATAAGCACATAGACACCAATCTGTATGTTACCACAGCTATTCCAGAAAATCCTTCCTATCAAAACTAAATTATTTTTACAGATAAGCAGTGTTGTTGGGGTTTTTTTCCCCTACAAAATGCTCTCCTAGTTATCACAATATGTCAAAATTTTCAGTTAGTAACATTTATGTGCCATCAGTCCGACATCATGATTTACTTCATTTCATCTGACATCACTCCTGACTAAAGTATCAGGAAAAGGATGCTGCTGTTGGTAGAATAATTAGCTTGATGAACCAATATCTTAACCAAGTCTGCCAAATACTATCTTGCTATGAATAACCTATTCCAGAGTTCATAACACTTTGGAAAAGTATACTGCAAAACATAGTTTCTGCCCAATAAAAAAACTTCTGCATGAGTTACAGCATTCAAGCAGCTGATGTAATGAAATTAGCATTCATGGTATCTTATAGAGAGCAACACTTTTCTCTTAAACTATTCCCTTATCCTTCTAGAAGAAGAAAGCAGTTAAATCCTGGTTATTAACCCAATTATTCATACTTCTGATTATTTATAATGCTGCTCAAGGCACATGTATACTTTGCTTCATCTTCCATTCTAAGAATGGATCAATGCTTTTCTAAAATAGGATTGTACGCACATTTGTTCGTTTCTGTTCTCCTTGCATATTCCTCCCGGAATTTCAGGTACCCTCTACAGCCATACACATAGGTTATCACACAGTCCTCTCAGAATGCTGATGTATTGCAACAATCCATTTTACATCGCTAATGAAGTAAAATTATGAATTAAAATAAATAAAAAAAGGCGCTGATGGTTGCTCTATGTGCACGAGGAAAAAAAAGAAAGAATTAACAAAAGGTGCGCTTATCACTTGACTCTCAGCAGCTGACAGCACGCAGAGACACATCGCAGGGACAAGCTCCGCCACATGGAAGCCAGAAGCCATCGTATTTATTCATTCCTGACGCGATACCGGCGCTCGGAGTTGGGTCTTCCACCGCCGCCGGAGCCCGAGGCCGGGGCCGGGCCGCCCCGCGCCCTCACCCGCGCCGGGCGGCGCTCGGCACCGCCGGGCAGGCGGCGGGAGAGGGGCCGGCGCTGCCCCCACGGCCGCGGGCCGGGCCGGGCCGGGCCGGGCCGCTTGTGAGGGCCGGGGCGAGCCGGCTGTGGGGCCCGGGCCGGCCGTGAGGGCTGCGGAGCCCCCTCGGCGCTGGCCAGGTGTAGCGGCCCGGGGCGCCCCGCTGCGCGGGCGGGCGCTGCGCGGCGGCGGTCGCCGCTGGTTGGGCGCTCGGCGCCTGTCGCTGGGCGGCGTGAGAGCGGGCTGGCCCCGCCTCGGCCCGCGCCTCCGCCCGCCCAGGCACAGACATGACACAGACACACGGGCGCTGCAGCCGCCGCTGAGCCAGCCCGGGGCAGCGCGGCGGCGGGCGCACGGCTCCCGGCACTCGCCGAGCGGCAGCGGCGGCCGCTCCCGGCTCCGCCTCGGCCCCGGCCCGCCGGGCGAGCAGCCGCGGCCCCGACACCCGCAGGGGGCAGCCTGGCACCGGAGGGAGCCGGCGGGGGAAGGCTGACAGCGGGGAAGGGGCGGGAGGCGAGGAAGGAAGGAAGGAAGGGGAAGGGGGCACTCAGGTTCGGAGGCGGTCGCCAGGCACGAGCACGGAGCGAACCCGGTCGGAGCGCGGCACCCAGCGGTCGCTGACGCCGGGCCGGCAGCAATAGCGGCGACCGCGGCGGTGCCGGTGGGAGCCTCTCCGTGCTCGGCTCCGCGGTGCCGGTGACCTTCCCGGAGCTGATCGCCAGGCCGGGGCAGGGCCTCTTCTCCCCGCGGAGAGTGTGCACCAGGCCCCGGGGAGAGGGCAGGAGGCTGGGCCGGAATCCCCCGTCGCCCGCGGGTCCTCCTGGCCGCCGGCGGGGCCTGTGCGCCGCGCGGTTCGCCGCCGGGGAGAGGGGCGGGGGAAGGCGAGCGGGACGGACGGACGCGGCCGGGCTGCACCTCGGGACAGCGCGGGGCGGGCAGGCCCCGGGGAGAGCTGAGCTGAGCTGAGCTGGGCGGCGGAGGAGGCGGCCACCTCGGCGGCGCATCCCGGGAAGAGTCGGGACCTCCCCACCGCCCTCCTCCTCCTCCCACCGTTAGCGGCTCCTCGTCCCGGGCAGAGTGGAGCTGCCGCCCGAGCTGGGACCCGCTGGCTGACACCTCCGGAACGCCGGGCTGCGGGGACGGAGCTGGAGCTGCCCGCCTGGAGCAGAGGAGGGGGAAGCACCGCTTGCCTGCGCGGAGCGGCGGGCGCCGAGCGCCCGTCCCGGCGGCCCGGGAGCCACCCGGAGAAGGTAAGTGCCTTCTCGTCCAGTCTCTGCTGCTTTTGGAGGTGAGGGGCGGAGGAGGGCAAGAAACAGTCGGTGAGTGTCTCTTCCAGCAGTCCGGGGAGGGGGCACCCGGGTCCAGAGGGCCGGGCTGGCATCATTATCTGCTGGATTTTAATCCCCATCGGATCCGGAATCGAAAGAGATGCTCAGGCGGAGGCGCGCGTGTCGCTTCCCGGCACAAAGGGGCACGTCCCCCCGGCCGAGGGAGGTTCCTCCGCTCCCCTCGGCGCTCCGCTCGCTGGCTCGGCGCCGCACGCTCTCCGCTCCGGCCGGGCTGCGCTCCCGCTGCGCGCCGGCTCCAGCCCCGCTTCGCCTGGGTCCCGCCGAGTGCCGCTGCCCCGCGGCCGGGAGAGCCGGGGACGGCGGCCGCGGGTGGGACGGAGGGAGGCGAGCCGCGGGCGTGAGCGCTCTGCCCGCCGGAACGGGAGCCGGGGGCAGAGCCGGAGTTGGGCTGCGGTGCCGAGCCGAGCAGGGTGACTTCCCCATCACCCGCCAGGCTCCCCTGCAAGCCTCCAGCCCGGGGAGCGCTCCTTTGGGAAGGCTTCTGCTATTACCTCGTACCCGAGAACTGTGTCATTTAGCTCGTTAATCCCTGCGCACCGGGGGATGGGGGGAAAACAGCAACTTGCGGCCCTGTGGAGGTGACGTGAAGTTTGACAATGCCTTATGTAACACTTTTTGGAGACATTCCTAGTTTTTCTGCTGTGCCCAGTTTTAGTAAGCAAGTGGTTTTTCTTCTTTGTGGAGCATCAGACAAGCGATTTTTGTGTTTTCACCTGAGTACAGCGTCTTCTGCTTTGTTCAACTTAGAACAGAGGTACTGGTACACAGCATATAAAGTCTACTTTTCCCCTACGTGCGTTTTTTTAAATGAAAATTAGCCAGCAGAGACATTTGAACAGTTGTTAGAAGGTCTTACCTTTTTCTTTATGTATCCACATAGCACGCTTAAAATTACTACAGGAAACATTTTCACAACACTCTGATTGCCATGCGTGTATTCGGGAAAGTGTGGATGCCAGGTTGGAAATGACAATAAATCAAATGTCTTTTGAACATTTTTAGCTTCTTTTTAGACAGTATTAGTGCTGAAAATGCTGAAAAGAGCAGAAAGCATCAGGCTAAATCAAGTGCTGTATTAAAATCAGACCTGGCAATTGCCAACAGGTCAGCATATTTTATTTAATGATACCTGCTGCATACCGATTTAATTTTCTGTGTACAAAATATTTTTTAAACTTGTTCAGAAATAGAAGCAGCGGGAAATTTGATAAATGGGTTGAAAGGTTGCCTAGTTTCTATAAGGGATTATGGCTTCTACCAGGAAAAAAAAAACCCAAAACAAAAATAAAAAGCTGGCCTCACACACAAAAAGGCAAAGTAGTGATTTGCCACATCTCTTCAGACTCCCACTGCTTAAAGACGCTAGGGGGACTGGTTTGGGTGGGCTTCTTCCCCTCATTCAGTGGTGAAAATGCACAGACTATTGTGATAATACCTATGAAATGTTCTTTTTTCTAGCCTTGTGGAGCTCCATCATTTTACTGTGAGCTTAGGGGAGAAATCAAATGTAGAAACTTGAGTGATGAGTTAAGAGCAGAGGGTCTTCTAACAAAGTCATTTTGCTCCCTGCTGCAAAAGAGAGAGATTATCTGAGGTTAGTTTACTTATAGGAGTAGGACAAGCTAACAAAAAAACCTTGCCTTGAATATCTTCACCGTGTTTCAGTTTTTTTAAAATGAAGAAATGTGAAGCAGGTATCCTTATACTTCTTGAAAACTGGCAATTGCTGGTAGGTATTCCAAGTTTGAAATGTGAAATTCTTACTGCTTAGGTGTCCTGTGACGGCCCTTGATCAGAAAGGCTGCAAGTCATGTAAGAGCCGCAGTAACTGCAGAGTCTCTGATGGATAATTGGATTGGTAGGTTGGTTTTGATTTTTTTTGTCCTTTTTTTTTTTTTTTTGGCTTTTAATTGCCTGCAATAGTAGCTGGTGCCTTCTCGCTATCCTGTTGATGTTTAATACTCATGATTTTTGGGTTATGTTGTGTGTGGCATCTTCTGTGTTTGAAGTATATACCCTCTTCTCAGTTACTGGTAGGGAAAGCATAGCTTGGAGGTATTTGAATGGCAGATAGGGCAAGATACTTTTCTTTTTTTTAATGCCTGAAATACACATGACAACTTCTTTTCTTTGTTGTTTAGATGACGTGAGAAGATTGTAAGTTTTCTCAAGTCTGGAGAAATATGCACTGGTTTTCGTTAAAGGAGCACTGAAAGTAGTATTACTTATATCTTGAATTCTCTGTATCAGCTATTCCATCTGCAGAAATTTCAGAGCACAGTCCTCAGAAAGCCAGAGTGCAGAGCAGTGATGAATGACTGCTTGCCTGTTGGAAACATTAAGACCTGTCAGAGTCTTGATCTGAAATTTCAGTGCGTAGGACTTTAATATTAGTAAAAGTAGTATTCCTTCTGAATTAATTATTTTAGAAAAGTGTTAAATTAGGCATCTCCCAAGTGCACTTAACTCACTGAACTGAAGTGTTCTTAAAAACAATGATTTTGAACTCGTGAGACTACTTTCTGCTCAAACATGTGGCTTTTGATTTTACCTGGGATAAACAATCAGTTGTTAATAGACCCCATATTCTCCTCTTTTATCCTTTGTCTGATTATTTTTTATTTTTTAATGTGGCCTTATAAGAGCAATCTTAAAAAACAAACGCAGGCACAAAAGCAATAAAACAAGTTTAGTTTTTTTTGTCTGATATTTATAAAGGCTAATAATTGCTAAAAATCATAATCTGACTAGAAAGTCTTTGCACTGCATGCTAAGCTCTCTCTACATGAAAATTCCTATTGATGTTGATGGGAGTGTTTGTCTAGATGCAGAACAGCAATTTATTATTTAAAAAAATGTTACATTATCCTTATTTTGTGTCTTGTATGAAAGCTTATGCTAATGAGCTCTTGTCAGTTTTGAAGACTTTTCATCATCTGTATTAGAATAAATTAACAAAATGTCTGTTTTAAGGATATGAGATTTCTGGTGTATCTCCTTTTCCTGTGTCTGTGCTGATAACATTAAGATTTGGGTGAGAAGAGAACATAATGTCCGGTGCAAATTTGCAGTTGGTTATTCTTCATGAGTTTGTCTCCATTCTCTTCAGAACTGGCTCTGTTGTTTATTTGCCTAATGCTGTGGCTATAGAACTTTCTCAAAAGTCGTTTTGTGTAAGGAAACATACACAATGTTCATTGCAAGGAAACATGCACACATGTCCATTGCACTATTTTTGCTCTGTTGTCTGGGTTTGGTTCATCTTCCTTTTTATAGTGAATGCTAGCTTTAAAAAACAACCATTGTTCATTAATGCTGGCCTTAAAAACAGTCATTGTTCATTAATCGCACACTTGGCATAATTTAAGAGCTGGAGGGTCAGAACTACCTCAAGGAAGATATTTTTGCTTTTCCTTTTTTTATTTCCTTTTTATTGGATCCCTAATTTTTCTCTTCCTTGTGATACACCCACCTGAAGAAAAAGGTAAAAAATGAGGGTTGTACCTTGTAGGTATTCATGACCCTTTTGGTGTCACTTGGTTCAGTATTTGAAGGTCTGTCCTGTTTTGTCAGAGCTTGTTCAATGCGTGACTGTAGAAAGGGAGTAGCAGATAAGAAATTCTATTTTATTTGGAAGCCGGTGGCTCAAAAATCAAGGAGAAAATTGCTAGAAAGGATTATCCTGGCCTTGGCACTGACTTTGAAGAAATCTGCCAAGGCTGGAATCCTTGTTTAAGTGCCATCTGTGTCAGAATTAGAAGCGAACTGTGTAAAATAGTTCCATTACTCATTCTAATTTGTAGATCTGACTAGGTCTGATAAAGTTTACAGTAGTGTCCACATCACCTTCTTTCTTGGATATGTCTACTATTTCCACAACCATGGAGTTAACTGGGTAGAAGCTACACTTAAAATTATCTAAAAGAACCCCAGCAATGCCCAGCCAGTAATATAGCAAAAAGTCAGATCTGATCGTGTAACCCTGGTGGTGGAAGAAGCTGGAAATCTCAGCTTATGGCAGGCAGAATGCAGTCTTTGTCTCTAACACCCACGTAAGATAGGTATGGCTGAAAATAATAAATTGTTTTTTAAGGCTGGAGTTCCCTGTCCTCTTGCCTCTAGTCTCTTGACTAGTGAGTGCTAGAAGATAGATGCCATCGTTGGTCTTCTCCAGTGCATTTTTGTGTATTGATGAATCATTTCTGCTACTCCACATCTATACCAATTTTTTATCCTCTGGGAAGAATTGAACATGATGACCAAGACTATGTGTGCTGGCTGAGAGGCAGCTTGTCAAGGGTCACATCAAGGAAGAGTGGCCTGCTTTACTGTTTTCCCAGGCATCTATGAAAATTAGACAAATAGTAACAATTTCTGATCTGCTGTTTTTGGCCAAACTGCAAGTAGCAGTGGTAAAATCACTAAATAAAATAGATAAATCTAATATATCTAAATAAAATAAATAAATTAATGTTTTCTTAAAAGAGTACAACTCCCGTATCAGTGTAAACCTGCTTTCACTCACCTGCAGTGATAGTTACAAGAAAACATGTGTTCAGGAAAAAAAAAAAAAGGAATTATTTTAAGCAGCCCTCTGCTTCCTTCACAAGAAATTTGCTGCTGCTTAAAACTTCCAGGGAAGTTAAGTTGTTGAGTTGCATCTCTCAAGAGTTCCTCTGCAGTTTATGAATGAAATATTAACATACAGAGTATCAACATTTCACTTCTACTTTAGCTTTTGGATTTGATCTGCTGATAGGCATTTGGCAGCTAAGATTTAGGACTAGGAGAAAACTAGAAATTGTTACTGTGGAATGTTCATTTAAATACAAAGAAAAATGAAGGATTTTGTTTTAGTGGGACACAAGAGGAAGAAGAGAGAAAGGGCAGAAAAATGAATGGAAGGAGTTGTAGACATCAGTTTATTTTTTGAAATATGAAACTGCTTACAATTTCTAAATGGAATTAGGGATGAATTTAAGTTGTCAGTTTGGAGAAATGAGTGTTTCTCATTGTGGAATATAAAGTGTCACTGAATGGTGGAATAGGGCGAGCAAGAATTGACAACTAGTCAAATGAGGTGGCGTTTTCAGTTGATACTTAGACTTCTCAATCCAGCTTCTTCTGGTGAGGTTTCATTGTCTTACTCTTTCTGACTCCCCTGCAGACCCCCTGAACCTCAGTACTAAATTCTCTTAGTAATTGTTTTCCCTTCTGTCTTCAGTTAATGCTGCTTCTAATCAGTACTGCAAATGGGATTTTATGTTTAAAAATTACCAGATGTCAGTGTATGAATCTGCTTAATTCAATATTTTTTATGCTGAGGGTGCTAGGAAGGCGTATGCCACTGGATGGTAATAAGAAATGAAAACCCATCATTTTAGCATTACTAAATATCCAAATATATGTTCTTTAGTTTGTGTTGTTCTTAAGAATATTAGCTTTCATTGTTTTGTTAACAGAAGGGATGTAAGAGGCTTCCTGGTATTTTTATATAAAAATGAACTGGCATTCAAATGAGGCTCTTCAAGCAGCAGTTAAATTCTGTATTTCTGTAGTCTCACCATTTTTCAATCCTAAAACTGGTTCTAGAGCGTGACTCAGATTCAAACCTGTAGGTTGTCATTCCTGTAAGACAAATTTTCAAATATAAATTATTGGCTGGCATGCTTGAGAATTCTTAAATGAGATAAAGATGGTTCCTACTGCTTTAAAAGGGTGCAATTGTCTGTATTTTTGGATTCTTCCATATTGAGCATACTGTACAATTAGATGCTGTTTTTTCAAAGTAGAGAATTGGAGCATTGAAGAATGAGGTCCCTGTAAAGGTGGACATTTTTTTGTTGCTATTATTAGAATATGTTATAACTTATGTCCTTGATCTTGATCTTCCAGAACTATTTAATATCAACTGCATTTATGAGAAATATTTTCCTCTTCAGTGACTATTCCAAGTAGTAGAAATCAGTAGGTGATGATGTAGTGAACAATTTTTAGTTCTAGGAGAGCTGCATGTTGGCATTAACTTCCACAAAGCAAAAATGATCAGTTTAAGAAGTGGTAAAAGCTTTTAGTTTGTGATGTCGTCCTCATTGAGGTTCATGTTGTCACGAGTGGGGGTGCTACAAATGAAGAAAGAAGGAAAAGAATCACTACAGATACCGTGTGTATTGGAACGTAGGACATGCTAGTGGCTAAGCCAAACCACTTGGTGATGAGCAGGTGCTTTGAGAAAGAAGCAATGTGTATGGGAATAAATTCACATCCTTGCATAGTTACTCTCAGACCTCAGGTGTGAAGAAGGGAATATAGCCACAGTGGGTAAAGTTCCTGCCTTTCCTTCCAAACATTACCATCTGCCTGCCTTTTCCCTTGTTCCCACTATAATGCTACTCCAGCTTAAAGGCTGCTAGATGAAAATAGCAGCTTCTAGCAAACTTCTGGGGTCATTCAGACTTAGACTGTTTAGGGTAGCCATGTAGATCCTTGCTTGTTGGAATACCTTCTTTCTGCATGAAGGCATTGTTTTGGGAATGATTCCTGCATGGCCAAAATCAGGATGCTCTCCAGCTGGTTTGGAGAGTGGAGAACCATGCATAGTAATGCCTTGCAATATGGTTATCAGTTTTGCAATTTACATCTCTGCTGTTGCTATCCAGAGTCTTGCCCTTTGCTTTTGTGTGCTGTGCTGAGGAAGTTTGACTTAAAATCTCAACTTATTCATGCTACCAGTTGCCACTGCTCTCACACCACTACTCTCAGCCTGGCACCTGAGGTATATCCAGCTGCATCATATTCTAAAAGCATCTGAGGTGCTGCTTAGTAAGCTTAGATCTTGGTTTATATTACTGTTGCAATATGAATTAACTGTGCACAGTTGGTGAATGGGTTGAGAAAAAATATGTTCCTACCATTTTTTCTTTATTAAGATGAGCAAAAATAGTAATATTGTACCACTAGCATGTAGGGAACGGAAACTGACGACAGTATTTTTCATACACGGAATAACTTTGCCAATTTCCTAGTCTTAGATCTGTTGTGGAAATAAATCAGTAGGTTCCTGAATGCTTTACAGAGCTGCTTAGAGTGAGGAAAATGACAGTGTAGAAGGATAAACCCATTCTGTGACAACAAAGTGATGCACTGCAGGTGAAGTGATTTGAGCAAAGTTGCCCGAGTGGTTAATCAAAAAAACAAAGAGCAGAACTCTGGTTTCCTGAAAGAGTCACTGTCCTGTGCCTTAAACATGTGAAAATTCCAATGTCTTTGGCAAGAACTGTTGCTTAATACAGTTGTGCCTTAGATGATGAAATCAAGTCCCTGATGATACTCAGCATACAATAATTATATTGTGTAAATATTCAGAATTTATGTGCATCTTTAAACAAACAAGCAAAAGTTAGTTGACAGATGGAAAACAGACAAAATAAACGGATCAAAGTGAAATTTGCAAATACTCTTTGTTGATTTAGAGGTGGTACTGTGACTGCACTGAAGAAAGGAACGTATTTTACTTCTCGAAAATGGAAAATAATACAATGCTTAAAGAAGGAAATAGGAAAATGCTTGAAGGAGTAAGTTAATATATTATCTTGGTATTTACAAATTGTAGGTTATTGTTCTTTAATATATATGGAGTTTGTCTATGGTCAGGTGGTGCTAACAGCCTAGAGAATGTAACTGGCAAAGACCACTGCCATTTAGAAGAAAAGTCACCATAAATGAACAGTAAGGAAGCCAGAGTTTCCACTGAAATATTGACACATGTTAACTAGATTAAAAATATGGCAGTTCTATTGATGGCATTATTTTATGTCAGCTTTGAGCCATAATAAGCAGGGGTAGACACAGCATTTTTCTGAACAGAGAGCTAGTGCCTTGTTCTGGGCAAATTTGTTAAGGGTGCAGGGGTGGAGAGAATGAGAGAAACAGAATTGAGGTAAATCCATGTTTGCAAGGTGTCTGAAGGTGATATAGTTTGATAGAGAACAGATTTTTCTGACATCCTAAAGCTCTTCAAATTTTTCATGGCGAGTTTCTTCCCTTTCTGTTCTCAGTTTAAAAAATGCTGTATTAAACATCAACGGTAAAGATTTCTGGATCTGAGGTTAGTATCAAGAATTCTTTGAAATAATTAAATTTATAGCATATCTTGCTTCATGTGTTTGCGTTTTGTTCCTCAGTTTCATCTGTCCTGCTATTGGACATTGATATGTTAAGAAAGGCCCGAGTTTTGTTTCTGTTAAGATTTTTCTCTTTTCCTTTGGCCCTTAACTTCATACTTTAAGTTGCAGTATATGAAAGTAATATGATCTGAGAAAAGATTTTTGACATTCTGGTTGACGTAGTGGAATTGTGAATGTAATACAGAAACCAGTTGTTTATTCATTTTGTTAAAATGCCTAGAGGCTCTGGTTGAGAGAGAGCTCACTGCATGCTGGGTGCAGCACAAGTACACTGAGTGTACCTGAAGGACACTTTATGGTCAGGAAGGCTGGTCTGAACCAGCTGGTTTGTGGCTGGAAGGTTTCTGGAGCAGCAGTGCTTTAAAAGAATCAGGTAATGGTTGAGGTTGGAAGGGACTGCTGGAGGCTGTCTGGTTCTTGCTCAAGCAGGGCCACCTAGAGCCAGTTGCCTAGGATGAAAGCCAGATGGCTTTTGAGTATCTTCGGGACTCACAATCTCTCTGGGCAACCTGTGCCTGGGCTCAGTCACCCTCATGGTAAAAAGTGTTTCCTGATGTTCAGAGGGACTCCTGTGTTTCAGTTAGTGTATGTTGCTTCTTTTCCTGTTGCTGAACAGGATCACTGAGAAGGATCTGCCTCTACCATCTTTATACCCTCTCTTCAGGTACTTATTCTTGACATTCCTCACTAGTTTTAGCTCCAGGTGGGCTCTGACTTTCCTGACTGCATTTCTGCATGCTCAGGCAGTGTCTCTGTACTCCTTCCAGTCTGCCTGTTCCTGCTTCCTCATATTGGATGCTTTCTTTTTGTGTTTAAGTTTTGCCAGGATCTCCTTTTTCATCTGTATAGTCCTCCTGGAATGTTTGTGTGACTCCCTGCTCTTTGGGATGAATGCTTCTTGTTTGGAGGAGGTGGTCCTTGAGTATCAAGCAGCCTTCTCTGACCCCTCTTTCTCTCCAGGGCTCTATCCCATGGGGCTGTTTTCAAGCAGGTCCCCAGAGAGACCAAAGTCTGCTATCCTGAATGCCAGGACCGTGATCTTCTCCCTCCTATTGGTGTTGTGAATGCCACCAGGGTCACTGCAACTTAAGGCTGCCTATGACCTTCATGTCCCCAAGGAGCCCTTCCTTTTTTTAGTAAGTATGAGGTCCAGCACAGAATCTCTTGCTGCTGGCTCTGCTATCACTTGGGTCAGGAATCTCTCAGTGCTCTCTGGGAGAGCTCTGGATGGTTTTCCCTGGCTGTGTTGTCCTTCCTGCAGACACCAGAGTGGTTTAAGCCCTCCCCAATGAGGACCAGGGCCTGTGATTGTGAGGTTGCTGCTCCCTGTCTGTAGAGGGCCTTATCCACTCAATTTCCTGCCCAGGTGTCCTACGGCAGATGCTCACTCACTACAATGTCATCCATACTGGTCTGCTCTCTAATCTGTGCCTGTAAGCTCTCACTTAGCTCATCATCCATGCCCAGGTGAAGCTCCGTGTTTTCTGATGCCTCTGTCTGGAAAGGTAAACTCCACCTCTAGGTCCTTCTGACTTGCCCTTCCCAAAGATCTTGTATCCCTCCTTTGCAGCACTCTACTCATGCAAGACATTGCAACGTGTCTCCATTCATCCCAGCAAGGTTATAACCATGAAACTCCACATAAATCTTGAATTCCTCCTGTTTACAATATTGATGTTTATTCATGCAAAAAATAAATTCCACCACGGAGGGAAGCAGTTCAGATGAAAGCACTGTTTTTGCCAGTATAACTGTGACTAGTGTGGCAGCTTCTGCTAGCCAAGTGACGTCAATCAGCAGTCACTCTTCACACCATCACCCAACATGGCTGGGGTGTCAGAAATTCCCAATGCTGGAAAGCACTCCTGCCCAAAAGTGCTCAGAAAATACAGAAGAATGTGCTGAAGTGTTTGAAAACTGGTAGTTTGTACTTTCCGCCTTTTTAAAATTTTTTAGAATGTACTTTTAATCTCAGTAATTGTTGTTTGAGTAGTGCCTGCTTATTTGTTGGTAGCTTTGTTTGTTAAAATGCCTTTGGAAAAAATACAGTCTGTATTCCTGTGTTGGGATCTACTGAAAGCAGCAATGTGGGACGATTCTGAAAAAATCACAGTAGTTTTGGGACATAGCTGATTTTCTCTGTTAGATTGCAATTTTTTTTCATTGATGTGGTATTTTAAGTCTATTTTTATACTTAATTTGAAAGTGCTAAATTACAGTAGTATTTAATACCATTTTTCTAATATCTAAACAAAAACCTTTAGCAGGATTGAGACAGCTCCCGGTGCACCTGCCATGTGCTGGTAATTTATGAAGATGAAATACATCTAACATGGCAGGAACTGAGTCATTCATCACAGATAGCAAGAAATGTAAGTTTCCTTGTATTTTTTGTCTTTTCTTTACCTGTATTCACCATGCATCTCTGAGTTTGATACAGCTATATTGATCACCACAAATTCGTTCCATTTGGTCTGTTTTGCGTCAGGTACTGAGATAATTTTTAGGACTTGGTGTCTTTGATTAATCAGAACAAAGTGGAATTTCTGGTGGTTTTAGTGGATTGAGCACTGGTTTTTCCGCAGGTCAGAGATAACCCCATTAAGACATAAGCATTTTCAGGATCTGTTTGTCATATTGATTTCCATCTTTCTAGTGAGAAATGGCTCTAATTGTTCTGGTTTTTTTCCCTGTTCAAGTCCTCATTACTTCTACCCAAAGAGATTGTTACATGATATCCTAGGATGTTTTCAGTCAGGTAGTGCTGTCAAATGCTAACCTGGAGCCAACTTCCATGCCTTTTCTGCTGACTGGACCTTTCATCTGAATTGACTGAGGTAACCCAGTGTAAATTCCCACTAGTAATCAAGCGTGCTGAACTCGGCTGAACAGTGGGAGGATGTGAAACCTGTGCCTCTTGTTCTTAGCTAGCTTCTGTTCCTTTCTCAGTATCAAGTTCAAGCTCTTAATTTTTCAAAGCCCTCCTCAGAACCTGAATGGGAATGTTTCTGCCAGGTTCCAGGGCTTCAAGCTGGGCATTCAATACCGACGTGAAAAACTTGGCCATTCTTTACTTTTTCTATATTCTGTCTCCCTCAAATCAGTGCTGCTGATAGTGGAGTGAAAGGGTTACTGACCAGTACAGATGGGGACCTGTGAGAGTCCTGGTGTTTGGGATTAACTCACTGTCCATTAGCTACCAGTTTTGTGTGAATACTGGCACACATACAGTGGTGATTTGGGATGGCATGGAGTTCTCCAAAGACATCCCAACATTTATCTATATTAGTGGTATTTGACACCCCAAATGAATATCAATGTAGCAGATACTACTTTGCGATCAATCTTTTTGCATAAGTTTTTCCTATTAGAGGTGGCTAAAGAGCCACACAGCACCCTAGAAAAAAAAAAAATGTAATTCAGCAGAGTGTGTAATGAGCAAACTTTAACAAATTACATCTTTTTATCTAACATCCTGACTATACTGGACACATGTGCCTTTGGAAAGGCAGTCATGGGAACTGCAAAGGAAAAGCACATATTAAGTAAAATGTAGAAGTTTTTTTTTTTTTTATAGTGGTATAGAATGAAAAAAGATGTTGCAGGTTTAATTTGAGAAAAGCAAGAGGAATTTCAGAGGAAAAAGTATTAGAATTGAAATGAAACCAGGTCTGCCAGAATCTCTCCATATTCAGTATTATAGTACTTCTTGTTCTAGTACTGCAGAACCTGTTTCGATGCATCATTGATGGAAATGAAGCCACAGTTTACAAAACTAAAATAGCAACCATCCATCCATTTTGCTACAAACTTCTGCATCCTCTTTTTACTGCCATTCACTGAAACAATGGTGCTTTTATATCTTGGCATGTTAATATTTGCAAAGTGTTTTTGAAAGCTGAAATGCACAAGAAAGGTGCTAAGTATTCTTGCTTTCACTTAGAACTAATTTTCATTAGAGATGTTCTTGTCATGGCTTATACTTTGTGTGAAAACTGGAGGGGATGCAGTTATTTTAGGAATTTTGGGCTTATGGATAGGAGAGCTTTTGCTCTAATACTGTGGCTTGGGAGTATCTTTTTGATGCAGGCAAAGGATTGTAGAAGCTGCTTTGCTAAGGGCTGGCATAGGAGTGTATCTGAGATTGTTGTATCAGAATGCAAAATGGGCTGTGCTTGATGCATTTAATTAATCTCTCTGAGCATCACTGGATGTCCAAGGTGCTGTTTCATTTGGTGGAGTTTTTCTTTTCTCTGCCTGCATGTCTTTATCTAACAGGCAGAGTGAAGTTTTGGATTCATGGGTATTTATTTATTTTAAAAAACGGAATGTTTAAATAAAGTAGAGATTCTCTTGGCACAGTTAATGTAAAATTTGTTGCCATTGTGAAACTACAGATGGAAGAAAGAAGTTCTATAGAAACCAAATTTGAACACTGACATGTCTAACTGTCCCATGTTTATATTTATATATTAAACTGAAAATCAATGAATTCTCTGTGTCTATTAGGAATATCTTCCTTTGAGGTGAAGGTAAGTATGGAATGTTACATAGTCAAAATTCTCATCTGTAAGGTCATTAACTCCTAGGAAATTGTTTAGAATAAATGGTGATCTGTAGGCAATTTTTCAGTTGCTCTTAATTAGCTAGGAAATGCAGACTCATCTGTGTTATTTTTATCTGCATGTGAATCTAAAAGATTTGGGGGTTGACAAAATTAAAAAAAAAAGTATAAACTGATATATGTCTAATTTCTGTAAATACAACTTTGGAAATTGTATTGGGCTTACTGCAAAGCCATAGAAGCTTGCTCCAACTACATAGGAATGTAATAGCATGATGTTTGTCAATTTATATTTTGGAACAGTACTTGAATACATGATCCTAAAAAGTTTCAAGAACTGCTTTCTTTGGATCTGAGTGGTTTCCATTGCCTCTTAAGTTTTGCCTTCAGTAGTTGTCTTTATTCAGGTGTGTCTTGGTTTAGAAATGGTATTCCCCAATTCAGTGTTCTCAGAGGAACACTCTAAACCATGTGCCACTTGCTTACTTTGCCTTTTTATTTCTGCAGCTGACGGGCTGGGGAGGAGAATTGGAGGTACAAAACATAAAGGTCACAGGTTGAGATACGAACTATTTATTGGAAATGGAATGAAGTAAGAAAATGAGCAGTAATAATCCTAATGATAGTGTGTCCAAGAAAGATGTCAATGTACCCAGCTGTTCCCTCTGCCATGCTGTGGTGCTCTGGGAAGGACCCTTTCCTCCATCCCAGAAAACCAACTGATGTGGCACAGAGTAACCTCCTGGTCCCAGCCATGTTCCTCCTGGATATTGCAGAAATTTACCCTGTCCTGGCTGAAACCAGAACAGAGTGCATATTTATTTACCAAAGAAGATGATGGATTATTTCACAGGATGAATGCAAGACTTAGATGGTGTTATTTCTCCATGTGTTTTATGAGAAATTTCATGTCGTAAGAAGCATACTTCCTCCTGTACAAATGTGAAATTGTGTTGTAAATGAAATCTCTTAATTACTGTTCAGCTTTGCTAAGCTTTTTACTTTAGTCAGCAACTGCCTTGCTGAAAAGTACCATAATTTTGAAGCAGAAATTTAGGACTGAAGATTTCCAACCAATTTCTTTCTTCCTTATCATTATGAGTATAGTGGCTTAGTAGTCAGGAAGAAGAGCATTCTGGTTTTGTAAATAGTATTCAAGTTTTCTCGTATTAGTAGATTAGAACAGCATGCTTGTATCTCTTCTTCACCTCCTGGAACTCTCACTTCTGATTTTGCTTCTAGTTTATGGACCCCATCTTTCACTATACTGCTTCATGTTTTTAGTGATCAAGCTTTGATCCACATTTTGGATCACGTGTGTGTACGTGTCTCTAGGAAAAAGGGCTTGCCCTGAAACCAAAAGTTTACACTTTCTTACAAGGAAAAAAAAAGGTTTATGGTAAGATAGGCGTTTGGGATGTTTTTATTTATGTATTCTGAAAAATATTCTTAAAGATTGAGACGTGTATGTATGTGTCTGTAATGATGTCTGTAATTTTAACGGGGTGAGGTGGCATGATGATTTATATAAGGTTTGTGGGATACTTAGTGAAGTCTTTTAGTTTTCTGCTTAGGGTTGCACAGAGTATTGACTTCTCATTGTACCCAGAGTCCAGAATAAAATCTGAATTTGTATGCTGCAAATTCGAGCATGTTCTCTTAAGTCTTCATTTTGACTTGGACTCTGAGAAATTTACCCACTGCGGTCTGTAATGAATATTCTAAATATTGTTAATGACAGTGGTGGTCTTATTTGAGAGTCTCTTACTCTCTTGTTGCATCCCCAAACATGTGGTGGCTGCTGGTTGCCGTACTTGCCTGTTAAGTCGACAGATACATATCTCCCTGGTTTAGCCACTTGTTTTCCTTACCTTTGGTTTTTGTGAGCACCTTTTGAACAAGCACAGTTTCTTCATTAGGATGTGTGCACCATGGTGAGCACAAGAACCGTGGGTCTTCCGTGGTGCCTGGCAACCACAGTCTGTGGTGCTGAACACAGTGCTCTGTAATTAAAGCGTACACAGTTGGACAAGACTGGCAGAGCTCATTAGAAACACACCACTAAATTAAGTTTACTGAGTGTACCTTTAAATCTTATCCTAGACTCTATCTTAACCTAAATGAGAGGGTTTTTCTGTTTGCCATTCATAACTATAGGGGACTTGAGCCTTCATACAGCAGTGGTAGTAAAAGCTACAATATTAAAACAAAGGTGGAGGTACTAAAAGCAAAGCGGGACAATGCAAAAACCAGTCTGTAATCCTCTGGGATAATGGCCTTAAGCCACATATCCTTGTGATTTATGCACTTGCTTTATTTGTTATCTTGGACAGAAAGCTTTGTCACTGAAGAGATGTGATAATAGCCTGTTCAGAATGATTGTAGTCTCTTGAATTCACGTAATAAACCAAATAATTTTGGACCACTTAGGGGTTTAGTCATCCTTGCTGTATGCATTTCACCTCTGATTTCACTTTCAATAGCTTAGATCAAGCTAGATAAGGATTTCCTGCTCACTTAGCTCTGTTCCATGGTGGTACTATATGGAAATGTCTTCCA
Organism: Cyanistes caeruleus; assembly: GCF_971803275.1. Lineage (NCBI taxonomy): Eukaryota > Metazoa > Chordata > Aves > Passeriformes > Paridae > Cyanistes > Cyanistes caeruleus. The sequence continues at coordinate 30,308,335 of NC_141704.1, read as the reverse complement.
TTTTGTGCTTTGATATATTGGAACTTCAGTGTGATACAGATGTCCTATACCTGCAGTGTGTGTTATGTGTAGCTGGCATATGTAAATATAGGTTGGTAAGACTTGCAGCTTTGTGTACTTTTGACAAATCGTGCAACCAGTAAAGGCCTATATTAAAATAAGCCATCTAAAGCAGAAGAAGTAAAAATAAAAGTTTCTTTATTTTCCAGTTTTACTGCAGCTGCAGTTTTGCAGTAGTAAAGGATGCAGGAGTAGAATCCATAAAGGATGGGAGTGCATTTCAGACCTTACACACCCAGCTTATTCCAACAGATGTGCACTCAAATAGCTGAGGAAAATAGGAAGAAAGGATACATGCTGGAGCAGGGTGCCATGAGATTGTAGTGCTGTTTTTGAGGTGGAAAATATGTCTGAGAGGAATTTTTCTAGAAAGGAATTTATGCTGGAAAGGAGTACAAATGGCACTTTTACCTTGCTTTTTCTCTGACTGTGCATCTTCTCACTACATTAAAACATTGCCTTTGTTTTTAATCCATAACCTTGTGATGAAAAAGGTTGTTCCAGTGCTAGTCTTTTATGTCCTGTAAACTGAGTTGGCTTCCCTGCTGTGACTTCAATAATGCATCATTTCCTAAGTTCAGAGGATTTGATGTGTTTAGGGTGAATTTGTGACTTGCTGTTAGATGGTTAAAAGGAAAATAGCTGTAATGGATTGGATGCAAAGCTGCTTCCCCAGCTTCTCTCCCATCCCGCCCACTACCGTGCAGAAGCATCTGTCTCTCATCTCCTCTTGGCCTTGTGCTATGTGTGAGTGCATTTTGACAAACATTTTATGAACAGAGATCTTTGAAAAACCTCTGAGACAAACTAACAGTGCTGAGAAAGGCAAGTACTTCTGTCTTACTAAATAGCTACTTGTGCAATAGAGGGTGATGCTATGGCAAATAAAAATATTTCTGTAGTAAATGTTACTACAGCAAATGAACCTGTCTTCTCTAGCTCTACTGAAATACAGCATCTCTCCATTTATAACTGTTACTAACAACTTAAAAACAATGCAGGGAATTTTGGCTGATATTCTTCATATAAATTAGAAGATGGCTTTTCTTTTTATGTTGTTTCATGGATGTGTTTTGTCTTTTCAACTGTCTGAATGCTATCTAGAGGAGAATATTCTCCAGCTGAAGATTATAACTGTTTTGTGCTTTTTTTTTAAAATGGCATACTTTTTATATTTGTAATAGAAATGATGACTGAAATATTTTTCATAGTCTGAAGAAAGACTGATGATGGGCAGAAATTCATAGTAATTTAGGAGTTGTTTTCTATATGTGCAGGATGCATGCATTGCTTTCTTATTTGGAGCACATGTATATGGCTGTTTCAGCTTGGGAGGAGAAGCTCTGCTTTTTAATTTTTTTATGTGAACTTGCTGCAGTGATTTTACTTGTTACTTACTCCACTGATATGAGGAGATTTTTTAGATAACACACCTGCAAAGAATGAAATAGCATGTTCTGAAAACACCCCCAAATCTTTTTGCAATTAATGCTACAGAGAATGGCAGCAGTGTCAAACCAAATACTTTTCCTTGTTCTTCACTGTGTGTTCCTCTGCACTGATATGCCAGAAGCATGTTATTACTCTGTTTGGATTTTGAATCAGATCTTTGTTTGCTTGTACTTGCACCTTGAGTTGGAAAGAGGCATTATGTAAATTCAGTCACGCTTAAAAACAACCCAACAAAAGAAAATGAGAGCAATAGAACTTATCCTTTTTTAGGTACTTGAGATATTTATTAGTTTTGAGTACTTTGTCAGCTCCTTGTGCAGGTACTTTCTGCACAGGAATGCCCCATCCAGTGTGTTCCAGTCACAATGGGCAGTAGAGCTTCTGCCCAAACAACTTCAGTGGTACCAAAAGTGGTCTGAATGAAGCCCAAGCATTCATGTTCCTGGCTAGGAGATGCCACTTTCAGATTCAAAGGCCTTTATTTACCAATCCATCCAAACTCCCTGTAACTGAATGAAATGCTTCTGCATTGCGTCATTGACAAGCTTATGAGACTCTTTAGGGTACAGATGTTTTCTGTAAGAGGAAACCTTGTCATCCTACCAAAGCCTGGGGAGAACATTTGTGGACTCCTCTAAAGTGCTGCAGTAGTAGTTTGGATTAACTGACTTCATACTTCTGTGTTAAAAAAAAAAGTTGTCTGAAGGTTTGGTCACATACATGTGATTCAACTTTGATTGTTTGAGGGGAAGAGATAGATAGATTTCCTCATTTATTTAGGATTTTTATTCTTTGCATATGCACTTTACTGTTGTGTTGCTGTAAGATGTTTTTTTTGCTTTTATTAATTAATTTTGGTACAGGGTTTATATTCCATTTGATCCAGTTCTGGTTTTCTGCTTCTATAGTCGTAATATTGAAACTGACTGTTGTCCAGAATCTATTTCCCTTTCTATTGTCCATCTTTTAAAACAACAGCATGACAATAAATTGTGCAGTGTTTTGTTTTCCCCCTAGGGGTAGTTTCAGAGATTAGCAGGACAATGAAATAGTAGGGGAAAGCATCTGGAAGGTAAGACTTTCCAGATGGATATCCTGTTGAGATATAATATGGGACATGCTTGGTGGTTTTGTTTTGTTTTGTTGTGTAGGAATGTATGGTGTAAAATTTTTACTCTGCATTTCTTAGTTCTTTCACTTTTCATGGGGTTTTTTTTTCTGGGTTTTTTTTTTTTGGTTTTGTTTTTTTTTTTTTTTTTGTGTGTGTGTGTGGTTTTTTTCCTCCTGTAATGAGATGTTTGCTAATTCCAGAAATATTAATCTGATTATCTGGCCTGATGATTGAGGCTGTAGAATTCCAACAGCTATTCCTGATTACAGAAATTTAGGAGTCCATAAATAAAGGTTAAGCTATATCTAATGTTGAGATTTTCATCTTTGTTTTTAAGATTTTGAGTCAAAGAAGGTTACACATCTTATGGTTTGATCACTGATAGTTTTGTCTTGTATTATCAGTTGTGTTTCTTGTTTTTTTCCCCAGGTATTTCTGTAGAAATCCAATTGAGCAGTATTGGCTAAAAGCACAGACCATTCAGTAAACAGTGCACAAATGCCCAGCTGACCTAGAGAAAATACTTAAGGAGCATGAATCAAATCAAAAACTATAGAAACTCAAAAGATTAGAGGGATAGCTATACCTATACTGAGGTTAGTAGTAGCAAATACTGAATGGCACAAATGATCACAGTTTTTCAAAGAAGCGTAAGAATATGGTAGCATATTTTATTAGTATCTATTTGAATGAAGTAGGTCAGTTGGAATAAGAAAAGACTTCATATTTCTCAACAAAACAAAAGGTAACTATACCCAGCAGATATTGGGAGAATGGGAGCCAGCTAAAAGTTTCAAATTAACTTCCCTAGCAAGATTAAATGCTGTATGCTACATGAAATTCCTCTTTCCCACCACCCTTCTAAAATTCCTTTCTGCTTTCTGGCTGGCCCAAGACTTCAGTATTACTAGTAAAAGGACATTATCATCCCACATGATGACTTAAAATTGAAGGAAAAGCACAGTTAATGTTTCAGTAAGAGTTCTTAAAATCCATTTATTGAGATTTAAATGAACCTGTCCTATATCTGGAAAGAATCAAATTCTTTTTCCCTGTAAGGTTTACCCTTTATTCTCTAACCTAAGCATTAGCCTGATATTTTTCTGAACAATGTAAAAATCAATAACTGAACTTGGACATTCTACTCCCTTGTTAACTACACAGTCTACTGTTACTCTCCTGCGTTGGAGCATTAAGTTGCAACACAGGTCCTTTTCTGGTTACAATAGAAAATCCTTTATAATTTCATGTGAGTTTTCTCAGATATTTTGTGATAACAGGTCAGGTCATACAGTTTTTTTTAATATGGTTGCCTGAATAATCTTTATAGGAGCATGAGAGAAATGAGAGGAGGAGTAGAAAGAAGGAAGACTACAAGACTGGCTAAATCCCAAAGCAACTCAGATTTAAATGTTCTCTTTTAGGGGTAGGCATCTGACTAGAGCCACCCACAGCTGATATCTGGGGAGTGTGTGATCAGTTTTCAGCCATCCCTGAAATTCACTGTGGAAGCAGAGATCACGATCAGTATCAGGTTCAGAAGATCAGTACCACTCTCCATTACCCTCAAGAGGTTTATTAGTAGGTAAAACTGCACTAAAGCACATTGCTGTTGAATTCCCTTCAGATCCACATGAACTACTTCCTTGCACTGTTAAAAACTTGCATGGTTTTTAATCCACTATGAAGCTTCTCCTTGAGCTTTTCATTCAGTGGTCTGTTATGTGGAAGTATTTTCCCTGTCTATCCTCGAAGCACACACATGACTTTTGGTTGTATTTGTGAGATGTTTTTCCTAGGAATGACAATGGATCTCTAATGGAGAATTTTTTCATTTTCTTTAAAATTGATCTCCTTCTTCTCTAAACAATTGCACTATTCATGTTCTAAAAATTTGTATTTAGCTTCATCTGCATGTGAATGGAAAATACTGAGCTGGTTTATGTTTTATATTTCAGACTTGAAGCGTTTTAAACTTCAGAGGACTGATGAAGAAATAAGTTTGTATCACAGATGGAATAACTCCTGGATCAAACCAAAATTACTCTTTGACATGTATTTTGTACTCATATGTGTGCTAGAGCCATTCTGTTTATTACCTCTGTTATGAGAGATGGTTCTCTAACTTACAGAACAAGGATTGCTTTGCATCTTTCTGTTAAATTTGCAAACACAAACAGGGAGCAGGGTAGGTTAGTTGCTTCTTCTTAAAAGCTTCATTTTAAAAGAAGTTGAGAACCTCAGTGGCTGCAAATGCTGCATCTTTCCTTTTTTTTTTGTTCTTTTCACTTCATAGAGGCTTAAAAATATTTACTTAGTCCAGACTTGGGAATTCAAGAACAGACTGCTGCATTAGCATGTTTGGCCATGTTTTGCTTTCTCTTGCCAAGAATTGTTTTTCTATCTATTAATTGGAGCTGTCCATGCCAAAGTAATAGCGATTTTTACATGCAGAACCAGCATACCAATCAGTAATTAGCCACAAGTTCACTCCCTGGTGTATTGGTAAAGGTTCACAACTAAAATACTGCCTTCATCTCATGGATTCTGTTTCTGTTTCAAGTTGGTATTAGAAGCCAGGGATAATTTGTGACAGTAGTTCCCTTGTAAGTGAGTCTTAGAACCGATTTCATAAACACCATAGCTTAAAGAAGGGTGGTCTGTTGGGGTGACCACTGGCCTGGACACTGAGTATGTAAATATTCTTTATGTTCCGAAATGGGAACCTGTGAAGGATTCTTGTAAAACACAAAAGAAAGGAGATGTTTAGTTAATGGTGCGTTTTTCAGCTACTGATAATAGAAGTTTCATAAAGTTGATAGCTGGTGCTGTCAATTTTCAGACTGTAAATTTTATGATCCTCCTTGAATGGCTGAGGTGGTGTTGTCCTGGATAAACTGTCCTTACTAATTTATGCAAAATACCAGCACTACTACAGGGGGAAAATGCAACAGTTTGTAGATATATTTTCATGCCCAGTGGAGGACAAAGTGAACAGATTACTGCCTTCTTAATCTTACCAGATTGTATTATTTTGAAATCCTGGCCAGACTGCCTTTGATGATTTCAGGCTCTTCAAAACCCGAGATCCCTCTGTCAAGACTGGTATCAGTGCACATCAAGAAAGTGATAGATAAGAGCACCCTTAGACATACTTGACCATTTCTGGCATACAAATAGAGATTTGTGAAAGAAATACTAACATTTTATGAGTTTGGTATGAGTAGTAATGCGTGTGTGTGTAAGTACTAGCTGAACCAAGCAAAGCAGTTAAAAGCAAGGAACCAGTCTGTTAACCATGTATGCTGTTGTCTTGAGATTTGCTTTGGAGGCTCTTGCTGATTTCATTAGAAAAAAAAAAAAATCCTCTTAGAGACATTTTAAGGTTTTTTTTTTGTTATTCTTGATCTTTGTAATTCATCCAGCTCTTTGTGAACTCATGACCACCTACAGTATGCAAGCCAAATATCTGGCAGACAAGGGCTTGCTGTGTTGAATAGCTTCCTTTTGTAAATCTTAGTCACTCAAGATTTAAACCAATTTTTGGACTTTTTATACTGTCAGTCACTGTTACATGTGACTATTCTTGAGGGTGACACATCTGTATAATGAAGTCCTCAAGAGCCTTTCTAGAATATTGTGCCTTTATCCTGCCTTGGTTGGGGAAAGGGATTTTGTTTGGACTTTCTGGCTCTTGGATGTGTTTTTGGTCATCTTTTGAGGCGTTCTAAATGTTGTGGTTCCTAATGGTGTGGAATAAAAGCAAAATCAGTGACATCTCCTTCAGGTGACTAGTACACAGCCGATGCCCATGAATGTATTTTTATTCCTGACTGTTGTTATCTATGGTCATTTTTTTGCAACTTCTAGTGGCTGGGGGAATTTTACTTTTTTTTTTGTAGACCATGACAAGCTCAAAGATGAGGAAACAGTCAGTGTTGGAGGTGTGTTTGCCCCACTGCCAGGGCCCTGGAGGAAGCAGCAGAGGTAGGTTTGGGGTACTCTGAGACACTCCCTTGCAGTTGGGCTGTGAACTGACAGTAGGCAAATGTTTTTCAGGCAAGAAAGCTGCTATGTTCTGCCAAACTGGAATAGGGATTTTGAAGAAATTGCTTCCATTTTCTGACCTAATTTCAGTTAATTGTGATAATTTTGCCTGGAAGTAACTGAGGCAGGGATCGGTGTGAGGTGGCCATGTTCTCATCTGAGACAAAAAGCTGTTTCCTTCTAGGCTGGAGGTTGTAAAAAAGGTTTCTTACGCCATGTGTGTTTCACTTCTATGTTCTTTAGAAATTTTTACCCTTCCAGAACACGACACTCATTGCTGTAAGGTTTTTCTGCTTAATGTCTTTACACTTTGCAGTAATTCCAGCATGTACTTCCTCAAAATTTTCTGTTTATTCCTTTGGAAATGTAGACACAGATGGTGTAGAAATACACCTATAGCAATTATTCTTTCCTTTAGGCATTGCAAGAGAGGTCTCTGGTTGAGCCATGGGGCTAAAAGCAACTCCAGGACCTCTATTCCCTCACATTTCATGTTATGTCACTATTACCCACCTGCATGTTGAAGGAGAAAGTGTATGCTTCTCACCTTTGTGTAGCAACTCTTTGTCTCCAGATTTCCACACAGGGAATGCTACTTCAGAGATAATGTGGGTCAATGTTACGGACACCTGAGGTCCCAAGTTTGTGGCTGAAGTCTGTTCCAGGAATGTGTTCTACTGGTAAAAACTGCTGTTGAAAAAACAAACCAATGTCAAGCTATGTAAGAGGAAAAATCAGTTAAATGAAAGAGGGTAATCAGTGTTGAAATTTCTTGGATGTTATTCTCTGTTTTGTGAGGGTTTTTTAAAATTAATATGTACTGAAATTTATACAAAATTGAGAGAAAAAATGACTTTGCCTCTGGAGTGTTTATGCTGAGTTTAGCATGGTTAAGTTCTCATCTTTTTTTAATATTTTGGTGCCACTAAAGGAAAAATAATGAAAGAATGAACATAGGTATTTAGGAATCCAATAGCAATAGAGGTACTGTATCTTAACTGTTGAACTGTCAAGTTGCTCAAAGATGTGTCACATTAAAAAATGTGAAAGACCAAAAAGTTAAAACCAAAGCACTTCGACATGTCAGAATTAAAGTTGCCTTTGTGGCTGCTGGTTAAACATGTTGTGTAGGCATTTCCTGGAGGAGGTAGGAGATATTTTGCCTTACAATATGACTTGACAGCTTTGTACTTTAATGAACATATTGTTCTGAAGAATGTTTTGGCCCAATCAACTTCTATGGTACTTTACAGTCAGAAATGTAATTTTTTAGTTTTCAAGCTGAAATATTTTGTTTGGGGCATTTGGGTGGCTGTGACTCTAATCCACTTCTTTTCCTAAAACATCTTGAGACACCTGAAAGATTGGTGTGTTGATAGACCTCACTGGTTAGACTGCATGTTGTGTGAGAAGTGCTCATGCAGACACTTGTTACTCTGTGATTCATGACAGGAAATGTATAAAGCCCAACCAGCAGCAATGAAATTATACCAGTGATCTCCTTATGCCAGATTTAAAATTACAAAGCATGGTGTAACAACGTGAACAGATTCAGAGGGACGGGAGACAGCATAGAAAACCCCTGAGATTTGGGATTTTGGCAGAGCTAGAAATGAATGGAAACAGGGCCTTGTGTTAATGGTTGTTTGTTTTCCAACCTGAGTCACCAAGTGTGTTCTCTAAAAATTGGATAAGTGAGCCTTTATTGCAGTCTTTTGCAGAAAAATGTTATTTTTATTACACTTTCTCCTCTTTCTTACAGTTTTAAAAAATGTTTAAATACAGAATTGGAATACTGGCTGTTCCTGACTAATCACTCCAGAGTCATGGCTCTTTGTGGGTTTGTTATAGTAGGAGTGTGGGTCTGTATACCAGAGGTCAGCTGTGCCAGTATCCCAAGTGTATGATACCAAAAAGTGAACTTTGCCAGCATTTGTACTTCACCCATTGCCCATTCATAAGAATCAGTAGGCATCATGCTATTTTTTTTTTTTTTTAAACTTTTTTTTTTTCCTCCTGGGCAGTCTTAACTGAAATTATTTGCAGCTTTTGACAGTGTTTCTCCTTACAAGAAAAAGCACCAAAAGGTTTTAGCTTTACTTCCTGGAGCAGGGAGGGGTGCTCCTTTCATCTCCAGCAGGCTGGTACAGAATTAGTGTCATCATTCCTGCCAGTTTGCCCATTTACTGGTGGATGATAACTATGTTTAGTGAATAATGAGCACTATAAGTCATGGTATTTTTTACTGCCCCTAACTCTCTCAGTGGACAGCTGCCAACTTCATCTATCCTTAAAGTAAGCCAAAAGAATATGTAAGCTTTAAAATGAGCCTCTATATAAGTGCTGTAAAAGTAGCTGTTTCCCTTAAAATAAGAAGTACAAAAGCCCATAGAGTTGTAATAGCGCTGGTAATAAACTCATTTTAGAGAATGACAAAATTCTTGCTGTCTGAAACCGAAATACTGCCACGTTGACAATATGAAATTCAGTCTGACTTGACTGAGTTTCATTATCTATCCCCACTTCAGAGATGAGCAGAAAACAAGAAATGGATTTCTAAGATACTTTAAAATAGTCTTATTAATTTGCCTTATGTTAATAAATTTGTTTGCAACAGATAAGTCAAGCTCATCATTTTCATTAGACAAATCAGTAATTACGCTGATTCCTTTAAGCCCTTATAACTTCCTGAATATAAACACAGAAATGCTGCTCTTAAAAAAAGAAGAAAGGAATTATATACCACAGTTTTGTATTGTATTTTAATATATTTACCGTGGCCTACATTTCCACTGTCCTTCCTGAAAGCTGGATTTCGTGGTGTGAGTAGCAGTTACCTCAATTCCCTTTATTGTCTCAAAGATTCAATCCAATGTCTTTACCAATACTGGAATTTCAAAATCCTGAGTTCTGATGATACTGCCTCTGACCAACCACTGAGTTAAACTAATACTTTGACTACTTTTTCTTTTAGAAATACACGTCCAATGGTGTATATAATGACATCTTAAACAGTTTTAAGAGTAGAACAAAAGTAGAAGGCAATAAGTATTTTTAGTTATTATAAGTGTTTTGTCTACAAACTTATTTATTGTTTCTAAGCATCATGTCTAGATCAATCTTTATCTACCAAGCTGTTTGGATCTTTTTGTCCATGATCTGGTGAGACTCCTGGAAGAGCTTCCCCAAAACTGTCTAGTCATCCCTTCCTCCTGCAATGCCATTTTGAAGTAGTCATGGAAATGCTGATTGTCTTGTACTCCCAGGCCTCTAGATGTCTAGCAGCAAGTCTTAAGACTCCCTTAATGTTTTTCATGGATTTATCAGATATTTTGGGTTGGAAGGAACCTCAGGAAATGATCTAGTTCCACCTCTTGCTCATGGTACAACTTACATTAAGCCAGTCAGACCATTTTTTTTTGCTAATTAACTATTGAGTTAAGACAGTATTAGACTTAAGGAACATTATTACAGCAAAATCCCTGTAAACTCCTAAAATACATCTTAAAAATGTTTTACTTTTCCTTGGTTGTATTTTATGAGCCTTTTAATTTTCTCTCCTTTCAAGGAGTACTTTCCTGAGTGTTCTGTTTATAGCAGTGGAAATACATGCTTTTGCCTAATGACTTTCATTAAGTTGCAGGTACCTGGAATCATGGCTGCCTTTCTCTGCTAGTGTGAAAATACAAGGGAGTGAGATGAGAGACTCAGTGTGGAAAATGAAACACAGAAGGGAGATGGGAGATTTGTGTTCAGTATCATGGCAGTGAGTTAGGGTGCCTTTTCAAAATGTGTTTGGGGGAATCCCACTCAGCGGTGTTTGCTGGCAGTGTGCAAAGAGCCTTTCAGATTAGAGATTTAGACAGAATACCACAGCTTGAAAAGGGTAACTCCAGCAGTGGGGGAAGTGCTGGCAGCTATGGGACACCTGGCCATTCTCTAAGAAGGTGGATTTTTCTGTTGTTGTTGGGGAATAAAAGTTACCTATAATTTTATGTGTCTATGAGGAAGTTGGCCTGATCTTTTAGTGGACTAAAAAACTAGGTTTTTTTAGTACTGCTGCCTGTTTTATGAGCACTAAAACTTGGTTGTGCTTTAAAGAAAACTAAACAATATGTTGTAGTATATCAATTACTAAACAAAACAAACTTGCCAGTGTTCATGGGAAAGAAACTGCTTCCACAGAAGCTTAAAAGGAAAAAAACAAGGGACTTGGTTTACCTTGCATAGTACCATTGAAGTGATGTTTGCCAATGAAATAGTTTTAGGATTTGATCAACTAAGCTGAAGGGAAATTACTACCTGTATATACATAGCATTCTGTGAAGCTTTATAGTAAAGCAAACAGAACAGAAATAACTGCTAGTCTTCCCTAAAGGGAAGTTATAACTGGTTTTGTATGTATGATTCATGGCAGGAGCAAAAGATGCGAATCTAAGGCAGTAGTTCTGGGAAGCTTTCTGATATATATGGAGTCTTAAAGTAGTGTTCCATTTGTTTAAACAAAAAAGAGAAAAAATAGTGTTTTTTTCCTCTTTTGGGGATGCTATGTAAGCTCCCTTCTCTCAGGGACCAGGAGACATGAAATATTGATGCAATGGGAGATACTTCTGTAGCATTTTTGACAGAGTACCGTGGGGTAGGTCCTTTCATCCCTTTTATGTCTGATGTGAGTTCTAAAATTCTGTTCTTCAGCCAGCCAACTTGAGTTCCCTTAGGAAGTGGAAACTTGATCAAGTACTGGTGGTCATTCAGTTAAATACTCTTATTCAGGAGATAAAAAGGGGAGCTGGAGCTTTGTGGAAGACAGCCTGTGTCTGATTTTGAAAAGGCAAAGTTAGGCTCCTTCAAAAAGCAAAAATAATCCGTCACACCCCTTTCTGTTGTCTCAGGCCTTTCTCACTCCAGGGAGTGACAGTCTTACAGCAGGGCTTTGAGTATCTTTGCAACCTTATGATATATGTAGATATGTATGTAAATGAAAATTTAAGATTTACAGAAGGCAATAAATCTTGTGTCCATTTGCCTTGCAGAGTTTCTTATCCACAGTTGGTGAGTGGGTGAATGTATTTGTTACTGGCAGAGCCTGTCAGATCTATAATATACAATTGTTTTAAAGAAAGTGATACTGTAATCCAACTTTCCCAAATGTTTCTCAGTACTAAAAAATTTAAAAGAAATGCACTTCATTTAGGCTGGAGATTTTGCCAAGATTGGTTTCCCTGTCTGGGAGTTGGCACAGTTATAAATGTTATTAGATACTAATGTTACTGATGGTGCAATATATCGTTCTTTCAGTCAGTGAAATTATTTATCCTGATCCCTTTGTGTGAAAAATTTTCATCTGCTTTTCTGTCTTGCCTTGTCTTAGCGGTTCATGATGTAACCTTTTTTATTCAGATCAAAGACAACTTTCTGGAGCTTTTATTTTTAGATATTTATATATACATGTATTTATTATTATTTTTATATTCAGTGTCCAATTAATTTTGGGAATGTGCAGTGATCCTTGTTTTCAGGATGAGCTGTTATTCTTCCCTCCTACCTCACACCTCCAGTATGTATGACTTGTGAGTAAGCTTCCATTTCTGCTCTCTCGTCTTTGAAGCTGGCAACCTTATCTTTTCTTCATCCTATGCATATGTACATGGCTGCAGTGTGCCTGTGGTGTAGAAGCTATTTACCACAACTTCTTTCAGGGGAAATTACTTATATAGATGGTATATAATGCCAAGGAATTGTCTCATAAACCAGAATATCCTGTCTTGTATACCTATCAAATATGATTGTCTCTAGATAATCAGACAGTCACATATTGCAATTCTTTTTCATTAATGTGAAGATTTTGTGTTTATTCCTTGCTGCAGGAGAGCATCAGAGTATTTGAAGTCATAAAACTTAACTCTGTCCTGTACAGACAGAAATGGTTAGGAATTATTTTACTGTGTTGTTTTACCATCCATAGGTGTCAAAAGCAAGGGGGCATTTGATCTTTTGATCTGTGACATCTTGGTGAGTTCTATTATTTAGTCATATGAGCAGACACAGTAGTCAGCAGGTAGATTGGCTCATTCTGACCTACTCCTAGAAGAGGAAAATCTAATCTGTAATTCTACCTAATTTAGGATTTGAGAGGTACCTAGGAAAATGGTGTTTTGAAATACTTGATGTGCCTTCATAAATGGTCTTTTATCGTGGTCTTGGCTGGTCTGCTTACTGTTCCTCCTAAAAGGAACTGTCTTACTATTCCTTCAAAAAAGGAGGTTTTGGATTAATTATGTTTTGGTCTAAGTAACAGTTCACTTGAGCTTACTGTCCTGTTTGTAAAGACATTATTGATATGGAGGTTTGTTACAGAATTTTCTTTTGATAGTGGTTTATTCCACATGAATATGACTTAATTCTTTGTTAGTAAATCCATGTTAGCCCACGATGACCTTTTCCCTTCTCTTCCTCAAAAAAGTATGCCTTCATTGTAGAAGGGCTGGAGACTGCTGGGGAGAGGAGAGGAATTTGGTCTTTCTGATAATACTGTTGAAGGTCTGGATTCAGTGGAAGAATAGAAACAAGTGCGAATGTCCTTCCTCAACCACAGATGAATTTTTGAAGAACAACAACTTTCGTGCATAGGAATTGAAGGATGCACCCTTAGTAACGTGTCCTTTCTGAAGGTGTACGTAAATGCTATGTTTTTAGTAGAATATTGATAGGAGAATGGTGCTAGGACTGTTAAAATTTTGGGCGAGTTTTCAGACTACATTTTATGTATTATTCAAAATCTTTACTGGAAGGGTTGTGAGGCACAGGAACAGGTTTCCCAGAGAAGTTGTGGATGCTCCATCCCTGGAGGTGTTTAAGGCCAGATTGTATGGGGCTCTGAGCAACCTGGTATAGTGGAAGGTGTCCCTGCCCATGGCAGGGAATTGGAACTAGGTGATTTTCAAGGTCTCTTCCAGCCCAGACTCTCATGATTCTATGATCTACAACAGGTATATCTTAACAAAGCTCCAAAACTGGAGGGAGGACTCTTGGAAGAATGGTGATATATGACTCCTTAAATAAGTCAGATTCAAATGTGTCTTCTTGTGCAACAAAAATTTTCGGAGGTCTGAGGTTCTTTGCCCCGTGTGGAAGGCCTGCCTTCCATGCATGGGGGATCTGTGTTTAAACAGAGGAGATACCTTTGCTTCTCTCACTGATTGTTTAAGCCATGAGCTGACAGGACAGGATAGCAAGTGCCTGAACCCCAGCTCCTTTCTTCAGGGGAGATGCTAAAGCAGTAATGACAGCTAAGTCACCAAGTATGGCCAGTGCTCAGATGTGACCTTTCATGCCTAGGCTAATGCTGCCTGAGCTAGAGTAGTGCTTGGACTAATGTTATCTTAGGTTCTTGCTGAAACATCTTCACTGAAGATACAGAGCCCAGACAGTAGATGTACTCCCAGTGGCTTTCAGAAGGAATTAAATTCCTGATTCGTGTCTGTGCATTTGAAAATTCCTGCTCCCCCAATCTTAAAAGTTCAGTGCTTCATCGATTAAGTTTTTATAAACTATTGAGTTTAATTAAGAAACATGATAAATCACTAAAATAGAAGTTCTTTAAGACAATGAAGGAGGATAATGAATAATCAAATAGTCAGCTGTCATTCTGGTAGCTGGAAATAAGGCATATTTGATATATACTCCTTGTCCTTTGTATTAGCATAGAGGAAGAAAAATCAACGTTGTTGGAAGGCAAAAATTTGATTAAATCCATGATCTTGCCCTCTGCTCCAGTAATTGGCATTGCATATGAATCTCAAAGCTATAGGTATTTTTGAAAGAAATAGTGTTAATTTGCCACCTAGACTCCATATTGTGAGGCTTGAAATCTCTCTGAGAAAAAAGATGCAACTGGAGGTGTCACTGTGGTGCTGTGCGTTTAATTATGTGCATATGCTTGCAAGCTCACATATATATATATATATATAAATAGATAAAACTGAATTATGTGCAGTCTTTCACATCCAAGCCAACATGTGAGGACATAATTTGTCTCTTCTGACTTCATATGGAAGTTGCTGGGCAGGGCCAGGGAATCTGAAACCCGTGTGAGTAATTGCATGTGTGAAATTATGCAAAGCTATGGCAGATAAAAGCCATGGTTAGGAGGTGTGATCGCAGCTTCTGTGAATAAACAAACCCCAGATTTAGCGAGTGTAGGAACAAGCAGAGGGTGGTCTGCAGGTTTCAGTAGCAATGGCACTGACTAGTCCAGGACACCTGATTTTTGTGTGTACTTGGCCACTGAAACCTGAACGTGCATGTACCCAGTGCACGTCAGATGCGTTCTACAGGCGTGTTGCATCTGTTTGTGGGGTGGTTCAGGACTCTTGCAACTCACAGGGAGATTTTTGGTGAATTTTTTTTTTTCTTCAGGAAGGACAAATCTTCTGACATGTTCTAGCTAAGCACAGTGGCTGGATGTTACTTGCATGACTGGGTGTCCCGCAAGTGGATGAGGGAAAGATTGTGGATGTATTCTACTTGGACTTCGATGCCATCTCCCACAGCATTCTGGAGAAGCTGGCAGTCCATAGTTTGGGCAAATATTCAAATATTCCCTGAGTTAAAAACTGCATGGCCAGGCCCAGAGAGTGGTGGTGGATCGTCACTCATGGTATTCCTCAGAGCTCAGTATTGGGTCCAGTCCTACTCAATATCTTTATCAGCGATCTGGACAAGGGGATCAAAGGCACCCTCATCACAATCACAGATGACACTAAGTTGGGCAGGAGTGTTGATCTGCTGGAGGGCTGGAAGGCTCTGCAGAGGGATCTGGACAGGCTGGATCCATGGGCTGAGGCCCATTAGTATGAGATTCAGTAAGGCCGAGTTCTGGGTCCTGTGCTCCTGCTCCTGTACTCCGAGCAATCTGCTCTACTTGAAGGCATCTCTGCCCATAGCGGAGAGGTTGGGACTAGATGATTTTCAAGGTCCCATTCCAGTCCTAACCTTTCTAGGATCACAACAACCCCAGGCAGTGCTACAAGGGGGAAGAGTGGCTAGAAAGCATCCCAGATAGAAAAGGACCTAAGGGTGCTGGTCAGCAGCAGCTGAACATGAGTCAGCTGTGCTCAGGTGGCCAAGAAGGCCAGTGGCATCCTGGCCTCTATCAGCTGTAGTGTGGCCAGGAGAACCACAGCAGTGATTGACTGCCTGTACTCAGCAATGGTGAAGCAATGCCTCCAATTCTGTGTTCATTTTTGGGCCCCTCACTGCAATAAAGACATTGAGGTGATGGAGCATTTCCACAGAAGGACAGTAGAGCTAGGGAAGGGTTTGGGGATTGAATCATAGGAGATGTAGCTGAGGGAGTTGGTGGTATTTAGTCTGGAGAAGGGGAGGCTCAGATGTGCCCTTATTGCTCTACAGCTGCCTGAAAGGCTGTAGCCAGGTGAGGATTGGCCTTTTCTCCCAGGGAACTGGTGACTGAACTTGAGGAAATGGCCTCAAGCTGCACCAGGGAAGGTTCAGTTTGGAAATAAAAAATAATTTCTTCACTGAAAGGCTGTCAGGTGTTGGAACAGGCTGCCCAGGGAAGTGGTGGAGTCACCATCTCTGGAAGCGTTCAAGAAATAGCTGGATGTGGCACTTCATAGCATGATGGTGTCTGATCAGAGCTTAGACTTGATCTTCGAGGTGTTATCCAACGTTGAGGATTCTGTGTTGTCAATTTTGCTCTCATTCTGTGAATTCAAATTCCTAAAGCAGTGAGCAGTAAAGGGATAAGCAATTCTTGAGCCAAGGCTCCTGTAAAAATTGCATGTGTGAAGTCAAGGATTGCATACATGATGACTCTGGAAAACAGTTGTATTATTAAGCATGTCAATTTTAAAGAAGTTAGTTTAACTTGATTAAATCTATTCTGTGGGTACTTTCTTTTCCCAGCTGAATTGTTTCAAACCAAGTAGAGCTTGTGATTCTGAGCAAGTGTGTTCACACAGTCCCTAAATGTAGTCTAGTTAATCTACTCAAATTTCACATGCAGTTAACATGAACTGATTGATTTTTCTCAATGTCCCCAGGTAGACAGACCAGTCTCATCGACTCTTACCTGTTTACTGCTAGCACTGATTCTTGAAAGCCTGTCTGACTTCTACTGAGGAAAGTTGGTGTTTCTTCTACGCTCAGTTCCAGCTTTTATCCACAGAAGTTAACGGAGTGAAAATGAGTTACCCTTTATCTTCTTACAGCTGTCAGTTTTATCTTTAACATGGTGCTCATCTGAATAACAAATTTGCTCCCATGTTCACTGACCTTTCCTCATCAGCTTACCAGGGTAAAAATGGGTGTTGAAGGGCTAAATGGTAGATGCAAAGTAAAAATAACTCCAAAGTAAATGTACCTATTGAGTAAGTATCTTCTTAATTAATTTTATGTAAGTGCAGGCGCATGCTTTAAAAATAAGCAACCTGAATATGAGAGAATCTTTGAAGCATAAAGAGAAACAAAATCATGTTTGATATATTTACAGAAGTATGATATGCAGCCCACTCAATACTTGATTGCTCTGGGACTGAAGACCTCTCATATGGAAGCAGGGGGTAAGAACAGCCCAGGCTATTTTTGCAAATGCTGCATTGTGTTTTTTACTAAGTTAGGCTTCTTTTATTCCCAATACGGACTTTTTCTTCTGCAGTAGTTCTAAACTGCATGCTTCATTCCATTCTTCATCAAGTCATCTTTGCAGTTGTATTCTTAAACTGACAGTTGGTTTTATTTTTAAATAAAAAAGAATATTATTTCTCTTCATACAATGAAGTCAGAATAGAAATTTAGAATCAGAATTGCGTAAAATTGTAAAATGTGCATACATTTATACTAAGTTTTCTAAAATAACAGTAATGAGATGCTGAAAGCCAGTACTGTGCAGCCGTGAGAGCTGGTTGTATAGAATTGACAAGAGAACCATGAACAGTGGCAGAAACATGTAATTGACACTGTCCTTACTGGGCTTCATTTGTAATGTCTTTTCAATAGTATAAAATTTCCTTACTCTTTTCAGTCCATATTGTGTCTTTTCACCATTCATTTGACTGTGTTTCTGTCCCATAATAGTTTTATCAGGAATGGAGCTTAATGTGGCATACAATGTGTTGATGTTTGTTTCTTTTATTTGCACGTGATAATCACCAACTATCTCAGCAAAGATCTGGGAATAGTTTCTTAGCTGCAGCTGCAGAGGAAGTGAAAAATAAATGTATTTGCGTGTATCCTATGTAAACAAGCTTTTTTTAAAAAAAAATAATTTCTCAGCATCTGTTGTAATGTATGAGAATTATTTTATCTTAGAAGCAGATTTCTGAAGTCTGGAAAATGTTTCTTGCCACTTCTTTACAGCTACTATTTGTGCCATTTAAAATGGACTATTTTAACCAATGCTTGCTGTATTAATTGTGAAAGGGAAAACTTCATTAGTGACCACCATAACAAGCAGTGATACCAAATAAAGACACCTGAGAAAGTTCCCGGTACTGAAGATTTGGAGCAGAATGAGTTACAGGCTTGCTATAACTGAAGCACCATGCACGCCTTAATTGTCATCTCGGTTAGATTAGTGGTGGATATGTAATAATGTGGTAGTTAAGAAAATATGTGCTTATACAGTGGTTTTCTGAGGCAGATGCTGTTCTTTGGGCTATTTCATGGTGTGAATTGTAGGTGAGGTTAATAGAGGGTGCTACAGCAAGGCAGCTGGTGCAGCACAGTAATACAAATCCTATCCTCCATATACTGCTAGTTGAACTTAGAGTCTCTGAGCCTTGCATTCTTCTAAGCACTGCATTCCCTTCATCCTGGTGATATAGTAGTACTGGAATTGCCTTGCTGTGGAGTCTTTCTCACATGTAGATGTTGATAATCTGGCTTTAGTAGGAATTTGAAATGTCCTTTGAAAGGTTAAAATTGCTGTTGAAAGCATAATAGAATACATAGTTTTTTAAGTCTTCTGAAAATAAGTACATTGTTGAATCAGAAACAGTAATATATAGAGTAATATATACAGTATTACATGGTATAAAACCATGGTGATCTCAAGGTATCTTGTGAAAACTCAATTTTTCTAACCCTTCTTGTTGAGGAAATCGCTCTGAGCAAAATCTCATTTAAGCAGTGCTGTGCTATGTGCCTATCACCTTATTTTTAGACTTGGCTCTCCTGAAAATAGAAAGGGAAGGAGGGGGTGAACAAAAAAGCCCCTCAAAATAGTAATAGAACAGATTATTTCTCAGCTTCCCCAATTATAAGCAGTTTGTGGACAGGTGGTCACTGTTTTCTGTCTAACACAGATGAAGCTTACCACTCAAAACCAATTGTGATTATGTTGTCACCTTTTTCTCTCAGTTCTACTCTAAATGTTATTTAGATTATTGTGGTCACAGATTGTTTTGGATCATTAGGGCCACGGTAAATGCTCAATTTTACTACCAGTCTTTTAACTGTGGTGCACATTTTGAAACCTTCAGATCCTAACAGTCAGAAATCCCTACCAAAAATCTGTGCACTGTCCATCTACAACCATGTCGTTAAAACAGTAAAGAGTTCTTCCTGGAAAAGTTCATGACCTAACAAAAAGGAAAGTTGGACATGGATTAGAAGAAAGCAAGCATTATCTTGTGATGTAGATGGGAAATGCAAACAACTGAAATAGGACCAAATTGTGTAGGTATCGATCCAGAGTTACAGGTAGAACTCCTCCCTCTTGAGTCACCCATTGTTTTTTTCTAGAAAATCATCACTGTTTTTAATCTTAATCTGTCAGTTAAGAAAGTTAACAAGGGGTTTCTGTGTCACTGAAAATTGCATTGAAGTGTAATTGTATACACTATGGAGGATCAAAGCAGAGGAGGAAGCGCTATTTTACAGCTCTTTTATTTGAATTCATTGCTTGATCATCATAAGAATTTCTATACTTCATTGCCTAAATCTGTGCCTTTTCACTTACCTGGTCAAGGAAGCATTTCTATATACTCATTGTTGTCCTGCCTAAGTACCAGGTCAGACATTCTCAGTTTAAACCTTTTAGCATTATATTTGAAATTAATTTCATCTTTTTTGTCAATAATCCCTCCTGACTGATTACACATTTCTGACTGTTTTAAAGCCATGTACTAACTTGTCCGTATAAATACTTCCCATTAGAAATTGCTTTAAAAGTTCTGAATTGTTTGTTGCTATAGAAATACTCAGTTAAAGATTCATAGAATGTTTATTTTATTTTCTTCCTGCCACAGGGGGATTCAAAAAGTAGATTCTGAATCTATTTCATATACAGGGGCTTCAGTAGTACTGTGTGCAGGGGAGATCGCTGGGAGAAAGGGAAGGGAAAAGTTGTCCAGAGTTCAAATCTATTTCTGCAGCACTGACTGTATCTGCAGTGATGGGAAGACTTTGGTCCTATCTATTTGGGTTTCAGGGGATCTTGTCTTAAAGCTGTAACTGGTATGGAAAAAAAGCACCTACAGAAGAAATCAGCGTTCTTTGCCCATTCTTGTTTTCCCACCTAAAGTATGATGTGCATTTGTAGTTCTTTCTCTTCAAGAATTTGAAATGGTTCCATTTTTCTGTGGATTGTGAATGTAGGCTGGGCAAAAGCTAGTCTTCAAAATCATTCATGCCTAATATCTCATCAGTTGTTTTCAAAACTCTGTTCTGAGTAGTAGCCCTGTCAATATTTAAGTTTTTATTGGAGCATCATAATTGCAACCTTAGTAAACAGCTGAAACTCTCCATAATGCTATATTTTGAATACTGTTGATTAAGTATAATCTGAATTCTCTTCCCAGTTTCAAGCCTAGCAGGAGGCCTTGAATGAGTTCACACTCTTGCTGACTTTTTGTAGCCTTGGCTGGTCACAGAACGCTGTACAAAAAAAGTCTAGATTAACTGTATGTGATATTTCATATTTTGTTATTGAACACTTAATTTGACAAGTGTGGTAGTTTGCAATGAGATCTCAGTATTTTTATTTCTTCTGTGGAGGATTCCACCTCTTAAAATCTGAAAGAGCTGTTCGAATTTCATGTGGTGTCTGGAACAGCTATTGTTTCCACATGCCCAAAGAGCTGCAGGAGTGTAAAAAAGTGGGGACAGTGTTGGAGTCAGGGAGAAAAAGCAAAATGAAGTTCAATATTTTGTCTGTATCTGTTGATTATGTAAGTGAAAAATGGAGTAATATCTGTTTTCTTTTTTCTTTTTCCTTCTTTAATCTTTTTTGATTGGAAAATGTAGTTTGAACAAATACTACTGTAATCCACACTGGCCTTGCTCCTATTTAAGCAGTGTATCTTCTTTTCTTTCTTAAATTGGAAAAAGAAAACATCAACTTCCCATTGTTCTAGGAAATTCTAGGAAATTTAAGGTTTTGTAATGTTGCATTTATTCAAAGAGTTAGTGGGGATTGGGGGAAATTATTAAATGCTGCTCTTCATGGAAGTTCCCCAGTTGCTACCAGAATCCATGTGCAAACTGAGAAATTAGATCAGTCCTTGCAGCACACTCATGTAATTTTTAAAATCAGAATGTTGCTAAAAAAACCCCATAGCGTTTTAAAATAGATTCTTCCTATTTACATCTGGGTTTTTGAGCTGTTATGGTTCAATTCTTCAAGCTCTTAAAGCTCTTGTGATTTAGAAGAAGAAAAACAAATACCAGGCAACTTGTAGTAATTTCAGGAGCTGCAACACTGAGATAACAAAACACTCAGAATGCAGTTCCTCTTCACTTAGGCCCTAATTCTGCAAGTACATAGGCCATGCATTCACTTCAGTAAAGCAAGCAATCCTGTAAAGAGTGGACAATTCCTGATGTTGAAGTTAAGCATTTGAAAAGGTGTTTCCAGGATCAAAGCTGTAGCTATCTTGGTTTCAAGGGCTTGTGGGTGTTACTTTAAGATAGTGACAGTTTAGTATACTCTGAACTCATAGAAGACCTACTGTAACTTAAGAAATCTGTGAGGTCCAAAATTTGGCTTGTTGGTAGAGAGTCCAGGAGAACTGTTAAGCAATGACCTTATTACAGAATGTGTAAATATAGAGTAGGAAATGTGAAAGGGAAATGTTGCAAATCGCAGACAAGTCCAGACACTGATCTCTTCTCTGGTCACCAATGACAGGACCCCAGGGTGCAGTGTGAAGCCAGGTCAGGGGGCATTTTGGAAAAGGCATTAGGAAAAGGTTCTTCACTCAAGAGAATGTTTGTGCCCTGGAATGGGCTCCCCAGGGAAGTGGTCACAGCAGCAAGGCTGACAGAGTTCAAGAAGTATTTGAATAAGACTCTCAGGCACGTGGTGACTCTTAGGGCTGTCCTGGACAGAGCCAGGAGCTGGACTTGATGATCTTTACGGGTCCCTTCCAGCTCAGGATATTCTATGATTTAATTTTCTTGAGCTTGGAGGTTAGCCAGTATAAAACACAGAAAAATTGCAGGTGGTATCTCCACACTAAGGCTGTGTTCTTCCTGGTTCATATATAACTAGGAATTCTTTTCAGATCCCTATATTCATCACTTGAAAGCAAAGCTCTCATCCTACTATAAACTGCATGGGTGGTTCCACATTAGAGAAGCGGAATTCACTGTGCCTGTTTCTCTCTGCCTTGAGTTAAACAAGAATCTGGTTTGCCACAGAATAATTTTCCCCATCACCTAAGAGAATGCTAACATAATGCTTTCTGCAAGTCTATAGTAATCTTGATGAACAGAGGAGTCAAATGTTTTCTTTTACAGTGTTACTGTCAGTTCCAGAATTGCACATCAGAAACCTGCTTTCCCCTCAAACAGCAATTACGAGATTCAAATCCATGGAAATAAGTACTGGGCCTTTATTATTTAACTGCTTCATCTTTTAACATTCTATTTTTCCCTGCTGTGTTTAAAACTAGAAGTTACTTTTTAATAAAAGTATAGCTCTTCATTCAGTGGTTTTGTGCAGAGTCTGTGTGATTGCTGGAGACTGGGGGTCAGGGTTAAAAATCTCCATCACCTAGAAGACTTGGGAATAATAGAAATAGTTCTCTAAGTGCAGCATTGGTTATAACAAGTAACAATGTGATCTTTGAACTGTAGGTACTTCCTTGTTTCTATTGTAGCTCTTCTTTATGATGTCAGTAAGGAGGTTTCTGATTCAGGCTCGTGCTTCGAGTCCAAGAGAGGTTGAAAATGGGAGGGGGAAGGGGAATAAGGACTCCTGGATTTCTGATGTTTCAGAGCTGGAATAACTGAAGTGCTGATACTTCTCAGGAATGAGAAAACACTGTTGCTTATTGAATACTTTTAGGGGGCTTGTTGATGTAGTCACAGAAGGACTCAGGGAGATCATAAAAACCAAAGATGTAATGGGAGAGGGAAAGAAGATGATGAAAAAATAGACTAGGCAGCAAAAGAAAACAGGGAGAAGGATAGAGAAGGGCAAAGAGAAGGAATTTTTAAGTTAGCAAATCACCATGCTTCTTTCTGCCATCTATAAATTATTTTCGAGAAAAATGCCTGATCTGCAGACCTCTTGTTCTTTATTCCTTTGGCACTTGCTGTAGTTCTCATTCATTTTTCTTACCTTGAGTTAGTTTAGAGGAAGAACTATTAGATTTTTGCTAGGATAGGTGAATTCTTCATCAGTAGAATTTTGTGCAGTGCATCAGTAAAGAACAGGTTAAATTGAAGACTGGCATATTCAAATTGTTTTAAGAAAATTTCTGCACTAACACAGCTTGTGAGTTTGTGGATTGTTTTAATGGGGTAAATAAAACACAATGCTGGAATGGGATCCTATGTTTTGTGAATCATCTTGTTTTGAACAGTAAAGGGTTGCCGAGTCATAGGTGCTGGTCATAATAAAATATTACACAGAAATTAAATTGCATTAATATAAATAAAGTAACCATTCCTATTTTAAAAATGGCTGAATTAATGAATGAAACCTGATGTGCAGTGTCATGGAATCTGTTTTGAAAGAACAAGTTTATAAAAATCAGTTTATAAAAAGTTTTAAAAGGCTGCTAAATACTGTCAGTAGCTATTACTGATTAATTATTATGAATCCAGATATTCTTTGGATTCTGTATCAGGTGTTCAGGTCCATGTTTGTATGCACATGTGTGCATAGAAATAATGTGTATATTTTTCTTTACTACATGTAAGTTGTGGAGAAATATTTTTGACTCAGAAAATAAAGCTTGCTACAGCATTTACACAAAATTCATGCTCTTTCTGCTGGCATATTTAATAAATGGGAATTCTAGAGCAGTATCACTCATGGGAAGATGTAGACATTGTTCTGTATTTGATAGAAGGATTTTGGTAAAATGTGAATGAGGATCTACATAAAATTTAGCTGTGTTAATTTCAATTTTTATTACAGGTACTAGAGAGAAAAGTAACTGTGTCAAAAATAAGAGACTAGAAGTAGTAAGATAAATAACCACTTGTGTTTGAGCCTTTAAACCTGGTCCATGAATAGCTGAAAATCTGTGTTCTTTTATTTTTCGAGATTGTCGTAGTATCCTGGTAGATGATGGGTAGGTACAGAAAGAAGTTTTGACCTATTTACCTTGATACTCAGGTGACTAAATGTCAGCTTCCACAGCTGGTGGCTGAGGCAGGAATTTGTTGGCAGTTGGTGGCAAAATTTTGGATTCAGCTCTGTCAATCAAACCAGGATCATTTGTCTGGGTCATGTCACTTTTTGAGGTGTGCTGTGCTGAACTCCCAACTACAAGAGTTAATTCCCATCTTGGAGAACCAAGTGGCCTTGCAGGCAGCAGCGAGTGTTTCCAGTAAGAGTCCAGGCCACATGATAGACAGGTGCCAGCCATCCTCCATACAAAGTTGGGAGGATTACCAGCAATCCCAGAGACAAATGCAAGGGGCCTGGCTACGATTGAAATAGCTGAAAAATTTGGAGCAGCTAGAGATGTGACAAGTAGTACAGCTCATGGAGTGTCCAAATGCTAATTACCATTTATCAGAAATGTGTTTTGTTTCTCATATTTTAACCTTGTGTGATTTGTAACCCTAGAAGGAACAGACTCAGAACTTCAAAATCTTCAGAAATGTTGTAGCAATACAACCTCCTAGGAGGTTTATTTAATTACCTGAACCCTTTCTTGTGTTCCAGCCCAAAGGAACTTTTGTAGTTTTATAGTTGTGATAAAAAACAGGTGCATCATTAGGAGTTGGTCCTTACACATCTGTTTCTTACATGTTACCTGTTACTTTGCAGAACAAAACCATCTGGAAGGCCACGACGTTTGTTATTTCCCAACTTCACCAACATGACCTGTTCATTCTTATTTTATGCAGTGGTTGCATTCTCTTCTTGCTGGTAGAATGATATTCTCAGGGGAAAGTTTCTGGTTGACTAATTATGCCCAGAAGCAAATGGTAACAGAGCAGCTTCATGCACTTCATGTCCAGTGTCCTTGCCTTTGGAAAAGTTAAGCAGCACCACTCCCATCTCCTCTTGAGAAATGTGTACTACTTTTTCTATGTTACCAGCACAAGAATGTTGTGTGCTTGGAAGGGCCCTTCCAAGGTTGGTTAATCAGGTGGCAGTCTCCCATGGAAGCTTTTTGGGGTTTTTTTGATAGGGCAGAAAAAAGGGAAGAGAATATTTCAGCTTGTTCATTGTTTACAAACACAAAAAACCTGCAATGTTGAGAGCAAAAGAGATGAACAGCGAAACAAATATTTGTTCACTGAAGGCTTTATGAAAAACTTGGAAAAATCTAAATTTTCTCTTGTGCCTGGATGATTTTCCATTCAGAAAGTTGTATTTCAGGATAGAAATTGGATCTGGGAAACTGCATGATTCTGGAGAGCAAGGTGGGAAGATAATTGGCTGAACTATGTAAGGTCTTCATTACTTAACTTGATACTTGCTTATAACACAGCTTGGGACATTCAGCCCATCCAGGATTCCTGGGGAAATTTTCCATTTCTTCTAATGCAGGTATGATTTTTACTTTAACCTTGGGAAAAGTAGCAATCTCTAGGAAGTCCTGCTGTTTTGATACCTGCGAAACTAAATAGTACAGAGCTATTAAAAGAGACTGTAATGCATAACAGCAGCTAGGAGTTCAGCTCTGTCATGGAGTGAGAAGCAGAATTATTCTGGAAAAAGATCTGTGGACAAGTAAAGGATTTGTCTCTGCTCATAAAATGGTAATCAACATAGTCAGTGAAGTGCGATGGAAACCACTGCGGGACATGCTTGCAGTACTTCGCTTTGCATTTGATAATTTGCAAAACAGAGCTTACTTATTTATCACCAGTTCTGTCATATTGCATTTAGCAATTTGACTTTCTCTTGTGGCTTGGCTTTCCCTACAAGATTCTGGATCTAGGAGTCCTTTTTTCCTTTTAGGGGGATTTTCTAGTATGCTCTCAATTTGTTTGAAACCTTCCAACCAATTGCTGTTTTTCAGATCTGCTGTTTGTGTTTTTAATGAGGATAGTCAATATAGCACATTCTCCACATTTAGCATATCATCCAAATTCTTTTATAATGGGGATTGATTTTTAAGCAAAAAAATTGGGTGCAGGGATTTCTTGTTACTGTCAATTTATCTAGTAATACATTGTGATGTTTAAGTTTATGCTGTACTACTTTATAAAGTCTCTAATAATTTGGCTTGTAAGTACTATTGCATTCATTATAGCATTATCAATAAAGCATAAGATAACAAGGGTAATTTACTCTACATTTTCAAGAAAATGTGTTTTGTTCTTCATTGCTTCTTGTTGGGTTCTTAAAATGCTTCAGTTATGTGACTGTCTTAATTATGTGTTGCAAGTGCTCAAGGTACCAGATAACTTCATCTAGGCTTCTTTTCTCATGGAACTTTGAATTAGATGATCCTTCAAGGTCCCTTTCAACCCAGGCTGTTCTAATAATCTGTGATGCTGTGTGACTTAATATAGGTTGATTTCCAGAGTAAAAAAGCAGAGTGAAAAGAACAATATATTCTTTTCTGTGGTAACAAGGAGATGATAGACACTGGCATGAAGTTGGTCCTGGCTGAAGTTTGTGTATATAACCAAATTTGCAAAGAAGGGGTATAATGAGAGAAGGTGAAAAATGGGTTTGCTTATTTTAGGCTTTAGTTTCTGTAGCTTGACAGACTTCTCATCTATGCTTTCTAGTAAGTAACACTTCATTACCTGGATAGTTTGCATGACAAATTGAATGAATTTCTAAATAAAAATATAAATACAGAATACTTGAGAAGTATCAATTTGGGTTAGAATGTCTTTTTTGTTGTTGTTTTGTTTTTTTGTTTGTTGGTTTGTTTTTTTTTGTTTTGTTTGGTTTTTTTTTGGTTTATTCCATGAAGCAAAAGTACAGGTTACCCAAACTGAGTCAGTAGCCTCCTCTAGCTCAATACTGTTAAGGTATTTGGTTTAAGACCCCAATTTAACCTTTTTTAGAGTGTGTTTGTTTGCACAGACTAACTCAAAATGTTTCTGCTCTGTGAGTTTTTAATTTAGAATCATTTTAGAAGAAAAGTTAGCTTTGTAACAAGTATTGGAGCATGAGATCTATGAAAACAGGAAAGAAAGTCCCAAAGGATGAGAAAGAAATCCCCTTAAGGTGAACATCCTGCATGTATGCAACCTGTCTCATGTGGTTGAATGCTCTTTAGAACAAGCAGAAGAGTATTTGTCTAGAGCTTTGTTTTCCAACATCAGCAGGAAGGAGAAATATGTTAAACATGGTCAGTGCCAAAATTTCCATGTTGTCTGTGAGTCTGTCCTATATGATTTACAGCAGCTTGACCCAAATTGCAGCTTGTGGGCCAGTCTGGCCTGTAACATGATTCCTTCCATTCATCCTCCCACCTTTTCCTAAGAGAAGATGGACAGTGGCTCTTCTGGGCTTGAAAGTCAAATGACTCTATATAGACAGCTCCTTGGAGCAAGATCTGTTACCACAGCAATACTGAATAAAAAGTGATGGGGGTTAAACAGTGGTGTGCCTCATGATCCATGTCTTGTGTGTTCCAGTTTCCCCCCGGAACAGCTCATAGCTAGGATGTAGGAGTCTCATAGTTGTGAACTGAAAGTTCAGTTACATGAATGGAGTCAGACAGACTTTAGTAACGATTCTCTGAAGTGTAACTTGTACTCTAATCTGAAATAAATTGTGGTATAGATAAGGGTAGGAGGGTCTGTACCTGAATAAAGGATGACCATCTGGCTTTACATGGAAATGGTTTGTGCAAGACTTCTGACAGATTTTTGCTTTGTCTTTGGCTGAATACCTGTAGGGGTTTTGTTGACTCAGCTGAAGAATTACTTGTAATGTCTTCTGATTGGATTTCAACTCAGTCATATATCATTTATTCTATGTTTAACTCTATGTCCTTGATGAGTCCCGCTGAGATACAGAGAACAACTGTTGTGTGTCAAAGTACCTTAACCACTGAACTTACTCTGGCCATGCCCAGAGCTACCCAACAGTCACCAGGTCATTTTGAGAGGCAGGGTGCTGGAAGTCTTTGCCTGTACCATTAGTCCCTCTCGTTCCCTCCCTCCCTGCATTGCAGCCTTATTGTGGGTTCTTCTTGCTTATTACCATCTTTTCTCATGTTGACTCTTAGGCTTACAATTTCTCTCTGCATCTGAAAGCTGTTCTTACTTTATACGTATTTGCAAACAGTAACCTGTCTTCCTTGACTGAATCCTTGCTTAAAACACACATCCTCTGCAACCCCATCATTGTGTGCGTGAAAGAAAAGAATAATGTTATATGTATTAAATTAAAATTACCAATTTCACTGTCTGTTCTGTACTGAGTACCTAATTCATGTTCCCTCTTTTTGTTGCATATTTTAAGTTAGTTTGGACAGAGGTCATCTCTTTCAGTGGTTTGCAAAGTGTCATGTAGGTTGATTATAGTAATTAAATCCTATTAAATTTTAGCTTTTGCCTTTGATGCTGTAACTGTCTTCGAGAAGGGATCAATACCACAGTATTCAGCTTCAAGTGAAAGAGTTAGTTGTTCTTATTCTGTTGGACATCTTCTCTCAACTCTAATCTGTCTGCCATAGGATCCCTTTTCAGGGAAGATCTGTAACTAAAATGAAGAGTTATTGCAGATTGAGAGAGAGGTGGCTTGGCAAAGATGGGTGAGATCAGCACACTGCAGGCTTTTTTCTTCAGCCAATGCTGCAGTTTCCTCATTTTGTGAAACCTGCAAATCCGTGCAAGGATAAATAAATAAAATTTAAAGTATTGGCAATTACAACATTGTTTTTGGAATAATTGTGATGAGTATTTACTGGGGATTGTGTACTGCTTTCAGCTTGGCTTACTAATACTGTGTTGCATTAGCACTGCTGTATTCCTCACTGACAGTACTTTTCCTCCCCAGAAAAGTAATCTGAAAGAAACAAATTTAAGCCTGTTGAAAGCATATCCATTCTTCTGAATTACCTCCTTTGAACTGCTTCAAATGAGTCCACATGTTCTTGGGGTGTCTGCTACAGGGTATTTGGATGTCTGAGAAAGACATAAGAATTTTGTATAATGGTGCTTTGTAGACTCTGAGAGATGTTTAGGGAATGGGGAAAAAAGTTGTGTTGTACTGATTTTATATAGGTTTTGTCTTGTGTTGTCAGATCCCTTGAGTAATTATCATGATAAATAGGGCACCATTTTTTTTATTTGCCAACTGTAGAGGTCCAAAGACTACACGATTAGTGTATAAAGCTATTATGTAAATCCTCTTTGCCCCAGTTTAAGTTAATGCTCTACATATGGCATGCCTGGTAGGATGAGAATTTATGTTCACTCCTTACCCAGTCTGTGCATAACTGTGCTGCTCCTGGTGTGTTGCTAGAAGAGGAGAGCTGGTCAAGGGGTTTGTAAGTACTGAAGCAATCATCTTAGTTTTTCATGGACAGGATACAGATGACTCACTTCTTCTGTGTTTTAGCACTGACATGAGACTGTTCTCAAAATAGCACATGTTCAGAAATAGGACATCTCCCACCCCCATTAGCTATGAAATCAAGGTAATGTAGCTATTTAATTTTAAAACAAAAAGCAGGAGGAAATTTGAGCACTAGTGGCAATCTAGAATTGCAATCTCTGATAAAGAAAAACTTTATTTCCACTTCCTGACAAGAGGCCAGATTGCAAGTTATCATCTAGTAGATAAAGAAAAGTTAAATAAGGACGACTAAGTGCTAAGAAGACTGATAGGAGAGGAACAGAGGGTTTTCTTTTTTTCTTTTGGAACAGCACTTCAAGATTTTGCAGTAAAGTCTGAGAGTTTCTGAAAGGAAAGAGGTGTGATTGGTAAAAGTAGTTTAAAGGATAGTGTGCTGATAGCTGAAGAGTTGGGAAGAAGTTTTGTTACGCTGTAAGGTTTTTGGAGTTTTTTTAATATGGAATAGTCATGTTCTGACTAAGAATTCATTGGTTACACTGCTGAGAAAAGAAAGAGTCACACCTTGACCTCTCTCCTGGAAATTCTTGATTCCTATCACATTTACCTGCATCTCTCAAGCTGGATATAGCAGGGGAATAAGAAAGAACCCAAATCAAAGAAGGGAATGGAAGGCAAGCATGAGGTCCTGTGCCTTACATGGAGTTAACTGACGCTGTAGCTACAGGATGGGGGCAGACTGGGTGGAAAGTAGCTGTGCAGAAGATGACCTGGGAACCCTGCTTGATGACAAACTGGACATCAGTCAGCAGTTTTTCCCTGAAACAAAGAATGCCAATGACATGCTGGGTTGTGTTATTGAGAATGTAGCCAGCAGGGTGAGGTAAGATGATTATTCCTCTCTGTTCAGTGTTTGTGAGACTGTATGTGCAGTACTGGGCCCAAGGTGGGGCTCCACAGCACAAAAAAGCCAGACTTGCATGTGTATAGTGGTGAACTACCTATAACCTTTGAGTAGATTTAGAGGATTCTGATACTTAAGCAGATTAATACAAGTAACAAGATTCTGTGTTCCAGCTACCTGTGTTGATTGTGTACATGCTTACCCTGCCTCCAGAACAGAGTGTCTGGGTGGCAGCTTCTTCAGCTGAGGACTGACATGCCTCACATCCACTGTGTTTTAGCATAGGGTACAAACTTGTTGTTTCTCAGTAACTGGTACAGGTTAGCTATCTGCCTCCTGGTAACCTGTGCACACATCACAGGTGAGAATTAACCTATTTAGTTGTACTTAGCAGCAGCACAGCTGCTTTCTGAATCGTTCAAGTTCATGTTAGTATTTTCCTCATATATTCACTGCTGTGAAAGAATGACCAAAATCTACTCAAAGACAGAAGATCCAGTTTTATTTATGAAAACATACAATATATTTGAAAGTTCCACAGCTATTGCATGGACATCTGTTACTTCTGTACACATATTTTTGCTCAATCTCCATAGCCCAGTTTTCAGGTTGAAGGGTGTACCAATTTCACAAGTTCTTCTCTTTTTTGGGATTACTTCAGTGACTCCCAGTGGTGAATTAGATTGTTCCCATTTATATAATAGCCTTCAACACATGTTCAGTGCTGAAGTTTGTCACCAATGAAGAAGAGTAGATCTCTTTTTAAAGAAAGTCAAAATACAGAGTAGACAGCTCTGTAACTCTCAATGTAATGAGAGAATGAGAAAGGAAACATGAAAACACCATACAGAAATGATTGGGTGGTGATTAAAGTATAATCTGCATCTGGCTTAAACCTTAATGAATGTTCTTCTTTTACTTACTGTTTACAGTAAAGATGATAATGTAGGGTATGTAGGGAAGGCAAGCTAGCTCTTGGGAAGGGGTGTATGTATAGATACAAAAATTACCATTTCCGAGGTGAAGGCAAACGGCAAAGGATTTATTGTGTTGGAACTGAACAGACCTGAAAATCCCTACCTCAGAGTATTGAAGTAACCAGCCCATGAAATTGTAAATCTACTGGTTAGGATTTTTTTAGAATTGACAGGTAAGAGGGTGTTTTATATGGCTAGAAAAGGGTAACTGTGGTGTCTCTCTTTAGAACCTGAGCACTGATGTTCCCCTGACAGCATTCCCCTTTTTAGTTTGATCTCAGTGCATTACTTTAGAACATACTTTGAGGGAGGGAGTGCTTACAGACATGGAGGTGAGCAGCAAATGACATAAAATGCGTCAGGAGTTTACCAAAAGAGGTGCTAATACCACACTAATCTGCTATCTAACATGGTAACTAATTTTTTTTTAAAAAAGGAGTAGGAATCTTTTATTTATCTGGATTTCAAAATGTGATGCACTGTTACATGGGAAAATGCTAGTGAAGATTAAACAAAATGAAGTTTAGAATAAGGAATGAAAGGTGGCAGGAGAAATTACTGATGATGTAGAGCACTGAAATATCAGACAGGAGTGCTGGACAGGAAAAGAAGATGCATTATATGGATAGCATGCAAATGTAATGCCCCCATTGATATGCTGGAAATTCAGTTGTTTGAAAATGACTGATGAAGGGAAAGAACGGGATGTGGCTGTCAGCTGCAAGGTGATTATGAACTCTGTGTGTGATGCAATCCTAAAGGAGAGTAAATACGATCTAAAAAGGATCAGGCAGGAAAAGTGTTTTTGCAAAACTGGGAAATACTGAAACCATTGTAATTTTGTAGCTTCCCTGCAATGCTGTACATCCAGAACACTACATACTGTGTTCAGAAAAGGTGATTGTAATGTGGAAAATGAGCAGAGGGCAGGTGTTGCTTTGGCTTGTCTGGTTACTGAAGTAGTGGCAGAGGAGTGGTGCGCTGCCTTCCGTGAATGCCTTGTGGAGAGAACAGCACAGCTCTGGAAAGAGCTGTGTATGCTGAAAGGAAATACAGTGCCATCCTCGAGGTCTAAAACACACTGCCAAGAATATTTTTCTAGATAATGAGACATTTAAATATTGGACATTCTGTAAAAGATTGAAGATAATATTTTTTAAGTCTGTTACAAAGACTGCTATGTTAGGAAAGTCCCTGCTAAGTTGTGTGCTTTCTTAGAATGGACAACATTGCTGCTCTTGGAGAATAGGATGTTTCTATTCTTTCTCATGTGACCTAGTGGCAGGAAAAATTCCAGTTGCAAAGTTAGAATGTTACTTGGCTTGAAATGTACAAAGTAGATGTTTAGGGCCTTATCTGGATAGTTGTGTTATTTATTGAAGGAACCTCTTTTGAACTCTGAACTATAAACGGAACTGAGAGAGTTCTTGAATCCCTTCTTGACATTCTAATTTGGCATTCATTCAGGATGCAAGGAAGCCTAGATCACTACTTTTATGACACCACTCAACTAGTTGCTTTTCAGACTCCTGCCTGATACCTCTTTACAGATCTTCTGGGTTTTACATCAGTAAAGAGTTGTCATAACTCTGACTAAATTTCTCTCTCTTTTTTGATGGTTCAGTTTTCAATCTTTTCTAATGTCAAAACAGCATTTGTTCTGCTAACCATAGTGTTCAATAGTACACTGAGCATGGAATTTAAATGTAAAACAGGATGCTTCATAAACAGCTGAACTAATGAGGACTGATTTTCTATTGAAATGTATCCTGTTATCCTAATTTACCTCTCTACAAAACATTCACAGATCCTACTCATATCACCTACTTACTTGGAGAATTAACAACAGACAGGGTGGTTAGTGCAAACCCATTTACATGCTAAAGTGCTGGATAAAGATTGAGGTGTAATTACCTTCCTTCAGTAGGAATGTTCACTTTTTTCTTCTTCCTATGTACTGTTAGTTGCCGATTTTCACGAAACTAGTAAGAATTTCATCTATTGAAAATGCTGATATTCTGTCAAATTGAGATGAAATTATCCAGAAGTTATGAATGGGAAATACCTAGAGAGACAAGCATTCCTTTTCACAAGACAAGAAGTTGAAGACCATCAGAGGAAACAAATCTGCAGATTCTCAAAACTTCAGATGTCAATCATACCTAATAGAAGAGGTGAAATTCTCTATGTGTTTTCCTTCACAAGTGATTTAAAAAATACAGCTCTGAAAAGCCTCATGAGGAGAGATGAAGGTGATGCAGAAAGTTGTGTGGTGCAGGAGAGACAAGTTCTGATTATGTCTATCTCGATCCTCTGTGCTGCGTACTTGCAGTCAACAGAAGCATTTCTTTGGAGACATTGAGTCAATGCAGTGCAATTTCAGACAGCAGGAGTAAAGGCCTGACAGACTTGTAGGTATTTCTAGATGATTGGTAAAAACAGAAGAGATTCTAGAGAAGCATAAAGAACTTGTTCTTTTTCCCTAAGTCTGAATTATATAGCCAGGATCTGGACCTTTGCTTGCTGACATTGTTGCTGTATAACACTGAGTTGACAGATCCCACTGGACCTACTCAGTATTTGGTGAAAACAAAGAATCAGATACTGTTTAATGATTCTGTTCAACAGACTCTCAACAAACTGATCCATCTTTCCGTAAGCTAACTGAATGATAAAACTGAATGGAAGAGGGCACATTTTGAGATAACTGGGCTCAGGAGTCTTGCTTTCTCCTTTTTACCTCCAAAGTGGATAAACTGTTGATGTTCTTTTAAAGGTGCTTATGATACATGAAATATCTAATATTTTTTTAGAAATAGATTTCCTGCTCCTAAAAATACCTGCATGTATAGTGTATTTATTTTAAAACGTCAACCCATTTATTGACACAAGTGTGAACACAGTAGACTTAAACAGGTTGCGTATGTTCTATTTAATACGAATGCAAACTGTGTATATCCAGTGTAAGCAGTGTGTATGTTTTTCTGTCATGTCTGTGCATGTTTCCATGATTCCATAGGTGGGTTGGATGGCTTTGGAGGTCCTGAGACGCAAACAAAATTTGTGTTATGCTTCCAGATAATGGGATGCTGTTAAAAAGGTTCCCATTCTTGAAATTCTGGATTATTTGAAAATGAAAATATTTAGGATAAATTTTGGTTACTTGATGTTTGCAGACCATGTATACTTTCCATGTTAGTAGAAACAACAGCAACTGAGTCCTCCTTTTCGTACATGCATTGAATTTATTGAAATTAACAAGTAGCTTCTACTGATTTAGACAATTTGAGTATTTTTTTTTCCCTGAAGGGCTTTTCGCAGCCAGAATCAGGAAAGCAAGAAATGGGACAGAGAGAATGTGAATCCTTTCCTCATTTTGGCTGGACAGGCTCTGGATGTGAAACAGTTGAACAAGGTGGGGAGTTCCCAGTAGTTGTCTTCACTTAACATTAGAATTCATGTTCCTACTGTTTCTGGTATTGAGTCTTTTTGGCTGTAAAGAGAGCAGGTGTGGTTTAGTACAGTGTATGATACTATTCTTGTTCTCCTAAATTCACATCTCACCTTGTCTGTAGATTGGCTGATGATCCTGAATGATCTCTGCCTCAGGTTTCCCTTCTGTTTGGTGGATGACACTGTTTTCAAAATGTAATGAGCAGCAGTCAGAGGAGAGCTTGTGGGTAAGCAGGGAAATTGGAACTTCATTTTTTAGGCAATTGGAAATTCATTTTTGCAAGGGGAAGGAATCAATGTTCTGTATTCCTGGGCAAGTATAAAACAACTATTGCAGAAAACTGACTTTTAAAAATTCATTTGCTTCTAAGGACCAGTCTAGCTCTAGAACAGTACCATTGTTTACAATTTAGACTTTGGATTTTTCTTCTGTTAATTTGCTGATATGTGCAGAAAGGAGTAGATATAGACTTTAACTCAGGGTACTTATTATTTGGAAGGCTTAATTTTCATGAAGGGATAAATTAAACTATACAAGTATAAAGGACATATATACAAGAATTTTGGGTCTTACAGGCTTTTTCATACTTTCCCTTTGCTTTGATTTCACAGACAGCTCTGTATGAATGATTCTTGGAAGAAGGACAGTTAAGTGTAAAGGTGCTTTTCTCCATAGGATTGCTTAAAATGGTTGTTGAACTTTGATTTTACTTCGTGTTCTAATGGAAAACTTCCATTGAAAATTAAGATTAGAATTCAGATACTCCTCAGAATAAAACTGAGAGCAAAATGCTGTTTTCAGAAGAATGATATTTAAGAGTGCTCGTTGTTTTTCTTTCCTCTGGGTTAGTAGCAAAACTGTCATCCTTTTAGCAAGAGTATAGCTGGGCTTGTACTGAGCATTTCTAGAGATCTCAATTTTATATGTTGTCTAAAGAAATACTAGGATGGAAATGAAATATTTTCACACAAGGATAAAACAAACCAACCTTCTCTATATGTTTGGGTAACTGGCCAAATACAGTGAAGGTTACTTGGATAACCTTTATTCCTTTACAGTGTACTGCTGCCAGCTTCTCACATCCTGCTTAGCTGAACCTGTGCACCTTGTTTTGGATAGCAAGTCTTCAGTGAACTGGTTTACAAAGTCTCAGATGAATCTTTGTAAGACTGCAGATATCTAAAATTGGAAAAGCTGCTGTAGATGTTGTGCACTGTAAGCAAGGGTTTGTACAAAGTATGTGTAGGCCATATCCATGTTTTGTTTTTCAGTGTTCTTCTCTACCTGCTTCACAGTGCTGTTCAATCTTTGTACCCTGAGGAGTGTGTGCAAACTATAGAGGTACAGTACAAAACCTTCCTTAGTATCATCTCGTTAAAATCACAGGGTAGATGGTCCAAAAATTAAAAAACTAGTGGCCCACAGAACCTTTAAACAGACAATTTCAGAAGTAGGAAAGACCTCTGTTGTAGGGGCATGTGCTTTCTTGATAGTTCTTGCTTTTGAACGATGATACAAGAATGAATGAAGGATTTCAAATTGATACACAATGCCCAGCAGGTAGTGAAGTTATTAGAGACAACAAAGTAATTGCACAAGCTTTGTTCCTTTAGGAAACTTAATTAAAAAGACAGGTGAAGTTTGGTTTTGACAGGTAGGAGTGTGTATTTTGCTCATGGCTTGGGTTTTCTAAGAATGAGAACATTGTAATACTTTTCTAACGGTGTTATTCTAGTTCTGTTTTGTGTTCTGGAAGCATTCTTTTTCTCTTTATTGAACGTACTCCATCACAATTATTTTTTTTCTCAGAATTCCTCTGAATTATTTTCCATTTTTATCAATAGCTAAAATTTGTTGCATTTGTTCTAGTTCATCTTCTGTTGTCCCTGTGAACTGGAAGGTGTGTTGAGCTTGTAACCCACTGGGACTGCACAGAGACTTAACTGTTTGTGCAACTAGACTTTTTAATCATGACACTTCATTGGAATGAATATTTAAAAATGCACATCATCTATACTCTAAAGCCAGAGGCTTAGAGGTTTACAGAAGCTCGTATTCACATTGCAATGTGAGGGGTGATAAATATAAAAATTATATATGTTACTATATATATGAAGAGTTTATTCTCCCCCTTAATATTGATGCTCATTCTTTTGTGCTCTTAAACTGGTTAAAATTCTTATCTGTTGATAGACTAGAAGCATAAACAGCAAATCAAATGGATGTGAAATTACCTTCCCTCAGAAATGGTCAACAAAGAGCTATCCTCTCACTAGATTGTGTATTATCAATTTTCTTGCAAACATGATATGAAAGTATGACTTTTTTTTGGATTGTTTTTCAAAATATTTTGTATCGTTGCAGCGAAATACGAGATTTTAAGTAGGCATTGATTGTTTACTTAGATTAGATGTAAATAGTATTATTGGATTTCCCAGCAGCTTCAGACTTTGTAGACATGTGTACATAATTCAGTGGTGATAAGATAAATGCAAATAGCTTACTTGATACTTTTTATTTATTTATTTTTTAATTTTTTAAAGCAGAAGAAATGTCATAGGAATATGGATTGCATCCTCCTAGCTTCTTCAGTAGGAATTTTTATACTGCTGAAGTTAAGGTTGGCAGTTAAGTATGCAGCCCTTTCATTCTCCTCTTAGGCCTCAATATTTGGGTCACCAGGGCAGAGGACTGGACTGAGAAGAGAGTAACTACACAGACTTTCTTCTAAACCTTATGGTATATCATCTTCCAAGTACAAAAGCATCTCAAAGGAATCCTGGTGCTTTGTACACTTTACCAGTTTGGCTGCACCTTATTTGATTAGGGCTTTTTGAGTTCCTGATATTCAAACTACTGCAACAGCAGCTGATAAAGGCTATAATGAGCGATTTGTTGTAAACATGGTAATGCTGACAGCTTTGAAACCAGGTGACTGAAAGGGCAGTGGGATGGTCTTTATCAGGTCTCCACATACGGTAAACAATCTCGGTAAAACCCCAAAATAACTCTTGGGCAGGTGCTGCTCTTTCAGCTGTTCATTATCTGCTCCAGGAGAAACCCTGGGACTTTGAGGGAATGTTGCTGTATCCTGTAGCTCTGGGTATCTCCTGCTTAAGCCAAAGCTACTGAATGCCAATTCTGGCTCGGTGTTTCCATGCCCCAAATGTGATTGTGGTGTAATGTTCTACAGAACATGTGAAAATTAAAGCTCTCTGTAATTAGGACAAGGTGCAGAAGTGACAGGCATTGGAGTGAGCTAAAAAGGTGGCTGCATTACACCTCTTCTTCGGTTAGCAGTGGAATATCATTTGAATTAGGAAAGTTGGTATTTTTTCCTCCCCTGTCCTTGGATGTTACACTTTTGAAAGAGGTTGCTCCTCCTCCACCCCCCAGTAGTGTCCTGGCATTTCAATGTGAGAAGGAATTGTTGTATTACAAACAAAAGTACATCTATTAATAATAAATTAAGGTTAATAAATTTCAATGTATGTATTACGTATTTGTATTTTGAAAAGGTTTTGTAGAAATATTTTTAATCAGGTAGATCATAGGTCTTGAATTAATTTTGTGTCATGCAAAGTATTTTATCAATATGAATCCATGTTTCCTGACTGGAAGATAGAATTCATGAAAAGAAAACCTGAAAAATTACCTTGTTGTCCCAGAGGGCTTCCATTTTCCCACCTCTGCCAGTTGTCCCTTACTAACAGCATGGATTTGGGACCTTAGAAAACCCTGTGCCAATCAAAGTGTGGTTTTTCCAGACTGAATTCCAATGTAAATAGTTTCACAACATAATTTTCAATACCTTTTATCCTGTTTAATCTGGTTTTCAGATACAGAAATAACTGAAGCATTTACTCATATGAATACACCCTTGGCCAATCTTGTTGCCACATACAAATAGTTATTATATGTGATTTATATTCAGTAAATCAGTTATGTCTTAGAGAGTACACGTGACTTCTTTCTACTTTCTTGAAGGCTGAAACAAATATATTTCATGAACTCTAGTGGATTTTATATATATGCTGATAATCTGGTTAAGCCATCAGCAGTTTTTCTCCTAGTTTCAGTGGATTGAAACTGGGATCGAATTGTAATTTTGTTCTAAAAAATGTTGTTTCTTAATATCAGAATTGATAAAACCTTGTAGAAAATGAAGAAAATTAAATTATGGTACCTGTTGCTATTCCAAGATTCTGAAGGAAGGACCTAGCTCATTATCTTTCTACTTGGTGCTTAGAGATACTGGGTTGGGTGTACCTCCTAATGACTGCTGTTCCAGAATTGACAGCCTTCTTAGCAAGGCTGAAGTTGAGGTTTGAAACCACAAGGAAAAAAAAAAAGGTAAATTTTAAACTCTACTACAACATGATTGTAAAAACGCATCTATAAAGTCAGAGTGTCCTGGGGATAAACCACAATATGATTTGTGTTTAGCGTTTTCTTTTCCCTCAAGTTGTTCTCCCACTGTCCCTCCTCTCTCCTCATTCTCGCCTGCTCCCATCTTTAACTTGGCTTTACTAAGGGAGCAGAATTACCTCTGTAGTAAAAAGCATTTTCTCAAGGACTGGCCTCAGCCTGTAGTTGTATTGCTGGAAAGTAGATGTGTAAAGCTAGATCCAGTGTATTTGCAGGCTTGTTTTGCTTATCCTTGGCAAATTCTGCTCTCCTTTCAGAGCCCATGAAAGGACTGCACTGACAGTAGGTAGTACAGAGCCCATTATTTAAATAGGAGATGCAGAAAACACATGCACAGTTTTATTTGCAAGTTCAAGGCAAATACTGTGAACTGTGTTGACAGCATCTGTGAGGTGGTTGCTTTTCCTCCCCTGAAAGGTAGAAGTGGCCATAGCAGACAAACAGGATCATTTGGAAAACACAAGGCTATGGACCTCATATGGGAGATGCACCATTTAGCGTGGTATTTCTCCAGGGCAGAGTGCCTAAATACAAATGTATCTGCTGTTACACTGCTTGTGTTCTTTCACGTTGTAGTATCAGCCCCATTTATCACACCAGTGATGTAACAACTTGGATTATGCACTTCATTGTTCGTACTTCGTGTCTTATGGAATACAAAAACAAGGTTTTCCAGTCCTCGGAGGGGTTTGTTTCAAATGTTGTTCTGTTCCTGTGACAAAGAAGGACAGACAGCTCCATCCATGCCTGAAGTACTTTGTTTAATATGTCATCTCTCTGAGACACATTTTGAAAGGGTGCAGCCTTAAATACGGTGCTGTCAAGGAGAGTTATGGTTACAGCTTTTATTGCTGCTACTTGCAAGAGCAAAGAGATAAAGCTCAGGAAACAAGCAGTAACCATGGACATGTGGTTCTGGTGCACGCTACTGTAACTGCAGTCACTGAGTTTATGTTAGTGGAAGATGCTTCCCAGAATGTAATGGCATATCATAGTCAGAATGCTCATGGGAGGAATTACACCATTTGAAAATGTTGTTAAAGAGAAAAAAACCACCAAAACCCAACATCTTAACAGCTGTTGGAATTACAGCCTTCCAGCAGTTACTGAACTGAGACAGATATGAGCCAAAAACTAGAGCTAAAAAGGTTTTTAATGCAGTTACCAGCCTTTTGTTTTTTTAATCATGGTGATCTGACTTCAGTAGCCAAAGTAGTGGCATCAGTGTTTTGGTATCTCCATGGTAGTTGCACTGTCTGCCATCCCACACAAAGCAGCAGACAATTTCATACAGAAACTGCCAGCTGCAGAATGCAGCATCTTCCCAGCACACAGAGCTTGTGCAGAGAGCAGGGGTGGAGTGTGTCTTCTGCTCAGTGTAGAAAGCTTCCTGGTGGTCCCACTGCACTTGGCATAATGGGAGGCATGGTACTGGAAGGGTGGACAACCATTTGTAATACAGCTTTCTCTTCTCATCACTGAAAAAGGCACTTGGAATGAATTAACTGCCTGGAATTCTGTGGTACTAGCTGGGACTGTTCTAATGCCCATGATGGAGCTAGCTTTCTAAAACTCCAGCTCTTGCAAGTAAACCCCCTAGTGTAGAAATGCAGTTGATACTATTAGATGTGAATTTCTGAAATTTAATGTTAATACTCCTGCCACCAGCATAACACAGGTTTGTATTGCCCTTTGAGATTGTTAGCATCCTACAAATGCTGAGTATCACTGTGAGCACTGTGGAAGAGTGTAATATTTCTTCCTTTGCTTAAGCTAGAAAGAACTGAAGGTTGAATAAGAAATGGAGAAGCTACATTTGGATGGCTGAACACTGGGAGATACTGGTCTGTAACTTCTGTAATGTCAAAGAAGTCTTCTTCATGCCACTGTTGCAGAGGTCTGACCTATGATAAGAGGAATAGTTAATCCTTCAACTCAGTGTATGAAAGTAACAAATTCCCTGGTCTGTTGCGGTGTATTCTTCCAGTCTGCAGTGCAGCTATGGCTATTGTCATGAAGGCAGCTAAAATGACATCCTTACGGCTCTGGTGTCTCAGTGTTTCTCCGTTCCTAGAGAGCTGAGCTGCCTTTGATAGCAATCTCTCATTTGCTGGGAGATCACAGGAGGCTGACTGTTGGAAGAGTCACTCTGTCACTGCTCTGTCTGGCTGCAACGCTTGTGTGTTGTGCCTAGGGTGTCCTTACCCCTCAGTCCCTGTACTCAGGTCCTGACAAAGGGCTAGAGAATCTATCAAGCAAGCCTCTCAATATCCTGCTCCTCTTCATTTCCTGCTCCATTTTCCTATACTGCTTTCTCACCTTCCACTTCTTGGCACCACAGTAGCTATGAGACTCTGAGAATGTTTGATTAATTAAAAAAAAAAAAAAAGGGGGGGGGGATGTGGGATAGGAAGGCTGTGGATAAAGTTGTTCTCAAGCAAATGACCAGATGGCTACAGCTTTTTCAGTCAGTTTCTAACCTTTCAATTACTGAACTGCTTGCTAGAGTACCTAATGTTCCTTTGAGTTTTCATGCTGATTTCTCAGTGATCCTTTGTGAAGAAACTTGCTCTCTGCTGTTGTGTTTTAATACTTACATGCATGAAGCTTTCCAATAAATTAAATTTTGATTCAAAAGGCAGTATGCAGAGGGAGAAGAAGGTGCACGATGTATAGACTCTTGAATTACCATGGAGGGGGCTTAGGCTGAGCATTTCATAACCACAGTTGAGGTTTGGTGGCATAACATGTTTCAGGGGCTAGTTTTCTTCTGTCAGCAATGATGTAAGAGTTTTCCTCTGCAGAAAACTGATTTTCTTGCACTTCTTTTTAGCCTGTCAGGCATGTGAGTTTAACGAAAAGAGGCCTGATTTTCATGGAATATTGAATTCTACTTTATGAAAGTGGGACCTCCCACTAGGATGTCTTAAATTAGATTCTCACAAGCAATGATTTAAAAAGCTTTGCCACCTTAGGAACTGTGTATCTCTATTATGGAGTGAAGTAGCAGACAATATTGAAGGTTCAACAGAGGTGTGCCAGTTGAGGTATAATACTTGAAGAAATACAGCTTCTGCTTACAGAGAATCTGTGCAATACCATTCATCACTACACAGACATTTTTATGGATGTTAAAAATCTAACCTTTATTTGAGACAAAGACAAAACAAATAGGCTTAAACCCACAAGTAATATGAATAGGTAGAAGTCTTAAAAAAATGAATAGGATTTTAAATGAGTCAGTAAGTGCTATCAGGAGAACTCTGGAATAATCATAGCATAAGAAGCAAAGAGAAATTACTTGTATTCATAAGCACTGCTGCTGTATAATTATCAAAAGGCTGAGTCAAAACTGAGCAAGTCTGTCAAAAATTCAGCATGTGTCAGGAATTATTTCCTAGCTAATAAATAACATGGCAAAAATCTTCCCCTGAAGAAATTACCGGCTCCTTTGCATATCTGAATGGTATGTAATGGGAATAAGTGAATACAGAGTCAGCAATTGTGTGAGGAAAGAAGCCACATTACTCCTTTTATTTTTGGCTGTGCCTGAGGTCAGAAGTTCCTTTGTTCTTTCTCTACCTCCCATTAGAGCAAACATAGTCTGCTGCTTTTCTCTTAAGGCTCTTCTTTTCCCCATCCAACTTCTTTTTGTTTTGCTTAAGTAAAGTAAAAATGTCTATCTGTGTTGTTGCAAGCTATGACTGTGTGGGCTCATT
Organism: Cyanistes caeruleus; assembly: GCF_971803275.1. Taxonomy (NCBI): domain Eukaryota; kingdom Metazoa; phylum Chordata; class Aves; order Passeriformes; family Paridae; genus Cyanistes; species Cyanistes caeruleus. The sequence goes on along the minus strand of NC_141704.1, from coordinate 30,265,256 downwards.
ATTTTCAACATTGCATGTTAATGAAATGTTGCCTTATCCTACGTTGTAATACTTTTCAAAGGGAAAAAAAACTTCTTTTAAGGAGTCAGAGCAGTGAAGCTGTAATTTATTGAGTTAAAACTTCAAACAGTGATATTTATCGTGCATGTTGTTAAAGCACTAACCATGCATCAAGTGTTTACAGTGTGTAATGCTACTTATGTAGTAATATGCTTTACTTACCAATGCTTCCACAATTTTCCATGCTAGAGCTTTGTGGGAAATTGACTCCCTTCGTTTTGCCTTTCAGCTTTCAAGCTCTTTGTGGTCCACGTTATTGTTTGCTGAAAAGTTGTTACTGCTCCATCAAATGCAATGGGGAATCCTTTCATTCGCTGTAGGTGCTTACAGCAGGAAGAAGTTAAATAACATAATTGAGTGTATATGTGATGCCATGTTTGTAAGCATGGTTCCATCTGTGGAACTGGAAGGAGGAGAAAAAATGTTTCTGGGATCAAGGTTAACCAGTGTCTGAGCTGTAACAAGTATGTAGCTGCGGTTGTCACTCTCTTTGCCATGACCTTGGAATTTCGCAGTGAGAGCAGGGGTAGGACTTGGATCTGCACGGGTCACAGATCTTAGCCTGTTGCCTCTGGAGGAAGGACTCTGCCTGGTTTTGGTATTCATGGATGGAGCTCCATTAGAGGAAGCTGCCACATGTGAGAAAAGTGAATTAATTACTGCATTAGTACAAGTAATAACAGTGGCTTTTATTGGCTGTACAGCATTTAGTTGCTGTATCCTTTCCGAGTCATTTGTTTTATAAAAGACAGCAAGAAAAGGCTTGCATGACAAGGGTGTTTATACTTGAGTGACACGTAGCTTGTTTTCCTGTTTATGGAGAGATTTCCCTAATTATTAAAATCCCAGCATGTAAGATGCTTATGGGTAATTATTTGATTGTGTGGCATATGTTTTCACATGAGACTATGCAGTAAGCATGCATTTGTGAATGGGATCCTATGACTCAGCATCCCCAACCATGTTGGCTTTTGCAGCAAGTACTAAGTTTCCTGCTGTGAACAAGACATGGCATGACTTTCAGTGCCCTGGCCTGGAAGCACAAGTCATCATAGGTTTAGCAGCTAGTGTAACAAAATATAATGGGGAAGGCCGATAGAAGGGAAAGGTGACTTCAACAAAACACATTTTTCCTTCTCATACTTACTCTTCCACTGATTTCACTTTCTTATCACATATTCAGAAGCACCAAGATTTGTGATCAGGTGTTGGGGCTGGGATTACTTACAGGGACAGGAAGGATAGAAGATTCTGGCTATTAAGTCCTCATCATATCTTCTGCATTTTTTTCCTTGATTGGTGATTACATGGGGGTTTTTTTTGACTGTACCTTTTGTACTCTTGAGGAGTTGACTGTGATTGCAATCTTAGTCCTTTCATTCTGTAGCATCACTGTAAGTCAGTAGACAACACTGCTGATTTCTGTACTGTCCTTGTCTTGGTGGTTTATAGCTCTGATCCTGTTCTTTATCTTCCTGTCACCTTCTAGAAATGATTTAATTTTGTGCTTTATTTTCTAAAACAAGGCTCTTGAGAAACTGCATACAGAAGTTCAGTTAATAACTGTTTTATTTGGACCTCTTACACTGATTCTCTGACTGTTTCTTTTGGTCCTTTCACAACACATACATTTCCATTCATACTTCATTCAATCTCTTTTTCATAGTCCTGCTCTCTCCATGTTTAATTGATGGGATGAAGAAACATCCTTTGCTAAAGTACAAGTGAGTTCTGTAATCCACTTGATCTCTCTAGTTCTGGAAAGGAAGAGATACATGGTAAAAGCTGTAGGTATATCCTGTTTTATTCTCTCACAGCCATGAGTAGGGACATCTTTCACTAGACCAGGTTGCTCAAAGCCCCATCCAGTCTGGCCTTGAACACTTCTTGGGGTGGAGCACCCAGAACTTCTCTTGGCAGCCTGGTCCAGTGCCTCAGCACCCTCACAGTGAAGAATCCCTTCCTAATATTTCATCTAAATCTGATCTCAGTTTGTTTGAAGCCATTCCCCCTTGTCCTGTCACTACATGTCCTTTTAAAAGATCCCTCTCCATCTTTATTGTAGGCTCCCTTCAGGTATCAAAAGGCTGCAATTAGAGCACCCTGAGGCCTTCTCCAGGCTGAGCAACCCCAGCTGTCTCAGCCTTTCTGTGTAGAAGAGGTGTTCCATCCCTCTAATCGTCTTCAGGGATGGACTCACTCCAGGTCAATGTCTTTCCTGTGCTGGGTGCTTCTATCACCCTGCCCAGGGTACGATTGGCTTTCTGAGCTTTTTCTGGTGCTTTATTAATTGAAATCTTTGCCTGAAAAATGAGACTTTTATACTCCTTATGAAAGCATCCTGGACTAAGAAAAAGATGGAAGATACTGACTTCATTAGTTTATATTGTAAATAAATGATCTGAAAGAGAGCAAGAATGTGCATATATTATACACATAATGACCAGAAGAGATAATGCATTATACGGGAGAAATTACTTTTGTGAAGAGGTTGGAGGACATTTATTTATTTTTCAAAGAGGCATTATCAGTGCTAGAAACGTGAGTCAGAATACCTATTCTGCAATAACAGCTAATCTTTTATAGAAGATTTTTGTTTCTTGCTAATGTATGTGAGTGATAGCAGATTATGTATTTTTCCTATTTACAGACTCTTGTATATTATGATTAGCTCTTGGTTTTCCAGGGCTAAGATCACAGCTAGTGAGTGATGAAGCAACCTTGATTTTATTTGAACTCAGAGAGAGAAAAGGTCTTTCATTTCCTTTCCAGAATCTTGCTATTTGCCACATTATATGAAGATGATTCAAAGTGATGTGTAAAAAACCCACTAAAATTAAAATAAAATGGTAAAAGATATTTTTAATGCTTCTACAAGCCCTGTCTTCTTTCTACTGAGGGAAGGGGTGACTTGACCTTTCCCTTCTGGGGCCTATTTTTGCATTATAATGTAGGTCATAACTTCTTAAAACCTACATATTTGAAGCTAGTTACTAATTCTATCTGTATTAATTTTACTTCTGAATTTGAGACATTGTAAGACCTTGTTTTGAGTGCATGTAACTTCTGTGAAAGTCTCTAAATCTAGAACTTGCGACCTTCAGTACAAAATTAGCTTTTTTTTTTTTTTTTTCCATAAAATCAGAGAAGAGCCCAGGTTAGAAAGGGCTTAAAAGGTCATTTGGTCCAACCTTTTGTGAAAAAAGGGAACCTAGATGTGATTATCTAGTGTTCTGTGCAGTCGTGTCTTGTCCAGTCTTTAAAAAAGTGGCTTTATTAAAAGGTAGACATTCCACAATAGCAAAGCATATTTTTAAAAATAAATATCTAATTGTGGACTTCCTACAATATTGGCATCTAGATGCCCAAAGAAAGTGTTTGTAAAAATAGTTCATTTTTTCCCTAAGCTAGGATTGTTGCTGTCTGTTTCTGCAAAGCTAAAGCATGGCAAAAAAGTTAACAGGCCTTTTTTAAGGTGTTGTCTTTTAGGGATTTGTTAAAGGATAATGAGAAGATTATCTTCAATAAATAACTAATAGTCTGTCTTCCATGATTTAGGTCTAGGCTTCCATCTTCTTTTTCTTTATTTTGCATTTTGATTTTTCTGTCTTCCTAAAAAGCAGTAGGGTATCTCTCAGCCACTGCTTCCCATCTGTGAAGAATTTGGAGGATAATGATGCTCCTGTAGGTTCAGATAATATTTTCATGCTGTCTAAATGTGAGAATTGTGGAGGTCTGAACTAATAATTGTAGTGTCAGACTTAAGTGTGTGTGTTGGAAAAGCATGAACTAAGCATGTGTGGAAGGAGGTGTCTCTGATTTGCAGTTGCCAGGTATCAAGGGAAGCAAAGATTGTTGATCATGTGTGGGCATTACAGAATTATTATTTTTTTTCACTGTGCAGCAGCTTGTAAGGTCACTCCTGTCAGCTTCATTAGTGTCTTTTTTTGCTTTTGTCATCATCCTGTTTGGATATTGAAAGGTGGTGCTAAGCTTTTTCTAGCATTTTATTTGCAAAACACCTATTCAGGCTGTAACCTCCCTTTTTCTGCAGAGCAAAGTCAAATACTGTCTCAGGAAAAGTGATGTTAGCTCAAGTGTTTAATATTGCACATGGCTCCCCTGTGAGACTGCTTTTCCCCCTCTGTGACCACAGTCCCTTGTCACAGCTGTGCTGCTGTGCTGTAAAACCATCATACTGTTAACTAAACAAGAAAATTTGTTCGTGTGTTTTCCTAAAGCCTAGATTGTGAAAATCAGCCCCATAACTTGTAAAAAGGAGCATCCCTTTCCATGTCTGTAAAGCAGAAATGTAAACCAAATTTTTTGGGGGTTAGTTCTCTAAATTCTTCATGCACATAAACTTGAGACACCTGCTTGTGTTTCTGCTCATATGCACAAGGTGGCTAGTGCTAAATTAAAACAACCCATGTAAGCTTGGCATGAAAGAACAAGATGATTACTGCAGTATCAATTTTTAAATACTGTAAGAATGTGCATTGACAGTGGAAAGGATAGAAGTAGGCAGGCAAAATCTAGGTCTGCATTGAGTTTTTAGGTAACACTGATTGGGGATGGAGAGGAGGAGGTCAGACCTTCATGATCCCTAGGCTAGGCAGTGTCTTTCTGGTGGCCTTGAGCCCTGTCTGTCCCCCAGCACAGGAAGAACACACTTTCCTTGCTTTTTGAGTAGCATCACACAGAACTGTTTTGCAAGTGTTTTCTGTCTTTTTTTTCCTTTTCTTTTTTAAGGATTGTGTTGGAGTTTCCTGTGTGAGATGGATTCTGACCAGTTTGTTAAAAATGGAATTTATTCCTCAATACATGCTGCTGTGAAAAAATTTCTTTTGGAAATGATGCTTTGTTTATTTCCCAGAACTGTACTTTAGCTTTAAATACTGGGTACATGCCAAGTTATAGGACTGTAAAATAGATTTCTGAAAAAAACCCTAGACCTCCCTGTGTTTTGAAAAGTTTAAGAGGGAAAAAAAGTAGCGACTTTTTAAGTGTGATACTGAGACCTTCCTAAAAAATTTATCCCCAAATAAACATCTCTTTAAAAAATAAGATGCAAAAAGCCCCAAAGGAGATTTAAGGTGTCTTCTTAATGGTCAGTTTGAGACTGTGTCGTGTCTAACTGTGTTGCTAAAGAATTTGTTGATGAGTGAGGGAGCCTGAGCTGGTAGGTTCTCTCAGGTGGTGAATTGGGAAGGAGCATCTGATAATGGCATACAGGGCTCTGTGATAAATAATGCTTTTAAAGAGGGGTAATTTGCAGTTGCAGTGGCAAACTTGGTCTTCGGAATCCATTTTTAAGGTCATGTTTCAGGCTTAGTCTGATTGTAGATGAGGCACATCAGTCTGCCTTGTTATCCTGTACTATGGAAGAAGAGAGTATTTTCTTTCTGGATACTTTTTGACCAAAGGACTGCAGGGGACAAGAATTGCTCTGTTTGCACACCACTTATTAGAGATGATCCTCCTATGCTAAGGTCCGTAGGCGTAGAAGCACAAGAAGGAGTTTCTGCACTGGGAAGAGGAAAAATGTAAAAAATGTGCCATTTTGACTGTAACTAAGCTTTTGTTTGCACAGCATTACTGTTATTTGCACTACGTGGCTAAGTCAGCCACTCTCTCCTGGCATTCAGTGGGAGATTTTTCTCCCCCACTGCCTGGCTCCTGCGCGTATTCCTGCGTTGCCTTTTCCAGCTGTTCCTGTGGCAGCTGTGCCTGGCGGGGCCATGGCCGAGCCTCCCAGCCCTGCTGCCCTCCCAGCCCTGCTGCCCTCCCAGCCCTGCTGCTCACCCGCCTGCCGAGGCCTCTCCTGCCACCCCCAGCTCCCTTACAGCCCAAAAACCTTCAGGGTGGCAGCTCCAGCCTGTGCCATTTCCCTATGTCACCCTCCTAGCCCGAGCTCGGTTATCTGCTTGAAAGCGTTTAGGATGGCAGCAGCAGCCTGAGTAATTTCTGTGCGTCTCGGTTAAAAAGTTTCTCTGAAGTACTGGAAGTTTGAATGCAGCTGGGTCGTTGCTACCTTTGAGGAATTAACTGCTCTAGAATTGGAGATTTGAAGGGGAAAAGTGTTGATGCCAAATAAGTAATTTGCTTCCTTTGCCTGCTGTAAATGCAAACGCAGGAAAAATGCCCCAAATAAGCTACCTTTATCAAGTACCTAATTAGCTGAGTTGTTCTGCTTCAGCACAAGACAGGTTATGACTGGGATGATAAAAAAGGGAATTCTTTTATAGCCTAATTTTTAGATGAAGAAAAAACTTGCATTTGATCACAGCTGTTGATTTTTCTGACAGCTCCGCAGCCTGTGACTTTTTCCTCATTAATACAGCTATATGAAACTGTTCTTTTTCACTTTACTTCATATTTTGTGTGGCTTCAGCGTTTTCTGCAGCTTGATGTGGTACAGCTTTGTCCATGTTAACAATTACTGAGGCCCAGCAGGAGTAGATGTGTAGAGTGAAATAGTCACTGCAGAGGACCAGATACACAGGCTGCATTCATTCAAGGTTTTTACAGTAGTCTAGCTGCAGTCTTGTCCCAGCAGCTGAGCATCCTTTAGCATACCCTCTGAATATATCTTCTGGTTTTGTTTCATCCTAAGGGTATCCAGTTTGTCCCCTCGCAGCCTCCTCAGTCGTGCAGCTCAGTCTAGAATAAGACAGAATGCTTGGGGAGATTGTATCAAAAGGAATGAAGGTGTTCCTTCTCTGAATTAAAATGCTGATGTAAACTCACTTATTGAATTTGTTCTCAGTTGTAGCTGAAACTGCCTGCTTCCCTGTGTTTTTCCACATTGATTCACTAAAATGAATAGAGATTGAATTTATGACACATATGTCATGGTAGCTGTAGGGTTTCAATTGATAATATTACTGCTATTAGCATGCTGATTGAACTTTGTTCCCCGTAAACTTAAGAATTTTTATACCTCCAAGTCATTTATATTACTCATGTAGCAAAACAATTTTAGATGTTCTTATCCAAGATCTCAACCTCACAGATGGCAATAAAACCTAAACAGAAAATCCAGCGTGTTATAAGAGAAAAAAAAACCTAAAAAAATACACAGAATGTGTGTATCTGATTCATTAATCTTTGTTAGTGGCACTTAGACAATATTATTGAGCTACTGTGGTAAAATATTAATGAGGATTGAGGTATTACTTAGATGAGATTTTCACTGCAGTTGGGCTCTTTGGTTGTTTTTCTTAACTTTACCATTGACTTGCTGGGTAGCAAATTTTCCTTAAAGTCCTAAAGTTTTTACCTTAAAGACCCAAGGAAGCCCAAAGATATTTAAATATTGTAACATTTAATTTAAAGATCTGGGTACCTTTATATCAGGATATGTTACAGGAATGTTGGAAATGTTAAAAAATTTGAGACATTTGAAGGAGGGATGAGAGTAGCTAAAACAATTCTGTTTATACTGCTAATATATTTTAGTATAAAAAGTAGTAAAATATTCTCCCAAGGAACTGTTGTAGTGTTTCACAGTTTTTCAGCTGATGAACCCCTGCGTTCATTTCTTCTCAAAAGCCAGTTTTCCCCCTGAACTCTTTCATGTAATTATTTGCTAGCATCACTTTAAGTATTAGAAGAATGACACATACAGTGTTTGATCATATCATGGAATATAGCTTTGAAGATGACAAAAAAAACACCTCAAGTTGTATTGCACATTCAATATTGCTTCTTCCAAAGTGTTTTTAGACACTAAGAAGATGTTAGTCAACCTTTACCATTTTGCTTAACTTCATAAAACTGGTTTATAATATTCATCTGTAAAGGTCTTAACATGAATTCTTAACTGTATGTGTATAATGGGTAAGGTCTTCTCAACAGTTAAAATGCTCCAGGACCTCTACCTTTGGTTGGTTACAAACTGCTCCAGGGATCTGTTTATTAATGAGAGTTTATTAACATTTTGTCATCACAGTATGTGTATTTGGTACTCAGTGAAATACATCAGACACATTCTGCCTGACTCAGACTCAAAAATTCCAAAAGCTGCATGATATGAGCCTGAATTGTGATCATTTCCAGTAATGCCTCCACTGTGCATTTCCAGTAAGGCCTCCAACAGTAGTACCAACCCCTGTGATTTTCTTAGAAGCCATGAGGTACCATTGTTTTTTCAAGTTCAGTTCTTGAAGTTCTAATAAAACTTCAGCATTCACACTTACTAAAAAAGAAGTTCAGGTTTTTATAGTTGCAAATATAATTTGAGATACAAGCTTTCAAAGCTTTCTGATCTGAAGGTGTTGTTGAAGAAAATTAGAAGAGGAGTCCCTTCTTCCCCCTCCTCTGCTGGTGGGAACTCTTTTCATTTCTGAGACACCCAAGGTTGTCAGGCTGCTAATGCATGTTGTTGAAATGGCCACTTAGGCAGAAAAAAGACATATTACCTTAGTTTAAAGGACATTTTACAGAAACACCATTTTCTTTAGCATATTTTTCACTCTACTGTGCTTTTTAGTAGTCTTTAAGCCTGCTATCCAATTATCTACAGCTTCACTTTCTTACTTTAAATGGTGCTCATTGTTGCTTTCACTATATTTCACTGTCTCTCTGTTTCAAAATCAGTTTGTAAAAGTCTTTGGCTGTAGAGATGACGTAATTTTAAGGTCAGCCATATCAATAAATATTAATTGGTTTCTTTAATCTGTCAAAGTCTGTGTTCTTCCAGCTGCTGTATGTGAGCTAGAAACTAATGTATCTCACAAATTCTCAAATGTGAAACATTATTCCATAAGAGAGTATGTAAAGTTTACAAAATACAAACAATTAGCAGTCATATTAGCATTTAATCAAGTTGAAACCTTTCAGGAATAAATGTTTTCTTCCTTTCAACATAATATTCCCTTTTAGGGAAATTGAATCAAATGTAGATGATTTTGTATTTCAAAGAAATACAAAGCCAATGGGTATGCATTTTGGAGGTAATGCATATTACTGGCACAAACCTTTTCACTTTTTTTTTTCTGCTTTTACAGATTTGTTGGGTTTTTTTTCTTGTTGTTGTTGTTTTTTAGATAAATAATTGAAAAAGTTGTGGCCAAGAATCAACCACTCAGAACATAATTTACCCTGTAGCTACAAAATTATGTCTAAATGCCTGTAAATGTCTGAAGACTGTACATGACATTTTTAGTATTTTATAGAAGAGATATTTCGACAGCCTTACTCTTGAAATTTCCAGCCTTGTCATTCTTAACACACTCAAAACATGGATTTGAGCTGGTTTCACTTTATGTACCACAGCACCTCTAATAACTGAATACATTTTAGGTGTCTCTTAGTAGAATGGTATAAAAAATGTAGTCACTACAAGGTATACTTCGACATTTTCATAAAACAAGGCAAACAAAACAGGTCATACAATTTCAAATCTCTTGTAACAAATAAGGAGAAAAAGTTGGAAGCTTAACATCAGGATTTCTAAGATCAAATTCTAAGCTGTCTGTAGAATATGTGGAGCACATATTTTCCCAGGAATTAGTGGTGAAAAAAATATTCTAGTTTTCTATTAAGTATCTGTTTCTATTAAAGTACCCCAAAGTTAACATTAGTACTGTGTTCTGCAAATGATGACATCTTATAAAAATTTGGGCCATTTGATTTGTGCATATTCTCTAAATTTTCAAATATTCTCAATGCGGTTTTATTGTTACATTAGAAATAAAGGATTTACCTTCTCTTTCAGCTCTGCAATAATATATAATCATTGCATGTATTTTTATATATCCATAGGTCTCATCCACAGCAGCCAAAAAAACTAAAGACATCCAAGCCCTTTTCAGTCTTTTTTAAAAAAACTTTTTTCATCAATTGTAAAAAAAAAAAAGGTAGTTAATATAAGCTTGGCAATAAACAAAGCGTGTCCTACCAAACTGTGTCCTCATAGCTGTGGGTGAATTTTGGAAAAACAATATTATGTAATTTGTTGTCAAAATCAACCTGTCTGTCTGAATCACATTAGCTAATAATAATAATAAAACTCTGGACTACTTTTTTTGCCCTTCAAATAACTGCATTGTTATGTCTTACATTTTTGGCATCTCCTAGCAACAGAAAAAAAAAGTTCCAAAAAGTTTTATTTTTAGAAGTGTGCTAGAATTGTTTTCCCAACTATTATATTTTCATGCTGTCTCACTGACAGGTTCCCATAAGCAAGTGAGAAAGCTCCTCTGCTTAAAGTGCAGTGATCCATAGTGGTTATTGCTCTCTATTGCAATACAGATTGAGGTGTGGCTCATCTTGTTAGTGAAGCATTGGCCTTGTGGTCATTAGCATGATCCCAGTCTCTGGACAGTAATAACTGAATTAACTTGTTTAGTTTATGAGCATTTTATCTGCTGTTTAATCTTCCGTTTACATGGCCCTTAGATTCAAAATATTGTGTCCCTGTGTCCTGTGGGGTTATGATAAAAGATAATGCTCATGGTACAAGAATAGAGTAGACCATCTGTAGGTAACAAACCCAACATTGTAACCATGAGTGGTGTACTGCAAAAGGCATTGCCTCCAGAGGATGTCCTGATCTGCAGGCCAAGAGGTGGGAAGGGCTTGGCCCCTGTGGAACAGACTGGCTGCCCCTGTGTTGCATAACATCCTCTGCGTGGACCCCAAGAGACTGCTGTGTTTCCTTCTATGATTCACAAGAACTGCCACAGTTCACCCAAATGGTAGCAAGATGCAGAGGGATGTATGTTGTATTTCTTGAGGCATTGCATGCTGGCAGTGCTTGAAGGCAGCAAACCTGCTGAGTGAGTGTTCCAGCGCAGAGGGAGCAATCTTACCCGTGCTGCCTGTAGGGAATAGCCCCCGTGGTAAATCTTGTTCAAAAATTCCCCTGCTTTTGTGGCAGAAGAACTGACATGTCTCACCCTGAAAGCCCAGGAGTTACGAGATACATGGAGAAACTTAGCAAATCACAGATCTGGAACAATCAGGGGAGCAAAGTTATTAAAATAATGGTACACATGGAATTATTTTAATTGCAGCTCCATTGCTTTGGCAAACTTTTTTAAAAATGTATTTCAAATGTATTGTTTTGGCTTTGGTATCAGTTGAAGTTATATTTTCATATGCGTAGTTTTAAGTTTGTTGTATTAAGACATATTTAAGAATTTCTTGGTTTTAAACTATAAAGATCTAATATGCGGAATGTCTCAGGAATCAAACTTCAGTATGGAAATGTGGAGAGTCTTTCAGAATTTCCTTTACAGGAGTGAATATTCATAATAAAACTTTCAGTCATTTCTGCTCCATTGTTTCACTTGGGTGTAATACTTTCATCCAGTTGACAACAATCTCAGACTTGAGAGAAGGATCTCTTTCACTTAAATGCTTCTCTGAGACTCTTACCCGGTCTTTGTCCTGCTCTGATGAGACTCACTCTTGAAATCCTTAGAGGGTAGCCTGAATTCTGCTCTTATTAACTATTGCCAGACACAGAAAGAGTCCAGTTGTCTTAAAAGATACTAAAATATAGAGGCAGTTAGGAGAGAGAATAAGAGGAATTCATCCTCTTTCTCTCCCCTCATCTCTGCCAGGCAGTGCAAAGCATGCTTTTGTTTTATATAACATGGTCATGCCTGCATGTTCTTCTACATCCTTTCATGATCCCCAACACCATCATTATCCTCTTTTTCTTTTGTTAGAAAAGGTCTGGCAACCTCCCCTTTGCCCTGAAAATTATGAATTATAATCAAAGTGGAATTGTTAATAATGTGCATTTGAATAAGGTAATTCTTTTCAGTGTATTAATTTTCTTTATAAAATACTAAATATTTTATATTTATTATTTCTGTACCTTCATCTAATTGCAGAATTACAAGAACTTCTGAAAACAATGGTGATTATAATGAGATCTGTAGAAATTACAGTGAAGTTTTCATGCAGAGATATAATGAAATGTTTAGTGAAAATCATTGCAATTTCAGGAAATTCACAGAGCCTAGTGGCCATTTTCTCCAGGCAAACCATCCTCCCTCAGACAGTAGTTTTTAAATGAAGAGTAAAGAGCTCTCCAAATGATAGGTTGGTTTGAAAGAGCGTTATTCAACCTGCTTTGTACAGAGAATTCGACTAGATGACCTCTAGGGGTCCCTTCCAACCTAAATTTTCCTATGATTCTATTGAAATGCTAACTCCACACATGGAAAATTTGGATTCTTTAGAAAGTGTTTTTGCCAGCATCTCTTCTTGAAGCAGGCTTCTGCAGCTTTGTTTAGCTTTGATAATACCTTTCATAGTCCTTTTGTAATTAAAACTTGATGTGGTATTGTCTAATACCCACATTAATGTGTATAACTAAGTAAGAAGCCATGAGAAACCTGTGTTTATGAATTCCAGTTTATAAAGCCCTCTTCCACTGTTCCAGTGTTCAGGAATGTGTCCTGTATGAAATAACCTAAATTCACAGCTGCCTTTCCTACATAAAGTGTCTGGCACCAAATTACTCTGCAAGAGCTTTGCTTCTCTGTCAGATAAAATGGAGTGTGGGGTGTGAGCACCTTTCCTATCAATTTGTAGAGAACCCACTCAGCCTTCAGAAAGCCTGCAGAAATAGATAGTCCTTATAGCCCACTTGGATAGTATCATATTTAAGAAGAAGTAAATATTGGACCTTGAAACACAGGGATTTCAGCAGGAAACTTAGAAAACAACAGTTGCTTACAATTCTTGGTGCTATTTGATGTTCTATAGTAGCATCAAAGAGCTATTGGGAATGTATAGTGTGCTTGGTAAAGCAGCACTGTGATTGTAGCAAAATATTTGTTTTCTGCTTTTGATTATGGTCACATATTTTCATTTCCTATTTGCAGATTCTTGATTATTCAAATAGGAAATTACCAGCAGTTCTTGGAATTTTCATTTCAACATTTGTTTTATTTTTATATAAATCTGATAAAAATATTTATAACTTTAGAAATATTTAGGCAGTGGTAATGAGATGAGGACTTTGGTGCTTATTTAAAAAATGCAGCTTTTCATTAAGTTTGAGAGACTTAGTCCATAGTTTTTGTGAATTGATGCTAGTTGCATTGCTCTTCCTAAAACTATATTGATTTATACTAGCTAAGAATTTAATCTGAGATTCTCTCTGTGTTTCAATATAATTATTTATGTGCATGTTCATTCATGCATAGCAAAGTAACTGTTGGAATTTTGAGGATTTACATTAAATGGCCAGTGTTTTACAACTGAGTACAAAATTGTGGCATCAGGGATCACAGAGTTGCATTTGGATAGGACCTCTGGAGATTGCCTAGTTCAACACCTTGCTCAAAACAAGGTCAGCTAGAGGGGGTTGCTGGAGGCCAGTTGGGTTTTGCACGTCTCCAAGGATGGAGGCTCTGCAGCCTCTCTGGCTGTGCCACTGGGGAGTGCAGACCTGGACACAGCATTGCAGTGATTCTCACCACTGCTCAGTAGAGGGGATGATCCTAAGGAGAGCTTCATGTGTTTCAGTTCTCACATACAGAGCAATTCCTCCTTCTGGTCTTCTTGGCCAGTCCTTTCTAAAACTCCTGTATCCATCCATTACCTGATTGCTGCAGCCAGGTGTCTCCTGTCACTCAGTACCAGCTGTGCAACTGAATTTTAACCCAGAGGATATATACACTCCTCAGCTCCTTCCTTCTTACTGTCAGAATTGAGGAGAGAGCCACCTGGGCCCATTTTCCTCTCTTCCTTTATTTTGTAAAAGTTTTAATTTGCCTAATTTAATACAAATATTTAATAAAGATCAATTTGTAAGTATGATGCCAGCTTTTATTTCCATCTGACAAGTAAGTAGCTGCTGTAAACATGCTTTAAATATGTAAGCATGTTATAAACTCCTATGTAAAGCTAACTTGTAGTTTGAGATCTGTGCAGTAAAATAGAAGTTAGGGGTTTTTTTTGGGTGGTGCTTTTAAAAAAAATTTATAGTAGGACTTTGCTTCATAGAAAGATGGATTTTTTTGGGTTTTTTTGTCAGGGAGGAACATTTCAAGAAATAATTGTTCTCTCCTGAGTAAAACTTTCTAATAAATCTTTAATTAATTTCCTTGTTAGAGCAGCTTTATATGTAGTGGATTCTAATGAATGTAAACACTGCTTTTGAACAAGCATTCAAGAAGTTCAGCTGAGAAGCAAAGTATTAGCATAAAAATCCTGAAGAAGGTTTATGTATGATGCACATATCTACCTGACTGGAGATTGTGATTCTGAAGGAGAGCTGCTTTTCTGTTGAAAGGTCCTGTATCACATAGGATGTATGTGATACTGATGGCTGATCATGGTCTCCAGTATGTTGAAGTTTCAGTGGCATTGGGATCTCAAATTCTAAGGTATTCTTAGTATGTGTACAGAGGATTGTGTTAGAATTCTGCCATACACAAACCAAGCCAGGCTCTGTTTCATTTTCTTTTAATTGTGTTGAGCTCTTTGATAAGCTGGGGAGTCAGGAAATATTGATGCTGTATGCCCATACAGCTGAGAGAGTAGAGATGGGGTTTGGAGAGCTCCTTGAGAAAAACAGGTCAGTAGCTGATTTGAAAGTAAGTATAATTCTTTGGTTGCAAATGAAATGTTACAGGAAAGATTGATCTTTCTGTCATCCTTGTATTTTGTTGCTTCTCGCTTTTCTCAACTGCATTTTTTCCCTCATGTTAACAGTGACATTTTGTTGAGGCTTAGGAAAAAAATCTTTTCCTGTTAATCTTAGATTGTCTTAAGTTTCAGGCTTTCATTCTTTTGAATGAAAGTGTAGGTGTGAAGGGAAAAAAGAATGCCATTAGAAGTGTACGTATATATATACATACATAAAGGAGTATAAGGAAATGAAAAAGGTAAAAGGTGAAAACATGTTATTTATTTCCTTCTCTCTGTCTGTGACTTATGTCAGGAGAGATTCCATTCCTGTGGTGGTGTTGCTGACTGCTGGAACCTTCTAGAAATCTTTGCTTAACGGGACACTAATAGAATTTTCCCTAAGCCACAGCTCGTACTGAGTGAAGATAGAAAAGATGTCAATCCTGTGTGCCCTCAGAGCAGTTAGCTCAGTTCCAAGGCAGAACTCATTTGTGCTGTCAACTTAGTGGCTGTTTTCTCTCTTATGGATAGGGCTGCTTCCTTGTAACTAGTTGAGAAAGAGTACATTTGGTAGCATTTGGAAACTCCGCTGTAATCTTTAAAGTGGCTGCCCAGAACTTGTGAGGTGGATGCTGAGTTTGAGTGTATTCCTAATCCTTCTTTAAAGTCATGATACTATAGGGTTAAGAAGTCTGATTTTTGAGGAAATTCAGAGTGTGGGAACAAAAGGAGCCTTAGAGTTGTTTCTGTAGTAAACTCTTCTGGGTGGAAGAAGAAGAGGTTGATGAAAGAAGAGATGGCATTTTCTTTCAAAATGCTGTTTCTGTTCTAAAAATTTGAGAAGCGGAATATAGCAACTATTCTGGGTTTAACTGGAATAGAGTTAATTTTCTTCTTAGCTGAAAAAGCGATGTGTTTTGGATTTAGCATGAGAATAATGTTGGTAACACTGATATTTTGGTTGTTGCTAAGTCATAGTTATTCAAATAAAAGGATTTTTCAGTTTCCCATCCTCTGGCAGTGAGGAGCTGCACAAGAAGTCAGGAGGGAGCATGGCCAGGACAGTTGAGCCAAAGGTCAGAGATATTCCATACTATATGACAATATGCCCAGTATGGAAACTGGGAGAGTTATCTGGAAGGGGCTGAGTGCTGCTTGGGAACAGGCTGGGCATTGGTCAGCAGGTAGTGAGCAACTGTATTGTGCATTACTTGCTTTTTCTTGGGTTTTATTCCTCCCTCTGTCTCCTTTTCATTCCATTTACAGTTACTGTTGTAATAATAATGGTGATGATAATAATAATATTTTGCCTAATTTGAATTCCTCAGCTGTTCTTGTCTCAACCCATGAATTTTCCCATTTTCTGATTCTCCTCCCATCCCACTGGAAAGGATGTGGGGGGAGAGAGTGGCTGTGTTGTATTTAGTTGCTGTCTGAGTTTAAACAGTGAAAATTACTAGAGAGATGTTGAATTACAATTTAGTTCTTTCCTATTGTGTTTCCTAATCTTGGGTTTACTTTATGCCCTGCCTTTATGGTACCAAACTTTTCTTTAATATTACAATGTCATATGACAATCAGCTCCCATAATGGGAACACTGCAGAGCTGCAAGATAAAATCTGACTATCAGGGAGTAAACCCGTTATAAACCTTCATTATCAACATTTTAAAAAACCCAGAAAAATACTGCATAAGATACGGGAGTTTTTACATTATTTATATTTTGAGTGTGGCAAAAATCTGAAAAATCTCCTGTAAGGGATGAATGCTGCATTGATACAGAGCCAAGGGAAAAGCTTTACAGTAGAAATTGTTCATTGACTCTGTGACTGCAAGTGTGAAGAAAGAGAGCAGAGAGACTGCAAGAGCAGAAAGAATTAGATAACATTAATTTAAAAACACAACAAAGCCAAGGCACAGGATTGCTGTATAAACAGCTTTAACTGTATATATTTATTTCCAGTGGCTCTGAAAACAAATGGAAGATTACTGGGAAAAAAGATTAACTGTAACAAATGCAAGGAAATGTTTGAAGCAGTTAGAAAAGCTTTTTATAGTAGAGAAGTTAAATCTAGTTAATTGTGTTTGATTTTTGTTTTCATAATTACTTCCATTGTTTCACTGAACTCCTGCTGAATGTCTGACATAGTCGAGTTCTCATGCCGTAATTAAAAAAAATAAAATATATAGAAACTGAATACCAATGTGATTAGTGTTGTGTTACATACTTAAATACATGTGCTGCCCATACTGGTTGAGAGCTGCTTTATGCTTAGCTGAGGAGATAATCCACGGTTTGAAACAAAGAAACTGCTCTGTTAAGTTAGTGTGGTTAATGGAAGTGTTTGACTATACTTGAAGGTAAGAGGGGTCGTTGTGGTCAGGTGAGAAGGTCATGAGTAAGTCTTTGTAATAAGAACCCCAAATCATTTTAATTCCCACTGTGCCCCCACGCGCTGGCATTATCCAAGCTGGCAGCCTTTTGGAGCACTTGTTAGCAGCAGTCAGGGAGAGGTGAGCAGCACAGTCTGTGCAGCTGTTTCTGTGCAGCGGGTTTTATAAATCCTGAACTGGTGTGTCCTAGAAGTGTAGAGCACCTGACACACTGAGAGCAGGACATATGACATGTGATGTACGTGCCTTTTGTGGGTATTACTTTCTGAATCTGATTTCTAAAATACAGTTATATCAGGCTCTTGGAGCACAATTGAAGAGCAAGGTAGAAGAGTATCCTGCAATGCATGCACTTTTCTCTATCTGTGGCACAGGCTTAAAACCTGATTGTGTCTGGAGGGGTAAAGCTGAGACCATGTTTGAAACTGCAAACTCTCTCTCTGGGTCTAATTTTGGTTTCCCTTGCTTTGAGATAAACCCAATAAAGATCGATAAAGTTGCAGATGCTTGTTGTGGCTCAGTTAGACCTGAAAATACTAACACTGGGCAACAGGTAAGGAGCAACCACTGGCTATTTTTTGATCGGGGTATCACACCTGGATGCTGTGGTTAAATTGGCCAGTTATTCCTTCATCCTTTGTTTTGTTTCCAATATATTTCATGTTGTGTATTTCTGAGTACAGGTGTTTAGTTAACACAGCTAACTAAAGCTGTTGAGATTGAAAACTCTCAGGAGGAGCACTGTATGGCTTCATGTAAATGAACCATTTTACTGAAAAAATGAATGTGCCTAGCGATGTCACATCTGAAGTAGCTTCAGTTTCAGCTTATACCATGAAACTGCTTTCTAAGAGCTTTTAGGCAGGTGACAGTCTGATTCAGTAGGATTGTGACATGAAGAGCAGTGGAGACTGTAGGAGAATTCTGAAAGGCATTTTCAGGCTCATAAATGTGCAACTGTGTTTTGTTCTCACTCCTTAGTCTAGCCAGTGTTGTCAAGAAACAATCCCTTTTCTTCCATGGTGGATGTCAATCTGGCACCTGTTGAAAGGAAAACCAAGTCAAAAGATCTGCAGTGTCTTCTTACAGTTTGACAGTGGTATATTAGTTATCATTGTTTCTGAGTAAAGCCAATAGTGAATACATGATTGAGTCCAAAGCTCTTCGTGTAAGCCAAGGATCTTCATTATGGAGGCTTGATGTAATTGCTTGTGTAAGGGTTGCACATGGTGCATCATCTGCTTTGGATAAAAGTCCTCAGCAAGTGCTGTGATTTTTTTTATACACTAAAAATGAATATTTAAGACCCAAGGGAAGCTATTCACAACTTAGGGGAGCTAGGGATATAGTAGAAGCATAATTTAAAGTAGTTTATGGCTCTTTTAAAGCACTGTTAAAAGAAGTATCTTAACATTTCCTAGGGTGATCCATCACAAGCTGACTTGTCTGTTTAGATTTTTCCCAAATGTTTTTCTAGTTAGATAAAGGATACACTGAATGTGCAAAATGATTTGGCTGTTTTGTCTGAATGATGATAATTAGTAGAAAACTGAATTTTCCACATTCCTGTGTTTCCTTTGCAGCTGAACTGGGAGTTCAATGTTACACGTTATACCTTTTTGATTTGTTAGAGTACTTTAAATTCATAGGGCACAAAAGCTGGATTACATCCTCCATGTCAAGCTGTTCAGAAACTTAACTTGCATGGATATTTAAAAGAATATACAGGAAAAATTAAATTATTTCTTAAATATGCCACCCCAGGATGAATTAATCCACTAACAACACTATAACTCTAGGCTTCAGAGTCTGTATGTCATTGCACTGAAAACTTGCATCAGCTTACTTGTAGCAGTGTGATTTCAGAAATGTGGTGTTGACTCTTACTTTGTTAGCTGTAATTTTTACAGGTATCATTGATAGGAGCATTGTTCAGCCAGTGGATGTTTCAGTGCAAGATGTGGCTATTTGCCAATGACTCTGCTTGAGTCTTTATATTTTCAGAGGTTTATTTTTCTATGCACAGACTGATAGCAGTGGTGCATGCCAGTACATTTAAGGGAAAAAAAAGAATTCCTACTTAAAATAAGTGATTCTTTGCATTTTATAATAAACATGCTTATAAACACAGAAGCCTGGGAAATTATCAGTGTTTTTCAAGTAGGCATGTAAAGCACTCTCTTCAGAGAAGTTGTACAAGCTGTGTGCTATAAGGAAAAGAAATGAAATGTAATCATTATCCAAGTACAGTGAATAAAGATAAGAGTTCTCCACAATTTATCTACCAAATGTGTGTCTCTAACACAGTTACTCTAATACCACTGTTGTAATATTAAGTCTGCCCACATATTTTGTGCAAAATCTCTGTGGTGAGGCATTCATTGCCTTGAAAAGCTGACACAATGGAATGCTTTTTGTGCTGTCTCTGGACAAATTATAGTCCATTTTATCAGTTCCAAGGTCAGAGTATTATCATGGCTCTTAAACTGTAGTGTAGTAAAGTGGGCTCTATTGGATGTTCAAGGAACAGCTGTAAGTTTGCCTGATTACTGCAGCCAGGTATCTCCAGCACCAGAGACTTTTGTCTGAACCTATTTCTCTTGTCTACATTCTCATTTTTGCTGTAATTTGATTTCAGAATTGATTTTTACTGCAATATATATGGAGTTGTAGAGTTAAGGCACTCTCAAGACATACAGCAGCCATCGTTAACATGTCACTGTGGAAGTGCTTTCATTGCTTGTATCAGCTCTAGTGCTAGGTCAAGCATAAGTCAAAGGACACTGTTACTAAACACCTTGTACTACCAGAGTCTGTTTCTTTCCCTATCATTCTTGTAGACCACTTCTATCCTTAGAACTGAAAAACTTAAAAAGCCCTTTCACACAGAACCTGAAGTAGATTTGCATGGACTTAATGCATCTCTTTCCTTTTCTAACTTGTCTACGACTAGTCTTTACTTCCCTTTCAAAAAAACCTGCTATCAGTGTGAAACATTATTTTTATGCTCTGCATGCCTGCACTGGTGTGAGAACATTAATTTTCCTGTGAATAAAAATCATCATAATTTTTTTTTCTTGGCCCCTCTGAAATGCAGAACAATTATTTCAAATTAAGATCAGAATTATTTTTTTCCTAATAATAACTGTGGTATTCAGCAGAATCTATTTTTCTCACGGCAGACAGTCTAAAGCTCCTGCTATCCCCTGTGTGAATAAGGATAGTTCCTTTCCCATTTTGCACTTTCTCTTCTCCCCTTTTACACAGCAGTTCATCAGCACTGCTTTTTGATGTGCAAAGTGGGTAATTTCAGAAACATCCCTCTACCCCAAACCTCAACTTTTCCTTTTTTTTGGTTCACTCTCTTGAGTTCATGACCAGCTGCAGACAGATGACTGATTCAGTGATGTGACTTCTGCTCTTGGGAGCAGGTGAAGGAATGTGGGTGGCTTTCTCTTAGCTGCCATGGGACCCCAGCAAACATGGGCAGCAAAGATCTCAGAGTTCCTGCAGAGTAAAATGAGGACAAAATTGCAAATAAAGGTGACATCTCTTGGTAAGATGGAGCTTAGCGTGCTTTTAGTGATATGATGTGCTTTATTGACTTACTGTCTTAATTTGACTTCTAAATCTTGTTTTATTATTAAGCAGTCGTGGATAATTTTGAAATGGGTACCACCTTGCAATTGCAGTAGCCCTTTTTTTAGCCCTGTTCTCTTAATTCTTTAGGAACACTGGCATAGTCTGTAACTTTCTGTAGAGAAATAAACTGTTGAAATACTTTTTCCTTTCCTTTTCAGGGAGTAATATGTGGGAGGCTGTGGACTATTTGCTTCCGACATAGGAACAGCATTGAGTTGGGATTCTGCACTCCTGAGAGAATGCTGGGAATCTGCAGAGGGCGACGGAAATTCCTGGCTGCCTCTCTGACCATCCTTTTTGTCCCAGCCATTACGTGGATTTATCTGTTTGCTGGGAGTTTCGAAGGTAGGAGAGGAATAATGGCTGGTTGGGGGGGGGTGTTGAATGATTTGTGCCTGGGCAGACAAATGTAGATCAGTCATCATTCATTTTATTTAAATAAATCTCTTTGGGCTTGCATATGAAATAGTTCCCAAGGTGCAGATTTCAACAAAGCACCTTCCTTACAGTGTTCTCACAACTGAGGATGCCCAGTTAATTGCTGGCCACAATTACTTGGTTTTCCACTCACCTTTAAACTTTGAAGAAGCACAACTCCCCCCTGCCCAGTTTGCTGATTTTTTTTCTGTATTTTCTAATTGGTAAAAGTTGGTCTATCCTATGCCAGGTAAGATTTTTAGTATCTTGTTTCAGATTTGCTGAACACAGAAAATCAATTATTATCTATATAAGGTTTGTTTACATAAAAGTAGTTTGATCCACATCCACCTGACTGTCAGTAGATTGTTTTAGTTGGAATATCTTTCTGTCCCCTTCTTTTTTTAGGTGGAAATCCTCCAGTTTATAGGTACATTAACTTGCAGCTATGTAATGAGCACTTTTTAGAACAAACTTGAAATAATCACTACTTTGTCTTCTAAATTGCCTATCTGATGAAGTTTTTTTCTGGCCTTATAGATACTCAGCAGTTATACTTCAGTTAGGTGAGGTTCAAAGATTCTGGCTTCCCTGTTTTTTGCTACTTTATAGGTTTTTTGTTTGTTTTGTTCATTGTGGAGTTGAAACATTCTGTGTTGGGCTATAAGTACATTATTTTGGCAAGAGTAAAAAAAAAGTCGTTCAACCTTTGTAGTTGCCTTAGCATGAGGAAAGGTGTTCCAGCCTTGTAAGAACTGTTCAGTCACTAGTTTACAAGTTTGATAATTTAAAAAAGGCATTGCTTAAAATGTCAAGCTTCTTTCATGTATCCTTGGCTGAAAAAATCTGTGCTGTGTTTGGAAACAAAAGGGGCTTTCCATGTTAAATTACAAGTAAGAATATGTAGGATTTTCAGTGTGTGTTGCATACAAATCTGAATTAGTTATATGCCATGTACAAATATTTGTTTATGGAAATTTATTTGAGTACTTAAAATTCTACCTTAATGTGTAGTCTCCATGAGCTCATTCTAGAATGAAACACTTGTGGGATTCATGTTAAATTGGAAATACAAGGAGTGCTACCTGCATACTTAAAAATAATGATCTGGCAGGCAGAACAGTACTGATTTTGTTTGATTTTTGAAAGCTGAGCAAATGCAGGCCTCACCTTTTTTCTTTTAGAAGAATATTATGCTGCTTTGTCATAATGACTATTTTAATTGTGTCCACAATTGATAATGCTGTGGTGTTTTAAATTCCTCTGTGGGTAGAATCCTTTGTTTTTACAGAGAACTCAATACAAATCTTGAAATTTGCTGCTACGGGGTATTTGAAGTGACTTAAAGCTCTCACTGTGAATTAATCTTAAACGCAAACCAGGGAACAAAGCCCATTACCTATTGCAAAGCCTTGCACTGAAAAGGGCTGGAAATTATAGTTAGTAACTCTTCTGGTTATTTTTCTGTATCAGTTTTCTTTTTTCTTAATTTTGGATGGGGATTATTTAATAATTTTTGATTAAAAACTAAGGACAGTTAGATATTTATGTAACCCAAATATAGCTAGCATTTTCCTTAACTTGTACCTATTATGGACAAAAAGTTAATATCGTTTTGTTATTCTACATGACGACTTGTTTTTTTTCTCCACAGTGGTTCCCACAATTTATTCAAGTTTGAACTCTCTGTGGAGGTTGTAGTGAGGTGAGGGTGGCTTTCTTCTCCCAATTAACAAACAATAGAACCAGCAGAAACAGCCTGAAGTTGCACCACAGGAGGTTTAGATTGGATATTGGGAGAAATTTCATCATGGAAAGGGTTGACAAACGTTGCAACAGGCTGCCTAGGAAAGTGGTGGGGTGAGCATCCCTGGAGATGTTTCCAAGATGTGTAGATGTGGCCCACAGGGACATGGTTTGGTGGTGGACATGGTAGTGCTGGGCTAATGGATGGACTCAATGATCTTAAAGGCCTTTTCCATCATAAACAATTGTATCATTCAGTGATTCGCTAATTGAGTACAAATTGCCTCACAACAGCATTGTGCCTTGATTTGAAACCATCAGGAATGTAGAGTCCTCTCTGCCTCCTGGCATTTGTTTCTTTTGTTCATCACAGGGCTAGAAATTGTCCTTTCAGTACATCTGGTTTTAGATTTGAGTAAATGGTTCTTGTTAGACTTTTCTCTGCCAAATTCAAGAAATCATCAATACCTGGTATCTTCATAGACTCATTTAATTATTCAGTGTGGATGGGACCTCAGGAGTTCTCGCATTAAACTCCTGCTCAAAATCAGTGTGGGTTTTGGAATCAGGCAAGATTTTTTTAGGCCTTTATTCAACAGCATCTTGAAAACCTCCAAGGACAGAGAATACATGGACTTCCAGACACACCATGAATGAGTATTCTGGATAGTTTTTCACACATCAAGTAGTGCACCCATATAAATGGTGAAATCCCTGCTTGGGTATGGGGATCCTGTGCTTAAATTCAAAGGAGATTGCATCAACTGATCATGTTTTCATAGTCATTTCATCACAGAAAGCAATCAGGTTGGTCAAGCTTGATTTAACTCTGGTGAATCCAGTTGCCCTGCCAAGCCTGGGAAAGTTTTTGTTTCAAGACACCTACATGTAGTTGTAAAATCACCGTGGTCTTTTATTTTCTAAGGAAAAAGGCTGACCTAGCTGAGTTGTTGTAGCAAAAAATTTTGTGGAGATTTTTTAGTTCTTCTGCTGTTGTTTTCTTTGTTTGTATGTTTCAGGGCTCTAGACTCAAATCTCTGGTATGACATCCATAGTGCTGTGTCTGCCTCATGTATTCTTGATGGAATTAGGAGTTACATTACTCATCCATGTGTTTATATCTGAGAACTTAAGTTATTCATTTACCCTAGCAAGGGAGTGAGGTCACATTAGAAACCCTTTAAAAGCTTTGTTATGAATCTGTAATACAAAATATGCCTTACTGCAGTCTGTTCCCATGTCCTGCTTTTTAAATAGTTCCAAGTTCCTTAAGACTGAATTTTGTTTTATTTTGGATTTTGTTCTCTTGTCAGAAGGTACGTGGCAGCCTGCTGCTTCTTAGTTGTCACTCAGACACTTCCAGTGAGACCCTTCCCTTAGAATATTCATTGGAGGTGTTGTTACCCAAGCTGTGACAGCAGTAGCTACTAAAAGCTTCATTAATCATGTATAAATCTCTATTAAGGTTATGAAGCAGAATATTAAAGATAGTATTGAATATTGTATGGCCTTAGAACGTACCTGGTTACTGTTTTTAATAGTGCACAAGGACAGCATAATTTCAGTTATCTGTTGCTTTGAATGAAAAAGCTAATTGTTCCAACATTCTTAGATTATATTCAAAATAATAGAGTAGGAAAGGTGGAGTGCATTTAAAACAGGGAAGAGGAAATAATCAAATAATACATGATGAATTTTCATTAGAAAGAAAATAGCAGTTTCACTTACTAGTGGTAGCTCCATAAATAACTTAATTTTCCAAGCTATATGCAGCAGTTTTCTATCCCCCTTACCATGAAGGTCATGTAAAATGGAGGTTTAGAACTGTAATTTAACCATACTTTCTAGATTACTGATTTTTTAAAAAAAAGTACTCTGTGGCTGTGGGACCTCAGCAGATTTGCAGTCACCTCTGTTTTGACAGGGTGAAAATACACTTGAGTTTCCAGTCCCTATGTGGTGGATCCACTTGAGGCTGAAAGCCTGAAAGTGTGTGTGTGTAGAGCTCCTGTGTAGAATATATGTCCCAGGAAAGAGAGAGCCAGTAATGTAACCTTAAGATGAAAAATTGAAAAGTTACGTGAGATGCTGTTGGGAGTCTGTGAGAGAGCAGTTGACTTTGGTTTCTTTTAACTGCTCGGGTAGCATTTTAAAAAACAGAGTCTGCCTTCTTTCCTGACACTTGCTTTCCTTGACTGTCCTCTTTTCACTCCAGTGTTGGGCAACTATCATTCCCTGACAATTCATTTCAGTCAAAGTCATCTGTAAAGACATGATTGAAGCCAGAATTGGGCAAACACCTCATAAAATACAATAAAATAATCGAGGGAAGACTGCAAATATTCATCTTAATATTTAAATGGATTCACTTTGATGCTGTTCACACTCTTTTTGTGTATGTTTCCATAAATATTCTAGTGAATATGTTAATTGAGAAGGCTGTCTATGGGAACAATGAATATCCAGTTTTAATATTCATGGGAAATGGATTTTGAAATCATATTTGTGAATACTTGAATCAAAAAACTGATTCTGGGGGTTCAGCTTTTTTCAGTTAAGTGCCAAAAGTTTATCACATGATCTAAAGGCATGATGAAAACTGCCTGAACTTTTAATGCTTGCATTAAGTTGCTCATAGAAAGAGTCAAACAAATAATTAATTACTAAAATGTCTATCAGACACTTGCAACTGAATAACAAACATCAGAAAATAATTCCCTCGCAGACAATGTAATCAAAAAGACACAAAGCGTAGAATTGCTTTTTTTTATTACATTTCCTTCAGTTGGCCTGAATTTTATCTGGTATGTGTCTCAGCAGGATTAAATTAG
Organism: Cyanistes caeruleus; assembly: GCF_971803275.1. Taxonomy (NCBI): domain Eukaryota; kingdom Metazoa; phylum Chordata; class Aves; order Passeriformes; family Paridae; genus Cyanistes; species Cyanistes caeruleus. The sequence goes on along the minus strand of NC_141704.1, from coordinate 30,239,564 downwards.
AAATCTTAACCTAGTATCCATTTAAAACAGAAGCTTACACCTTTTCATTGATCCTGTCTTTTTAATAAAGTTCTAAGAAAAGAAGTCCTGAAAGGGTGCCTCTGCATATAAGGGTGCTACCGTGATGAGTGCCTGAACAGTTGATAGGAGGTGTTTTTAGTGAATATTGGCTGTCCTTAGTGAGAAAGCCACCCCTTCATTTCCATTCTGGAGTAAAAGATGCTGGCTTACTCCTCTCTTGTTGCATTTATTTCAGGTGATAGAGAATTGCCACTTAAGCACCTCTTTTTCTACTGCAATCGCTGTACCTTCTTAAATATATTTAGGGATCCACAAGAGTAACATTAGTTATGATAGCAAAAATCTCAGGCTTATGAGAAGTTTTGTTGCTCCTGGAAAATTTGTCCTTCTATGAAACCCTGGTGATTTGGTGATGCAGAATGCTGATAGAAGACCAGAAGGTACATGCTGTGAAAGCTGAGTCTCATTCTCTGCTCATCATCTTTAACTTAGAAGTCAGTGACCCCTGTTTATTTTATTTCACAGTCATGAGAAGCCTTATATGTCCATCATATAATAAAATAGAATTAATAAGTGAATATTGAAAGAGTTTTACTCTCCATTTTATAAATAAAAAGTCTTGTGAGCAGTGACAGGAAATTTGAAGTAGTTTCTGTACCAAAAGAAGAATGGCCTTACGCCAGGAATGTCAGCCAAAATATACCATGGTCATGAGAAGCTTAGGAATGTCAGCCAAAATATACCATGGTCATGAGAAGCTTTTGGAGGTCAAATGGTGGAGTTATTGAGGAATGTGGGTTTTTTTTGGTTTTTTTTGTTTTGTTTTGTTTTTTTTTTTGTTTTTTGTTTTTGTTTTTTTCTTCTCAACCACTTCTGCAATTAAACTTAAGAGTTTGGCAATACAATTTTATCCTTAGCTGGTAATATCCACTCCCGCTCAGCCCCTTAGAGGTTGAAGTCAGTGCTGTTTCTTCTTTAGCTTGCCAGGAGTTCACATCCTTAAACCAATACCTTGTCATCTCAGGAGAAGCCACGAATCCTACAATGGCCACTTCTTTTGTCAGTGAGCTGTGCCAAAGGAAAGCAAGTCCACGTAACTTTTTGGAATTCCAGTACAGAGGGCATGTGTTTTCTTTTGATGCATGTGTTTTTAAGAACATACTTTCAGAAAAGCAAAGTAAACTGAAAGCTTACCTTTTCTTCTCTGTACAATCTCATGATTGAATGGAATGTTTCTTTGCTTCTAAACATTAGTTTTCTCTTGGCTTACATTTTCTAGACAGCTCTTAATTTGTCATTTCTGGCAGAAGCATAAAGATGAGAATGAAAAGGAATTCTTTGACAGGAGTGAGGGGCCAGCTTCTTGGTAACAGCAGCTAAATGAATATAATTTGTGGGATTTCTCAAAGGTTTTGTTTCATCTTTGTCTTCCTCCTTCTTTGAAAAAACTTGAGAAGAATAAAAGTTGCATTACACAGAAGTGAGCAAATTTATCCCAAGAAGAAGGGCCATCTGGATGCCCAAGCTCTGTTAGGGCTGTGTGGAAGCCTCAGCAGTAAGACTGTTATTTCCTGATTGTTCTTTCTCTCTTTCAAAGATAGGTACATACTAACTTCATAGTCAAAACGTGTTTTTTTGGTATAAAAAACCAGAAGGCAAGGTGACCTTATCACTCTCTACAACTCCTTATCACTCTACAGCTCCCTGAAAGGTGGGTGTAGTCAGGTGGGGGTTGGTCTCTTTCCCCAGGCAGCAACTGACAGATTGAGAGGACACAGTCTCAAACTGCATCAGGGGAAATATGGGTTGGATATTAGGAAAAAGTTTTTTTCTGGAAAGGGTGATAAAGTGCTGGAATAATCTGCCCAGGGAGGTGTGGTGGAGTCACCATCCCTGGATGTGTTAAAAAAAAACCAACTGGATGTGGCACTTGGTACCATGGTCTGGTTGTGGTGTTAGGGCATGGCTTAGACACTATGATCTTGGAGGTCTCTTCCAACCTAGTCATTCTGTGATTAAATATCTTGTTAAAAATAAACAGAAAAAACAAACCCCAAGAAGCAGCACTAAGCTTTCTGAAACAAAATGTGCAGTTTTAAGTACACCAGAACTCCTTTGTGTGCTAGAACTAATGTAGCCTGACTTGCTGTGATTGATGTCATGCAGCTGATTGATGTTGAAGTTGCTTTTCCTACAATTTATATAATCTAGCTCCCATATGGATCTCCTGGTATCTAAATAAATCCTGAGCTCCTGCTGCAGTGTATTTCTCAATGGTAGAATGTTTGGCATCTCTCATATCTCTCTCTCTCTCTTCTCTCTCTCTCTCTGAGTTCCTGGCAATTGTAGAAGCTTCATTATCTCTGACTTCTTTCCTTCTAACAAAGTCATTTGAAATTAATCAGTGAGCTTTGGGGGCAAACAGCTCAACAAATTTATAAGCATAAGACGAAAAAATATCTGAAAAAGAGGTGCTTTAAAGGATTGAAATAAAAATTATGGTTTTGATTCTCAGAACAATTAATTTTGGCTGTTTGATTTTTGTGAAGTTTTTGTATTTAAAGTTTGTGGAGTGTTCTTCAGATCAGGAAGAAATTGAAATCAAAATCTGTCTTGTTAGACAGCAAATTGCATCTGAAGTGCCTTCCAGTACTTTTGAAACTTATAATGTGAATATTCATTTAAATGTATATAATACCAGAGGGAGGAGGAGTCAAGTTAAAAAAAGAATATTCAGATAATTACTTCACACACGGTGTATGGTTATTCTTAGGTTCTACAGATTATGCTCTGGAATGGTTTAGGAAAAGCAGCTGAGTGGGAAGGTTGATACCCTGTTACTGGGTGGATGTGTTTTAGGTACACTTTGCCTAACAATACCAGTATCCTCAACACATCTCTTTTATTCCCTCCATACCCTTTTCAAACAGTTTTCAGACATGACAGCCATTGAATTGTTCAGCTGAGTAATTACTTATTTCCCTTGAAGTTTTACTTCTCTTGTGTTGCTTTGCAATTCTTTTTTCTAAACTTGAAAGAGATTTTATTATAAATTTATCCAGATACCCTTGGACTATTGAGTGACATGCACAACTGAGTTCAAAAACATAGTCTGGCAGCATTTATCCTGGTTCACTCAGCATTGTAGATACCAACAAAAAGAGGAAAAGTTGATGACCTGGAGACTGGTATGATTTTAGCCGGAGATTCTCTTCCAGTTTAACCGTGTTCAAGCTATTTGAGCTATGCCACAGCAATAATTCTAACCTTTGGTATGACTGCCCTTCTCTATAATTCTGTGAAATGGTAAAAGTCCAGGATGTAAACATCAAGGATATAAACCTTTTTTTTTTTTAATTTTATAATTCTGTTCTTTGAAATTGTTAAATGTCAGAGTTTTCAGAGAAGAGGAATTAGGGAGAGAGAGCTGAAAGCAGTGAAGTTAAAATTACCAAAAACAATCATAGAATCATCACATTTTCCTGAATTAAATTCACAATCCAGAAGAGCCTGTGCTTCTGTTTGGTATATTTACTTTAAAAAAATTAATATAGGCCCAGTTACAATATTTTACTGTGTAAATAAAGTGTTTCACGATGAGACAATTTTTTCAGTGAACTTGTAATAATGTCTGTACCTATTCTAAAGAAGGGGTATGTGGTTTGCTCTCTGCATACTGCTTCCTGAACTTCTAAAATGCCTAGTGCAATCACCTTCACCAATAAAAAGCTTTTAAACACCTGGAGTAGCTTACAAACTTGGAGTTAGTAACATACTAAGGTTCTGAATGGAAAATCAAAAAATGTGTAAGAAGCATAGGAAGCCTGGACAGCTTGTGGACTCTGATCTACTCACTGAAGCCTAGGTCCCTACGTCTTCAAAGTGATTATTGTTCTTCCTAAGCAGATTAAACCCAGTGCAGTTATGGCTGTTGGTGCTACAATAGGATCTTCATTTGGTTCTCTAGACACAGGATTGGGGTTGTCATGGTGTAGTTTAAAATCAATATTGCATACCATTTGTGTAATATACAGAAGATTATTTCTGGAGCTGAAATAAAGCCATAGCTAATAAGATAGTATTATTCTTATAGGTTAGAAAGCACTTGAAGAAATTGCTGGAATAAAAAGTGTGAAAGCTATCTGTTTCTTATGGGATTAAATAGAGTGAAAAAAAAAAAACAAACCCAAAAATCCCAAAATAGTTGTTTCTCCCCAGCATTTTCTTCCTCTACAGTTTTTCCTACTTTATGGCTCACCTTTCCTTACTTACATGTCAGTACATCTCTCCTAGAGCAGTTGCAACAGTCTTTGTTTAATTTATTTCAAAACGGACACGACGAGAAATTTGTAGATTCTCAGAATTGCACAGAACAGTTGCTGATGTTTTATGGGCTTGTGAAGATTTGTAGGTTTTTACCATCATCTGGTAAATGTGACTGTTAACAATTAATGTCTCTTACATCTTGCATAGCACAGGCTGTGTTACATTGCCGAATTGATAGAATAATGCTGGCTGGTAATTCCTGCATCTGACCCATGCATTCTAGATACACCAAAGCTGTTCTTCTGGCCACATTTCCAAACTTGATTTTAAAGCTCATGGAGGATTCTAGTGCATTTCTGAGTAAATTATTCCACCTTGTTAAAAAATACATGCTGTAATTACACCTGTCCAGGTATTTATGGCTTCAATGTAAGAAGTAAAAGACAAGAAACAGACAATGGGGGGAAAAACCCAAAAACCAATCATTTTAGCAGTTTCAGTTTCATGTAAGATAAGTAATCACGATTATGAGATATTACAGTACATAAAGTGCACTGCAAGAAATATCACCTTGAGGACTATAGGTGAGAGTACTACAGTGCTTCAGCTATCACAACTTACAGCTGTTTAAAAAAAGAGATAAATTCATAGGATAACTGCTAATCTTCCCATAGCTAGTAGAAGCTAGTTATCAGGCTGATCAGTTGCCATCCCTGTCCAGAAAAACTGATTTCCCAAGCAGAATATTTGTTTTGGGCTCCAGGTTACTGTACCATTTTAGTTGTGAAAAATAACCCTTCAGACGGGATCAAATCACAATTTCAGTTGCAGGTTAAGTACGTTTATTAAATTTAAGAAAAAAGATGTATTTGAACACTAATTTGGCAACCAATTATTCATGGGATCAAGTTTTATAAACTTAAAACGTGTAAGTATTGTATTGTCAGTTTTCCAAATAAAACATAAAAATTACTGTAGTGTTTACAAGTTACTTTAGAGCATTAAAACATGGAAGATTTCTTATCCATTTCTTTCCCACTGTTAAGGCATTCAACATTCTAGAATCGTATTGAAATCACACCAGCACTTTAATATTTCACAATCAGTATATTTTCTGCCTGTCAGTGGATTTAATTTAACCTAACTCCGTGATTTTGCTTGTTAACTTCAGCAGGAATAATGTTTTTGGATGAATGAATGCTATAAAAGTCTGCTTTTTATTCTCCACTAATCAAACTGTTATAATGTGTGTCTCAAGGGATCCACACTGACTTTAACAAAGGATTCTTTTGGTCTGAAATGTAATACACACGGAATGTTTTCTAGCAGTATTAACTGTAATGGATTTAGCTGTTTCACCTCTTGCTTCAGTGCATTACAAACCCAAGGGTTTAAGGTAAAAATCTCAACAGAAAGGTTACATTTTATAGAATAATCTTATAGGAACCAAGTTTAAAAATCCATCTGTACAGCTACACGTAATTACTGGTTTCCAGGGAACTCCAGCTAACTTCCTGCAAAGCTTTGCCAATATACACAGAGGTAAGTAAGTTTGAAAATAACAATTATCTAACTTATTTGAGTTGGGTGAAGGTATTAGTTGCTTGTTCATGTACACTTGAGTGGAGATGTGATGAATTAAGTGGTCTTTCCTGTAGAATGCAAATGCAGTCGTTTAACCAAACAATTGAAACCTACTATTTATCTCCTTTAAATTGCAAACTTTGTTTGCCCACAAGCTGCCTCGTTGTAACCTGACTTCAGAGTTGCTGATGGTGCCTCTCAGCTTCATACTGAATTTCTTGCTTTTAAGATACTTATGAACAAAATGTACCCCTGTTGTTATTTGTGGCCTTTATTCCCTCTCCCCAATTTTAAACATTAGCGTGTGCTCCCTTTCAGCTGCCGTACTTGTACCTCAGTGATGTGTTATTAATAGCAAAGATGAAACAGTTTCAGCTCATCAGAGAAGAGATATTAATCATCATCGGGCCCAATGAGAAGTTTAATTTTCCGCTTCTCTTTTTTCACTAAGCCACTTTTTTCTGGTGGCTGTCACTCACACCGATGTCTGTAGGACATTTAATAACCTGCTTCTGAAGATGCATTTCAGTGGTTTCTTTCTTTTTATTTCCTCTGTCAATCACAGTGAATTTCATCACTTTAGGCTTTAATTGAAGACCACTGTGAGGAGATGGAGAGAAGAAAGTTATTTCTTGAACACAGCTACTTCAAGGATTAATGGTTTTTATTGTATTCAGGAGGAAGATGGGTTAAATCAAGATACTGAAAACTGTGGGAACTGTTGTTTTGGTATGTGATTTACTACCTGTTCCCCTTGAAAAACTCTATATCCTCCCTGTCCTCAGCTCCTGTTTATATGCATTTATTTATTTGTGCCTGAGAAGTATGCTTAGATTTGCAGTGCAATATGGATGATGTAGGAGCACGCTGAATTAGGGGATGGCAAGAGACTCCACATTGAAAACTTCATAAAACAGCTTCCAAAATGACATCTGTACTAATAAAAGCACTCATGTAGGGTATTAGAATAGTTGACATAGTAGTAGCAGTTCAAAATGGCATGTCTGTTTAGACTGGCACAGTTACCCTACAGAGAAACCCTATACCTAATAGAATTCTTCTCTGAGATGATGCTACTACTGTCACCTGTTAACTACAACCAGTGAAGTACTGATAGGTGTTAATGTGCAGTCTACATATCCCCCTATTTCAGGGGTTTTATCAGCTTCTAAGCAGTTTTAAAAGCAGAAGGGTCTCCATTAAAAGCAGCAGGAGGTTACAGTTTTCCAAGTCATAGAAGGACAGATCAGACTAAGACAAAGCAACACAGAGCTCCAAAGAAAAATTGTTAGTCTTTTCTGTGGTCTTCAGATAGACCTCATGTATTACTGGATTTGTTGGTTGAACAGTGAGGCTGCAGATTAATTGGAGCAGCACGTGATGTGAAAGCACTCAAGTAGCGTTTTCAGCAGGTCATAATTGTGGATGTTGCCATTCTTGCATTGCTGGCTCTGACTGCCTGGTTTTGAGTCAGCATTTCTCCTGTTCTAATATGTTTTAATAGAGGGTCCCTTCAAACTTGAAGAGGCTCAGGTTGAGCGCCTGAGAACTTCCACACATTTCCATTGCTACCACTAAAGAAATGACAGAACCCTTTCCACCAACAAATCTACAACAAATACTTGTTGTCTTTCTTCAGCTGGCCTGATAATTTACTTTTGCAGGTTGATTCAGGGGAGCCAGATTTAGAATACTATTGTCAATCTGAAGCAAAGCATAATGGTAATTTTGTGGGAAAAAATGTCCACACCATACTGCATTCTATGAACATATCTGATAAGCAGAGGAGGCTGAGACTTGTGATTTCCCTAATTATTTATTTAAGGGCAAGGTATGGCCCTTGCAAACAAATTGTTTGGAAAAGCATTTGCATATATAAATAGACATATATTTAATAGCTAAATAATTGTTTGCCTTATGTATCTGTCAGTACGTTACAATGAATAGAAAGACTTTTTTGAACATTTGAAATACTCTACTAGGGTCCTGGCACATCATTTGACTACATGTGAGTAATGGAATAATGTGATCCATTCCTGGACAAGGCTTATTTTTCTGCTAATTATTGTTTAATTGCACTAAAGTAAGGTACTCGATCTAGGAGTTGTGGTGAAATAGGCTCTGGTTGGAGGCAGACAAATAATGGAAGACTTCCACTGGAGGAAAAATTACCTGTGGTAATTTTCTGTAGTGCTCGTTGGAAGAATCAGATTTGCAGCAATTGAGAATTGGAATTGCAAGCAGAATTGTTGAGGGTTGGAACCTGTTCATAGTGGATCTCACAGAAAACATGTTCTAATGGTGTGGTGAAAACTGAGAAGTTGAGAGCTTAATTAGGAATGGAGGAGCTAATGAATGAGTGAGAAAAGAATAGTGCTCAGTGCTTGCCATAAACAATTTTTTGGTAGAAAGCTGAATGGAGTACTCGCAGGCTGGCTTTTTTTTATAATAATCTAGGCAGGAGGACAAGACAAAGGAAAGCATATGAATGCATTGCAAGCAGTGGGATGTAGTTAAAAAGCAGATTCCTATGGAAAAGAGAAGGTGTTACCTTGAGGAGCCAGGAAGACATGGAGTTCTATTATGAAAGCACCATTTGCAATATCACTGAGAGCAGCCTCTCTGGGCTGCACACTAGTCTTGTACTGGTTCATCATGGATTTGTGAAAAGATTCAGCACCATGAAAATGTGCACAAATTATTCATTAGGTTTGCATCTTTTGAAATTACAGGGAATTTTTCTATGTGAAACCTATTGAGAACATAAAAGCTACCAGTCAAACTTGCCAAATGATGATTAATATTTGGTAGTCATCAAGTGTTTATGGATTTAACTGAATCAGTGTTTTAAAGCTGAAAGAAATCATTAATAATTGTTAAAAGAGAATTTGCTGTTACGAGGAATACAGATAATCTGCTTATTTGGCCCTCTCAAGAGCAAATACAACATTAGATGAGCAATATATTGAACAGAAAGGGAAAAGTGATCCTGTAAGTGAGGCATTTTTGGTGGTGGCTGATGGTGGAAGGACTATTTAAGGCTAATTTAAGTCTCTCTAGACCTCCTAGCACTTTCTATTATTAGTCCTAACTCAAGAGCAGAGGCTATACATCATCAGCCCTCTAGTAAGACTACTGATGGTTATGTGGTTAAAACTAATAAGACTAGAATAATGAAAAGACAATGACTGCAATTTGATAAGGAGTTAATATTCTGCTTGTGTATACTAATGAACAGTTCCAGTGTATCACAAAAAAACTGAAGAAGTATCTATAACACTTAAGTTTTGGTTAATTTTTTTCTGTTCATGTAAAAGGAAAAGTACAGTTCTGGATGCTGAAGAAGAAAAGGAGAAAAGAAACAGAACTAAGAGAGTCAAGATTATTTCAGGATGGCTTGTTGAATGAGATAATGTGTTTGAGATTCCAGACTATGGGAAAATAAATCACATTCCTATTTAATACTATAGATTATTTGTCTCTAAAGAAAGCAGCAAAATGTTGTTACCAAAATGATGGCAATGCCAGCCATGGTGTATGGGAGGAAAAGAAAGTAAATGAAAAGATCTTTGCTGCTTCAGATAGCAAAAGTAGGGTAAAACAAATCAGAACTTCACATAAGCAGTGTAGTGCAAGATGTTTGAATTATTATTTCTGAGGATGTTTGTTGAGAAAGAACTGTCTCTTAGTAGTGTCCTAAAGCATATGATATAAGGTAAATCCTCTTCTCTGGCTGTTTAAAGAGAGAAAGGTTGATAAATAGTGAAATTCTCAGGAAGACACAGGCTGCGCGTTTGTATTCACTGCTGCAAGCTGACTAGACTCTTCATTGCATACAGAAGTGGATTGATCACAACATAACAAGTTACAGCCTGAAAGTGTAGCAATGGGAGATTTAGGTAGAGTTTGACAAGAGAAGTAGCTCTAAACAGAAGAGAGTTTGAAGTGTCCTGATTGTGAACAGGAGTTGTGGAACCTCCACCACAGATTTTTTTTTTAAAATTGAGCAATACAGTGGCAAATTAAAATCAGTGTTATAAGTGTAATGTAAGATACCTTGGAAAAGAGTGCCTTAATATGCTATAGTGGATTCTTAGGTGATTGTCACTGCTCTGGAACTAAATCTTGGACTTCAAATATTCTAGCAAATTTCTAGCAAATATTCTAAAAATTAGCAAATACTCTAGCAAAATTTAATTTGATACTGGGGTATAGTAGGTAACATATTTGTTAGGCAAAATTTGATAGTTATTAGGATGGGAGACTGAATTGTTTTTTTCCTTTACCAGATTGAGAGCTTTCTAAATACACAAGACAGGGCAGAGCTTTCCACATGAACAGATATTGTTAATAGCAAGACAAATGTGTTTTATCAGATCAGTAATGCATTTAGGAATGCAAATAGGAAGAAAATATCTGTTCATCAGATCAGTGTATTTCTGACACAATCTCTCTGTGGCATTAATGAAATGCAAAAAACTCTCACCAGTTTTAATGCAAAACTCAAGCTGTTTAAGAAGGGGCTTATATGATATTTCAGCCTGGGACAACTGGGCCTGAGCTCAATAACTGAAAAGGTCCCTTCTAATCCTGTGTGGTATCTTTGCAAATACATTCCCTATTTGCTTCGTGGAGCTCTCTTGGGTTCCACTGAACAGGAAATAAATAATCTCCTTTACTAGAGAAGGTTTATTATTTGGAGATTATGTTTTGGCTTCTTCATGATGTTAAAACACCATTTTTAAGGATTAAAGCAGCAGCAGAGCTGATTATTTAGTGGTTATTACTTGATGAGGTAATGACACTTGGCTTATTTCCTAAGCACTTTTTGATCTACTGATGAAAAACACTCTATAGGCTAGGTAATATTATTGTTAACAATAGTGGAGTGTTGGGAACTAATTAGTCCCACCAGCCTTTTTAGGCAAAGGAAAAGAAGTGTTGATGGAGAAAAAGGAACGCTATAAAGCTTTAGGAATGCTTCCTTTGAGTGACAGTCTCACTGTGTAACATGAACTACTCAAAGCACTTGGGTGCACTTGTGTGGGAGAATGGATTTCTTTCAAGGTGGGTGGTTCAGGGTTTATTTGGGGGGGGTGTGTGTGAGATCAGGTAGGGGGGGAGCTACAGAGGTGAGTGACTTACTTCCCTGAGCAGCTGCTAGAAGCTCCCCTTATGTCCAGCAGAACCAGTGCCAGCTGGCTCCAGGATGAAGGATGAACCTGCCCCTGGCCAAGGCTGAGCCCATCACTGACAGTGGAGTAATTCTGTTATCTGGGATAACAGAATGAACAATTAAGTAGGGGGAAAAAACCCCAAATCGAAACAGAAAGAGCAGCTAGAGAGAGGACAAAAAATATGTGAGAGGAAGACAGATGGGGAGCAGAATGAAACCCCATAACCCCAGAGGAAATCATCAGCAACATGCTACACTATGTATTATTTATAATATATTGTCTATGTAGTTTTTGAGGAAGCTTGATGTTGATGAAATCTGGTTCATGAAATCCAAATTTGAGACTAGATAAGCACAAATGAGTTATTTGTTCCCCATGAAGGCCTTCAGTAACCTTTAAGATATAAATGAATCCATGGGAATATTTTATTACAGTTTTTTGTGAATATGACAAATTACATATTTTTAATAAAATAAATATGACTGTCAAAAGGTTAAATGAAATAACTCTTTTTGAGAGTTTGAGTGCCCACAGGGAAGTCATCCAGCTTCTTGGCTTTAATACTCTTACACTCTAATAAACTTGAGGCTGTCTTCAAAAAAACAAAAAAAGCAGTTCCTCTGCAATTACTAACCACACAAAATGAAATAGCTTCCTTTTTTTTTACTTGATATCTTACATAGGTGGAAATTGTCTTGAAACTCTTGGAAGGGAGTACTAGTTTGAAAAAGGTATCCTGTAGTGTGAGTGTTAGGGAGAGAAAGAAAGAGGTGGTGCATCAGGACTGCTATCAGAAAAAGCAGAGTAAACTGAACTGGAATACCTCTGTTTCTTTCAAGTTTATTTTATGTGAGTGGGGAAATATTTCCTGGTTTCATATTTTTATGTAACTACATCTGTGTTGTTGTGGTGGATGAACCTTCACTGACTACTAGGTGCCCACCAAAGTCACTCTCCTCAGCTGAACAGGGTAGAGAAAACATAACAAAAGGTTTGTTTGTCAAAAAATGCTTGACAAAATCTTGTCATGCAAACCCAATACAGTGGTAGACCTCTTACTTAGTCATGCTTTACAGAAAGTTGTGCCTAATGTCATGTCTGTACATATGTTTGGCTTCACAGTAGACTGTGAATATGTAAGAGGAATTGTTCATCAAAGGGAGAAGACATTTAAGTGCTCAATTGCTCTGTTGAAGTTGGTAATTGCCCTTTCTTCCACTCTGCTGTTTTTCAAAGAACACACCGAATGGTCATTCTGACTACCTCAGCTTACTGGACAAAGTTGAAGGCAATTTCCCAATGCCTTATTTATTGATAATTCTTAGTGATTACTTTTGTTTCTTTCATATATGACTGTCTGGAATGTTTCTATGTAACTCTCCTTTCCGATCAATGATGAGGGTAAAAGCAGCAACAAAAAAGAAGTTAATTGAAGCTGTTTTCAGTTTGCCTGTTTTTGCCATTTCTTACTGCATCCCAGCCTGTCATTGCTGTGCTCTGTTGTTCACTTGCATGCTCACCTGCACCCCTGTTTACTCTTCCACATTTGTGCTTGTTTGCTCTCTATCACTTTCAGCCTCACTCACTCAAAATCCTGTAGCTGTTCTCTTGCACTTGTGCTGGCTCACACATCCCTCACACTCTTTTCTCCTCAGTGTTTTCACACTTTGAACCCTTTTAAGCCTTTTGTGTTGCACTTTTTGTGCTTCATTTCACTCTCTGTCTGTCACGCATGTTCAATTTTCTCTGTTCCATTACTGGATTCCTGGGAACATACCTGCAGTGCTGCCTGGCGGGAGTAGGGGCTGCTATTTTAGTACATCTCTGACAGTATTTTATGTTCCTTGTTCAGCACCAATAATGATGTGACCAGAAAATTTTAGCCACTGCTAGTTTCTCTCTACATGTACGTCATTAATTTTTGTTCTCTCTCTTTAAAAAAATTACACCGTTTGCTTCCCTTTTTTAAAATTGATTTCCACTAGGAAAAAAACGGGTTTATTTTTGAGATGGAAAACCAAGAAACATTGTTCAGCAAAGTTCTAATGTGTTCTGTGTGAAAGACCCAAGGAGCCTGGAAAGGAAACTAAAAGTATTGCATTCCCCGAGTTAAAACAGATAAGATCCAATATAGTTCAGATTTTCCTTTCTATACAAGAAAGACGTTTCAGACTTGAGAATTCATTCAAGTCAGATGGGCATAGTTCACTTGTCTAATGCTTTCCTGTACTGTGTATTCTTCTCTCTAAATATCTGCTTAGCTATGCTTAACAGAAAAATCAAAAGAAAAATAAAACTGCATTCTATATTTTTGAGTTGAGACTGTTTCTTATAATTAGTTATTCCCTTTATGAGTAAACTTCTTACCAATCTAGCTTTCTGTTCTTTTTTTTCTTACTACTCAGCTGTGTGGGGTTTTTGCATCTGTTTTATTTGCACAAACTTACGTGCTTGTATTTAGGGCTTTCAGTGAAGAAAATGTGATGAAAAATCATATGGCCAGCCAAGAGAAACTAGAAAACAAGATGTTCAGAAAATAAAGCATTTCTTCACAAATCTATGCACTGCTTCTCTCTGCTTACTTATAGTCTTTTTCCTGCTGGAACAGGTTGCCCAGAGATGTTGTGCATGCCCCATATTCAGAAGTGTTCAAGGTCAGGTTGGACAGGGCTTTGAAGCAACCTGAACCTAGTGATTGATGTCCCAGCCCACTGCAGGGGTGTGGGACTAGGTGACCTTTAAAGGTCTCTTCTAGCTCAAATCATTCTCTGATTCTGTGATTCTATGTTGAACTGTAAGTGGTGTTGTGGAGGGTGTTTGTCCTTGGTTTTAGCTAGTTGCCAGATGGTTTTAGTGTTATTTCACTGCAACGAAGAATAAATAAAAGGTAAGACATGACTTTCCTTTACAAGAAGTCCAGTCATTTATGATAAAAGGGAAAAAGGGGTGCTAAGAGGGAGGTTTTCAGATGTTTTATAGAAATAAGTAAAGTGAATAATTGTGACAGGATAGCAAAACTCAGTGTACATCTACATTGCATTTAGAAGTACAGTTGAAGAACTGCTGTCACATGTCCAGGATCCACTGCTGTTGGTAAGGTGGAATATGGATATTTTGTGAGTCTGTGTGTAGCCTGAGGTGATCCAGCCTCACTGGTGTCAGTGTCTGAGCTAGTTAATGAACACATCTCTGGTGTGTCTGCATTCAAAGCTGACATACCCCATCACCAAAGTCGCAGAGATAATGATCAGCCTGATAGGAGCAGAGGCAAGAAGGGAACCTAAGAGTGGAGGGACTGAAAAAGCAGTGCAGGAGACCAGAGGCCATTCCAAGTGATCTGTGTGACTGATCCATCCAGTTATGTCTTGTCTCCTAGCCAGCACCTGCTTCCTTCCTGGGAAGGTTTGTATTGGCTACTAGAGGAGCAGAGGGAAATTTCTCTCCTGCTTCACCTGATCAGAAGGTCACAAAGCCTTGGGCCAAAAGAATCAACAGAACTCACAAATTATTAATTAACTGTTATTGGGGTAATCCCTGTTAGTAATTATGGGATATTATTTTAATACCTCTTTGTAGTCAAGTCTTCACTGTCTGAAGTGCAACTTGATTTAGAAGATATTTAAAGAACTGTTATGAGTTGTATACCTACAGGCATGTCCATTTTCTACAGACAAAATAATGTATTTTTGAATGATTGAAGGTTTAAATAAATAAATCATTAAAGTCTGAAGTGCATTTTACTGCGGGAGCAGAGTTTGAAAGGGGAAGAAATGTTATTCCCTTTCTCTAATGCTTTCCTTGACTCTGGTTGTTTAAATTTCCAGAAGTTTTGAATTTGCCTGTGTGACAAAAGTCAGTCTAGAGCAGAAGTCCATGTTACCTGAGGAATAAAGAGCAGTTTGGGCTTGCTAAATGGCAAAACTGTTCTTGTGTTATGCCACAGCTGCAGATGGGGAGATACTTCATATTGTCAGGAAACCTAATTGTGCTTTTCCTTGTCCTGGCCAGGGCAGGGTGAGTTTTTGTAGTAGCCAAGAGGGGGCATGAGCAGGACATGGGTTATTCTGTACTACCTTTCCCTGCTGAGGTCAGGGAAAGGGATTCTCCAGGAGAAGGGCTTCCTTCCTGGTTTAGAAATCGTGGAGGGAGCTGTCTGGTATTGTCAATTATCAGGGAATTTTTCTGTGTGAATAATTTGTTGTACCTTTTGTTATTAATGTTGTTACTATTACTGTTTCTTTTCTTATCTCTTTGCCATTTTCAATAAATTGTTCTTATTATGACCTGTAATCTTCACCCTTTGTACCTCCACTTGGAGGTGTGTGGGAGAACTAAACTGGGGAATACCATTCCTAAAGCATGGCAGCACTGTAGATGAAATGGCAGGACATCTCGTGCTCCCAGCTGGGTTGGTTATACTGGGAATTCCTCCTGCCAGCTGCACACTGGGCTGTGAAATGCACCTGCTTTACTGCAGAGCCTGACCTGGTGTGCCCAGCCTTCCCTGATGGCTTTCTTCTGGCTTTTTGAGATACTGAACCCAAAAATGGACATGTAGCAAGACAGCAGGTCGTGGGGAGAGATGCCTAATATCTCTGTATTTGCAACTAAAGTTTTCACAAGTCACTGTCTGTAAAAATGTAGCTTAGTTGGTTGCTCATTTCCAAGCCTGTACCATCAAATGAGTGTAAAACTTAAGGAAGGGAATGAGTTATCAGCTCATTGGAAGCAAGGAAGGGAGGACACTAAGATACATTTTAGTGGTTAAATCAGTGGACCTCTCAATTTTCTTGAAATTTATCAAAAAAGAAAATTCAATGCTTTTTCTTTAAGTTCCACTCATTTCTTTAATGAGTATTTGAAAATCTTTAACCTTCAAGAGTAATTATTCTCTAATTCTTATCCATTCTTTCAGTTTTGTAGATATTTTTCTTCCTTAAAAAAAAGAAAAAACCGGATTAATTATAAGAAGATGGATACTTAACTAAGCCTCAGGCTTCTTACTGTGTCCTAGCCTGTAGCTAATAAATGTTATCTCTGGCAATTTATACATTTTTTTCTTTTAATTGAGTTTTTTTAAAAGTGGGGATATGTTAAAAAAATTGCACGACAAGGTGATATCTAACTGTCATTAATGAATTAAACTCACCCATAGCAAAGCTTCATTATGTACCTATTTTCAATATCAGAAAAATAAAAGAAAGATTTTTATCTATCTCTGTGTTAACAGAAAATTCTTTTCTTTTCTTAGTCTGTAAAATAAGAAAATGTAATAGTAAAATCACAAAAATAGGCAGAAGGAGAAAAGAATGGCTATAATTCCTCAAAACTTCAAATATTTTAAATACTGACAATTTTTAAAAATATAATAGAATTTAATTTGATTGATGGTGTCTCTGACTAGAAAAAATACCATTTACAGTATTGTCAATCCCAAATATCCTAATATCCTGTGTTCTGGATCACAAAAATCATGACACTGAATTTCTAGTTTTGTTTCTAAGGCGACTCTGCATCTGTTCTCCTAAAAATAAGTCCTCATTAGCTACCATTTAGGTTATGAATTATTAGATCAGAATTTATAACTAGATAACAATTTCAAGTTTTTCTTTGGCATTCTAAGGAACAAAAAAAATATTCTTCCTATAAAAAGAAAACCAAGACTCTTCAAGTAATACTGCACATGTACATTCGTATTAATTAAGACTGTAAAAGCTAAGCTGTACTTGTAAGGCAGGTACATGGGTTTTTCATTTAAGTGAATCCTAGGGCTTTTTCTTTTATTTGTCTTAAAATTCTCAGGAAGATTTGTTGAAGAATTATGACATCTGAAGTAGTACTTAGGAGGTGCATCTTATTTTCCTGTTCACTATACTTACTGTTTGCAGAGGGGGAGTGCTGAGTGCTGTTTCTAACTCTGAGACATAGGAAACCTTAGTTTTCAGCACAGCCCAGGGCATGTCAGCTTTTGGGAGATTCTGTGACAATCCACAGCAATTTGCACTGTAATATGCAGCCACCATGGTCACACTGCCACCAGGCAGCTTGGTAGGATTCATGGAACTTGGCCACCCATACTTGTGGCAATTTCTGTGTGCTTACTTCCAAAAAGAGTTGGGAAATGTCTGCTTCCTCTTTGATGGATTGCCTTCCAGTTAAAATGTGGCAAGAGAGACCCTTGTGGATGAAGAGCAGGGAATATGTTTGTTTAGACCTTGCATGCAGAGGTGGATTAGGTATTGTGGGGCCTGATCTTGTCAGCAGCAACAGCTTCAGTGAACTCTGTCAGTGTGCAGTTCTCAGGACTAGTTACAAACTTTGATGGAAGGCATGGGATAATTGAGATCAAGGCCATTAAGGATATCCCAGTTGTGTGAACTGGCCTTTCATGGGATGCTCGTGTAATCATTAGTGATTTTCAGCAACTAAAATGTGTACCCCATTTCTCATTTGAAATTTGTCTTCCAGTTGGTGATTCTTGCTAAATCATTTTCCATAAGGTTAAAGATCTCTTCAGTTCCTGCTCTTTTCTTCATGTGGTGGAGCTAACATAGTTTAGTCAACTCATTTCTCTGTTTTCTTCTTATAAGCTGAACGGTTTAACCTCTTTCAGCTGTGGAGCATTATCTCTAGTTTCAACATTTTTGCTGGCCCTCTTCTGAACCTTCTCCAGATTTGCAACATACTTTTAAAAATGCACATGACAGAAGTCATAGTGGTATGAAATAGCATTCTCATCACTGCTACATAAAGAGGTACTAAGTATATTTATCACTTCCTCCTCAATTACACTTCAAAGCACCAAATGACTTACACTCCCAGTTCTTAAAACTCTTTTTAATTATCTTACCTATGCTGATTTTAAGTCACTTCCATGATCAATATTTTCCAAAATATATGATTATAATTTACAGATATAGTCTGCATTGTTTGTTTTCAAAAACATTGCTTTGCAGTTGGACATAATGAATGGCATTTTGTCTGAGTGGGCAGTATTGCCCTGTCTTTAGCATAATTTACACTGTTAACTTTGTTTTGTATGTAAAGTTCTGGTCTGGTTTTTTGGGGTTTTTTTTTGTTGTTGTTTGTTTGTTTTTTAATTTCCAAAGCATCAGTAAATGTTAAATAGGAACCACCATAGTTCTTAGTTCTCAATGTTCTCATAATTTTAGTTCACAATGTAGAATGTCCTGGTATTGTATCTTTTTAACAAGAAAATACGTTACTAGATCAGACACCTTGCAGTGCCTTAATATGTTAATTTGTACATCTGTGCATCATCTTTAGTTGCCAACTTTAAATCAGATTAAAAGATAAAATCAGTCATAATGGATTGATAGTAAAAAAAAAAAAAAAAGAAAGGCTATCTATCTTTAATTATATTCCTATCAATTAGTTTTCTATCTTCTGACTTCTGGATGAACTTTTTCATTACTTTAAGTGCACTTAGTGTATTTGGCATCAGTGCAACAGGCCCAAGAGTCATCATGATCATTTGTTTCTCCTTTTTGAGTACTGACACAGAATAAATACTCAAGTCAATAAAACAACCTGTCCTTTCTGATAGGTACTATGTAGTGTTCTTGGCTGCTCCTGGCACAAATTCCTTCCTTTATTTTTGAACACCATGGTTATTTAGTATGGAGCACTGGATAGAAGATATCCTGGTTTATGTTTCTGTTAACAAAAATCAAGTCTTAAAGTTGTCTGCAGTGCAACTAATTATATTATAAAAAAAATCACAGTTCTTACTATGTTCAAAAGTTACAGATTTTCTAAAGTCTCTAAATAAGGAAAAAGGTCACATTAAGATAATTTAGTCTGCCAAACATGCACTGCTTTCCAAGACGTTAGTATGTGCTGGGTAGACATATTTCCCTTTTTTTCTTGTCAGCATATTACCTTCCTTCATTTTTTTACTCAAGTATCAAAAGCTTTTCTGAGGGACTACCCTTCTAGCTTGAATCATCTGGCTCCAAGACCCCTTTTGAAATTTTTCAGAAGCCCCATTTTAAGCCTGTGTCAGAGCATCATGAGCTGAGTTTACACAAAGGGGAACTGCAGTCTCAAGAACTGAATGTGTATATCCTTGCACAATAGTTCTACCTTAGTGGGACTAAAATGCCTCTTCCAACTGTGCACCACAGTAAGGCTTCACAAGGGAAAAATCATGAACTTTCTGATCTCCTCCTGTCTTTCTAATTCTCTCTTTGTCTGTTTTATTTTTTTTTCTATTTATTTTTATTTTAGTGCAGATATCATTGAGAGCTTAATGGCTGGTTTATAGTTTTCATAGCTCTTAAACAAACCACACAAATTTAGAAAGGGAAACTGAAAAACGTTCAACCTACCTTACAGAAACTGTTCATACTTCAGTAATACTGGAATTTATACACCTGACTCCCCTTTAAAAATGAAATGGAATACTTTTATAAGCAATAGCTACTCCTTACTGCAGTCAAGTCAACACCTCCAAAAGTAGGTCTGTCTTAGTTTTCCTTGGGACTTGGACTTTTTCCCTGGAATTTAACTTGTAAAGCCTCTTGTTCTTGTTCCCCACAGACAGGACCATCTGGACATTGTTATGTTGTAATTGTGGAGAGCCTTATATTTTTTGTTTGTTAGGATTATGGGATTAGTCTGGCTTTTAAATAAAGTGAAACAGACATAATCTCATTAACATTTATATTACTTCTTTCTTACTTTGGTTGCAGCCAGTAATACTCAAGTGTAAGTTTTGTGTGATTTTGTGGATTTTGGTGCCGTGAGATATGGCAGCAGATTAATGCAGAGTTTGGCTTTGGCTGGTTTTGCAGTAGAAGTGTGGTAGAATTTCATTAGTTCACGTACCTTAAACATTTGGATTCCTGCACTTCCAAATTCCTCTTTGAAATTTCAGAAATACGGTTCACCGGGCAGGGGCTGTCGCTGAGCTCTGGGCTGCACATTTTTTAGCTCTGATTGTGCTCTCTGAGTCCTTCATCAAAATCCAAATTGACATGAAGGAAATTTCTAGTGTGCCAAAAGATGCAATTGGAGTTTTCTGTATGATGTAGGCCACAGGATTTATATTTATCACCTTTTTCAAAAACTTGTTCTTGATTTTAAAATACACAGAAACAGAAAATTATTGGTGATTCTTGGTGAATCATGTCAGTGCTGAATTACTCAAAATTTAGACTGTGTTTCTGTCTTTTATTTTTGAAAATTCAGTTATCGATCTCTGGTTCCTGTACCATTCTCTTAAAATTGGAAGTCTTGTTGGAGTGAACTTAAGGGACATGAGCAAATTGCCTATTAGCCATACTTCTTTTTATCTGAGTAGATTTCTGTCCTTCAGCAGTTCATTCTAAAATAGGTTTTCCAGCACTTCTGTAGGTCATTGCATAGGGCCATTCTGTAGGTTTTCATGTAAATCATCTTACTGAGTTCCTTGTTAAATAAAAATCAGCAGAACAGAACTGTATTCCATATTCTTCATTTATATATATTTTACAAATACACATAGGAAAATACTGAAATATTTTTTATAAAGAACTGAGATTGACAAAATGTTTCCATTCTAAATGCCCTTTTTAAGAGGCTTACAGTTGTTCACACGCTGTGACTGTTCAGGATAGAATTTTACATTTTGATGAAGACCCTATGCAAGACTTCTTTAATTATTTGAGAAAATTGCTTATTTTCCAGGAGAAAATAATCTCCCTTGCAAATATGATTCAATTACTGTTTAACTGTAACAAGAAATAATTTTGTTCTTTGTCCCCATTTTTGCCAATTCTGATTTTAAGAAAGTTATCCATTGAGTTGAGGTATCTAGAACTTCTTTGCTTAGAAGTTTATTCCATGGTGAGAAGGGGACAGGTACAGAAGCATTGAATTAAATACCGTAGAGATTGACAAAAGAAAGGGGATAAAACAATATGTTACCTGTCTTGTTTGGATTCTTTTTCTGTGAGTGAGTGATTTCAACAAGACTTGAAGACTTCACAGGTGCTATGAATAGGACCTTTCACAAGGGCAGGTGTCCATAACATTGAAAAAAACCCCATGATTTTGAGAAAATGATAGGTATGAAGATGAGATGCTGTGCAGGAGTGGCAGTAAGTGACCTGCCACTGTTATTTCAGAATGTTCTGAGAAGAAAAGCTATTTGAGCAGGAGATCAATATGAGTGTTTTGGTTATATACTGTAAAACAATTACCTGGAATTGAATTTCAGTGCAAGAAGCAGCTTTGGTATATTGCTATGACTGTTAATTTAAGTGCACAGAAGCCAAGAACTTTAGAGTTACAGCAGCTGTGGGAAACATAAGTTGGTAATGTTTACATACACTTCAGAGCATAAATTTCTTACCATAAACAGCAATGCAAAACACTACATATGTGCAAGTGGAGAGAGCAATGGATACTGTGAGAACCATGGATGAATTTGAATTTCTGGACTTTAAATACAGAACCCGAAGACTGCACTCACAGCTTGTTTCCCACTGAATATGTAAGATACAAAATGAGTTACATCCTGTTCTAAAATACAAGACCCTGATTCTGCATAAACTTAAGTGTTTACATAAATTCAGTCATCTAAGTAACCACACCGCCTGCTGTAACTTCTTCTTAGTGCTCCACATGCACGTACATGTTTACTGGGTTCAGTTACTGGCATCCTAGAAACAATGCAAACCAAGAAATGAAAACAAGCATGTTGCACAAAGTGCATTTTCTGGTGCAGGGCAGCTAGGTTAAAATTCTTAATGGTTTATTAGTTTAGCTTCAGCTTCCTGAATTCCCCACCTTGAGCAGCAGAGGAAATCAAGGATTCTCTTTGACTGGTTACTATTAGTTAGTAGTTAATACTGGCTAAGAATCAACTTAATTAATTTAATGCTATCTAAGAGTCTTTATGGCCTGTAAATCACGTAGGACTGGTGTCTCTGCTATTAGTGGTTGTTGACTCTATTCATAGTAGTTTATAATAAAAGATAATAGGTTTTGAGCTTTTTGCTCTCTCCTTAACCCACTATTCATCACTTCGTTGCTCAGAGAACAACAATTTATTGTAAAATAATCTGTGGCCACTTGGATTGATTTATTCTCTGTTAAGCATTAGGTCTACATATTGGTGTGCTCATTTCTGATATGTTTTAGGTTGCCAGTTCATAAATACACTGATTCTGATTTTCTTCTAATCCATCAAATCAGGCTAATCAGTAAGAAATAATTTCTTTTTTTTAAAACAAGTTTCTTTTGAGAACATATGAGTATTTCATAGTGTATTTTGTGACCTTTCTTCTGATGCTTGTTCTGATGTGAATCCTCTAAAAACACACCAGATCAGCAAAAACCAGGGGACTTAGTCTGGCCTCTTTGCCTTTATTTGCTAAGCAGGGTAATTTAAGAAATATCTGTGATAGAATGTTGCCCTTTGTTTTTGGTTTGTTGTTGTTTTTTGTTTGTTTGTTTTAATAAATAACTATTTTGGTGATTTAGCAAAGACTGAAAGAGACTGTATCAGAAAATTGGAAGTTTTATCACTGGTACCAGTGGACTTGTTTCAGAAAATCTTGATGGATGGATGGTGAGGTGGAAGACTTATTTACTCTTTTGTTTTTAAGCCTTTAGGGAACCACTTGTCACTTTTTCTCTACCATTAGCAGGGCTAAGTATATTTCTGCTCTCACTTATTACCTGAGATCCTGCATAACTCCACTATGGCAGTTGTGAGAGCCTGGAGAGTATCACCAATTATTTTGAAACCCGTGATTTGAGTTTCACGTCACTACTAGTGATGTCTTGATGCTTCACCATTGTTTCCTGTTAGGGGAGTTCATTATTATCTGGTTCTCCTGAATGATTGGCAGTGGTTGACACAAGGACTGGGAATGCATCCTTGCACTCTGAAGTCCACTGCAAATTAAAATTTCATCGGTGTGTTCTTGGAGAAGCTCTCAAGGCTCTTCTCAGCATGCTTCACAATACAGTGACCAAGATCCTCCTTAAAAACATCAGCTAAGTTCACATGAGCAGCCCAGGTGCCTAAATGGCAACCTCTAAGTTAAAGAGGGAGATGAGCAACTCAGATCATCTTCTGTTGGCAGCCTGACCTCAGTTCCTGAGAGCTTCTAGGAGGAGGAGGGAGGCTAAATTCAACGCACTGCCATTGGCAATCTGCAATAGCCCATGGCTACCAGCAGGCACTGGCAATCTGCAATAGCCCATGGCTACCAGCAGCCTTTCTGGCACAGCTACATCAAGCAGTTCAGTACCAGAAGTGAGGCTGTATCTACTGAACACCTTCACACAGTTTTTCTTTGCCTTCAGAGTGGTAGAGAGGGAGGGACAAAGCCAGGAGAGAGATGCTGCCTGCTCCCCAGGAGAGCCAGAATTCTGGATGAGGTGTCTCACCTTTGCCATGCCGGTGGTACTTTGGCCATGTTCCAGCCTTAAGGGATTTGGGAGGAGGAAGCAATGCAGAGGAGCTCTGGAGCTTGCTGGTTTCTAGCTGCTCTAACAGATGTATGGCAGTGCGCTGCGCTTTGGCAGCAGCCAGCAGCAATGCTGTCACTTGCCAAGACAATTGGCAGCAGATGGCTTTGTCCAATTCTGCCATGAAATTCGTTTTAAAAAGATAGAGTATTGTACTTGGAGCTGATTCATTGCAAGAAAATGAGATTCCTTGTACTCTGATTTTATAAGTTGTGAATTCCACAAGTTCTGATGAGAATCCCAGTTATTACATAGTCTCCTCTCCACAGCCCAGCACCACGGTCATGCAAAAGTGAGAAAAGTTCAGTTGTATTTTTCAGTGATATCAAGGGCAGATTTTCTACATTTACTGTAGCTCCTAGGGTAACTTTTTAAAGTGGATCACAGCCAAGGAAATTTTGGACCCACAGTTCTTGATCTGTTTTTTTGTACAACTGTGTGTCCAAATCTTTATTTTGGCAGCTGACCCCATGATGAAAACAATACCACATTGCAGCAGTATATGCCATCTGTGATAACTTTTTAAATATAATTTTTGCTGCAAAATAGCAAGTGCTAAATGTAGTTTCTCCTCCAGCTTTTCTTCTATACTGATAACCAGAATTCTGATATGAGTTTGAACTGCTGGTCTTCATGGAACTTACTGAGAAAAAAAGCAGTACAAGGACAGTATAGAAGATGTCCAATTTATACTCTTTTAACGCTAACCTGAGCCTTACAGAATCTTCTATCTCTATAATGTTTGTAGCTTTATTCATGAAATATGTTCATATGAGAAATAGTTATAAATGCCAGAAAGGCATGCTGTTTTTCTGACAAGAGGGATCTTTGTCTCTACCATTCTTGCCGCTGCCTAAAGCCAGGCAGTCTACACCTATTTCTTTCTGATAGTTTCTCATTAAAAATAAAAAACAAAATAGACCTTCACAAGCTAATATCACTGTTGGGCAGCGTCTTTGTAACTTAGGTGAAAAATTGTCCTCATGCTTTCAAAAGCTTGGAAAATAAAAGCCAAGCTCAACAAAATGTTTTGGGAAATATATAGCTTGAAGAAAAAAAAGCAAATCAGTGATTTTGAGTTTCCAGTAGATTTTGTGCTTGGATTAAATGCTGTTAATATAAAAAAATAAATCTATTATTTTTTAAAATATTTAGAAAGCTAAACTGGCTGAACAATTTGGAATAACGTCCTAATTTGTATTAAAATTTAGGTATTACGTAGAAGGCACAATCTTGACCATCCTATTTTGAAGACTATTTATTTTGACTAAGAATGTGCTTTTCAGTTGTACCCAGGTGATTTAGGAGCTAGGGAAATAGGCCTAGGTAACAGGTTCAAAAGTATCTGAGTGTTTTAGGAAGATGACCACAGCCTATTTGTTCTTGTAACTAATGACTGCCATTCTAAAAATCCCACTCCATCTCCCAAGCTTTATTTATATGTTAAATTGCTGGTGATTAAAAAATTATATTTATAGAAATGTAGAGGAGGGAAAGTGCAAAGTACTGCAGTGGTCTAAGGAGTGAATTTCCTCAGAGCACCTCCCCAGCAGACACTCATTTGTATGTTGTACTGCTGAAACATTTCCAGCACAGAGGCAACTGCACCAGTTAAAAAACCTCTCTGTATTGACAGAATAAGCTGCTTCCCCACAATGAAATGTACTGCTGGTGAACATGATTTTTTTTTTTCCTGGTGTAATTGTATGTACTCACAGTGCTTCCACAAGGGTAGCAGTTCAGTCAGGGATTAAACATTTTCATACCCCATTTCATGGCTCAGGAAGTCTCTCTGGAAGCTTAGGTGTATTGCCTGAAAGCCTGAAAAATCCTCTGAAAAGGATTTGGTTGTTGGTTAGTTACCAAATAAGAGGACTTTTAGTATAATAATATAAAATGATTACAGATTGTTGTTTTTTGTTTTTTTTTTTTAAATTTTCCTGAGCTCTGTTGGGAAAAAAGAAGGTACTCTAAGGACCTCCTATTGTATTTGGAGCTAGCGAAGTGAACAGAGAATGTTTTCATTTTAATTAATATTCTTACTTAAGAAGAAATTAATGAACTGTTCTTCCAAAAATCTTTTTGTTAGTGTTTCATATCCACAGAGCACCACCACATAAAGATGTTTCATGTGTGATGTGAGGCTGCTTGTTATTTTTCTCTAAAATATGACTTAACTGCTGCATGGTAGCACAAGAAGTTCTGTTCTGACCCTGAAATTTCTGAGCATGGGCAGTCTCAGAGCCACTGTGATGGATGGAGCAGCCTAAAACTAGGCTACATTTATCAAAACTCACACTGAAGAGCTGGCTCAAATGCTTTGGTCTGTTACCTGCACAAAGCAAACCATCACTAGTAGGACAGGGCACTGGCCTGTCTCATTTATTAAAAAAGGAAAGAGTGTTCAAATTTCCATTTTGGCAGGATTTTCATTATCAATGTGATAGATGTAGGGCAGAAGTTAACATTTTCCAAGTCAAATTGTTGCAGTACACATCGAAATAAAAACTGGATATGGTCAAACCCTTCAGTAGCAGCCATGGGCATAAAAATCTTGTTTCAGGTTTGTGGGTTTTCTCCCCCTCCCTTCAACAGCCCTTGTGTTTCCTGAGGCTTGTGTGCTTGCAGAGCATTGGCAGGTGTCTGCCTGTCAGAATGCATTTATAGCAAGTCTTGGGATAGCATGTTCAAAAGAATATTAAATCTCACATTCAGGAGCAAAGTTAGTCTATTAGGACTTTATTTTTAAAGCCATTTAAGCAATTTGAATAAGGATAGATTCATAAAGTGCACCTACCTGCATTTTCCTTGAAATCTGTACCTCTCAGGCTCCTCAGTGACTATTTCTTCTAATGGAAGTGTGATTCTAACTTTTCTACGTGATCTTCAAGACCTTATTTTTTTACAAAATGGTAGAAAGACATTAAAAAAAATAATATTCCAGATAATAGAATTTAATTTTAAAGTACCAGTACAAGAAATTTTTTTAATTAAATAAAACTCGTCTTCTCCCTCACCTAAACGAAAACAATAATTATGAGTGCTTTTCTATCTCATTATTCTTCCTTCTCCCAGTCTACACTGGAATTAGGAATGAGAAACTGGAAAAAAAAAGAAAATTAAAAAGTTTTTGATTGCTAGACCTTTCTTGACAGCTGGGGAATAAATTAATTTCAAATTAAGATAAAAATATAGGTTTGGCAGAGCAAGCTGTTCTGGGAAAGAGTTCTCAATCAATGTCTTAATAATTTTGTCCTACTAGATGTGTGGTAGGATTCTCCCTCATCTGAATTATAAAGGGAGTCACCACTGATTTTACTGACGTTAGTAATTTTCTTTTTCTCTCAAAGAAAGTGCTGATGAATATGTCACTGCCTATGGAGAATTGCTCTTCTATAAATAAATCCTCTGGTTTGGATTTATTTCTCATACCTCTGAGTGAGTCAACATTACGGAAGCTTGAGGTACTAGTTTTTCTAGGATTTCATTGTCCCCTGAAACTAGGATAGCTGAGTTTAGTAATATATGTGCTCTTTAGGTTTCCCTAAAATTGAGAGGTCTGAAGAGGTTGTGTGCTCTTTTTTTTTTTTCCTCTCAACAAATTAACCAGAAGTCTACCAGATGTTTTTCCTTAGTAAAATTGAAATTAAGGTCAGCATCTGCTATGCTTATCTCAAACCCAATAGGTATTTTTGACATCTTTGTTTTAACAGCTCTGTTTCTGGGTTTTCCTAGTGCTTTTTATATTTTTCTGATTCATGTTCTCTATTTTAAATTGGATTTGTGCCTCCTTCTCGCTATTTCCATTTTACAAAGCAAGATATGAAATGTGACCTCAAGTTACTGATTTTCATGTTTCTCGGAGCAGTGCTTCACTGCTCTCTGCATACTCCATTGCACTAATAGTTTAAGCTCTTTTTCCTGAAGACATATATAAGCCCATCACTGTACTGTGCCCTGGGTTCAAAATTCTCCAAGCACTGAAATTCAATTGGCAAGATACGCTCATTGTGATTTATTGGTAGCTTTATTGGTGGTCAAAAAGGGAACAATTTGCAGAATGCCCTTTATGCTACCCTTGTGGCACAGGAGGAAAGTGTTCTGTTCATACACCACCTGAAAGTGCCTTAGCTGTCCTAACCTGCAGTGCACATGAAGCCATCATGTTGCTGCATTTCCAGAAGTGTTGTAGCTGAACTGATGGCAATTCCACATGGACATTTTTATTTTCCTCTAGAAGCCATTAATAAACATGAATATACCATACACGCAGCAGTCCCATGTGCTCCATAATGTCCTGCTTTGACCTGAATGAATCAGTTCTCAAGAGAGAAAGAGGTCTCCACTCATGACTTTTCTCCATTTCTTCCTGATCCATTTTTTGTTGTTCCCAGTGGCATAGGTCAGCTTTACTTGTCATGGATCATATTTTCTAAGACTTGCAAATGGCAGCTCTGCTGTGGCTGTACTCCAAGCCTTCCTTCCCTTTCTCAAGCTGCAGAAATTTGAGTCTTTAGAATATTTCTGCTTTTGGTCCCAGCACAGCCTGTGAGTGCAGCCCTGCTCAGGAGAAGTGTGTGCCGCTGTTGTTGAAAGGATGTTACTGAAGGCAGATTCCCTTAGGCTGTGCCCCAGCTCATTTAGGGAGTTGATACTCACAGCTTGTGCTTCTGCTCTTCCTTCTAAGGAGCTGCTGCATTCCCTTCCTGCATAAGTTTGTAACCTTTGTGAGGCTGTGCTAAAACCAGTATTTAAGCAGTCTAAATTAAAAATAGTCCTTTCTTTATGGTGGTGGGAAGAGAGCTTTCTTAAGCACGCCTGTCATGTCAGTGCAGTTTGTCAGGCCAGTGCCCTGCAAACTGGAACCATTGTTAGGGCAAGCATCTCTCCTGGTAGTACATGCAGGAATGTTTTCTGCTTTTATTAGTGCTGTACACATGTGAGGCAAATGAAAGCAGAAATACTTCTGGTATTTCAAAACTTAAAACTGCTTATACTTGAAATTCTTGTGTTCATTTCACATTTTACTTTCAGGTGTGTCATGACATAGTATGTTATTGCTATGTTATGATATGTGGAGGAGCAAGAGATACAAGCATTATTAGGATTTAATTTCTTTTCCTTTCTGGCCAGGGATTTTATCTGTGGCAGTAGCACAAGCTACATCCCTGTTCTCTAAAGTGTATATGTTCCTTTTCTTTCAGCCATGCAGCTCCAATTCTGAGCATCCCAGAACAAAATAGTATTTTCCTTACCCTCCTTCATCTATGCTTATCTTGAGAATTTGGTTATATATCTCTCTGTTAAAGAGAAAATGAGTGAACAGCCTGGAAGGCACTAGCAAATAATCCTGATTAGTTTTATCCATTAACATGATTCTTGTCAGTTGAAGCTATGCAGAAGTGACTGTTGGTAAGTAAAAGAGATTTGTTTTCATTAGGTTTTCTTACATATTTCTTCTATAAGTAGACTGTCATTAGTAGGTTAAAAATAATTTTTGGTTGCTTCATCTTAAAACCCATAGGTGCAGTCTGCAGTCCTACCTGTAGCTCAGTGCCAACTTTAGATGTAATTCATGTCAGGAAAAGCAAATAGGGAAAGAAAAAAGAAATGTAAAGTAAGTGTTAACGGTACCTCTGTGGTGTCTGTTTCACAGGCTTTATGGTAAAATGTATTTGCTGTAATTGGTTTTTTGCTGTGGTGAGTACAAACCAGCCAGGATTAAGAGAGGGAATCAAGCATTCCTGAGTTGACAAAACAGCCTGAAAAGCTATTCCACAGCAGATACAGGAACATTTTGAGCCATAACTGTTTCAGAGCCTTTTTGGTGACTGCTAGTAATAGGCTCTCCAGAAGAAAAAACTTGCTCCCACCTTTGACAGCCACTGTGTCACTGGGAATTATGCCCACTTGAGTAAGTACTGAATTTTGTGCAATGTCTTAGAATATTTGAAAGTGAGGGCTCAAGCTGTTCTGTTGCAGGTTGCATTTATAGATGAATTTCTATCTAATTTAGAGTGTCCTCACCTATATTAGATGCTTTATATCGTGAATATTTCTGTCACTTCATCCCCTACTTAATTACTTTCATTCTTCCCTAATTGAGTTTAGGGTAATAACTTTGATAACTCAGACACCATCTGGCATGGGAATACAGACTTCACAAGAAGAAAGCAGTGAAATTGCACTTGAAGTTCAGCAGTATTTCTTCCCTTTCTCTTTTTAAGAGAAATAATCAAAACCAGGCATGAAAATATTGTCATTTCAGAGTTTTCAAAGAATCTTGAGCTATACCAAATCTAGTGATGTATAACTACAGAGTGTACCTTAGAATTCCTCACAGATGCTCATTCTGTTAAATAAAAAAAAAAAAAAAATAAAATAATAACATGGTTGTGGCTATGTGACTGAGGCTTGAAATTAAGCTTGTTTTCACATCTCTTGTGTGCAGCTGATAAAAGCCAGTTGGTTAGATTAGATATACCTGGGCTGCTCAGTTTGGGAGGTATGAATTCATTACCTAGACATTTTACACTGGTTAATCCACAGAGCAGGATCAGCATCAGCCTATTATGAGGGATTACAGTCTGCACAGCCACACAGAGGATGGAGATAGAATTTGCAGAAATTTCAAAATGGAGAAGGGAATTGGGGAATGCTGGGCTCGGAAATCAAGGCATTAAGGATCATCAGGACCTGATTATGAACCAGATGCAAAAGGCTTGAACAAGGGAAGCAGAAAAAGGTGGTTGTGGTGAATCAAAAAGGGAAGAGGCACAGCTGTGAAATTAAATACGTGGTAATTGATGTCTAACAGATTTGGAGGTTTATATGCTTGGCAGAGTTAAACTTGAGCTTTTTAAGCACTATAATGGGACAGAGTAAAAATGATAGCATTTTACCTTTATTTGAGCATTCTGTCCTGCAATCTGGACACCTTTTGAATGCTCAGTTTGGAGAAGAACTCCATTATGTGTACGGGGGAGACATCAGTGGAAATAACATTTTTCAGTACAAAACTTTGTCTGCAGAGCCCTCTCAAGGATAATTCCAACAAAAATAAACTCCCAATAATTCAAATTGATGATAAATACTTGTTAATTCTGTGTATTTATTTATCTGTATTTATTTATAATTCTGTAGTCCTGAAAGTTCTGCTGAAGAATTCTAAAGGGTATTTAGGCTCATTTAAATGCCTGGCAACTCTGAGGATTTTCTTAATTCTCTTTAGGCTGAATCGATGGCTGCACCATAGCTGTCCCAGACTTGTCACAGGTGCTGGCCCTTCCATTTACCCATCCTACCTGACATGTCTGCTGTCATGGTAAAGCACAAGGCATTTGAACAATCCTAATAAAAATTAGGCATGGCTAGTTCAAAGTGCTCAAAAGCATAATTTACTGTATCTAAAATGGTAAGTTTTTAAGAGCTTTGTCTTCTGGGTTTTTTTGTCGTGTTAGGTGATGTTTTGTCAGCTTCTGCTGCAGAAATGAAAGCGAGATCTTAATGCAAAAGAAACAAGCAAATAGCACTGATATTTTCTCATGTAACTCCAAAATTGGACTTTCCAGTAAATCGAAAATATTGCAAGACTTTAAATACAGTTTTAATCCAACTTTCCCTATTGATTGGATGTAGTCAGATTATTCAAATAAAGAAAGCATTGCATGATGGAATTCACAATAAATATTTGTGCTCATCAAATAAGAAACCATATAATTTCCATAGAAGTTGCTAGTATAAGGTGCTAGTGTGAATTTTAAATATGTACCTGCTGAAGTTACAGTTTCTCAAAAGAGGAAAGACTGTCTCTCAAAACATAAGAAATCACATTCAAATGTCTTGTCTATTAGAATTTTACCATAAGGGACAGGATGCATATTATATAATGTTATATATACAGGATCTTCTTCAGAGGAAAGCATAAAGTCAGGGCTGGTATAACTCAGTATTTGTACTATTTTAATGATAGTTAAGACCAGAAAAAGGCATAATTTAGAAAGTAAACTTGGTAATAACAGGACTATAAAGTATTCTTAGGCTGTTGCCTGCCTAAGTTTTTCCTGGGTACATGGTCATAATTTAGAAGGGAGAAGTCCATGATTCCTTATTTTCCATAAGGGTATGTACTGCAGAAGCCTGTTCTTAGAGATAAAAGAAAGGGGATGGAAACAATGTTCTTTAGCATTCAGTCCTCAACTTTAACCTATGTCAGTTCTTAACAGCTCATTCCCATGTCTAGGTTAGTTCAAATTTATATAGAATATATAATTTAAGATGCTGACTAAGATCCTTCCCTTTTCCTGAAACAAGATGGGAGCAGGTAAGAAAGGAAGCCACCTTTTTCTCTCTTCTTTTTTTCTCTCATGTTGTTTCTTCTTTTGCTTGACCTTTAAAGACTTTTACAGTTGCAGTGTTTTTGTTATATAGCTGATCTGTTGTTTTTTTCCATGTCTGACTGTTCTTTAGGCATAAGTACATTTTCTGTACTTACTAAAGAGGTCTCATACAGCATATTCTACTTTTGAGGGGAGCACCTGAAGGTAATGAAAATGTGGGAAACTAGAGATCTATTTGAGAAAAAAAGAGAGGAAATGTTTACTTAAAAACATGCAAGTCCTGTCAATATTGAGCTCTACTGCTCTAATTGAGTAAAGCAAGTTTATTTTATAATAGTAAATAAGCATGTCTGTAGCTTAACCTCAGTGGTGCCATACACAAGAGCAGGCATATTCTTTATAAATCTAGTTGAGGATCCTAAGTGTACATTAAGATGTTTCTGTGTACCACAGCAGAAACATGAATTAGTCTCAGGTACCGCTCATCTGTTACAAGACAAACCCTTAGTAAGCAGAACAGCTAAGTCTTGCTCCCAGCTTGCTGTTTTTAACCTTAATAAACTTTTGGCTGTTAGAAAATGAAAAATCTCTTTGCTTGCTTCACAGGAAGCTCAGCAGGTTTGTGATGGGGCACGGGGGACATGGCCCACATTCTGACCTAAAACACTACAGCACTGGGTGTATGTGTGGTGCAAGATAAAAATGAGTAACACCACTGTGCTGTGGTGTGCATGCACATAGCATGCAGTGTTAGACCTATGCTTGTTTTTATCAGTCACCAGGTTTTGCCTTTTGCTTACTTGGAACAGGATTGTATTTCTGATACACTGCCTTCACTTTTGTAACCAAACAAGAATATAATAAAAACTAGTAATTTCCTCATGTATTATAGGAAACTTAGGTCACTGACAGAAATTAAATCTCTGTGATACAGCTATCAGAAAAATCTGATAAAAAATCAGTTCTTACAAACTTACTTTATCTTTGTAGAAGGAACATTTCTAATACATAAAAGCTAAATACTTTCTAAAAGGTAAATATTGA
Organism: Cyanistes caeruleus; assembly: GCF_971803275.1. NCBI lineage: Eukaryota > Metazoa > Chordata > Aves > Passeriformes > Paridae > Cyanistes > Cyanistes caeruleus. Next base: position 30,206,647 of record NC_141704.1, on the reverse strand, counting down.
GTAAGTTAATTTAAAAAAGAGGTTCCGTATTACATGTCAATAGAGTCTGATCACCAAAAATATGTTGTAGCCCTGGGATAGAAATTTGGCCACTTTGAAGCTAATTCTGAAAGCACTGTTGGCTTCTGTGAACAACTCTTTGCTATTTAATACAATTTTAACTTTTGCAAATAATCTAACTAGTTGCCCTTAGCTAATTTATGTAGTGTTGTTGTAGGGGTATTTCTTCTGCCATGACTTATTTTTACATCTACTATTTTAAAATGATGTGTATTTCATTTCTGACGTCATAGCCATGACATGTAACCTACCATCTGTATCACTGCTGAGATGTTTCTTTCCTCTGCAAAGTGTGTTAGCAATTTTGCTGTATATAGTACATGACGATCTGGTATGACATTTTTCTTCATGAGGAGGACAGGAAACTAACTCCTGAGTTATTTTATCTCTTGTCATAAGTGAAGACATATGTCATAACACTGAACAGCCTTCATGTGTCCTGAACATGCAGATATTTGCATTTTCCCTTCACTTTTCTTTGGGACTGAAGTGGTTGAAATGACAGACGCAACAAATGAAATGCTGAGAATGTGTAGGGAGAAAAGAAGTCTCAATACTGACAGATATTAATAACTTTTGCAGTGTTATGTCATCAGAGGAATAACACTGATGTCTTCTTGTGTAATCTTCAGATACATTTATAAAGAGTAATCACTGAATTGAAAATTTTCTCTTTGCTACTTGGCTTTATAGATGTGTGCTTGTATTTGTTGTTGGCTTGAGCTCTATAAGATTTGAAGTTTTTTACAAATCTTGCTACTACTAAGGAAGAAATGCTCTGGTGCAGAATTTGGATTTTTTTTATTTATTTATTCTTGAACAATCCTTGATGCTTAGTGTTCAGTCTCCTTTTTCAGTAACCTCAATCAAAATAGCAGTACATGGTTCTCTGATGGCATCTCTGTGCCAAGGGAGATTAAGGGATATAACAAGCTTTTGAGCAGGTTTCAGCATCACCAACCAGCCTGAACTAATACTGCAGCATTTCTGTGTATGTGCTGAAAGTCCATTTTTGAGATAGTGTGTAACACTGCTGCCAGGTGACTTCCAGCAAGGCACACAAATTTTACTAATAATTAAATTTTAAACTATTACTTAAAAGTGAGTGGCTTTCCTAGAGGCTGACGACCTTCATTGCCTTAGACCTTCCTTTTTAAAACCATCTCCCACGTTTAACTAAAGCCAAACATTTGGTTTATTTTTGCTTTACATTTTTTATCATCAACTAAATAGATCTTTTGCTTTACTATTCATTGTTGTCCGATAAAAAAAAAACTCAGATCTGTTAATAGTAAGCCTCCAATAGACTCAAACCAAAGTGATAGGATAGCTACAAGGAGGGACAGGTAGTTTTGTTATAGATTCAATAAAAGTCTTCCCAATTCTTTTTCATGTTTCCTTATCCCTAAAGGGACTGTGCCTCTGAACTCCTTGGGTATTAAGCAGATCTGGGTATGTGTTATCAGTCATGGAATTATGAAAACGTGGAGAACTGAAGAGAAAAATGTAATCTACACATGGTGTGTGTTTGTCTGTATTCTTGACACTGCAGTTAATCAGGGGGCCATGGCTATTACTGATGACCAAATATCACATTCATGAGAGTGAAATGAAATTCTGATTTGGAGGAAGTAAGATGAGAAAAAGCTTAACAGAAAATCACGTGACAATACTGAATTTTCCTCCACATCTGGAGGTCACTGGCAACTAATGGACCAAATATGGAGTTACTGTGTGTCTTTTAAGGTGACCAGGCTACCTTGTCACACACCAGTTGTTGCATGTTTTTTAGGTTGTAAAGAAGCTAAGGTAAATGTTTAGAGGAATGTGCAAAACTATTTTTTGTATTATTCTGGTTGACACGAATTTTTTCCTCTTGTGCAGGGTTAGGAATGTTTTCCACTGTAGTTTGTTGATGCCACTGTGTGTAAGTGCATTTCTTCTGAATGGTTGGCCTGATGAGGGTGAGGAACGATATGCAAAGCAGTCTCTCTTTCCCAGGTTCCCCAAATCCAAGAGCTGTACAATCAGGAAATGCATTATAGCATCCATTGTTGCTTCAGCATGCTTTGCATATGCAAATACTGCTCAGAAGTTTAACTTAATAATTATCAGCTGGAGCCTTTATTGATGAGCAGCTGAGGCTAATCATCAGCAGCAGAATTGGAATTAACTGCTACTAGGCTTGTGTTGGGTGTGCTTGTCTTTAGCTTTTGTTTACTGTGGCAATTGTAGAAACATATATATATATATATTATCTAAGCTTATATGTACTTCTTGTACTTTCCTTTTAAAAAACATTGATGTATTTGATGTAAAAATGATATATTTTAGGCTTTCCCCCTCCCTGTCTCTTCCACGGTTTGTTACTGAGCAGGAGCCAACATAGAATAGCTCCAGTTTTTTACATCCCACTGCCATGAATGATAGTCACAGTACCGTGTACAGCTGCAGTGACACATTTGGGCACATGCTTTTACCTCAGAGAGCTGTAATGGCTTGTTGGGGACATGGCTGCCTGCTGCTGATTATACATTCTGCTATATCAGGGCCAGTAGTCAGTGAGTCAGTAAGTGTTAGCTGAACACAAAGCTCACACCTGAACAGAGAGGAATACCTGAGTGTAAGATATCCAGATGGCTAATGAAAAAAGAGATGCTGCTTCTTCATAGGAAATTTTCAGATTAACAAATCCCATTGTTTTCCCTCCCACTCCTACTGTACACCAGGGAAATTCAGCTGGCTACAAATACCCTGCAGATATCATTCATATGCCTTTTCCTAAGTGTGCTTTATTATTCACATCACACTCCTACAGGCCCTCCACAGTTTCCCTTCTAATTATTCCCTGCTTGCCCATTCCTATGAATAACCGGTGGCATTCACCCACATTCTGCCATTTAAGACGTTTAGTAGTCCATCCTACTATGAATTGGATTTGGCATTTTCCAGGAGGTGCCACAATTTATTTAAATTCATCCAGATTGAAACTCTAAAGGTTTTTAATTGAGTTGCAGAAGGTTTCAGCTCCAGGGCACAGGCACCCCCCAGGCAGTGGTTTGTCTCTACCCCCATAGTGGAGGTGGTAGAGAGGAATGCTTCAGGGCAGAGGCAACTGGGCTGGCTCAGACCAGCTTAAGCTGAGTTGGATGTGTTGCACTGCAGGAGGTGAGAAGCACCGTGACCCTCTGGGTCAGCTTAAGCTGTGGGAATGGTAGCCTCTAACTGAACGGGGATTTATGTCTGTAACTGACCTAAAACGGCTCATTTATTTGTACCCCATGTGTATACTGCTAATTGTGATGAGGTTGTTTATGACAAAAAGTCACTGCTAGCCAGTCATTGCCTCTGTAGAGAAGTGTGTTTGCCAAAAATCCTGTAGGCAACACCTCAGTCCCTGGTAGCATGTTCAGAGGACAGAAGGGGCACTGACCCTCTCGTCCTGTCACAGGATGCTCTGCAGGAGACTTGCTGAGTGTTGTTGTAGGAGATTTCCCTGCAATACGCCTACACATGAGTCTTTCTGGCTGTCACACTGGCAGTCTTGACCCGCCTGCAAAGCTTTTGAAAAGAAAGAGAATACCCCTCTACCTTTGGGGAGATGGAGCTTCCTTTTCTGCTCTTTCTCCCCCGCTTCCCAACTGCTGAAGAAGTGGTTTGCCAAAAAAATCAACATCTTTACAGGAGTGGGACTTGGAGAAAATAACAATTTGTCAAGAGCACAGATGGCTTATTTAGAATCTAATAGGTATTAAGACATTATTTTCCCCAGGCTTTACTCCTGATATTGATAATGTGTTATCTTTGCCAAGTTCCCCTCTTGATAACATGTTATCTTCGTCAAGCCAAGTCCCTGATAAAATCTTATTTTCCCTCAGTGCTCACTCTGATAAGATATTATTTTCTTGCATCTCTGCTGCCAGTGGAAAGGAGGGAAATGTTATTTTTAGTCCTTTTCTTGAAGAGGCATATATATTGCCAAGGCAATGCAAAACAGGGAAAGAAAGAATGAGAAGAACAAGCAAAAAAAAAGTTATTGTATTCTAGACAAGGAAATGAGCAAATATTTTAAGACTTACGGGCCCTTGTTTTGAACATGCTAATAAGCCAACATTCATAACTAGCTAATGAGCCAATATTTCTTTTGAAAAAGCAAACTATTTTAAAAAAGTCATCTCTGTTTCCAAGAAGGATATTTATGTTTAGATTTTCTTTCCCTATTTTGTCCTGCATTCTGTTGCTTCATGCTTTTTCTTTACATGGTGTCTTTTACTGTTACCCATCCCTATTAAAGAATCCCTATCAGAATTGCATTTGCTCAGCAGCAACAAACAATAAATAACTCTCTGCAGTTCTGCAGCACGATGCACTGATGGTACAACCACAAACCCTTTCTGAAACACAGCCCCTTCCTCATTTTGCGTGCAGAGCAAATGCAGCAATGCAGAGAAAGTTGTTCTTGAACCACTCCATTTAGTTAATTTAAGAAGTGGAAGTTGTGTCATGAACAAGGCAGGGCACAACTTTGTAATTTATGAAGTCAAATTTGCCCTGAGGGATTGTTTCTGTCTCTACCACCGAGTTCATTACATGGTGATCATAAGACAAAGATATTGCAAGTGACTGCTAAGTACTTTCCCCCACATTTCCGGGATTTCCAGCTTGCTGACTCCTGCATTACAGAAATGTCAACCTTATGCCTGTTGCATATGTAGCTGTCCTCTGAAAAATTGTTGTGCAGAAAAGGTTGTTGAAAATTTGTTGAAAAACTGTATCAGACCCATCTCAGCTGTGCCTGCGAAACTGGTATTTTCTGTGACCGTTAAGGATTCCAAAACTTCTTGCTTGACTTTAAAAGAGGGACTGATAGTACCACCTTTCCTTTAAATAACTTTGAAAAATATGTCACTGATCCCTGTGCTGTGTTAAAATACATAGTAACGAACATCATAGGCCAGTGAGTGAATAAATCAGTCTTTTCTTCATAGAAGGATGGGTATGTGTGGTCACAAACAGAATGATGAGCTGAAACAACCTCATAAGTAGTTGTTATCCATCCTATGCACACAGTGATGTTGATATTCTTTGGAAATAAAGTGGTAATCATGCAGTTAATGAACCTGTCAGCAGACACAAGGGAATGACAGCAAAGATGGAACAGGAGACCATCATTCTCACATTTCCAAACTTCTAAGTGTTTGACTTCAGTGGATGCTTGACCCTGACTGGACATGAAGTGCCCACCAAGGCTGCTCTATCATTTTCCCTCTTCAGCTGCACAGGGAAGAGGAAATATAATGAAGAGCTCATGGGTCAAGACAAGAACAAAAAGAGGTCACTCACCAATTACTGTCACAGGCAAAATGGACTCAACTCAGGAAAATTGATTTTATTTATTACCAGTCAAATGACAGTAGGGTAATGAGAAATAAAACTCAATCTAAAAAACCCACTTTATTTCCTACCTTCTTCCCAAATTAAATTTACTCCTGGTTTTCTCTCCTTTCTTTCTTGTAGCAGTGCAGGAAAACAGGGTATGGGGGCTGTGGTCAGTTCATCACGAGTGGTCTCCTTGCTCCTCAATTTGGAGTCCCTCCTATGGGAGACAGTTCTCCACAAGCTGCTTCCAAGAGAGTCCATGGAGTGCAGTCCTTCAGGAACACTGCTCCAGGGTGATGCACCTACACAGGGGTCACAAATCCCACCAGCAAGCCTGCTCCAGTGTGGGCGCCCCCACAGGGTTACAGCCTCCCTTGGGCATCCACTTGCTCTGGCATATGGCTCTCCACAAGGACCTGTGGACCTCCATGGATTGCAGGAGCACAGCCGCCTCACCACGGTCTTCCACAGCTGCAGGGAAGTCTTGGCTTTGGTTCCTAGAGCACCTCCCTTCTGCACTGACCTTGGTACCTGCAGAGTTGTTCCTCCTGTATTCTCATTTCTCTCCTCTCCCCTCTGGCTACAGGTGCTTCTGTGTAATTGCCCTTCTCTGTGGCTGCCCCATAGGTGACCTCTGTTTCTGACCTGCTCAGCCTTGTCCAGCAGCAGGTCCATCTTGGAGCCATTGGCTCCAGGACATGGCAAAACTTCCAGGAGCTTCACACAGAGGCCACCCCTGGAGCTCCTCTGGTGTCATAACCTGGCCAAGCAAACTCAGTGCACTTTGCAAGTCTTGTTTTCTGTGGGTGAAGGTTTTTTGTATATGATACATTTAATTTCTGAATCCACTGACTGTAGAGGGATATTTTGTTCAAGGAAAGGACACTGAGAAAGTCATTATCCTGTATATGAACAGCAGGCAATAACGTGATTCTTTAAGTAAGGCTGACCTGCAGTGGAATTGAATGGTTTGGGTTTGGGTTCAATAAACCATGTTAATGTGTTCTTAAGTACTCTTAACAGCAGTGGAATTGAACACAAATTTAGTAGTTAAAGAACATGCTGAAGTTCCTAAGTGCAATTAGTATTGACTAAGTCCAAGCCTGATGGTTGATTGGCATCTCCAGTGCAAACAGTCTCTTCTAACTAAATAACATGTAATTTAACACGTGTTGTCCATGCCAAATCCTGAGAAGAACTTAATAGTGATGGGAGAGGTTCTTCTGTCAGAGCTGAAGAAACTTGTTTGGACTGTACAAAAATGCTTGGTTGTTACTTCTTGTACTGTCTCTGTCAAGTGGACATTAACCTTCAGTGCACTTACTGTGACATCTTTCAGTGATACAGCTTTCTACCTTAAGGTCCATGGGGTTCTCCACAATGGTCATTGTGTGGGAAAAAATAATTGTGCAATGAACTTGAAATGATTTTGTGGTCTTATCGGGGGAGAATAATGAGTGTGGTTGCCTGCTGTCCCATTTCTTTCTGAAAAATGCTGGCTTTTGGTTAAAATTCTCATTCTCCTAGTGGGCACAGGTAATGTGAATTTTCAAATGTTAACAAATGTGAAATGGAGGAATATCTAGTATATGTAGTCAGACTGAAGCACTGTCTCTGGGCAGCATAACTTCTTCTTACCTAAGAAGCAGCTAGAGTTCATTGCCATTAGTTCATTTTAAAGGTGTTGCATGCAATTATACAGTGGATGAGTAATAGCTGAAACATACAGAAACTTCTAGACCTTGTAAAAAGGTCAAAGCACAAGTAGTTTGTGCTTTCTAGTAAATTAAATGTAAAGAGTTTTTAAAAACCCTCCCAAAACATGCTCCATAATTTTATGGGCCTCAGTTCCTAACACAGTTGTAAGCATTTTAGTTCAGATCAGGGCTGTCTGAAAAACTTGGGATGCTTGTTTCTGCACTTTTCTTCTCTGAATTAGAAAATTTTGCTTTCCTACACTCAGCTTCTTTCTCCCTTACCCAGTTAACCCTTGGATAAATGTTCTTTTTTCTCTGTGGCTCTTTCCCCAGCAACTTTCCAATGCCACTGGGTCCTTTTCAGGACTGTCACCTCTCCTAAGTCTGGTAACTATAAAACTAGGAACTTGGCTTTAATGCCTATCCTTGAAGTTCTGTATGTAAGGAAGAAAATGCTGCTAGTTCAGTCCTTCTTTCAAATGAATTATGCCACATTGCTTTCTGCTGCTTTACTTAAGCACCCTGCTTAAGTAAATATTAATGAAATCTGTTGCCTTAAATCCTTTAATTTCATTTATGCAGAAGCATTGAATAATCCATAGAATTCATAACTTGTATCATGTCAAGTTTTCTGAATTGTTGGACCTAGTGCGATGATAAGTCATTGACTACTGTCAACCATGAAATAATTATTCTGCTTTGTGTTTGGGTTTTGTTTTGTGGACAACGGTATTTTGCAGGTCTTTTTAGATACAGTTGCATTAGCACAAGTCTGAAGTAAAAGGCTTGACACAGAGAAAAAAATTAAACCTGAAACTTCCAAAGTTCAAAAATAGAGCAATAACCCCAAATGAAGAATAAAATATAATAGCTTTATTATTATAGATTATACCATTCAAAAGTGTACTACTTGCTTCAGAGCACAGTAATGTTCCTTGTAGTGCTCCCTGGGAGATCTTCAGTCCCAAAGTCACACAAGACCTCGTTATTTTATTTTGATTTAGATTAGATAAAAAGTGCCCAGACACCAGTTCAGAGCACTCTGCCAGTTACTATAAACTATAAAATTCAAGTGCAGTGCAATCAGTTTAACTCTTCTAGCAAGCAACACACCCAGTCAAACATCAGTGGTCCCTAACATTAATCCACTTACTCGTCAGTGGTGAGATGAAACACACAGAACTAAATCAAATAGTATCTTGCTACCAGCCTTGCCAGCCTCAAATGTGCAAAAAATATGAATTACACTATCTCTGAATTTATGAAAAAAATTACTTTACTTCTGAGTATTAAGATCAAACTTTGTTCACTTTTGGTTTTATACTTTTATTTTGCCTGGGTCTTGGAATTGTCACATTGTCATTTGCAGCAGACAGCTAGGATGTGCAAATATACCAAGTGCATGATGATACACCTGAGAGTAGTGAGCACTATTAGTAACAAAACATGACTTGTCCAGCTGTATGAACCCTAAAGAGATCATTCCAGAAAACATCATGGACTTAGCACGTTTTAACAAAACACATAATTTCTCTAGTAAATCGGTGCATTTCAACTAGTAGTACATTTCAGATGAAGAGGCTAGCTAGTTGTTTAATTGAGAGGATTTCCTTACTCCTTTAACATACCAGCAGAAGTATTTACTACTGAGAGAACAGTAGTGGAATTACTGGCATTTAAAGCCAAAACTGCATAAATACTGAGCTGGTCTCATTAGCTGCTGCAGCTTCAGTCTGAGGCAGTGGGGTGATGTTTTCTTTCAGTCCCTTTCTCAGACTATGCTGTTTCTTCTAAATTCTCTGTAGAAACAGTTGAACTTTTTTGATCAGTATACCTACAATTGTTCAGATGTACAAAACGGCATCCTTTTCTAAAAGATAAAAAAAGCTTTTAAAGTTTTAATTTTGGGAAAGCAGCATTTATGACATACTGATTTATATCCATAGAATAAGTAAAGATATGTTTAATTTTTTACTATATTTTTAAATTTTGATGAATGCTGTTCTGAGAGTTACTTCCATATCTTGCTGTCTTTTCTAGTAATTATTTGAAGCTAGCAGAATTCAGTGACAAAGACAGAAAGTGATGAGTTAACATCTGTGTCAGCTGGATGTTCACCATGTGAGGAGTTAAGATTCCCAGTGAAGTCTTTGGCTAGATTTACAGTGTAATTGTATAGCTGATGATAGCACAGGTTGGTTGTTCTGTGAATGAGCAAAGGTCCTGTTTTTCTTTCTGTCTGAAAGTGTCTACACAATACACTTGCTGTCCAGTAACAGGGATGCAATAGAATCCCAGCCAAATGAGTCTTAGTTTTCTTAGCTTCAATATCAGTAGCTGAGAAATAACACAGCTTCAGTTCCAGGCCCTCCAAGCTTGGTGGAGAAAGATGACTCAGTATTCTGTTGCATGTCTAATTGTAGCACAGGTCTGTCCTTTATGTTGACATTTCTCTATTGTTACATCCATTATTTTCAGACTTTTCAAATATCTCATTTAAGTTTTAATAACTATTTGCTGAATCATTCATGTTTCAAGATGTCAGTGGCCAAAATCCAGAATTTGTCTCGAGACATTTTTCAGTCTCAGATTTATCCATAAACTTTTCTATTGATTAAAATAATAAATTACAAAATTTTTGTAGGAGATAGCCTGCAAGAAATTGCAAGATATTCTATCCAAATTATGATAAAAATCAAGATAATGATTTATATGCATAACAGGAAGTGTGTATACCTGTATAACTCAACAATGTAAATTAGAATTGAGGGTTTGATTTCCATACCTGTTTTTTTCATGAAGTCAGTTTAGAGGACTGCTCATGATTTATGTAAATGTGAAACAATGAGAAAGAGCAAGCAATGAACAGGCCGTTATAGCAAGGAGATAGTTTTGAGTCGGTAGGTGAAGAATGTACTTGCCAGAGAAAACTTTTAAGCACTAATTGCATGATTTCCATTTTATAAACCATTCAGGCTGGTATTTGATAAAACCAATGGGACTCTGCACTGGAAAAATGATTAAGTAGCAAACATGTCCCTTTACTTGGCACTGATGAGGTCACACCTTGAATCCTGTGTTGAGTTCTGGACACTGAGGTGCTGGAGCATGTCCAGAGAAGAGCTGTGAAGCTGGGGAAGGATCTGGAGCACAAGTCCCATGAGGAGCAGCTGAGGGAGCTGGGAGGGTTTATCCTGGAGAAACAGAGGCTCAGGGGAGCCTCCTATTGCTTGCTAAAACTGCCTGAAAGGAGAGTGTAGCCTGGTGAGTGTTGTCCTCTTCTTACAGGCGACAAGTGACAGGATGAGATTAAATGACTTCAAGTTGTGCCACAGGAAATTTTGTTGAATATTAGAAAAAATGACTTAATGGCAAAGGTGGTCAGGCATTGGAATAGGCTGTTCAGGCAAATGGTAATTTGGTAAATAATGGTAAAAATTCCACAATCCCTGGAAGTGTTCAAAAAACATGGATGTGGATATGGACATGGTTTAATGGTGAACATGTTGGTGCTGGACTAACAGTTGGACTCAATGACCTTAGAAGTTTTTTTCAACCTTAATAATTATATAATTCTGTTATTTAATGCATGTAGAAAGTTAGAGAAATACTTTAGTATAAGGTACTCACATATCATTGCTACAAAGGCATTTTTTGCTAATTGTGACACTGTAGATAACTTTCATTGTCTTCTGTTTCACTTCAATTTGATTTTGATTGAACATTTTTGAGCAGTTTCAGTTGAAAGTGTTGAATTGAACCTTTTTTACCTTTTTTTCAGAATTCCACTGACTCTTTTTAAGCCAAAATACTTTCCAGAATTTGGCCCACATATGTATTGAACATTTCTGTCCTGAACCTCTTATTTCTCAGCAAGCACATAATACTGTGTTGCTGAATAGAACCCATCTGTTCCTCACATGTGAATCAGCTGGGGCTACTGTTAGGCACAAAATGGTTGCCAAAATGCTGTCATTTGACTGTGGAGGAAGTGGGAATAGGAAAACTATTTCATCTCGCATACATTTCGAAAATATATTTAACTGTATATTAATTGTCTTTGAATTAAATCCTCATGTTCTTGACTGTCTTCCCAGACTAGAGACTGGCAGGCGGCCCTATGAGAACAAAGAAACGCATGCTTATCTTTTGGTGAGGTTTGAAAATCAGTAGGAGCTGTAGCTCGTAGAGTTCAGCGTTTGTCCGAGTTTACCGTGTTTTACCTAGTTTACTTAAGCACGGCCTGAAGTGCCAAGTGTGCGTAAAACACGGCTGCGTTTGAAGCGCCATCTCTGCCTCACAGCACGGACACTAAAGGAGGATGCGGCTTCTGGTGTGTTCTGACAGAAGTGCTCTGTTTCCTTGTGGTGCAGATGGGAAGCCGGTGTCGCTGTCCCCGCTGGAGTCGCAGCCCCACAGCCCTCGGTACACGGCGTCGAGCCAGCGGGAGCGCGAGAGCCTGGAGGTGCGCGTGCGGGAGGTGGAGGAGGAGAACCGCGTGCTGCGCAGGCAGCTCAGCCTGGCACAGGGCCGAGGCCCAGCGCACCACCGCGCCAACCACTCCAAAACATACTCCATGGAGGAGGGCACGGGCGACAGCGAGAGCCTGCGGGCTGGCATCGTGGCGGGGAACAGCTCCGAGTGCGGCCAGCAGCCGGTGGTGGAAAAGTGTGAGGTAAATACACCAAAGGAACCCGCCGGAAACAAAGCTTGGTAGATGTGATCCTTTAAGGACATTGCAAACCCCTGTCTCCTTCCTCTGAGGCCCTTTGCTCCAAAACCAGCCTCTTAAAGGTCTGCTGCGTGCAGCTTTTCAGATAATTTCTTTTATTATGCTTTTTTAAAAAATCTTTAACACGTTTAATCATCAGAATATCTTCTGACTTATTATTTCATCACAGCTTTTTGTCTTTTTCATTCTTGTGTCCCCAAACCTGATATAAAAATCAAAGCCTTGTTTCTAGCTGACTTCACTGCATCTCTGCTGATAAAAACCTGTGGCAAACTGACCCCTGTATTTTAAATAATAATGACTCCAGAGTGCTTAGAAAAGCCTTAGTTCTTTGTTTCTGTGCCTATATTGAAGCGGTTCAGGGTTTATGATTAATTAAATTGTGGCTCATGGAGGCAGCCTGCGCTTTTGACTCACTTTCAGGAGTGTATCTGGATGTTAGTGTGGGAGCAGGTGCTTTGTGTGAGCCGTGAACGTTTGGCTGCAGGGAACTGGTGATCTGCCTCTAAGACAGTTTTGGTGTGGTTGGTTTGGTTTGGTTTTCCCCATTTTATGTCAGTACTTCTGTGGATGTCATCCAGATACTTAGTTATCAGATGTCTGAATGATAAGTACAAATATGGATAGATCCAAACCAGAAAGTCTCACTTAAAAGCCTTGTGCCAATCCCAGCTGATAAAGTTATCAAAAATAATTTCCTCCATTTATTTCTACAGAGAGGGTAATACCATATCACCTTTTATCTTTCTTGCTGCCACTTGGAAGATAAAAGTTGAAAGAAAATTAGTGCGAGAGGAAAAAGAAATCCTAATTATCTCTTCAGATAAATTCTATCCGATGGGAAGATACCAAATATGGTTTGAAAATGAATTACTGCTTTCCAGTAGGATATCTATCCATCAGTGTAAAAAAAATGAAGCAACATTATTGTAAGGAGAGGGAGAAGGAGGTTTCTGTTTTTCATTTTCCCTCCTCCAGATAACAAGGGTCTGATTTTCCTCACTGTGAGATTTTTTTGTCATTTCTTTTAATCAGACCATCAATCAGCAAACCTCACTTTTCCCTTATTATTATATCAAGGAATGATGAGCTGCATCTCAGTTCTTGGCTGTTCAATGTACCAACCAATCTAGGACACAAAAATAGTAGCTTAAAGTAGGGATAGCTTAAGTGGCCTTACAGTTTATGATATGTTTTGCCAATCAGTTTACTTGCTCAGTGGGGTTTAGCACTCTGCTGGAGGCAATGCTTATATAAAATATGAAATCTCACATTATTTGCCATTCCCCTATCTCACCACACACTATTTTGATCTCAAAATAACTTCTTACTCATTTTTTAAGGAATTCACTCAATAACTCAGTTACAGCAATGGAAGTTAAGATTAAACTTCCCTATTATCAGATTTACCATAATTTATCCTGTTAGTGTAGATTCTTGTCCTGTGTTTGTGTGAGGGGCATCTTGATGCCTTTCATTCTCTGTTTTGTTTTTTTTCTGTTTCATATGTGTAAACAGAATTTTTTTAGCTTCTGACCCTGGAATATATCACAGTAAGAATCAACAAATTGGATAGTGAGAAACAAGGGTTCTTAAGACTCTTGCTCTGGGGAGACTAAGAGTGTTAGGAATAGGTTGTTCATTTCATTGAGTCTGTTCTTAGAGATTACTGGTGATAACATTTCACAGTCTAATTTGGGATATAGTCTTTAATAGCGATTAAAATGTTTGAAAATGCAGTTACAATGGATGAACATTAAATCTCTGATAAAGCATAATCTATGTGATATTAATTGTGATCTGTATCAAATAGCTGTGGGTTTGTTGCATTCCAGTCACAGCTTCCTACTTTGTTGCATCACAGGAGAGCTCTTCTGATATTGTAAAATGGACCAGCTCAGGCTTCTCCCTGCAGTGAGCAGATGCCTGTCATGCCTTCCCAGTAGTAGACAATTTGAACACAAATAAAAGTGGAAATAAAAGTAAGCATAGTCCTTACACAGATGTCAGCACTAACAACAGGCTTCAGAAGGAGAGCATAATGCCAATGAAAGCTAACAAAATTGTGTGCCTCTTTCTTACAGTGTTATCCCAATATCTTTCCAGCTTGTGCCTCCCTAAACTGAGAATTTACTTGAATTTGGTCTGCATTTATAAATATTTTTGAAAGAGATTATATATTAGGAAATTGATAATTAGCAGTATAGCATTTAGTGACGTAGCAAGATACTTAACATCTGAAGCATTTTTAGAGGGATATCTGTGTTTTCTTGTTCTCAACAGTGTTGTTCAATAGGGTTAAGTGTGTAGTGCTCCACAGATCCTCAGCAACATTGGCAGTGTAACACATGTAAAGCAGATGTTATCTGCCTCTGGAAAAAAACCAAAAACAACTCTGAAAACAAACACAAGCATTTTGTTATATACTTGTAATATCTCTTAATCACATTCAGCAATTACTTATGAAGGATTAAATATCCACAGTGAAAGCCTACTGGAAAATTACTGAGGTATGAAATGGCTTACCAAAGATTATTTTTAACTATAAGTACTAATATGGGTTTTTAGAACTCATTATTTCATCATTCCAAAAAGTAGCCCAAGGAGGAAAAATTATTACATATGCTTATCTAGGCACTGTGCATTCCTCACCAGTATCTAAGGCCCAGTTCTTTGTGTGGTTTTGTATATTTTCTTCACATTAGTATTATCCCAGAACATGAAATACTGCATTTACAAACAGTTTCTCCTGGTCTGTAGTGGCTGAAGTAAGTGCAGAATTTCTGTACTATGTTAGCATGCACCTTGGTGTGACTTAAACTCCCTTTCCTGAAGAAGCTTAGCTTCCTAAACTGCCTTGAAGCACCTAGACCTTAGTGCTTCCTAAACTATTTTCAATTAAACATAGTTCAGTTGGTGTCCCTGATCCTCAGCCTGTAGGGAGAATGTTGTAATGAACTTCCACAGTGTTTGATTGCCTATTCATATCTCTGTGTACAAACAGAGGAAGAATTAATTGACTCTGGAAAGCAGGTGTATTGTCATATCATTTGTTGCTGCAATGAGTTACATTTTCCAGAAGCATCTCCAGTGAATGCCTTGAGTCCAGACTCTTGCAGCAAGTGGTAAACATATCCATCACTCACTTTAAAGAGAGCATTGTAGGAGGATGGACAGTTTGAAGGCTCAAACTGATTATCTAGGCTAGAGTGTGACTAGTATTATCCAAAACTACCATGGAATGCCAACAGTAGAGGGGCAAGCGTAGCATGTGGAGTCTTGGTGTGAGAAGTCTGGTGGGACATGTTGAGCCAAACAGGCAGGCTGACACTTGTAGTGGAAATTGGAGCATTCTTTGGTCATGTGTCTTTAGTCCTTGGTGTTAGATGCAGTCATTGAGTCTGGAGGTTGTGTGAATCACAGTGACCAGTTGTGGTGGGACTGGGGATATGCTCTTCCAGCCATCTGGAGATGGAAAAAAAAATAGTTTGAGAGAGGTGACAATTTTCAAGAGCTGAGAGGTGATGCTTACAGTAGTATGCTCAGAAGGGTGCAAGTTCTTTCAAATGCTTATTTCAGCCATGTCTTGCCAGAATCTGGGTACAGCCAGCTGCTCTCAATCCAAACATGTATTTGGAACAAGCATGGAGAAAACTGGAAAAAATGGTTTTCCCCTTGGGATGCAAACATCTGCAGACAGTTCAGGTTGATTACTTCATTTTGGCTTATCTGTTTTTCTACTGTCTTTGTTTAACAGTTAAACAATGAGAGAGAGAGAGGAAAGTGAATCAGGGAAAGGAGAGGAATAGACTGTCTTGCAGCATGCTGCAGGAAAAATAAAACTTGGAAAGAAAAGGTCTTGATTTCTGTTCTCTTTGAGGATTATTGCTTTTTTGTTTAACTGATTGCAGACAGGTATAGAAGTGATATGTAATATCAAGCACCACTGAGAGTCTGAGCAGAAGGTACATGGATGCCTGTGTCTCTGAGCTGGAAAAGAACATTCAGAAGAGTAAAAAGTGCTGCTCTCACTGTGTCCTGGCTGAAGCAGCATCCAAGGCAACAGCAGCTACTAGAAGACAGCGAGGAATGCATGCTTTCAATTCTGAAACAAACCGATCTAGTAAAAGGAGAACAGATGTGGGCAAGCACTTGACTGAATAAATTCTGATTTGGAGGGCAGTTGTAAGGTAGAGACAGTGGCTTTGAGGAGAGCTTTTCTGGCAAATGTAGATAGTATAAAACAATGTTGACAGTATATGACACTGTTATTCTGTGAAAACCCCTAAAATGTTTGTCTCTGGTCTAGTGCCTTCAGTGAAATGTTTAAAGCAAGGGTAAAACTGTTCTCAGTTAACTTGATTTTAATTGGCACTGAGGGGAAGCATCTTAGGTCTTCCAAAAGCCTGAGAAGGACCAGGTGACAATCAAGGAGGAGGCAGTATGTGTAGGATCAGGAATCAGTGCACCCATGGCAGCCCATGCTGATGATATAGTACAGATTCCTGCAGCAATAACAGTTGTTAATAAGCAGCCTCTGCTCTCCCCTCTTAACACAGGAGAGAAACACAATCAATTTTTGCCAAGTGTTGAGCATGCTGGGCTCTCATTGACTTTAACATAATTTTAAAGGGCTAATGCCTCACAGAGCTATTGCCAAAATGTACTGCACTATCTTTTCTTTCTCACACCTCTCTGGACAGACAGTTGTCTTATTAATTCAAGTCCTCATAGAACATCAGATCTTAAATATGCCTGAGTTTGGGAAGCACAGTAGGGCTGGAGGCAGCTGTGATGTTCATGTGGACATTCTGCAGTGGCACAGGCACTTGGCAGTTGTATGATTCAAACTGAGCCTTGGACCAGGCAATCTTAATGGATGGGGCTGTGGGCTCTTCAGATGTGCCCAACACATGGCACTTCTTGTGTAAATGTGCCTCTGTATCGAGCCAGGCTTTGGGAATCTGTGACTATATGAGGAGGCAGAATTCCTCATTTGTTCTCAACATAGTGGGCATTCTGTGGAAAATGAGAGCTGTGCATGTGAGAAACCAGCTAACCAAGCTTCAAATGGAAGCCAAATGAGGCTTCCCTGCAGTTTCACAGCTGTGTCCCCAATGGCAGCTTTGTGCTGACAGCATGGTGAACTCTGCTTCATTTCTGTGACCACTAAGAAACAGAAGATCACAGAACCTGGAGTCAAAACTTGGTAGGATTAATTTTTCTTTTGTCCCTAGGGAGCAGAAATGGCTAATTTTTAAAAGCAGAGCAGAGTAAAGTAATAGCATTTTTCAGATTAGTACTTACTGGCTAAATAATGACTCGTAGCGCCTTTTCAATTTTCCCTTTCCACCTGAAGAGATGAGGAAACCTGTGCCTCATGTTAAAAGGTGGGTAAAAAGGCACAGAATGAGTGATGATTTACCAGTGGCGTGAGGTGGAGAGAATATATTTGTGGGGGTTGTGTTTAACTTCACATTAACCCTGCAAGAACAGCCCATACTGGTAGTCACAGGCAGGGAGGTGGCCACTTGCCTTCACAGCCTGTGTGCCATCACATCACTGGGATGCATCCAGCCCTGGCAAACCAAGAGTCGCTGTCATGTTCATCCATGAAAGCTTCCTCACCCTCTCCATACAGGCTGTGCATAAGACAGAAATAATGCAAATTTTTTGGAATCATACCTGCTTCTGATTATCAGATACAATTTTAAACTTTAGTTCAGAAGATTAAAAATATCTGTATGTTTGCACACTCAGGACTTTGTGTGCTGCTTACTTGGGGAGGGCATGTGTACATACATGCACATGTATGTCTGAGCTAATGAATGCAATTCTGTTCAAACATCTGATGTAATGTAGGCACAGTAATGACTTTGGAATGATGATGGTGCTGTAACTCAATTAAGATGTTTTTAGCAAACTGCCTCAAGTGGGTTGCAAACAGCTGCAAAACACCCACTCAAATCCCTAACAATTGCAGCACTAAACAACAGCAGTGTCGTGTGTGTGCTCTCCTTAACGAGTGACAAACACAGGAGCAGGCTTTAACTTTTGTTCTTTTTGTTCCTTTTCTACCACAGACTATCCACGTTGCCATTGTCTGTGCAGGGTACAACGCCAGTCGGGATGTTGTCACACTCGTCAAGTCTGTCTTGTTTCACAGGTAAAGGTAGCTTTCTTTTCATGGATATTGTATATCTGATTATGACTAGGTGAGCTTTTTCTAGGGTTACTCTATTACTTCAAAAGAAGGTCAGATTCCCTTCCCTGGTTCCTTTCTCTTTTTAAGGAATGAAGCATTTAATTTATGACCAGATTAGATTTAGATTTCACCTGTGTGAAGATTTCTTAAGTGAATAAGAGGGATCAGAGATCCACCTGCTACCCCTGTTGCATTGTGGGAACAGGGAAAATATCTATCTTCACTGTAAAGTATCTTCAGACTCTTGAATGCTGTAGAATAATGGTAATGGTAATAACAGTGTTGTATTCATTTAGCCTATTTCTGGTATCAGTTTATGGCACAGGTGTAGATGATGAATTCACACTGGTTGCTTGACTATCCCACCGTCCAGTTTTGACATTCGTTTTTGAAATAAACATGCTGTTACAGTCAGCATATACACTATTTCATTAAATCCAGATGGTTTATTCCAGCTTTGGAATGGCCCCTCAGAAGGTTTTGCAACCTGGTTTTAGCACAGTTAGCTCCCAAAATTAAGAGGCATAAATGTACAATGAAAACAAAATAACAAATTCCCTTAATAGACAGCAGCTCCAGAAAAAGAGAATTCACATTAAACTGTGTGTGGGTGTATGTGTATATCCATTGTCCAGTTTAGAAATGTCTCTCAGAGATGCTTTCCAAAAATGTTGCAGAAAGTGGATTAAAATGAGGGAAGTGATCAGACTGTTTGACTCAAACAGGACAAATAGACTAGTAAAATATGCTTACAGTACAAACAACTTACTGAGGAGGTAGCTTCAATATGCTGTTTTACTTGAAAGACAATTTTGTGCAAGAATGAATGATTCTTGTTCATGTACGTGTTCCATCTAGCATGAGTGGGGCTTTCTAGTCCCACACTTTGCTCCTTATGTTTGCCTCCAGTTTCCTACTGGAAGCCTTGGTAGTCACTCCCTGACAGTGGTTTTAATACACCATTTTATCATTTTTGGTAAACTTCCTAAAATAATATAAATGCTTGCCTTGTCCAGTAGGAAAAAATACTCCATAATACTGTTTAATCAAAATATGAGAGCAGCTTCCATTATCAACACACAGTCTTTGCAAGTCTTTTGAGAAGTAGCATGTTCATGTTAGATGAAGGGTAGGACCAGAAGAACAATGCTAAAATAAGCATAACAAAAGCAGAAAAACAGTAAAAATCTGTGTCATTCTTGGTGCAGAATTTTTCTGAACGTTAAAATTCTGTTAAATGTTAAAACTATATCAATTTCCAGTTAGAAGTTTGAATTATTCAGTGTAAACTGGCTTTATATTGCAAGGATGTGGGGTGGTTTTGTCTATTTTAATTGTTGTTTCTAAGAGAAATTGCATTTTTGTAGTGACATGAGTTTGCCTAGTGGTTTGCTTCTCCCTGTTTTTTCTGTCCTAGTACTTGCATCCATTTTGCAAAGACTTTAATCTCTCTGATTCCAAATGTTCTGTAAATAATAGGAATCTCACAGCTCAAAGGTTTAAACAGCCTCTCTCTGTTTTCCTTAAAGGAAATGTCCCTGTTTTACTTAAGGCAATCCTCTGAGCAATTAGAAAATTTATTAACAATACTGCCATGTAATGAAATTATTCAATAATAATAAATTAAAATATTAAACCAAAAAAATTAATTAATATTGGTATTTCTAAGTCTGATGGATTCTGCCTCTGTCAAGACCATATTGTTCTTTGGCCTGCACTACTGCTTGTCTCAGGATTTTTCGAGCTCAGCAGAGGTGGTCAAGATAAAGTCCACTATAGCTAATGAAACTTGAGTACATTCAAGATAACCTATCTCCCTTGTTTGCTCAGAACATAAAGACAAATCTAAGTCCATTCCTGCCTAGAACTAGCTTTTCTCACTAGGCATTAAATTGTTTGCTAGAAAGAGAAGATTTTCTCAGAAAAGAGACAGAGCTTCTTACATACTTTTCTTTCTTTTATTCTAGAAAACACAGGCTTCTTAAGCATCAGTTGATGCTATGGCTCCATGGCCATGCTTTATGGTAGCATGAGGAGTAGCACTCCTTTCTTGGATCTCTATCTTTGGAATGGCAGTTGTGTAGAAGGATGCAGAATAAGCAAAAAGAAACAACAAACTAAACTGAATATTGATTTAGAGCTAAGTTTCCTTGCATGGAACATGGTTTCCACGTGCAGACAATGTTACGTTAAAGACCAGTATGTGCTTCAGAAATGGTGATAATTTGATTTAGTTGCTAGGATCTATTTACTTGTAGGAATGAAGGATGAAGACAGGTCATGATAGTGCATTTAGGAGAGTTGGAAGTGGTTGGTTCAGATAGTCAGTGCGTCATGATGTCAGCATCCAGTTTGCTTCTGTCTTGAGGGTCCTCAGTGAAAATAGGCATGGAGATGTCTCTTCTAACCCTAAATATGCACCAGGGAGTGCATCCTAGCTGGCATTGTCCAATCAGCCAAGCAGAATGGACACTAGAAAGGTCTGTATGCTTCCAATGGAGAAGTTTGCTTAACAAGGAGTTTGCTGTCCTAATCTCTAAATTAGGCTACTGGTCCTCCATTTGCAGGATCACCACATTCAATCTCAAATATAGTTTTGCAAGAACAGAAAAAAATCAGAAAATTCCAAATCTACTATCATAGAGATTTTGTTTTTCCTTCAATACACCCTGAATCCAATCTACTGATTAAACAACTGACCCCTCAAAGCAACCAGGCTTAATGTCCTCAGCTGTCCTCCTGCACCTCAGTTGGTTTGTTTGTTTGTTTGTTGTAAGACACTGATTTTAGTGAACCTATCTGGAATTTGTGAAGATGTCATGTTCTTCTTTTGGCATTTCTGTACAGGTTTGTAATTAAGGCATGTTTTAGCGTGCATTTTGATATGAAACTATATACCTGAACTCACTACTTCCATAGGAAATCCCTGCTTCTCTAATAGAAAAGCTCTGAGAAAAGGAGGCCATGTCAGTCTAATCCCAGGGAGCATTAACATATTTGTTACACCCCCAACTTTAGCTAGAGTGCTAGATAGAGACACAAAACAGCAGGAGTGCTGGGTCATTAAGGATAAAAGCTACAGGATTTTCTGTAGATGGAGTGTGCTGTCTCTTCTCTCTTGCATGAATGTACAGAAAATCCTGTATATTGAACATTTCAACTCTCCACAGGCCTAAAACACCAAGATTTGACTCATACCATATATATTATGAGACTTAGGCAAGCTACTTGTTCAGACCACTTGAGAAACCATATCTATCTTCAGGTTCCAGAGAGTGGGAAAAAGAGAGGAAAGGGGTAATGTGATTGATTCCACATGAGAACACCACAGTTCAGAAATGTGTTTCATTCCCAGTGATAAAGGAGCTTGATTCCAGTTTTGTCTTTGGAAAACGTATGCTCCAGCCACAAAATCCAGCAGCTTTTAACACCCAGTTTGACATAACTGACAGTCTGTTCTCAGGAGGAGACTCAGCAGAGCTGGGATAGTGCAGGGTTTGCAGTCTGATAAATATGCATTGGCAGCGCTGCACAGAGGGAGGCTTGTAGAATGAATACTCAGTCCTACTCTGCAACTTTCCTGCTTTCCTTTCTTGCACATCCAGTTCCCAATTATGACAGATTTTATAAAGCCAGTGCAGGGCTAAAAAAAATTATCTCTGAGTTTAACACAAGCCAGTCTTACATCATTGTGTCCTAAGGGCAGCCTAACTTTAGTTTTTCCAAAACCAGAAGTCTAAACACTAAAAATTATTTATATTGGGTCAAATAGGCAGAATGAAGTGCAAATACTTTTGGAAGCAGTGATTGTAGTAGTATGTTAAAAAGCCACCTGCATTTCTTTTTCAAAACCAAAGCAGTTTCTTGTGGCTGATAACATTCCTTGATTCTTTTGCAACTATTGGTCCAAGCTACATTGATGATTTTCAATGTTTTACTCCATTTCTGAAAATTGTAAACCTTAGAGTGCCACAGAAACAGCCCACAATTATAGTTACATATTGAAAAGATAATTTCTCTTTCTGTTCAGGTAAGTCTGAACTTGAGTAAGAGCTAAAATAAGAACTTGAGTAAGAGCAAGTTTTTAACATGCTCTTATCTTTTCTGAAGATACGCTTAACACTATGTTTCATTTGGAAACAAAGAAAGAACCAAACTTGCACAATTGTAGTGTGTTTCTGGCAGTTAGGTCAGCATGACAATCTGTAAAAAATGAACTTCTCTTTTGTGCCAGCTAGTGTTGGGTTGGTGCCCTTATTTTTGTCTCCACTATGTCAGTCCCTCTTCTTCTCAGGCATATTTACTTCTTAAGCTGTACTGTCCACCTCTGCTACAGCAGTAGTGGCATAGGAATGTGGGAGCTTTGTAAGGAATGTAAACAAAACCAGACAATCAGACAAATGCTTTTTAATAAGAAGTTGCCTCTTTGCTTTAAGAAGGCTGCTTGTAACCTTAAAGTTAAGCATATGTCTGAGCATTTTTAAGAACAGGATATGAAGCTGTGTTATAGAATGCTGTATGAATCATGAACTCCTTTTTTTTCTTAGAACAAGTAGAATAAGGCAAACCAAATGAAAATCTAAATTAAATTTAAAGGATGTCATGTAATTTCCAAGTAAGAGTCACAAGTCAACACTGGCTGGTAATTAAAGCTTATATAATCTAATGGCTATATTCCATTGAGACCACTTTGCCTTAATGGAGTTAATTTGAGAATTCAAAACCTCTGTCAGTGTTTCCAACTTTTCTAATGTTTCAGTCTATTTTGTGGGAGGTTATTCTGTCAAAAAACCATAAAGCATGACCTGCTGTCTCTGATCCATATAAATGCATCAATAATACACACTTCTTTTTGTTTTTTCTAGCTGTCCTAACATTAGAGGCACAATGGAGAAAGCAATGTTTAAAAAAATCTGCCCATGAAATCTCTTGGTACTTCCCAAAGTACTTCTGTAAGTTAACAGAAAAGAGGAAGTTCCACGAGTGTGATGCAGCAAGTGTGTATTTAGGATCTCTCCAATAGTTTGGGGAGTATCTTCATCAATACTGGGTGTGAAATGGTATAAAAAATCTTGGAAGATTTTCACATTAAAATTTTTCCCATATGAGGGAGGGATTGTTATATGGGCATTAGGAGAAAAAGTTTCCCAAACTTCCTTTTATAATTCCTGTTTGAAGTTCTTGTAACCATTTGTTACAGATATAAAAGGTACTACCTTGTTGAGCTTCCCTTGATAAAGTATAGGTTTTGGAAATAAAATACTGACCTTTTTATATTCTGAGAAAATAAAATTCCTCTGTTACAGAGAGAGAGAACTGTGTAACCAAGCAGCCAAGGAGCTGCCTTTTGAATTACTAACAATTGAGCTATGGAATAGTGCAGAAGGGAAGAGTGAAGTCTTGGTTCACTACTCCCTTTTTCAATTGTAGATTTCTGTATTTAACTCTGTGGCAGTGGCTATTTGAAAAGAAAGGGCCACAAATGCTTGAGCAAGCAGATCATAAATCTGATGAAGAATAAGAAGTTTTGAAATGCAAGAATAAGACATCACGATAAGAAAAAATGTAGAGAAGTGGGTACCTTGGAATAGACTTCTAAATTCATGGCCTGACGTTTAAAAAATTGACTTCTTTCCCTTTTACTAACTTTATAGGACCTCAGCAATTTTGAAAATGAGGACATTCATTCAAACTCCTATATTTAGGTCTAAGAGCCTATATTTAAGCATCCATGCTTAAAAATCTTGGCTAGAATCTCCCTTTGTTCATTTTGAGGAAAGTAATTTAGGAAAATGACTGTGTGCTCTTTACATATGGTTTACTTTGTCAGATAATGTTCTGATCTTAAGATAAGTGGAAATAAGTTAATATATGAAGATTTTCAGTTTTCTGAATAGAGTATATAGAACCTTAAGTTTCCACTTGATGGGAAATAGCCACATTTTGGAACTACAATTTTACCACAATAAGTTCTTAATGCATCAGCATTTTCCATGCAGCAGAAGCTGAAAAGTTGTAGTTGGTAGAAATTCAAATATTCAAAATAATTGGAGTAAATAAGATTAAGTATTTCTGAACCTTGTGAGAAATCCTATGGCTTTTTCAATACTTGCTTCTGTAGTAAGGAGTCTGGAAGACCTGGGGCTCAGGGTTCTGAAACCTGGGATACTAGCAACACTTATTCCCAAACAGATTAATTCATTTGAATACTGTGGATTTTCCAAAACCTGTTAGTTTTGTGGGAGAAGTTTATCTCAGTTGCCGTATATTGACCCATGTTATTCCATAGTTGCATATACTGTCCCCATTACAGTATAGTGATTTCTATCACTGCAAGATACAACCACCCTAAATACGTGTTTTTTAATTTCTCGTGATGTGCCCAGTGGAGAATGGGAAAAATGTCCAAGTTTAATGAAATTCAGCTTTCAGTGGAATCCTTCACAATATCCTGATTGTCATCCCTAATTCTTAGAGCCAGTGATTCAATCATGCTGTCAGATTGTCATGGCATCCCTCTTATCTATCTCCTGAGATAGATTTCTCATCTTGCAGAATCTCTTCTGTATCTTTTATAATGAATGTTGGTTGATCTTCAAGCTTCTGAACTTGTTTCTTAAACACTTCGAAGCAATCCATATCTTTTAGGCTTCGCATATTGCAGGCAGCAGAAGAGGTGAAAGATGTCATCTGTGTGTATGCTAGTGCGGTTACCTTCAGAAGGTCTTCCAGCTTTGAGGCTGTGCACTGTTGGCTTCCAGCACCGTGCTGAACCTCACATTTCACAGAACTGAAATCTTGTCTGGGGTAAAATTTTCTGTGGCTGATGCACATTTAGTTGTAGATGTCATCAGGTCACTATACTGTTTTGGGGATATATTTTTGTAAGTGATAATCTTCTGCTTTGCCTCTGACACACGCTTTCCTTCCAGCTGAATCTTTACCACGAGGCTAACAACTTGAAAGAGATTTTTGTGTGGGAGTACAGCTATCCTTTTTTCTTTCTCCCAGTAGGAGATGAACTAAAGTAAATGTCACCCACTTGTTCCCATTTAAGTTTCATACACTCTGGGTCATTCAGATAAGTATAAACTGCTACTGAACATCTGAGTGTCTTTGTGTCAGGTTTTTCCTTTTCAACTAGTGTGTTTCATCTTGAAATATTTTATTTCAATTCCATTTAACTAAACGATCATTTGAAAGAAGATGGAGCCTTCTTTTTTTTTACTGACTTTTTAGTCTTCTTATTCTACTTTGGAATATAAGATAAATAACCCCATAATAAAAAAGATGTAAGGAAATTGCTGAACACCAGCTGGGAAATAGTCCTACCAGAATCCAGACTCAGCCCCTGCTTAGCAGAGGGACCTGTGTGGGATGTGTATGTTGATACTGAACATCTATTTGTCTTGAGATACTGCTTTGCTTGTACCCAAAGCCACCGGTGTTGTACTTTGCTTCTCTTGGCCTTGTCTCTACTAATGAGATGTATTTCCTGATCACTGCTATTTCCTGATTTTTTTCTTGGCAAGGTGCCTGGTTACTGCGGAATCTGCATGAGCCAGGATGTCCTCTTCTACTCTCCTGCTGGGCTGGTGAAGCAGATGTAATTGCTGTGATCCCTTCAGCTTGGTAATGGGACACTCAGCAGCTGGCAGCTTATGCCTTTCCCTCTCCCCTCCTCCCTGTAGGGCAAACTGGAGATTGAAAGACCTTTGTCTTTTGAAAAAGATGTTGTGGCTTAGTGTTTTGTGTATTGTTTAAGGCAGATCAGCTCTGGATTTATTCTGCCATCGTTATTATCTCCTATATAAAACTTCCACGCAGCCCTTTTCTGGTTTTCATGTAAGCACATTATGTGATCCACAGTGTCCTTGAAGCAGCTTCACTGGGTTGGGTCTTAGGTGCAGTATTTCTGACACTGCAAAATCCAATCATACATTGCTTCTTACAATGTCCTCTTTCTGCTGAGGGGTCTGTTAAAATAGCATGTACCATTATGTGTATTTTTACATTTTCCTGTGGACTTTGTTCAGTGGGAAGCAGTATTATTCATCAAAGCAAGAAGTGAAACATTAAAGAGGAAGGCACATTTTTCATTAATGTAGAAAATGGAGGAAAAGATAACCTTCATTTCTTGGATTAAACCCAAAAGTGTAATGGAAGTATACTGGCCTGAACTAACATAGTTTTCCTCACTTCTCATTCACACTGAAGAATGTAGTATCATCACTCATCTTCTGCTTTCATCAACATCTGAAACGAAATACTTCTCTTGTTAGATGAAAAATACCAATTAACAAGTACACTCATTTAGCTTTACAAATTCCATAGAAATGAGAATCCACTCTTTCACTCTAGGGATGAAAGAAAGGTTGATCCCATGCTAAAGTCTAACAAACCATTTGTTTTCTTAGTGGTTTTTTCAAATTCAGTCCTTTTCTGCTGACGGGGAAAGTTGCTAAGCTGGGGTAGACATGGAAGACTACAATTTGTGACTAGCTTTCACTGGTAGGTTTCCTGCCACAGAAGTTAAGATTAAATTATGTTGCTTACTGTCCTCCAAAATGAGAGGGAGGTTAAAGGAATTAAATAAGGTATTTATAATATCTAAGCTCACATTAGTATAGAAAAATCCATAGACTTTGTCAGAGCTTGCCACTCTTGCTGACACTGGCTTCACCCTTCGTGTTTTGAAGCTCTTCAGTTAGCCCAAGTCCTGTAACTACAGAAGTGAACCCAGATCTGGTGTCTGGAAGTAAAATGTTTCCTTTCTTCCTGCCTTCCTTGAACCATTCCTTCTTGTAGGAAAAAGGCTGTGGTGAGATTTGCAATCTCCATTCTATTCACTATGTCAGGGAATATCTAGAAGGCACTTATCTGAAACACCTAATTTTGGGTTCCTGTGAGACAGCTGTTGATTTTCAAGTTTGCTTTGTAGAAAGTTCTGTGTAAACTCAAGGGTTCCAGAATTTTACCTCATTCAAATTATTATTTTTAACCTTCCATTGCACCCTCATTTCTCCACAGACGTTGTTCTTACCACAAAGATGAATGACCAGGTTCACCTAGAAACGGAAACAATCACTTCCAGAGCTCAAGTCTCCAAAGGGGTATTAACTTGGCCCTTTTTTAAGGAGCTGGTGTAGGGCACAAGTCTCTTAGCTGTTACAAATCATCACATTCTGCTGAAGTCAAAGGATCTGTATGTTCATATCCACTCAACTGACTGAGTATTTTGTTGCCATCATATGTATTCAAATTGTGTCTCAGCATTTTGGCCACAGAGCGGGACTCCACCAGACATGCTGCACACTGAAAACTCGACATCTTAGACACAAATAAAGCTTTGTAAATTGTGATGTTGTCCTTTAAAAACAGGAATTGGAAACCTTTGAACTAATGTGTTTCTCTCCCTTCTCACTTCAGGCGAAACCCACTCCACTTTCACCTCATTGCAGATGCGATTGCCAAACAGATCCTGGCAACTCTGTTCCAGACATGGATGGTCCCTGCTGTGCGCATAGACTTCTATGATGCAGATGAGCTCAAGGTAAAGACAGACAGACACTGGTGTCAGTCATATACTTCTGATTTGATGTCACTCCTCTGTTCCTCATCTCCCTTGACTGGTGAATTGCAGGGGAGCTACTGCCTAAAAGTATTCTCCCTGATGACAAATTCTAACTGACATGATTGTAACCCTGATTACACCTAAGTGGAAGATGCTAAATGGCTAAAATCAGTTCATTTTCTCTGGAATGAGAGCAGCTAATGAAATACTTTGTTTAGCAGCTTCGAATTTTACCTGCTAGCAAGAGGATTCTGGCTGTCCATCTGATCACATTTTGTTTTTTCTAGGGATACTTCTTCCCAGTAGCAATGGTGGAATCTTGAGTATCTTGCTCAATAAGCCGGAGTCTGTCACTGTAAACTCTCAAATGCCCTGCATTCCTCAAGCCACAGGTGTGTGAAGCCTTAAGTACACACACTGTGATGAAGTAGCATTAGTACAATAGCTATCTTTTTTTATCTGGATGCTCTTCCAAAAGGAATAAACATGAAAAGATTTCAAGGGGGCAAAAAATCACTTACTCAAAATAATTATCTTTTCACAGTTAAAAAGTTTAAATTAGAACATGGATGCACAGCATTGATTTTGAGCTGTATGTTTTTAGCTCTGGAGGTAGAATGAAGTATTCAGATTTTAGCATTTGAAGTTGGTGTCAGTAATTTGTATGACTTACCAGACTATTCTGAACAGCACCCTGAAACAAGGAAAAAACAAAAATTTAGTGAATTGGTGTATTATTAAGGGGAAAATTCAAAGCACACCACATTGTGAAAGATTGAATTACAGAAAGCTTTAGAAAGAGATGGAAAAGAAAGAAAAGTGATTCTTGAGAAAATAACTTCTATTTTTCATTGGTTCTTCTACATGAAGCCATAAGCTGATATTAACCTAATTAGCCAGAGATCTTCCTTCTGTTCTTTATAGCTTCATGGCAAGGAGGAGGTTTGTTCTTATAAATCTTGTACGTGTCTATGTTACACGTGCTTTTCTGCAAATTGTAGGGGTTTTAATTAGCCTCTCAGCTGGGGAAGACAAACCTCTTAGTGTTTACCTTCTGGTCATTTGGGTATGCTCCAATCTAGTTAAGTAAACAATAACCAAGAGAACTTACTTCAGTGATTCCCAAATTTCTGATTTATAGGCAAAGCACTGAGCAGATATGAGCAGAGCAAAATATTTTTGTCCCTTCCTCTTCACTCAGCCTTAATTTTTTATATGACTGGTGACCTAAATCAGCACTAGACTATCTTGCATGTAACCCATAGGCTTTAGGTTGAGGACCACTTTCTAGCTGGATGGAGTTATTGATGCATAAATAGGTCTTTCCAGGTTTGCCTCCCTTGTTCAGAGCTCATTGTTCTCCACACCAAACAATTTCCCTGATTTCAGTGGCCAAAAAAACACAATATATAGTACTGAGCATAGGGGAATGTGACAGACATGCCAAAAGAGAGCAAAGAGTTACAAATATAAACAGAGTTTTAAAAAGCCAGGAATGATGCTGGCTCATATCCAGATCATTCTGCAGGTTTTAGCACAGACAACAGAGGAGCTGTTTACAGACAGCTATAGGAGCTCATCTCATTTGTTTCTTATGTAGCCCCTAGAGAGGATTTAATGATTGGTTTGGGTTCATGTATTTCACCTGCACTCTTGGGAGCTGTATTATGCTGCCTGGTGTTAAGAAAACATAGAGCTGATGTTGGATGTTTACTAGAAAGCCTGTCTTTCTCTAAAGTGATGTATGGATTCACTGTTACAGTAGATACTACGTTTCAGTTTAAATGACCCTCCATAGTTCTTTTTAAAACCTGTAATCAATACCAATTTCTGACTTTTAAAAGGGTTTAGACTGAGTGATAGCATGAGAACTTTCTGCTTAGCTTTCATTCACCAATGTTCAGTTGTTTTGGAACACATTTTAGATGCTACAGAAAACATTTAATTTCATGTTTGTTTTTTTCCCATTGGATATGTATGAGCTTCCAACCTCTTCCTTCTAATGCAGCAGGTGCTGGCATGTTAGATTAAGCCCTGAAGTCCTGGGAAAAGTCCTCGTTCTGGTCCTGTTCCTGCTCAAACATTGGAAGGGAGCACATAATATTAGATCCTCCATAAATAATGTGGATGCTTTTTTGTTTTCAAGTAGCTATTTAGAATTCAGGCAACAGTTTCCAGTAGCATATTAACTTTTTAAAAGGAAGAATTTTGGAGACTAAAATATTTTGTATTTGGCAATGTTTCTTAACATATCCTGCAGCTCTTGAAATACACACTGCTTAGCTTAGAGCAACCAGTGTCCTGAAGAAAGGCATCGAAAATTAGTCTTGGCTGTGGCTATTGTTTTCTCTCAGGTTTTAGAGAAAAACTGGACATTTCACTGCAAGAAAGGAAAGACAAGGTACCATGGATTATATCTGAATTTCTAGGGCCAGCAAACCAACATATCCACTTTACTGCTGCAAATTAAGCATGTCAGATGTTCCTTTTAAAATTTAGAGAAGACTTATTTTCCTTTTGCAAGGTGACACAGCTGTTCACGCTCCTGTTGCACCCCAGGAGCAACAGGCTGAAAGAGCCTGGGTTCATTCTTTCCCTAGAAGCAGGTGCTGCCAAACTGCCAACAGCCTGCTTGGAAGAAGGATGGAACACAGGAGAGAATGGCCAGGGAAAGGTGTTCTTTGCTTGGGGCATGTGATAGGGGATATGGGACAGAAGAGGAGCAGACTTAACTGTGGAGCTGAGCCAAAATAACAGCATTTCCAGGAAAAGGGTCAAACACAGTCAAGATGGCAGTTTGCTGGACGTATTTCTTTAAACCAGTTAGTTTGAAGATTTTAACAACTGGTTCTACTAAGATGCTTGTAACATTCCCCAGCAAAACTTGGCCTGTCTCCTCGCTGCTTTGCCAATAACCTCAAGGGAGATGGATGGAGGCTTAAAAGCTCTTCCTCAACTTACAAGCTGTTTGGATTGTGAGCTCTCTCCCATTAACTAAACTTGCTACGTGCAATTAGTAATCAGCAATAAGCATCCTTGAAGTGTGGGCTGCTGATAATGGTGCCAGTAATTAAACTATTCCACAGCCACATACTTCATTCTTGCTCTACTCAGTACGGCCCACACATTACTCTTCCAAATTTTTGTGGTCATATATGGCTGTGACTGCTAACTGGAAAGTTACCTGGCAGTGTAAATTCACTTTATATGATCAGGTGTGTTAGTCAGCTTTGGTCCTGACACAGTATCTATTACAGCAATACATCCCACAAAATAACTGGAAACTGAAAATGGTCTTCTTTGAACATTAAATAAAAGAAAGGGAAAAAAAAAAAAAAACCAAACCTGTAAAACATTCATCTATTACAGCTGTGATTTGCAAATATCAGGCTGCAGAGTATTGTGTGTTTTTTTAAGTTCAGTCTTACATGAAGAAACTCCGGAACAAACTATTGGAAGTGTGCAGCTTGAGCACTTGGCTTCTGCACCTCATTGTTGAACATGGAATCTGGTGTCAGTTCACTCACAGGGAAATACAGGCTGTAGATCCATTGTGATCTGCACTGTCCCAGAGCAGAAGGAACAGCTGATGAGGCAGTACTGTATGTGGTGGGTGGAATGCAGATGAGGTGAGTTTGTTTTCCCAGATGTTGCCTGACACACTGATGACAACATCAGGAGAACTGAATAAAGCAGATCTAGAATGAGCAGTTGTGAGTAAATGGCCCAGATACAGTCTCTTCAACACTGATAGAGCAGAAAAGCCATCTCCTTTAAATAGTTTAGTCCACATGTGCTGCAATTGATTTATGAACTTGAAGGGATGATGAATAGATTTTTGTAGTATTCCAGCTTTTACTGTTCCCAGAAACAGTAGACCACAGATCTGAGTACCAGTACTTCATTAGATGATTTCCTATCAGAAGTGTTGATGTCAGCACTCTCATTCAAAATCAGTGGTGTCATCCAGCACAACCAAACTCAGATAATGCATGGCATAAAGATCACCTAACTTTGGGCATTTACTGCAGTATGAGTTACTGCTTAGCCACTTTCATCTGAACTTTGAAGACAGTTCAATAGGTCAGGTATTGACATCATTTGACATCATATTGACATCACAAAATATTCTGAGTTAGAAAGGACCCACAAGGATCATCAAGTCCAGCTCCTAAATGAAGGGTCCATAGAGAGATTAAAGCCATGACCTTGGTGTTATTAGCACCATGCTCTAGCCAGCTGAGCAAGGGCTATGATATTTAAGCAGAAATCTAAAGCTTAATTCTTTAATTCTAATTGTAGTATCGCTGGCTTTCAGGTCTGTGCCTGTGTGCACCCCCAGTGCACTTAAATTCCCATAGTGGTCCAGAACTCCCAGGCGTGTTGTCTGCACAGATGAGATAAAGGACTGGTTTGAGGCAGCAGCCCAAGTTGAAACCAGGTGATTGATGGAACAGCTGGCACAAGAAGTATTTGACAGCTTGTTACAGGAGTGGTCCCGGTGGGAATTTCAGACAGTTCTTGAGATTTTCCAGGCAGACCCTGCTGCACCTAGACCAATTTGTATGCTTGAGCATGTCGATTAACATCCTGGGCAAAGAATCTGGCGTTCCCAGATATTCACAGGCAGTTCCTGCTGCAAAGTTAATCAATTGTACAAGAGTAAGACAATCAATAGGAACAGTTCCTGCATGTGTAGAAATGATCATGTAGGACAGTGTTTTGTACATACTTAAGATAGTTAGGAAATGTTTTGTACACAGGTTAAGGTGATCTGTAGTGACACATCATACATATCTCACAGTGGTCAGGTAGGACCATGGGCCAGCTGGCTTACAAAAATTATACAGAAACATGTTTTAGGGAGTCTCACCCAATCCAGCTAAGATGACCAGTAAGAACCCTTGCTATGGAGACTCCCTTTACTGCCTAGACAGCGAGCAAGTGTCCTGTCTGGCACACTGTATTGTCCATACAAAAGTTACTGTAAGTCAAAATCCCAATAATGTTAGCTGTTTTAAAGTATGCTCAGTATGTGAGTGTCTTTGCAGCAATTTACATCAAAAACAGCTCAAATGCCATGAAATCTTTGGATACCAGCAGATGCTCTTCCAATGAATGATAGTAGTGATAGGGCTGTATGTGTTATTGCCATATACCGGTTTTGGAACCATGATCAAACAAATACTTCTAACAGAATGGCAGCTACCACCTGCTGAGTATGGGAGAAAGGGATTCTGATTGGCAGGTGGGAAAAAGTGAGAGTGTATTTGAGGAACAGACTATTAGCTTGGTGTTTTTTACATCAATTTAAGAGGGTGACAACGATAGCAGTGTTGATAAAGCCTTGAACAATAAAATTGGCCAGTGTTCTCCTGCTTTCCGTCTTCCTAGTCAAGAAGTTCCACTGGCTGTTGCAGCCACCCTTAACAATCTATCTCACAGTAATAGTGACTGAACCCTAAACTATCATGGATTGTGAGGGTTTGACTGCATTTGCATTGCCCTGCATGCAGATTATATTTTGTTAAGGGCAGCACTGGGTTGTTTATATGTTAAATACTTCACTGCATGCCTCAGAGGCAAACACACAAAGTTATAAAGCAGAAGTATGCTGCTTTCCTTTGTTTCTTTTCCACTTCATATGCAAGATCTAATTGCTATTGATGCAACACTGAATGAGAAACTCAGCATCTGTTTATGTTTACATTAATTTGCGCAGCAGTAAGTATTCAGTTAAAGTATTTCCACAGCACTGAGGTTTTGATCTAAAACTGTCACATGTTATGGGGACTTGCAGTGCTCCTACATTTCACAAGCCTTTTGTCATTCTGTAAACTGGCCTATTGCACATGTATGTGAAATAATAGGCACAGACTGCTGTTTCTTCCTGCCCTTTCCCCTTCTCTTTATTTTTTTTATATGCAAATTCAAGACTTTGACAAACTAAGTCTATAATCAAAACATTTTACAGATTTTTATACCTTTTGTGGCTTAGTTTTAGATTTGAATTTCCATTTTATAATTGAGATTTTGTGTACTTGCTAAAGGAGGTGTTGAATACTAGAGGCCTGAAGTCTCAGGTGATAAAATATGCTTGGGTCTTTTATCTATGGTTTTCAGTACAGATGACTGGAAATTAACAGACCTGGTTTTGTATGCCAAGATATTTTCCTTCAGACTGTTTGGGAGGAAATTAGTATCCACCAAGAAACAGATAGCAATTCAAACTCCCCAGCACAGTGGAACCTTTGTGAAGAGGTCAGAATCTATCCTGAGTAGCCTAAGCAGTACTTCCTCTGCCCTCCCAATCCCTTTTTGGCACAAAAAAAAAAAAAAAGAGAGCCATGCAACATTGGAGACTTTTATTTAGATGTATTTTCCATTATTATTCAGACTTAGAATATGAAGAAAATAATTTTATATAAAATCAGACTAAGTCTTACATTTCTACCTGTTCTAAACAGGTGGTCAGAAAGAAGTGCCATGGAGATCACTGAGGCTGGTCAGAAATGGGTCATGATAATGGTACTCACAGTGCCTTTCTGACTTAGCAGTTGTCATTTGCTTAGTGGCATGTAGCTTTCATGAGTAATGTCACCTCTGAGTCTGTGAAGGGAGGCAAGACACCAAACAAGGAATAGTTTCTTAAAGATTTTTATGTAGTTTGTCTTCAGATTTACAAATATAATCAGTTACTTTGAGATTTAGAACAGTGAGGGTTTGGTATACTGAGATGATGCCTAGTGTGATGTGATGCAGGAAGTTGAAGTATTTCCTGGGCCTTTTTCAAGGCTCCCACTCTGCTTTCTGTGTTACCTTGTGCACTGCTCCTATTACTATTCCACAATAAAGCCTCATGTCTGACTTTGTAAACCCCTGGTGCTTTCCTGCTGTTGCTGGTGCTTTGAAAAAAACATTGGAGTTCTTCGTTAGTTTTAAAATTCTGATTTCTGTGGGCTTCTCTGTAGCTCCACTTTTTTCTTGGTTCTGGGGAAAAGCAGTGCAGTTGTTCTGTGTCCACCAGGAAGATGGGGTAGCAGCTCTTTGAGGACTAAGGAGCCAGCTCTCTTCACTTAACATCACCCACATTTGTATCATAGTAGCTGACTGGGACATTTCAACAGCAAGGATTTTTGTTCTGCATTCAGCTTCTTAAACACTGTTCATTGCAGCAACATTTGCTGCACCTCTGAGGAAGGCAATTTTAGCAGAGGATGAGAAAAAGATTAATAACTGCACATGAGATTTTCCAAAAGATTATTTAGTTTGACAAAAATTAAAAAGCATGCCCTGGAAGAGTCTAAAAAAGACACAACATCTTAAACTAACTTGGTCAGCTATTGCTTCTTGTTCCATGCATCCCCATTACAACAACTGCTTTCTCAGAACATTTACATCCACCCAGGAGAAACAGGACAGCATTTTGCTGTCCTAGCATGGGATGCACAGAAATTATTTGAACACTTGGATCTGCACGAGGGATATAGGTTGTATATCCCCTGTGCTTGCTGGGGAGAGTTAATGGTCATCCTGTGCTCCAGCACAATTTCTTTCTTTAGCACCTGCAGATAAAAAGCTGGGAAGACATATAATGAGTAGAATTAGATGATCTTAGATCTTACTGACTTTTCACTTGCTCACATGGACACCTCCCTGTCAAAGGGTATTCAGTTACTCCGAGAAGAACAGCAGTGACTGCTCAGGGCATTCCTAGTGAGGATCAGTATTGATGTGAGCATTTTATCAAAATGCTTCGAGATTTACAAAGAACTGAAATATATGTATTTCCATGTCTGATAGATAAGCAGAAAAAGATTGGAGGCTGCAAGGACTCCAAAAATATTCTTGATTCACAACCGGGGAGCTGAAATGGCTAGTTTCCTTCATTTGTAAAGTACATGGTATTGGCTTATTTCTGAGAAACAGCTGAGGTTCAGGGAAGTGTTGGGCAATAGATCAGATGTGAGCTACTTCCCATGGAGCATTGTAGGCTAAGTATTGTGAAGGACTGGGGCTGAAATAGTCATTCTTGTGGAGAAAAATGAAGTTCACCTTGTCTGGGCACACCTTTGTGTGACACATTTTCACAGCACTGAAAGTCATGCTGTGTGCCTGGCACAGCACAAGCACACTCTGAAGTCGCTCTTCTCATAGGTCTTCTGAAACCATCTCAGTCCAGGTAAGGGTGTCCAGGCTGATTTTAGTCTCAATACTTGCTTTAAAGGGAGGGCATCTCTAATAACATTGTTAATGAAATGCCATTGACATCACCTCTTTCTGAGTCAATTTAGTATGAGAACATTTGAACTTCTAAATTGAGGAATTCTGTTTCTGTTAGTGGAGTTACCACTTTTCAGGTCAGCCTGCCGTCCTGCAAAGTTTCAATTTTTTTGAAATACATAGTAAGGTTATTTATGAGATGCCACTGATGGTCATGAGTCATTGACTTCAGTCATTTCTCTTAGTAGAGATCTTTGCAGATCAAATTATTTAATCCTGTAGAAGTTTCATTCTTTGAGCTTAAGTTGATGGTGTCTAGGTC
This sequence comes from Cyanistes caeruleus, assembly GCF_971803275.1. Classification (NCBI taxonomy): domain Eukaryota; kingdom Metazoa; phylum Chordata; class Aves; order Passeriformes; family Paridae; genus Cyanistes; species Cyanistes caeruleus. Next base: position 30,170,455 of record NC_141704.1, on the reverse strand, counting down.
TCACCCTTTCAGAAACAAAGATGAAAACTGAGTAGTATTTTGTTTCCCTGGTAATTTTCCCGTCTACTCCTCCATTACTTCAGATTTGACCCCTTTCACAGCTGAATGGATTCCAGTTTTTAGCTGACACAGATGAAAGCCGATAAAATAGTTCCATCTGTGTTGTTTTAATGAGACATCTGGGACCTGTGTTCACCTGTCTGATTGCAATTTTATCTGATGATCCTTAGGGTGAAACTACAAGATTACATATAATTAGGGTGCCACTGGTGGTCTTAGCCCTCAGACAGATGTTTCAAGAAGTTTTTAAGAGTTACATGCCTGTTACATGGATACTTCATTTAAACACTACTCATGCAAACTCAGTTATCTGAAGTATTTGATGATATTTACCCAGAAGCAGGGCAATTAACTAGACTGATGTCTTGTACTTCAAGTTCAGTGTTTCTTGCTTTTGAAGGAGCCCAATTTTCCCAATGTCTTTATTTTCTTCAGATTGTTTCTCTAGTTAGTGCTGCATTGTTTGAGAGACATTGTAGCTCTTTCTAACAACAATGAAAAAGAAAATTTTTTGCCCCCTGTCACATTCACTGCTTTTTGCACGAGGTTATTGTTAGTTTTGTTTGTTCATAATTGCCATACCTTTTATCCTTTATTATTCTTTTTATTCTAGATGTATTCCTGGAGCATTTTAATCCCCAGGAGTTTTGATATATTATAATACTTAGCACTGGAGAAAAGAACACTTCTTCATGTAATTTTTGTTCCCATGAAGCAATAATTGCAATATAAGAAGTTCCAGTCACCTGGCCTCCAACTCTGCAGGGTGGAAGATGATTTGTTTTCTTGCAAATTCTTTGCTTTTGGTGAAAATAAGAGATGTAAGAGTTCTTTATGATGTATAGCATTTATTCCACTAGTTGGATGTGTGTTCTACCCAGTAATGGCCTTTTTTTTGGTGCAACATTTTCAGCTATTGAAGTTCTTACTCTTTAGGCAGAAACAGTAAAAGTTTAGGTCTGGAGAATGGTGATTTTACTGGTGAGATACCAGATAGCAGGTAGGGATTTTCCTCTGAATAGAAGAATGGATCCTTTTTCTCATATGTATTTCCTATGTTTTGACTTGGTGTTAGGATATCAGAAGTCTGGTGGAAGCTGCATTCCCACATCCTTTCCACAAACCATCCTAGGACATCAGGAAAATTCTTCTCTGGGAGGGTGGTGAGTCACTTGAACAGGCTCCCCAGGGTCATGTCACCAACCTCTTGAACTCTGGTCATGACTCCATGAGCTCTGACCATGGACAAACTTGTTAGTCATATGGTTTAGTTTTAGGTAGTCCTGTGAGGAGCAGGGAGTTGCAATCAGTGATGGGTCCTATCTGACTTGAGATAGTCTGTGATTCTGTGTTTCTTTATTTTGCAACTCTGGCTGTTGAATACTGTTTCGTATGGATACAAACTGGATGGGGATCTTTCAGGCTTAAAACGGTTGGGAAGTCATTCCCTCAACATTCTTGGCGTCTGGTTGGGAATGTTTATATACATGCTAACAAGTATTTTAGACCTGCAGTCTCCTGCCAGGCATTACTTGGTTAAGCAATGGTCACTGTAACTGTTCTGCAACCTTCTTTCATCATCCTTAAAAAAGGATTTTTTGGTACGGAAAGAATCCCACTTAGATAAATTTTTGCCACCGAGTTGCAGCTGTTGTCTATCCAACAAAACATGTATTTATGCAGGATATGATGTTGCTTTTTATCCTGGACAGTGCATCTTGATTACACCTATTTGTTATCCTGACATCATGCAAAATACAGGTTGTGTGCCTCTGGGCTTTGACCCCAAGAGCTGCATGGAAATGTGCTAGAACATGGAATGGCTGCAGCTAATGTGTATGTACTTGCATAGTTACTAAAGTGAAAAAGCTGACAGTGATAATATTTTCATGTATTTGTATCTTCCCTGATGAATTAGTACAAAGAGCTTGTTGATTTGAGTTCAGCAGCAATTAGAGCGGGCAGTTGATCTTTCTTATCTTTCCGTACAGATGAAGCGAGAAGGGCAGCCGTGAGTTTTCACCACTGGGAAAATTCCAGCCAGACCTACTTGTCAGTCAGCTTTCACAAGAAAGCTCTGGCTTCCTGTCATTTTATTTGCTTCAGCTTGTTTGTCTCTTTTCACTCATTCACTGACAAGAAAAAAGAAAAAAACAAGACTTTATCATCTGGGGAAGATTGGTACTTTTGCCTCTCCTGGAGGGGTGGGACTGGGAGGCTGGTGTTTGACTGGTTCTCACTGACCTCTCTCAGGATGCTCAGACTCTTTTAGGTCCTCCACCCTTGACTGCTGCACTGGAAACAGCTGGGGTTTGAGGCCAGAGGCCTCAAAGGGACAAGAAACAGCACTAATTGAGACTGGCCAGACTTTTCCATTCTGCAGACTCATCTTGCACAAATGAAGAGAGGAAAACAAAGAGGGTATTCAGCATTTTGGAGATAGCAAGAAACAGTGAAGAAATTCAGAAAGTCTCAAATGAGAGTAAAGAAAAGGACTCAAATAGGAACTGGCCATTTGAGTTTGATGGGTCTAAATAAGGTGGGAGAAAATCCATCTAAATACCTAAGGGGAGGGAGATAATACTTAAAGATCCCAGTAGGTGAATTACCTTTTGGTCCTTTTTTTCCTGAAGAAGCTGTATATCTGATGTCTTGTTATCTAAATGGCAGAGACAAAAAACCAAACAAACAAAAAAACACACAAAAAACCATCAGTTTTACTTTATGTCTGCAGTTGCATCTGTATAAAGCATGGATAAGCTCTTGGCACCCTCAGTTAATTTTGTTAGTAAGGAAGTTGTTTTGAAGAAGCATCCTTAAATCAGGTTTTTCCCACTTGTCTGCCCTTTGTGTGCATGTGTATATTGGTGAGAGATTTGGAAAGAAAATAAAAAAAAATAAATTAAAAAAATCCTCAACATCAGTAAGTCTGTGTTATGGACTTGGCTACAGAGATGAGAATTAATTTGCAGTTATTTTCCTTTGCTTTATGCTGATGGTGATTTTGGAGGTTTTGTTTGTTCTGCCTTTTTAATATCTAATCTTCCTTTCCAGTTGTGGCTTGCTCCACGGTTCCTGCATTTGCTCTACATTATCCAGGACCCAGAGGTTCAAATAATCATCCATTTCTATCTCAACCTTTTTGCTCACTGTTATTTGTATCCAGACGTGGTGCACGCATGTGTGGAAGATATCATCTGTTTCTTAAAGTGAAAGATGAGACAGAATCCTATTAAAGTCACCAGTGCTTCTGAGATGAGCAAGAGCAGCCGCAAAGGCCAGCAGAAATAGAAAAATTATTTTAGCAAAGATGTATAAATTCCTTTCTCCTTACAATTCTTTCTTTGGAGGAAGTTATTATTATTTCTTAAAATACTCAGAAACCAGAAATTCTGAATCTAGAAAAGTTACCCAGCTTTGTGGGATTTTTGGTTTCCGTGACAACCATTCATATAAATAGTAAGGGCTTGTTATGGGGGGAATATGAGTATAATCAAAACCTGTTAATCACCCAGGAAAAAACTCAATTCAGTGTGGAAGTTACAAGTTCCCCAGCAAACATTAATAGAAGAGTCTGTTTTTGTTTAAATAAGGCTCTTCTGTTAATGTTTGCTGGATGCCTGACAAGGATTAAGCAAAGGCAGTGATTTTCTGAAGGTGAGATGCAAGGAGATTCCTTTTGGCATTCCTTCTGAGGAAACTATTGGTGGTGACAGTAATCTTCTTCTCAGGATATTTGATGACTTAGGAATTTCTCAGTCTAGGTTATGTCTTTTACTATTATTATTATTATTATTATTATTATTATTATTATTATTATTATTATTATTATTATTATTATTGTTGTTGTTGTTGTTGTTAATAATAATGATAATAATAGAAATAATCTGTAAAAAAGAAATGTGCTAAAGACAGGCATGAATGTTTACCCATATTTCAATGCATTGAGTCTCCTTCCTCAATGATTCAGTTAACCCAGTCTCTGCAACAAGGTATACTGCTCTCCTGGAAGCAAGAGAGTGAGAAAGGGGATCAGTCACATGTCCCTGCAAAGAGCTTAGATATTGTCAGCTATAGCCAATGTGAAATGGGAAGGATTATCTTGGAACTAATCCTCAGTGGTGCTAGTGCTGCTGGAATTGTGACTCAATTGTGACTTCAGGAATGTGGGAAGAGATATGGCATATATTCACAGCAGGATGAAGTTTTCCCTGTGTGAAAAACTGTGATGAGAAAAACTGTGCATCAAGAAAACTTCCTGTCCTGTGCCAGAAAATCAATATTGTTTACCCTCTCTTTTTATGCTTTATGTTGCAAATCACAAAATACGATCATCATTGAAATAGCGGCAGTATTTTCCTCCAGTTTAGCAATAACATGAAAGCCCAAGTTCTGTTAGATTTGCCTTAAATAAAGGCCACATGATTTAAAAAAACAATATCTTGCTACTTTTAGTGTTTATAGTAGCAAACAAAGCACTAAGCAAGTAATGAAAAGGTGTGAAAACAAGTTGTCAGCTGTGTCTAGAAAGTTATTTATCCAATCTGAGGAAATAACAAATTGTATTGTTATCTAATTCACACATCAGATTTTCAGGGTTGTTTCCCATGCCTGGGACATTTGTAAGGGCTGCCTGAAGCCAGCAGCTACAAAAGGCTTTGGCTGGTTTTCCTTCACAGAGATACCTCCTGCTGGAAGTTCTTTCACCATGTAGATTGCACTGGTTTTCAGATCAGTGTCAGATACAATTCAGCTACAATTTGTGCAGATTTAAAACACTCTGTGATTTTGCTGTGGCCTGGAAGTTTTGCTCTATTTGCCTTCTTTTAAGATTTCATAGTTTATCATCTGACTGATGCAGTTTTCAAGGAAGATACTGCCTATGTTGAAGTTGGTTAAGAGCAAGTAGGTGCCAAATACTTCTGGATATCCATGTTTCCATTGAGTCCTTTATTACAAAACCTGATTCACTTTTCTCTTTATTTTTATCAGTCTGTTCTAGATGCTAGGTATTTTAATGGTTAAACTTGGCATGAAGGCTCTGGGGAGGCAAAATCTAGAAATTCTAGAGACTGCATTTTCTATCTCTCTCTCTGCCTTTTCTGTTTTCTTGGTTCTTCTATCTGCTGCAGGCTGTTTCCCAGCCCAGGGAATCCGCAGCCATTGAGTATGGATGGTGGTGGAATTAGGTTCTGTTTGATCCCATTTATGAGCCCACCTCTGAGGTGGGGGAGGAGGCATGCGAGTGGCACCTCTGGGGCTGCTGATCCTCAGCCTGCTACATCACCCCAGCCAGCCTGACCTACAGGCAAGGCTCTGACCTGTGTGGTGCTTTTGTGGAGTCAGCAGTCACCAAGGGAATCTTTGATTTGGAGTGGGGAAGGGGATACTATGTCATAGCTCTGGATTATTTTGATTGATTTTTTTATTTTTTTTTCCCAAGCATGCCTAGGAAGATGCAGTGAATGTAGTGACAAAATCAATACAGTACTGAAGGTTGCATTTTTCCAGGGTAAAGTGTTTAAGGACATTCTGCCAGGGAAAACACTTTATCAGCCAAAATTCCATCTTTCCACACTGAACAAGGAGCACTTTTTGTAGCTCAGAGAGTTCTGTGGTGCTACATATTCTGTGGGCCAGTGAGGAATTTCATTAAGTAAATGGAAAAAAATACTATTTAACAGAGAGGAGAGTCTTGACAGGAAGCCCATGAAGTTCAACAAGAAGTGCAAAATCTTGCACATGGAAACTACCCTGTGTGCCAGGACATGCTGAAGGCTGCCCAGCTAGAAAGCAGCTTGGCAGAAAAGGATCTGGGGATCCTGGTGGACACTGGGTCAAACGTGAGCCAGGAGTTTGCCCTTGCAACAATGACTGCATTGGACAAAACATTGACAGCAGATCGAGGGATGTGACCCTTCCCCTCTGCTCAGCACTGGTGAGACCACACCTGGAGGGCTGGGTCCAGGCTGAGTTCTGGGCATCTCAGTACAAGAGAGACATGAAAATAATGGAGAATCCAGCCAAAGACCACCAAGGTGATGAAGGGATTGAGCCACCTCACCTGTAAGGAAAGGTGAGAGAGCTGGGACTGTTCAGCCAGAGAAGAGAAGTCTTGGAGAGGGATCTTATCATTGTACATGAATACTTGGAGGGAGAGTATGAAATAAAACAGAGCCAGGCTCCTTCAGAGGTTCTCAGTGATAGAACAAGGGGCAGTGGGCACAAACTAAAATGCAGGAGAAGCCCTTTGAACATCAGGAAACATTCCTTTACTTGAGGGTGGCCAAGCACTGGCACAGGGTGCCCAGTGAGATTTTAACAGGAATAGAGGAGGTCAGCTTGGAGTCCCCATGCTTGGACACAGTCAAAAGCCATCTGGGCATGGTCCTGTGCCACTGGCTCTGGGTAGCTGCGCTTGCCAGGGGGAGGTCGGACCAAATGACTGCCAGAGATCCCTTCCAAGCTTGTTCTGTGGTTTTGTGATGCTGTATGGAGTACAACCATTCATCAGGAAAAGTCAGGATAGAATTTTCTTCTGGTAGGGAGGTAATCCAAAGTCGTTCATGGGAGAAGTGCTTTTAAAAGGGAAACTTTTTATTTATAGAAAGGAAATGCAGTCTTAAGTTTATGCAGTTGCTAGCTAAAATTTTTGAAAGCTTTTTTTTACTAGTACTATTATATATATCTTTCCAATCCAAGAATCATGTAGCAAATCAGGCTGTTAGGCTTTCTGTCAGCCTCTAGTGGTTCAGAGAAGATGGTAAACAATGAGAGAAATATGTACAGTCCCACAGTCCCATGTTAGTTTAGCTTTCCTCTGCTTTTGTGCTTGCTACTGTTTTGATGCTTCACTCTGTGTATATGTAAACAAGCACTAAGGTAAGACAGTAAATGCATCATTTCTTTTCTTGTGCTTCATCTCACTGCTCTGTTTATCATGATTTTAGTAATGTGAAAAAGAGAAGGGTGAGTGCAGCAAAGTCATATTTGCAAACAAATATGATATGCAAGAATGATAACCTTTAAGAGCATGAGGTTCAAATTGAAGTGTAATAATAGTGGAATATAATGAATTGGACTTTTACCAAATATGAAACTATCCTAATTTGACCTAATTCACAGATGAAAAATCCACCAAAAGTTATTAATTAGCAAAAATATCATCAGTAGCTGCAAAATTTGGTGCAACATGCTGCAGGATGGGAATCTATAGGGAGGCAGTATTGGTGTAGAATTCCCCTGGGTTTATATTCTTCAGTAGGCACCTGCAGCCATCCACTGTATGATGCCAGCTGCTGAGCTCAGTGAATGATTAATCTGACACAGCACAGGCACTCTGAATTGTTTTGTCCTTCTGTGTTGGTCACTGTCATTTGTTCATGCTGGTACTGTTTTCCAAACTTGTTTTATGCTAAGTCTACAAGTCCAAGACTCCATCCCTTTCAAAGAGGCTCAGGTGGAACAGTTAGTATTCACCTGGGAAGCCTGGACAAGTTTCCCCATCATCTGTTTGTGGGGAAAAAGAGCATATTAAAAAAAATCATGTATTTCCCTAAAGAAGTACAGTATAAGAGTCAATGTCTGGCTGGATATATTTGTGATGACTTGGTACAAGAGTTGTGGTTTGTGATTGTAATGTGTGGGCAACCAGACTCAAGTGTTTTTAAAAATAGAAATTCCTAAATACTTGGGAATGTAGTCATATACAATTCATTCACAAACAGAGAACGAGTCACCATTTCCCCCTCTCTCAGTCAAGGAAACAGGGAAACTTGATTTTAAGCTCTATGTCTGTATCAGATTTCTCTGTTAAAAATGACACTTTAGCTAACTGTAATGAGCATTTACACAGTGGCAGCAACTGTGAGAAAGCTGAGTCAGGCTGTTTACAGCAACTGTGGTTTAGTCAGCTTTTCCCAGAGATTCAGTGCAGTTGGGGAAAACAACTTGCTGGTGAACCTGGAGACTGTTGCTCTCATCTCTGGCATTTACCAGGTGATATGTTATTTATCAGTTATATGCTGCATGCAGATTCATGGGCTTGTGATTTTTATATTGAAATAATTTAGATAATTTAGTTTTCAGTCTTCAGTTACAAAAGTAGTAAAGATGGTTCTGATGAAAGACCTTTAGTGATTAGATGCTATTTCACTTAACTTAAGAGAATCAATGTCAGCACCAGCTAAATGCTTTCTTTTACTCTTCTCTCATGAACAAAAGCACAGATCTTGAGAGCTAGAGATCCAGGGTGTGCTGTTTCTGCTGAACTGGGAATTATACAAATGGCAAAGTATGTCACACTGTTTTGTTTCACTCTCTTTTACTAACTCTAGTTTTTTAATGTTGCTGATGTATCTTCTAGGAATATTTGTTCTCTGAAGGCAACTCTGATCTAGCTTGTTAGCAGCTGATTCACAAACATGCCCTATATGGGCCATTTTAACTATCCTAGAAACAAAACTGTATTAAAACTTGCAGAAAGTATTTAGAAAAAATATTTTTTTGACCAGAGGCCACACCCTTCTTCCCAGAAGAAAGAGAATCCCTTCTTCCCCCTGCGCCCAGCAATGATTGGAGGTGATGCAGAGTAACCTCCAGGCCCTGGCCAAAACCAGGACAAGGACTAAGCACTTACTGCAGTGCTGTGTCTGTGTATTACCTCTCCTAAGACTATGCAGTACCCAGAGAGTGAGCCTCCACAGGGCTCTTGTATAGCACCAGGAGTTTTTCTTACCATGAATTTGGAACTGTTACATTATTCATGAATAGCAAAGCCATGAAGAAATTGTGCTGGGGGCTAACTAGGATCTCTGTTTGTGTCTTAGTCAACTCTGTATCACAGGAGAGGAAACTGTGGATAAATTGAACTGATTGAGAGTCCAGGCTTCAACATATGCTCAAATCCAACACGTGCTAGCCAGCTGTGATGGACCATTTGGAACATAGGCTCCCCCTTTCATTTTTAAAAGTGATGCCTTCAGACATCAGGGTGGCAGGCTTTTGTCTTCTGTGTCCCAAATAAGAAGGAATTGCCACACAAGGGTTTCTTCCCTTCAGTGATACATGGCAGTGGTTTTAGAAATTAGCAATCCTGAGAGCAAAGAAAGTAACTGTGCTTTGAAGGTGATTTACTTTTCCAGCCACCTTTTACTTTCCCTGCTTGTGTCAGGTTATTTGTGCAGCATATGGACCCCTGCCTTATTAAACTTACTTGCATAAGCAAACTAGGTATTTTTTTGAGAAATATTTCAGCTAATAAAATGAAGGACATGCTATCCAAAATTAATAGCATAAAAATGGGTAAAAGCAAGCTCAACTCTGTAAAATGTCTAACACTTCTAATATGTCATGTATGACTGGTCTGGCAGAAGGATTTCAAGTGGCAGATTCAGAGCAATATGGTTTGCAGATGCAAAGTAGGTACTGCTTTGAATAAAGTAGATACACCATGATGTGATGGTTCATTCCTAAAGCCACCATGAGGGAAAGTAGGGACCACAAATGAGTAGAGTTGTGAGGGTGTGAATTTGAAGTTTCTCTGTTACACACAGAAGAAATTTCTGGGGAGCATTGAGCTTTCAATAAACCAACTAAAACTTCACACTTCAGTTTGCACTTTGTTTTTATTTTATGAGAATCTGCTTTTTCTGCCTTTCCCCTGAAATTCTTGTCTTTCTCCTTAAAGGTTTGCTCTACTTCCCTTTGTCTTTTTAATGAACTTTGTAGTGGGAGAGTGCTCTGCCCTGGTACAGGAATCCTGAGAATACAGAGAAAAGTTGTGTGCCATTTTAAAGGGAATAGAGGAGGTCAGCTTACATCATAAGAGGCCTTGTTACTTTATATTCAAAAAGAAATCTGCTCTAAGCACCTATTATTAGCCTTTCTTCAACCATGCTTCCAACTTCCAAATGTAGGAACTCATTCTCTTACAGAAAGTTTTCTCTAAGGATTTTGGGGGATTTTTTTATTTTTTTTATGCAAACGTTGTTTCATATAATAAAATTTACAATGACAATGAATAGCTAAAAGATAGTTAAACAACAGAACAAATCTCCTCAGTTTTATGAATACACTGAGTTTCTGCCTACTTTCTCCAAAGTGTAGCATGCCATGAAAAATCCTGAAATCTGTCTCATGGAAGTTTTTTGTCAACAAAAAAGTAATTGAAATTAGTGAGAGCACGACATAAGGGAAAACTTAAAATCTGGGAATTGCACATGCCCCTTACAACAAACAAGAGGAGTTTCAGACAGGGAAATAGGAACTTCTCAAAAACTTCTAATATCCCACTTTAAGCAGAAACTTTTGATATTTGAGAACTTGAGTCTCACAGAAAGAAAACTAAATACAGCTCATGGAACATCCTGGTGCCAGTAGTACAATGCGTTACAGAATTTAGACTCCCAACTTTTCTTTTAGAAGATGTACAAATGGTTTTTTTTAGCTCTTACTGAAGAAATGAAAATGTTTGAGTTTGCCACACTCAATACATAAAACCAAAAAATGTGGCTGACAATTTTCTATCTCTTTCTCTACTTTTGAGCATGTCTGTAGGACCTCAGTAGTTTTAAGTTAAAGATTTAAGGCTTAAGGAATATTTTGAGTTTGTAAGAAACAATTTATTTGCAGTTTTCTGGCCCGTTATTTCAAATGACTGGCCTTTTGAAATTCTGACCACCAGATCTATAAAAAATATAAGGAAAATATTATGCTTGTTACTTCTGCATCAGAGAAAATTTTGAGAATGACAACTTTTTTTTGGTTGAAAATGAAAGTAATGTACAATACACCTGAAGTTTTAGACTAAAAGTGTATTTCAGTTTTATCAGAACACATGGAAGTCTCAGAATGAATTCTACCAGACCAGAAAGGCTCAACTAATTTTAGTTATGTTGTGTGAAGAGGTTGTCTCAAAGAACTCTTTTTTCCCAAGCTTTCAGAAATTTTAGTATATTTCGGAGCTTCTGAAACAAATTTAAAAACAGGCTCTTAGATGACTTTTCCACCGCAGAGATCTTCTACTATGACAAAAAACTAGTGTCAGGAAAATTTTCTCTTTCTAATGAAGATTATTTTTTCTTCCTCTTTCCGACTTCCCATTTCCTGTCAAGTCTGAAGTGTCTTGGATCCCCAACAAACACTACTCTGGGATTTACGGGCTGATGAAGTTGGTTCTGACTAAGACTCTACCTTCCAATCTTGAGCGAGTCATTGTCCTCGACACAGACATTACATTTGCCACTGACATTGCTGAGCTATGGGCCGTCTTTCACAAGTTCAAAGGTATTTTAATGATTTTTTTTACTCTCCTTATTTGAGTGGGGGGGGAGAACGATGAGGCAAGCAATACAGCGGGTGTGAAAGGGCCAGCTGAGGTTTGTTAAAATGTTTTCACTCTCAGTTTTTGGTGTTTGAATATAATTATTCTCTTTGTGAGCTCTTTTCTTAATGATGTTCTGTGTAGAATAACTGACAACACCAATGATATATGTAGTTTGTTTTATTGGTCTGATTATATGGGGCAGGTGAGAGCCTGACAATGCAGTAGATGATAAAGAATTATGAGCATGCTGTAGTTATGTACCGTTCAATACCTCTTTGAAGAGCTTGGGTTTTATTATTTCTTTTATTAATAAAACTGAATTATTACTTTCAGTGTAACTGTTCCATGTAACCACTGAGAATGAAGGAAGCTGGGAATTCTTGAACCAGGGAGGAAAATGAAGGGAACACAGTTACACATAGAATAGAAATAAGTTGCTGTTTGGTCCTCTTAATGAGTTGATAAAGGGGTCTGGATTCTAAGGAACTAAAATAGTTTTCCCTACCTAGTCCCATTTCCCACAGCTCCTTGAAAATGTACTTCATAGTCGTTCTGAGAAGGGAGACTTCCAGAGTAACTGTAAGGAGATGATTACAAAGAAGTTCCCCACTACCCTGTCACAAAGCAGAGCACTCTCAGGCTAGCACACCACTAAAACCATTTAATTCTCCCAGGTTTCAGTGTTGCCAGCTGTTCAGAGTCAGAGACATACCCTGTTGTTCTTCTCTTGCCCTCAGCATATATATAACAGTGCTGATAAGTGCAGAGGCATTCCAGCATCCCGATTTAAAGGTTTACAACCCTGCAAAAGTGTAGCCTTGATGCGTTTCATCAGCTCTCTCAAAATCATCTCAAGCAAAGTCAGCCTAAGCAAATGGGAGTATTTATTTAGAGAAGCCAAAATACACCACTCCATTAGGAGGGAGCCAGGAAAGAGCACATTTACTGTACTTATCCCCTGCTGAAATCCACAAGGCCTTTTTTTCCCAGTACCCAGCTCTGGGGCAGGACCTGTTATCTTCAGCTCTGTGTCAAGGACTGGGTTCTAGTGCTTACTTCTTCATGCATTTGTTTCCATTCCCTTCTGTGGAATTCAGTGTAACTGATGTCTTTTCAGCAAGCCAGAAGCATTCACCTTTTTTCTTAATTTAATTATTCACAACCTTTCTTCATTAAGGAATATAATGTTTTTCCTCCTCTCCAGGTATTGTTCAGACCTCTTAACCAAGCCTTTTCTCTCCACTGAACCTTGAGTTTCATGTAAACGTATACCTTGACAACCATAAGTAACATAAATGTAGAGGAAGTAACGTTATGCTGTTGTACTGTTTGCAGCTGTCCCATTAATAGCAGTATTTTCCTGACTATATGGTGTAATTTCACATCACTACAGGAAAAGAAATGTGGATAAACAGAACTTGGGTATAGAGGACTGCATGGTCAAAGAGAGAAAAGCCTGAATTGAGACAATGATTGTCTCTTTGCTTATAATTTCTGTCATAATTTCAGTGAAGATCCCTTGCTTTTTTACTGGGGGAATAAAACCAAGCATAAAGACTGCTTGTAAAAAAAAGAACATGGAGCAGAGACAGATGTAAGATTGAAAGAAAATACAGACAAAAAATATGGAAATATGGAGAAGAATAATTAATGGAGATAAAACTTTGGAGTAAATCAGTCTCCATAGAGCTAGGCAAGAATGTTCATTTGATTACAGATGTGAAAAACTCTAACTTACACATGGCGACAGAATTCCTGTACTACTGCTCTCATAACGTACATAGCACAACTCCCAAATGCATGATTTTGTAGGTTGTCCCGTGTGTCTTTTCAATTCCAGCTGACCACCTGCTTCTCCACAGATTTTAATCCTGGCAATAGATTGGTCAGCGTCTACATTTACTCATCTCCCAGGCAGTTGTGCACAAAGAAAGAGTAGATAAGACAGTGTTATAGCCCCAGGTGTTGAGCTGGGGTGGGAGAGGACTTTGGATCCTAAATGCTGCAGAGAGAGGAAGTGTCCAAGCACAGGCTGGTTCACCAACCTGTGTCATAGGCTGCAGTTCCATTAGCAAAGATGACCTCGATGATGGTGACACCAGAATCGAGTGTTTAAAGGTAAGAGTCAGAGGGAAAGCCAATAAACCAAACACCGTGGTGAGAATCTGTTGTAGGCCACTCGAGGAATGAGGAGGCAGGAGAAATATTCTGTAAGCAGCTGGGAAGTCTCACAGTTGCTAGCCTTTTTTCTTGTGGTGGGCTTGAATTTACCAGAGAGGTAAGTTGAACTTGCTTAGCAGAGGTCTGTCACTGTAGGACACGGAATGATTCACACGGACACGGTTCAGTGTATGACAGGGAAAAAGAAGGCTTTTATTTTTGTGACTCTAGTATTTATAGATTCTCAACAATGACCAGGGATTGGATAGTTAGGTTACCACCTTCCTAATCACACTGGTCATGAGAAACATCCATCAAAAGATGTTTCTTTGAAAGAATGTATAAACATCTATGTTTATAGTTACTTTCCTGGGAAAGTGGCTAGAAACTATGAAAACAAGATTAGAAGGCTTAATTTTCAGGGCGACAGAGGTCTGCTGGAAATACAGCACTTGGGAGAGGAAACAGTCCAGGAAGTTCCTGGAGTGTGTGGAAGATGATTTCCTGACCCAGCTGGTGAGGGAGGAAGCCAGCCAGGGGCAGTGCCTGCCTGAATCTGTCAGCAGATTCTAAGTAGGGAGGTCCCAGTGGACTAGAGATTAATAAATATGATGCCCATTTACAGGAAGGGCTGGAAGGAGCATCTGGGGAATTACAGGCCTGTTGGCCTGACCTTGGGCCAGGGAAGGTCATGGAACACATCACCTTTAGTGCTGTCATGTAGCATGTGCAGGTCAACCAGGGGACTGGGCCCTGGCAGCATGGGTTTGTGAAAGGCAGGTCCTGATTGACCCATCTGATCTCCTTCGGTGACAAAGGTGACTCTTAGTGGATGACGGAAAGGCTGTGGATGTTGTCTGCCTAAACTTCAGTAAAGCTTTTGATGTGGTTTCTCACAGCATTCTCACAGAAACTGGCTTCCCATGGCATAGATGTATTCTGTGCATAAAAACTGGCTGGATGGCCTGTCCCAGAAAGTTGTGGTGAATGGAGATAAATAAATTTGGCAGCCAGTCACTAGTGGTGTTTCCCAGGGCTTGATATTTGGGGCCTATTTGACTATATCAATATAGTTTGATTTAATACCTTTATCAATGGTCTGGACAAGGGGATCAGGTGCATGCTTGGTCAACAGCAAGTTGAGTAGGAGGGTTGATCTGTTGGAGGGCAGGAAAGCTCTGGACAGGAAAGATCTGGACAGGCTGAAACAATGAGCCAAGGCCAGTTCTGTGAGTTTCAAGAAGGCAAAGTTCCAGGTCCTGCACTTTGGTCACAACAACCCTATGCGGCACTACAGGTTTGGGGCAGAACGGTTGGAAAACAGCCCAGTGGGAAGGGATCTCTGAGTGCTGGTCACAGCAGCTGAACGCAAGCCAGGGTGTGCCCAGGTGGCCAAGGAGGCCAGTGGCATCCTGACCTAATGGGCAATAGTGTGGCCAGCAGGAGGAGGAGGACAGGGACTGTCCGTCTGTTCTCAGCACTGGTGAGGTCACACCTCAAGTGCCATGTTCATTTCTGGGCCCCTCACCGCAATAAAGACACCAAGGGGGTGGAACGTGTCCAGAGAAGGGGAGCAGAAAATTCCTTCACAGAAAGGGTTGACAAGCATTGGAACAGACTGCCCAGGAAGTTGTGGGGTCACCATCCCTGGCTCCATTTAAAAGCTGTGTAGATGTGGTGTTTAGGGACAGGGTTTGGTGGACTTGGTAGTTTTGCTTTGGTGGTAGGACATAAAGGTCTTTTTCAACCCAAGTGATTGTATTGTTCTATGATTCAATGGAAATGGAAGGAAGGGCAAGTAATTTGGAGAGATACTGATACTCTTTTACCGCTTTGTAAAAGTTTGGCCTAAATTCTGTGGTGATTCTCAATTTTTCCTAAGTGTCTTTTTATTTCTCCTGCCCGCATTACAAAAGATTGAAAGATTGTCTCATGTCATGAGCCCCAAATATTCCTCCAAAGGATATTTTACTAAACTAATGTTTTAATCTTTGTTTCTCTCTCAGAAGTCCCAGGTAAGTTCATGAAGATTTCTTGGGGGCAATGTACAATGTTTGGTGAAATATTACATAAACAGAAGAATAATAAAACTCCTATGAAGGGAAATGCTAGGCTCCAAAGGAACCTGTCATTACGCCCAACCCCAGTTAGAAGGGCAGCTTTAGACCCACTGGGTCTCCTTCTAGAAATGTTCTAAAAACCAGCTGCTGGCTAGAAGCCACCATTATAAACCTGCCTATACTAAGATGCTTCTTGAGCAAATTAAAGAATTTTTCACATCAGTGCAGGAAAGGAAAGAGCTTCTGTCTGCAGATTGCTGCAAGATAACTGATGAGGCAGTCCAGCACAGCCTTTCCCAAATTGCAGCCACATGTAGAGAGGAGGTCCTAGAGTCTGTGATTCTTTCTGTGCCTAGGAAGAGTTTCTTCCCAACAAAAACAGTAATAAAGGGAGACCAGTAGCTCAGATTCGTTATTTCTCGGACACCATGCTTGGAAGAAACTCAGATTTACAACTGTCTTATAATTTAACCAGATCTGATTTGCTGTGTAGAAGAGTCTACAATGTCTCTTAAATAGCACCTGCAATAGCCAGAATTCTTGTTCTGCAAAGGTTCTTATTCCAGTCATCTTAAGAGTTGCTGGAAAGATCAGACCCTTACATAGTAACTTAATATTTTAGGTGGTAAAGGTACTACTCCATTTGCTCTGTAGATGGAAGAAAGGCAGTAGGATTTCTTTGTAAATTATTGCTCTTCTGCCCATTTCTGATAAGCTCTTTGCATACACCCTTACAATAAGTGATCCAACTGTTCTGAGCAGAGTGCAGAAATTTAAAAATCTCTTCTTTGAAGTGGCAACCTTAGGCTTTGGGAAATATTCACACCTCTCTTTGGTAGCCTGAAACAGTATCTCAAGCTATGTAACATTTCACAGTTTCTCTTAGGAGTTAGTGAGGGTAGTGTAATTATTAATCGTTTCATATACAAGCTTCAATCTCTATGCATAAATATGTCTTTGGGAACCCATAACTTAAATTTCAAGAGTTATATCCAGCTTTTTAGCTGGGGTTTGGACATTTCTGATTTAGCCTCATTCTCTCTTGCCCTGCAGATAGGTAGAATGTTTTCCTCTAGGACTGAGATACACCTCCAAAATATTGACTTCAAAGGTTAGAGTCTGAAGCCAGTCTGGTGAAGATAACCTGTCATGCATGTTTTCTGTGACTCAGCTGACACTGATGATGTTTCCAAGTCATTTTCACTAGATTTTGACAGTTCTAAACTTGAGAAAGTACCTAGCCTAAGGGCAAAAGTGTGGGACTTTCTTCAAATTTATCCAAGAATAGTGTATTCTTGGATGAAGTGCTTCAGAGTGTTTCAGACAATAAGGATTAGTAACCAATGTTTTTATTGCAGAAACTGTGCAAATTCTTCAGAGACAAAAATGAGTCCAAAACTATGTTCTGTGCCTTCAATCTTAAAATTCTTTTAAAGGCCACATCTGCTAATTGTTTTATATTCTTGCTCACACAAACTCTTGGTCCTGCAATGTGGGTTCTTTTTTCCAAGGCTGTGATTTTTAGTTTTACTGGGTGTTAAATATGGATTCTCAGGATTTAATTTATTTGGGTCTTGACTTAAAGCAGTCATTGTAATTGTATGTCTTACAATTTGCAGTTTCACTCTGGATCACAGTCTCTGTGTGCTGGGTGCTCCACATGTAAATAGCAAGAGACTGTCTTTGTGCTTTATGTTGTCAGGTGACAATTCTTCGGTCTGCTTTGTTCCTTTAGGCCACTGCTTTATATGAGTCACAGCTGAAACTCACAAATGAGACCAGAATAATCCCTGTAGAGATCAGTGTTGAGGAGCTCTGTGTTAAATTGAACGCTACATCAAAGGGCATTATGATATTTCTAAGTACATGTCAAAACTCAGAGGCTGTATTGAACAGTGATGTCTTACTACTACTGAATGTTGGCCTCACAATCCAGCTAGCTGATGAATATTTTAAGTACTTTTAAACAACAGAGGCTGGATAATACTTAGCTCTAGCACATTTCAAATAAGTCTGCTTGTATATTAAGTCACCCAGAGAATATAAGCTACAATTGGTGTTCATCTGTACAAGTAAGTCTTCTCTGGAAAGGTGACCTCCATTAACCAAGCATACAAGAAGGAGAAATGGCAAGCTTGACAGGAATACTGAGATTCACATGTTCATATTTTGCATGAATAAAAACATGCTATAGAAGCTGTTTGCTTTGTGTCAGGAGCTCAAATAATGATAAAAATCCATATTGACATCATAAATACCAGAAAAGGTCAGCAGTGATTTTGGTGCAGGATCAAGTGCCCAGAGCTGAAGAGGGACTGGCACATAGTCAATCCCAAACTTAAAATTTGCAAACACTCAGCATGTGGGTGCTTTGGCATATTGCTCTGCAAAAAGCCTGAGGTAACAATCTAGGTTCATACTGTTTTTGCAGCTTCTTCAGGAAAACGAGCAAACAAACACACAAAACACCCAAGAAAAATCATAAGCCCCACAAACTTAAGCATCTTGTGTAGGGATTTTAGTAATTATATTCTTACAAGAACTATTGTAGATAAGGTTGTAATGTTAAGTGCATGGAGAACTTTCCATTTATATGTGAGTTTAGCATGCCAGAAAGTGAGATGCTGATGTCACTGGTGAGAGGCAGGCAGTCAGCAGGTGCTGTATAAATTTCCCTGAATTTGGCTCTACCAGTAAAGCCCTGTTTTAATAAACTATGCCTGTCATAGCCCTTGACTCTCCTGCAATGATTGTGCTTTTTATAGGTATGCTGTTCTTTTGATAATGTAAAATACTCAGTTGTTGCCAAGATTAAAATTTAAAATTCATTGACACCTATGGCTCAAGGCAGGATTTGAGCCACAGAATTGATTCTGGGCAGGCTCTGTAGTTCAGTCTGTCAGTTTACAGTGAGTAAATCATTAAAGCTTCCAGATGATTTTGAGACAGGATCTCTGTGGGCTGACACAGTGTTCATGTTAAATCCTGCAGAGATCTTTCTGTTTCTTCTGGTCAGTAAAACAAGCTTTCTTTTCTTGCTAATCAAGAGGAAGGCATTAGCAATATGCACCTTAGTGTGTATAAAAATCCATGGTATGAGTCAGTCTTTTTGTGAAGGAAACAGGATCATATTGTAGCAGGGTGCATTAATAAAATTGTCAGGCAGCTATTAAAATAGCTTAAAATTATCTGAATTTTTATAAGTGTCTAAAAAGGCCGAATGGCACTTGTCTTTGCTCATAAAAGAAACATCTGTTAGCTTCTGAAAGATTTGTGTAAGTATTTAATGGTTAGACTACAGTGCATAGCTCATCCTAGGGTTATTACACAAATGAAATACAGTTTCTCTTTGAAAAGGTCCCTGTGGAGGCTCTATCTGCTTAAGATTTTCTGTTCTTGATTGTCATATTGTGGTGTGTTCTTTTTCTGCTACAGAATCTTTGAAACTTCATTGATAAAGAATTTTATTAGTTAGCTATAGCTGATAGAAATATTGAGGGGTGTTGTGCTCCAGTGTCTCACAATGCTGTCATCATCTGTGTGAAACTATAGGATAATACTGATTTATTTTGGTGAAGAGGGAAAGAAATTAAGGGGTTGGGGTATTTGGGGAAAAAGACAAGTTTCTAACTGTGACTGGGGGTTAATTTTGGTGACTGTAATTAGGAGGGGATCAAACAAAGAGGAAGGACTTGCTGATTCTGTGGGTCTAGGGAAGAGAACACTTCTCTCTCTCCACACTTGTCAGATAAGCTGACTGGATGGAAGTTCTGCTATTTTTTATTTTTTTTTCCCCTAATTGCAGTTTGCTTTGCTGTGATATTCCTTTATTGAGAAGCCAGTATGTGAGAAGGTTGACCTCAGTAAATGAGCTCCAAGGGAGAGAGTTTATTATATGGATCAGCATGTGCACATTCTAGTTTATGGATTTTAATGTGACAAGGGACATAATCAGAAAATTCTGATTATGAATTGCTGCCAAAATAGAATGGCTGCAGTTTCTGAAACATCTGTAGTTCTATTTTAGCTGAATGGTTCTTTGTATGTTTCTGCCATCAGGCAGAAATATTTAGAGGTGAAAGGCCAACCATGCATAGAGATAGGGTATAACTCATGGTGAGGTAAATTCTAAAATAAAATAAAAGATTTAAGTTCTTTATTTTTCCACTCTTATTTCCAAGGGATACCCTTTAGTCATGTTTTCAAGCTTTTTCCCATGGGGGCTAGGGATATTTTAATTATAAATGAAAGCTGGTATTTTTTCTCATCTTTTTATACCACAATTGGAGTTTTTAGAATAAAAACCCACCACATGCTATAAGATTTGTAATAAAATCTTGTTGGCAACACTGAAATTTTGAGGATTTTTTCTACCTTCTGAACATCAGTCTAGTGCTTTTTCTACATTATTGTTCTCCAGTCTTTGTTAAGCTGCCACTCATTCTACAGCTGTCTTTTTGGCTTAGATGCTATGATGTATCAAACACCCAAACTAAACATTGTATGACTCACCCAGTGTTAAAGCAAAAATACAGTTTTTCCTCTAAGCTCTTTCTTCAGGATTTAAAGAGACTTTAATTCTATTAATCTCCAGTACTCCAGCTGTGGAGAATGGACCTAGAGCTTTTTTGAACTGCCTTGCAAATATTTATTAAGAGAAATCAGGGCAGAGCATGGCATCAAAGGAGCAAAGTGCATATCCCCATCTCCCTTGACTAGCAAAAGCTGTGCCTCCTCAGAAGCTAGAAAATCCAGCTCCCACAGGGTACAGACTAGGAGAAGGAGCATTTCTGCTTTGCATGTTTGTTATTGGCAGAGGAAAATGTATTTCTGGGAATGAGATGCCAGTAGGCTGTGCTGAAAGGAAAATATATGAGAAAACGGGTGGGAAGAAACCAAGGAGGAAAATAATAGCTCCCCCATCCAAACTAAAAAGGAGACATCAATCAGGAGTTGCTGTCCACCAATAAATGTTTTGGGTTGATTGCTTTCTCCTATAGTCTATTCACATTCTTCTGCTTCCTTTCAGGTGCACTCAGTACCCGTACCCTGTCGATTTACAACTTGTTTAATTATATTTTGTTTAGAGCACTATTAAAAAAAACCCCAAACATTGATGTCTGCCTGTCTTCCTGGGTGGAGCACACAGATCAAGCCCATGTACTTATCCCTCTGGCCAGTCACTCTGCATTCCCTTGGTGACAGTAAAGCAGAGCGAGTGCATGAGCAGACAGTGAATATGGAGGGAGCCTGTTCACCAGTTATTAATGTGCAATGATTAGTAACTTCTGCATGTGGGAAAAAGCCAAGCAGAAGAGACACATGGGTCATTCACGTAACAAACGAAGTTTACTCTAAGGTTTGATAGTTGTATTAATAGGACTAAAGAAAGAATGATATTTAGCAGGTAGATTTCCCTGCCTAAGGCCCTCATTCTAATCACGTGCAATCTATCAAGCACATACACTTTTCACTGTTAACCGTGATGTGCATTGTAATAACTTGATATTCTGTTTTCTCTCTCTCCAAACCAGGCACATTCTCTGAGCCTACCTTGTTCTGCATTGACAATCCATATTTTTAGGGACCTCAGGCCCCATTTCCAATTACAAAGCTCTCATTCAAGGTTTCACCTTTTTGGTTTCATGCTGCAAATTATGCCTGTAATACTGTCCTTGGCAGCACATGGATTTGCATAGGGTAAAGTGGTGTAGGGAATAGCTGTCTCTCAGGTTCAAGCTGTAAGGCAGAACATATTGCCAAGAGGTCAATGGCATGATTATCCCATCAGCAGGGTGAGTGCATGGTATTGCTCTCTGCACAGCCAGGGAAGAGGGAAATGCGTGTACAAAATTAAACCAATTCATTACATAACTGCACTAAGACTATGTACAAATGTACCATGAGCAGAACCTGGGGACAGCTACATGAACTAGAAGTTAGACACGTAAATGAAATCAGTAATCAGTGAAATTATGTGGGAAAAGTAGAACCTGCACATTCTTTCATTTTCCAATTAATGTAGAGAATCAGGGATGTTCAAACACCTTATTTTAATCCTCGCAAGCTAAAAGGAAAAAAAAATTAGCTTGGTCAGTAATGGGCCACTTCACTCTGCATCTCTGAAGTGTCTTTATTTTACGTAAATTTCAAGCTGGCTCCACTCCATGTTCTTTGCAGTAATCTCTAGCTGCATTTAGCATGGGCCAAGCAGCTCAATTAAACAGAGGAGCATTACCCCCCCTGATTCCTCAAGGCATATATCTTTTGTCCTTTGAGATACTGCTTACAACAAAAAGAATTTTTTCCTAGCCCTTCTAGATGCATACCGAAAGGTGATTGATAAACATAAGAGTTCAAACTGGGGACAAAATGTGTCCATAGCTTTTCTGTATTCATATTTTATTTCCTGCATTTAGTTGCAGTGAAATTCATAGTCCTGCAAAGAAGTCGGACCTTAAGTGCAAAATCCATAGTTGCAGTATATTTTGCCCAAGTTCATGCCAGTAAAAGAGATGCACATTAGACACCTTCTGGTGAAAAGCCAGGCCAGTTTATTTTTCCTTTGTACTGCCTAAATACTTAAAAGATACTCAAGATCTAAGGTGATGGTATTCCTGCTTTGGTGTAACGCAAGCCCTGTGTCAGCAGCTTCTGGTATGTGTGGTTCTGGGATTCATTCTGGAGCTGGGACTGAACGTCAGCAGAACAGATTCTTGAAAACCATTAACTTCTGGCACAACGAAGTGTAATCCTGAAGCCACTTACGTCTCTGTTTGGGAATGTAGTGTTTTTTTCCTCTCTGCTTAAGGACTGGGGGAGCTGTCAAGTAAGTGCTGTTCTGACACACTAAGGGAATTTGCGTGGTGGGAGCAGAGGTGGAGGTGGATAGCAGAGGAGGTGATAGAGCCTTCAGTGGTGCTGTTGACAAATGTGCCAGAGCATGAACCATCTGAGGACTTAGCACATGCTTACTGCTTCTGCCCTGCTGAGAAGTGTGACTTGGAGCAGGACTGAAGCCCTACAGCAAAGTGAGCCATCGTACTTTTCCTCTTTTAAAATTGTCCTTGGCTGACTCAATGCCACCACTTTTCTGTCATCAGCACTAAATGTCTGCCAGTTTATGCTCACTGCAACTTCCTGAAACACACATCGCCTCTGAAAGTGGCACAAGGTCTCCTGAATTTCATTAATTCATTGCATTGTCTTCCTGCACATGTTCTGCTTAATAGACAGTAATACTATTTCCTTCTGTGTGCTTCAGGATATCATTATTGCAGGTGCAAAGTGACATTCTCTAGGGCTTTGCCAATTTGCTGAAGAGTCATATTGGCACAAATTTTTGACAGTATTTGGAGCTTCATGCTCATTCCCATGCTGCTAAGAAATGATGATCTGAATGTTGTCACCCTGGTGTCCTAAAATCCTGAAAGAGCTCATCTCAGCTGATAAGAGCTACTTTTATAAAACATTGAAGAGGATGGCACTGGCTTCGATCAGTAAAGAATGATAGTTCCTGTATTCCCTGATTTACATAAACATTCCTGCTTTGAACTTACAGCTTCTTTTTTTTGACTAACTAAAAAAAGATGCGAATAAAAAAAATAGTGAAAGGAAGAGCAATCTTTAAATATGTTCTCCTTTCAACTCTAACCCCCTGTTATGGGTCACAAGGAGTTGGGTGACCTCAGCCAGGTCTGATGTGCACGAAGGCTGAGGTGCATAAGCAGAGCAGCAAAGGGATCCTCTTCTGGGGTATCAGTTTTGAGGCAGCTCAGCAGATTTAGAAGAGAATGTTCACACACAGGACAATTCTAGTCTCGTGATCATTTAATTCTTTCAAATGTAATAATGGGAAGTGGACATAACTTGATAGAAAAAGGAGAGAGCAAGGTGGAGATTGAATAGAGTGAGGATACAGAGCAGGAAGAAGGAATAGGAAAAGGGAGAGGTGGCAACACATCCCAAGTTAGTCAGGATGGTATATCTTGAAACCTAAGATTATTTAAAAACACCACATATCACAGTAAATTTCTGTGAATCTATATAGAGGCAAGTGCACATATCTAGAATTTTCCTGCATTTTCTTGGCAGTGACATCTGACTATAAAAAAACACTTGCCAAGGAAATAATGAAGTACATGGCAGCATTAAGGTGCTAACAAAACATTTAATTCAATGTAATTTTGGCCTGTCCCTTCTGCAGGGTTGGTAGTGGAGATACCATATCCACTTAGCTGCAGTCAGCAATTAGTCTACTGCCACTGCCACCACCTTTTTATTTGTTTTGCTCTGTGGTGCCAGAGATTTGTTTATGTACAAGCACATCTAGTCATAGTTTTTAAGAGATGCTCCACACACCAATTTCTGTGAAGCCAAGTGGTGTTCTTTATCTTCCTAAAGCATTTTGATCACTGTAACATCCAATCTAGATCTTGTGTGGGGAAGGAGGACTGAGAATTATTTATAAAATTGAGAAGAGCAGTGATGAAGCTCTGTTTTTTGGGTTTTTTTCTTTGGTTTTATGCTATTGCTTTTAAAGGTTTAGTTGCCATAACAACCCAAAGCAGTCCTGCATTACCATAGAAACATGCTGTTGTGGGTGAGTTTTTATGAGATCCCCTTTTTTTTTTACTTCTTCACGTAATGTATTTAACATTGGCCTTTTGCAGGTGTATCACAGTACACTACAGGGGTTTCAGAAAGTGACAGAATGACATAATAAGCAACATAAATGAAGCATATGTTTAAACTCAGGAAGAAAATCTGGTGTCATGGTTGACTGAGAGCAGAAAAAGTAAAAATAAATTCCTGTTGCTTGACTTGGAGGTCAGAAGTATTGCGCTTAAAGCGGGGCTAGCTAATCAGTCCACATGAGTAAATACTCAAAAAAAACCCAGAAAAACAGGAGTTAGGGCTTTGATTATGTACCAGAGAATTAGTGTAAAAACAACTTGCCGTGATAGTTGTAGATATGAAAGTATGGGACTTCTTTAAAGTTCTCTGCATGGGGCTGCTCCTTGAGACTGTTCAGAGGCTGAAGTGAGAATTGCGGAACGAGGCAGCCTCTCACAAAGCTGAGAGGGGTTCCTGCTGAGAGCTGGCTCCAGCTGCATACTGATAGCCTACAAGCCTCAGGTGCTGCTTGGGACCTGGCAAGTCCCTAAATTGTTTGTGATTCTCTGTATTGAGGAGTTTTCCCCCTTCCTGTGTGATATCTTTAACGCTGTGCTCTTCAGAGCCTCTTGGCTTTGAAAAGAATAGTAATGGAGCTTTTCCCTCCATTAATCTGCATCTCCATCTACTCATTATGTAGCTGTCTGGAGCAGTGGACCACTGGAGCATATCAGCTTTCCTAATGTCTCATAGATTAGTGTGCATCTTTGCTATCAAACTTCATATTGAAATTATGGACCCATTGCAGAGCATACACTCTGTCCCAGCAAACAGAGTACACAGTACACACTTACAGGTTCATAATCTTATGACAAGCCACACAACTTATTTGGAAAGAGGATTAGAGAAGCATAGTCAGGCAACTGTGGAGATTGTTATTGATCACTGTTTTTATGGGGAGGCACAGGTCTATCAATTTCCTGTAGTCAGTTGCAATATGATGAAAAAACTTTTCATTCCTGATATGCATGTTTTAAAGAATAGAAAAGCTTCCAGCTGGGGTCTTGCAAGAATTCCCCTTGCCAAGGTCACGCAGGTAGCAGGAATTTCTTTACAGTTATGCTTTATGGCTTCTGACCCCTCTGTAAGCCTAGACAAGTCTGCTATTACTTCCTCTCATTTGACCCTCAATTCTCCAGGCCTCCTTCTGAAATGTGTAGCCCTGGGACTGGTAATTAGTTGGGAAGAGGATATCCTTCTTGCTTTCTGAATGCCTCCCTCTAACCTGTTCAGAGAAATGACACCCTGAAATGCTTCTTATTGTTCATTTTCATGGTCTTGGAAAGCTCCTCCATGATCTTGAAGTTTCCAGATAAGATGTCTTCCATCCAATCTAACCAGGTTTTATTGGACATTATTTCCTCCTTCCAGTCAAGAACTTTCAAATTAATAAATCAAAGCTTAAATGTTGTAAATACTTGCTTCTCCTTTTCCTTCATCTTTTTATGACATTGATGTTGACTTCTACTTTTTGCTACTTGAAAAAAAGTAGCTAGACTTCAGAGGGACTTCTGTACCACCTTGAAATTAGTACCTGTTTCAGTTAAATTACTGAATACTGACCAGCATGCAATATGATTTCTACTCTTCCTTTTTCCTGCACTTGTTTGAGATTACTCTGTGAGATAAACTCAGGTAAAGAAGCAAGATTGCAATATCAGGAATCATGTCAGGGGGAATCTAGATCTGGATCTGAAATATATACTTGTGCAGAAGGAGAATTTGGGGAGATTTCCTTTTAAGGGGAAGCAAAGGTAAGGAGGAGTTGCAGGTTGCAGTACTCTCTTTGCAAACCCTGTAACAAATCAGATGTTGTCCTAACCCAATTTACAGCAAAAATGACACATGAATATCAGTGTGTTTCAGTGACAAGAGTTCTTCCTGTGCTTCATAGCTGCTTTGTCACTGAAGGTGTGACACCAATGTTTGAGCTGCCTTGTTTTTCACCTTTCTTATGTTTTAAAACCATGTTTTCCCCATCCCCATGTGTTTTTAACAGAGCACTGAGAGCCAGTTCTGTACTTAACCTTTCCCCAAAAGGTAGAAAATTATGAGGTGCAGACTTACTGATGAAGGTCACTGTTTAGTGATATAATGAATAAAAAACTAGAGATGGAAATGTCATAGCTACCTAGCACTAAGTGGTATCTGGTATAAAGTCACTGATTCATTTTTTGTTCTAAAATACTAAAGGATTAACTCTTGTGACAAACCTTACCCTGGATCAGATACCATCTGTCTTTCCATAGTAAGCTTAAAGTCAGCCCAAACTCCAAATCATGTGTTCAGGCTAATGCAATAGAAATGTCATCTGTGCCCACATTTGACTGTGTATGAGGTTTGCTCTGCTGGGTGATTCATTCTTGAACAGAACCTGTGTACTAATGAGCATGGAGTGAGGCTTGAACTAACTTGGTTAGAATATATTGTCCTAAGGTACCTTGCTATTTAGCTCTGACTTCCACACTGAAGGCAGACTGAAATGCAAATTTCTTTAAGATGAAGTTTGGAAGGCAGATTCTAAAGTAGGAGAAATTTGATTTTCATTATCCCAAGCTGCGATTAGTCTTAATTTATCCCTTGGTAGAAGAGGAAGATGTTTAATCATTTCTCTAACAATATGTAAGGTTTCCAGGTTGTCAAAATTAAGAACTAAAGATTAAGTTAGTAATCTCTGGAAAGTGTACTGAGACCTGGAGAGCACCTTTCATTATTTTGTCCCCTTGTGACTAATGCTTGAAAAAGCAATGATAAACTCTGAAGGAAGTTGCAACTAGAGTTGAAAGCAGGGACAGGAGAGCTGTAATTTAAGGCTGAGGGCTTTTTTTTTTTGGGGGGGGGGGGCAGGTAAGGAGAAGTCAAGCTTACATGTCCGCCTCTGCAAAGATGCACTGAGGATATGCTTCTTAAGATACCCAAAATAACTGGTACTTTTTGTTCTTCTCTCCAGAGACTGCCTCTGTCTGGCCTAGCTGTCAGACGAAACACAAGCTTGTTCCAAGGAGCTTTGTAGCTCCGATGTCTTGTTCATAGTCCATTGTGAAAGGGCAGAGAGGAAGCAAACTCCTTCAGATGAATCAGGATAAAAACTGTCACAACTGTTTTAATAGCCTGAAAGCTTGAAGAACCCTTACAATTCCAATGGTCATTTCCTGCCCTGCAAGTGGAATTAGTATCTCTTGGCAATATATTGAAATCAATAGAATCCAGCAACTGCCATGAGTGAAATTGTAAACAATTAATACTAATGAGACTTGAGAAGAAAGACAGGTGTAGCTGCATCACAGTCTTTCCTTATAGGCTTAGAATGTATTCAAACTGAAACAAGTTACTTAATTATATATTATGGCTGAATTTCTAGTGCTGTTGGTGAGGTGGTATATTGAGATAGCAGGGTGTTGTAACCATTTCCTCTCAGATCTCACCAAAATTTCACAGTAACTGTGTAGAATTGATGTATTAAAAACCACCATTTTCTCTTTCAGGGGATCATGCAAGACTGTGGTGCGTTTTTCACTTAAAAAAACCATGTTACTAATGGAGATCTCAAGAGATGTCAAGGGAGACATTTGTGAGGCCAAGATCCTTTGTCTCATTTGCCACAGACTGAATCCAGAGCAATTTCATTACTTTCATTTAAGCTGTTCTTGGATTTATATTGGGGAAAATTAGATGAGAATCCAGCTTTTAATTAGAAAACAGTGCATGTGTGAGATGTACAGTGGGATTTTTTTTCCCTAAGACAAGAGACTTAAGTGATCAGCAGAGGTCTCCTAGAAGTACTTTTACCATCTATGCTCAACAGATTAATTTTTCCTGAAAAATAAAAATGCAGGAAATTCTGTTAAAAATCAAGAAAAAATGAAGGAACCAAAACTTTGGAAACTCTAAAATGTGGATAAATTTGGTGATTGTGAAAGAGAAGTTGTGATAGCTTTCATTTGGAATAACTTGGGCTTTGTATACTTACATCTGAGCTGTAGTTTAAGGATCTCCTGTTTTTATTCCACACAGTATAGCCCATGTTGTAGTGGCACAGTCCTGTTCCTGAAATGCCATTGCATCTGTCAGTGGCAGGTTAATAATTATTCACTTGCAAACTGATATGATTTCTTGTGAAGAATCACAAGTCGATTTAGCTGTGGAGTGCAAGAGAAACAGCTGAATTCTCAAATTCAGCCTACAGCTCTGTTACACCTCTGTTAAAAGGGCATTTTAGAAATCTGGTGCTACACAGATGTGATGTGCCTGTCTGCTGTCAGCAAGGACCAGCACTTTTTCTTTCCACATTATTTTCCACATTACAAGTTCAGGCAAGACTCAGCACTCAAGGCAGGAGTGTCTAACTCGAGCAGGGGCTGAGTGCCAGGCAGCCTCACAAGTGAAACATGAACCAAGCATTTCCCGTCTTCCAGTTCCTGCGAAAAGCACAACGGATCATAGCTCTCTGTTGTCTAGTATACTGCTTTCCACACATTTTCACCCCATTCACTATTTCTCTATGGGTTTCTATTCCTCAAGCTTATTAACTTGTGCCTTTTACATGATTGGTGTTTTTTTTTGCTTATTTCCCCACCTGCGCTGTTGTTTCTGTAGGTCTCTGTGTACCATTTCTGCTCTGGTGGTGTCTGCAATAGCTCTGGATATGATGGCATTTACACTGGTAATCAGGGTGTTTTTTACCCCACTTTCAGTACTGTTAACATTTAATTGGTCAGCCTCAGCTAGGGAGAGTAGAGGCATTTTAACAGCCAGGTGTATCACAGGTCAGGTTTTATGGACCTGGCCAGAGGTCAGAATGAGGAGCATATATGGCATCAGCACACATTTTCCTTAGCTGTGAAATAACTACAGGATTCTGTTTTTATTTAATATGCTGGTCTTCCGTTCCCTCTCTTCTTTTTTTTGGGTTTAATCCTCTCTTTAAAATTTTTCAAAGTCATGGGTTATTATTTTCATAGCCAGTTCAGCCATTCCATTATGAATGCTTCTCCTTTTATGCTGAGTGTCAGTGGAAAGGATGTATCTGACCCACCTCCACTGCTCACTAAGGCAGCTGCCTTTGAAGTACATGTAATAAACTTTCTCTGATGGTAAAAAGAAAAGCCTCATTAGTTCCAGCCCATATTTGGGATGCACCTCTATCCACACTTGTTCTGCTTCATTCTTTTTAGTGTTTAATTATTGATACACCTTACATGACTCATGCAGTCTTATACTGGCAAGATACTTTCTGCATTTTCCCACCCCCTGTAACATTTTCACTTCCTCACTCAAAACCTGGGTTACATTTACCCCAGGGTCCATGAAACGTCTGGCAAAAGAGCACAGCAAAAGAAACCCATGTGCAGTAGGTTGGGATGGCTGAGCAGGGCAGTAAATCCTCCCTATAAGATTCTAAGGAAGAGAAAGGTGACAGAGCTCCAAAGACAGGCAGCTGCTTGTGAGGAGATACTGTGTCCATGGAACACTGGCAGGTCTCCTGAAGAGGTCATAGTGCAGAAAGACCCAAATAAAGACAAGATGTCCAGGAAACTTTAACTCTGAAGCTCACTCCTATCTGCTGAAATGTTTAAATATGCTAAAAGATTTAGCGTGGCTTGGACTCCTTTGTTTACCAGTCTTATTTAATCTGCACTGTGTATGCAGTTAACAGGGAAGTTCCTTGAAAGTCTGGAATAATTTTCTTTGTAGCAGCTCATATGGTGTTGGAGTTTAGATTTTGTGACCAAAGCAGTGTTGATGGCACACTCATGTTCTTGCTTTGGCTGAGCTGTGGTTGCACAGCACCAAAGCCTTCCCCACTTCTCGCTCTGCCCCATGGTGTGTTCTTTGGTGGGCACTCACTGGGCTGGGATGGGACACAACCAGGCAGGTGACTCTCACCAGCAAAAGAGTTATTATTCCATGGCATTCAGCATCATGCTCAGCACTAGAAGGTAAAAGAGACAGCTTTAGGGGATTAGACATCTTTTGATTAGGATCTGGCTGGGCATCAGTTACCCACAGGAGGGACCTTGGCATCACTTGTTTTGCTTTGTTTTCTTTCCTTCCCTCTTCCTCTACTTCACTTATTAAACAATTGCTTGTTGGTTTTGTGTTTTTCTTTCAATCTGGACCCCCAGGTTTTCTTGCTTTTATTCTTCCTCCCGCTCCTCCCCAGTGCCACTGAGGGAGAGGGGAAGTGAGTGATGAACTGTGTGGTGCTTTTTTGCCCACTGGTGTTAACACAAAACACAGGTACAAGAAGTTCTGCCAGTTAGCTCTCAGTATGGGACCGGTATCTCTTCATCTCTATTGTGTCCTGGTGAGCTGCATGAACATTTGATGGCTACCAAAGTGATACCACTTTTGTTGAAAAACCCTGGCATTGAAAAATACGCAGATAGCTGTGCCAAAGAAAGTAAAGGTATCATCACAGCCTTCTGCGCACAGGAGAAAAAACACCTGTGTAAGAGGGGATATGTGGACTTGAAGTACTGATTTTGAGAGGTTAATTCCTGAAACCTGCCTTAAAAAGGATACTCTACCATGGTAAAACCCTCAAAGATCAGGAGACCTACTTAAAAATTATGATGTCAGGAAAAAAGAAAGTATGCAGTTTCTTGTTTGTTGCTCAGCAAAAAGCTTGCTCTTTAGAAAAAGCAGAAACCACCAACTTTTTCCTGTTATTAGATACTTTTAGAATATGGAATACTAATAAACCACCCCCAAGGTATTTTTGGGGCTCATGGTGCCTAACCCCATAGAGGAAGGAAGATACTGTACTGTAGAAACATAATTAATTGTCGGAAATTAATTTCTCCAAATGCTTAGGAGTGTTTCCAACCCCTGCCACAAAGCACAGTGTGTTCAAGAAATTTCACAGTAGGGACATTTTGAGTCCTCTAAACCCATCTCCATTTGGCAGGGCACAAGTAGGAGCAGTAGGTTCTGCAGATCTTAAAATATTAAGCAACATTAAAAACAAATAATGGGAGACAGGGGTTTATTAGCATATGAAAGTATGTTCATAATCTACTTTTAATTGGTAGTGCTCCAGAACCCTACCTGAAACACACATTATCAGAACAGAAGCTGTCCTTTTAGTATACAGGAATTAAGTGATAACATATCAAATCCTTGCTTCTGTGAGCAGAACGAGCTCAAAAATAAAGTAGCAGATATCTGGCATAATCAAGCCTCTGCTGCTGTATTTTTGAAAGCTCTTGTTCTGCCTTCAGTGCTTCTTTCCCATTTTTTAGCATTCCATAGTAAAACCCATCTACCAGTGTCAACAACTGATGTCTCTGCTCGCTTGAAAGTCTTTTGTAAGGATAAACCATGGAGTTCAGCATGATCACAATGGGATGAAACTAAGGTAAAAAATTGTACCTCCTCACAAGAAATTTGTTGATTCAAATCCTCCACTAGGATTAAACGTGAAACCCATTCTGTTAGGCCTCCTTAGTTTTGACATCTTGTCTCTTCCTATTAATTATTAGAGTCTTTTTGAGAATGTCTTCTGCCTCTGCTGTCTAAAGAAACAACCTCTGCTGAAACCACCTTCTCCAGCCTGCTTCTGGAATCAAAAAAAACCAAAAATGTGTGCACCACTTGTAATCTATTATGCAGAGGCATGTAGCATCAGGAGGGTTAAATATCCAGGTGTGTCCAGCAGATCGCTCCTGTTCACCTGGCAGTTGCCTAGCAGGTAACCTGCTGACTTTTTCTGGAAAAGGCTTGGAAAGCTGGTGGAAAAAGCCAGACATGTATGCATGCTGGTGCAAAGGGGGCACCTCTTTCTTAAAGTATTTTCTTTAAAATGTACCTGCTATGCTTTTACAGTGGTAGAATCAGCACGGGGGTTTGGGCCCCTGGGAAGAAAACTCCTCTTTCTGATACTCTGTCAAATCCCTAAATAAAGACCACTTGCCAGGGAGAAGGAGACAGTTTGGCCAGTTTTTCAGAAGTGCTGTTACTAAAATTTGTGTGAGCTGTGGGTGTTTCAGCTCCTTTGAGAATCCAGGCTTTCTGGAGAGCATTCACACTCTTTTTTCATAGCAGGTCTCTTATTTTTATTCTCTATTCTCTCACTCCTTTCCCAGCAGTGTAAAGGTCACAGGTCATGTGCACCCAAGGAAGAGAAGGAAGGGCAGAATGTTTAAGGCAGCTCCCTTTCCCAGTCAATAGATTTGGGTAGCAAGAAGCCTTCCATTACTGACCCGCCAAATCTGTAGCTCCTGGTTCAAGACTGGATTGTGCTATGATTAATGAAACATGTTTAGTAGTCTCATTTGAGCTTTTAATGGTCTGTTATCTGCATTATGGCTTTAGCATACCCTTCATTATGATTGATAGCCTGTTTGGAGTAGGAGGCAGGGTAGAGGGCTGCTTTGAGGTGTGCACACTGAAGAGAGAACTGAAAATAGCATTTGAAATGCCGTGTTAATCCTTCAGGAATCCTTTAGGATATATCTCTGTGAGGGCCAACATATGCACATGTACCTGAGCTAGTTAACTGCACTGGCAAAGTACTGTGTTGCACTGGTGGTTCAGGCTGAGAAATGGCAAAATTACAGAGGCAGAATGCTGCATTAACACAGTTGTAAGGCTTTTGGTACTTAAACCAGCTAAGCTATCTCTGCCAGATACTGTGGTATGCCAGGTTCATCCACCTTTCATTTTCTGTGTGTTTCAATCTTTCCTACAAGCCATAGTGTGCTTCTGTTCTTCCCTACATCGGCAGTAGGGTAAACACAGCTCCCTCTTGAATCAATCAATTTCCCATGTCTTAAGTTTAGTGGGAGGATTGCTGACATGCAGATTTGGATGTTATTTAGCCACTTGTTTTGCCAGCCATGAGCCTGCAGGGATTATGCTGCAGGCTAGCGAACAACCTTCAGGAGTACCTAGCAAGCATCTACAATTTAAATTTAATGACCTTATTTAGTGAAGTACTTAATCATAGGCTGAAGTGTTAAAGCTCATGAATAGTCTCATTGACTTCAGCAAGATTGAAAATAATGATGGCACTGAGATACAGCACTGAGTTAGGGCAGATAACATCAGAGCCTGTCCTGGCTAATAGATTCAGGACCAAGTGTTGCTCTCCACCAGCATCCTCTTTTATCCCCCTCACTGAAGAGTATCTGCCAAATGTGGTCTTTCCAAGTACAGAGGATACATGAAGTACTAACTTCCTCTTAGGCCTTTGATGCTGAAATTTAGGCTGAAGTTTAAGATCATTGAGTTTAGCACTGGGAAAAAGATGGAGCAGTCAGCAAAATGTCACAGTTGACCATGACAAACTGCTGCTGCTCCCCACTGGCACATGCTATGGCAGATGTTGCATGCCTGAGGCTACAGAGCTCAATGATCCCTAGGAAAAAGAGCTCCTGCCCACAACTTGTAAATTCTTCACACTGAAATAGTTTTGTAACCAAACTTCAGCAGGTTAAAAGTGTTTGCAGCAAGAAAGGGAAGCTAACTGGAAACCTCCAGTTTTCTATAGAAAACTAGCAAAAGCCTCTTTTGCTTGAATTTCTGAGCTCCCATGTGTCATAAACTGTTAACATAATCGTTTTGATCAATTTTTATAAGTATTAGGAATATGTCACCTCTGTGTCCATCTGAATGTGCACCTGCCAGTTTGCTTGTCACTGCTCTGCCTGTTGTATTATTGCATAGAAGATACAAATTTTGCCATCCATTTCTTCATCGTCTTCATTCATGTTCATGAATTATTCTGGTCATTTAATGCATCCTAGCTCTGCATTTTGTGGTATCTGTTCTTGGTAGCAGCAAATCTGCCAGTTTAATTGCTTTCTCTTTAACCTCAAACTTTTTCTCATTAAGTCGGTAAGTAATCATCTTATGTTTTTGAGGATACTAGGGTGGAAAAGTTGTTACTGGTTCTCTTTGAATTCTTTTATTTAATAAAATGAACTATCTAAATAATAATCCCTCCCCTCTGTTTCTAGAATGCTATTACTTCCTTTTAGGCACATGGGAGCTTCAGCCTGTTTGCTTTTTAATTAAAGTAAGTTTTCGGCTGTGTCTTTTCATCATCAGAATTTTCTGTCACCTTGAAATGAAGGCTCTGGCATTGTCTTTTAAATTATTGAGCACTGACCGATGAGGGAAGTTCAGTTTAGAGTATACATTAATCTTCTTAACTACTCTCATCAACCTGACTGTCCAGCCTGCTGTGGTTTCAATATTCCTGTTTGCTGTCCCTCCTCTGTCTACCCACCAATATGTATAAAACATCAATATAATCTCTCCATGCTTGCTAATTACTGAATTCTGTATTCTTTGTGTTCTGACATGTTACAAAGCACTTCCCAAGGTCGTGTCTGACATGAATAAGTTGGTACAGAGAGCTTTTCCTTTGCCATTTTGTTAGCAGAACTTGGAGTTGAAAGCAGCTTTGCTGGGGAAGTGACTTTACTCCCTCTGGAAAAGCATTGTGTGTCTTTTTTTTTTTTCTTTTAAATTCACTGATTTGCAGAAGATCTAAAAGGTTAATCCTTTAAGCAGAGATGAACTAATTTGCAATCTTAGCAACTCTTTAGACCCTTCTGTTGAAACAAGAAAAAAGGTTTATGATTTATACACATTAACATTGTCACAGTGTATTGGCAAGCTTTGTTGCTCATGAAGTAAGTTGATAAAAATACATAGAGGGATTGAGAAGGAGAAGAGCAGTTCCACCAGGTGGAACAGCAGGAATCTGAGCTCTGCTTCCCAGCTCTGCTGCAGATATAAGCAAGAACTTTACTGCCTCTGCAGTCCTGGGTTCTGTCTGTTGGTTCCTTTCTCCATCCTGTTCTGTCTTGCCTAATCATTACAGGGGGCGGGGGGGGGGCTAGCTCTGGATAAACTCCCCCTGTCAAAATAAATTGCTAACAGGAATAAGTATTTTCCTCACTGAGCCCTTTTTACACTGAGAAGTCATAGTTCCCTCTGATTTATCTCATGTTTAGCCTCAGTGGAGTAATTGCTGAAGATTTACTGTGAATACGTGGAGTTGTAGCTGTCTGGTTTCGTTGTGGTTTCTGAGGTGCTATTTTCAGTACACCTGAATGATAGCTGTCAGACACTTTAGAGGGCAAGTACTACCATCTTCTGTGAAATTTAACATTTAGGGCCACACATGATTCTGATACTTTCTACCTGCAGAGTTTCTCCCCTTGAAAACATCAAATTAGATGTACTCTCACAGTGATCAAACAGCAATATACACATCCTGCTACGCCATTCTGGTAGCATTTCAAAAATAGTGGTTGGATTCCTTTTCACTTGGGAAAGTTGTTAGTTTTAATTTAGCTTGCTCTTCTAAGGAGCTAAACTTGGGCCATTCTGGATTAGAATTCACGAAGCCCAGTTTCCCAAATGGCAAAGCCTCTCCTACACAGCGTGTGCTCCACGGAGCGTGCCTTGGCCAGAGGGTGCCTTGCCAGCAATTCTGTTCTTGGTCTGACAGCTTTCCTCACCAACTTTCCCAGAATGGGAAAGTGGGAGGTTGCTAATCAGCAGCAAAGCCAACAGCTGGTGTTTTTATGAGAAAATATATAAAACCCAGAAAATACATGAAAAACACTTCATTCTTCCGTAGCATAAATTTACCAAGCCCAGTTCTAACCTGTTACAAGTTGGAATGGCTCTGTTTGAGATAAAAGGACTCATAACTGCTTGCTGTGTCTGAATATTTACTCCTTCAAGTCAATTTGTGTAAATGGAGGGTCTTCATTCCCTGTCACACAGACTCACACCACTGAATCACTTTATCAGGACTCACAGCAGGTGCTGTTGCTGAAGTAAAAGACCACCCTGCTTAAGTATATTTTATTCAGTTGCCCTTCAAAGCCAGGAGTGCTGGCAAGTTTTGAGGATTTAACAGTACTGGTGCTCACTGGAGCACCCTTGACAGATATTATCCAAGGACACACATGCCCATGCAGCAGAACACATCAAATTTTAATGCAGACCCAGAGACATGAGATACAGTTCCATTGCTCAAGTATGGCCTACAGTACAAATTGAAGCTGATAAATGGAAATAAATCTGAGAAGAGAGCAAATTCCTTGTGCAAAGGCACAGGGACTTGAGATTTCTAGTGTCAAGTCCAGATTGAACTCAATGTTCAAAGCTACTGCAACATGGCTATAAAGTGGTATATTCTTCAGAAAAGTCCACTAAAAAAAATTTAAATTCAGTGAACTAAGTTATGTACTGAACTAAGTCTGAAGTTATGAATCAAATTAGTTAATCTTCAAGAAGTGATTGACGTATTCTTAAAGTCTTCATTAACCACAGTAGCCTTACAAACTTTCTCATAAGCCTCTATGATTATCAGCTCCCCAGCAAACTAACTGTACCACACTCGTGTCTTCCTCTAGTTACTGATGAGCCTAATCAAAGCAAACATATAGAAAGGAGGGTTGAAATTTTTCTCCCCTTTCCAGTCAAATATGACCCACTTACCACGCTTATTCAGGAATATGTCTCAATCTGTCACCATGGAAATCATTTGATGTCACAAATATGAGATTTTAGAATCAGTTAATATGTCAGGCAGGTAGACCAAGACTAATTACAAAGGAGAAAAATGAAATTTAACACACATGCATTTATTTACAGTAAGTAATGATGGGAAAGGAAATTAAGCAGCAGCTCATGATTGTTAAGTGGTCCAGAAGAAATACATCAAACTTTTTATGAAAGCTGCTGTAAGTATTTAAATAATTTTTGGATTCTACTGTAGAAACATTTTAATACGTGCAGTATTATACACCTTGGAGCCTACTAGAGACTTCCATTCTATAATTCTTAGGTAGAATTCATTTCCATTAGCAGTTTCATATGCTTGTTTCCATATTTTCACCCCCATCCCTGGCACATATTGTTGTTACAGGCATATTTATAGTGTTAGTTTATCTTTCACAGTGACTTAATAATAAAGTACATCCAGAAATTATTAGAATTACTGAAAACGCTCCTTTTTTGTTAACATTGTTCAGTAGGGTTGATCTAGTTTCTGCTGCATATGTATATGTGCATGTTTATAGTTGTGTGAGCAAAAACTTACTGAAATTACTGAATGTTACGTCTTGGTTTTTATTACACATATATTCACACAGACTTTCATTTAATGATTGTTCATGTAGAATATGGTTTTGCTATTTTTGAGAGCAAAGAATCCACAGGGTGTTTCTCTAACAGTAGAGTTGAAAAGAAATTATAATAAAAATTTATAATATTTGTTGTATATAACTTTCCTTCCTTTTTCCTTTGGAAAATTATTTATTTTACCATCCATGCAGCAGAGGGAATAATAAAGTTTAGCTGGAGGTGATTTTTCATCTTAGTTGTCATTTGAAGAGATTCTGACAAGGTTTTGTAGACCTAAAAATCAATTCACTGTACTTTATTCTTTGATGCATCTGTAATGGTTTTGTACAAATGATTTTTTTTCTTTTCTTGTTATGGATTGCAATTAAAAGGAAAAGGAAAAAAAAAAAAAAAAGGATAGATTTGCTTTCTGCATAAGAAGTAGACATCCAGTATGAAAAATGACACCTTTCTCTTCTGAAGGGAGATAGTAAGGATTTGCATTAATAACCAACACAGTTCTTCCCCATTGGGCTTTCTTCCAGCCAAGACACTAGTCCAAACAGAAAGAAATAGCTTGAAGTCATTCCATCCTAGTTGACAGTGGTCAGAGAATTAAATCCAAATCATTGCATTTTATCCACCAGTAGATTATTCCATGAAGTCAAACCAAGTTCAGATGTTCCTTACTCAAAACAATTTTTTAAATGTGAGTTTAAAAAACATTTTCATGAAAACATTAAAATTTCTCTCCCAGCTTGGCCATGACTTCAGATGTTCTTCAGTGCAGTCCATAAAAACTCTAGGTACTTGTCTCTCAGTTCTCCTCTCCTAGGTTTACTGTGTCTCACAGTTACTGGTGGGGGCAGGGGGAGGCAGAGAATATTTTGGACCTACTGAACTTAACTGAGCAACCCTGAAATGCTGGTTCTCCCTTCTGGTATTGCAGAAAATAAACTACAGGAAGAAGAGCTATATCTTAAATTTGGTGGGTTTTCCCCTTGTTGGTCTCAGGGGTCAAAAAATCCTTTGTTTTACACACACTTATTCTTTTCTTAAGTAGCAAGGTTTCCTTACTTTCCATTGTTGTTTCTGTAAAACAAAAGCCTGACAATCCCTTTTCTCCCTGAGTCCCCCAGCAGAATGCTAATGTTGAGTAAGGGCTCACTGAAGTGACTGTCAGCTTTACTTTAAGAATTCCTGTGTGTAAACTTCTCATATTGTGGAGGGATGTTGCCGGTGGTTTTGGTCTCCTCAGGGCTGAGCCCCTTGGGATACTCCCTCAAAGGGGAGTTTCCCTTATCTCAGTTCTGTTTCAGGAATGATTCTCCAAAGACTCATTAGCTTCTTGTTTCTCATGTTTATTAATACGTATCAAAAGACTTGGCAGGTCTTCCCCAGACTTTCTGCTCCAGTTCAACCCACCATCACCTGGCTCAAGTTGGCTTGAAAAGCACAAAATGGCCCCAAACTACACAGCTTTTTTATCTTTATACTTATTCTTACCCAATTAACTATAGACATGTAAATTATTTTTCTTAGTGACCCAATGACCCAACACCTGTGTGCTGCACTGTGGCATTTTCTATCCAATCACCTACTACTACCCAAAAACCTCTAGAAGAAGAAGAAAGCAGAAGGAAAAGACACAACACCCTAAACCCTCCATCTTGTCTTCTGTTCTCTAAACTAGCTTAAACTCTAACTTTTTCACCCAGTGACTTAAGAAATTCTCTAATCTACACTCTCTTTTAGCTTTTCTATTTAACTTCAACAGTTGTTTTCATAGTGGTATATGGAATTCAGTGTCTTTTTAGATTTCAGAGCTAGGCATCAGAGACAAGGGCACACTCTGTACCTCAGACTTAAACAGAGGGACATTACTTTTGTGGTCTGGAAGTGTCTTTCTCAGTCATGCCTAGCATTATAGTCATCCTGGCTGGAGGAGAAAAGTATGCAAGAAGATAACTTTCAAGGTAGTTCGATTTATCCTAATGCTCTTGCCAGTGAGTCACTGCTGTTTTGATCATTTTTGGTTTTTGAACTACAGACTCAATAGATTGTAAGAAGCAAATGAAGGGAAGTGTTTTTCTTTCTTGCAGCAATTTAGAAAATGATTTTCATGTTTCATCTGCACAAAGATGATTTAATTAAATACTTTAATCCTGGCCACAAATAATTTGTGTAGTGGTTTAGTGAGAGACGTTCAGCATTGTCTTGTCATAGAGCATTTACTTAATCCTGTCGTACCTGCTCGATAATTACTCTCTCAGATCTGTCCTTCCATTAGCTACAGAATTAGCTTAGAGGACTTGAAGGAAAAGAGGAGGGAAAAAATCCTTCAAATTAGTTAATAATTTATGATTGCTCTTGAGTCAGCCCTCGTTCAGTCTTTCTGAGGGGCGAACCTTCCCATCTGTTGTGAAATGAAATAACATTAGTACTTTTCAGTTTCTAGAGCTGATCAGAATCTGATAATGATAAATAGGTCTTTTCTCCACTTCCAAAACAGATAATGATCTCTTTTTAATGCCTTTGTGTCTTAAGTCACATCTCACATAAATATTTCTTTCTTTTAGTGCAGATATACTCACACAATTCACTTCCTTGCAGCATTGATCTTGTAAACTTAAATGGGAAATTGTTTATTTTCCTTTCATGGAAAGACAGGAGCCGAGTTGGTCTTCATGTGGTGATAAAAAATGGAAGGGTGTCCCAGAATCTGATCTATGTCTTGGAGTTTTTTTTCCTCACACAATTAATGGGCTAAGTGACTGAATAAGAGCTTTAATATTCAGTCAGAAGGTCACATCTTACTCTAGGAGGAAAGAAACTAGCATTTCACATGTTATGGAGGGGGTTTTGTGTTCTGCTCTTTTTTGTTGCTTGGAGTAGGTAAGTACCACAGAAAATGATCCTTACATTTCTTATTCCAGTTCGCATATTCTTACGGCATTGAACACAGAGAGAAAATCTTACAAATTAGACAGAAAGCAGTCTTGTCAAGAAAAACAAGTTTATTTCTGAAAATGCTTAGGATGTGATAGGAAGCAAGTGTAGGTCCAAGCTAAAAGTAGTGCTAATGTTGTGTGGAGTTAAGAAATGATCCAGGGGGTCAATTATAACACTGTAATAGAAGGTGACCAAAACTGGATGGATTAAAATGTAAGTTAATTAGGATACATTTGAAAAAAAAAAACAAACAACTGTTCACAGATGATACTGCAAGAGTTATTCAGAACCACCTACATTATCTTTTCTTTGTGAAGAGTAAATCCTAAGCAGGTCTGTCTGGGACTACACAATTGGATTTTATAAGTGAGTACAATGTTTGTGTACCTCCAGGAAGGAATCATGGAGAAGGAAGATCAGTTCTGCCTTCTAAAAGGGCAGAGGTAGAAGCTAAAGTGAGATACTGAAGGGAGCCTTGCACAAATCTACCCTCGGTGCTACCAAAGGATTTACCTTTTTTAGAGATTAGAGCAGATTATCTATAAATGTCCCATTTACTGGATACTTTTGGAGCTATAAACTCATGTCCAGACAATTTTGTTTGGAGTGATTTAAGAAATTATTGCTATCATCTCTTCAGTACTTTTCCAGGAGCTGTATTAACTGGCTTTATGGGGACTTACTGTCCCTCTCAGTCTCCAAATAGCCATTGTAGAGGAGCAGTGGCAAGGGCTGCAGCTAACCTGGATAGCTGGACACCAAGATGAACTGGGTGGGCAGTAACTCCTGCCATGGGGTGGTAATTTCTCAAATCAGTGTGCTTGCTTCTGCAGCATTTATGTGATTTAGGCCTGAATTAATTCTCACAGTGTTAAATCCAATGGAAGTAAAGATTTCATCACTGCATTTAACTGGGTCTTACTGATCTTCCCAATATGCGGCCAAAATTGCCTTCTATATCACTCTATCATTCTTTCTTCTACTTACTGCCTTTCTAATCTGCAAATGCATATATTAACTTCTTGCTGGTTTTTAGTACTTGAAAGGCAATCCATTTTTAATTTGCTGAAGTATTAAATATGTTTCTATTGTAATTTGTATTTATTATGGTGCTTAATGGCTATGCAGCATGACTGACAAAAGGTGACATCAGCTTCCACTACATGGAACTATGAGCCAATAAAGGGTCTGACTTAATTATCTGATGAATGAGGGACTTCTGTTTTTCCTACCTGAGAAAGACAGAGGGGTAAGCCCTTTGTTTTGTAGTTTATTTCTTCTTTAAGAAGAGGCTTATGATACAGATAGGCTGTGAATAATTTTCTCATATTTATTTCATGCGTTTATTGCCTTTTTTAAGAGCAGGTACAGTGTGCCATCTGACATCTGTGCTTATGAGGGAGTGAGTTAGCTAGGTTCATTTTAGAGATTGAAGTTTTAATTTTGTATTCCATCTCATCCTTAGACAGGTGAAGAGGAAAATAAGTAAATAAAAATTTACTGATATTTGACTTGCTGTTTTTACCCTTTTGATTACAAAATTTATTGAGATGCAAGATAGATTCAGAATTCATAACAGCATTTTACTACTTCATAAAGCAGACGTTGCTTACACTTTCATGCATTAGTAGGGATTAAGGGGATTAGCAGATACCAGAACTTCCTGTCCTTTGCATGCTTTTCTGCAGCAATTGCACACTTGGCTTCCTGCTTCTTGATGTCCTCAGAATGCTTAATTCTTTCATGCCTC
Organism: Cyanistes caeruleus; assembly: GCF_971803275.1. Taxonomy (NCBI): domain Eukaryota; kingdom Metazoa; phylum Chordata; class Aves; order Passeriformes; family Paridae; genus Cyanistes; species Cyanistes caeruleus. Next base: position 30,128,376 of record NC_141704.1, on the reverse strand, counting down.
TCTCTCATTTTATTGTGGAAATATGAGGGTTTTTCAATATTTGAGATGATAATTTTAATTCATTAGTACTTTTGAATGAAAGCTTGAGTGCTAAAAGTTACTATAAAAAACCCCAAAAAAACAGTAAAATTAGGCTCAGATTAATAAAGGGATACTGTTGTTTAAATTTAAATCTAGGTGGAGTTCACAAAAGTTTTTCCAAGCTGCTGATAAGCAAATTATGTTTAACCACTCAGGCATTTTAAGTTCTGCTGCTGTGCCTGCCTATAGATGCTGTTGTTTTGCTGAAGCCCAGCAAATCCTAGCTATTTTCAGCCTAAATCCATTTTACATCTTGCCTCTCCTGCACATAACCTTTTAGGAGGTCCACACAAGTTGTCCTCCTTACAGGGGAGGAGTTTGTGGGGTTCTAGTGTGACGTTTTACATGCTAATGTAGGGGAAGGAGCACACAGCCAGAACAGGGAGGGAGGGCCTGTGGGAGAAGTTGGAGTGATGCTTTTTCATAGATGCAGATGACATGTGAGGCAGTCTGCAATCTGACCAGGTGCAAAACCCTTCAGCTTTCAGGAGGAGAACCAAAAAGACCTTTCTAAACATTAGGACCAGTAGACTTCTGCCCTCTTTTTGCTTTTTATCATACAATGTCAACATTATCTAGTGAGCAAGCTCCCAGTAACGAACTCTGTGTCTCTCCCCATCTGTCTCACTAAATGCCACTTGGAACAAGTGCCTTTTCATTTGACAATAAAATCAATGAGTGAAATATTAGAGGCTTGAATGGTATGATGTGCAGAATACATTATGGGACTTGCGTTTCAGTGGACAGCAAGTCTTGCCCTTTCTTCATGTTATCACCAACAGATCTACTTCATGAAACTGGTGCCTTCTACTAATCTCTCACCTCTTCGCCTTTGGACTTCAGCTCTATTGCAACACTTCAAAGACTCTCTGACTCAGGGCAGTGTGTTAGAATTCTGTATTTCCTGTGTACTATTGGTCTCACATTTTTCATCTGTTTGTCTTAATTAAAGACAGACCTGTACTAACTAAATAAATAACGGAGAGGGAGCTTAAGCTGATTTTCATATCCCTTAGTTGAGATAGCCTTTTTCCTCTTTACTTGAAGATTCTTCAAACAGCAGGAATCACTCATTACTATGAACAGGGACAAAAAGGAACTGTCAGTGCTGAGACAGACTTGTTTCAAGCATCTGAAAAATTCTGGTACTATCCACAAAGAGTGATCTGCAAAAGACTGAAGAATGGGAGGTTTGTTGTTTTTTCCAAGCCTTACTGGATTCTGCATCAGGAATATTAACTGTTTCATTGTCATGCTAGCAAAATGTGTCATATGTATAGTAAACAGCCATAAACTAAGACAGTAAACTAGCAAATGCTTGCTAGCAATCCACAAGGCATCCTGTGCAATTTATTCTTGAAGCTGAAGGTACTGAGCTTAACGTGAGCTCAAGATGGCTATGTAATTTTACCTTTGTGCCCGTCATGACTGTAGTATTGGACATGCTGGCAAAACTGAGCCAGTGCAATGCATGATTTCAAGCTGGGTTGCATCTCTTGCTCTCTAGGCTCAAGATGCAAAACAGCAAGATGTTTGGTATCAGAGCTCTGTCCTATTTCCTGATACAGGTTTAGTTGTGCTTAATCATTAGGTGTGAACAAATATTTGCTGTGTCATCTTACTGTCTGATACTCCTGATGCATAAATTCTTAGCAGTAGTGTATGTGAGCTCTAACGTGTCTTGAAGTCTGTAATTAAAAGGATAAAGTGAGCTGTTTACACAAACCAATTGTTAGTGTAGTAAGTGCCCTTAATAGCATTGGCAAGAAGTGCTAGGCAGGTAGCATCATTTTACTGCAGTCTGTGTCTACTGAAGAGACAGCTCCTGAATTTTCATCTAGAAGTATTTGCAGAGGCTGATAAAGCCACATAGCCAAAGGGAAATGCAAAGCTTGTTTATTTTTTTAACAGAACTGAACCCAACAGAGGGGAAAAATAATGTCAACATAGTTGGATTTCAACACCACATACTAAGGCTTGGCAACCTTTTTCACATTAAGTGGATGACTACAGCCCTTTTTTATAGATTTTTTTTTTCTGATTTGTTTTGATTTTTTTAATTGTTACTAGAAAACCAACTTTTTTCATTTTGTTCATCTTGGGCAGGGGGGGTTCTGCCTCTGCTTCTGCATTCTGGGATTTCTCTGATTCTTGGAAAAAGTATTTATGATATATATACTGATGTCTTGCTTACAAACATTCTTGGTGTGTTAATCAATTTTAAAAATCTGTTCCTTTTAAATAAAAAGAAAGGGGGGTTAATATCTTGCTGTTAATATATGATAGCTGTCCAGAAGGATGTGAAGTAGGAAGCTGTGCAGTTTACTTGAGCAGTCTTGAGAATATTAGGAAGATCTTACTCTCTTTCTCTAATTCCTTGCTAGCAAAGGAGTTTACTATTCCAACAGTCTCAGATGACAACCACTGAAGCCTGATGCAGTGTAGTGATGCAGTGATGTGGTGAAAATGAGGGACAGACAACTTCGAACCTCTGTTACCTGGTGCGGATATGAGTTAAGATCATTCAGTTAATGTCACTACTGACAAATGCAGCTACCTGAATGTCAAGAGGAAAGTGATGAGACATGCCTGGGATCCCAAGGGATGTACCCAAAGTAAATCTATGTCAGGGCAGCACATAGCATTCAGAGATGTGGCAAGGAAAAGCTCAGCCATCAGTGGACCCAGTGAGCTGACAGCTGCTCAGAGATGAGCTGAGTGGGAATTTCTGAGTGATTACTGGCAGTGACAGTTTAGGCACTAGGCTATCATTAGGGACCGTCTCTCGGTGTCTAAAATCGGTGCTCTGGGTCTCACAAGTCCTGGCACCTGTTCCTAGATCACCACTCACCTCCCCAGTGACCTTGGAAGTGTCACTCCAGCACCATGAGCCTCAGTTTCTCCTGCTGAAAGTTCTCTTTAATGAAGTGCTACTACTGAAAGGCATTGCCTCATTACATTTCAGAGCCTTATTGATCACACACTGCATCCTGCTGCTCAGCTCCTCATGACTGAGACACGTTTCACAGATGGGCTTTGTGCCAACAAAAATGTGTGTATCAGGACCTCATCCTCTTTATAAAATTGATGCACTTAAGAAAGACAAAGTCATAGTGCATGGATAGTTACTTTCCTGCTCTTCACAGTTTTATTGCATTATCTTTGGCAGAAAAAAAAACCCATTTTTTGTTCAGTGATGGCTTATGCCTTCAAAGCCCAAATTCAAACAGTGGTTTTAATACCTTGTATATTCCCGAAACTCTGGACCCTTTCTTTCAAATCAATGCCTGAATATTAGAAGGGGTGGATTTGAATTGACTTCGTTCACAAGGATGTTTTTCTGGCTTCAGAGAAAGAAGTTTTCAATTTTACAAGAGTGTGGGGTTTTATATTGAATAAATCAAAAATTTAAAAGGAGACCATGATAAGGGAAAAGCCATTGATGTGAATAAAAAATAATAAGGTGTGTAGTCAGAGCAGTGGGTACATCTCACTGCCTGGTTAGAAAAGAGTATTTACTATCTGTAAGAGGTTCACGTGAAGTCTCCTATTGCTGTTAATCAGATGTCAGTTCTACTGCTGGGACAATTTGTACTATAAACAGTGACATAGAAACAGGTGAGGAAGGGCTCAGCAGCCCATGTAGCTGGTATGGGACTCTCTTCTGCTCAAGCTTACAATTGCACAACCATTTCATTCTTCTCCAGACTCCATGCAGAGCACATTCCATGGCAATGAGTTGGGCATATCACAGAATGGGTCCAGGTTGGAAGGGACCACAGAAAATCTCAAAAAGTTTTGTTGCAAAATGAAACCTTTTTTCTATGCTTACCCTCCTGTGCTCAGCTGCTGAGAATCCGTTTCCCTGAAATTCTGCAGATGAAAGTACTGCAAACATTAATGATAGATTTACTAGCTTTGCTGGGGTTTGCTGGACTTCTCACTGTCCTCTTAATTTTTCTAACAAGCTCCTTGGAGGACACTGGAAGATGAGCGGAAACCCAATATATTTGCTTCTTTTGATTGATTTCATTCTTTTATCTTTCCTTATGAAGATGAATCAGATCTAGGTCTTCACCCCAAATTCTCTCAATGCAGTTCTGTGTACTGCATCCTCTTGATCACCTTTTATGTATGTCTTTTGAATCCTCCCTCCTACCACATACAAAACATTTGTCATGTTTCTCTCTGTATAGATTCCTGCCAAGTTATTTTTCTTCTCTGGTCTGAGTTGCTTTAACTTCTTTTGTCCTTGTCACATCACCACCTCTGAGTGCATCCCAGAAGTCAGCTGATACCATTGCTTTTCATCCTTGTTTCAGCATTGCCAGAGTTTGCCTTTATTCCTTTCACTTGCTCTTTTCCATTGAGTCAACCTGGCTCATCTTAACTTTCTCTGCCCCTGATGCATTGCATCTATCTCTGCCTCATTTGTCTAGCATCCATTCTGATCAGGTGTTCACTGCCTGTATCCTCTCTGCTCCTGGCTCCAGTGTTCTAGGCACAAGAAGCTTCTGTGGAGCCATCCTCTCCTCTTCTGAGCCAGTGCTGCTGTGCCTTCACTGAGCTACTCTTTGGCCTCCTTCTCATCCAACCTGTGCCTTAATAGCTCTCCATGCAGTTGCTCTCCAAGGGTATTTAGTCCACTAAGAAGGAATAATGGTTGCTGGGAAACAGCAACGTACTTAATGTAAATGAGATATCAAGCAAAAAAGTTTAACTTCTGCAGGAGGCAAATGTGAGGAAGCTTCACATTTCCATATGTAATAAAGAAGTTCTTCCTGGCAGAGACTATATATTTGCAACACATATCTGTACATATTTATACATGTATATATGTACATGCATGTGAATGTGTGCATACAAATATATTGCATATATCTGTCACATGTTTGCGCACCAGTGAAGTAAATGCACAGTAGAGATCAAAATATTCAATTCTGTTGAACACAGAATTGAATATCCTGTACCACAGAGGTGTATGAGACAGTGTCAGACTGTATTTTTAGACTCTGGCACACTTGTGTTATAGAGCACACACAAAGTTCCATGTGTGTATTTTACACTAGATTTATGGTAAAATTTCTAAAAAAAAAATATAGAGAAAAGTCCTGAGGGATTTTGTGCTTGAAATAAATTTTCAGAGGTAAGTCAGGGGATTTGTTGCATGAGAAGACGGAGTCTCTTTTGGAATGAGAGAGGACATGGCAGTAGAAGAAAGGAATGAGCCTGGGAGCAGGAAAAAACATGAATTTATATAGACAGTGCAGGAATTGCAAAGGGCAGCGATAGTGAGGATGAAGAACTTGAACTTGACAGTGATCTGAAGAGGTGGATGAGAGATGTGGCAGGAGAAGTGAAGGATTTTAGAAGCCACATATTTTGTGTGAACCAGTATATGGTCAGGGGCAGGAAGGCCATCAAGAAAGAGTCAGTCACTCAGGCAAGACTTACTATGAAGTGCAACACATTCAGCTGGAATCAGTCAGCTTAAGTACACTAATTTCATTGAAATCATGCTGATTTATACCAGCTAAGGATGTGGCCTCACACATTTCAGAAAGAAAGGGTGTCTTATATAGGTGTTTAAAGACTAAAGAAAAAGAAATCAGGAGAAGAAAAGAGGCAAAGGGCATTAATCAAAGATTTTAAACCATGCAGAAAATAACTCTGCTTCATTGCATCAGTATAGATTCACCTAGTCCTGACAGTGTTCATCAGGCTTGGTACTGGCCAATTTAGAGTATTTCCAGCATTCAGAATATGTACGTTTTCCCTTCCTCCCTTTTGTCATTTCTGTGTCCCATTTTGGGAACAGAATTCTGCAGTTCTGAATCCTGCCAATCTTGAAACTTAAATTCTTGTTGAGTCCTTCTCCTCTCTTTCAGCTTACAGTGGCATGCATTGCTCTAGCAGTATTTGGCTGTAGCTCCAGCATTCATGTCTATATTGAATTCTTAATTATCTAAACCGTGGCTGTTAGAGTAGTTAGAAGTAGCAAGACAGAGTTCTACTCTGTTCTCCTTCAATAGTCTCCACAGTGTAGAAATTGCTGACTTACTGTGTTTTTAGAGGCTGAAAACTACTTTGCACTTAGTTTTAACTTTGAAGGCTTCTACAAAAAACAACTAAACCTTGCAAATCCAACAACCAGGAGAACTGAGCTGAAACAGTGATATCAGCTCACGCTCTGGCCATGGGCCATCAGAAGGTGAAACCCCAGCCTTTCTTTCCCCTTTATAATGCCTTTTTATTTTCCCCTTTCTGGAAACAGTCTGGTGGCCTGAGAAAGCGCAATTCACACAAAGTGTTTGCGGTGGGTCCAGTGCTCTTACTTTAATTGCAATGGAGTCATGTAAAAGCCACTATAGGTTTAAAAGAAAAAAAAAGCTTCCACTAAAGAAGATGTTGAAAGTACCTGTAATAACTATAACTTTTTACTACTATTTTTATTGTTTGTAATAGCAAAATAAGTCAAGGCAAGAGCTGAGGTTAAGGTCCTGTATACCATAGACTGTAGAGAAGATGACATCCTCTGAAACTGGGAAAAAATTGGGGCAGGATAGGAAAATATTGTTCACAGGCACCAAGATTAGCACCAATCAAAAGCAGCAGATACCAGACCCAACATAATAAAAAGCTGATACCCCTTCAGATGTGCCATGAGTCACTGTATCCAGAGGACCCCTATGAAGTGCCACCATACAGCTGCACTGTTGTGCAGCTCCTCCCAGCTGCTGGAGACAGCTCCATGCTGGATGGAGTTTCAGCCTGGCCACATGCTGCTACTCTTACCCTTTCAGTAGAAATCAGCACACACTTACAAACTCTGAGGACTTACATTTGCAATATGTGAGACAGGCAAAATGGAAGAGGGGTAAAGTATTTTTCAGGGAGAATTGAGCAAGAGGCTGTTCAGTGTCACCCAAGAAATCAGTGTCACAGCTGGGAGCTGAGTTAAGGTCTGGAGTCCCCTTCAGTGTCTAAGTTACAGGATAATGCTTTCCCCTCCATTAGCCACCAAAAATCTGTGAAGTGAAAGCAGAATTGAAGGCACTGAGTTGTCAGGTTCAGAAGTGTCTGTTTTTCCATGGAAACCTCTTCCCAGCAACAGCCAAGCTTCTCATCGTGCAAGAGCTGTCAGGCAGCTGTTCTGTGCAAAGTGCTGTAACTGCAGCTGCTTTCTGGAGAAGTCTCAGCCCACAGCCAGGCAGCACACAGCCCCATTCCCAGCAATCCAGCTGTAATTCTTCTGCCTGCCCGGTAATTTTTCACTGTGGTCATGCTAGAATCATAGCCTTGTTTTCTCTTGTCTGGCTGTTAGTGGTGATGAATGAAGAAGTAAGAAAGACAGCTTAATTTTCATAAGCTAACTTGTGCCTGGAGTAACAGACAGTGAGAGGAGCGTACTTGATCATAACTGCAGGACCAGAACAGAAAATGATAGAGCTTTTGCTGTTAGTTGTGGTATTTTATTATAATAACTCTTAGGGAGAAGAAACCGGCAGCTCAGAATGCTGAAAGGTTCAAATCCATTAACAGTAGGCACCGTGCTCTCATCTGCTGGAAGAATAACTCACATAACTCTTTTATTTTTGCCTTTTCCAAAAGGCTGTGCTGGAAGTGAACTCTAGTCTATCCTGCCCAGAACACCTGAATTCAGAGCGAGGTATGATCAGAGGTGAAGTGAACCTGGAGATGGTTCCTGCAGAGCTGTGAGCACCTCTCAGGAGAGGCACAAAGGATGGCAGAGAGACAGGCTGGTGCATGGTCAGAGAGCTGCTCACCGTGCCTGCTTGACACCGCACATCCCTTTGGCCTCCTGTTGTAACTTTGTCATGTGCTTGAAAAAGTAAATAACTAAATGAAATAGCTGGTAGTAGGCAGATATTCTCACAATGATTCACTAAAAAAACAAAAATTCATTAAATCTCTGAGTGAATTTTTAGTTGGTTGCAACTGGAAGGACAAAACGTGGGATTTTTTTTTTGTTTGAGCTTCGAGATGCATGGAATAATGTGGTCTATAGGGTATATATTCATCTGTATTACGTGTCACATTGTTTTATATTATTTAACATGAGGATGGCTGTACATTCTTAGATGTTATTTTGATATCTTCAGATCAAAATATTCAGGGAATGTCTTCCAGAAAATATTTCTGATTTTCTTTTTTCTATATTGATTCAAAATGAAAACCTTTTTGGAAACATTAATATTTACTGTGCAGATGAAATTCTATGTTCTGGATTACTTCTGCCTTAAGTCAAGACCACAGAGACAATGTAAAGGGAAATAAAAATATATTCTTCTTTGACAGAGACAGCAACACTATTCCAGCCTAGAGAAAATAGAAATATAACTAGAGAAGATGGAAAGCATATCTCCATAATTTTCTCCAAGGTGGTTTGGGAGACAAGCCATCACATCTGCCTAATAGGCTTTTATGCACCAGTAAGAGTTACAACAGCCTGACAAGTTGCATAATGCTCTACCCTAGGACAGTGTGTGAACGTGTGCACATTCCCAGGCCATTGCAAAAGCAAACCAAAGCGTGTTAGCTCATACATTTTACTGTGTGTTTGTGACAAGCTAAAAGCATACGTACAGGCACTTATTCCAGCTCAGTTGATACACAGTAAGTCACATTATCTGGTCCATATATCTGAGCCCTAAAGTTTACATGATGTTCATCTCTGCCTTCATCTCTGTCCTGTATCAAACCTCAAGAAACACTGGTGAAAGTGAGATTTGTTCCGGTGTCTTCAAAAATAAAGGGAAAATGCAGAAGAAAATTATACAACTACAGTAAATACATGCAAATCATAATTTCCTGACCCTTTTTTAGTTTATCTTGGCATGAGAAATAATAACTAAGTGTTTCAGGGGTAAGTTATGAGAACTGAGATTTTGGCCTGGTATGTGGGAAATGAAAACCATTAACAAGCATTAAGATTTGTTCATTCTTCCTTATGCTTTGGTTTAAAGGCTGAAGTCTGTAGCATGTTGGTAAATCTGTGAGGCTAAAATAATGAAAGCAGATTGATGCTTCATGGTAAAGAAGTTTGGTACCTGCTTCTTGCAAATAGATTTCTAACATTTCATTTGATGGTATCGGTACTATCCTGAGAAGGATCTGTGGACGGCTGAGTTGTGAAATGTACTGTTAGATTATGGGCAGGATCAGTCTCTTCCTACCAGCTTTGCCAACCCATTCTGTACCAGCTGCACCTGCACCTTCTATTGTCTGTTTGGTTTTTTTCCTCTTCACCCTTTACTAGTAATGTTTCTTATCCTGATTTATTCTACTTCAGCTGTAAGGGAGTGGCTATAAACAGGCAGACTTCAGCTTGGAGTTAACAAGCGTTGCTCTAAATTGTGTCCTTTGGCCTCTTTTTGCCTTAGGCTCCTGTCAGCCAGTTGAGATCTCTTTCATATTTCCTCACAGTATATGGCTTGTGATGTCTGATGTGCTCTCCAGTGTGTTCCGTGTGTCTCACAGGTTGAGAGATGCTGTGGTTTTGTGTATGAACAGAGTTGCTTAGGATGTGTTTGCCTCTGTCTTGTTACTTTCTTCATTTGCTTGTGCATTGCACTCTTTAGTGTTACCAGTTTTCAGTAGCACCACTGGGTGTTTGATAGAATCCTTTTGCCAGGTTTCCCACCTTCTTAAAAAATTATTTATGGGATCTAATGTGAAAAATTATATATATGTGTAATAAATATGTAATGGAATAGGAGAGACATCACTGGAAAGTAAGGTCTGGTAAGGAGTGACGTCTTTTCATTAGCATAGAGTAGGATGATGCTGGAGTGGTGTAGAGTGGACTTGGTAATCTCTCAGAGTTATTTTTAGATTGATTTCCATTCACTCCTTGAACGCTTTCATAGTGTTCTGGTTTATTTTTTGTATGCATTGGCCAAACACTGTTGCTCACTCTCTTTGAAACAGCATTCGAGACATTTGGGTTACTGACATTCCACTGAATTACAGATACCACAGGAGAGTACTGCAATCACCTTTCAAGCCAATTATAAAATTGAATTAATCATATCTATCTTTATGTGTTGTTCTCAGCCCGACCTTGTCCTGGACCATACTGAAATTTTAGTAATACATAGCTGTGGTTCTACGTAAGCGACATAAAATGATCATTTCAGCCTTTCAGTGCACTGCTGTGACCATACACACAATTCTATGGGCATAGCTGGGATTTGAAAATGAGTCTTCAAAGCATGATGCTTAATTGCTTTCTCAAAAGCTTGCAAAATAATTTCCAGTACCAGTCTCAGTGCCCTCACTGAATATGTCCCTCTTTCAAAGCACAGTTTCTTTTCCTTTCTCTGACTAGATCCAAATGCAGCTCTCCCCTCCATCCTCTGTTACCACAGCATCATTTCAATCACTTGTTATTTACATTTTATACAGCACATTTTAGGATACATAATTAAGTCCTTATCTATACAAACATTCATTTTTCGGTTGATTTTTAAGCAGTGCAAACCTTCTAGACACATTTGATTTAAAATACATTTTACTCTAGCTGAAGCCAGCTGCTAATCAATGCAGGATAAACTGAAATAAAACTGAAGTCATATTTTCTATGCAGCATTCTACACAGGCGCACCTAAATGACTTTTAAATTACTCTCTTAAATTAAAATGGTGCAACTTTCTTATGTAGGTAAGCTCTTCAAATGCAGTATTTTTCAGAGCAAAAGGGGTTTCCTTTGTGACTGTGAAAAAAAGAAATCCATTAAACTACTAGGGGGAGCTTGGGAAGAGAATAATTTGTTACACTGAGCCTTGTTCTTCAACTATATTTTCTCCATCAGAGTATGAACAGATATTCATATTAGATGATCCTTTTACCAACACTTAATTCTCACTAGGAGGATTCTCCATCATTGTATTCCAAAATCAAGCAGCATTCAGATTTGTCTGGGTGACATATTTCTGTCAGCATGACAAAGGTTCCCACAGTGTTTAATTACTCAGACTAGCCAGGGAAGAAGGGAGGAAATGAGCCGTGCTGCATTTGCTGTGCCAGGCTTGCTTGTCTGTTACATAAGCTGGCTACTTTGGAGGGCATGGAGGGAAGGCAGCGCCCCAACTTCTGCCTTCTCTTTCCACTGGTTGTCCCTCTCCAGATTTCCTGTGTTTTCCATTGATTGACTGTCTTTTATCTTATGATGTTCTTTCCATTTGCTCATTTTCCAGGGCAGCAAGTTCTTGGCTTGGTGGAGAACCAGAGTGATTGGTATTTGGGCAACCTTTGGAAGAACCATCGGCCCTGGCCAGCTCTTGGGAGGGGCTACAACACAGGTAGGACCTTCGGGTTTGCTTTGAATGAACGCCTGCACTGAGTGTGCAGTCAGTCTCCCAGTAGGGAGAGTCTGAGATGTGGTAATTTGCGCCTCCCTTCCTAAGCTACAGCTAAATTTATCTTTTTAAAAAGGAAAAATGATACAATGTCATGCATTTTGGAGTTTCCCATCTTCTCTAAAAGCTGTTAGAAAAGACTGTGTGACATCCTTTGGGGAGGAACAGAGCTTTTCAGCAATCTGACATGTCCTCAGCACATCTCCTACAAGATTTCTGTCCATGACTCATATATAGGCCCAGCAAGAGGGAATGAATAGGAGTTGAGGCTCATTTTCTGTAGAGAAGTAAATGGTATCACGAAATACTAGCCCAATAAAGATAATAACTCCTGCAGGACACCAACAGGGTCATAATTGTCCTAATAAAATGCAAGCTACTGGCCATCAATTTCTGCTGCCATGAGAAAGGAATAAAGACATTGGATCAGAGAATTTATTAGGTTGCAAGAGACAGGTCTTCCCACTGATTTGTGTTTGGTGTATGAGAAAACATACCAGGTGCGTAAAGAACACACACGTACACCTAAATCATTTCAATGCTGGGCTTTACATGCTGATGCAGTGAGTTAGGTTCCCCCTCTCTTTGTAATAAAAGAACAGAACAGATGGTGAAGCCTCCATTTGGAACAGATGAGTCCATTTAAATATCCCTGCACTATCAGGATATTATTCACCGTAATAGCATAATAGTGATTTTGCTTCACAGAAATACATTATATTGAATTAAGGAGACTAACTAGAAAAAGAATTGAGCAAGTTGTGGTTGGGTCATCTGTATTTCTATATTCCTATGTATATTTGTGGAAATCCCAGTAATTTTAGTGAATTTGTATTTTAGTGTCTGTAGAGCATCTCTGTTCTCTGGAAATGTTCAAAAGAATAGCCTAACAGAACACAGATTGGTATGGATACAAGATCTTGGCAGAATAGGTTTGTTTCCTGACTCTTCTTTGCCAGAATTGCAAATAGAAAGGCTAGGTCTGCCCACCCCAAAGCATGAGACAGAGATGAGTTTCATGGATTTTTCCTGAAATCTGAAAGCTTATGTAGTACACAACTCAACTTGTTGGTGTTAGTTCAGTTCCACCACAAAGCAGTATCTTTTGTTCTGCTGAGAGATGACCACCTTCTATAGCTACCTTCTTTCTGCTGTATTTTTGCTTTTTCCTTTCTGCCATTTTAATGCTGCCAGAGAGAAATCTGGCTCAACCACATAACATCAGAATAATTCAGTAATGTATGGTGGGTAGTATAAAATACATATATTTATATCTAAAATGCTAATGTTAAAAAAATTCCGTAAGGCTTTAACTTATGTTGTCTTAATTTACTGTTCCAAATGGTTTATGGGAGTACCAAATGTCAGTATATCACATAGACCTTACACTGAAGGCAAAAATAATCAAATATCTGCAGTCCTTCACATATACTGCATGTGTTTATTCTTGTATTAATACATACCTATCAAGCCATGCATAATCCCATAATCCTGCACATAATTTTATTTTCCTCACAGTTTCTTTCTTCACTTAGCTCACCTTGTAGCTATAAAAACTCTTTTTTTAGAAAGAAAACCAGAAGGTAGATAATATATGGAAGACTGACAAGTGATCATAAGAAGTGGAATGTTGTTTCTTCAAGTATGTGGAACAAGAGGTCACTGAGTGAAACAGTGCAACCTCTGAGAAGTAGGAAACGAAGTTATTGACAGAATCAGCACCCTTCAATATGAATTTCTTGACTGAATTAATTGTTTGCCTCAGTAATCTAGCAGAGACTGGAGGTATACATTTCTCAAGAAAGATGAAACTGGATCTTGTTTGATGTGTTAGTAAATAAAAATAATTTACTCTGCACACAACAGTGTGGCCAAGGAGGATTCAGAAAACTAAAGCGGGGGGACACTGGAAGGAGAGTCAGTATCTCTAAGCAAAACACTCATGAAAGGCAGCGGTCCAGGAGGGGGAAGACAGAAATTCAGATGCCTAGAGCTGTCCTTAGGAGCTGTGAAAGGGCTCCCAACCCCTGAAACTTTCATGAGCTAAACAGAGCTGGATCAGGGGCAGGCTCTCAGACAGGCTTTGCTCTTGCTCTTGGGAGTGTGTTTACTGCAGACATAGGATACAATCCTAAGAAAAGAGATTTTTATGTGAGCCTCTTCAGCCGGACCTAACCCTGGAAGATTTGATTTTGAAGCACCTCTCAAAGTCAAAAGTGTTCCACTGCTCCTCACAGTTTCTGAAGATAATAATTTCTCTTTCACTCTTATCTTTCTATGCCTGAGCCTCTCTGGACAACATAGAGGTTGGGAGAGTCCCAGAAGGCAGATGTATTAAAGGCAAAGATGTGTTTGTTCCTTCTTCACTGGTTCTTTAAACCCAGTAAGCATTTGTGCTCCACTCTTCCTGTGTGCCCAAGCCAGATCTCCTGACAGCCAATACAGATTTTCAAGGAAAGATTTTATTTGGTTGTTTTTCATTCTTCCTCATTTGCACAGGCAGATAATCCAAGTTATACTTTAGTCCATGATAATAAAATTGTTGGAAAACCAGACCAAACACAAAGTCAGACAATTTAATTAGTGTTTAAGATGTTCTTAGTTGGAACCATTCTTCATTTGCGATAACATTCTCTTCCTCAAGCATTTTGAACACAATTCTTTCTGTACCACAAAGGTTTCCAAGCTTTTTTTCAGTGCTTTACTGGCAAACACTCAGTAAGCTGATTAAGCAATCAAATGCCCTTTTTATATATCATTTTTATATACCATCCACTCCATTATAGTTGTTTGCACTGAGTTAACTCTTCCAGATTCCTCATACACTAATTCAAGCACGGTTTCTTGCTTTGTAACTGTATTATCTTTCACTGACTAAACTGTGCTTTTGGAAGTATTGCTACACTATGATTTTTCTTTTTACAGATGTTAAACTGACAGCTCCAGAGTTGCACTGTATAGTTTGATGTTCATTTTGGGAGTAACAGTCATCTTAGTCCTCAGAAAAGTACTTTATAAAAGAAATTCTAAACATAAAAGCTTTTAGTATTTTGTCTGCCTTATACTTTCCATCGGGTGGAAAATAGCTTTTAAAAGCAATCTCTGGTGACTGTTAAGGCTTCTGGCCACTTCTTTAGGGGTGTGAATCACCCCTGGCTTCTCTGGCTGTAGTGCAGCAGAGCCAACTTCCATCAGCTGAGAATGGACCCCGTGCCTGCCAAATGGAGCTCAGGATAAATCTGTAATTTGGGTGGCGGTGGTCATTTTTAAAAACTTCGGCCCAGGGGATTTCAGACTCCTAGACTACAGAAGCCCATACTGAGGATTTGAGGGCTCATCTGAAATGCACTGCCTCAGTGCAGCCACCAAAAACTGTAAGGAGGTGTCTCAACAGCTTGAGCTGAGAATTCATACTCCCACACTGGGAAATGTGACATTACCAGATTTGTGGATTAGGAACAGAAGGGAATGGCTAGCACCTAACAATTACTAGGCTACGTGTGTACTGTGCCTTATTACTCCTGTGTTTGTAATGACTGGAAGAGTGCTAGAATGAATCTCTCTCCTTTATTGTTTCCCTGAAAAAGAGAACCTATGGAAGTAGAATTGGAAATTGAAAGCATGTGTTACATCATTTTTGCATAATATTTAACAAATCTGAATGATAAAAGGCAAGCACAGAACAGACTGTTTATGTGAAATAAGCCTGGATCACATCTTGTGCTCCTTCATGATGATGCTGTGCATCTTCAGTGCAGAAAACAAATGAGTGGTGCAGCAGTGCAGAGTGGGCTGTTGGTAGTCATGGCACTGCCTGTGGACCTGAAACCAGGTAACAGCTTTCAGCCAAGCTCCACAGGCTTCTGCTGATGACATTGTGGTAATTGTACTTGTGTACATTGGCTGCTTGAGAGAGGAAGATTTTGCCACCTTGTCTCAGTGAATGAAGTCAGAAAACTCATGGTTTATAGAACCTTTCAAACCCACCACTGTGGCCTGACCAAGCTTAGCCATGCCCCCTTGAAAAGCCATTGCAATATTCCTGTCTCACATTAATTCAAGCATTAGTCGTGAAGTGCTGTCATTGGGATTGGTTCAAAGTACAGGAGCCTTGGAAAATAGATGGAAATTGCATTTTAATGATTAAAAAACCAATGTCCAACACTGATGACAAGTCTTGTTGTCATCCAGTCACAAGACTTTCTTCATGTACATAGGTCCACACTGTGCCAGTTTTTTGGATTAGATTGTACCTCCTTTAGGACACTGTGAGTTTACTCAGTAAATACTGTTATCAGTGCAAAGCATGGTGATACACATGAGCTTTATACATGTAAAGGTGCCTTTGAAGTACAAACACTGTGCACATTGTCCAGGTAACACTTTAGGAAGTGCCAGCCTATGGAAATAACAGTCTGTTTGTGTCAAAGGTGGGAAGCTAAAGCGATAGTTCTGCTATTGATGACCACATCCCTATCTCTGTTGTCTATAATCTGTAGCTTGAACTTAAGAATAAGATATCTTAAAGCTGACTACCCTCAAAGAATAGTTTCCTTTCTGGTCTTTCTTATGCACTTTCTAAAGCACGATGTGATGTACTGAGAACTTGTTTACAGCGTGTTTGACATTTCTGAAACGAGGGTCAATATATATTTCATTTTGAAAACAGTGCCTCTAGTTTGAGAGGCCTATCCATCTAGTAAAGGCATTACTGTGGCTGAGTTAGTCTGCTGTTCATGGCATTCTCTCAGATAACATCCTCTACTCCTTAGCAATTGAATCTCAGCCCCTGTGAAAATGATGTTTTTAAAAACACCACCAGACTTCCTTTGAAACACTGAAAACATTTATCTCCTAGGAAACCTGTGATTAAAAAAGATGGCATTTAGAGAGTCTATACCAGATGCTAGTTGTATTGGAGTAAATAATTTATTTTTTTTTTTTAGTTGATTTAATTGTCCTAGTTTTGGGAGTTATATTGGTCTGACCTGAGTCCATAATGTAAAGTTCTCCATGTAATGTACATAAATCAGGCATTTAGATATAGTGTTCCAATGCAGTGATTTTAAAAAATATTTTTGAAGTGTTTTATTTTTAGCTTGATCAAGGCTGTTCTTTATGTGAACGTACATACCTTGGTCAGTAATTATGTTGTCCAGCAGCCTGAAGTGCCCTCTTTATTGTAGAGGGACAGTTATTAGTAGGTTAAATTTAGATGAAAGACTTGCACATAAAAGCTTAGTAAAGGCATCCAGGTGCCTAAACTGAGAACAAAACCTTCTATTCTATGACAGAAGAACCCCAGACAAATGCATAGTAATAGTGAAACCAGTATGTTTCCTTCTGAAGTGCAAGTTCACATTGCAGTTTCTCATTGTGCTCATAAAAGTGATTGTGTAAAGACAGTTCCTTTTGGTAGAGACAGAGACAGCGGTTTTAGCCACAGTCCCAAAGCAAAGGAAAAAGGCATCACAGTTGGACTCCATCTTTGGACTCTTAATAGGTAACTTGGTGCCTGTCACAGAAAGTAGCAGAGTGACTAAGATGTCTTCCTACCCTCTGTGTCAAAGTCATTCCCACTAAGGCAGTGCCAACAAAACCAGTTGGACTTGGTAATAGTCAGATCACTCTCTTAGGTGCTGTTTGCTACAGAAATCACTATGCTTTAATCATTTTTGTGGTAGGGCAAACTAAGTTCAGGACAAACCTTTCCCCTTCAGAAAAATACCAAGTGACTCTGAAAGAGAAGAACCTGCAAAACTGAGTGGACACAAATCTCGGAAGAAGCAGCTCGTTTCTTGCCTTTCCTCATTGTCTTGTCTTTATATTCAGCTGCAACCTGACTTTAATTGTTCCTGCTGTAGCTCCTCAACCTTCCCTTCTGCACCAATCCTTGTCAAAGTGAGCTCAGGGGAGGACAGGAGTGCTGCAATACCCTTTACATGGAGATCATCTCTACACAGTTGTTCTCAAGAAAGTCACAGACACTGAAAAGATAAGTTTTCCCAAGTAAAACAGTTGAATTCTAAGCAGTTTAGGTCAGAAAAGATCTCCTGAGGTCTTTTAGTCCTCTTCCCATTGAAAGTCAGCTCAGATAGCCCAGGGCTTTTTGCAGCTGAGTTTCATGTGTCTTCTTGGATACATGTCAGAGCAGCCTGTTCCTGTATTCAGCCACTAATTTTCTATTCAGTGAAAAATAAAGTAAAAATTCATAGTGTGTAATTAGATTTTCCTTTGCTGCAGTATGTGACTATTGCCTCTCATTCTGTCTCTATGCATCTGCTAGAAAAGTGTGGATCCATTAAGCAGTTTTAGAAAGCAACAGGAGATCCCTCAGTTTTCCCCAGACTGAAGAAGGCTGCTTCTCCTCATGAATGGTAGGCCTATGACAATTTGGGTTGCTCTCTGATGGATTTACTTCAGCATGTCAGGGTATTTATTTGAGGAATCTAAAACAGTTCTTCAGATGTGGTCTTACAAGTTCTGAGCCAAGAGTGGTAATCATTTCCCATGACTTAAGGGCTAATACAGCCCAACACGTGAAATATTGTCCCAAGGTCGTACTGCTGGCTCATGTTCAACTCGATGTCCACCAAATCCCTTAGAACTTCTCCTGGAAAGCTCCTTTCTATCCACCCACTTCTCCTCCAGCATGTACTCTCCATTCAGGAATAGTACCATTTAGGACTTTCTATTGAATTTTAGGGATTTTCTTTTACCCACTTGTCCAGTCAGGGTCCCTGAGTAGCAACCCATCCCCAGGGCATTAGGCCACGGCCCCCAGTTTGGTGTCATGTGTTACATTACCTAGGACACATGCTATCCCATTCCAGCTCATTAATCTGAATGCTAAACAGCATCAGCCCCAGTGCCAGCTCCTGTGGAATACCCCCTGTAACTGACCACCGTCTGAGTGTTTTATTGCTGAACACAGTCCTCTGAGCTTGGCAGTCCAACTTTGCAGGCTCCTTGTAGTCCACTTACCCAAACTGTACCCCAGTTTGGCTATATGAGCATGATAAACAGCTCTGTAGGCAAATCCCTGTGTTTCTGTTGTGAACCTAATCCTTCTCTCTGTTACTAGAAAATAAGTGGTTGTGCAGAAAGGATTATGTTTCCTGTTTTTGAAATGCTGTGGTTAATTTCCAGGCTTGTTAATTGTGTGCTGCTGCTTTCGTTCCCCTAATCCATTCCTTAGAATGTTCCATTCCTCCTGAATCTCAGTCAATAAATTTCCCATTAAGTGGGGGGGGGAAGTTTTCTGCTTTTTTCTGAATACAAAACTCCAAACCTCTTTGTCATCCAAACAGAAAGAAATACCTTTTGGGTGGTTCAGCCCTGAGCCACATCTCCTTTGTTGCCAAGGTGTTGAGTGAACACCAGACCCAGAAAAGCTATGATGGGTTCTTGCTCACTCTGCCCATTGTTACACTTAGCCTTGTGCACTACACTTAATGTTAGAAACTGCTTTTGAAAGCTCTTCTCCACCATGATGGAAAGTATAAGGCAGGCACTGTTAAGATTAGAAGCCAGCCAAAAAAATTAGCACCTGTGCAGGGTGCATTTTTCCCCTTCGCATACTCCCAAGTGGAAACCTTGTAAAATTGTTGACATTTTGACCCCTATTAAATATGATGCCTTTGAGAGGATCAAAACCAAGAAGCCCCATATAATTTAAAGCAGTGGTCCCTGTTACCTTTCACTTTTTGCTGCTTTCTGTGGATGAACAAAACACAGATAAGTATCATGGATAAGGTCCAGATCTGATATAAATGCCTGACAATTGCATTAAAGAGACTTAAGCTGATTTACAAGAGCCAAGGATTAAGAAACAGATTTTTTTTTCTTTTTAAAGGTGGGTGGTTCTTTGGTGGAGAGTCCAAGATAAATTACTTTTGGAAGATGTGCTTGCTTTCAACAGGGCAAATAGTCAGCAAATTTCAGCAAACCTTTGCAGTTTTTATCCATAAAAACAAGCTTTGTGTGATCCCTTTTTCCAAACATGCCTGCATACAAAGATCAAATGACTGGATCTCCTGCATCACCTTGTGTACAGTCTGTGTTATTCTGTGATTCCTCTTCAGGACAGCTCACCCAAAGTCCAGTTCCTCTGGCTTTCTCTAGAGTTGTGACACTCACTCAAAATTCTGGGTTTTGAGGCACTGACATGAAGAATTCTATGTTCATAAAGAATTAAGAAATGCATGACAATCAGTCCAAGATGGATAATCAGCTGAACTTCAGTTTTGATGATTGACAAAATCATATTTTTTGTGTGATCATTGGATGTATAAACCAGAGTAATTTCAAGTGTGAGTACAGGAGATGCATTTGTTTTGTATGGGATGGAGGCTTTTTGCCACTGCCATACCTAATATCTACACTCCCAGGTAACTTAGCAGCCCTGTTCATTCTTCACTCTTGGCTCTCTGATTACCCACAGGACACAGAAATTAGTTGGTACCCATTCTTTCTCAAGAATAAAACTGTCTTTTGTAAAAAAAAAAATAAAAAATAATAATATTTAGTGTAATCTGTTCATCATTCATTTCAGGAAGTATTTCTGGAAGGTAGCATGGATGGAACTACACTCCATTTGGCACCTCTTTCCAATCCTTAAATGTGGCATCAGAAGATGAATATTCTACATGCCCTGATGACATTCTCCAGTGCACACAAAAAAGACCCTCTGTTCCTTGCTAAAAACAGTCCAGTCTAGAAAATTGTGACATGGCTCTCTCATAATGTCATCCACACTGAGAAATGCAAACAGAATAATTGTTCTGTCTAAAAACTGCAGGAACATAAACTAGACCTCAGAGACAAGCGCTGAGCAGCAGGAATGTGGCCAGCAGGATATGCTCAGGAAAGAACCACACCCTGAACAGTGCATGCCCACCCACACTTGTACACACACACAAGCAGGGGTTTGGTGCTCTGGGTGCTGGGGACCACTTCCTGGACTGCATGTATTTTAGATTGTAGATTTAGCTACTTGTCCAGGGCTAGGCTCCACAGGTCAAAGATGACCACTTCAAATTTGCAAAATTCAGGGATAATACTGGAACATTTCCCATGAAGTTTGGAAAAATGGCTCCAGGAGCTTATCTGGGAGCAAGTCAAAGGATAATTTGATCCTAGGTTATTCATATTTGGAGGAGAAAATAACATTTCTTATATTTCTTATATTAGCCCTCTAATAGAGGGCTTGCCAATTTAGCAAAGGTTCAGCAAGATCAAATGACTGAAAGTTCAAAGAGATGTTCAAATTAGAATAAGGGAAGCACCCTTCATCAGGGTAATTATGCATTGGAATAACTTATCAAAGTTTGTGGTAGACTATCCATTATTGTAAATTTTTAAGTAAAGACTGTTTTTTTTTCTAGAAGTTATGCTCTAGTAGACCCCAAACTGATTTTGAAAAGTCCTATAGCCTCTGTTACACAAGAGCAAAAAAATATCCTTTCTGACTTTATTACCTAAGGAAGTATTTAATCAGGACTTTATTTTCCTGTTGAAGCAACCTAAGCACCCAGGTAAATGAAACCATACCTAATCTTGTGTGTAAGAACTAACTGCAATTTTAGTATTGAAGAGAGAAAAAGTCATTTCAAACTTTGTAGAAATGTTTGAGAATCACACCCCTACCCCACACAGTATCACTTACCTTTTAAAATCTCACTTTTCAAAATGCTTTATAATAAGATGTCTACCTGGCCATCTCTTAGCTAGTGGCCACTTTTGGCACCTTCATGATGTCTTTCAGACATGTACAGAGATGCACACAGTGTTAAGTGATCCTTGCACATGGCAGTGGTGTGAGATCTTTGCCTCTAAAATGTAATTTCTCTGTGCTATATACTCAAAAGGGTCACAGAATGCAAAGGATGTAAGGAAACAGGAGCTTTTTAAAAGCCATGTAAGGAGCTTCTTCACAGATGTGTTTTTGTCTCCAGCAACCATCTGCAGAGGTTCAGAAAATACAGGGCTTTGAGAATGGTTCGTATCCTTAATGTCTTCCTTGATGCCCAAGCAACTACAGCAGCTGGGAGTAACCCCTAGTTTCCATTTTCTATTTTTCTAGTATTTTTGTTATTTGCCAGCCATGTTGTTTTCCATGTCATCTTTTCAGCAAGTTGGGCCCTTAAGTATGTGAATTTATACTGCTTGGGACTTTATACTTCTTGGAGTCTGTGTGAGAGGCCAATTTCTTCAGGTCTAGAGATGGTTTTTCTTTGCTGACCTCTGAAAGTCCTGTGAAATTGTTCGTTCTCTTTTTAAGACTGTGGGAGGTAAGAGAGCATTACTTAGCAGGATGGTCTCTAAGTAGCAGAGGTTTTCCTCCATAGACATACTAAAAGTCTTATGGCTCATGATTCCTCTCCTCCAGACCTTCTAGACTCAGGAATCAAGGAGATTCTTCTGTAGCAACTTTGGGGCTTTAAGAAAGTTGGAGAAATTCCCCCAGAAGTGGAAGTCATTAAAGAGCAGATAGAAAGAATATTTATCTTCTTCCAAATTGCTCATGAAGGATAGCATCTAAGCAGTAAAGAAACAGAAAACTGGGACATTCTGAGCTACAGTGAGCAGCTCTATAATAAGAAGTTAGAACTGTGCTTGAGTAAAACATTCATCTTAATTCTGCCTAAGGAAAAGTAGCATACTTGGGAAGAGGAGGATAAGGAAAGTAAAAGTCTTCTATTTCATTAAATGGTCATCAGGAGGTGTAAACAAAATGTTTATAATGCTTCAGGAGGAACCAGCCTCCCAACAGAGGGACTGCACAGCATTTCAAAATACACTCTGTGACAACTTCACTTTTAATACATATGCAGAGAAAACAAGGACTATTGCATTCTGTCACCGTGCCTGGAGGGACACACACTTTGTTTCAAAACAGCTTTTCAGCCCTGTTCAGTTTTCTTAGAGATAAGTTCAAATGTGGAATCATCATTTATTCTCAATGAACACGTTGTGCATCCCTGCAAGTTTTTATTAGTTTGGGTTTTTTAGATTGTGGAAAGCTTTTTTTGAGAAAAGAAGTCTGCTGCATTTGAGTTCATAGATAAATAATATATCAGGATGCTCCAGAAATGTGCTAGAATGACAGTCCTTTGGTCATATCACGTTAAAAGCTATAGACAAATATGGCTTTATAGTAAAGTAATGACATGGCTGGTCAAATTATGATAATAGTCTATAAACCAAGTGAAATAAATGCAATGAATATCATCCACACAACAATGTGAATTTTAAAATGTGTGCAGTGGCTTGTTTTGGAATTATACCTTTAATTTACTACTTTAATCCCTAACAGCCATTACTTGCAGTTTACTGTTTGCTCTTGATACTGTGGGTGGAAAACAGAGGCCACAGTCAGTGGTGTGGAGCTGTGACTCAGTGGATTCCAAATGCAGTCCTCAAAAAAATGGTCATTGGAGCCCTGATCAGCAAAGGCATAGTCACATCCCTAACATTACACACTGGGACCATTTCCATTGACTTCAGGTATAATAAATCACAATTAAAACAAGTTGTGTAAGTGTTTGCTGGAGTACTCAGCAGTCAGCACTATCATGGAGCTTCTCCTGGGACAGCAGAGCTACAAGTCTCTTCCATAGCACCTAAAACTGAATTCAAATCTGTTTAACAAAACTTGGTAGATTGCTGCCCTAAGTGCCTGGGACAATAAATATTTATTACAAAATCTGCATTGTTTCAGGCCAGTTTGACATGTATTAACATTATTTCTTACAGCATCTCAGACTCAGTGGTTTGGTGTGTGGTCTTCAGTGTGCTGCTTAGCTATAACAAAATCCCCGTCATTTTTTAAAACTCACTGTTGCTTTATGTTCTATTTTGAAGCTTGTCTTACCTGTCTGTTTCAGGCATTATGATGATATTTACCAGTTATTTGTCTAGATGGTTCACTGTTGCAGGCCTAATTTCAGGAAGAATTTTTAAAAACCTGACAAGGATAGACTCTGAGGTGCTACTCACTTAACATGGCATTGCCTCAAAGGCTCAAAAAAGCATCCTGTTCCACCCAAAATGAACAGGCAAGATCATACAGAAGATGATGTCTTAGGAGCTACATTTTTTTTCCCCACAGCACTGAGTGCTTTTTTCAGGCACCTTAGAATTTAGGATTTATTACCCATTGTAATAAATTGATTGAGTTAGAAAGCTTGTCCAGTTTCACTGGAACTTCTATAAGTGATTCTGTTCTGTCTTAAAATGTTGTTTATTACTTCTGGCTCTACTGTATGATCCTCTCTGTATTTCAGGAAGAGCCGTTGTCTTTGTTCCTGAAGCAAGAGGTGGGGATGCTTGGTAGCATTCCAAGGGAAATGGCTGATTTTTCTGCAGACTTTCAATTTACTCTTCATAAAAATTAATTTTGTTCTGGAGCACATTAACAAAAACAAACAAAAAGATGAACAAATTTGCTGCCATGCTTTAAAACATCTCTGGAAATCGTTGCCTAGTGAAAGCATTGAAAGAACAAGAAAGTTGATTCAGATTGAATCAAAAATGGGAAAAGGACAGAAAAGGCCAAAAAATTTCAGTGACTCCCAAAGTTAGGTTAGACCCAAAATAGAATATCTATTTTCCTTTTCAGATCTTGTAATAATTTTCAATAATAATTTTAATTTGTATCAATTTTGAGATGAAAATTATTTTAGAGTAAATTAGGTTTTAAAATGTACCAAAATATTTTTGCAGTGTTTTCCAACTGAAACATTTTAAAATCCAAATATGTTAATTCAGGTTTATTGCCCTGTTTTATTCAATTTATTCACCAAATAACTTTTTTTTGTGTTTTGGAGGATTTTTTTCATTTTTTTTTTCTTGCTTTTGGAGCTGGGCTTTTCATGTGTCCTTAAATGACATTGTTGGGAAACTGCTTTGTTTGTTTGTTTGCTTTCTTGTTTGTTTGCCTATTTGAGCAATTCAGAATCTGTCAAATTTTGGTAGTTCAAGCAAAATCTCATCAAGCAGCAGGAGAGAAATGCCATTCAAGTTCTAACTAGACTAGGATGTTTTCCACAAATTTAGTAATAAAGCATTCTTTTTCTCTGAGATCTTTGAGATATTTCCGTCTCTGGATATGGCTGAACTATATCCTTAGGACAAGGGAAGTAGGGTGTTCTGTGGCTGATCATAATTTGTTTAATGCTCATGAGATGTTTGGGTTGCCACTTTTCTCTTTCTGTTTGTTTGCTGCCAAGTTTTCCTTCTGTTTTTCTCTGGAAGGTTAGGACAGGAGGATGCTGCACTTCTCGAAAGATCAGAAGTCCCACTGCCTGGGGCCAGATGTTAATAAAATATTCCTTTGATTTCTTGTTTTTCCTCCAGTCTCTTCTTTCCCCAGCACAGCAGATGAGAGCGAGTCCCTTTTCCCCTTATGTTCAGCTGTATGTCATCTTGAATTTAGTCTGAGATTTCAGTCAATTTGACTCTGAGGGAAGCAGATCCTGAGGCAAATATTTTCCTTTCCTTATTTCAGACACTTTGCCTGCAAACTAATTGTGCAGATTGAAGTTAGTTAATTTGTTATGTTTGCTTTTGGCAACACAACAATATAGAAGAGAACCTGAAGTTCACTGTTCTGAAAAAAGAGTCATTTTTCCTCTGTGTGAACTGTTTTAAAAGTTCTCAAAATGCATGCTTTTGCTTTGCTTTTGGACTTAATAGCACTAAGTGAATAGTATTAAATTCTCCTCTTAGAAATATCTTATTCTCACTAATACTAATGAGTAAATATTTAAATTTGCTATAAATATTCTCCAGCAGTTATTTTTATGGCAGCAATAAATTAGAAGCCTAAATAGAAACTGTATGAAGGTGTAAAACTCAAGCCTGCAGGTGAATTAAAACAGAAGTCACATTGAAATTAGTTTTGACAGTGAAACATTAAAACTTTGTGAATGTTTTCAATAGCCATGATTGCATTATAATTTAGTACATCCTTTCTCACATATATTCCAGTTTTTCCACTCCATCTGCCTCTTTTACTCTCAGCTGCTACCATGATAGCCCCTCAGGACAGCATAATCTTGTTAGCTGCAATGCCATAATCTGCTGCTAGCATGAGAGTGAAGTCAGAAAAAATCAGAGAATACTGCACATATTAAAACATTTCCCCTTTTCCTCCTCAGACTGGAGGCTTAGAGAAATTAAGAAAAATTGGTTTATTGTCTATAAATTATAAAAACTATTCTATTACATATTATAGTTAACTGAATCTTACCATTATTTCTGATCTTTCTTAATAAAGAACCTTCTCAGTTACATTTCGCTGCAAAAGCTGACAGTCCTTGCCAGCTGGAAAAAATCCTTTTCCAGAGAGGAGATCTCCCACCCAGTTTATTGCTGCAGCACAAGGGACCTGCTTCACACTGATGTAGAATTTCAGACAATGCATAGTGGCTCTCTTAGAAGCTCATGCATGCACACTACAAATAGTCTTTCCTCGTGCTGGAGAGAAGACAAACACACTGGCATAAATAAACTGCAGCGTGTTGTGACAATACACTCCTTTCCAATCCAACAGCTGGAAGCAGAAAGGTTGTCTGAGGATGAAAGGGGATCCCTCCAGTGCAGGTTCCAGCATCCTTGGGAACCAGATGGACTGAAATGGGAAACACAACTAAAATAGGCCACAAAATTCACTGCCAGGAGAGGTTTTCTTTTTATTCGTAGCAGTGCCAGGTTTTACTAGAAAGAAACTTGCCATGTCATAGAACCTAAATATAGGAAGGAACTGGAACCACCTATGTCCTCTCCCAAGCAGTGCTGCACTTTTCCAGGTACATTTTCTAATCCTGGTGTAGTCTGATTTGGAAAGACTCGAGAAATAAAGTATTTTATCTGCTATTTATAGTTTATTTCACCACAGCGGTTTTAGGAGAATTTTTCTTAAGCATTCAGACTACATTTCCTTTCTTTTTCTCATTACTTTTAGTTTTATCAACTTGGACTCCCTGAGGCAGCTTTTCCCAGTGCCTTCTTTTTGTCATTTCGTATTCTTCTGTGTAGCTGCTGTGGTTCTCTACAGCTGCTATGATATTTTTTTGTAAGACCTCTTGCTAAATGTCATTTGCAGATGTCATTACTGTTCTGTTTACTTCCTCCCTCCACTAATGAAGATGTGAAACAACACAGAGCCCGTCATTGCTCTTACTAGGTGGTTTCTGTCAGCCTGCAAGGCTGCTGCTTATCGGTACTCCTTCTTTGTGGCACTTCAGTCTGCATTCATTTCTCATGGCAGTGCTCTTATCTAAGCCTTTCCAAATTCATTTTTCAAGCAGATCTTTCTAAGACACTGTAGGAGAGGTTTTGCTGATGTTTGAATCCAGCTTCATTGCTTCCACTGTTTTCCTTTGTTATACACTAGGAATTTTGGCCAGCCAAAAAGCAGCTGAGGAATAACAGTGCACACTGAGGTACTTTCTTTCCAGCTTAAAATTGCCGATGTGAGGATCCCGTTCTGTGCCTGAATGGCAGGCCCTCTCAAGGTCTGGGCTGTAACCAGCCTTGATGACCTGTTCCTCAGAGAAGTTTCACAGACTGCGATCAGATGTGCCAGATAACTTCATGTCCTGTTTTTGCTGCTGAATCAGCACATGGGCGGGGTGGGCCTTGGCTGGCACGTGGCATCATGGGCTCTCTGTCTCTGCCCCGTGTTTCCCTTCAGGGGTGATCTTGCTGCTTCTCGATAAGCTGCGGAAGATGAAGTGGGAGCAGATGTGGAGACTCACGGCGGAGCGGGAGCTGATGAGCATGCTGTCCACTTCACTGGCTGACCAGGTGAGTAGGACACTGCAGGACTGTGGGAGGACAACCACTGAGGCTTGAGGAAGGAGAGAAAGGGAAAGGGGATGAGGTGTGGGAAAAGGCGAGGGAAAGCTGTTGTGCCTGTAGTCACCATCTGTTGAATCATTCTGGGGAAAATGTGGAAGGGAATGGAGATTTAGTCACAAGGTTCTTCTTACTACATTGACATTTTTACCTCCTCTGCTCAGATGATTCATAAGAGAGACAAAAGGGGTTTTCAAACTTTAATTTTCTGTCCTCCCTTCTGTAACACAGAACTCTCCAGACACCAGAAGTCCAAATAAACTGTGTCTTTTCCCACTGGTTATTGTCTAATCAGACTGTAGTTTTAAGAGTCTCCTGAGATTTCTCTACTGTTTCTGGCAGATGAGTCCCAGATGTCTTTTAATGTACTCCTTGCCACAACAGCCCTATAAAGACAAAAGTGCTGCTGTCTCCCTGCTGCAGATAGGAAACTGAGGCCAAGAGAAGAAATAGTGTGCCTGAACATAGAAATACAGTTTTTCAATTTGTGATTCTTGCCAGCTCTAAGTTTAAACCCAGAAACCCTGTTAGTGTAAGAAGAGACCTGAACCAGTAAATCTTGCTCAACAGCTTGAACATGTTAACTCAATACAGCATCATATTTAGATATTTGTTCTTCTGAGCTACATCTGGCTCCTGACCAGTCACCACAAAAGAAGCACGCTCCTTACTGTGCACATGGAGATGTGCACTTCGTACAGCATCTTTGCAGGGTAATCCAAAAGCTCCTGAGGGTCGTTAAAATGATTCTTGCAGCTTCACTGTGTTTTTCAGTCAGATCCTGAGTTGCTGTCTAATACCTGCATGAGGGAGAATTTTGCAGAGCGGAGAAAGGCTGCTTGTGTCTTCCCCTAATACCAGATTGTCCTTGTAACTTACTTCTCCAGTGGAATGGCTGCTGAGGGGCAAAACACTTTGTGTCCCTCATGGTGTAGGCTGTTCTGCAGATCTGTCCTTCATGCCTTCTCCATAAAGGACCTGGAGTACTTGTTAGAACAATAAAGTGCTAGCTAAAGTCACATCTAGTGATTCACCTTGAAGCACTGTAGCTTCCAGATTCACTTTCCTCCCTTTTATTAAAAAGTGGTGCAGTGCTTGGTACCAGCAGGCCCTGTGTCCTTTCCTGCCTGGTGACTAGGACAGGAACCACACCTCATGCCAGTGGTACAAGATGAATGTTTGAAAACTTTGCTGGAGTCCCTTAGCTCTGTGTGTCAGGAGAGCTTGTTTCCCTTGTCTGGATACATATATCACCATTTAGATTAATAGCACCCTCCAAGGAAACAGAATTACGGAGAAAGGTTTACAGACCTCACCTTCCTTCGCCATTGGAATTTCTGCCTGTGAGGGGAAGAAGGACAGCCAGCTGGGGGAAGAGTTGAGATCACCTCACGCAGTAAGTAGAAACAACATACCCAAATGTTTCTCTGTTTTCTCTTAGGATATCTTCAATGCAGTCATCAAACAAAATCCCTTCCTTGTCTACCAGCTCCCATGTTTCTGGAATGTGCAGCTTTCTGATCACACCCGTTCCGAGCAGTGCTACAGAGACGTGTCTGACCTGAAGGTACATTGCACAGGAGGTTGGATGGGTGGTGTCCTTTGGGACAGAGAATGAAGGACTGCTGTCAGAGAAAGATGAGCTGCCTTAAGTAGGGGGGAAACTAACACAGTTTATGAAGACACCCAAACAGGGAAAGGCAATGTGACTTTGGCTTTGTTCATTTTGACTAGTACTAGAAAATTCAAATATAGATGCTGCTTTGGGGTTTGGCAAGGTATTAAAGAAGTGCTTTTCCTTCTTACATTCTGTACCTGCGACCTGTGCCAGTGCAGCTTATTACGGAATTCTTATTGCTGTCCCAGATCTTAGCTCTTCCTAGACAAATAATACAAAACCTTTTCTTTTTGTACTGGACAAGTTTGAAACTCTTGACTTTACATCATTTAATAGAGAGGATTCAGAGAGGATTGGAAAGACCCTGGCTGGAAATGCATTAGCAGAAATGTAAAGACCTTGCTCACTTCATATGTAGCCTATGCATACACTTAACCCAGTCAGGTATGGATGCTGAAAGCAGGCAAGGAGCACAGAGCCTGTGTGAATCCAAGTCACATAACTTTCCTAGACTAGCCTGAGAAAGTGTGGCCTGAGAAATCATTAGGAGGAATCCAAGCAGTCCTTGGAGAAGGACAACCTTAGCAGGTGTTGTTTGGATCCTTTTTATTTACTTGCAAGAAACAGTCAAGGGGTGGTGTTCCTAATTGTCCAATAATAGTGATATGTTGGTTTAATGACCAATGAGAGTTTTACCACTCAAACCTTCTTGGACCTGTCTATAAAAAAGAAGTTCTGGCATAATAAAACTAGCTCTCTTGTATAACCCAGCTAAAGAGTCTGTGTCGTGCTTTGTCATTCCTAATATAGTGCGACAACATTGCCACTCATTTTTCCAGGTTTTGTCCTGAAAGAAAAAAAAAAGGCTGAATAAAAACCTGTTAATTTAATGAAATGAAGCTACAGTGTCAGTTTAATAGCACATTTTTTATTATTAAGCAGAATAGAAAAGAAGGACAAATTTTAATAGATACAGGTAAATGAGCATCAATTGTGCTGTGGCCGTTTTGAAAGACCGGTCTCAAAGACTCAAATGTAGCCTGCAGAGAGTTCAGAATTGAAGCTTGATTGAGCTTTTTCCAGGTGTAGAGTAAGACTGTGCAGCAGTAGGTTCCATCAGAGTGGACTAGTTGTATCAGAACATAGTAAATATTAGGTGGGTTTTGGTGACTGATTTTAAAATTCAGTTAAGGTTTGTATATTTGGATTTATGTTCTGAGAATGTAAATTACGTTTTTTTTAAAAAAAGAATGGCACAAAACATTGAAAGAGGTTGCAAGGCCCCTCTGGAGACCATCCAGGCCCCACTTAATGCAGCACCAACATAGACCCAGTTGCTCAGCACCTTGTACAGATGAGTGTTGAATCTCCAGACACTTGAGTTTCCCCATGCTCCCTGGCTCCATGTTTCAGAGTATGGCCACCCTCTTTGTACAAATTATATCCTAAATCTAACCAAGTTTTCCCTTGTAGGAATTTGTAGAGTAATGGCAGGAGTGTTCAATATGAGTACCAGATACTGGATGTATATAGAAAATCAATCACTCTCAACACACTGATTGCAAAAGCTGTGCTTCCAAGAGACAGAAGTTCTTCCACATGGGTTAACTGATCTGTCAAAACTGGCCATCATTGATTAAGTTCATATATGAAGTAGTCACAATTGGCTATTCAGGTGTGATCCAGAGGACAGCTTTTAAAGTTAAATCACTATTCTGTCAGTACACTGATCACTAAATGGTTTATAATATATGTTTGTAGGGAAGGATCAACACAGGCACTTTGAAAGCATGATGGTTTTATGCCTTCTAACAAAGTGACAGTAGATTCTAGCACTGCATTCATGTTGAGAATCATATATGACAGCGATTGCAGGGCCTGCAATCACTTTTTGTTTTGTAAAAACAAAAAGAAACATGTATAACAGGGAAAATGTTTCCTAAAAGGTGAACTTCAGAAAAATATACCTCCCATCTGTGATATAGCACAGTATTTTGCTGTGAATTAGAGGTTGAGATTAATTTATGTAGTTGAGACAGTCTGATTGGACTCAGCACAAAGTAAAGACACAGCCATTCTACATGAGGAAAATATACTGAAGCTGATAACAAGGATCAAGGGTTTGGTTCCTTTGCCTAAACATGGTTTTGAGTCACCACAGGGACTCTGCAGTATCCATTTAGGAGTGGCAGATACAGCACAGACCTACAGGAGAAGATACCCTCTTGGCAGGGCAGCTGATGAGCAGGCAGGATAACTGTAAGGTGCTTTCAGTGTTGCTGTACATCTGGATTTAGACAGCCAATGTGTGATCTTTATGAGTGGGTTTGGAGGCTGGGGGAGCTCACCTCAGAACAGACCTCTGATCTTCTGAGTCCAGTGACTGTATTAACTAATCTGCTTCAGGTGAAGGATACCTAACTCATAACACCTACAAGTAAGCATTTGACAGAAGTATTGTAAAAACAAGTTAAATCCTTTCTTTCTTGTTGACTAACAAATTTATCTTTACAACTGTAATTCAGGCTTGGTTGTTTATTGCTGTATATTGTGTCAGACTCTCAGTTCCATTACAGCATGGGCTGTTTAAGATGTGAAGTCTAAGATGTGTAATACTCTCCACTGATTTTCTGGTCTGAGGCATTTTAACAAGGGGTGCAGACACATAAGCAATTTCTTCAGCTAAACTGGACTTATTCACACTACTAAAATTATCCCTACATATTAAATCAGGGCTGAAATTCTTTGCCTTGAAAGAAAGGCCAGAGCCTTATCTAGTGCACATAAACCCCCATGGTTTCAATAAAGCTTTTCCCATACTGAGCAGTTAAAGAACTGGCCCTCAGGCAGCACTGTTTAAAATTCTTTATACAATTAAAAAATTAAAAAAAAAAGGCATAGGCCAATTAAAGTTGTAAATTTGCATTATGAAAATTATCAAAATTCTACTTCTGTAAAGAAACCATCTGGTTAAATATATGAGTCTCACAAAAAAATTAACAAATGTCATTACCCCAAGTTAAAAATTTCACTCTTAAAATCACCCGAGTTAGTCAGTTCCATGGCATTTAATATAAATGGTACAACACAACAGGTTTGGCACATTCTGTATTTCATGGTAAGCCTGGAATGAGAAACAAGGTAGAACAAACCTCCAGGGTAAGAGGGAAAGAAAGACAGATTTTGAAGTTTGCACTGGGGGATAAAGAAGGATAGCATAGCAAAGAAGGAAGTGGATGGAAGATTTAAATTCAAAGGTAAAGCTGACCCAGTCAAGTATTCCTCAGCCAAATCAGAGTGCATTCCTTCTGTCAGACCAAAAAGGTGCTGATTTAATTCCATCTGTCCTCAAAGTCATGGGAGTTGAGGATTTGTCATCTCTTATACACAACATTGTGTCAAATAAACTTGGACCCCCAGGGCTGGTGGCTGTTCAGGGATCTCTGTGTGTTTGCAGACACTTCTTTGCTGCTTTGTTCACATTTATGCAAGGCTTAGGGAGCAGTTGAATATTTCATACTGCCTGAAGAGGATTCTAATCACCTTTTTCTCTTTTTAGGCCTCGTTAAGTTACATCTCTATATTTTTTTATTTTTATTTTATTTTATTTTATTTTGGTGGGGGACTGGTCTGAATCTGAGGTTCATTTATGCATTGCTTTTTTTAGGTTATTCCCTGCTTTTGCTTGCTTCTTGGTTGGTAGTTTGTTCCTGTCTGTAAGGAAATCTCAGTTACTCTGATTTGGCACAAACCTAATGGCAGGAAAGCACTGTGAAAGGAGGTAGTGAATTTTGATACCTCTGACAATGAATCATGACCTCATTGAATGAGTCAGTCATAAAGTCTGGTTGTCAAGGATACAGATGCTATTTACATACAGACAATCTAGTAATTCACAATCACAAAAATCAGATGCTGGACTCTTCAATGGGAATGTATCAAATTATTAGAATTTACACACACTCCAACTGCTTTACAACCCATTGATGGCTTTTCAAACTGGTTTTGAATACAGCTGATACTAAATCAGCAGATAGATAAATAATGAACCTCATAAATTCCTCATTGGGAGCTTGTGTTCTGTGATTCACTGTGTCCTCCCTGGGAATGTCCTCCACACTGGGATGACTTTTTGATACTGCTTACAGGAGTTTAAACAGCTTCTTTTCTGTAACTGTAATACCTCATTTCAGCTCTGCCTCAGACATGACCCATTTCACCTCTCTGTGTTCCAGTCCCTGAGCTGCCCCATGCTGTCCAAGCACTCCTGCTGTAATCTGCAGCTCTTGTGGCATTCTGCAGCCTTGCACCTTTTAGTGACAATGACGGAGGTGCTGCAGTGAGAGGAGTGAGGGCTCGAAAGGGTTAAACAATACCTCAGGTGCTTCTGTCCTGCCCAACAGGAAGCACCATGGGTTTATAGGGGTGGTTTTGCAGGCAGGAGGTCTCTCTTTAAACATCAGCATAGGAGCTGAAGGAAAAGAAGTTGAAGAATCCTTCAGAGAACCTTTGAAAAGAAGCAGGCAGGAACCATCTGTCAGCTTAGTGCCATACAGCAGTGGCTGTAAACAGGGGAGTAAAGTAATCCCTGGGACCATGGGCACCAAACTAGGCAGGGCAGGGATTTCAGTTCCACATCCAAAAAGCACTGCCTGGACCTTAGGGTTGCTGGATACTCCAGCCTGAGTCTCTTCCACTTAGGTGGTTTAGAAATACCACAAAATCTCTGTGATGACACTTTCATGAAGTAAATGAACCTTTCTGAGGAAATTGGTGCTTTTATTAAACCATTAATTTCTGATAAAATACAGTTTAAGAATAAAGTTTAGAGACATCTCTAATCAAGGTGTAAGTTACACATGTGGTGGATACTTGCTGTGTGATTTGGGACATATTTAAACTTTTTAAAAAGCCTATTGAGATGGCATTAAAGTGACCTATATAGGTGGCTTTACTGTGCAGTTTTGCCAAATGCTTAACTTCTACTGATTTCAGTGGGAAGGGTGTGGTTACCTAAGCAAGGAGTCGAGTTTTTTAGCAGGAAAGCTTCCTGTTTACAAAATAAGACTTGTTTACCTAAATTGTAAAGTGCTCATGGGCTTAATTAAGGATATCTGTTCAGTGCCTTGCAAAATTAAATTTCTTTAGGCTTAGATTTAAGCTTAATTTATTCTTATTTCTTGCCTTTCAGCCTGGAAAGCACGTATATAATTATACAGGATATCCTGTGCTCTCTGATTCTGGAAAGGCTGAAACAGAGTGAGAAATTATCAAGATGTGTCTTTGGGTGAAAAAATGGAAGAGATTGTGGTTAAGGAAACATTTGGCTAAATACTTCTTTTTGAGAGAGAAAATGCTTCAGGGGGAAAAAAAAAATGGTTAAAGATACCTATAGAAATAATGTTGTGTTCACGCTTGTTGTTTAGTGGTTTGAACATCATGTTTGAAATATTTAATCTCCCCAGAGATTAAATGCAAATGGTAATGTAGGGAGGTTTGCTAGGATTTTTGTTTTCAGTGTATTTCCATCCAGATAACTGTTCTTAGAGCCCTCCTAGACTCTCCCAGCATGTAACATCCTCTCTTCCCTCCCATCTCTGATCCCACTGTGTCATCATTCGAGTGCCTTGGGTCAGAACCTGGGGAATAAATGGGAACTGTGAGTGCAGTTAGCCTGTTACAGGCTACAAGCGTATGGAAGTGTTCCAGGAGGCTGGCTGTGTGTAATCAGGGAGGGGTAATGGTTGCTGATTAACTAGGATGGTATTAACAGAAATGTGGATAGTGCCAAATTGCTAATGACGACTAACCAAGTGTTAAATAGATGTGGAATTTTAAGTTCTGATCTTTCAGTACTCAAATTGCTAAATGAAGATTAAGGAAGTGTACTTTCTCATAGTTCTCGGGAGGCTGTGATCAAGAGTGGGAAGGATCCGTAGGTCAGTCTCAAGGCTAGCATTGTTCCTGAGGTATCTACCAGATAATGGCACTGGAATTTTGTATTTCTAGCTGCAGTTTCCTCTGTAAACCATCAGAGCTTTGGAATAGCTTAGAAACTAGAACAGGACAAAAACACAGTATTATGGCACTATTCAGCCTTGAAACAAGGATGCTGGAGTAATGAGATTTTCAGTTTCTAGATCCACTTTCTCTTTTTAATGTGGAGATAACAGTCTTCAAACCAAGTGAATTTTTTTTTGCTTTGTGATTTCCCTGTAGTCTCTTGCCAGCTGATCTTTTTTTATTTCTCCAATCAAATTACTGTTGTGCACAGTAAAGTCTCTAATGCAGTGGCCATAGCTTTACCTGTGCAGTCTTTATCATGTACCTCACTGATGCCCATCACAGTCTATACAGGAGTGTCTTGGCCTGCACAAATTCTGGTGTAGCTGATGGTGCAATAGACCATATCAGAGAGCCAGAACTGAATGTGAGTTTGTGGGCTGACATAAAAAAGAATATGGTCTTTGGATGTAGTGTTGTATATCAATGGTTAAGAGTCTTGTTGCTTTTTGTAACTTGCTGTTCTTTTTTATGCTTCCATATATCAGTATTTCTCTAATCGTGTTACATTTGAAAAGCAGCTGTTTTGTTAGACCTGTTTTGTGGTTCTTCTACCTCTAGAAAGACCTCTAGACCTCTAGGTCATCTAGATGGTTGCATAGTTCCTTGATGTTCTTTAGCATTTCATTTTAGCACACATTGGCATGTGCTGTCCTTCTTGATTAAAAAATCAGCTTTTTTGGATAGTCATTGGCTCCATTCAGCATTGTGCAGTTCACACCAGGCTCTCGACATCAGTGTATGTGCAGCATCCTGACACGTTTCAAATCTCATCAGATCTGAACCACCAGCTAAGCCCTTGACACTTACCAGCTTCTGCACACACACCAGATCCTGAAGCACGGCAGCAAAGAGCCTCTGCACTGACAAACAGCTGCATATGTCTGGGTTTGAAATCATCTCCCACACAGCTGGGACATCAGCAAATGCCTGGCTGGGATGTGTTGATGGGAATTTCGTACAGTACCGAGGAGCCTGTCCCGTGAGAATTTCTGAGGTTATCATCATTATCCATGTTTGTGTTCACAGTCCCCAGGTCTCTGGTGCTCAGAGTGCTCAGCAGCATTAGGATGCTTGTGAACATGAGGATGCTTGTGAGTATCTAAAAGGACACACATGAAGTGTAGGAGCAGTGTGGAAAGCACGCATAAGGTTTTTCTTAACAAGTATTTTTGTCCCATTTGCCATCTTCTTAGCTTTCTTTGATTCACTCTTAAACAAGTACAAGTTACCGGCAGACAGTTTCCCTTCTATGCCTGCTTCTAAAAATGCATGCTGGTACTCTGTAAAACTGTTAAATAGCCCTTAGGTTCCTACATGTGCCCATTTCCCTGAGGTAGAATTCAGCGTCTGAGATTTTTTTTCAAGCATTAATGCCTCTGCTGTAGTTAAATACAGTGAAGGAAATACTCAAGTTCTTTTCAAAGAAAGGAGATTTTGAAGATCCATTTTTTCAGTGGAGAAAATTTATTATAATAACTTGATGCCCTTACCTGCCCAAAGCTCTTTTCATTTATGTAGTGGTCTGTATTTCCACCACATGATGCAGCAGCATGTTACTGCACTACACTTCTGAACATCTGGACAAATGTGAAACCAGAAAAGAATGTAGCATTACCTGGGACAAGTATCTACAGCAAGTAATTTGGTCTAAATAATTTCCCAAATTTATGCAGTGTGTAGATGCATCATAATCTTTGTTTCAGGTGTTCCTATAACTGGAAAAAGCAATTTGCCAATATCTGAAATTATCTTCTTTCCCTACAGGTGCTTTTCTTTAAGTGCTTGTATGGTTTTCTGACATCTTAGTAGGCTTAGCAGTGAAGTCTCAGGATTGGATAAAGCTTTTCTTATCAGGAGATATTTTGTGGGGTTTTGGGTAGGCAGAACAGAGCACCATAGCTTTTATGGCAGTATAAATACTCAGTGGAGCGACTGTGCTGTTTGCTGTAGTCCAGATAGAATTCAGGCTGCATCCTGCTCTTTATTTATCCAGTCCACTCACTGGGCAGCAAATACCGTGGTTTCAGGGAACTGCCTGTTCCTGGGGAGCTGTTTTGCTGCCACCAAGGGAACTGCGTTCATCTTCTCTGGGCTGCTCCTGCTGTTTGTGCTGAGCTCCAGCTCGGTGTGTTCCCTCCCTGAGCTGTGATGTTCAGAGCAAAGCTGACCGTGGTGCTGCAGCTCTGTGCTGTGTGTGAGTGACACGGTGTCTTCACACAATTAACTTGATGGATTCAGAGAACTTCCAGAACTTTGAGCTTGGAACCGTTCCCAAAGGAGAGTCTTGTTTTTAACCTCTTTAGAAGTGGCAGGAATAAAACCAAATACGAAGTATTCGGTGATTTTTTTCTTACGTCTAAAATATAGCCTCTATAAAATGAAATCATTCCTGCAAGCCACTGTTGACTCCCTCTTGGATTTTCCTTAGGGCCCCATTTCCATTCACACTGGCAGCAGTGCAGAGTTGTATCAATGCAAATGAGGATCAGGCCCTTTATGCCAGCATTAGAATTTAAGTCTAGGCCACTGTGACAGTCATCTCCCATTAGCAGAGGATAAATATCTGCTAGAAATTGGAACTCAGAGGGTGAAAAGTTATACTTCATTGCTGTGTTGTGTTAATGCAACAGAGATCAGTCTTGTTTAAACTGCAGTGGTAAAAAGGAGGTCAGATTAAATTCAGTCCTTTTTGAACTATTTAAATGGGTATGGGAATTAATTTCAAGCTGCTTCTTCTCAATACCTAACCAGAAAAGAGGCTTCCTGGCCTGAAACAGGGAATCAATTTCATTAGCAGAAACAGTCATGTGGAAACCTGAGCTTAATGTTTAATACCTTTATCTCCATGTCCCTTGTCCTTCCATGTTTTTCAGCAGAGTCCATAAAGTATCAGCTCCATGATACCAGTTGTGGAAGCACTTACCAGGTGCTGCTTCTCGACACAGAGTAGCACCCTCACTCAAATGTGCAGGTGATACCGTGGAAGAGTTTCCAAGCACATCACCTCCAGGGTCTGCAGTTACTTGTGGAAGACACAGCAAAGCCCTCCCTATAAAAAGACAGAACGAAGTCTGGGTAGTTTGTGGGGTTTTTTCTTCTGTTTTTAAGAGGGCAGAACACTGAACACACATAAAAAGAGCAGATAAAGCAAATCTGTATTCTAACAGCAGGATGTCTTTTCTCCTTTTCCCTCTGAGGTGATTCACTGGAACTCACCAAAGAAGCTGCGAGTGAA
Organism: Cyanistes caeruleus; assembly: GCF_971803275.1. Lineage (NCBI taxonomy): Eukaryota > Metazoa > Chordata > Aves > Passeriformes > Paridae > Cyanistes > Cyanistes caeruleus. Next base: position 30,090,131 of record NC_141704.1, on the reverse strand, counting down.
AAACAAGCATGTGGAGTTTTTCCGCAACCTCTACCTGACATTCCTGGAATATGATGGGAATTTGCTGAGACGGGAACTCTTTGGCTGCCCCAGTGAAGCTGATGTTAACAGTGAAAATGTAAGTGGGATGTCTAAGACTTGATGATATAAAGGATGGTTCATGCAAAGCACAGGATTTCTGAACACTTGGAGTTGGTTGTGGGGATGGTGTGTGGCAGTGGAACTCAGGAGAATTAAAGGCAATGCTCAGGTTCCCAGAGTGACACTGTGCAAATCATTTAATCTCTCTGTGCCTCAGTTCCTCACCTGTAAGACCATTGTATTAATCCCATCTACCCTGGGTTTTGTTGCTTTTTTTTGTCTACTTTGCCCTTTTAAATCCCCAACAGAGGTAACATCACAAGCTGAAAATGAGGATTTGGGCTCTTATTCCATTAGGCAGTTTTGTAAATCTCACCCTTAAACCTTGTCCTGGTTTCAGCTGGGATAGAGTTCATTTTTTTCCTTAGTAGCCAGGGCTTTTTTTTGATTCAGTATGGCAGACCTGTAACTTTCCAGGTGGTCTTGTTTCTTGGTGTGAATTTGTTCAATATACAGTAATGGCGGTTTTGTGTTGTAGATACTACTCTAGTAGATACTAAAGAAGAAAGGAAAATACCAAGAATGCTGGATTTAGGTCTGTGAATTTTTGCTATGCTGCAGACTACAGAATGAGCAAATGCTTCAAGGTATACATAGGCTGTGAAACTGAAGGTTTTTTTCTCTATATCCCTTAACCAATCAAAGCAGTATTTATGTGTATCTGCATAAAATTTGCAATCAGAACCTTTCAGACTAAGCAGATCTTTTGAAAATGATTGAAATCAAGGATGTTTACCCACAGATGTACGTGTATGTGTATGCCTTTGAATTAGTACATAAATTCCAAAGTAAAAAACTGTTAACTGAAATGTTTATACCCAGATGTATATGAACTCCTTGTGGATAATGTGGTCTCTGGAGATTTGTAGACTAAGTACCAATTTTGCCTACAAAGTCTGAAAGGAAATAAAAAGGAATCTGTAACACTATACAGGAAAAAAAATATTTCTAAAAAGTGCAGCATTGTCTATATAAAAATCAATTAAGCAAAGCCAGTATCGTGTACATATTAGTAATTAAGAGGTAATTGACAATCAATGTCATCATTGAGGCTGGTAGTGTTTCCATTTAGCCTGTGAATAAAATGACCACAGGAGATGCCATTCCCATATTTTTAGATGTATTTTAACCCAAAGCACAGCTTCCCAGACACTTTCTTTTACCATCTTGTTGTCTTCTGAAAGGAGTGGGGCTTAACTGGGGGACACAAGGAGGTGAGGGAGAGCAAGAGAGAGAATGAGAGAGCGGGAAGGCAAGTGCACCACCAGAGCAAAAGAACATGAAGAAAGAAAATTCTCCGCAAGAGGCTTTTAGACAATCAGGTGAACTCAGTGTGATAAAAGACCACTAAGAGCCTCATCCTTGCAAACATCAAGATCCGAGACAGGGTAGAGGGTAGAATAGGAAAAGAAAAGGTGACTGAGACATTAAAAGAAAGACAATGATACACACCTTTATCACACTTTGAGAATGCAGGTTAAAATTATACTGAATTCAAAATATGTTGTGTGGGTTCAAAGAGCATGAATGCAGTCACAAACTTCTTGCTGTATTTTCCAGAGCTCCATAAATCCTTAACAAACAGATTTATTCAGACAAGTTCCCTGGGAGCAGTGCAGAGCAAATGCAAGTCCTTGCTGTAAATGGCAGTCCCTAAAGTTTAAAACAGCACATTTTACTGAACTTGTATCTGGTTGACAGACACTGGAAATGACTAACTGCTCAAGCCTGTTTCTTATTCAAGACAAGTAGAATGCAATATGGTATATAGTATGGCTTGCGTCTGAAAAAGAAATGTAACTCATTCCTCCATTTATAAATTATATATATATATATATATATATATGGGAAAAAAAAAGAAACTGGAAAAGAATGAGCTAGACATACAAGAAATGTGTGATTCCTAATTTGCCAAGAGACACCAAAAAGTTAACAGCCTTCTATCAAACAGTCAGATACAGGAAAAGGTCCAGCTTCAGAAAACTTCAGAGTAGTCACTTAAGAGAAGACATTTGTATTAGTTGCCCTTGGTATAAACTCCCCTCTGAACTTGGCTATGTCCTTTTATTGTAGAATATAGCAAGCAAGTTTCAGCTTTGAAGTTATGAGACCCTAAGAACAGGATTATCTTGAAAACCACTCCTGCCCTAGCTGCTGTAGCACACACAGTGTCACAGGTGTCCTGTTACATTTCCATGATCTATTGCATGATTATCTTCAGAAGCAGAGCTTCTTGTAAGGTGAAGAGGAAACCACTGCCATTCTTCCCAGTACAAGAATTAGGGGGCATGAAGTGGAAATAGCAAGTAGCAGGTTCAAAACAAAGGCATTTCACTCACAATGTGATGAAGCTTTGAGCAGCATGCCATGTTTCAGAGAGTATACAGATCCTCAATAATTACTCTTCTGGGAAAGCAAATCAATTGGGAGCTTTAAAGCTTTGGTGCTGAAAGTTCTTGAACCACAAGTGCAGGTCTAGGTTAGAATTTTGAGAAATCCTCACTCACCCTGCTTTTACACTCCCCTAGGCAGGCAGCTCACAGCTAGAGATAGGATGCTGGTCCAGGTGAACCTTCAGTCTGACAAGACACATTCCTAGCTTTCCATTTGGATTCATAAGCATGTATGTTACATAAAAGGCTATAATTTCTATTATGTCAGATACGTGTGAGGTAGGAATTGCTCTTTGAATTATCTTTTCTTTTCCCATTATTTTGCCTTTATTTCCCGAATTGGGACTGGCATCCCCAAAACACAACGAAGCTTTCTTAGGCATTGTAGATGGGTAAAAGGTGCTCCTCCAGCTGCCCGTGCTTCTCTGCACTGTGGAACAGGGGAGAAAATGTCAGAACAGCTCTGCTGTTTATAATTGGAGAGAATTACTTGAGCACTAAATGCTCTGAGCCCTGCTGTGGAAGAAGCAGTGGCATGGTATGAGTCTCACTCACAGTCTGGCTGTATCAAAAGATACCCTTAAGGCCGTGTTCAAATATACCAGCCACTGCTTTTCTACAGCTTAATATTTGTAGTGATGTTTTATTTACAATTCAACCTGTAATTAAGGCATTTCATTTGTAATGCAAATATCTGTAGCACAGGAAAGGAAGTGTGGCAGTGGGTACTGTTGGGCCAATTCTGTTTCTCTAAGGCCCCTTTACACTTCTCAACAGTACAGAGATGGCCTTAAAATGAATGTAAATTATGTATCTTCCCTTTTTAAGGACTCTTAACAGTGCCAGAGACATGCAAAGGGGCATTAGTTTAAAAGGTAATTGGACCTCACTTGAATGTCTCTTGCCCTTCCTCTGTGTATACATGAATGCACGTATGTTTAAATATATACGATCTATATGCATGTGGTACTTTTCTTTTTCTAGTGTTTGCTATGAAAGTATAATGCCACAGAGGGAATTTTAAGATGTCTGAAGTCCATCTTCAGATAATGTACTGCATAGTCCTGATCTAATCAGATGCTGATCTTCAGTTTCACCGGTCAGGACTGTTTCTAGGTTCCAAAGCACTGTAAACAGCAGTGGATAGAACAGAAACTGAAATACTGGAGACAAAAAAACACACAGACTGGGATAATTTTTCTGTTTATGTAAAAACACATATATGTATGTCAATGTGTACATGAATGCTTCATCCCTTCCTAAAAATAGTCAAGCTGAAAGTCCTTTTGTGTGGCAGGAGCAGGCTGGGAGCAGGAGCCTGCCATGTGCTAAGAATACCCTGAGTCCCCCTGTTCAATGTGCTGGGGTGAGGTCACACAGCAGACTCTTTTCTGTGAGTTGGTATGAAGTCATCCCTTTGTCTTCTGTGCAGATTCTGGGTGGGAAATTCAGAATATGAACCAAATCCTTCTGTAAACACAGTCATTGACTTGAGTGGGCCTTGGAGCATGTCCTTAGTCACTCCATCCTACTTACTCCATGCTATTTTCTCCTTCCTACACCTTCTTTCTTATTTTGATGCAATGTGGAAGATCTTTGGGAAATCCTAAAAGACAAAGCTTATAATAATCTAAAATTTGAACATTTTCTACTGGCTATTAATCCTTATATCCAGCATTTTACTCTAAAGGACCTACTGTAAAGCCTAAAATATTTCTATAGTTACTCTCTAAGATAATTATTGTAAGCCTGATTTTAGACCAAGGCACTCACTAAACCTTTGAGCATTCTTATTAAACTTCTTTCCCGCAGACAGCTTCTCACCAGGTACTTCTGCCAAAGCATTAGATCTGAAGGTTGAATGGAGTGTCCCCTCTTAGTGAAGCCTGTGTTCTGATCCAAAGCCCTGGAGAAAGATCAGTGGGAAGTGGATCACTGATTCCACTCAGTTTAAGGAAAGGATGGAAGATTCCCATTAGAGAAGACTTCCAAAAACATGGAAGAAAAAATGATCTGCAGGTTTTTCTTCTCAAAATTTCAAATCAGCGATACAAAGAAACAGTGTAAAAAACCTCCAGCTGTCCCTTGACACACTTGCTTAGATGTGTACTTACCTACTAAGTATGTTTTTACTTAGTTATACTTTTGTGCAAAACCAAAGATTCTAAATATGAACAAAAGGCTGTGCATGCCAAATAATAGTAACCACTAGAAAACAGGGAGATTCTAGCAAGCTACCATACACTATAAACACTACTAACAAATTTAGCAATTTCTGAGTGACTAAAAATAGCATGCAAATGAAACTTCCAAGTCAGTATCACAGCCCTGAACTTGCAGTCAGACTGATGCTTTGAGTACCCTTTGCTCCTGCTGAATTTCAAGAGTACAGCCTCATTTGTAGAACTGCAATTTAAAGTTACTGTTTTGTGATGTCATAGTCTAGTAATAACAGATGGTATATTGCAGTTTTGAGGTGAAATCCTGACTCCCCAGCTGTGTTGTTTCTATTATTGTAACTGTTATTGTTATTAAATGCTGAGCTGGCAGACCATCCTGTTACTTGCCTGAAAGTTGCCATTATACTGCTTTCAACTGTTTATTATATTGTTAAGTGGAGGAGCACGTGGACTAGGACATTTTTTGTCACACTGTTATGCCTTTTTTTTTCTTTCCTCACATTTTTCTAAAGTGAAACATGGGGGAAAGCTTGAAAGTTGGCCCACACCAAAAGTTCTGGTGACATCTCCATGAAAATATTCCATACCTCAAAGAAGGAGCTGACTTTTGGGCCAGGAACATTTTAGTGAACCTTGTAAGAAATTAGGCAAATTATTATGCAGAAAAATCATGGCTTACACATTGCCAGTAGTGTTTGCTTTGAGTTAAGGGAGGCTCAGGTCTCTAGAGACTTTTTCTTAGGAGTGTGCATGGATACATCTGACCAGATTATATATATCCCAATGACACAGCAGGGTCGGGCATGATGCAGGCAGGGGACCTGGACAAAGACTGGTGTTTTCTGTGACTGTTTCCTCTGAATCCTCCGTGCCATGTTCTGACTGGACAGTAGAGCTGAGAGCAAGAACCTGTAGTTGGTCTCTGTTCTGAGGGACATCCGTTGCCCTCGGTGATGTCTGGACAGTAGGGAGGAGAAAAAATCCAGATTCACATACAAAAGAGATGAAATCCAGGTCAAAGGCAGAAAGGAGAGTGTTTGTACCAGGAAGAGGAAAGGACAGTGGGTTAAGGAGCTGGCAGCCTGCTTGAATAGTGAACATGGGATGAGACAGTGCTGGGGCTGACTTAGACCCATAGAACTTCCCACACAAGAAGGAATGGGACAAAGAGTAATCTGGGGGAGCAAAAGCAAGATGACCTATCTGTCAAGACATTGTGCTGCGAGGTGGTCAAGGAACAGCTCAGCCAAAAAGGTTTGTCAAGGGTCTGGGGAAAGGAGATGCAGAGGACTACCAAATCTGACATCCGCAGCACTAAGATCAAGGGGAGCTGTATTTCATATATACAGAACTGTCTGAGATACACCATGTGTGCATTCTCACTTGTGTTGAGTATTTGCAGTCAGGATAAGCCATCACTTCCATTTAGCAAGAGTATTAGTGGTTTTCACATGCTGCAGCAAAATTCCTCTTGCCAGGTGGGTTTGCTCAGGCACTATCCTCTTTGTACTTAGCACAGCTTTGTTTCACAGAAGGCTCAATTTGACCCATAGCAAATGTACAAAAATTTTATGGTGTGGGAGGAATAAAAGTTTAATTGACGTGGGATTAGTCTGACTTTTATTACTTGATCATTGGAGAGGCCAGAAGGACTTTATGTAGGTCATCCAAAGCAAGACTCAGTGAATGCTTTTTCCTCTCTACATCATCATCTGCTTTGTTTATGCCATGCTGAAGGCAACTGTTAATTCATACACTTTGAAAGTGCTAAATGTTGCAATCCAAATTGCCTACTGGTGGGAACTGGGACAGCTACACAGGAGAAAATGAAACTGCTGCAGTTTATAACCAGATTTTAGTTACATCCTGGGCTGGTGTCAGTTTTCATTTCAGTGGCAAAGCTGAGTTGATTTTGTGCTATGAAACTTAACTGCGTGCACCTGGGAAAAGGAAAGATGATCTGAAAGTTCCAAGTTTTCATCTTAAGCTGCTCAGTTCTTGTAGCGTTAGTGTGATATTGAGCGAGTGACTTAAGCCTAGTGTCGCCTCACCTCAAACACTTGATCAGAGTGCCTACATTAGGGATCTTATCCCCTTCCCCAGGATCTAACTGGCCTCTACACACATGACATTGTTTGTTGGTGGGCTTTGATCTTTTTTTAACATCTAATCCCTCAGAAAATACTTCTGATCTTGGATTTTTAACCTGTTTCATCTGACACGATGTCCTGGGTTTTGGTGGGAAATGAATTGTTTCAGTGGCACAGCAGTTTAGGAATAAAACTATGTCAATCACAAATCTGCTTACATTAGGAACAGCCTTAGGAAGGAAGATTGATGAGCAGAGTAACCAGTTTGCCAGTGAAAGGTACATACATACAAAGGTGTTGCCGTGTATCGTACGGGTCTGCCATCTGTCACAGGGATATGGAACACCTCGAGTCATGGAAGTGTGGTAGACAAGTAGACCTGGAAGACCAAGGCTAAATGATTTCTCTAACTAGTTTAGCTTCAAAGACTACTTTTCCTGAGATGGAGCCTGATCCCCTGCCACAGCTTGTGTCCCAGAGAAAAAATTTAGCCCATATTTCTTTATGTATTTGTCTCCTTGTTTGACATTATGCATATCATGGCTGCCATTTTTATTTCTGAACCAAGTAGCACCATGATGCTAGCGGAGGCACGTGTTGTCCCCCACAACAGTATTTCCTAAGACAGTACCTACCCCATACAGTCTGAATATATTATATTTTTCAACTGTGAGAATGTTTCCTAGGGGTGACATTTCCCACATACTAAGTGGCAAGTAGCCTTAGCATTGAAACTCCTCTAGAAATAGAGAATCTTTGCTTAGCAGGTACTTGCTTATGAGAACACATGGTGTCTCCCTACAGCTGAGAAATCTTTGCTGGGTTGGGCATATCATTATCAATATAATGGAGGCATCCATAATGGGGGAAAAAAAAATCCATAATGGACTTTATCAAATCCAGCTAATACTAAGGTCTGTATTTTGATTGTGCACTGTATTTAAGCATCTGTTTGCATACATCTGTCAGCATTCCCATTATAAGCAAATCTTTTCAAGAAGACATAGTGTGGGAGCAAACTTCAAACCAAGTTAAGCATTCTTTGTCTTTAAATAATGGATCCACATAATATTTATGCTCTAGAAAAGATTATATTAGAGAAATTTTATGTTCTGTCTTTCACCTTCACCAACTTCGTGATTTGGTGAGTTTCACCATTAAAAAGGTGGGACTCCTAAGAAGCTGTGTCTCCTTCTCTTCTCCCACCCAGGGTTCAGTAGTGCACAAAGCCATAATTTAGCTCCAAATGTTATTCTTGAACTCATAATTAAGTATTTATAGCCTCTTAGCTTTCAACCCAAATGCAATCTGATAATTATTCGGTGACTGCCTGATTAATAACTACTGTGCAATTAAAATCTTCTGGCCTGGTCATTTGTACATTCAGACGGATAGTAAGGTACTCCTAAAATGTGTATTGCTGTTGTTTTAACCATTTAAATTTCAATTATCTCCTTAATAATTCTGTTAAGGCACACTGATGTCCCTTTTCAAGAAAGAAACAGAAAGATACAGGACACTTTCTAGTGATTGTTGTAAATATTGACTTTAATTCAAATATTATTTGAATGTGATTTCAAAAATGGAGTGCAGGCTCAGCTGAATGATATTTGTAAAGCAGAAAGAATGAAACTCCGAGGATACGTAAAAGAACTCCTGATTCTATTCCATCTAAAAGAGATCTTGATATCAATAGATTTGCCTGAGTAAAGATTTGTCAGGATTCAGACTCTCATCTTTCTAAAAGTAGTCCCTCTTGAGGGGTTTTTTAAGATCTGTGTGGAACAATAGCAGAGAAGCTATCAGACAGCCTGATCCAAAACTCATTGGAATCAAAGTAGGTATTTCCATTATTCAGAAGATGATAGAGTGATGTACAGGAAAGTACCAGGAATTATTCCACCAGCCTTCACAGGAAAACATCCAGTTGTAAGCATTACTGTGGATGGCAACCGTTTTGCTTATAGTTCTGAGAACAACAGCTCTTCTTAACACAGAACAAAAATGCCTACATTTTCCTTTTTGTTTTTTTTTCTTGAAGATGGTGAAACTATTACTTTAATCATTCTGAGCAGGACAAAAATATGTCTATAATTCAATAATCCTTTTACTGAAATAGTTTAGAGGTACACTGATTTCTATCAAAATTTGCAAAATTTCTATATAATGGGTATTTTTCTCTTTTTCTGATGAATATTTTACTAATTGACTATTATTCTTACTTAGAATCTTATTAGGATTCTTTTACAAAATCGGATATAAAAATGATGCCTTTATTAGTAACCTACATTTTAGAGCAATAGACACAGAACTCAATTTCACTTGTTAAAACCATAAAAAAATTTATCTTCATAACATTTTACTGCAGGTATGACTGTTTTGTCCTTTTAAATTTATGCATTCTCGATATCCTGGCTACATGTTTGGCTTTAAAGTCACAGAATCATATAATCATAGAATAGTTTGATTTGGAAGGGATCTTTCAGTGACTGTCTAGTACAGCTCCAAAAATATTTAGTTTAGGAATTGAATTGGTCATCTGCATAGACATTTGTCCAGTTTTTCACTTCTACCTTTTCCTAGAACTAAACTTTATTCTCTTAAAGCTACATGTCTAAGAGACTTGGGATTAGATTGCTTTGAGATGCCCCTTTTGACGTGAAGAGGCTTGGTTTTCAAGGGAGTCAGGAAGTTACCTACCATCCTCCAGGTTTCTTAAACTAGATATCCAGAAGCATAAATCCCTTTTAAAGTGAAGGCTTACTTCTGGCACCTCTGTAGTGGAAAGAACATAAATCTCAAGAAAAGGATCAGTTAAAGATGTTACTTTTCCAGCTGTCTGTCCATGCTGGTAGCAGCAGTTACTGTTCTCCAGCAGAGGCAGCAGACTGGGAATCTCTCAGTGCTGATTCTGCTGCTGAGTGTTGTCTAGTGGAAAATGTCTGTGATTAGTGTGAAACACTGCTTCTAGTAAGGATGAAATTATGCATCACATTGGAACATTAACTCTGAAACTTGATTATTCAATCTGTGATTGGTCAGTGTTTCATTGCTAGTCTGGATCTTGAAAGTATGTAATACAGGTAATATATAGAATATATAGACCCTAATGCAGTGTCCTCTCTGCATTATGAATTTGCTTGCAAGCCTTTCCTTCTAATCTCTTGTGCAGTAACAAGAGGCTCAGGAAAACCGTGCTACTCTGTGTGTTCCACTTCCATTCCTTGTTGCATCGTTCTGCAAGATGCCAGCCTCCTTGTTCTCTCTGATTTGTTACAATAATTACAAGGAAATGATGTTTACATCCAGTCTTTCCTTGCAGCTCCAGAAGCAGCTGTCTGAGCTGGACGAGGATGACTTGTGCTATGAATTCCGTCGGGAACGCTTCACCGTCCATCGCACTCATCTGTATTTTCTCCATTACGAGTACGAGCCTGCTTCGGACAACACCGATGTGACACTGGTGGCACAACTGTCTATGGACAGGTAGGGAACACCTCTTGCTCATCTGGGAGTGGAGACAGGGTTTTATTACAAGGAAATCTGACTGTGGAATGCTTTGGAGAGAGAAGAAAATGCACTAGATGTTGTACGTGCAGTGCACACACTCTGCCTGAGTAGAGCTCGTGAGAGGGTGACTCCTGGAGCTGCAGGAGTTGTTGCTTCTCAGCATTATTAGTTCATGGAGTTTTGCAGCAACTTAGAAAAAACAAATGTTTGTAATAGAATTAGGCAAACAGTTGTAGCTGACCCAAGTTTTTGCTTGTGTGTTTCTGCACTAGAGGATGTTAGTTTTGCTTTCATTGGCATTTTCCTTGCAGAGAATTTCAATTAGTGATTTTTCTTACAGTAAGAATCAGAACTAAGTATTCTAGTTTCAAATAGAAAGTCGAAAATTAAACTTTTTTTGTTTTTTACTGTGCTAATGTGAAATAAAAAATCTCCATCTGAGCAGAGTCATTACATCTTTATCTAAATTTTGATTCTCAGAAGAACATTTGAGCTTTTAGTTCTGACATGAAGTGGAATTTAATGGTTATTTAGTGGTATTTCATTTAGGGGGAAAAAAACCCATTTCATGACAAATTCCACATGTACCTTTCTGATTTCCACCATTGCAATTAGTTGTCATCTTGAAAGTGTAGTCTGGATCAGCCAGTTTTGTGAAATTTGTAATTGTCAGTTCTCTTTTTTTTCTCCAGCTTCTCAGTTCAGATCTAGTCCAAACTTTGTAGTTACTGCTGCCAGAATGGGTTACAAAACAAGTCAGAACTCCTTAAGTATTATTCAGAAACTGATAATTTTCTTCAGCATAGCACATACAGAATGTAACATGGCATGTGAATAACAGCAGTGCTACACTAGTAGAAGGTCAGCAGTTTTCCAGGAGGGTTACAGGAATTGAGATCAACAAAACATTTACAGCCTGTTTTTAAAATAAACAGAAATAAATAAGGGATATTCTGTTCCACTGGTACCTCAGCACTGCACATTATGTTATGATTTGCTATGCACATCAGTGTCTGTTCTATTGATTTTTAATTGAGGAAACATTTCTTAAGTGTTCACAAACCTTTGAGTAAAAAAATAAAGAAATAAATTAAGCCAGACCCTGATTGAGTGCCACAGTAAATTAGCAAAGCCGGTGTGTGCACATGGTATATTTTTCCCCCCAGAATTTAATTAAAAAGAATGAGCTGGGGCTCAGTGCTGATTCACTGGCACTGATGCAAAGTCTGAGCATCTGTTTCCCTTTCTGGATCCTCACTGGGGCACATGTTTTTATTGATAGACAGAACCACACATTTTTATTCAGGAAGAACAGCCGTCCTGGTACTGTGCAGGAAAAATCTTCCCTACTTCACTGGTGTGTTGCTATAAATTATTGATTTGAGTTGGAAATACTTTCTTTCAGCTAAAATCAATAAATAATATCCTACCAAAGAGCTGCTTAGCTGCTTTGTTTTCTTTCACATCTTCCAGTTACTGCCTTATCTTTTTCCATCTTCTTTAAACAACTTTTATTAAACTCCTCCGGCACAACTGTAGACATTTAAGAATAGTGTCTCAGATGTAAGATGACATGTACATAAACAATGTGCTGTACACTACATTCCTGAGTTACTCCTTGAAATTATTTTTATAGATGAGGAAAAGCAAAAAAAAACCCAACTCCCAGCACCTCCCCTAGTCCTGTTGGAGGTGAGATTGACATGACTGTCACGACAGACTTAGGTTTGCCTGTCCTATAGGCTTGAGGAATGGAAGAGAGGGATGCATTTTGCAAGCTAACATTATTGTCTTTAGATGGAAGCTTTGGGACAGACTTCATTCAGTGTTGTTCATTATTGTTCATCATTGTCCTCTTTTGCAGTGATGTGACATTTCCTTGAATATCGGCTTGGTTGCTTCACTGTGATTTTCATGCACGTGTTTTGGCTAGGCAGGCTTTTTAAAGGCTCAGTATGTACCTGGGGTTCAGAAATCAGGGTTGGAGTTAAAAAATGAGAGGTCAGAATGGGGAAAAGGAAAGACGTGATTAGCAAAACACTGCTTGAAATCTGAGAGAGAATGAGTTGGAAATCAGTTGAGTATTCTTAAGAAGAAAAATAAAAATAATCTCACAAAACAATTGAATTCCAGCAAAATTCACTTAGCTGAACAGACCTTTAAAAAATTTACTGGTGAAATTATGATCTCATTATTATGCAGTACAGTAGTACATTTGTTTTCTCTGTAGTCCTTAAGAGAATGCATTCCTCAAGACCCCTAAAAAAACTCAAAATAAATTGGTCATGTTGTGCTTAGAAATTCATAATTCTGAGTTTTGTGGTCAAAGGAGACATCACAATTTACAGGGAGCAGATTATGGAAGATCACCTAGCAGTTCCTGTATCGTATTTATGGAAGTAGAGCCTGTCAATGATTGGAGTAAATGTAGTATTCTGAAGGGTACTAAGATGTCCAGATGGGAACTTGTACAACCAAAACCCACTTTCCACTTCATTATCATGAAAAGCTTTGCATTATCAGGTGTGCTGTGTAAATAAGTTAACATGCCATTTAGTCCATTACATGGAGTCCTTAAAAGGCATTTTACTGCATTTTTTACTGGGCAAGTTTTCCATTTTTAAAATGATGCCCTAAATTTGAGTGCTGATAGATTGGAGTCTCTTGATAAACAGATTCTTTTTTCCCTATTTACTATTTGTGTAATCAAAATTCTAAACCCTTTACATACCTTTTAGATCTTTTTGTATTGATTTGTGTTTCAAATTCAGCTGTATGTTTCAGGCTGATAGTAGCCTTTGTTTCAACAATAGATAAAAAGAAAATGACATACCAAGTGTAGACTAGTAAAGTAATATATCTAAGAAAAAATTATTCTATCATCTTGGTATCATCACCATCATTCAGAAATGTGGGCAAAAGCTATTACTGTTAAGTCAGACTGTGTGTTTACTGGTATGAGCATATTATTACTTTATTTTGCAAATCTTAGGGAGAGAGTAGGAGGGGGAAATTATTTTCTCAGATTATGCTAATGCAGAAGACTTTTCTTGCAGTTTGTATAAATATTAATAGGAAAAATTCAGTAATGTGGATTTGGAACAGAGTGAAGATAATAATTTTGCATCATCTACTCTTCCCAGTTTTTAATAGAATATCTGGCTAAGCTGCATAGGTCATTTCCCTTCATATTAAATCAAGAGGCTTTGTAATCAGTGCTTGCTGTATTTTTGGGTGACACATCTCAATCTCTAGGCCATAAATTGCCCAAAGTGCTTAAATGATTTTGACTGAGTTTGGTTTGATTTACGTTTGTGTGTTAAATCTTTCCTTGTCATTTTTGTCAATAAAGCTGGAATTTTTTTAAAATATGCACCTGTTTAAAAAATGATTTAATGAAATATGAGATAGTGCTAAACATATACAAGTTAGTACTTTTAATGATAGTTTTGTCTGAAATGTTCTTTTGATATTCCACAGCAATGCCACATCTTGTCTTCACTCCCCTCCTTAGTCCCTGCTAATATTAAATCCCATTTCTATCGATGTGTCTTCTTTCTGTCCTTTTCCCTAACAGCGAGCCTTCTTTTAGTTAATGCACATGTTCACCTAAGTCAGTATCCCCTTGACCTCTCTTTTAACAGCCTTTAAGATCTGACTAACTGCCTTGCAAAAATTTGGGGAAGGATTTCCTAAACAGGAGGTGAAACGGTCTGTGGGTCTGTACACCTCTGTCTCCACAAGCTTGTTGAAGAGCACTGTAGTGTGTTACTGTGGGGAATAGCTTGACCTGAAATGTGAATTGGGCACTAGACAGCGTTGAAGTTTATGAGCCCCCTATCCTGTAAGTAGATCCACATGAACAGATCCCTGCAACTGCTCAAAGCTCCCACTAGGTAAGTCCTGTTATCCATGTGAGTTTTCCTGCAGCATCAAAGCTTTAAACAGAAAATGATGGTGCTTTAGGTATCTGAGTTGTGGATGTGTGTATCTAATCTAGGGCCATCTTAGACTACATTGGGTTTCATGAGATAGGTGCATCCAGGGTGCAGTCCATCTGTCCAGGAGGAGACCTCAGCTTACCATCTTAAATAATAAATTATGCTGTCAAAATATTTACTGCTTTCCACAGCATATAAAGTGTGCCCAACCTGTCTCACTTAGAGAAAGATCATTTGATCAGCATTTGGTCAGGTGAACACAGAGTCCCAGACAGGGAAATAGCTTTTTCTTATTCTCACCCTTCCTCTTCCAGGCTCCAGATGCTTGAAGCCATCTGCAAGCACTGGGAAGGTCCCATCAGCCTGGCACTCTACCTTTCCGATGCAGAAGCCCAGCAATTCCTGCGCTACGCTCAGGGCTCAGAAGTCCTGATGAGCCGCCACAACGTTGGCTACCACATCGTGTACAAGGAGGGGCAGTTCTACCCTGTGAACCTGCTCAGGAACGTGGCCATGAAGCACATCAGCACACCATACATGTTTCTGTCCGACATCGACTTCCTGCCCATGTATGGACTCTACGAGTACCTCAGGTAGTGGACAGTGAGGGAATTCCCACTGTCACCCACCACTGCAGCCTCTCCACACCCCACCCTTCTCACATACTCCCAAAACAGTTTGAGCAGGTGTGGAAATGGCAGCTTATAAATATTTGAGGTGTGACAATGCCCAGCAAGGCACAGGAAATTTTAGTGTACAAGGGACTGTAACTGGAAAGTAAAGCAAAATGGTTATGAAAGAAAAAACCCAGGTCTGAATATGAGCCTCGTTAGCAATTAGAATAATCTCCTCAGGGCTGCAAAAGAGCCAATTTGAAAATTGAACTGGGTTAAGTATTATTAAATGTCCAAGAACATAGTTTATTAGCAGAGATGTGAACCAGGCAGTTTCTCTAAACATCTCTGGTTCTTAACGTCAGTGACAGAAAAAACATGCAGAGCATTACTGAACTCGTTGTCCGTGTGACACACTCTTAATTCAGTTCCTTATCTTGAAAAGAGGGTGATGAGACTAACCAGCTCAAAAATATGACTGCAGTGCCAGCACCTGTCAAGGCAAAACAATTGTCATAAGTAAACTGGGAAGAGTAGCATCAGTGTATATTGTATAATACGGCATGTGAGCAGGTTGGGCTGAGCAAACTACAGACTTCTGATCATTAACTGAGCCTTTTTTTTAATAAAGACCTTTTTCCCCTGCAGAGGCTGGTCATCTGAGGCCAAAGCATAGAGCAAGGAGGACACCCTGTGGCCAGACAGGAGGATGTCAGTTCCTTTATCCTGACCAGTCTTGCTTTTCATCTCTGTTCTAATTTGGTAAAAGTTGATCAAAGTGTTCCAGTGAGGGCCTGCCTGTGCGTGTTCACTGTCAGTTCATAAGCCCGGGGCTTTGGAGTGTAAAGGAAAATATTCCTTCTGGTATCGTGAACCTATGGAGGAGTTTCTTTGTTTTGGGCTTAACTCTGTGAGATGTGTACAGGGCCAAATTCACTATTCAGAGGCATGGAATACTTCTTCTATGAGGAAGGGGTCAGAGAATTAAGGTTGTTCAGCCTGGAGAAGTGAAGGCTCCAGGGAGACCTTATTATGGCCTTCCAGTACATAAAGGGTGCTTAATAAGAAAGATGGGGACACACTTTTTTAGCAGAATCTATGAGAAAGGACAAGGAGTGTTTTTAAACTAAAAGAGGGAAGATTTAGATGAGATGCAAGGAGTACATTTTTTGCAATGAGGATAGCAAAACACTGGCACAGGTTGCCCAGAGAGATGGGGTACCCCATCCCTGCAAATATTCAAGGTCAGGCTGGATGGGGCTCTGGGGAACCTGGTCTAGTTGAAGATGTCCCTGCTCACTGTAGGGAAGCTGGGCTAGATGACTTTCAGAGGTGCCTTTCAGCCCATTCTATGGGCTATGAAAGCCCGTTCTATGGCTTTCAAGATGCTGAATTTCAGTTGTATCATTGAAGTATTAACACACTGTATCAGCTTATTTCTCTTTTATTTTGTTAAGTCTTTTCAAGTTGTGCTATGAGCACTTCAGAATTATTCTGTCCCTTGCACATATTAGATATCTCCAGATAGGTGGACAAAGACTTGTTCTTCATTTCTGTGTCCTCCTGTGTTAGTGCTGCATACTGGTACATTTCTGCAGATCAGTGCTGGACACAGTAAGGATGACATCTGTTGATACTGGCATTTATTGCTAGAAAAGGAACTTGTTCTCTCATGCTGCATCACAGTGCACGGATGGAGCCAGCAATGAAAGGAAGAAGAGAGGAGGGAAGACAGAATAATGTACCACCATTTCCTTGAGATATTACAACCATAGAAATAATTCTCATAGGGTGATATTGTGTTACAGAATTAAATGCACTATGATGGTGCATTGGTGATGTTTCAGAAAAAAACAGAGATGCTCTCTGAAAGCTGCTGCCTCTAAGACTTTGTGTTACTCTGCCAGCCTTCTTTAAGGCCCATACCACCTTAACTCTGACAGAGAGTCTCTCTTGCCTGGGAATTGCTAATCTGCTACTACCAGCTCTTTAAAAAGTAATTGGATTTTTTTATTTTTTTATTTTTAATGTGGACTAGAGGCTTTTGTTGCTTTTTCAGTAATGATTTTTCTAAGCAAAGTAGCAGGGACGTGCATTGAGATTATTTTAAATATGGATATCCTGTGTCTTTCTGCATTGACTGTTCCCACTGCTTCTGCAAATAGCTGATTAGTGCTATCTGTCTGAATGGCAGCAATTGTTTGTTAGAGAGAGACGTAACACATTTTTATCCTCATTTCCTCAGATAGAACAACCATAAACAAATGGAAATATTATGGTATTTCAGGCATCACTTTGTACAGGATAAGCCAGGCAAGTCCTTCTCACTGAAAGTTTGCTGATTTACATGTATTGCATATTGTGTCTCTGCAGATAATACATTCTCAGAAAGAAAGGAATTTTGAAAAATATTTTCTGTGTATTTTGAAGGTAAAGAGAGGTTACAGCCAGTTTTGAAGGAGAAACTGATGGAGCTGGTGGTTACCTATCACTTGATTTATCTGTTGCTTTGCACTTAGATTTGTGCTAATTGAGCTTTTTCACAGCTGCTAAGTAAAACCATTTCAATGTTTTTATCTCCATCAAACACCCTTTTAGTCTTGCTTTAGTCTTCTGTGAAGTACAAAAGGAAATGTATCATTTAAAGATTTCCTGTTTACCTTAGTTATTGAAGTCATCTTGTCATTGTCCCAGAGGTAAAGGCTTCTTCTGGTTGCTGCAAGTAAGGTGTTTGGGTCATCCTGCAGTCACTTCTAACATAAAACAGTGAGACAGCTGCTTATCTACAGGTGTCATAGGTACCACTCAAGTTCTTTCCTGACACATTTGTGTAAAATGTTCCCTTGGCTTCCAGTGACACATTTAACACAAATTGGGACACAGCATCCCAGCTCCATCCACGGGTTTTATACCTGTCCCCTACAACATGAGTTGTGAAGTAGTTCTGCTTATTTTTCAGCATCTCAGCTAGGGAGGTAATTCAGATTGTGCCTATTGGGGTTTTTGTGATGGTTGCCTTTGTAGTCTGTGAATTCATTGCTTTTGCAGAGAGGAAGAGCATTCTAATGAATTTAACAGTGCATTGACAATTCTCCAGTTCTGACCACAAGCTCAGTGCCTGCCATATTTGTTACTTGCAACCAACCACTTAACAAATCCTGATGGTGGAAGCACATTTGAGTTAATGGACTCCTTTTTTTTTTTCCCCAAGTGCAGTGCTTTAGGATTAGTTTGTTAATTTTTCTATGTCTGAGCTTCTCTGTCCTCCAAAAATGGGAATGATCTTACTATCTACTTACATGAGAATGAGAATTCTGTGTTGATTTTTGAAAACTACTATGCAGATTAGAAGATTGATAACAACATACTTGAGTTCATTCAACCCGTGAGGAGACTCCAGTGATTTAAGTTTCATTTCCTCACTGCTTTGTGAAAAATACAGTTTATTAGATTTAAAATTTAACCCAGCCTTCACTGTGTCAGAATGACACACATCAGGTCTGAACACAAAGATGCCTGGGAAATGGTTTCCTGGACAACACTAGCACAGAGAGTTAGCTCTTCATAGTCACAAATCCTTATTTTGGGGTTTGGGGGAAAAGGACAAGAAAAGAAAGTAGATACTGAATCAACACTACTGAATCAAAAAAAATAGCCCTCAACAGGACAGTGCAAGAATTACCTAGTTTGCCCAGTGGTAGCTTGCAAAATAAGCAAATGTATTTCCTCCATTATATTCCACATATCTGGCAGCACCAACAGTGAAAATTTTCCTATCCTGAAGTGTAACAGAACCAGTCAATCAACAAATAGCACTTCCATTCAAAACAGGAGAAAAAGTCATCCCACAGAAAATGAAAAAGTAGATTTGCTTCCAGTGGGAAGAAATTAGATTTTCAGCTGGTTGTCCAAGGAGCAGACCACCAGCCAAGTTATGAGAAGAAAATGGAAGGTGTTTTTCCTCTAACAAGTCCTCCCTGCCATTATCACAGTTTAAATGGCCTCTATTGTCCTTTGTCACTCAAGTTCAACATCTGGATGTCAGCAGCAATTTCTTCTTCCCTTTGCATCAGTCTTCTATATCACTGAGTCCACCTCAAGGACAGGTGATTCTACTCAGAGATCAGTGCTGCTGGGCTTCTTGTCTGGGTGTGTCTCAACTCCCAGCTCAGTTTTGGAGAGCCCCTCTACTTTGACCTTACTACCTGTACTGGTTGTGGCTGAGCTGGAGTTCCTTTCCCCATGGCATCCCTCACAGTGCTGTGCTTTGCACTGGTAGCTGGAAAGGTGTTGATAACTCTCCAGTGTTTTGGTTACTGCTGAGCAGCACTGGCACAGCATCAGCGCTCCCTCCATCATTCTGCCCCCATCTGGGAGAGGGAAAGATCTTGAGATGGGACACATCTAATACAGCTGAGCAAAACTGAACAGGGAGAATCCATGCCAAATGATGTCAGCTCAGATGTAAAAGCTAAGAAAATGAGGAGGAAGGCAGAGCATTCATTATTTAAAATGTTTGCCTTCTGGAGCAACCACTGTGTGTGTTCTTGCTTCCCTGGAAGTGGCCAGACATCACTTGATAGGAAGGAGAAAATGAAATCTTCTGTTTTTCTCTTTGTTGGTGCGCATTCAAGCTTTTGGTTTTGATTTAGTAAACCACCTTATCTCAACATACAAGTTGTTTTCCATCTTATTTTCTCTCCCCTACCCAGCAGAGAAGGAGAGGTGAGAGCAGCTTGGTGGGCATTTGGTGTCCAGCCAAGGTCACCCTGCCATACCAACATGCACCGTAAATGTTCACTTATCTCTTGAAAATGTTGCTGCAGAGAATATCCTGCTATTTTATTTCACTTTGGAAGTATCTGCACATCTCTGTGTTTGCCTGTATGCACTTCAAGAATCTTGTTTCCAGACCTCTGTATCTCTTTGCTTACCTCACTTTTCATGTTGACCTTTGACAGTGCAAGTGATTTCAGGCTCTTCTATCAGTTTGTTCCCTCTGCTTTTTGATTTCTTCCTGGATGTATTATCATCTATTTTTTCCAGTAGTTCAGGCATTGGCAAATGTATGAAATTTGCAGGTGTCAAGAGCAGCATGGAGTGTGCAGAAAGAATTGCTGATATCGACATTATTTTTGTGGTTCTATCCCATATCTTAGAGAATTAGTCACATTCAACACTAGATTCAACACAGGTTGCTCTGTCTGACAGATTCTGCTATTACTTGTGCTTGATACCTGTGCCTGCTGCAGCTTTGGTCAGCTTCAGACTGTGAACGTTGTTTCCTGCTCTTGGACAGTGCCAAGCACAGCAAGGCCTTTGAATTTTGCCTGGGCCTTTTAAGCTCTCCCTAAAACAAAGTTGCAGTAACAGCCATAGATGGAAGCTGCTGTTTCCTTGCAGAGCCCAAAGGATGAGCATGACTACAAATGTTACCTGCTCCTTCCTAGAACTGAGTCCCCAAAGCTGTACTGCTCAAGGCTGATAGATTGCACAGAGACCAGAAAGACTTTGATTTTGGAA
This sequence comes from Cyanistes caeruleus, assembly GCF_971803275.1. NCBI lineage: Eukaryota > Metazoa > Chordata > Aves > Passeriformes > Paridae > Cyanistes > Cyanistes caeruleus. The sequence continues at coordinate 30,069,739 of NC_141704.1, read as the reverse complement.
AAGAAACTATATGACTATCCCCTGCGCTCAGAAGTGTGAAAGGAAAGAAACATTTAAAAGCATCATAAAGACTGTATACTGTCACTGGCACTGCTCAACAACTTTGGAAGGTCACAAATGCTGACTGTGAAGGAGTCATCTACTGACATGCATATATCTTGGCCTCTAGTGATGGTGAGGGAGAAGCTAGTGAAGAAAGTACAAAACCACTTATGATAAGATGCTGTTAAAATACTTCCATTGTGAAAAGTTAACTGGAATGTGTCAGGAGCTCTTTAAACAATGCAAACTTTGCACTAAGGAGGTGAGAACAGATTGCTTTTTATAAAACAGGCCTATAGGGTAGTATGAATTTCCTAAAATTCAGATTTTATTAAGTAGTTGTGCTCATCTTCTTTTTCTCTGACAGCAGTATAAATGAATTCTAGGTATTCTGGGCCTAGAAAAATGATTTGTTTGGTCCTTCTGTTGTTAGGACAGTGATCCCAGTTCCTTCAGCTTAAAAGGCCTGGAGAGGGTTTGCTGCTTGTCAACATTGTCCTTGATTGCTTGTTGCAGTAGCATGAAAGTCAGGACAGTGAATCCTGTTCAGGGGAACTGACTTTGACAGGGAGAGAGAGGAATATTTCTGGTATGAAATATGGAGATAATGAAAAGAAAATTGAGACAGAGTTATTCTAATGACAAGCATGAGATTCAGTTGGGGAATGGAAAAGTAACTTTTTTTTCTTTGGGTTTTAGTTTGTCAGGAAAGAATAGGCTGAACACCTCTGGCAGGCAGGATGAGAGATTGCTAAGCAGCTCCTCTGCTCTGACAGGGGTCTCAAGGCCCCTGCCTGGAAGAGAGCCCGGCTGTGTGAAATGCGTATGTGCACGCACACACCCCCCAAAACAGTCTGCACTGAACAACTTGCAGCAAAAAGAAGGAAAAAGAGAGGTATCCCAGTCCATCCAGTGTAGAGCACTTCTCTGCTGCCAGCAGTCTGTCAGGGCAGCACTGATCAGTCAAACACACAAGCTCATTTGGAATTCTGCAGCTCTCCCTGCTCTTAGAGCAGCAGACCAAAAGCAGAAGAAAATTTGAAGCACCTGTAGGAAAAGATATGGGCCATAGTTGCATTTATAGTATCTTAACTGCCCATTCTCTGCACTTTATTTTGAAAAGCTCAGTGATTTGTTCAGTTGGAAATTTTCCTACTTTTATTTGTTGTTTCTCTTTGCCAGGAAGTCTGTCATCCAGCTGGACCTAGCTAACACCAAGAAAGCTCTGATTGTACCTGCCTTTGAGACCCTACGCTACCGCCTCTCCTTCCCCAAGTCAAAAGCAGAGCTGTTATCTATGTTGGACATGGGAACCCTCTTTACATTCAGGTAATGGAAAGTACTCTTGAACCTGTGGTCATTCTCTTTGTTTTTTATGTTCATCTGAATATTTGGTTCTTCTCTCTCACTGTCATCTGCATTAAAAAACTTATTACAGTTTTTTTCCCTTTCCGTGGAGAGGCAGTGAACAGAATCATGTGGATATGTTCTGTCTGTAAGCTCAGCTTTTTATCTTGTATTACAGTCCTCTACTGAAGGGCTTCAGTTGTTAAATCGAATTTGCTTTATTTTCATCATTTTTTATTGCGCTACGAAATCAAGCGTGACCATTACACTCAAGTGCGTGTAATTTACTTTTTGGCTGCCAAATACTATCTGGGTAGCTGTGTCTCCTCATGTGACCAAAAGTATTGTATCTCTGCCCATTGGTTCTCTTCCTTACTGGAAAAACAAGCACAGGCTTGGCTTATGCTCTTTTAAAGTGTGAAACAGCTGCTTAATACCTAGAGTTCCTCCATGCAGGGGTAACAGAGTACTCTGACTGGAGGCTAAGAAGCAAAGAACACCTAAATTTGGAGCTCCTCTCTGAAGCAGACTTCTTTTGTGGCTGTGAACAAGTCACTTCTATTATCTGCCAGACTCTTCAGTTTTAAAATGCAACTACCAGGGGTTAACCATCTCTTGGGTGTGTGTGGTAAGGTCTGATTAGCAGGCATTTGTAAAGCATCTCAGCGATGGGAAGAGTACAATATGGCCTTATGATGTTGCACAGAGAGGGGGCTTAGGAGACTTGCGTTCTCTTCTCAGCTCCACTACTGCCCTGCTGAGAGGTGCTACACGAATCACTTTGCTTTCTTACATCTCTGTTCCCCATCTCTGAAATACAGGTAACAATGTTCACCTCTCCTTTTTGCAGTATTTTGAGATCTAGAGATAAAAGCTATGAAAAAGCTAGGCATTATCCATGGTTGGAGGAGCTCAAATCATACCTCTCCCATCCTTCCCTTTAGAGCTTTCCTCACACTTTTCCCATTCCTTTTATTACACACCACTCTCATTGCAGCAGCCACCCTTCCCTCATATGGTTGCATGCAGATGTCATAGCAGACAGCCTGCGTGAGTCTGGAAAACATAATTCTGATCAATGTCAGAATTCTACAGTGACTTCCTTGAAACAGAAAGCTGAGGTGACTGAGAGAGGCATGCATTTGTAAAATTACTTAAGGATACTGATAGAGCAAGTACCTTTCCCTCTGCCATCATTCTTTAACATACAAAAGGCATAAAAATTAACAAGAGATCGGATAAAAAATAGTTGTCTCTCCTGTAGCTGAGATAAAAAGTCTTTCTGGTGGAAAACAACACCCTCAGGATTTTCAGATGTTGCATTCCACCAGCAGTCAGCTGCATATTGGTGGCCTTCCTAATACAGATTTCAGCTTCAAGCTATATAGCATGTTGGTGTGTTATGTACACAACCAGATTTGCAAATCCTTTCTCAAGTCTCACTCAGGCAAAAATGTCTTTAACATCAGTGAGAGTTTTTCCAAAGCAAGGTTAAATAAGACTTGAAGGACAGGCAGTCTGTAGCTGGTGTACATATTAATGTCGGATACATTTTACAAATGCTTCCCCAGTTTGTTTTGGCTCATTTCATTGCTCCAATCTATCAACAGCCACAAAGCATCTGCACTCTGGGCTGAGAATTTCCACCTCCACCTTCAAGGTGCTTTAATAACGCTGCAATTTGATGCTGAGCGGGTGGGAGTGAGCTGGGGAGGACTGCTGTGACAGTGATTGCTGAGAGTGCCTGCAGCATCCCAGTCCCTCACACCACACAGTAGATTACAATCTTTCCCTCACTGAAATTGCTTTTGTCACCTCTTTTTGAAATGGTGACCTTTTCTACCTCTGGGCAGCTAAGAAGTACACAACGGCTCTCAATTACATCCCTCAGTCACCAGCAGAAGAAAAGAGAAGACAAGTGAGCATCTGTGGCTGGCAAGGTGTGCTGTGTGACACCCTCTGCCACAGTGGGGTTCTGTGCCAGCTCACTGGCTCCCTTAGCAGCTGGTGCTCCCGAGGATGTACCTGCTCAGGGCCTGGGTAAGAGCTGATGAGCCACAAATGCACTGCCCACACACATCCAGGCACAGGGGAAACCACAGCTGGCAGGAGACACATCATTGTATGGAGAAAACAGAAAAAACAGCAACTGATTAACTAATTAACTGATTGCATCCACAATCCAGCAAAATGTTTAAGCATCTGAGAACAGAAGTAGGAAAGTTTTTCTTTCACCAAATTGTCTTTCTCACTGAAACAGGAAGCTTAGAGGAGGCAGGGAGGAAGAACACTGAGAATAACTACTTCATTTTGCTAACTTTAGCAAAGTTTACTATAGTTTTGACATTTTATTTTGAGTAAAAGCAATCAGTAACACAAGTAAAATGAAACATTGGATACAAAGTGGAGGAAGGGGTGATGTGGTGTGTTCCTGCTGTTCTCCATGAACTGTGGGAAAGAAACTCGTCATGATTTTAGGGAGATCAAGTTACTTGGTTTGGATTTGTCAAAATTGCAAGTGTAATGAAAAATATGTTGTTCACAATTTTCACAATGTTCTCCAGGGATTCAGTCAGATTGAGTGTGGCCTTAAAATGCAATGTGTATTTAAATCTTGAGTGAGAAAGGCTTGAGCAGAAAATTATGTTTATTCATTTGTCCTGTGAGATGGAATACCAGTATAGACTGTGAACCTCTTCTCACAACTGCAGCACCAACAGTAAAATCTGTTGGAAATGTCTCAGCCTTTAATGGGAGCTTCCTCTCGATGGACCCTCATGGAGTGTTGTCTCCTTGTCTTTCTTTGCAATACAGTTCATGTAATCAGCCATTGACCAAGACCTAGTTCCAGCAGATTATCTGTGTATGAACCCATATATATTGTATGTACAGACATGTATGTAATCCAACAGTGCTCTCACAATTCTTGTTTTCAGTCTAATTACTCCTCCATCACTATTGTGTGTACACCTCATTTGAGCATCCTATACTCATTTATGTCTTTGTCAGGACTGTAGCTATCCTTTTGCCTTTCTCTTTCCTTCCACTCACATCAATCACTCTCAAGAGGCAAGTAAGTAACCTCTGTTGTTACTTGGTTTTATACAATCAAATCTAATTCTTCCTTTCTGCTTTCATTTGTCTCTGCAACTACAGTTCCATATTTTTCCTTAATTGTCTCTTCCCAATTATTTACTTTTCCCTGCTAGTTTGCTCTCTTGACTCAGAGATGTATACTTGAGCTGCTATAGGTGCTTACACTGATATCTCCAAAAAGGGTGGAAAGAAATCAAATTCTTTTTATGGTTAGTATCTTGTTACCCCCTGTTTAAATCAGTGGGAGAGTGTTACTAGAATAACAGCAGCAGTTGGCTGCTTCTCTGCAGGAATCTCTCAATTAACCAAAGTTTGTATGGAGCTTTGAAGATATAAATCACTTCATAAGTGTTTAGCAGTCATTATTATTATTTTTATCATAATTAATTTCAAAATGCCGGAGGTAGGATTTTAGAAGATACAGCACCCTGCACAATTCTGTATCATTTTAAACCCCACATTGTTACTGTTGGGTTGGTTTTGTTTCCAGCATAGATAGCGGCACATTAGTGTCTGACTAGGTTAGCCATGCATCTCCTAAAGAGGCCAAGAAAAGGGATAGGTTTTCTGGTGATGATTCCAAAGGGCATTGAGGGTTATAAGCATCTTTGTGAATCTGGCACTGCTTTCTGATAATCTCTGGAGAATTATTTCACTCTCAGTTTTTTTAATACAAAAGGGTTTTGTTTTTCCTGGTCCCTAGGCAAGATATCTGAAAGTGGTGAAGTCTGTTTACAGTTTAGAAATGCAGTATACAAAGGACCACACATTACTTGTGACCCCAATGCCATCCTAATAATTCAGTCTTTGCACTGCCCTAAACAGAGTGTCAGCAAAGCTGAACACCTCTGATTCTCCTGTTACAAGCCATATAAATATGTCCAAATGAAAACTCCTAGGCTGTGATTTTATATTCCTGGTTTTAGTAATAGCTTAAAATGTTACGAGAATTTCTGGGATTTAAACATTACGTCATGTTGTAATTTTGCAATATTTAATGTTCAGATCCCTTCACTTTTAGTGTGTGAGTCATCCCTGTGAATTCAATCTACCTTACTTTACAAATTGGCAGGATATTTGTTTTGTCCCTTCTATTGCCTATCTATCTCAGTGTTGTAATACAGATACTTGCTATGCCTTTGTTTCATTAATTAATCTATGAATCTGCAGAAAGAGCTTGTCTCATTGATTTTTGGAAAGTGTTAGAATAAGTGGGTGAGAGAGTCATTGACCCTGGCACTAATGGGGTGCATTCAAGCTGTGCTAGGAAAAGACCTGCTGTGACCTAAACAAGATTAGCAAAATATAAAAGGATCTTTTTTTGTAAATCAAATTGATTACCTTACTGGAGATCACAGGAGTACTCCCTACTTTGTTGAACTTAGAGCAGAAAGCCTTTATGTAATATTTTACTTATTAATGTAATTATGCAGCTTGGTTCCTGCCATAGAAATAACTGTAATTAATAAAATGAAACATCTATCCAGAGCTGCAGGTGTCTCTCATGCAAATTATAAAATTGCCTATAAAACAGATCGTGAATTTCACTATGGTGGGAAAATAGCTAATTTTAGGGACCTTATCTGAGCTGCAGATTTCCACACCGATTTTAGAGCACCGACCGATGCAGCTGCTTGGTTGCTAGGAATAAGACACAGCACTTGTAGTGCAGATGAACTGACAGGGTACTGTGTAATTGTTTCTCACATTAGCATGAGGTACTGTTTTCACACTATCCTTCGCCAACTAGATGTGTTTAAGCATTGAGCTCTGGGAGGCATGCTGGAAATAGTCCTAGAAATTGCCTCCGACGCGTCCTGAAAATGATGATGTGAACTGTAAGCTAATGTCCTTATTTTTGAGCATTCCATCTAACAGGTGATATTTTGTTCCCTCGCCAAGATGCTTTCTATCTAATTGCCTCCCCACGTCCCTGCTGTTTATGTCTGTTTCAGGTACCACGTCTGGACGAAAGGGCACGCGCCAACAAATTTTGCCAAGTGGCGAACAGCCACCACCCCCTACCGCGTGGAGTGGGAGGCAGACTTCGAGCCATACGTCGTCGTGAGGAAGGACTGCCCGGAGTATGACAGGCGCTTTGTGGGATTTGGCTGGAACAAAGTAGCTCACATCATGGAACTGGATGCACAGGTGATGAGATGACACACGAGTATCTCACCCGGGGCTCTGCAGCGGGGTTGTTACAACAAAATCTGTGTCCTGTAGGAAGGTGTCACGCTTTGCATCACCAGAGTGTTCATCTGGCCTTACTGAGCTCCTTAATGAGTGCTTCTTGAGTTGGGTACACTTTGTTTAATGCTTGTCAAGTATTAAATGAAGAACTGAGTCTGAGTTCATTTATTTGTCAGTTGTAAGAAATTCATTGTTTAGCAGAGGCACAGCTCCTGTAGTGCTCTCCTCCTGACCGAAGCGTTGCAGCAGTTGTTGCCAATCCCATCACTTACTAAGGAACACGTAGACCTGGTTTTTTTTTTCAGGTAAATAGAGGTTTGTGAGTCCCAAATGCTAACTTAGAATTCAAAAACTAGTCTTCAGCTGAATTCAAGGCAAGCATCTTTAATTTCTGGCTGGGATTTACAGCACATTTCTGCAAAGCCAAAGTCTTTACATTTCCAAAGTCTGGGGTTGTGGTGCAGACTCTAAAGGATCCAGGTACTTGAGCCTTGGGCTACCTGCTTCTTGGATCTGTGACTTGGGATGAAGCTGTAGGGCAGAATTTATAATAATAAGGATGCAGAGAAAGCTCAGGAGTCCCAGACTGGCACCAGAGCTCTCAGAGTTGCCAAGGTCCCTGCTGCCAACCTAGATCTTAGAGGCTGGCAGTGTCTCTGGCTCCATGGGAGCCCAGTGCTGCTGCTCACTGAAATGGCAGGATTTGCATCACCCTGCTGTTCTTGGATGAGAAGCTACCCACTGTACTAATCAGCAAGGTCTGGGTCATGGCATTTCTTTCTAGTTTGGGTTTGTTGTAGTTTTTTTCAGATTGGTTTCAATCCCAGTGTTTGAACTAGTAGCATTTCATGCTAACCAAAAAAATAGGTTTTGGCGATTTTTATCCTCCTGTGATAGCTTTTGCTTTGAACCTGGAATAGAACAGTTTATGTGAAGCTGAGCAGCTCAAGGCTTGGAGCAAGTCGGTGGGAGATGGTGTCTCTGGGGTGTGAGCTGCAGTGTGTTTGTGTGCAGGCATTTTCTACTTCTGCTTGCAAAACCACATGGTCACCTTGGGCTGGCTTCCACTTGCCCTCTGTTTGCCAAGGGCATTCCCAACAAATTTGTACCTACTTAGGTTAAAAAAAAATATTACAGACTAGGAAAAAAATGTCCCTTATATTAACGTTAATAATACTTTGCTCCGCTATAGCACTGTAATTTTTCTGCACTTTCCAAACACTAATAAATTAACCATCAGTTGTGGAGAGTGCCAGGGTAATGGTTTATTATTTGTTAATATGGGTAACAGGGCTTATGTTCCCAGTGGCAGCTCTTATGTGGCATTCAGGATTTAAGTCTTCTGTTCAGAAGTGTCTGCCCAGCACAGAGATCCACACATGGGAAATGGAAACATTCTTCAAAGTTGGTCACAACACAATAATTTTAAAGGACCATTGGGTTGGAATTAACTCTAGGAAATTGTTTTTCTCACTCTTCCAGCCTTAAATACAGCATCACATTCAAAAGAGGTTTCATTTTCCTTTGTAACAACATGGGTATTGGCAGATTCTCCCACCAAATGAGCCTGGAGGAGACATGGGATGGTACAGCTACTTCCCCTGTGGCATTCCTCTGCTTTGGGGTGTGCACAGATCAGGTTGCTGCCAGCTGCTTGGCTGGCTTCATTACCAGTAGGCAGAGCAGCTTCTCAGTTATTTCACTGCTCCTCACAACTGCAGTGTCTGTCAAGAGGTCTGTTCCAGATCCCTTTCCAAGAGCCTGTGCCACTGCCATCCCTCAGAGCAGGACATGGCATGGAGATAATCATCATTGTTATTCTGGGGGCATCCAGGTGTCCACTGAGCTGGATGCTGTGCAAATGCACAGATAATGCCAGTCTCCATCTAAAGAATTTGTAATGTAGGAGACAGGGACAGAGGTTCCTGCAAGTGCATTGCCTTCTCAACGTGTTCTTTTCCATGTAGTAGGGTGAGGTCATTAGGAAACCTTTCCCTACCTTTCAGTGACTGTGCTACTAGACTGTGAGTGTCCCATTTTGCAGGACCCTAGCCCAGCATATTTCAAAAGGGATTATTTGCAGTAGACTCACTATTTTTTGAAAGGCTTTCTGTGCCTGAAGGCCATTCAGAGGGATGGGAACACTGCTGAGCTGAAGAGTTTGCACTGCAGTGTGTAGACAGTCCCTGACTTGCAGTATTACAGACTTGAGGTGCAAACAGAGAACAAGGAAAAGGTCTGCAGCTCCATCCTATAGTTATAAGGTCTCTTAGAACCATTTTCTGTAGTTTGTAGTTGATCAGCTCTCCTCACTCCATGGTGCCAGCCTTTGGTTTCACATTTGGCTCCCCATTAGCCCTAAGCATCTTCCAGCTAAATAAAGTCTGCCTGTGAGCATCATATTATTTTGATCTTGCTATACATTTTCACTTCTAACAGAAGATCAGAGGACCCCATTCCTGTATACGACAACATTGTAAATTGGCACAAAGATTTACCACTTTAGCACTGTCTGTCAGGCAACAGGCATTCCCATAGGGAAGACGGAGCTGCATCCGCACTTAGCTGTCCAGCACATACAGGTGAAACACTGAGGTATATCAGCACAAGTGTGTTTTTCCCCATAAATCCCTCTCCCTACTAAAATATTTATGAGTACTCTGCCTTTCTGCTGCATATATTCTTCATCTCTGCACAGGCTCCTAAATATACAGGTGACTGGACATTGCAAACCAGTTGTGCACCACTTCCTGTAAAGCCAGCATGCTCTCTTGCTGTTCCTTCCCAGGCCAGTTTCTTTTGTAGACAAAGTTAATGAGTCAGTCCAGCAACAACTGTAGGTAGAAACTGTGTGAGAAAATAGGAAATTTGCCTGTGAAGGCTTCAGAGTTTCTTTGTAATTTGCATCCACTACAACTCAGACTTCTTGAAATTCCATATGAAAAAAGTGGTTAGGGTACTTTGTTTGGGCACAGAATAATGAGGCACACATCCCTTACCCAGTTCCTTGCAGAAGATACCTGCTTGTTGCATATCCTACTCTAGTGAACTTTCAGCTTGTTTAAGAATCAGGCTTTTTTGAGCTTTGCTCTAATCATCATATATTTACCTGTAAAAATTGAAAGACTTTAAGAGAAATAATTGAGATTTAAATCAGCCATCATTTTTCAACAACAAAAATTGTCAAAGAACTTGGTCCGATATAAAGAGAATAAGTGAAATAGTTTTACAAGAGAAGGAGAGTTAGCACAATATCTCAAACTTCATGCAGAACTTAATTTGCGTAAAAATGTCTCTAAGCATATGGAATTAGCAGGTTCATTTTCACACATTGCCTATAAATGTTATCATATTCTCCCCTTATTTCAGGTTTATAAATAGTTTTGGACAGTTTTGTCTCTGTAAGTATCATAGCATATAGGCAAAGCAACATATGCCATGCAGTTTAGCCTTTGTAAATGTAGCTTATTCCAGCACCCCAAGCAAAACAAACTTTAGGGGCAGAGCTGTGTTTTTACACGGACACTTGAAACTCATGCTGTGGAGTCGCAGCTGTGTTGTTTCAATCACACTGCTGAAAAATCTGTGTGGCAGATATGGCTGTGGGTGTGCCTTTTGCACTATTTCCCCATTATTTAGCTTATATGGAGTAAAATGTTTTAAAATAATTGGGTTTTTTTTTTACCATGAGGGTGGTAAAACACCGGGGGAGATTATCCAGAGGGGAGGTGGATGCCCACTCCCTGGAAACTTGCAAGGTCAGGTTGGATGGGGCCCTGGCAACCTGATCTAGTTGAAGATGTCCCTGCTCATTGCAGGGAGGTTGGTCTAGATTGTCTTGAAAGGTGCCTTCCAACCCAATAAATTCCATGATTTTACAAAAAGAGAAAGTAGATCTTTCAAAAAAACCAAGAAAAAGCTACTTGTGGAGAAAAGGGCAGCTTATTTGAGATCCCTGATGGGTCAGTAGTTCCTGAGGCAGAAAGTGCGCTGTTGCACGATGGAGCAGGTTTGGCTGGAGGTGCGGGAGGCTGGATCGCCCTCACAGCTGTGTCTCTGTCCCGCAGGAGTACGAGTTCACGGTGCTGCCCAACGCCTACATGATCCACATGCCGCACGCGCCCAGCTTCGACATCACCAAGTTCCGCTCCAACAAGCAATACCGCATCTGCCTCAAGACGCTCAAGGAGGAGTTCCAGCAGGACATGTCGCGCCACTACGGCTTCGCGGCCCTCAAGTATCTCACAGCAGAGAACAACAGTTAGCGCCGCGGAGCCCACACGGGGCCAGCGGGGACACCGAGGCAAGAGCCACTCAGCCTTTGGGGCCTGGTCTTCACACTTCAGACTGAGAAATACTTCCTGTTTTTATATCATACTCGGCAGTTCTAACAGTAGAAATTTGAAGTGACATGTCTTGGGACTATGCTCATCCATCCCTTCCCCAACTACCCCAAGCCTGTCGGCTTTAGCGTTCATGAGGCGTCTGCGAGTGGGGCCAGCCGGGCGCCCTGCAAGCCACCCAAGGTGGGGACTGGGCAGGGGCTGGGATTGCACTCTGCTCTCTTGACTGCAGAGCACAGACAGACCTTCAGAATACAGGATTTCATGTTGCTATTTAATAATTTGACATGCTTTTTATCTGTAAAGGAAGATCTTCGGGTCGCTGTCCTGTGAATTTCAAATCTGCACTACTCTAAAAGGGAACTTTCACCTGTGAACTTTCACAGGGGCCCTGTTAATATGGATGACCTTGTTAATGCAGGATGAGCCAAAGGTCTGAATTAGCCTTGAAAACACAGGGGACACTTACACAATACTGCACTCCTGAGAAGGTGTGTTACTGGTTCAGTTGCGTACATGATATTGGTTGGTCTTTTTTTTCTCAATTTTTTTTTTTTTTTTTTTTTTTTGGGAAAATCCCCTATATCCCACCCTGCCTTTGACCCAGTCCTAAATGCTGCTCCTTTTCCTTGCCAAGGAAATATCTCCCTTGTGTTTCTTTGCCATCTTCGGTTTTGGTGGTCCAGTAAAGAAGATCAGTAGCTCTGCCAGAAAGTGAACAAAACTTGTCAGTTTAAGGTCTGTTTTCATCAGAACAACTTGTTCACATGTGTCTCATAAGATAAAGGACCCGGCTCTAACCCTTTATCTTTTTTAGACAAGAATTGGATTTTACCTATAAGGCACATTGTACCAAGGGAATACTGATTTGTAGGCTCATTTCAGTGCTGCCCATCCGTGAAGGCACTGGGCCTTAGGCTTTAAGTGGACTTCTTTGCTGAACAGTGAACATAAACTAGTAAAAAGGCAACTAGTAGCCTTGGTGCTCTCCTGCTGCCTGCTGCAAGGTCTCAGAACTACTTCGTTAAAGGAGTTTATAATTAAAAGGAGCAGAACTGTTAGGAATAAACTCCCCATTGGACGGGGAGAAAAGAATGTGTTGGGAATCTGAGTGAGTGTTTGTTTGAACGTGGACTGGTCAAGTTCACAACATCGGTACACACGGGAGTTTGCTGGAGGGCGAACAGGAACCTAACAAGCAAAATGCAGAAAACAAGACACTGGACTTTTTGCCATTTTCTTTATCTTCAGTATTAATGTTGTGTTTACATGGGAGGAAGAGATGAGGTGCACTACCCCTTGCAGGGCTATTTGTAATTTCTGTTGCAATGTTAATAGAAAAAGCAGAAACAACTCAGTGAGAAACGTGTCTGTCTCCCTGCCCCAAACACCAAACAACCACATGTACCAATACCACTGCCCGAGCTGGGAAATGGATCCATATTGTGTTCTGCTCACATTTTTCCATTTTGTTTTTCAGACACTGGACCTTCTACTTTCTTCCCCACCTCATCCCTCTAGAGCTTGGTTTTATTTCTAACCTGACATTTTGTGAGAGATTTTTGTTACGGTGCAAACCACGCAGTTAAACCAGACATTTAAACTACAAATATCAGTTCATCATTCTGTGTATATATAAGAAAAGCCAAAAAAGGCAATATCTTTGACAAGAAATAAAAAGGGGCGGGAGGCTGTGTGTAGTTTTCACTTTTTCCCCTGGGAGTGTTAGCTGCATAAGAATATATCACTGCATAATTTTCCAAAGAGCTTTCTTTTCTGTTCTTAATGGCTTTATGCAAAGATTTACATAAAAAGCTGGGGAGAGCTGGAAAGAAGTGAAATTGGTGCTCAGTTCTAGCTAAGATACATTATTTTAAAAACATCAAAGTTTTAAGTCCCCAAGTCCTGTATTACCATTAAAGGCACAGGTCACTGTGCTGATGGAGAATGAGAAGAACCCTGCAGCACAGACTGTTGATTAGCCAGGATGCAGAAAGATCCCAAAAGCTGACCCTGAGAGGGGCTAACAGTCATTGAAATGTGACACCTACATGGAAGCCCCAGTCAGAGCTTCAGTGTGGCCACCATTATGTTCCATATGTATTAAAAATTTTCATTTCCAGATGTACATTTCTCCTTGGCTTAACAACATTGCCAAAGGATGGACTGGATTTCTCTGCAGCAGCATAACCTGGACATTACTTGGCTGTGCCATTATCAGCATTCTTCTCATTATTCTGTTCTCAGTGGTGAAGGATTGGGGAGCAGGGAGGTAATGATTTGCTACTTGCCTGACTGTACAGTGAGTCTTGGGATCTCCTGGATAGACTTAGGTGTGCTGGCTGGTGTAACCAGCTCAGAGATTGGTAGCAGGTACAAAGAGTCCCTTTTTTTGTCCTTACAGACACTGTACTGACTTGTATCTGTCATGTCATGTCTGTCTCTGTGCTTCATAATTTGAGAGGTGTGGGTCTTGAGGTTTTCTTTGCACATTTCAAACAATTTACCTGATGGTAAGTTAGGATTACATATCTGTCTGTAACTGCCAGGGCTCTTGCAACACCGTGACAAAATCCACCACAGACAACAAAAAAAAATTCCCAACTCAGTTATAATACTGGCTGTCTTCCAGTCCTCTGCTGTAGTAGGTATTTGCTAGGAACTTTGTTACTTAATTCTCAGTTTTTTCCTGAAATCTTCCAGAAATAGCAGATAAACCTGGTGACTTAATGCCTTTGATTTATTGATTTGTTCCACCAACTTCTCTCTCGAGTCTCCAATCTATGACCTCTCTCCGTATCTTTGATATTTGGAAAGTGTGAGTCTCTCATTTAGATACCACTCCAGCACCCTCCCAGTGAAGACTGATGCAAATAAATCATTTAGATTCTTGGCAATCCTTACTGTCTCTAATTGTTTCTTCTACTTGTTTGGGGTGGCCTGCCCGTTATCTACACTTCCTGCTTTTGGTGTACTGAGCAAATGTTCATTTTCAGTTTTAACTTCCTACTGTTTGCTCTTCAGATTCCCTCTTAGCTTCCTCAAACTCCATCTTAACTATCATATACCTTCCTTTCAGCTTTACATAGTTTTATTTCCATTCTCTGAAGGTTTCCTATTTGGCCTGAATAACTTCTAACATTTCCCATTTAGTCATACCATTTCCTTGTTGTTGTCTTCCATTCATCCAAGGGTTACAATATTCCATGGCTGTTTCTGAGCCCTTTCTATTTTAATATGAGGATTTTAGTTTTTATAGTCCTTTTTATTTAGACCCATTGATTCTTGAAAAATAGAGTTTTGTTTTTAAATTTACCTTGAATGTCGCCGTACTAGGTATTGAGGGTATTTTCCTCTTTAACCTTCCTAAATGCTCACCTTTCCTAATTAGAGGATCAGAAATAAAATATACAGAAATTGGGCTCTTATCTTGACACATTTTATTCTGTGTCACCCTTTTCCCTCTCCACTACAAAACATGGACATTTCAGAGTCACTGCAAACTTTTCAAGTCCCAAAGCCAGAAATTTTCCAGCACTTTTTGACATCCCACCACTTCCAGACATAATTATTCCAAATAATAACCTGCTGCCTGGTACCTAATCCTCCTATTTTTGTTTCATTCTTCCCCCTGTGATGTAACAGGCTCTGCAAGTTCAAGTTTTGGGTGAACACTTATTTGATACCTTATCATAACCTTCCTATATGTTTCCATGATTTTTCTCTGTTGTCACAGTAGATATATCTATATATAGAGATACACACATACATATATACACACAGACCTTCAAAAGTTTGGCTGTAGTTTCCATCCTATCATTTTCTAACTAAGGATCATCTACCATTTGCCTATCCGGCAGACACAGCAAATGTCTCTGTTTATCTGGGATAGTTCTTAGTATCTATCAGCTTTCTTCCCAAGTCCTAGCTGTAGTAATTCCTTCCATTCTTGGTAGTTTCCTACGTGAACAATCTGATCCCACTTCGTAATTTGCTATTATTTTTCTGTTTGTAATGATTTGTAATCATTATCTTGGATGCCATGGCATAAAGGAATTAGCAGCTGTACCTGCAGTTCCATCACCGTAGTTAGACTGAATATGACACACACTGCCATTACTCCAAAAGTACTGATTTTTTACCTGGTTGGCTTCATGTGGTTTGTTGGTAAATTGTAAGCTGCATTTTCCTTTTACTGCAACAAGCAGAGGCACTTTGTACTGTTATTTGCAGTAGCTGTTGCAGCAGAGTAAGCCCTGTGTTAGAGGGAGAAGCACAAAAAACCTCATCAGAATCATAGCTGCTGTTTCTCTCCACAGGGGAAAATAAGGCCCTAGCACAGCTGAACAGTTTTATAAATGCCCTGCAAAAAGCACATTGCACATTATTTTCTGGTAGGTATAATCATACATCGTCCAATTAAATATGAAAAATACATTTTTAATGTTCTCATTTTTATGTGCAGTTCTACCCAGAAGATAATGCATTTCCTTCTCTGTCTTGCCAGTTTCCCCCATTACTCCAGCCTGCCTAATAGCCCCATCTGTTTTCAGCTGAGAAAGATTAATGGCCAGAAGCACTGGGAGTCCTGGCAAATCATCAGAGATATTACTCTTAGGCACTGCTCAGGACATTCCTTCCTGCTCTGCCAGATACTGTATGGGTGTTCCTCAGGTTTCAGGGCAGCAGCAGCAGCAGAACACAGCAAGCTCAGCAAGTGGGGTGAGTGTCATTATTTATGAACTTCAGCCAGGTCCAGCAGATTCAGCGGTGGGAGTGCTAGAAAGAGAATGTATCATTGTTAGCTCAAAACATATTTCAATATTAGGGAAAAAAAGAAGCTAAGTTTCTGCAACTCCACTAGGTGAGACTGGAACAAAGAAACCACTAGCAGACAATGCCAGCCAATAATCAGGTATTTCCACTGCAGTGTTGAAAATGCAGAAGCATTGGTAGCTCAGTGAAGTAATTTTTACAGTAGTAATTAATAATATATATTTAGATGGTGTGTTTACATCCAAATGCTTAGGTATATTGGGGATTATTTGAAGATTGTTGCTTTGTTTCACAATATAAAATTGCTTGGAAAAGCTGCTGGCTGTGCACAGCAAATTATGGCTCAGGAAATGCTTACAAACCTGGATTTAGAAAAATCTTGCTTTTATAAGAGTTTGGTTTTATGAGTAGCTATACATTTCCAAAACAGAATACAAAGTCCTTGAGAATTTCAAAAGGAGCTGTGTATGCATCAGTTGGCTGGAACATATTCCTCTTACCCTTACTTGGGATTTGGGGTTTGTTTACAGAGTAGAATTACAATGTTGTGTTGAAAAAAACAATCTAGGAATTGGGAAGCCAGCCAAATATTTATTTATGTGGTCAGTCATATGAACATATTTGTTCAGATGTGCTAATGGATACTCCAGTGGAAGTGTTAGGTCACTGAAAGTGTCAGGATGCAAACAATCTGAAGTCCGGGCTAAGAGTTTGGTATCTGTTCAGTCATTCTGTGTAGTTTATCTTCACATGGTAAAAGCAGCTTCCTTACTCCCAGAAAATTACTATTTCTGTAGGGTTAAAATGTCTTAAAGCTCTGCAACATGAATTTGTAGAAGTCACTGCACAGGTAGCTAAGGCTGCATTTGAGAGCTCCATGGTCCATTGCCACAAGACACAAGATTTCTTTCCAAAAGAAACAGTTCTGACCCGAGGGTAATTCTCTGACCAGGGATTTGGACTCCCTACCCTTCCCAGATACGTTCAAGAAGAGGTCCCTGTACACATTAGGCCACATCAGGTAATTCTGGCCAAGCTTAGCCTATTTCTGAGTATTATGGCAACATAATTGTGAGTCAATGTATGTGTGAACTTTCAGCATTTACCATTATATCACAAGGCTTGTGATAAGGCTGCATATTCAATCACATGAAAGTTAGAGGATCTGAGATTTCAAGTTGCTGGTGGAGTTGGTGATTTGCTCATAAAACTTCTTTCTATCCCCTCACACATATATAGTAGGATGTAGTCCATGCACAATTCTTTGTTCAGGTTTTTTGGAGGGAGTTCTGTTTCTTTCTCTGCACAGAGTGTATGATATTTGGGTGAATGAAGTGGCTGGGTGTAGGATACTTCCTTTTACTTCTTTCATTGAGGTTTTCATAATATGGTAGTCTTAATTTTGAGGAAAGACAGACTTCCTCCCCCCCCAAAGGATAGGTATAAACTGTGATTTAGGAAAATCAATTATCCCCCATGCTCTCAGGCTTTCAGAGCAGAACACCTGCAGTTCTGCTCTACAGGCTTTTCTCTTGTCGAGGGGATCCTGTGAAGCTGATAGAAGTCACACATTCAGAGGCCTTGTAGCACTCACCCCCAGCCTACAAATGCTAACAGCTGAACTTGGGAGAGTGATGAACCCCAGCTCTGACCAAGCATGTCTCCTCCATCACTGGGACCACTCTAAAGACTATCAGCAGCCTGTCAGGTAAGCAAAGAATAAGGGAATAAATAAATGTAGGGGAGGATATGATGGGTTTGTTTTAGGTAGACAGATTTCCAGAGGAATGAGGAAGACATAAGCATTTTGAAATACCTCAGAAGATCTGTTCATGGGATGGGTGGGCTGGACTAATCCCATTCTGGATTTGTGGCATTTCTTGAAAAACACTGGCCCACCTGCAGTAAGTTCTATTGATTGTAAAATTCTTGAAAGCACTGAGATTAACCATTCTCAGCTCAAAGATATTTAATTTGTTTCAATTCTTTGGATCCCCACACTGATCATTTGGTGCTCTTCAGAAAAAGGAGAAAAGGAAAGAAGAGAATAGCAGCTTGATAACAGTATGGATGTTGGCTATCCAGCCTTTCTTAAATTGTCAGCACTGAGGTCAATGGTTGGGGCAAAGCTGGAGTTAGTGAGGTTCATAGAATTTCTTCTTTTCATCTGCCTGTGGAACTCTTGTTCCAGCTGTGCTCTCCAGTGATGCTGTAAGGGAAGGAAGAGCTGTCCAATGTGGATTGATCAGTGAACTCTTCATCCAGTCAGACCTAACCACCAGCAGCAGAAAAGAAGGGGCACCACTGCTTGTGACTGTTTTTAGATGGAAACAGTGAGCTCAGCATGGTATCTGTTATTCTGATGACAGACTTTGCTGAGCTTTTCTGCATTTTAGATGTACACTTGCTGTGAGTGACAGAGGCCCCTTGGGGTGAGGAAAAGATAGGACTCAGCAGTTTGCTGGTCCAAAATGAGAGCAAGAGGTGTGTGTATTTTCCCTTGACACCTTGCCCAGTGTTTACTAATTATATTAGCACCAATTAATCCAGCTGACCCGAGACTCAGTGTTCAGGCCAGACGATAAGCTTCTGCTGTGTTGATAAGAGAACTGGCAGATAAGCAAAATTATGCTTTCTGTCCATAACATCAGTGAATATTTTCATACATGTTCAAATAGCTCACAGAGAGTTTACATCTTGTATTTTTCACTGTTAAGGCTTATTCAAAGAATAGCAAAGGCAATTTTAAAAAAAAAAAGCTATTGAGTAAGGACCCACAAGGATTAACATTCATAAAGAGTCATCAATATAAAATATCCACCAAGTTAACCTATCAGTTTCTGTCATAAATGCAGAGAATACAGGCACTATCATCATCTTTCTGTTCCCACTCCATAGAGCAAAACATAGGCATGTACTAAAAATAACTCTCTGAATCAGACCACCCAAGACACAAATATTTTCTAAATTTTGTTGCTTTCATTTCCATTTTCATAAGTGAAATTAAAAGTTTGCGAAGTATTTTTTTTTTATTCATGTTGTTCAATTTAGATATTTATATTCACAGTTGAACAGGAGCCAGCAGTGCCCTGGCAGCCAGGAGGGCCAACCCTGTCCTGGGGGCATCAGACCCAGCATGGCCAGCCAGGCAAGGGAGGGGATTGTCCCCTCTGCTCTGGGACAGCCTCACCTCCAGTGCTGGGGGCACTTCTGGGTGCCACAAAATGAGAAGGATCTAAAGCTCTCAGAGACCATCCAGAAAGATGCTGAAGGGTTTAGAGGGGAAGCCACAGGAGGTGTGTCTGAGATCATTTAGCTTTTTCAGCCTGGAGAAGAAGGAACCTTGGGGAAGACCTCATTGTAGTCTGCAACTTCCTCATGGGGGGAAGAGGAAGGGCAGTCATGGATCTCTTCTCTCTGGTGAGCAGTGACAAAACCCAGGGAATGGCCTGAAGTTGTGTCAGGGAAGGTTTGAGTTGGATATCAGGAAAAGGTTTTTCACCAGAGGGTGTTTGGGTGCTGGAACAGCTCCCCAGGGAAGTGGTCACAGCAGCAGCCTGACAGAGTTCAAAAAGCATTTGGACAATGGTCTCAGGCACATGGTGTGACTCTTGGGGATGGTGCTGTGCAGGGCCAGGAGTTGGACTCAATGATCCTTGTGAGTCTTTTCCAACTCAGGACATTCTGTGATACTCTTCTATTTATTTTAATATGTTGCAGCTTTCTTCTGCATCCGTCGGAATGTAAAACATTACAGCATTGTCAGTGGAGATGAACAGAACTGAGAGGTTGTTGGGCTGTTCTCCATGTTAGTGCAGGGAAAGTCTTTCCTATAGCCTGGGGGATTTTTTTTATTTGTTGTGCTATCACAGATTTTATTTCCACCTTAGCAGTGTCTCTTCCAGTAAGTCTGAAAGTCTACTGGCTAATACCAGACCACTGCATGAGTTCATTACTGGAGCAGTGTTTCTCACATGGCACCTCAACCTCCACACAAATTTATTCTGCAGGGCTTTTTTTTCCAGTTTTAATCTTCAAGATACACATGATAAAAAATTCATCATTTTGAAGCTGTAAAAATGGGTTCACTATGTTATGGTTTATTTTTAACATACTCATTTTGTTCAAACTTTTCTGTCTACTACATCCATAGACCTTCCAAGAAAATACTATTTTGAAAGGAAGAGAGTAATTGTATATAGTCCTGTGGGGGCTGGAATCAGCAGCACTATGAGAATTAGTAATCTGTTGAAGCCAGGAATTTTAGAACAGGTTTTCTAATATTTACAAATTTCCCCCTGTATCTGTAGAGTTCAATTTCAGTATCCTCCTTCAGCCAGCCCATTCTTGTGTTTTCCACTCTTTCTCCATGTTCCCATCTGCTGCAGCCCTAAATCTATGTTTATATCTACCACAGGTTGGTGTTGACAGGCATTTTAAAAACAATATAGACAACTTCCACAGTGCTGAGGTCTGGTTATAATCATTAAATAGAGAAAAGATATCTCTGCTTTGCTGGCTCCCTTAAACTATCAGGAACGTGTTAAATTAAAATAAAAAATAAAAGTGAAAACAAATCTTTGGGCTGTGAGAGGAGAGAAGAGGAAAATGCTTAGGCCTTTAATGCCATTAACACAAAAACAAGATTTAATCCACTTCTCCATAGGGTATCCAAAACCTGATGAAAGGTAGCACCAAAGTGATCTGAATACCAAATGAATCTCACAGTGCCAGAATCCTTAGTTCTTAGGTGCCCAGCTGGAACCATTCAGGCCCTGATTCATCCCATGCAGCTTGGCAGCTGTCAGAGATCCATGGTGTGGGAGCTGGTCATGGACTCATGGAATTGTTTAGGTTGGAAGAGACATATACAATCAAGTCCAGCCATAAACCCTACACTGTCAAATCCACCACTAAGTCATGTCCCTAAATGCCACATCTACTCATTTTTTAAATGCCTCCAGGGATGGTGGCACTTCCCTGGACAGCCTTTTTTGGTGATTGACATCCCTTTCAGTCCCCTTCATTTCCTTTGAGAGTTAATGGGGTGAGCAGGACTTCAGAAGAGGGCATTTCAGTTCACTTCAGCACCACATCACCCCTTGCTCTGTGAGCAGCAGAAAAGGTTACAGAGCTGGTGGTGAGCATCAGTTTTAGAGCTGCCGCCTATTCATTTAAGATTGCAGGTGTCAAAATCCCCTGGAAGCTGAGCAGTAAGTGCTACAAGGCCTTATCCTCAATATTAGCTGACAAACTTGAGAACAACAATCTCATATGATGGAAAAGGTGTGGGTGGATCAGCCACAGGAGGGGGGTGATTTGTGGGCTCCAGAGACTGCACTGCGTGTTGTGACAGACAGCTTGTGCTAGCAGCCAGGAAAGCACTCATTTCCAGCCCAAAACTCTGGGCTTCATAATGGTGCTTAAAATATTACCCCTGGATTGGTGGTCAGGTTGTGCCAGGTTTGTTACAGTGTGTCAGCCAGCACATTTCCAACAGTGCAGGTAAGAAACTGTGAGAAAGGGGTAAAAAAACCCCAACAACAGCTTTTCACATGTGTTTCTTGTTCAGACTCAAACCTTACTCTTTTTCTCTCATGGCAAAGGTGATTCTACATTCTCCTGGGGAAAACTGCAATGCCATGACCTTTAGGGTGACCTGCACATGAAACAAGCCTTGTCATTTTCTTGCAAGGCTTGTGGCACTGAAGGTTTTAACTCTCCAACTCAGCACCTTGAATTTCCCAATATATTACCTGACTGGCTGTCCCTCTACTTCAACTCTTCTGTTTCTCACCCCATCTTGAGGAAAGATTTTTAAGTAGTATTTCAGGAAAGAGAAAAGGAAAAAATGTGTCTTCTTTCCTTATGCTGCCCCATCTCCCAAGCACCTCCCCCTCCAGACTGAGGCAATTTGCATTTAAC
Organism: Cyanistes caeruleus; assembly: GCF_971803275.1. Taxonomy (NCBI): domain Eukaryota; kingdom Metazoa; phylum Chordata; class Aves; order Passeriformes; family Paridae; genus Cyanistes; species Cyanistes caeruleus. The sequence goes on along the minus strand of NC_141704.1, from coordinate 30,048,017 downwards.
ACAAACCACTTAATTTACACATACACTTCAGTCCGTGTGTAAGTTTTCTAGGTGACAATTTTATTGGGGAAAATGCTGTTTAGATTGTGTGTGCAAAGTAAATGGCTTGTAAATACTAAAAAAAAAAAAAAAAGGTTAATTTTCAATTGTGCAATAAAATTGTGAAATAATCCTCTCAACTCCTTTCCAGTGTCTGACTTGACACGTGCTGATTTTAAGAGCATACTGTTGTTTCTTCAGAAGGGAACAAAAAGAGAGAGGTCATGACCTGCCTGACTTTCAACTTTAAGCTTTCTATTAGTTTTTAATTTTTGCCTTGTCATTCCCTTTAAGTTGGTTTATTCCTCCAAAGCTGGTTCAATCAGACACATGAGCACGAGGCTGTTCCCACTGAGGACAGGTGAGTCATCATCTGCTCAGAGCTAATCACCTTCATCTGCTTTACTTGACCTTGACCTTCTTCCTGCTGTTGTCTCTCTGTAACCAAAGACAAAACTTTGGCACATGGGGGCGGTTTATTGGGTTCCTGTGTAAGTAAGTGTGACAACGAGCAGATGGATACTCTGTGATGGGTGGCAGCTCACCACCACCATGGCAGCAAATCCATCTGACAGGTTAGTACTGCAAGGCTTTATGTGCTGTGTGGCAGCATGGATTTTACATTATATAGGAGTCCTTCTCTTGATAATAGGAAAAAAACCTAACCAGAAACCTCCACTTTTCTATTACTTAGCCCTTGCTATGGGTTTTTCAGGTGCTCAGAGCTGCAAGTGCCCCTCCCCTAGTGTAACTTATGGCTGGTGTATCCTTAAGCACTGAAAAGCAGAACCATGGGGCTACAGCTCTCTCCCTTTCTGCTTCCTTTCTACTTGGTGGCCTACAGCTTCTCTGCAGAACTTCATCATCAAGAAAGGAGATGGGGGCAAGAATGGGAGGAAAGGTCAGCTGCATAATTCTTTGTAGTTTGTTTTGGTCTTCTTTTAAACTAGAATTCAAAGTAGATTCAACTATAAAAGTGTGTTTGGCTGGGAATGACAACACAGAATTTACATTCACAGGGAATGAAAACCAATCATAAAAACTGGTTGTCCTGGATATAGGATATGGAGCCTCTCTCTGACTGGATAGAATATGAAGAAAAACTAGAAAAAATATGCAGAAAACTAGAAGAGCTAGCTGAATTTTGGGGTGTTTTTGGACAATTGCAGAATGAAATAGATTTTTTTTTGTGTACATGAATAGGCTGTGAGTCCAGCAGGAGTGAGAAAAAGAGCGCTTTGGATTCATTATCAGAAACATAAATACTTGGAAAAGCATATATACATATGAGTGGGTGGGAAAAGAATTCACAGAAAAGGGAGATGAAGGACTGGAAATGTACAAGTGGGAGTTCTATAGGCTGAACTCTGCAATCATTGCAGAGAAAAAGAAAACCTGCAGGTGTAACTCCCTTAAATTCCCTGACTTTGCAGCAAGGCAAAGCTGGCTTGCACTGGGAAATGAATGATTGAGCAGGTGCAGGAAGTGAATGGCATTAACTGTGTAAATAGCAGCCGCTTTTCAATAATCAGGCTCCCAGAAGGGATCCTCTGCCTATGCCATTTCCATATTACCCACAACCCTTCCAATCCATCCACCTCTGACAAATCAGAAATAAAGAACAGTGATTCCTTTAGGATTTATGTTAAATATTAATACTCTAGGACAGGTGCAGTAGGGCAGATTACAGTGTGTTTAGCCAGAGCTCAAAAGTTACATTTCATCAGAAGGGGGAAGTTAAGTTCCCAATATTGAAGCAGTGATGGGGCATTCTGTGTCAATTCTCCTCCAGGCTCTCTTTCTCTCTCTCTGTGATTTCTGGTAGGCTTTGTGTAGCAACATTCATCTTCAAGCTGTTCTGAAAGAGAAGTTAGCTGGTGACTGGGAGGGACAGACAGATGTGGGATGTGTGTGCTGCCTCGGGGTATGTTACACTGCTCAAGAGCCAGGTGTGAGGCTGGAAATGTTGATGAGAATTCTGCCACACATTTAGCCATTAAAGTAGCGTGAAAAGAGGGTTATGTATCTCCCTAATTTGCCACTTGAGTTCCCATCTCAGGTTTCCACAGACCAAATCTGATTAGAGTTCCTTCATTTTCTTGCCAAACAACAGCACAGTCTACAATTTCCCTCCTTTCTCCCCCTGCCCAAATGATACCTCGAGTATAACATGCAGGATGGTGGTATGAGGCACATGTTCTACTAAGGTACCCAGTGCCTGTGTGGAAAATTAAAATCTAAACCTCATCCACATGTCAAAATGTGGATTTCATAACCCAAGGTGCTGGAATGTCCTGAAAACTTGAGCTTCAGTAATTTTGTGTTTGAGAATAAATAAAAGCATAGCTTATTCACAGCAAAGCCAAAAAGGGGGTGTCAGTTGTACAAACACAAATACTGCCTGTGGTGAAACCACAGCTATCAGCTGGTCACTGAATAGCCTTTGTATACCAGGAAAGAAGTAGCGTTTTGCTGACATTCACCCCCTCCCCACCCAGTCTGGCTCCAGAGCTGGGAATTTCAGGTGGTAAATGGCAACAACCCCTCAGAGTTCTTGTTCCAGGCTTTTGCTGATACAGCACCTTCAGTTATGCTGGTTTCTGATTTTGAAGGTTAATTTTGCAATTATGACTGCTGTACACATTTTGCTAAACAAAAGCCACTGTTTTGAAGTGGCCACCAGAGAGAAGAGAGAACAACTCTAATGGGTTCAATTCATCCTCTGCTTCAGGGCATAACAACATTTCTTAGAAGCAATTCTTCCTCTTTCCTGAACTGCATAGGCAAGTGTGAGAATCCATATACAGTTTCCTTTCCTTTATCATGCCCTTGGATTTTTCTTGCACTGGAGGACTCCCATGTGTTTCTTGCTGAGAAGAGCTCTTTCTTGTTGTTTTCAGGGAGCAGCCCACCTGTGAAGATCCTGTTAGTCTCATCACTGCTCCTAGAGAGACCCAAATCCTTGTCCTCTCTTCACCTGGTTACTCTGTCTGGGGGAGAACATGTGCATACCCACACATGCTTGTTACTTTCTCAGCTTGGGCAATGTTTGCAACAAGTAGGAAAACTTTACTTGGGATTGTGGTGAAGAAATTGGGAGATCTGTACTACTGCTATATTTACTGATGTGCTGGTTTGTAGTAATCCAGAGGAAGTTTGTCAAATCGGGTTCATCCATCAGGATTACCTGGACAAGCCATAAGGGAATCTTAAAGAAACAAAGCAGCATCAAGACACCCACAGGCAAACCACTGATTCAGACAGCAGGCTCATCATTAGGTGTGTGTCTGTCGGTCCTCAAAGGATCAGCTAAAGGAAACATAGATGAGGTGCTCTCCTAAGACAAACCAGTCAGCTCAGTTCCAAAATAATACTTGTAATAGTGTATAAGCATCATGCTCAGAGGTCTGCCACAGCTGTTGCTCTATCAAACAGCAGAGACAGCTTTCAAGGACCAGAAATACCACTTTGTAGTGACAGCATTCATTAATTTATAAAAAAAATTTTTGGAACCTAAGACTGCCTATTCTCAAGTCTTAAGTACCAATCCTTCTTGGAGCTCATTTCTTGCTTTAGTGATGCTGTCTTCAGCCTTTCTTCATTTCTCTTTTTATTTTCCCATTGTGCAGTGGCTCTTCAGGTTGTGTGTTTTCATGTGGGTAAGTACAAACCACAGGACATTTCAAGCTGGGGACAGCTGCCCTGGCAAATTCCTCCTTGCTCTGTGTTTGATTGCACTGACAGAGGTGGGTTTTGCACGATGTCCCTCTGAGCTGCTGCTGGCTGGCAGAGAGTGGGAAACCTCAGGATACTTCAGTGAGGCTCCATGGTTTCCTTAGGATTATTCCTTAGGAATGGAGAGAGCAGAGGCACAAACCTGTGTCGCTGTGTTCCCACACAGTGAGCCCATTAACACAGCAGCATCGCGCTTTTTTCTCCAGCACAGATGGGGGTTTGGTACCATACATTGAAGCAGTTCATGGGTCAGAACTTCCTTCTCCATCTGGGAATTGCTTTGCTGTAGGAGCATGTGCCTATGTGTGGTCTGGATTAATTTCATTGTATTCCCCCTGCAGTGAGGGTGAGATTTTTAGAAACAGTCCACCTGTTCTGTTCATTGCAGCTGAGAGTGAGACATAGGTCTTTAACTTCAAACATCCTTTAAAATAACAAGATGCTTAATTTTCAGCTGGAGCCTTTAAAAGTCCTTCTGCTGCAGTGCTACAGCTACTCCCCTCAGCTACAACACAACACAGCAGAGACCCAGCAGTTTATCTGCCCTTTCCCAACACACTTGAGGGGCAGTCACAGCCCTGACCCTGAGCTGGATGACTGCTTTCTTCACATCTCTGGCTGTCAGAAAAGGCAGAAACTGGGAGCTGGAGGCCCCTTTCAGCTCAGTGTCTCAAGTTTTGTGGGTATTTATCACACATGAATCTTTGTGAAATGTCTGTTGCATGAGAAACAGATTTAAATTGGATGGTTCATTGATTTGATTAAGAAAAGTGATTAGTATGGCAGTGAAACCGTGTTAGTCAAAGATTTTTAACCCAGCTGTTCTGTGGAAAGAAATCAAATAGGATTCTACTGCAGATTCCAGCAGTCAGTGCAGTTTGCTTTACAAGCTCTTGCAAAGCTGAAGGCACAGGAACTGGAGCATTTGGTTACTGACAGGGAAAATATTTCAGCCTGAGTCACATCTCTGCTTGACTTTGACTAGAAGAGAGAGGTGCAGGGCTGTTTATGTTCATGTGTTGTGACAAGATGAGAAATGCATGACTGGATCTCTCCTTTTGGGGAAGAGATGCCATGCCAAATCTTCCAAGAAGCAGTGGTCTGCTGACTGCCAAGACTGAGGAATTGTGGAGGAGGACTTTGTAGGTACTTTCATTCCTGTACCTATCCCAGCTAAAGAGTTCAGGAGATGGGATCAAGACGAGAAGCAAATGCTGACACCCTATGCTAAAGGCTGTGATATTTGGTGTCCTCTGAACATTCATCCTTTGTATAGAGTCCTTGATGTAGGAAAGAGGGCTTAGCCCATTTCAGAGCGCAGTTATCTGATGCAAGTTGAGGTTGTGGTTTGTAAATGTCTTAGTAACTAGAAAAGAAGTCTAACTAGCTGTGCCTCAGTTATACTAAAAATCCACCTTTGACACAGGTGAAGTGTTCCTAAATGTTATCTCTGGGCTGTTCTACATTCTAGAAAAAGCAGTCTTTGCCAATGGGTTACTGAGTTTCTTCAGCCTGGTTTCTTTCTCTTCCCTCTCCATAAAAGATTGGGGAGGAAAGGGGAGGAAGGAAATGGGTAAGGGGCTTGTCCAGCATCCTCACCAGACACCTGAGGGTATGAAGTGCCTGTTCCTGTGGGCCAGCCTCTGCTGAGAGGTCGGTACCACAAAGTGATTGATGGATCATACTTCACCTGGAGGCCAGAGACACATGGAGTAGTGCAGGGGTCTTTCCTCACACTGTCCTGTCTAAGAGCTTTATCAGTGACTTGGAGGAGATGAGAAGATGCATATTCATCCTAATCTCAGCCCCCTCGTGTCTAGGAGAAGCTTATAAAGAAGGAGCCAAGCTCTTCCCAGGAGTGCTTAGCCTCTATCAAGGCTATGCAAACTGTGAGGGTGGTGAGACACTGGAACAGGCTGCACAGAGAAGCTGTGGATGCTTCAATGGAAGTGCTCAGAGCCAGTATGGATGGGGCTTTGAGCAATCTCACCTAGTGGAAGGTGTCCCAAACCATAGCAGGGGGGTTTGAACTAGATCTAAACACCTTTTTAAGCTCCTTTTCAACCTGAACAATTATTTGATTCATTTGAACTCATCACACATGTAGAGAAATTCTTGCATCTCACCAATCACTGCCCTGCTCTGCCCAAGCACCTGCCTGAATTACCTCTCTGTTGGCACCTCAGTCCCAACTCCTCCTGGGAGTCCAGCAAGCCCAGGCACACCCCTGCTCTTTCAAGTGCTCTCCCTGCACACCAGCTCTCCTGCCCTTGTCTCTCTTAGCTGTGCTCTGTTCCCATCACCACAGAAAGCAGTCCTTATTGCCATGACCTGAAGCTTCTGGTCATGCACAGACAATATTTTATTATGTAATGCCTGAAAACCCTTGCAACAATACAAAACTTGACTGCTTTACTTTGGGGGACAACTGCCAGGAGAGGCAATAGCCTGAAAGAATGACCATGGCTGTAGCTCCTGGGTGAGTTCACACCCACCTCTGTTCTGTGCCGTGTTAGCTGGGACTGCAGTTCTGCTTGGCACCTTTCTGGAAGGCATTAAGGATGTCAAGCTGCACAGTCCAGTGTCAAGGGCTCAACCAGGCATGCTTTAAAGTACAGAGAAATCATGCAGCACAAAACTGCTTATCATTTACCTGCCTCACAGCTGAAAGGCAGGGGATAACAGCTCAGACCACTGTGCATAGCAAGTGATTCAGGAAAGCCAATTGCACAGCTGTGAGGCTGATGAAAAATAAAAAGGTTTTATATTGAATGGGCCAGACACTCACTTTCAGGTCCCCATTTCCCTGTGCCATAGCACACAGAGCTGCTCAGGGTGTCAGTAAAAGAGCAAGCACAATCACTGCTAGAGTGCCATGGGTCTGCAAAGAGGAAATATCCTATTTAATTCACAGTTTTCAGACAGTGTTGGGACACTGGCTGGCAGACAGGGCCACCCTGATTGCTTTTGGAGTGATGTGTTCGTGGGCTGGCATTGCCCTCTGCTGGCTGCTGCCCCGAGTGGGTGATGATGGGCACACAGGGAGCTTGACAGCTTTCTTGTCCTGCTCCTCGGGCTCTCCTTCCCTCTTTATCATCCATGGTGGTGCCTTGAGAAGGCTGACCTAGAACAGAGGCTAGACAGAATTAAGAATAAAGTAAGTGTTTTTGGAAAGGCCTTAAAGGATCCACCTTGGGCAGTACAAGAGCCTGTCCAGGGCTACACCCAAGATGGACCAAAAATGGTCACAAAAGTGGATGAGTGGTCATGAGGTCTCACATTTTTATAAGTTTTGGTCCATCTGCATATTTGGGTTAATTGTCCAATTATGGCTTCAGATTATGATGTTTTCTCTCTTCAGTCCACTGTTGTTTATGCTTTTGGGCCTGAAACTTGTAATGATTGTTCTTGTTATCAAGCTCAAAAAGGAATTGTTTTGTCTACCTACTCTGTGAAGAGAGCTCACTAGCACTTAATATGAAGCGCAAAAATACACACCTGGGCAGCACAGAATATGAAAAACACGAAAGCTAAAGCTTAAGGCATCATTAGCCTAACAGCAGTTGTGTTTTTCTGCTCCTCTGGTGGCAGCTGGGCACAGTGCAACTTCACTTCTTTGTATATGACACCTTTTCCTGCTTACTTTTGTCCTGTGGGGGTAGTTGTGGCCTTGTCTTCCTTTTTCCTCTCTCAGTACAAAAGTTATTGCCTCTCTGTGTAAGGAACATCATTGGTACTGTGACAGAAACTGTGTGGAAATGCCAGCAAGTGTTTTTAACAAGTCATCTAGCAAATTTTAACCATTGCAGTGTAAAATGCTGGATGAACAGGGCAGGAGCCCTTTGGAGGGACAGAATCAGGAAGCTGAAAGCCTTTTCCTGTTTTACTTACCCTGTACTGATTAGTGATTTTTCTGCTCTCACCTAAGTTCCTGGGACACTATTCCCTGATGGGCACAGGCCCATTGCCTTTAGAGGCACCACATTAAATAGGAACAAAGCTCACATCCCCAACAACCCTAAGAAGAGTCTTTAGTGTTCCTTCCATATTACATTTCAGGCTTTGCATTTTGCTGTTTCTGCACTACTTTCAGCTTAACTTCCCTTCCATGCTTGCCTATGTGACAGGGATGCCTGGAGACAGGAGATTCCTCTCATGCTGAGCAGGAATGAGCAGTGTTATTTTGCACTTGCAAAGATGCTTGGCAACAGCAACAAAAATATAGATGGTAAATCGTGTACAACTTGAGAAGCTGCTGCCCTGAAACTTTACTCTGAAGAGTCTTCAGTAGAGTGATGCTAATCTAGTCTGAACACAGCTGTTCCTTGGGGAAGAGAAAATAATGCTTTTTGGGGAGTCACAAGTATGATTTTTGTTTTGTTTTATCTGAAACTTTATTTGCCTGTTTTACATTTGGGGTTGGTTTTTGTTTTCAGCAGAGACAACAGTTTCAGCTGGAGTCACGCTTCAGTGCACACTTCTGATACGCATTGCTGTGTGCACTCTGAGAGCGAGAGGCGGAAGGAGGAAAAACGAGTTATGGTTAATTATAGCCACTCTTCTACCACTAGAGACTCCTGGAAAGTATCAGTCACCTTCCTGAGAACCTCAGAGCAGTTACAACTGGTTTAACAACTCAAACAAGGTGAAAGTCTGTATCAGGTAGCAAAATCTCTGAGGACTCATTGGAAGCACTCGGAAGAGGGTCAGCAATACGTCACACTGACTTTATGGTTGGAGATAAGGTTAACCAAGAGATGGCCTTAGCAAAGGACCCAAGGACTGAATGTCTGTTCCTCTGGGAGTGTGGGCCTGCTTTCTCACAAATAATAACTGGTAGCTTGGGAAGCCCAGCCTGGAGCACGGGTGTGGGAAATGAACCCCAGAGCTTTTGTGCTTGTGCAGGACAGTCCACAGAGCATAAAGCTTCCTTCACTTCCTGCTTACTCAGGCCAGAGGACAGAAGTGCTGGCATTAAGGCCCTTGGGAGTTGTACCAACCATGAGGTGGCAGTCCCATACCTGTTACCTCTGGAAAGTTTTGTGCCAGGATAAGGAGGCTGTTTCTGGGATGAGGTAACCAGGGGAGTTTGTGCTGCTGCTTCTTGTGGTGGAGCAAAGGGAGAAGACCAAGTTTTGTCAGCCAAGTCCTTTGAGAACCACTAGCTGGAGCCTTTCTTTGTGGGAATAAGGAAGTACTTAGAAATGGGGTTCAAGGATGTGCTGACCAGGGAAGACTTTGCAGAGCCTTGTCTCAGTTTCTTCTCTCTGAAAAAGAAAAGGGGATCAGGTTCAGTCCCTCTGCCTGTCAGTCTGTCTTATGCACATGGTGGCACAGGGACAGCACACCTCTCAGGATCAGGGTGTCCCAAGCTCTTTGTATCATTTACATCTTGGTTGCTTGGATTATCTGCAGACACCATAAAGCCACAGGTGCTTTAAGCAGTGATTGCCACATGTTTTACACAGGTTACTGTGGAAATGCTCTAGGGAAAACTGAGCCAATTGAGATTTTCAACCAACCAAATGAGCTAATTCCTATCTCCACAGCCAGACCAAACAAAACTGTATATAGCACAGCTGGGTTAGCTTGCACAATTGACAGAAACTTTACTCATGACTGAAAGACAAGAGTTCTGCAATAAGCTTGGCTGAAGGGCATATAAGACTGGGAATGTAAATATGCTTTGTGATGCTCTCTAGTGACTTGCATTCCTAGAGTAAGTAGGGTAAGCCAGGCTGTGAATCCAAATTGCAGTTGTTGTTCCTGGATAATTCTGCAGGTAGCCCAGTGTAATCAATGTTTTATCTCAGATCCAGTTTGATTTCTCTGCCTGCACAAAATCAGTACTCTTTTCAAAAGAGGAATGTTTAGTTCTATGTGAAACAACATGATTTTTTAAACTGAGAATTCCACTTCATTTATTGCAGTGGGTTCTCTATCCCTCTGTCCTGGGTGTGCACACCCTTTCATTCAGAAGACAAAAAAAAAGTTGTCTTAGGAAGGCATGTCCTTTTGCTCCAAATGCTATAGTGAAATGTCACCTCTGGAAACATTGTAATTCAAGTTAGTGGGCTATATGGGAATAGTTTTGAGAATCTGATTTGCTTAAATCTGTCTTTGTGCCCATAATCTCAGATCCTAGCATTGCCCTTTCAAAATGCCAAATGCAACAGCTTGGATCATTAGCACACTTTGAATCCTCTTACTTGGGTCGTGCAAATGTGACTCTTGTCCTTTAGACAGACACTTTCATGCTGTAGGGAGAACAGGCCAGGGAAGAGGGGACAATATTTAAAATATCATTGGACAATTCAGATCTCATGTACAGTGTTGTAAGTCTGATGAAACCTAATAGACCTATCTCAAGCTTAATTGACATGAAAAATTTGCTCAAGTGTGAGAGGTTTATCACTAACCCATTTCTCTCTTTGAAATTTCATTTCCCCTGCAATATCTTATCAATTTGCTCACTACATGCCTGATTTTGAGTTGTATTTCTTCTCAAGGAGCCTAACTTTTCTCTGGGTAATTCCATACAGAAATCTTATTGAGGAGGAAAAAGAGGCAGAACTCTGGGCAGCCTCCTGCAGTTTGCACAGGTTGCCACAGAGCCATTCAGGCTGCACAACTGCCAGGGCTGCAGGCAGCTGCTTCACTGAGCTCTGTGGAAATCACAGACCCTCTTGGCCTCTGCTATCTGTTGTTTGTTCCTCTCTTATTTGGATTTTCTCTCAGTTTCATAGTGCAGTTTGTAATCAAAGTTACGCTAATCTGTTGCCTCAGTTCTTGCCAGTAAGTTGGTTTTTAACTGAAGGTATTGAGCTGTCGAAGTGGAAGGGCATCTATGGGGCTCTTGCAGAGACAACAGTGAGATTACTGAGCACAGTAAAGATTAAATACATGTGAGGAAAAGAGAGGAGAAAGTGTTTTTTTGAGGAAAAAATGGAAATGTGTGTGAGGAAAATCAAAGAGAAAAAGCAGGAAGGACAACCAGAAGGAACGAAAGGAGAGGGATAAAAGCAGAAATATAGAAATCAAAAAGCAGCAGTATGGGGTGCCACAAACAAGGCAAAAGAAGTGATCCAACAGAAAGAAAAGCAACATCAGGATGAGGCAGTAAAAAACAAATTCTAACAGAGTTGAATGCCAAAGTGCTACCAGTCACTGTACATAACACTACTGAATGTTGTGTTGCTTTCCATAGGTGTAACACACTCTCCAGGGTGGATACTTCTAGCATCATTTTTTATCACACACCCTTAAATACTTTATTCTTTGTCTGTAGAAAACTTTGGGGGCTGAGGCTATTTAGGCTTTTGGCCAGCTCTGCTCACATGCTGAGTGAGTCAGTCCCTGTTGTATGTATGTGATGGCTCATATGTGTGTGTTGATAGAGGGAGATCATTTGCTCTGCTGCTGCCATATACTGTCCTGAAATGACTTGTGTTTGCCTTGGAAGGCAGTGCTCGAGCCCAGAGAGTTGTGGTGAAGGGACTTAAATCCAGATAGCAGCCAGTGATGAGGAATGTTCCCCCTAGGGCTGCTTTGGGGCCAGTCCAGTTTAATACCTTCATCAATGATCCAGACAGGGGATCAAGCGTACCCTCGGTCAGTTTGGAGAAGACATTAGGTTGGGTGGGAGTGTTGACCTGCTAGAGGGTAGGAAGGTGTTCCAGAGGGATCTGGACAGATTGGATTGATGGGACAAGGCCGCTTGTATCAAGTTCATCAAGGTGAAGTGCCAGATCCTGGCATGGGTCACAACAACTCCATGCACTGCTACAAGCTAGGGGAAGAGTGGCTGGAAAGCTGCACAGCAGGAAAGGACCTGGGGGTGCTGGTTGACAGAGTCTGAACGTGAGCCAGGTGTGCCCAGGTGGCCAAGAAGGCAAATGATATCCTGGCTTGTATCAGGAACAGTGTGGCCAGCAGGAGCAGGGCAGGGATTGTCCTGTTGTACTCAGCACTGCTGAGGCCACACCTTGAACCGGTGTCCAGCTCTGGGCCCTCGCTGTAAGGACATTGAGCTGCTGGAGGGTGTCCAGAGAAGGGCAGTGGAGATGGTGAAGGGTCTGAAGCACAAGTCCTGGGAGGAGCAGCTGAGGGAGCTGGGGGTGTTTAGTCTGAAAAAAGGAGACTTGTGGGGGAGCTGATCACTCTCCACAGCTCCCTGAAAGGAGGCTGCAGCCAGGTGGAGGCCGGCCTCTTCTCCCTGTAGTGACAGGACAAGGGGAGGTGGCCTCAAGTTGCACTGGGGAGGTTCAAGTTTAGGAAAATTAGGAAAAGTTCTGCACTGAAACAGTGGTTAAACATTGGAACCTGCTTTCCAGGGAAGTGGTAGGATCACCATCCCTGGAAGTGCTCAAAAAATGAGTAGATGTGGCATTTCGCAATACGCTTTCGTTGACACGGTGGTATTCAGTGAAAGGTTGAACTTCATGATTTTGGAGGTTTCTTCTGGCCTTAATGATTCTATGATTGTACCTGCAAATAGAGAAGTCAAACTAAGATTTTATCTATACTCTTAGTTTTGAAACTCTCCAGCTTTCAAATGCTTGAATTTGCAACCTTAATATTTTTAACATAGTCTTTTCTCTGTGATTGTAAACAATACTTTGCATTTCTCTGATGTGTTATGCCCAAGAATTTGATAGTCTTCTATAAACAATTTTTTGTGATTTAGTCATGACAGTGGCCTTTTGAATTAAGTGACTATTACCATTATTTCAGCTTTTGAAATGAATACATGCGGAGATCATACTTTACAGAGCATCAAACAGAATGTTGGTAGATCAGAACAGAGAGTCTCTTAACTTCTACATCCTGACCTGTATTTTGACCTTCATCCACACTTCTTTTTCAGCTGAAAAAAATCTTTTGAGATCACAGCATTGCTTTTGTGACTCTGCCTAAGGCCGTCTCTCATCCACAGTAAGTCTGAACAGGATGTTCATTAACCAGTAGCATCTCCAGTCTGCCCGGGGTTCAGTGCAAAGGGCCAGATGGATAGTTTATGAATAATAAAATGGTTTGGAAAAGTTTGAATAATGCAAGTGATGTCTTTTGTAAGAGCTATCTGAATTACTAATGACAGCATCATTAAATTCTTGTTAGATGAGTTTAAATTTGATCTCCTTGAAACAGTTTCTTATGTGTCCATCAGTAAAGGTCTTCTGTGCATCATTTTGATTGAGCAGTCTCTGCCTGTTGGTAAGCTAATTACTTTTCATCCTGCCTGGTAAACAGATCTCCCCTTGTTCTTATTGCTGTTCACCCCTCGCTTGTTTTCTGGTAGACTGCTTTATTTCTGCTGTCAAGCTATAAAGGCCTCTTGCTATAAAGGCAAGAAATAATAAGCGTTAAAAACAAGTGCAGACTGAAACTTTATAGTCCTTTGGCTCTGTGCAGACAAAATACTTCATTAATTCAGAGCAAACAAATCTTCATTCTGCCTGCACTCACTCACCTTTCCGCTCTGTTCCTCTCACTATGGCCTCACATCTCACTTTTACTGGTTCCAATTTCTGAAGAGGTACCTGTAGTTTTTCCATCTCTAAATGGCTTCACAGGGCTTTTTCAGAACTCTTTCCTTGGTTATCTCCCAGCACAGATCTTTCTCCTCTCTAGACCCAGCCAGCTTGGTTGGGTGCCATCCCTGGAACACAGGGCAGTGATTGAAGCCCCTTTGATGAGCCAGTGGTGGTAGCAGCAGCAGCAAACAGAACTGGGCTTCATGTCCTGTGCTTTTGGCTAGCATGAATAATTGGGGTGTGTGTCACCTCAGCCCCCAGCCTACAGCAGCCCTGCACCACAGTTACAAACTGCTTTGCCCAAATTACTCCTCCCTTACACCTCCTCAGGAACAGACCTTTCTTGTCATCCTATCTCTTCCCTCCTCTTCGCATCCTCTCTCGGGTGCACTGGACTGATGGATGGGGCTGATGGTGGAAAGCAGCCTTTGCTGAAATAAGGGGCACATTGAGGTGTAAAACCTGGTGTGAGGATCATATTTCTACCTACGTGCTTTGGAGCTTCTGTCTTTTCTGTGCTCGGTGATGAATGGCAGGAGGCAATGGGAGGTGTGGGAAGCCCCACTGCTTTATTAGGGGGAGAGTGCTTAGTGTGCAGTAAATTTCTCATATTTCCAACTCATTCTGGAGCACGTTTGCCAAGATTTGAGAGTTATAGGTCTATAAGTCAAATACCTTGCAAAATAGGTGTTATTATTCTCCCATTTTTCACCTGAGCTTGTAAGTAGGCCCCCATATATCTTTGGGTCACTGCACAGCAGAGATTTCTTCCATGTTCTGCTCCTTATGTCAATTAAATTTCAGCAGGGAGGTGATGTATGAATGTTATTCATCAAAATAATCCCTCCAGAGCCTGGTGGTGGTGTTTCAACAGAAGTTGTCACAGATAAAGCCTGCCAGGAGGTGTCACCAGAACTTACTCTGGCTGTACCCAGCCTTTCCAACAGGCAGCCCTACAATTGCTTCATCACAGCACAGATCAGCATCTGTCAGGTGAGACACGTGGCCCACACCGTGCCAGTGGACTGGGTGAGTGTTGTAGGTCCCTTCCAGACTCAATCAGCTCTACTCTTTTGTTGTGAGGGTGGTTGGCCACTGGAGCAGGTTGCCCAGACAGGTTGTAGAGTCTCTACCCTTTGAGGTGTTCAAAACCCCCTCAAGCATGGCCCCAAGAAACCTTTCTGCTCTGGGCTGGGCAGGAAGGCTGGAAGAAACTGTCTGCAGAGGCACCTTCCAAACTCAGCATCTCTGCCATTCTGTGCCTCTGTGGGTCACACAGAGCTCTTGGGCTGGGGTCTGCCTGCAGATTTCTTCCATCGAGTGTGAAGCAACCTTAAAACTGCTTTGATTTTCTTAGAAATGGGAGAGAGCAGTGTTGTCCTTCAACACAGATGTCACTTGCTTTAGGTAGCTCTGGGTTTTTAATGTTAGATGAAAGCTTATGGCCCAGCGTAGGCACAGATCCACTGATTTTTAGTGAAGGCATTGAGGGGTTTTTCTGTGCTCTTATAGCTGGTGTGGAAATACCCATCTTCACTGCCATGGTGTGCTTCTGTGAACTTTGTACCTGACATTAGGTCACCTAAAGAGGGAAAATTCTCAGTCGTATCTTCTATGTCCTCACTGGCTTTTTAGCAGGTTGTGAGCTGAATATCAAGTTAGCTCCGGGTGTACTCTCTGCTAACACCCCAAAACAGTGCCACAGTTTTTTCTAGGTGCAGTGGCTTTTTCAGACGCCTTTTAACATTTTTCTACTGTACCAGCTCTCTGAGAGACCCATGACAGGTAAAATGGTTTTATGACTCAGACACTTGAAAAATAAGTGTTTGCACTGTATACCACAGGACTGTATAATCTTGTCTCATGTGATAGCCTTTAGCCAACAAGTAGTACCACTTGAGCAGCTGGTTAAATTCTCCCTTTCAAGCCTGCACTACCCAAAGTGAGTTGTTAAAAGATAGAAGCAATGAGAGGCAGCCTGATGCCTGCTGTTTTGGAGGGGGTATAGCGTGGGTTTCCTCCCAGCCTGGCCACCACCTGCTTTCCCAAGCAGTGGCCTGTGAGTGCTGATGCCATTTTGCTGTCACTAACTTGACAATATGATGTTGTATGGACTCCCCAAGGCACTTTCAGGCCAGCATCCCAGCAGGGATAGGCAGGTACAAGCATGTTTCAGCCAGATTCTCCCTTTGCCCTCACCTGCAAATGCAGTGCCAAGGGCTGTGGGCTGTGCACAGGAGCAGCTCTTGCCCACACACACCTTCTGGTGGCTTCCCTGCTGAGGGGTTAGAGAGCAGGGATGAACATGTGTTCTGAAACAGGGGCTGTGTGTCTTGACATCCAAGAAGAGCCATACTCATCCCTTAAATATAAGAGTCTGAGCAGCACTTTTCTAGGGGATGGTATCCAAAAATGGCTGTCTAAAGTCCAGCTTGTCAGGGTGTGCTTAGGCATCAAAAAAAGGGTCTTTTTTAACAAACAAATGTAGAATACTCAGTTTGATGTCTTCCCTAGCCAGGCACCAGAATGACAAATAAGTGTTGAAATAACACCATGGTTTGTAAAGCTCTCTTACAGGCTGAGGTGAAAAAATAAATTGAGGTTAACAAGACAAGTCAGCAAAGAGGGGAGGCAGGAAATTAAATCTTACCATTTCTCAGCACTTATTTAGAGAAAAAAATTAATAGCATTTTGGTTTTGAGGCAAACACATTTCACAATGGTTCCTATCCACTATCAGCCACAGATATATTGCTTTGTCAGAAAGCTGGCAAGCGTCAACACAAGGAGCCCAGGTGGGAATGCAGAGATGGAAAAATAAGCAAAATGTATTCTGGCTTGGATCTTAAGTATCTATAAGGTACTACCCTAGTATCTAATTATAGGCTGTGCAGGAAATAACAGCTATTGTTAAGTTTTCTTGACATTCTCGTCTGTGTGTCCTCTGTTGCTTTCAGCATCAATCAGTTGTTTAAGCTGCTGTTTTCTGTGGTGGTACTTGCTCTGGCTGAATATACTCCAGAGAGAATCAGCCCAACTATTTCAACTCCTTTGCAGGAGAGTAGGGGAGGCAATCCTGGACCTGTGCTTTGTCATCTTAAAGAAAACATCTGCAGGATTTGGGGATTTTTTTTTTCAGTTTTTGAGTTTGGGTTATTTTCAATCTGAATTTAAATATATACCCCCATAAAGCTGTTTATTATTTTTGACACTCACAGTTACTGAAGTAGTCCTGCTTTTGACCACAGTTTTTTACCAAAAGAGGGCTCCCAGTAAAGCCATGGTCCAGACACATGATCCTTGCTCGGGTGGAGATGAAAGCCATGTTAGTGCCTGTCAACAAGCCAAAGGTGGAGTTGTAAGCTCCCACTCCATAGCCTGTCCTCCTCCTGTCCTGAGTTTGGAGCCAGTCCCTGGGCTCAGCTCTCACCATCCAGGATCACTGTGCTCCTCCCAGCCTGTGCTGTGATCCTGCCCTTGCTGATCACAGGGGCTGACACTGAAGGGCTCCTTGCAGGCTCTGGTAGGGAGATGAGGCTGACTCAAGACAGATCAAAGTGTGGCTGTAGTGGTACCCTGACAGTTCAATAATTTTGGAAGGTTTCTTGACAAAAGCGTGATGTACCTGAGAGATTGCTTCTAGTGCACAATCTGCAGAGGACACTGAAAAGAAATGAAAAATTTTATATTCATTGTTACAGGTGAGGAAATGTTTATTTTATATTCCTTAAATAAATATGTCTTTGGAGAGACAGTATAAAGAGTAAAGGAGCTGCTTTCCTCTTCATATAGAGAGTAAGGGGCAGAGTACAGTGCTGGTACAAACTGTACAAAATGTCAATGTCAGAAAAGGTTAAACCACTGAGAGGAGAAAAGTGACGGAGAACTCAGAGATGCAGATACACAACACCAGCTCAACTCTGTACTGAAACACTAAATGAGAAAAATGCCTGCAAGAAAACTCTTCATCCTTTTCTTGGCTCAAGCATTACTGAAAAAAGCTGGGCATTGATGTCCCTGGGTGATATGAGAACATCATATGTAAACAAATACGTGTGAAAACTTTGTTTCCACTACTGTGCAGGATCATGCAATTATAGAGCAGTATGTTTTCTTCAGCTCAAAAAGGCTTGTGTGTGAAATACTCATGGCTATAAAAGGCAAATGCAATGGGGATTAAAAAGCCTGTTGTATAGAGTGCTTTGGATGCAACAAAAAAGTAACTTGTTTGAGTGCCTATAACTAAATATAAATTGCAAATACTAAGAATTAGGTGAGGTGCAGTTTCTTACTTTCTATTAGCATCTGTTTTTTTGGCTTTCCTGAAGACAGATAGGATGAGGAATACAAGAAGCTGTTAAAGGGGAAAACTATAGGAGTCATATGGTCTTCATACTGAGTTCTGCATTAAATGGCCACATTATCAAATGAAGCTGCTTCTTTTGACAAAACCACCTGGGTTTTGGTGTCAGGTATGAAAATCCCACTTTATTTGCAAGCCCTCATCTTGACAATGGAGATCTCGGGTCTAGGAGCACCATTTTTGGCTCTGGAGCCAGGTCAGGGTTCAGGAGTAACAGCCCCGTGCTGTGCTCCCTCAAATGAACACCAGTTGAGTCTTTCTATTCAGTTTTTTATAAAGCTTAGTTTAGTCTAGAGCCTGTCTGTGACTCTGGTGAGTAATTGCTTGTCAAACCTCGTTCTGCAGGGCTTCCTGTCTATCCTGTGTTAGGTTTCCTTCCCTGTCTGGAAGGAGGTGGAGGGTGCCCGCTTAGCAGGTGCAAGAATTGTTTCTGTAGGTCTCAGAACCTGCAGCTAAATGAGAGACTGCGTTTTCTAGACACCACTAGATGGTGCCTCTGGATCGCTAATCCTGGGAAAACAGTGATGCTAATCCAGGAAAACGAACAGCTGCGTGGCCAACAGGGTGAGGGATCCCTCCCCTCCTCCTTCTGCCCCTCTGTTCCCCTCTGGTGAGACTCCACCTGTGGTGCTGCATCCAGCTCTGGGGCCCCCAACATAAGGAGGACATGGTCCAGAAGAGAGCAGTGAGGATAACCAGAGGGCTGGAGCACTTCTCCTTGAGGAAAGGCTTGGAGCTGGGATTGTTCCAACTGCAGAAGAGTAAGAACCAAGAAGATGATATAACATTATTTCAGTACTGACAGGGGACGGGTAAAAAAGATGGGGACAACGTTTTGGGAGGACCTGTTGCAACAGGACAAGAGACAATAGTTTTAAACAAAAAGAGGGAAAATTTATAAAAGGAATATTTTTTTACAATGAAGGTGGTAAAACACTGCAATAGGTTGCATTGTGAGCTCCCCCAAAGAAGAAAAGATGCTTTAAGAGAGAAAAGAGAACTTTGATTCCGTGCAAACTGTGAGTTTTTCCGTTCAGCATAGAAGGAAATTCAGTAACTCATACTTGCAAGAACGTGCAGTTAGGTGAATCACAGGTGCAGAGGTGATCCCTGCTTCCTGTGGTCTATTAGTGATCTGAAGGCCTTAAATTATTTCATTAATAAGCCAAGTGTAGGGAGAAGCATATCCAAAAGAGTTGGATTACAGATACGTTTTTAGTAATAATATTAACTAAAAAAAGAAAATTTAAAAAATCAAGAGCATTGCCTCTATCAGGGAAAAAAAAAATGCTTCTGAGTAGCTTAAACATCACCCTAAATATTTTTAAATTTTAAAATACTATTTTTATTTTCTGCACCCATAATCTTCTGTCATACTATCAGTTTGATCCTTAAAAAATTCAAGGTCTACCGTCTTTCTTGGTTAAAATAAATAATAAAATTGAGGTCAGAGTAGCCCATCCTTGTGCCTTGGATGCCTATCACAAGTCTGACCTTCTGACTGTGGGGCCATAATGAGTTTACTTTTCTACAGTCTCTGTAGCCTTCTCCTCTGTGGCAGCATTTCCAGCTCATGTTGTCTCCAGCAGTGGAGGAAGCAGGGATGTGGAAGTGGATGAGGGCCCAGGAGAGGAAGAGCTGCATTGCCCTCTGCTTTGTTGTTCATATCAGGTGTGTGCCTGCCTGAGGCCTGGTGTATTGTCAGAAATACCTCTTAAATGCTCAAGGACAGATTCTGGCTCGTGTAAGTCTGGGGTTACCTGCATCAAAGAGTATGTTCAAAGATTAGGAATAAAGCCAGACTGGGGCCTGTCACTTGTCTGACAAATACAACTGCAAAACAGATACAGATATGTATCTGACCATGTTCTCATTGCACCAGGGCTCAGCTCTGCTCCTGATCTTGACTCATTTTCCTTCTCCTTTTCCTCTTTCTCTGGTGCTTACTCCCCTGCTATTGTAATCATGCTGCTAAAACAAGTGTGTGTTCTTCTGGGGGATTAAAGCCTCTGTTCCACACATGTCATGCTTTGCCACTGTGTTTCAGTGCTCTGGTTTATGCCAAGGCTGGTGGGGAGGAGAAGCCAGGTCTAGAAGTCCTTGAGGGAAGGGTGTGCTCTTTCCTGCAGTACACATGCAAAGACAGGATGTTGCTATGTTTAGCTTGGGTTCCTCTCGGCAATAAAACATTTTCCGTAAAATATCTTACACAAACTTCAGGTGGAATGTTGGAAACCTACCCACAGTACTGTGATTTCAATGAAAAACATAGTGAAAGATCAATCTACTGTGTAGCATGCTGGGAACATATGATGTGAAAATGCATAAAGCTCTGAAAATCGAATGGTTTGGGTAGTGAGTGGCAATCCTGCAAGTCAGTAAAATGATAACCTGTAAAACAGTAATGCTGTCACCTCTTATGAAGTCCCTGAATGCTTTTATTTCATCAGTTATGTTGCCTACATTTCCCAAAGGATAACTGATGGTGGAGGAGGTCTGGAAAGTTTCAGAGAATGTTTGAAGTTAATTCAGGAAAATGTATGTAGCAAAGTCTATGCTTAGTATGCTTATATGAAAAAGGGTTACTGTGCTATTGGAATCTGCAAAGTGGTGAGTCCACTGCTAGATGGCTCTCTAACCCAAGAGAAAATTATGATGCACAGTGGTTGGCACCTGAAGTGAGACAAAGTCTGGCTAAAAATCGCGTTCCAGCTCCCAGCAGTGAGGATAATTGGTTAATGGGGTGACTAATTGCAGGGAGGGCATGAGGCCTGTGACTTAAATCTTGATTAAAATCCTGGCTCTCACTCTCAAAGTGCTTTGCATCCCAAAGAATGGGCTTGGATTGGATGCAGGAATTTCCACAGACATTTTAGGTCTGCTCTGCAGAGGGCGAACTTCAGCCCCTGAAATAAAGTGATTCTAGAATAACAACTCCAGAGTTGGTAAGAAGAGTGCTCGTGTAGGAACTGAGTAGGAATAAGGGATTATGTGACATGGATGAGGCTGAGATGGGATAAATGAGCTTTGCACAGTGGCACCAGTCACTAAAATGTGCACAGGGTGTTCCCTGGGGCTGAGTACTGCAGAGGAGGCAGTGCAAGGTTTCTTCTGTGCCTTGTTGGCTGTGCACTGGCATCCACTGGCTTCAGGAGGTCAGCTTAAAACCTCCACTCTGGATTTACAGCCCTGCACAATCTATGGCTCTGGTCTTTCACTGAACATGAAGTACCAAAGGGAGTTGCTCTCGTCTGTGGTCTGATGTGTCACTACAGGTTGGCACTCTTCTCTCTCCATTGCAGTGGCAAGCAAGATTTTGTAAGATCACTGGTTTGGATACCTATTTATGGTAGGACACATGTTTCTCCATGCACCTCAAGGGCTGTGTTGATGCTCAGTCCCACATGACTGTAGTCAGTGATCTGTTTTCATCCTACATTTCCCTCCTTTCTGGAGTTCAGAGCTCCTTGCTTGCCTCAGATACGTATCTGTAGCTGAATGTGCATACCTGTGGTTATAAATAAATGGAATGGCATATCCCAGAGAGGCTGTATTTTCTTGCAAAGTGTGGTGGGATTTACTGATCAGGTTTTGTTGCAGCTTTCTTCACACCAGAAATGGAGGCAGGGTTTCTCATGCAGAGTTATGGTGGTGTTTGGAAAAATCAGCTGGAATGAAAGGAGGCCATCTCAGTCTACACCACGTGGAGGGATATCAAATGAGGTTCCCTGAAAAACTGTCTTCATAGCTCTGCTGACAGGACTTCCAAGCATTTGCCTGCAGAGCAGAGCTCAGTCTGGCTTGCTCAGAGTCCTCCTGTGTTTCTCCAGCCCATTCTCTGTAACACTCTGTGGCTAAACCAGAAAACTTCTGTAGGGAACTTCGAGGTCTAATGAATACACCCATGTGGGATGTTACTCTGAAGAACAAGTTCAGAGAGGAATGGAAGGGATGACTGTGATAGGTGCAGGTCCTGCTTTGGGTGATGGAGTGATGAAGCCCTCAGGATTGCGTGGTGCTCCCATCAAATAGGACCCTGTAGTTGTTGCAGGACAGCTCTGCTTTGCAGTCATAAGCAAGCAATGTGATACTTCCAGACTTCTTAAAAATCCCTACTCACAAAATGACCTCTGAAGAAATTTCTTTGCAGGTGTACTACACTGACTGCCCCCTCATATAATTTTCAGAGACCTGAGCAGTTTCTCCAGCTGTTGACATGTCTGCTGAAGCTGGTCTGAAGGCTAGCTGGGGTCCTTGGAGAAACTGAGAACCCCTGGGCCTTCAGTTAAGCATACGTTATGCATAAGCATAATCCCACAAAAAACCTGTTGGGATGCAATAACCACTCAATTAAATGGATTTTTCTCTGGTGTGTCCTGCAGAATAACAGATACAATGACCAGACACTTGAGACATGAACTTCATTGCTTCCTCCTGATGATACTTACCCAGAGTATCCTGGGCTGCATCAGAAGTGCAACTGGGAGGCTGAGGGAGGGAATTCTGCCCTTCTGTTTTGCTCTGGTGACACCCCAGAGTGCTGCATTGGACTTTAGAAGGACATGGACCTGCTGAAATGAGCCCAAAGGCCATGAAGATGGTCAGGGGGATCGAACACTTCTCCTGTGAGGAAAGGCTGAGAGAATTGCAGTTGTTAGCCTGGAGAAGAGAAGACTCCAGGGAGAACTTACAGCACCTTCCAGTACCTAAAGGGAACTGCAAGAGAGCTGAAGAGGAACTTTTTAGAAGGACATGTAGTGGTAGGACTAGGGGGAATGGCTTTAAACTGAAAGAGAGTTGTTTTAGATTTGATATTAGGAAGAAATTATTTACTGTGAGGGTGCAAAGGCACTGGAACAGGTTGTCCAGAGAAGTTCATGCCACATCCTTGGAAGTGTTGGATTGGGTTTTGAGCAATCTGGTGTAGTGTAAGGTGTGCTCATGGCAGGGGGATTGGAACTAGATCAGCTTTAAGTCCCTTCCAACCCAAACCATTCTGTGATGGCTTGAAATTTGCCTCAATAATGTTTCTAAGCCTCTCTAGCTTCCAAATGATGTAAGCATTATCTATTTGCTCCCAGTATTCAATGCATTTTTTTTGTTGTTGTTGTATTTAAATACTACACACACTCTCTCTCTCCACTGAGTTTATGAACAAGCCCAGCTTCTGAACCATTTGTAGGCTTCATCCATCTGCAAAAACACCTCACTGCAGAGACTGCCCTCTCCATGGTATGAATAATGCAGAAGAATTGCTCTGTTGAAGCTGGCTTCATTGTTAGTTTAAGTTGAACATGAATAATTGAACACATTTTCTTTTCAGGGACAAGAACAGCTGCCATCTAAGCTGTTTAACCCCGTTTGCCTTCTCACATTTCTCCTTAAACTTGCTACAGCCCCTCTGCTTAGCCACGCCATATAGGAATGCATCAAATTCATTTGGGGTTTTTTACTTGCTTGAGGTTGTGTCACAAATGATCTGCTATGCTCGTTAAGCAGGCCTAAACGAGGGCTAGTTACAGTTATTGTGTGTGTACACCCCCGTGTCCAGCTTTAACCCTTTGCTTGCTGGCTTCCCACAGCACTCTACTTAGACTTCAGCAGGGTGCTGGGCAGCAGCAAGTGCCTTCAGAAAGCTAAACCTTCAGCAGTCAGCACTATCATTAAGAAGTGTCAACAGATTAAATATTTAAGCAGCTGATGTGGAAAATATGGAATTAATAGCCTGTCAGTTAAGCCTGCAAAGCTATTACAGACTTCCCCATGGAGCGTAGGCACCACGGTCCCATTAGGTGAAGGAAGGAAGTCTCTGATACCTCTTCCTGTGTATTTTTTTTTAAATGGAACTTGTCCATTCAAAATCATGGGAGCTGACCTGTCAAGTTGGACTTGTCTGTTCATTGAGAAATTTGGTGTTTATCTGTTCTTAAGCAAAATTGTTTATGCAGGGAGAGTGTGATATTCTAATTCAATAGGGAAACCTGAAGGGAGGAGGGATTTTTTTTTTCTGAAGCCTGATACAGGAGCATTAGGAAGTCAAAAAGGACCTGTAAAATGTTCATTCTAAGAACAGTGCAAGAGCATTCAGAGTAACTGTGTCATAAAACTTCAGTCTTTCAAAATGCTCCATATTTCCCAATTATATTCCTTTTGATATAGCAATTTCTTCAAGATACTTGCTATATATTACAAGTGCCTATAACCTTGGGGTGTACTATGCATTATAACAAGCATATATTCATGTTCACATTTCTTGATTTTGCCTCAGAAATCCTTTTCTTCTTGTTTAGTAAATCTCTCTTAACACGTGTTTATGAAGCATTTATTTCAGTGCAAATTTCCTCTTTATTTTTTTAAAAAGTCAGCACAGATTTTATTTTTTTTTTTGCTTCCAACGTACTTTGCTCCATCATAGAGGCTTTGTCCAGCAAGAAATGTACTATGGTATGAATGGGTAATTAAATTCATAAAACTATGATTTGCATAATAAGTTTTACCTAGTGTTTGTGAGGGAGTTGCTCTGCATGTTACATTTGCTGACTAAATTATACCCTGTTCTTCACATACTTAAAGCAATGGTGTTTGATAAGAAAGTAGCTAATTACAGGTATTTAAGGTGTCTCTGAAATACTGAAGGAAACCAGGGCAAGTGGGTGTGGGAGGGTCTTCATCCTTAAAGAAATACACTTCTAGAAATTAAATGTTTCATATTTTAGGTACCATAGGCTGTATGGATTCTGTGGAACTGCTGGCATTTCTCATGGCAGGAGGCAGACTGCTGTGTGGTGTTACAGGAACCAGAAAGAGCTCTGTGCAGTGGTTGTTGGAGGAAAGCTGTAATGTCTCTCAGCCTGCCTGCTACTTGTGTCCTACAGTGCTCTTCAAAACTGCAGAGTCTCTTGGCAAATGTTCTTTTCTCTGCAGCTGTGAAGTTGGCTCTCATCTTCCAGCTTCCAGATTGGATGTGTTTTAGTGGTGTCATGGTTTTGACCCTGTGAAATTATTAGTACAGCATGAGATTTCTGCTTTAAAAAAAAAAAAAATGTGAATTGCTGAACTAATGTGCTTCAGGACAAGAACTAGGAGATGAGAGCAGGGGACCTGAGATGATCTGGGACCCAGTACCTGTTACTGCACCAAAATCACTGGGGCGATTTCTGCATTTGACCTGTGCCTTGCTGGTGGTCTGGCCATGGTGCCAGGGATACTGCTGACATACCCTGAGTTACCAAGGCTGATACAACAATGCAGGGAAGATCCTGTGTGTGATGTTCACTTTATACTGAATGGAGCAGAAGAACAGGTGAGAAGTTCACAATTTCCTTTCCAGGAGACTCCAAAAAGCAGTGGCTCCTATCAATAACATTTTTGAAAGGAGTCTAGAAAATGCTCACTTTCCCACTGAAAGATTTTTCTTTTCCCCTAGTGAAGAAGCATCACAGAAACCTTGAAAACTGATTGAACCATTAATTTAGCACACTGGTTTAAAGCTTTTTTAAAATGCTGTCTGCCCAAAGCCTTTTTCTGTGCAGATGCCTTAGCCTCATCCTGACTTAAGTTTCAGCTAGTTTCAAGTAGCCCATTTACTGAAAGCAGTGAACTAGCTGAGAAAAAGCACTTATGAATCTAGTGAGAAAGATAAAACTTAAAAATGAGCTCTTTAGTCCTAACTTCTGAATAGTAAACAGCCCCAATGAAACCAGGGCAATTTCCCTCTTCAGCAGCGTGCCAGTGACACAGAGATAAGTGTAATTCAGCTGGGTTTGTTGCAGGTCCAAAAGTCATTTGCAGCCCACACTGGCTGAGCTGTCTCTCTAACTCTTGCTGAAAGGTCCCTCTTATTTTTTTTTTTTTTTATTTTTTTTTTTAAAGCTGTAGTAGGCAATGCAAAAATGTGTTTTGCTGATCTTCAGAAAGTGCTAAAGTTGCTACTTGCTGGTCAGTAAAATGGTGATAAGTGAATGAAACAGCAGAAGTCATCTCAAGTAATATAAAAGATGGGCTTCCAAAGCGTTAGAGAGACAGTAATTGCCACAAGTCAGGATGCGAGTAAAGTTTTTCCCATGGCTGTTTCTTTGCTCTCTCTTTAAATGTGAGGTTATGTTTTTTTGATGGATAATGTCTGCTTCTACTCCTCAGCTTCCATTTCTGTTTGACAGGCTCAGTTCAGCAGGGGGGAAGACACCTGAAGGCATTGCTATTGCTGCAGGTTGGATGAGGTAGGGTGTCCTTCACAGTCCATCTCTTTTCTAATAGGTGGGAAAAATAACAGAAGGCCTGGTCCGATATAAGGATCAGAGGTAACAGCTGGGCCATTCAGCCAGAGGAGTTCTCCAGTTGTGGATGTGGTCTTTCAGACAAACTAGAAGTAAAAACATTCATTTTTCACAGGCTGCATGTGGCTCAGTGTTTGGTTGTCTGTCCTTGGCTGTACAGCAAGATCTGGCGTGACCAGGGCTAATACACGGTAGTTAATTGCAAGAAAGAGATGCCACAACTTGAAAGGATAAATCTCCAGATATTCTGAAGGTGTTCAAGACCTCTCTAACCTTTCTGATTGGGTGAGGACAGTGTTTAACAGCAAGAAAACTAGCATTTCTTATGACAAACCTTCTAGGCTGAGTTGTGCTCTAGCAGGGAGGCAGCAATATGCAGTGAGACATACTAATGCTATGTTTGTAGGCCAAGTGAAAACATCTGTTTGCAGCTGAATTGATTCCTTCAGAAGAAAGTCCTACTGAGCCTCATGAATGCAGTGCCAGAGGATCTCACTTCACAGGCCTCTCAGATACCTAGGGGGGCTCTGAGGGTCAAAGCCGAAACCAAACTTGACACTGACATGGGCTATGACATGATCAGGCTTTCTGCCTCCAGAAGTGCCTTTTAAAGCTCTCTGTGGTGTACTCTGGTATGCTTGGAAGGGGACAAAAAGTGAACAGCATGGCCTCCAGACCTGCAGCTCTGAGAGCTGCACTGAACTGCTTGGTACCAGCTGCAGAGCTCTGACAGACTGATGTGAGTCTCCCGTGGCAGGCTCGATCTCAGAGTGAATGATGGTGATAATCAGCAGCTCACTCTCATACTGCTTGCACCACCACTTGAAATGTGGGCATGTGTCCAGGAAGAGTGTGATAAGAGCTCACCTTAAACTCCCAAGGCATCACTTACTCTGAAAGCCTTTTCCTTACAGGCTGTCCAGCTTCACTTTTCTAAGCTCAGACAGCACATTGAATAGCTACTGGTGAAAACAGTTTTTATCTGCTACTTTCAGCTACTTGGTCTCATAAACAATGGGTATTTCACCTGGATTTGGAAATAGGATTAGTAGGGAACTGCTTTAACTTATCCTTGCTCTCAGTAGCTCTTCATGAGGTTGTTTTCCTTTTATTTGTAAAGGTAAGACATCCAAAGATGACCATTTTTTTAAAGGCTGTGCCTCCAGTATTTAATTTCTTTTTTGCATCTTTTTTTCACCATGCTCTGGAAAATTGGTGGAATAAAGTCTGCAGATGTATTTATATACGGGCCTTACTGCAAAGTGCATGAACACTCTGTCAAGAGGTGGGCTTTGCTAATGAAGCCTTTCACACTGACCCACGTCTGAGTCAAAAAATTTTCCTTGTGCCTGACATTTCTTGAAGTTGATAGAAGTCCTCTAGAAGCAGCAGAAGCAAGCCAGGCTGCTGAAACCAAAATTTTAATATTATCTCTTTCTGATTCATTAGGGGAGGGAGGCACAGAAATTATCTACCTGTGTGTCTCCTCGTTGCAGCTAAATGTTGATGTTTTCATGACATTCAGCAGCTCACTCCTCATGGCAGCAGCAAGCTCTGACTCTCGTGGTGTTAGAAAGGAAGCAGCTCTGTGAATTCTGCTCAGTGCTAATTTAATGAGGTGCAGCTCAGTTGTGCAGGACAGGCTTTCAATCATAGTGAAAGGCGAGGAATCCCCTGAAGGCAAGCTGGAGGAGTTTGGCTCTGGCAGTGGCATACTTCCCACTAGGAGATTAATTTTCTCTGATGGGTTCCATGAAGACAAATGAACCAAAATGAATAAATATATATTGCCTGTTTGGCAACACATTTATCAATAGTTGTGATTTCCATTGCAAACCCAATGAGAGGAAGACTAGAATCTGTCTTCCACCCTGCTACCCTTTTCCCATCAGCAGTGCCAGTGTTTTTTCCGGGAGAGGAGTTCTCAATTTCCTTCTTGTCATTCACTGGAAAAGATAGGCACAAGTAGACCTTTATAGTGATACTTAAACAGTTACTTTGAAATATGTAGGTTGTCCATTTTTAGCTGCTCTGTCTGGGTGCACGTGTTGAACACTAATCTCTCCCACTCTCTCAGCTCTTGCAGCATCCCTGGATGCAGGCATGCTTTTTTCTCCCCCTTCCCAGCAAGACCTAGTCCTCCACACACCCTGCTCCTCCTGGCTAGCTTAACTCTGGTGTACATGAGATAGGAAGCAGCTCTGTCTATTCTGCTAGTCCTGGCATGTTTGCTGGGCTGTCCCATCCTGGCTTGTCCCACCAGCGGTCAGCAAAATACACTCTAACTGCAAATAGCGTCTAAAAGGGTGGGATTGTGTGACATGTGATATTAATCCCTGTCATCACCAGTTTATATTTGTATTCCTGTAGTACTGAATTCCCACCCAGAATGGGAAACATGCAGTCAATGTAACAGGGCAGCACAAGTTGGGAAGAAGAGCTGATGCATCTCTGGCCTCCAAGGGTGAAGCTTTAGGTGGCTGCAGAAACCAACTGCCCAGAGCTAAAGTGTATCCCAATTTTGCTGTACCGAACTCTTCAGGCACTCAGCTCTGTGTCCTGCTGTCTCACTGTGCTGAGAGGGCCTCACTGCCTGGACATGTGTACTCAAGGTGAGCCTGCTGGTGTTCGGTTTCTCCTCCAGGGACTCAGTGTGAGAACCAATGAAGAGGGAAAGAGGAGGACATCGTAGCCTGCAAGCAAGGAGTCAGATTCTCAGAAACACAGAGTGACTTAGAAGCATCAGCACAAAATGAGTCTTACTAAAGTGAAGTTCAGAATTTAGTTAATGTGTCTAATTTGAAAGCCATGAAAAAGCCCAGAGCAGAGGAGGTATCTGGCATTGAAATGCTCAGTAGCTCTCTCTGAAAAGAGAGTTTCTAAACAACATCTTCTGGGGGAGCTTCAATTTAAGGAAAAGGTACGGCATATTATTTTGATTTGTAAAAGCAGCAGTAGGAAAAAAGTTAATCACAGGCTCAAAACCTTCTACTGCCCTCAAAAACTTTCTGCTTTTTTTTAATTACAACAAATTCTGCACTCACATTAAATAGGCTGCATATAGTTCACACCTATCTGTTGTTCCTTAAATCAAGTCCAACTGACCTGGATTATCTAGCTGATGTGACTGATCTAGAGTTTCAGTAACTCATGTGAAGATCTCTTTTGTTCAATATCTTTTAGTCCTTGCTCTAGATTTTTAAGTTTTGATTAATATATACTTTCAAGCAGAGCATACTTTAGGTAATGTTTTCTTGCCTAGCTATGGGAGTTGAGTATGGAGATCTCGGTCTGTTGCACAATTTTGCATATGCACTCTAGCAAGTGGGAGTAATTAATTTTTTTCTAGTAATTGAATTAGGCCAGGATTCAGTCTTTTAATCAAACTGGTACCCTAACCATGCCCACAGAGTCCATCAGAATGCACTAATGTAGCAGTTTCTTCAGTTTCTTCATCATTAATAACAATATCAAACATATGCTGAAGCATTTCTGCCCTCTGTCATCTTTCAGAACAATAAAAGAAGTTTAGAAAATATTGCATGAAAATACAGAAAATTTTCCAGCCTTCAGCCTGTGAGAATAATTGTCTTGTCTGTGGAATTTATTTTTCTACTTAAAATTGGAATGCAGCCAATTTTCTTCAGGCTTTTTGCAATTTAAAGTTTTGTGTGTGTGTGTCCAGTCCCACATAAACTCTACTTTTCTGTCTTCTGGGCAGCTTCCTAATGATGCTTCTGCAAAGATAACATTAGTGTCTCTGCATATAGCTCTGAAATGGAACACCAACACATTCTGCTGCGACAGCAGCTTTGTTTCTCCTCTTGGGGAAGGTAAGAAATGCACATGCCTGAATTCAAAATTCAATGTGTATTTTATTAAATCTCCTTCTGACACAAAATCCCTCTGGGTTTTGTATGCAATCTTCTGTAAAAGTCTTTCAAATAAACAGATATGGAATTCCTTTTTTTTTTTGTTTTTTTTATAACTCCCCCTGACTGTGGCGTAACACTGTTGGGCAAGTGCTGCTCTAAGACTAGACCAAAAAAAAGAAAAAAAAAAAAGAAAGTCATCAGCCTGAGCCTTCTTAAAAGACATGCACATCAGCAGCATGAAGGACAAAAATGCCTTCACTGCTGGTGGTCCCTGCAGCACATGTAGCTCTTGTCAAGTACCACAGAGTTTTTCTGGAAATGCCCTGTTGCCCTGTCTGGCTGTGCTGATGAGGTTCAGACCTGCACTCCAGCCAGTGGTGAAGCTCCCTGTACTTCTTGGCAAGTAAGCTACAGTAAACTGCTGTACAGCTGTGGGATTGAGGGTTTTGTCAGATCTCCCATCCCATTTGCTCAATTACACTATTTGACCGTATTGCTTTGCAGGTTAATAGAAAGGTACACAGCCTGAAAGCAGTTCTTCAGAAAAGCTACATCTTCTGGAATTATTTTGGGCTGAAGTTCTCTACTTAAGTGGATGCCAGCTTATTGTGTCCAGTTGTGGTACATAATGAGGAGGCTAGGCTGGTGCCTTCAGTTCAGCAGGCTCCCTCAGAGAATGTCCTTCTGTCCTAATAATGACCTTCATTAGTCTGTTCAAGAGCTTAAAACATTTGTGTGGTCTAATTTCAGACTGAACATCATTCATTCGATGCAATTTCTTGAGTATATGAATTGGTACTTATGCTGGAAGGTTAATTGCTCCTCTCTAGTGAATAAGCTGAGGTTTAAATTAAGGGCCAGACTGTCAAAACAAGTGAGGCTTTTTATTTTTTATTTTTTTCCCTTGAAGAATGCAAGCAAAAAGAAAGAAAGAGAATGAGACACTAAGGAAATTGTAGAACACTTCAGTGTACTCTTTAACTATTTTCCTGGGAATTCATTGGTTCTGAAGGCCTTCTATGACTTAGATATCACCCATCCACTGAGTGTATCATATTAGCTGCCTTTTTTTTTTCTTAAAGCTCACTTTGTCGCCATGTGCTGTCATGTAGCAGAGGTACACTCTACATACTAGACTACTCTACATGGTAACTCCATGAGTACACATACCTTCATTATTTTTCTTTTTTTTTTTTTTTCCTTATCTTTGAGTGGACTTAAAGCTCTTGCAACTTTTTACAGCTGTGGTGGTTAAGAAGCATTCTTCACCTTACTGTCTCTACATTGCAGCTATTGAAGTGTCTTCAACCCTGTCAGCTGTGTTCGTATTTCATCCACTTTTTCTCTCCATAGATATTCCCCAATATCCTTATTGATAGTGCCAAAACTGCAGGACTTACTTGGAGCCTTCCTGACCAACAAAACCCCATGGGTTGCTGGGTTTTAGGAAGAAGCACCACCAGGTTCATGTGTATGCTCCTCTGTGGGAGGGCAGCTGCTTGTTGAGGACCTTTGACTCACCTTTGTTCCCCCACCCAAAGTGGGGGAGTTTCTTTGTGGGGTGTCACCTGAAGTGAACCCAAATCCTCACTTCTTTCCATCAAATTCGGGAGTCTTCTGCCCTAATCTGTTTTAACATCATCCAGGAGTGTTTAAGATATAGAAAGAAGGGTATCAAAGGTCTTTGTCCAAATCCAAAAATTGCAGTTTTCTTTAGCATGAGATTATTTCAGGGATAAAACAGGTGAATTTGAGGTTCACTGCCATAGGTAATTTCAGCTAATAGTTTTCTAGGGTTTGCCTGTTGCTAGGGTAAGAAAGATAGAGAGTCCCTTAAAGATAACTGCATTTTTATGATCTTCAACATGAATGAAGCCCCGCCACGTGAAATAATCAGCATGTAAGTTTCAAAGCTGCAGTTAAACATGGAGTAGAGGATTGCAAAGAAAATGTCATTGAAAATGATATAAAGCTCCTTTAATGCTTTTTGCTTTATGTTTCATCATATCCAATTCTCTTGTTCATTGAAAACTTGAATGGGAAAAACACTTATTCAACATCAAATTGGTCCAAAAGAAAATTTTGGCTATTTAAAAGGAAATCTTTTTCTTTGGGGCTTCTGAACGTATCTGAAATCCAGACATGCCTTATGGAAGCAGCTAAAGAGGTGTTCCATGGCAACATGCCTCTTGAGTGGATTGAGTGTCTTGAGTGTCTTGGCCAAATTTATTCAGTGAGGCACACTAAAAAGGTCCTTCCCCTTAAAAAGTGTTGAAATTGTTCATTTTGACAGGGAATATATAGAGTCTAGATCCTGAATCGATGTTCTTGGATTTCTTTATTGGCCATCCAGTCTATACAGTTGGCAGAACTCTTTGCAGTGGTTGAGAAAAACTCCAAAGTGATGTCTGTGAGCTGCTTCTGGTCCAGGAAAAGAAGGTATAATATATGTCATGTTAAAACTGACTTAATGAAAATTTTGTAGATTTGTCACTTCTTATCTCAACCTACAGAATTAGTCAGGCATTTAGCATCTGTCAAAAGGAATTTGCTGGAGAACATATCTATATGTTTTAATGACAATTTAAGAAATGTAGCCAAGCTATGCTTTTCCTCTTCCCTGAATATTGTGGCTAGAGGGGGTGGAGGAAATATCCTTTATTCTTCTAGCCAAGCAGTTTTGATTTTACAGTTGAGACTGCATCACATATCTTGTGCCAGCTTCATGCTGTGCTAATATAATTTACCAAGCACACAATGCTAAGGAAGAACAATACAATCCAGAAGAAAATCAGCTCTTTTCTCGTTTTTGCAAAAGAAGTTGCAAAGCACAGCTTATTTCAAAATAAAATTAAAAGTCATTTAGCCTTGTTCCTTCAAGCAACCAATTAATTATGGGAGAAGGAGGTAATTGCACAACAGGATTACCCTTTGGTTCTGTAGACAGAAGAGCAGCAAATCAGAGTGACAGAAATGCTGTGAGGAAAATGGTAGGCGAGTCAGTAGATGACCCTTTTTTCCTACTGATGAATTTGCATTAGCGTAATCTCACAATTCTCTTTTGTTGGATGGAATTCTATTACAAAGAGTCTTGGCCTGGGGTATGTTCATGCTTCTCTCTGTAAGAGAGGTGAAGAATTGCCTCAGACATGTAAGAGATTAAGAGCTAACTTCCTGCATGAACTGCCTTGCCCTTCTTTCTTGGTTACGAGATGTGAATTCCTCAAAGACAGCTGTGCAATTTACGTGGCTTATTTAATGGACTGTACTTCAAGGGAAGCTATCGTAGCCTAGTTTTAGGTTGTGGGTCATTTTCTTAAGTGAAGAAGGAAAAATAATAGCTGCTGCAATTTTATCCTTCCTAGTGTTACAAAGACTGCCCTGCCAGTGGCAGGGCTTGAACCAAGTCTAGTTTTACTAGAAAAACTTTAAGGTGTAGCAAGTGACCTATTCAACCTAATATTTTTCTCACAGCAAGGAACTACATGGGTTTATATGGATTTGGGTTTTTAATTAACTGTAAAACACTCTGGTCAATGAGGTCTTGTTTCAAGTGAGAGCTGTGTCTGTTAAATACCCACATATCCTACAGCCATAGTACAAATGGCACAGCTGTTGAGGAATACTTAATCCACCCCATCTCTGGTGCCCAGTTAACACTGAATATTTTCTTCTAGTACATTATGGGCTGCTTTTCTGTTGCAGTATTTGGAGCTGATATATCCAGATGGCTCAGAACAGTAGGGATCAGCCTTCTGGAGACTTTCTGAGGGTAGAAGCAGGAGAGTTATCTGTACACATGCCCAAACAACAAACAGCCAAGATATTACTTCCTGAGGGATGTTTTTTCTCCGTGGGAGAGGGATCCAGTGACCTATTAAGGCCAGTGCTGCCTTCATGGGGAACAGGATGGTCAGGAAAGGTCGATCGCTGTTTAGGCAGCCTGCCTTCTCCTTTAGCTGCAACTTGCTCACCAAGTGTTGGAGTGTAGCAGAGCACTTCATCAACAGGGCTGAAGTAAGCCTTCACTTCAGACATGATGATGCAGCTTTGATTTAACATTTAGTAGCCCCTATCCAAACCTATAGACTTCTCTAAGTCCTCCTGCTCAAATTGCCCTTTTATGAGAAACCTCCTTCACTGTTTCCCCACCTGCAAAGGGGTAAAAGGGCAGAAAATTACTGTGCTCCTTTTTCATGAGATTGCCCTTCAATCTCCAAACCTAAATGTGTTAAATGCTTCAGAATAATTGAAGTATCCATAGCATTTGTTGTTCAATGTGTGTATATGAATGCTTACCTCACATCAGTGTATATATGAGATCAAATCTTGGCTGAACTTCAGCATTTTCAGCTAATGGCTAGGCATATTTTATGCTCTTTAAAGACTGTTATAAAAATGGCCATGCTGTGGGAATGCCAGCTTGTTCTATGCATGTCAGCTGCTCGTCCACCTTCCAGCTCTTTCCTGAGCTGTGGATCAGACATTTGGTGTGCAGCAACGGGGACTCTCCGAATAGCGTGTCAGAATTGATGGCTGCCTGGCAGCCTGCTGCAATCTCTCCTCTGGAAAAATTACCAACTGTTCTACTCTGTTGACATGAAAAATACATCCTTTCAGCTTGAACAGCTATAAACTGGGGCTGTCCTTGTGTCAGGCACGTTCAGACTCAAGAACTGGTGACAGGAGAGGCTTGATAGAGGTGGCAACCATCTTGCCATCTGTCATTTCTGATGTAAACCCTCTCAGTTTGGTGGCAGCTCTGTGTGATGTTAAACTCCATGACCAAAGAGCAGAATTAAGCTGGCTTTTTTTCTGCTTATCTGAAAGGTTATTTGAAAGCTTTTTTTTTGGCACCAAGATCAAGTGGCACACAACATATTCAGTAGAACTGGTCCAGAAATAGCTTCCATCCCTGGAAAGCTTAAACATTTAAAAATTAGCCTCTCCCTTGGTCCACAGAGGCAGAAATGAACTGAGAGAAAACACCTTCTGAAAGTCTTCAAATTAGAGATGCTGAATTCTTTTGATCAGAAATTGCATCTTTCATTCTGACAAAGGAAAATTAAAGGGTTGTCACTTCAAGTCTTCCTATATACAAGACTGAAAAATTGTACTTTCAAACTCTTCTGAGAATTTTCTGTTAATTTTCTGTACTGTTAATGCAAGACTGTTGCTTCTATCGAGGCTTCAACCTAAATTTCTATTGTTAAAAATCCCCAGGTTCCCAATGTTTTGACATATTGCATGTGAAAATTCAGAAACCATTTAGGATCAAGACTAAGACTTCTGCCAGAAAGAAGTGAAAAACCTTTAAAGCTCCCTTCCAGCCCAAACTATTCTATGATTCCACAGTTTTTCTGTAATAGGTTGGGGTTTTTTAGGTTTATGCTCAGTGAAGTGGATTTGAAGAACAAGAGGGTTTGGGTTTTTTTTTAAATGTGGTGTAATGATAATTATAGAGAGACAATTAGAGAGTCACTGTGGATTATATTCCAGGTTAACTGTTTTCATAATTTCATTTCTAACGACATTGCTCCAGAATTGCCCCTCCTTTAGAGCTAATAATATCAGATTGGGAAAAGTTGTTAGATAATTTCAGGGGTTTCCATTCTTCTTTTTTCAGGGCTGAAGTGTGCTTTTAAGAGTTCATAGAAGCCCCAGAGCTCGAATACCAATAACAAGCTGAAGATTATCTGACATTCATGAAAATGCCTTCATTGTTTATAAATAAGGACAGAGATCTCTTCCTGGAATGAGATAGAAAACTGCCAAATCCTGTAGTGTACATCCAAGTAAGTTGTGGAAGATGTCAGGCAAGGAAACAGATACAAAGGTGAAAATCTGACCCTTGTCACCTGAAGAGCCTGAACTGGTCAGAGCTGCAGCCTCTGTCATGGGGACAAACCTTGCCACTGTCCCCGGTCTCCACACCAGAAAAGCTGTAGACAAGAATGGCAATGGCAATTGTCCTAACTGTTCTAACTGATCTCACCTGTTGGCTTTGCTACAAATACTTTCATAATCCAGACTAGTACAGAAAAGCCTCAATACAGTTTTAAAATGCTATACAGAAAATTGTGTGTGAGGGAAAAAGGGTGCGATGAGCTGCCAGAGTCCTGTCTTTCTCCAGGAGGACTGTGCTGTTTATAGTGACAATTTACTCCTCTCTTTTAGCTATAGGTGCACGGTGTTGACAGCTATTTCTCCCTTAGTCTTGGGCTCCCATTTGGTTTATTTTATAACCATTCTACTTTCATGCTCTCTTTTAATAGTTATTTCTAAAATTTCTGTTACTTGAACGACAGGAGCTCTCACTTCCATGGTAGCCATGCAATGTTCATTTGCTGCTGTTCTCCAGGGACTGGGTGCAGGAAAAGCTGAGGAACATCCTGCACTGCCAGTGGCTCTTCACAAGGAAACTGCTCTGGGTTTAGCAGGAGCCCTGAGGTTGTTGGTCACTGGCAGCCACGTGCACAGTTACTTGGCTTGTTCTTGCTTGTTCAAGCAGAGTCTTATGTCTTGCCTTGTAGTCTTGATTGTGAAACAGATTCAAGTTGCAAAAGCTTTTGATGTCAAAGCAAGATGACAGCCCAAGTTCTACCAGCACTGTATTTCAGCTGTGTTGTTACCTGAAAAACACTTGCAGGCCAGGAGATATTTAGAGGGGTCTGAATTAAATAAAGTGAGCATTGAAGTGTTTGGATTAAAGGAGGTGAATTAGGCAGCCAGAGGATTGAGCTGCTCACCCAATATGTTGGCAATACAAACTTACTGAGTATTGAGTGTTTCAGGCAGCAAAATGCAGCTGCCATGCCTGCTGGCAGGAGGGGCAAGGGCACCAGAGCTGTGTTCCTGTTCAGAAAAAAGAGGAACCCTCAGGGGCTCTGCAGCCATCTGTGAGAGTGTCTGTACCCCAGCAAGGCTCTTTGCTTTCCCTGCTCTGTGTCCAGTTGCACGCTGCAGGACAGGGTGGGTGAGTGACAGTGAGTGCCTCCGGCTGGAGTGCCACATCCTGCACGGGAAGCCAGCCTTGTGTGTGCAGGATTAGGGGAGCGGATTACGGATAGCACAGAGGTGGGGAAGGGTACAAACAACACAACACACACAAAAAACTCTTTGTTACTACTCTAAAGTGAAAATAAGCCAAAGTAAAGTGACTGTTTGTTTCCTTGCTGCTAGAACATCCTAAAATAAGCTTGCACTGGGGCAAGCACAAACAATTCTTGAGACCCTGTGCTGTCAGAACAATACAAAGTCTCCAGCCTTTAAGTCACAGTATGAAAAATCAAATTTATTGGGTGTTACAACAAATCTTGGTGTCATGAGTAAGGGGAAAAATATCCCAGGTGATGTAAGTACACTGCTCAACATCAACATTGGTCTCCAACTTGCGTCTCTGTAATCTAGTCAAACTGGCTTAGCATTTCTTTTATATTAACTCAGTCGGGCCTCATTATTTCTGCTTATAAAAATCTTTCAAGATAGAACATAAAAGTTTTTTCTATGTTTGCACACCCCATTTGCAACTGCCTTATTATACCTTATTACATTTTTTTTCTTATACTGGCTGCAGTGCAGCTTACATGGCTAGAGAACAAATGTTGAGCAAAAGCCTAGGTGCACATCAAATTACTTTTTGAACCACCCCAGACCTTCAATTTCATCAACTCCCTCTTCTTGTGTGCTGGGAGCACTGCAAATCAAAGGACTAATCCGGTTGGGTGAACAATGTAAGATGGCTCACAACAAACAGAATATCTATTTCATCAACCAGCAATGAGACTTGTAAAGGTCCCTGGTCATTGCCATGAGCCAGGATAAACACTTGGTAACCTTCAAGCTATCAATGTTAAGGACACAGTGAGTGAGAGGCACTGAGGCTGTGCTCAGGGCTGTGCTACCCAAGGAGAGTACACAACACCTAAGGGAGGGAAAATGTTCACTGTGAGAGGTGGGTGGGACAGCAGCACAGTTCCTCTGGAAGACAGCTACACTACTTCAAAAGCTGCTTGGAACAGGAGACCAGCCAGCAGCTGGGGCTGCAAGATCTGGGTTCAGTCATTCACAGGATCAAACATCTGTGTGGCTGGGGGTAACCTGTGTTTATCCTGCCCTTTCTTCTGTTAGACTCTGCTTTTCTTTGTTTGTTTTTCTGTCCATCTTAGTGTCTGGGAGAGGCAGGAACTAGGACAATTTCATGTGGTCATTTAAAATGCTTTTGTCTTGCTGAGTAAAGGGTGGTGGTGCTATTGCTGGCACAGGAAAAATGGTGTTCAGTAAAAGAAGTTGAGATTTGGCCCCTCGCCTCTGTCCATCTGACTTGTTCATGCCTGCTTGCCAGCAGGCAGACACCTGGAGCCTCAGAGTTGTCAAGAAATTCTCCCACTTGCACATCCTCGACAGATCAATAGAGCCTCAACTTAAAGCAATTACAGCAAATTGGAAGAAAAATCTGACAGTGAGTCAACAACAGTTGGGAGTGGAGGAGGAGGAAATCCAAGTTATAAAAGCATAAGGAGGGGGTGGCATGGGGTTGCCTGCTGGTTTTACAAATAGCAAATGCTGATATGACTGGAAAGCTTTGTTTTGGGTACTAATGTGACTGGGCTTGAATGCTTGAATAACCCTTTGACAAGTGTTTCATAATGGTTTTACAAGACCCTGCTCTGTAAACATAACTTGAAACTGCTCAGAGGAGCCTCCTGGTTGACTCTGAAAGCTGTTGATAGTCTTCCATGTCTTTATTGAAGTAAATAGCCTTATACAAGGCCAGGTTTTATGTTTACAATAGTCCTACACAAAAAACTTATTTTCATTATCCCATGGCTAAATTCCCAATTCAGCAAAACAGTTACACTCTGAGGTGTTTGGCCAAGTCTCAACTTAAACTGGGCTGGAAGGGCATGAGTTTAAAGCATGTAAGAAAGCCATCATGCAGCTTTGGGCTCAGAGGATTGAACTCCTCATTGATTCATTGATTGATTGATTGACCATTGTATGAAACATAAAAACATGGCTGAGTCCACGCTTCCCTGTAGAATTGTGAGGGATTATTCAGTTTGCCTTGCTTCGAGTTACTCTTTTTGAGTGCCCTTGATCAGCTTTCTTGTGTGACAAGGAAATTTATTGACTTGCCTGATGGAAAAAGCAACATCTCAGTTACAAATGGCAGGGACCAGACTTAAAGTGGGTTAATAGGTGCATTTATGGATCCTGTCCAACTTGAGATATGCTGCAACTATCACCACAATAGTCTAAGTTTTGTAGTGATGAAGAAGCCATCCTAGAAGGGATGTATTATGCACACTGTAAATGTGCATGCACGTGCATACATACTATGAAACCACGGAATGTTCCAATTCTTCCTATATGCCATCAAACTGCCAAAGCTTTTGTCTGTGAGACATATAATGAAAACACATGCCTTAAGTTTCCTTTGTCTGTGTTACCTTGACAGTCTAGCATCATTGATGACAGCTAGAAGCAAGATGGCATTTGCATTAGTAAAAGATTTAATTACATTTTTTCTGATGTCTGAAGATAATACCTTATAGTGCTTTGTCACATGAAGGCTTTTTCCCCCTCCTTTCTCTTTGGTGGCTTTTTTCCTCTGTGATACTTCTCTTGATAAACTCATAAATTTGCTGAATGGAAGCTCATTGGCTCCTGCTGCACATTCTCCTGATACAAAATTGAGTTTTTGCTTTAGTGTGATAAATATCAGGCAGGTCCTGTCTCACTAGCTTTCTCCCACTGCAGCTCCACTGATTTAAAACTCAGTAGTTACCTTAATTTAGAGCATGAGAGAAGCTTTTGAAACTACAGATTAAAATCTGGACTTGGTTGACTTCTCCATTCTTTCTGAATAGCTGTTTTCAGTTGCATATAGTTTTCTGCAAGGTCATTTCAGTTCAGGCTTTCTGAAGAACAGCAAAAACTCTGAAATTCTGGCAGTACTAGAGTAGCAGTCAAAGACAGC
Source organism: Cyanistes caeruleus (assembly GCF_971803275.1). Taxonomy (NCBI): domain Eukaryota; kingdom Metazoa; phylum Chordata; class Aves; order Passeriformes; family Paridae; genus Cyanistes; species Cyanistes caeruleus. The sequence continues at coordinate 30,008,215 of NC_141704.1, read as the reverse complement.
ATTGTTGTTTCAGTTAAAAAAGCACAGACCCCAGTGGCCTTTACCAATGACTTCTCTGTCCTGTTCTTGGGGTACCCATGGAGTGTCACTATAAATTAAAAGGTGACTGCACTTGGTTATTGCTACAGACCCTACCAGGCAAAATTTTGGTTGAAAGACTTCACGTAAAGCATTGCTGTTCTTTTTCCATGAGGCAACAACAGCTGCTTTGCTGTTAGGTCCTAGTAATGGTTTGCCAGCTAGAGCTGGTCAGACTGCAGGAGCTGGGAACATATATGTGTCTTCTCATCAGCATTTTAATTTGGTCATGGAGGTAACTGCAACAGAAGCTTTATCAATGATAGCTGCAGCTGCATTCCAGTGGCACACTGATAAAAAGCACACCTGAGACAGCTGTGTAGGTACTTGTAGCACAGTTACATCCAGTTTAATAAGTTGTGCATGGCCAGGAGTTTCCCTGGGTACTGAGGCCAACCGGCATGGAGTGGCCTAATTCTGACAGTAAATACTGACTTCAAACCAGCATGGCTTATACAATCTGCCCTGTTGGGAGCACTCCCAGCAATGCCCTCATCACTGGACCAGGCACAGGGATGGCTGGTGAGTATCCTAGCGCAGTTTGCAGGCAAGCTGGATGTACAAATGCCCTCCCCTCAGGTCAGAAAGATCCTGCCCGTGCCCCACTTACCCCATCACAACTGACCTGCTCTGATTATGGAACATCTGCACAGGGTTACACTGCAGACTTGAAAATGGGGATCCCAAATGTTTGTGACTACCGAACTGCAGCTATGTCTTGAGATGAAAAAAACCCCTGTATTTATTTTGAGAAAAGCTGCACTGTGAATTGTTTCCTCAGCTAAATTAAAATTTAAAAACGAGAGAAGGAAAAGGCACGATGTGATGTAACTGACATAAATACACGCCGAGAACTGAATGGTGTTTCCCAAAATATATCACGCTTGAAAGAAAAGCAGAGAATAGGGGGATGCTAGGAATCGGGCTCTGGAATATCTTGCTTTCTTCTGTAGTTGGTGTTGTTCTCTCTTTGTGTGACAAAGCCTCATGTCTGTATGAGTGAGAGATCCACTCCCCCTGCCATCTGCTCTCCTGCGTGAATAATTAGAAGGAGGAAACAGGCCCAGCTCGGGAAGATGGGGGAAGCAGAGAGCAGCCCGACACGGGGAGACAAATATCCCATCAAAACTAGCGGCAGGCTGGGAGGAGGGAGAGGGGGGAGATGAGTTTCCAGCCTCAGGGAAGTGCGGCCCGCAGTGACTGAGGCTGCCCACACAACAACCCGCAGCGCCCGGGGAAGGCCGTGAGGGAAGGGAGGGCCGCGAGGGAAGGGAGCAGCGCTCCAGCTCCAGGAAATGCTGTCCCCACACACAGGCACGGCCGAGGAGCTTTAGGCTGTCACTGCAGCTCAGGATTTCTCTTGTCTGGTTTTTGAGGTATCCTGCACTGGCCAAGCAAGAGGACTGAAAATGCCGTCCCCTTTCAGAGCGAGCCTGCTCTCGGTGTGCCCTGTTTTTACCCTCTGAGTGTCTCAGCCTCGCATTTAGCTGGTTCACTTCCTTTTGCAGTCATGTCATCCTTTATTTCTCAGAGCAAGAGGTTTGTATTCCACGTGGTCTTGTGGGATATCCAGAAACAAGTACCAAAGACGTTCTCCACAAGGTGACTATCTAATGTTGAGTGTTCGCACAGAGGGCAATGCTAGGAGCGCTGCAGGACATCTGAGCTTCCACTTTAGCTCTGCTTTATGTTCTGTGGGTTCACAACTAAATTATGGCTCTTTGTCACCTGTATCTCTTAATGTAAAACCATTTTTCTTTTGAGGAAACCTAGGACCACAGAAATGCAAGAAAGAACACGGATATTCTCCTTGTGCTTCCAGTGCAAAGATTTTCAGAGACCGTCTTACAGAAAACTAAAGAAGGGAATCACTATTGCAGTGCTGGATTCTGCAAAATTCTTCATTTCTAGCTAATCCTGCAAGTACATAGTCAGTAATTTCATAGCCCAAACTCAGTATTATGACTTTTTCCCAATAAACCCTTGAATGAAAATGAGAAAAGTAGAACTGAGTTCTTCCTGGTCATCAGCCAGGACAGGGTACAGCTGCCAAGGCTTGTCAGTGCCATGGTATGTAGTACATGATACACAAGGTACAGACCATGCAGTGTCCTCTGGCCTCAGAGCCTTGGCAATGGGCAGTGAATGCAAGACTGAAGATGTTGGGCCGTGGGCAAGATTGTTGTTATTTCTCATCTGAGTGGAGATATTTCGATTCGCTGAACACTGGGATGCTTGGATGTGCAGGATGCTGCTCCCTGCTGCTTTGCTTCTAGAACATATTCCACTGCAAGAGGAGAACCTCAACTCTACCTGTGCATGCAAACAGGCAAACAAAAGCTTGTGTTCTCTTTTCATCCTGTAGAAATTAGATTTTCACCACTTCCCCCTGTTGTCTGCCTTCTGTATTTAAGCACACACACCTCCTGCCTGTGCATGTGCACACAGCTTTACAACAAACCATTTGAGAAAATTTAATTTTTCAGGGGAAAAAGTTTCATATGGGTTTTTTGTTTTGTTTTTTGAGGTTTTTTTTAGTTCTTTAATTACCTGCTTGATGGCAAAATTTCCTCCAAGTCTGCAGGTGCCTTTTTCATATGACATACCTGTCTGGGTACCAGTTGTAAAGTTCTGTATATCTATCCACTCTTGCTAGCCATGGTTGATCTGTCTTTATTTCTATTTGATTCCCTTTGTGTAAGGTTGGAGCAGTTTTTTACCAAAAGAAAAGGCTTCTAGAAGTTACCTCAATGTAATTCCTTTCTTCTGCAGTAACCAACTCCAGCTGCATTTCTTTTATTTTTGTTGGGTAGTAATGGGGCCCATTTTGGCCATCAACAAAGCAGAATTTACATATTTTATCTTCTCTCTCACCTTTACCTCACCCTTGTGGTTTCTGCTGATTATTTGAACTTTTATTTCATGTAGTAATTAATGTGCTGTAATAAAATAATTCTTGGCTTTCTTTCTTCCTTCATTAATGCAGGAAATGCTTTGTAGTTCAAAGAGGTTATGTGTCTGCCAGATTTCACACAACTCATTAAAAATGAGCTTTAAATACTGCAAACAAATCAACCCTCAACTCACACAACATGGAAGGAATATGGAAAAGCGGTTCTACTTTCATATGAATTTCTCCCTTTTGCAGAGGTAAGACTATATTTTTCCTAGCTAACATTCTCAAGATTTGACTTTTTCTTTATTTTTTACTAATGATGTGCATATTAGAATCAGAGATATTTTTTTCAGGGTAAGGGTTGCTCTTCCCTTACTTCTTTAAAATCTAAAAATAAAAAGAGGGTAATTTCTCTCTCCTTTCTTGAAGCAGAAGGTGTTTTGGTTTTGGTTTTCTTCTTCTTTACAACTGGCAGTACATAATCTCAGACAGTATCTATGTTTAGTGACCATAGTGATCTTCCTTGTATTGCAATGGTTTGAAAGCCTGGAGGAGTTAAATATATGTCAGAAGCCCTTAAAATGTAGAGGCTTCATCCTCCCACTGTGGTTCCTGTTGATCTTTTTAACTTTTGCTACAGTAAAGGATCCTCGGGTGTTTTCCCTCTCTCTTTAATAAGAGCAGATAGAAGACTTCTCTGAGGTTCTGTGTCTGTTGAATTTCACACATTGCTTTACTTGAGTAAACAGACCCCATGGAGAAGAAGTCTCAGCACGAATAAATGGTTGCAGCTCTTTTCTGAAAATAGAAATCTCTCTGTTTTACTGATAGTGCTTAGTGTGTAGTTGCACTGGGAGGATACTGCAAGGTGTTCCTGAAATTCTGCTCCATGTCCAACGCTGACTTACAGAATGGGCAGCAATTCCCCAGCAATGTACACAAAGAAAGCCCAGGTGGTCCAGCTACAACATTTGGGGTTCTCAGCGTTGTCTTTCCTTCTTTGTGGGGTTCCTTAGAACCTACTGACTCAAAAAGAGAGAAGAAGCTTGTGTGGAAAACAGCATTTGACGGAGATGTCTAAGGGCATCTGGGATAGAGTCCTGGGTCTGGAAGGTATAGAAATCTTGAGTCTGTCCAGGTACATTCAATCCAAATGCATAAAGAACTGAAGGGAGAAGTATACCTAAGATATAAATTTAAAACCCATGAAAATGAAAAGACATCCATCTTTTTGTCATTGTGTCATATAGGCAGGAAGTCATTTAAGCAGCAGCAGAAATAGAAACAATTAAGAAATATGGAAGACCCCATGGTAGAGATCTGTGCCAAGTCTGACTGAGCTGTAGATATGAAAGTCTTCTCCTGTTCAGGAGACAGAATTACTGTGTGGTTCTGCTTAAGTGTATTTGCGGGACAGTACTGATGAAAACCAGTGAAAATTTATGACTTATTATTACCTCTCACTCACAAGCTTTATAAACACCACATATATACAAATTTTTTCTACAATATTAATTTGTACCACAGTCCCTAAAGCCAGAGCTGCTGCCTTAGGAGAACATGGGAGTGTGCTTGCACTGTGCTGCAAACACTGAGCTGGGCTGCAGCAGCACCAGAACCAGGAGCCACCTGAGTGACACCAGAGTGCCCTTCCACCCAAGGGAGCTGGGCCTGCTCCTCACACTCATAACTCAGCTGGAATGAGATACAAACCTGATGGCACCCTCACATGGTGCTGGGTGCTTCAAAGACATAGCCTAGGAAATGTTAGGGATGACTGGCTTACTCAATCCCAGAAAAATTGTCCTTAATGAAGAACAGGTTATTTCCCAAATAACTGTGAAGTCACGCTTTTTATAATACCCTACAGGAGACACCAAAGGTACTGAGAGGGAATAGTGGTCAACATCTGTGCTGTTCTGCTGTGTTGTTTGGTCCTAGCCATTCTGTCTGCTGCTGTAGCATACACCCAACCCGCTCAAATTCCTTCCAGCCTGCCACCAGAGTCTCCCTCTTCTTTAACATGCTTAGAGGAAGGCATTTAACCACCAGCGTTAAAAAATGTGTTCATATTTTAACTCTCATTATCAGTCAGCAAGTAATTCTAAATTATAACATGACTTTTCTGTTAATGATTTCTGTGTTTAATTTTGAAACCTTAAGAGTATTTGATTTCCATACCCCTGTTAAATGAGCTATATTTAAATGCAGTTGTTTCTTGCCTGCTGCAGACTGCATTTTGAAATGCTCCCTTAGGATGTCTGCACTCATGGAAGAATTTATTCCCTCACCTTTCTTCCACACTGAACAAGGCTTTAACCACTTCAAACAAGAAGAATCTGCATGGCTACACCAGATTCCTTCCACATCACCTGCCTGCCACTCTGCTTGTGCACCATCCTCTCCCTTCACAGTTCCCTTCCCTGCCCCCTTGTATTCCCCCTCTTCATTCCTCTTGCTTCAGCCTGCCCATTGCAACACCCTGGGGTTTGGGACAATGTGAAATCTGCCCCAGACCAGAGCCCAGCTGGGCCACACACCATGGCTGAAGCTGCTGCACAAGGGTACATAGTTGAGATTTTTGTATCAGGCAGAAAAATGTGCGCATGCATTCCTGCCTATCCCTTTCTTTTCAGGAAATCCTTTCAACCCTTTTTTTCTTATTCAAGACATTTCTGTCTACAGCCAGCAAAGGGATAGGCCATTTTAAAAGCAGCAAGGATTGCTTGCCAATAGTCATAATCCCATCCCTACCCTTCTCAGAATAATAGCAGGGACCTTGAGATTAAAAAGCTGAAATGAACATCTAGTTAGAACATCTGTTTTGTTTCCTACTAAATTGGAAAGTTTTTTAAAAGGAGGAAAAGGAGAACTCAGCAAAAAAATTTACTCCTAAATCCTAGTTTCCGTTTCTTAGTCACTCTAAACTTCAATTTTCCACTCCAAAACCTGCAAATGTACTATTGAGATTTTGTCATAGAATACTGCTTCGTATTTCAAACCTCAGCAGAAAAGACAGTAAGCCAAAATTTGACCTTGGATATGACAGAAAAGAAGCAAAAAAACAATCAAGAAAAAATTATCTGTATTGGACTGCTGTCTGTATTGGACTGCTAGAGGACTGAAGGAGAAACCTACTTCTTGTGGCTGATGCAAGGGGTAAACTTGAAGGCTGGATGCAATTGTTTAAGAAAGTCTCAAAGAACCAGACCCAGAATAGGACTTTGGCAGTTGTGAAATTACTTCATTGCTAGTAAAACTCAGCCTTGGTTGAGGTGTAGGTGGGGCAGGAAGAGCACTTCTCCTTTCTACTGAGAGCAGTTTGTGGGTCTGTTCAGGAATAGGCCATTTAGATCACTAGTAATTAACATTTGTGTGCTATACAGAAATATATGAGTAGCAGGTGGTTACTCAAAAGAGCTGGGAGGGAAGAAGAGTTCTGGGGAAACTGCAAAAATTCCCAAGATATTTGGGATATGTGGTTAAGTGGATATGTGAACTGTGACTGTGGAGTCTGTAGTGAACGCTTTTAGGTTGAATGGCCTCAGGGTACAGCATTTATCAGTTTAGGCAGCAGGATGGAAAATAGAAATGGAAAACTGCTTAGAAAAGATGGCTTTTCTGGCATGATGTATGGAGGTGGGGTATAAACCAGGTTTTGAGGTGTCTTAATAAGTCTCAAAAACATGCCTGAAGTACTGAAAAGCATTGAGAATTCAGTAAATGAATATAAAAAGTGATATTGAAGTTGGTGAAATAGAAAGTTTCTTCTCATTCTTGCTGGACATACAGGGTAAGACTTTGCAAATTAAGCTAGTTTTGAAAGTAAAATCATAGGTGTCTAATCATATGTCTAATCTTCCAGGTATTTTTCTTATCTGACTTTATACCTCTGGTTAGTTCATACTACCATTTTTTAAACTAAACTACGTTTTCAAATAATAATGACTAGTTACTAATTACATTACTAATGACTATTCCAACTGATGGTTGGAATACTAATGGTTCCAACCATCAGATCCTGAGGGGCAGTTATTCATATACTTGAGATTTATCCCTCAATTATAAGGAAGCTGGATAGACCTGGGAGAATGAGACAGCCTCTCTCACACCAAGCTGGCCAAGGGACTTCATGGAAACCAGTACAGGGCTTTCCATTTCACTTTCTAGTGGCTTATCTCAGTCCTCATCTAAAAGTCTCTGAGCTGTTATGGCAAGGACATTTCTGGTCAAAAATGTTGTGTTCTCTTCCATTAACCCTGTGGGGCACACTTTAAGTAAGGGTTGGAAACAGGTGGCTCTTGCCATCTACAGCAATGATCCTCAGCTATATGGGGTATCTGTTATTGGGAAATCTTCTACTGCACAGTCTGGAAACTTCTGTGCCTGAGCTCCTTAAACTCTTGATCTGTGAAATTGATGGAGAGCAGCTGAGCCGCAGAAAAATCTCAGAAGTGAACTTTAGGTCTGTTAAGGCATTTATTTTGGAAATTATGTGTATACATCACTTGCCCCCAACTGGTGCTGATGCAAAGCAAGGTTTCACAGTGAGATGTTGCCTCCAAAGCCAAGGCCGCTTTGCCCTGGAGCATTTTCTAGGAAAGAAAACTAAACCCATGCAGTGTCCCACAGGGTGGTTTCCTCCAGCATGCTCTCTGGTCCTTTTTGTAGTTGCCTGGCAACCAGGAAAGGGAGGAGGAGGAGAAGGATGCGAAAGCATGGAGGCATCTGAAGAAGCAGATTATCTGTAGCAAACCAGTCAGCAAACATTATTAGTAAAACATTATTATCTGTAGTAAATCAGCTCTTGGTTTTCGAGCGACTCCATTGCAATAGGTCATTCCTACTGGCCCTCTTCAGATGACTGTCTGCCAAAGATGAGGACCATGATACTGATTTAATTTTACATGAGTTTCATGCTAGTATCAATCCTTTGCCAGAACTCTTCTTCTCCAGTGGGAATAAGTGAGGTAAGAAAAGAGCTTTGACAGAGCTTCCCTGTGTTGTGTTAGGTACGCTGAGACTGAGCAGTGCCCCTTGGCTAAAAGGAAGCCAAAGATGAGTTCAGCTCACTTGTCCCTTCTGAACGTGATATTTAACCTCAGATCTTGTACATGATGTTTTTCTTAATTGTCAAAAGGACTAGAAATTCTAAAAGGTGAAGTAGGTTTTTCTAATTCAAGAAAGTAAAGAAACAGAAAAGTACAAGTTTCCGTCTCCAATTAAATATGTCCAATGTAGGAGTTGTTGTTTGGATGAAAATAAGCTTAGATGCAGCAGGAATGTGGGAGAAAGAAGTCAAACTGTGCTCTGTGAGCTACAAGCCACTGAAATGAGTGCCATCTTTTGATGAGTGCCTTGACCATTGGTCATCCTTCCAGTCTTTGGCCCAATTTTGCAGAGTTTCTAGACAGTAGAATAATTTCTGCAGAAGGTACAACGATAGTCTCTCCTTGTCGCTGTTGGACACGAAAGGAGTCACACGGATGCAGCTCGAGGTGTGGTGAAAGGAAGAAAACTTTATTTTTTCTCTTAGTATTTATAAGTTTCTGACCACAGCCAGGGATTGGATAGTCAGGTTAACACCTTCTCAACTGCACTGGCCGTGAGAGATGTCCATCAAAAGACATGTATCAGAAAGAGTGATACATATCTGTGTTTACAGTTACTGTCCTGGGAAAGTTTTTAGAAACTATGTCAACAAGATCGAAAAACTGAGTTTTCAGGGCGACATCTCCTCTGAATAGCTGACAAAATCTTGGTGCAGTTACTTTCTGCCCTGGGGAGGATACAGAGGTGAGTCTCCTGTTGGCTTCGTTCAGGTTTGGACCCTGCATCCTAAAGGGGTGCCATAAAGGGGTGCCAATCAACAAGATCGAAAAACTGAGTTTTCAGGGCGACATCTCCTCTGAATAGCTGACAAAATCTTGGTGCAGTTACTTTCTGCCCTGGGGAGGATACAGAGGTGAGTCTCCTGTTGGCTTCGTTCAGGTTTGGACCCTGCATCCTAAAGGGGTGCCATAAACTTTGGGATATTGCCTATGCTGACATGCAGTTAGGGCAGGTCTCTCTCTTTTCTGATCTTTGGGAGAGGAAAACCTGTACCATCAGTAAACAGGAACACTATTTTTGCCTTGGAAAGCAGCCTAGAGAGGGTGCTTTGCAAAACATAGCACAGGACTTGGTGAAAATGTGATGTATTTTTAAAGTTGATTAAAGCTATTAAATAGATTTGCACTCAAAGAGCCTCATGGAAAAAAATGATATGTAAGAATAGCAGAGTGGGATAAAACATGGCTTTTTAAGGCCTCATTGCTATTGTCTTTGAGATAGCAAAAAGTCACTGCAATGCATAAACTAATTACAGAAAAATTGTATTGAATCATGAAATCCTAGGATCATTTGGGTTGGAAAAGGCATCTAGGATCAATTCCAACCATTAGCCTAACACTGCCAAGTCCACCACTGACCTGTGTCCCTAAGAACCACATATACATATATTTTAAATAGCTGCAGGGGTGGTGACTCAATCACTTCCTTGGGCAATGAGTTCCAATGTTTGACAACCCTTTCAGTGAGGATTTTTTTTTCCTAATATCCAATCTAAAACCTCCTCTAGTGCATGCAACTTGAGCTAGTTTCCTTTTGTCCTATTGCCTCTCACTTGTGAGAAGTGACCAGCCCCCACCTGGCTGCAGCCTCCTTTCAGGTAGTTTTGGAGAGTGATAAGATCTCCCTCGAGCCTCCTCCAGGCAAAGCAACCCCAGGTCCCTCAGCTGCTCCTCACCTTCATTTACTGAAGTAAGTAAAGAATGCCAGTAGAAAAATGGTTTGCTTTTCTTTCTCTAGATTAAGAGATGATACCTAGAAGTTCTTGGAAAGTTTATTTAAGTAAGTTACTATTGCTAAAGAATAAAAAATTATTTTAATTAAGAATATGTTTAGGATAATAAAACATGTTTTCAGTGGGATGGTAATATGCTTTTTATAGAGACCACCATACACATATGCAGTAGCATTGAAGCCCCAGAATAATGCCTTAATCTGACTATATAAAATAAATTCAATTTGTCCCAGAGGCGTCCCACTTCAGAAAATAGCATCCCAGACAATTCTAAGGAGCCCATTCCTCTTCTGCTATCCATTGCTCTATTCTTTCTATCACCCTGTTCTCTGTTCCTCAGGTTCCTCAGATTTATTTCAACAGAACCTGCCCCTCGAATGCCTCTGTTCCTGCCATCCCATGAACTCATTTACCAAACTGACATCTGTTAAAGAGGCTGTCACAATATGAGAAAAAATAAAAGAAGCTCACTTCAACCTCTTGTCTCTGCCACTTATTGTGGGTCCAAAACAATCCTGTGTGGCTTGTGTGCAGCCCAGCCTACAACGGGATTACCAAACAAATGTTTTGTGCAGGGCTTTGGCAAAATGGCGGGGAGGCAGCCGGAAAAGGAATGGCCAGTCTCATTTGCAAGTAGATAATGAATTGAAGCCTTGTTTTCTGGTCAGATATAATCAATCAGGTGTTGGAGACTTTTAGCACTTGTGTATGTGGTACCTGGGCACTGGGAAGAAGACCCCATCAGAAGATCAGCACTGACTCAAGGTGTTGAAATATTGCCACAACATCCCAAGTAAGACAGACTGATAATCAGGCATTGGGTATGGGAACACTTGTATCTTGAAAATGCACAGTTTTTATTAACAGGGTTGCTTTTTTCATCTTTTCTTGAAATTCTGGATCTCTGTAGTATCTATGCTTTTCCTTGGCAAGTATCCTGCTTGGACTGTACAATACAATCATCTGTTTATCCTTAAATTTCTCAACTGCTTCTGATTTTCATGCTAAACACAGTTCTTCATCTAGGGATGAAAAGGGAGGAAGAGAAACTTTTGCAATTTACTCCATTTGTCCATGTGTTTAATTTTCCCTAATTTTGGATGTACTCCCACTTACTGCTGCTACCCTCCAAAAGGGGCTTATGCCCAGTAAGGCATCATTTCAACAGAGAACACAAAAACTTCCACTGGTGATAAATTATCTGATCAAAAATCATTATGAGGAAGGAGAGAGCTTCTATGAAAACTACAAAACTTTCTGGAATTTTTCCAAAGTAATGTACTTTGTTTTCAGCCAAGAATACCTCAGCTGTTGTAATTGAGAACCAGAAGACTTCACTGAAAAATTTATATCAAAATAGTGATTTTCTTAGAAGGCTGGCAACAGAAAAAATGTTCAGCTAAAAGAAAAGAAAAATTAGAGAGCCAGCATTGATTGAAAATATGCAACAATCGTACCAAGGATTTAATTCCTTCAAAAGAACTGTAGTGTAGTAGCCTGTCTTCCATTTGTTTAGTTTGTCAGCTTCTTCTGACACCATTGATCCTGCTATTTTTTTCTCTTATTTGCTTTAATTCATTTCTTGGGGTTGGCAAAAGACTTTACTCAGCTTATTTCAACTTCCAGAGGGTTTCCACCAGAGGTGGCGAGGACCCTTTTTCCTTCTCTCACTCTCCCTCTACCACGTGGAAGTTGTTTTTCATCTTTGCTGCACCACAGGTTCAGGGACTGTCTCACTCTTGAGTGCCTGTCTGCCATGAAGCCCTTGCCCCTTCCTCCCCCCTGCCTCATATGTGTCCCTGTAGCAGGGCTGCCACCTCCATGATTGCTCTGTGGACCTCACAGCTGAGCACCTCTCACCACAACAAAATTCACATTAGTCCTGGGACGGCTGGCTTGTTCCTCTTTAGCCAAGCTTTGCTCCCAATTATTAAAGCCTTTGTCAGGGAGGCTTTGATGCTAGGAATTAACTTGAAAGGAATTTGATAACCAAGGGCCATATTTATGATGCAGAGATCTCCACTGAAGGGCTCTCCCCCCCTCCCCAGCATCTCCTGAATTTTGAGCAGATTCTCTAGTTGTCATGGCAACAGCCTAATT